>NC_071996.2:32902500-34152500 GCF_028885655.2 Pongo abelii | reverse complement strand
TTGTATTTCTTAACTCATGACTCCTTCCTCTATCTTCAAGATATATTACTCCAATCTCTGATTCCACCATCTTATCTCCTTTTTCTGACTTTGACGTACTTGCCTCTCTCTACAGTGGGCCTGGCCAAATAATACAGGATTATTTCCTAATCTGAAAACATTTAATTTAATCTTATCTACTATTTTCTAATACATTATTGAAAGTGGGGTATTAAATTCTCCAATTATTATTATTTAATTGTTTTTCTCTCTTTAATTCTGTACAAATTTGCTTTATGTATTTTGTGTCTCTTGTTGGGTGCATACATGTTTATAATTATTTTGTCTTCTTTATGGATAGACTCTTTTATTGTTATAAAATGCCCTTCTTTATCCTTAGTATAATTTTTTGACTTAAAGTCTATTTTGTCTCCCTTTGGTCATGTAAGGTAACATATTTCAGGTTCTGCAATAGGATGGACATCAATGTAGGGGCATTATTCTGCTTACTTCACCTTATATTTCTGGTTTGTTTTGCATTTTCATCATAAAAGAGTGTTGGGTTTTGTCAAGTTTTTTTTCCTGTATCTGTTGAGATGATTATATGGTTTTTGTCCTTTATTTTATTAAATTGATTAATTTTGTATGTTGAAGCAACCTTGCATTTCTGGGATAAATTCCACTTGGTCATGTGCATAATGATTTTTAAATGTTGTTGGACTTAGTTTACCAGTATTTTGTTTAGGATTTTTGTATCTATATTCATAAAGATTATTGACCTGTGATTTCCTTTTGTGTGATGTTTTTGTCTGGTTTTAATGTTTTGATAATCCTGGCTTCATAGTATGAGTTGAGAAGTGCTCCCTTCTCTTCTATTTTTTGGCTAAGTTTGTGAAAGATTAGTATTACTTCTTTAGGCATTAGAGTATACCAGTAGACCCACCTGATCCTGGGCTTTCATTTGGGTGAGGTTTTTTGATGACTAATTCACTCTCTTTTCTTGCTAGAGAACTATTCAGAATTTCTGTTCTTTTTGAGTCAGTTTTAGTACTGAGTGATTTTCTTAGAAATTATCCATTTCATCTAGGTTATCTAATTTGTTGGTACACAATTATTTATAGTATTCTTTTATAATTCTTTTTATTTCTGCAAGGTCCAAAGTAATGACCCCTTCCTTCTTTCATAACTATTAATTTGGTTTCTCTCTTTTTTTTCTTTGTCAGCCTAAACATTTGTCAATTTTGTTCATCTTTTCAAAGAACTGATTTTTGTTTTTGTTGATTTCCTCTATTGTTTTTCTGTTTTTTACTTCATTAATTCTCACTGTATTTTTATGATTTCTTCCTTCTTCTTCCCTTGGGGTTACTTTGATCTCCTTTTTTTAGTTTCCTAGGGTGGAAACTTAGGTTATTGATTTAAGATCTTTCTTCTTTTTCTATGTAGGCATTTACAGCTACATATTTTTTCACAGCACTATTTTCATAGTACCCCATTTGTTTTAGTATATTGTATTTTGTTTTCAGTAATCTCAAAATATTTTCTTGTTTCCCTTGTGATTTCTTCTTTCATTCATTAATTATTTAGAATTGTGCAGCTTAATTTTTACAATTTTTGATTTTCAATTTTTTCTAATGATTTCTAATTTTATTCAATTTTTGTCAGAGATTATACTTAGTATGATTTCATTCTATGTAAATTTACAAAGGCTTTCATTATGGCCTATTATATGGTCTATCCTGGAGAATGTTCCTTCTGTATTTGAGAAGAATGTGTATTCTGCTGTTGTTGGGTGGAATGTTCTATACATGTCTGTTATGTTTAGTTGGTTTATTGTGTTGTTCAATTCCTCTATTTGCTTAGTTATCGCTGTTTTTCTAATACATTATACATTATCCAATTATTATTATTTAATTGTTTTTCTCTCTTTAATTGTGTACAAATTTGCTTTATGTATTTTGGGTCTCTGTTGTTGGGAGCATGCATGTTTATAATTATTTTGTCTTCTTTATGAATAGACTCCTTTATTGTTATAAAATGCCCTTCTTTGTCCTTAGTATTTTTTTTTACTTAAAGTCTATTTTGTCTGCTATTAGAATAGTTATTCCCATTCTCCTTTTATTGCTATTTACATTGTATATTTTTCCCATCCTTTCACTTTTAACTTACTTTGTTCTTTCATCTAAACTGGGTCTCTGTTAGACAGCATATAGTTGAATTATAAATCTCTTTTTTTATGAATCTCTTATTTGAATTTCTGCCTTTTAATTGGCACGTTTAATCCATTTATGTATAATATGATTAACGTAAGAATTATATCACCCATTTTGCTATATTTTTTATATGTGTTATGTGCATTTTGTTCCATTTCCCCATTATTGTTTTCTTTTGTATTAAATTGATATTTTCTATTATACTATTTTAATTCCTACTTTTATTTTTAATTTTTATTATATTTTTCAATTTATTTTCTTAATGGTCACCATGTGGATTACAATTAATGTCTTAACTTATAATAGTCTAGTTTAGATGAATACCAATTTAATAACAATATTATAGAAAAACACTGTCTAGCTCTATTCCTTCTTCCTACCTTTATACTCTTATTGTTATTCAAATTACATCTTTACACACTGTGACCATGAACACAGATTTGTAATTATTGCTTTATGTAATTGCTTTTTAAATCAGGAAAGATAAAATAGCATTAAAAATATATTTACACTGTCTTTTATCTTTTACCTGTGTATTTTTAACAGTGCTTTTAATTTCTTCATTAGGTTTGAGTTATTAACTACAGTCCATTAATTTCAGCCTGAAAGACAACATTTAGAATATCTGGTAGAGAATATTCGCTAGTGATAAATTCTCTAAATTTTTGTTTATTTGAGAATGACTTAACTTTATTTTTGAATTTTAGTTTTGTTGAATATAGAATTCTTGCTTGACAGTGTTTTTCTTTTGGCACTGTGAATATGTCATTCTTTAGCCTTTATAGTTTCTGATAAGAAATCAGCTGTTAGTCTTTTTGGCAATCCTTTGTACCTGATGAGTTGTTTTTCTCTTGCTGCTTTCAATAATTTTTTGCCTTGGCTTTTGATGGTTTGATTTTATATACCTAGGTGTGAATCTCCGAATTTATCCTACTTGGAGTTAATAAACTTCTTGGGTGTGTTATTAGTGTTTTTCATTAATATGAAAAGGTTTTGGCTATTATTTCTTCACATATTCTTTCTTCCCCTTTCTCTCTTCTCTACTTCTGGAACTCCCATTACATGTTTGTTGGCCCACTTGATACTGGCCCAAAGCTCTCTGAGGTCTCATTAGTTTTTTCATTGTCTCCCTCATACTAGATAATTTAAATTGATCCATCTTTATGTTCACTGATTTTTTCTTCTGCCTGCTCAAATCTGCTGTTGAGCCTGTCTGGTAAATTATTCATTATACTTTTCAACTGCAAAATATGTATTTATCTATGTAAAAAAGTAATTTCTTTTTATTGATAGTCTCTATTTGCTGAGACATGTTCTAATACTATTCATTAGTGCCTTAGACATGGTTTCCTGTATTTTTAAAAACATATTTAAAATAGCTAATTTAAAGTCTTTCTCAATTAAGTCTAACATCTCGATTTTCTCAGGGACGATTTCTATTGATTGGTTGTGTTGTGTGTGTGTATGTGTCTGTGTATTGGCCATGCCTCCTTTTCTAAAAAATTATTTTTATTTTTAATTGACAAATAATAATTGTATGTATTTTTGGGGTACAATGTGATATTTTGATACATGTATACATTGTAGAATGAGCAAATCAAGCTAAGTAACATATCCAATACCTCACATATTTATCATTTCTTTGGGATTAGAACATTTAAATTCCACTTTTTTAGTGATTTTTGAAATACACAATATATATTAATATTAACTGTAGTCATTTTGCTATGCAATAAAACTCATTTCACCTGCCTAACTGAAACTTTATATCCTTTGACCCAAAATTCCTCTTTCTCTATTCCTCCTCCCCAAATCCCTGTTAATTACAATTCCTCTGTCTACTTCTATGAGTTCAACTTTATTAGATTCAACATATAAGTGAGATCATGTGATATTTGTCTTTCTGTGCCTGGCTTATTTCACTTAGCGTAATGTCCTTTACATTCATCCGGTTGTCACAAATGACAGAATTTTGTTCTTTTTAAAGGCAGAATAGTATCCCGTTTGTATATATCATGTATTTTTTAAAAAATCCATTAATCTGTTGATGGGAACTTAAGTTGTTTCCATATTTTAGCTATTGTGGATAACTGCAGCATTATCATAGGAATGCTGCAGTTATCATAGGAATGCAGCTAGCTCCTTGAGAAGTTGATTTTAATTCCCTTTAATACATACCCAGAAGTGTGATTGCTGCACCATTTTTAGTTTTTTGGGGAACCTCCATACTATTTACAAAATAGCTGTACTAATTTGCCTCCTTGCCAACAGTATATAATGGTTGCCTCTTCTCTCCATCTTCACCAACACACATCTTTCATCTTTTTGATAACAGACCTTGTGTTAGATGTGAGGTATGTTTCACTGTGGTTTTAATTTGCGTTTTCATGATGATTAGTTATGTTGAACTTTTTTTTTCATATATTTGTTGGCTTTTTGTATGTCTTCTTTTGAGAAATGTCTATTCAGGTCCTTTGCCCATTTTTAAAATAGGATTATTTGCTTTCTTGTTATTGAGTAGTTTGAGTTGCCTATGTATTTTGGATATGAGCCCCTTAGCTCATGTATGATTTGCAAATACTTTCTCCTGATTTGAGGGTTGTCTTTTCACTCTGTCAATTGTTTCCTTTGCTATGCAGTAGCTTTTTAGATTGATGCAATCCAATTTGTCTCTTTGCTTTTGTTGCTTGTGATTTTCGGGTCATATGCGAGAAATCATTGCCCAAGCCAATGTCATGTAACTACCTCCTTATGTTTTCTTCTAGTAGTTTTATAGTTTTAGGTCTTATATTTAAGTCTTTAATCTATAATGAGTTGATTCTTATATAAACGGTGAGATATGGGTCCAATTTCATTCTTCTGAATGTGGATAACCAGTTTTTCTAGCACCATTTATTAAAGAGACTGTCCTTTCTCCATTGTGTGTTCTTGGCACTTTTATTAAAAATTTCTTAACCACAGATGTTAATTATGTTAATTTATTTCTGGGTTCTCTATCTGATTGCATTGACTAATGTGTCTGTTTTTAAATGCCAATATTTTGAAGTTGGGTAGTGTGATGCTTCAAGCTTTGTACTGTTCATTCAAGATTGCTTTGGCAATTGGGTTTTTTTATGGTTTTATATAAACTTTAGGGTTTTTGTTTTATTTATGTGAAGAATAACATTGGAATTTTAACAGGGATTGCATTAAATCTGTAGATCACTTGGGGTAGTATGTACATTTTAACATTATTATTTCAGTTTATGAACATGGGATATCTTCCCATTTATTTGTGTTTTCTTGACTATACTTAAAGCTGTAAAGCATTGATTGATCAATGCTTTAGAGTTTTAAGTATACAACGTTTTTACCTCCTTGGTTAAATTTAGTCTTAAAAAGCATTTTACTTTATTTTTTGATTATTTTCTTAGGGCCATGGCTTTGTGTTTGTTTGCTTGTCTTATAATTTTTTGTTGAAAATTGAATTTTTAAATAATATAATGTGTTGATTCTGGAAATTATATTTTTACCTCTTTTTTTATTGGTTGTTTGTTTTTGTTTATTTAGTGACTTTCAAAACTAATATTATACTGTCTGTATTTTTTTGTCTTATATGGTTACTGAACTCTCTGCTTGGTTATGTTAGTGATCAGCTAATAATTGGCCAAATATCTTCCTAAATGACTAGAGCCAGTAAGTCTTCCAGTCTTTGAGGAGGGGTCTCTGTTCTCATGTTGGTGCATGCTTTTAACATTCAGACAGGCAGTTTACAGCTACACCTTAGCCTTTACCTCCTACTTGTGTAGAGTGTTAAGGTTATCCAGAGGTAAGAGCTTAGGTCCTTCTCATGTCTCTTTTGAGCATGTGTACCTGCAAGCTTAGCCTACCCATACACGTGGCCTTCTGTATTATCAGAAATATGTTAGAGCTGTTCAAATCCCTGCATAGACACCTTACTACCCAGATTTTCCTTTTAAGCTTTTTTGTCAGCCTATTGTTACTCTAACTGTATCTACCACTTCAGGCAACCACAGAGTTAAACAATTGCCTATGATGGTTTCTGAGAAATGGCCAAGAAGAAAAGGCTCTTCACAATGAGCAAGGTGCATGACAACCTTGCAGCTAGGGTCTTCCAAAGAACCACCAGATAGATCAAATCATTACAATTCTCTGTGAATGGGGCTTTGTAGGAGCCCCAACCTTGCTCTGCCCCTTCCATGGCTGCCACGCTGCTGGCTTGCACCATGATCATGGACTGCTAAAAGTCAAGGCTATGATGAAGCTGGACTGGGAAGGGGAAAGTTAAAATGTCCTAGAGCCCACTGACCTTAACTAGATTTAGCCACTTTTAATTTTTGAATAACAACTCCTTGGATTGATGTAAGCCTTTGGTTAGTTTCCAGTGTTCTGAGAGAGTTGATTCTGATAATTCTTTTTTCAATATTTCTCATTGCTTTTATGAAGAAGAGAATTTTCAGAGGGCCTTAGTTTGCCATTTTCACGAATATCACCCCTATTATTCTTATTTTTCAGGGAAGAAAACAGAAGCCCAGAATGGTTAAGAATTTAGGTAACTTTCTCAAGCTAACACAGCAGGGCAGGAATTGAGATCAGACAGAATAAATCCAGTGCCTGAACTCTTAAGCACTATTATGTACATGAATGTGCATGTTATATGCTCTGTTCTAGACTTCCAAATTTCTCACCAGCTACCCTGTTCAGGCACCCCTGAAATCTTCATTATTAATCCTTTGGATTGAGGCATTTTTAATTCCTGTTAAAGGGCAAAGCAAGATTCTTTTGTGGAAATTACATTCATTAATATGTCATCATCATCATTTGGTCAGTAACATTTGGTTGCATTACTTACATTTAACATAACAGAAGAACTCTGCTTAGTTAGTAAAACAAAGAAATATGCATTTTAATTAGCAATCACAGTAAAGTGATTTTTGCCCCCGAGATGCAGATTAGAAGCTTTATCAGCATGCCTCACCAACTTGGAAATAACAAAAAAGTGTGTAGAGATTTGCATTGTGAGCTTTTATTCAAGAAGAAACTTGGGAATTCACCAGAAAAGTGAAGGTCACTTTAGATCCTGGGGAAGGGAAAGTCAGCAAGCAGCCTTTGTGGTAGTATTTGGCTGAGACCTGTGAGTGAAGCCCTGGTATGTGAGGAGGTGGAGAGTCTCCCTCTGTAATCCACCTTTGTACTAGAGATTCCTACAACCCAGGCCATGGAAGAGCACCTTGTCCCTCCCACGCTTTGGAGGTAACTTGAGGAGAGGCTAAGAGACTGTGGAGGGAAAGGCACTGAGACAAAGGCTGCAGGCATTTTTCTGGTCCTGAGACCAATGGGAGGATGTCATTCTAAATCTGGGTTTATCCCGAGCTGGGCAGTGTTCAGTGGCCTGGCAGCAAGGGCTGCTGCAGGAATTTGAGTCTCAGGCTAGAGACTGGAGTGCTTGGTCTGGAGTGGGGGAAGGGCTCCCACAGTCAGAATTGAGTGGCCAGTGTGGAGTGCACTGCAGTCATAGGTGCTAGAGTTTGACTCTCTCCATTTGCAGGACTGGAATAGGAGATTTGCTGAAGATCTCCATACTGTGATTTTGTCTGCGCAGTGAGATTTGCAAAGAACTACTTTGCGACCTGGGGCCAGTCTGCATGTGACAATGTTGGGTGCCTCGGCTTCCTCCCTTGGTCAAATGGAGGAGTGGGCTCCTCTGGTTCTGAGGAGTAAGAGGGATGTGGATCCCATACCCATTCACCTGGATTGGGAGCTTAGGCTGCCCTCCCTTCCTGTGCAGAGAACTTGGTGCAGCAGTGGTTTCTCCGCACCTCACCCGGTCATATCTCTAGGCATTTAGTGCACCTGCTCGCCTGAATTAGGGGCTTGGGCTGCCCCTCCCTTCTTGTGTGGAGAACTTGATGCAGTGGCAGTTTCTCTGCTTGTGCCTGGGCATGTCTCTGGTGTTTGGCAGCTGTCCTTCAGACCTTCTCAGAGCTGGTGCTTGTGCCTGCCCTTGGGAGCCCAGCTTTCTGGGCATTCCGCAGACCACATTAGCAAAGATGTGGAATCAGCCAGCCGAAGTGTCCATCAGTGGAAGGTAGAATAAAGAAAATGTGGAAAAATACACTACTCAGCCATAAAAAAAAATTAAAATCATGTCTTTTGCAGCAACATGAATGGAGCTTTGCTATTGTGAATAGTGCTCTGATAAGCATGAGTGCAGGTTATCTTTTTGATAGAATGATGTCTTTTCTTTTGGTTAGATAACCCAATAGTGGGACTGGTGGATCAAATAGTTCTATTTTTAGTTCTTTGAAAAATCTCCATACTGTTTTCCACAGAGGTTCTTCTTATCATCATCATCTGCGTCTTCCTGTTCCGCTCTTTTGCATCAGCATCAATAGTGGAGGAAAATCTTTACAGCATCTAGGGATCAATGCAATTTGTGGTAAAAAAAAGTGTTCTATTAACAGTTCACCCAAAGAAACCACCAGGAGTATCTTCACCATTTAACCATATGGTGTCATAAATTATATATATATATATATACACACACAAAAATACACAGATATATTTATAATAAAATGCATAGATATGTCAATAATAAAATATACAGATATAGCTAGATCTATTTTTATATCTATCTGTGTTATTGACCCCACAGAGCTCTGCTTAGCTGACAGCTGTTTTTCTGGGAAAATATGTTTACGTTTCCTACTAATAGTGAAAGAGAATTTCCTGTAGCTTCAAGTTGCTGATGATAAGCTCATGGTTTAGGGCTGGGGTTTAGCAAGGCAAAGATGGGAAGCAATTTTATTACATCCCCACACATCCACACATACACACTCATACTCACGTAATAGCTGGGTGTAACTTTGTCATGATTTGGGGGATATATATATGTGTGTATATATATCATCCTATATGTATATATCATCATATATATATATATCATCTTATATATTTTTGTATGTCATCTTTTGAGAAATACCTATTCAGGCATTTCATCTACCTTTCTGTTAAAATCTTCCTTCTCTTCCTGTCCTTCTCCAACGGAGTCAACCCTGAAACATGCAGAGTCTCACTAGACCCAGGAGAAACAGTAAAAAGTTGTACTCTGCCTTACAAAAATGTATGAGAAAGCCATGCCTGAGTCATACGCATGGTGACCATATGTATGGTGACCATATAATTTGTCATAAAGCTGGCAGAGATCTGAGAGTGAAAGGGGAAATTTTTAATAATTACAAAAAGTCAGCAGATGAAAGCTAGGACAGGCTGAAGAAAACTGAGACATATGGTCACGCTACTTAGAAGAGAAGATAATAAAATATGTTTTCTATATCCATTTTATAATTAGATTTGAACACCAAATATCATTGATATTGCAAGTGTTTTATTATACCAACCCCTGTTGTCTGATGAAATGTGAGTCTGGATTTACATTCTAGCTTATATAATTCTGAGGAAGAGGTTCCAGGAGTGTTTCAATATGCTCCCCCACAAAATAGCCTGAGATGTGTGTTTTTTGAGCAATGTGATACATTGATTTGGAGTTCCAATATAGTACTCAGAGATGCACTTCCCATTTTTTTTGAGGAAATATCCTGTCTTGGCTTAAGGTTCCTGTGATGCACAGGCCTCTGCTAAAGCAGCTTGATTTTCCAGATCAGCTCACAAGCCAGGATTTTAAACTTTTGAGAATGAGTAATAATTTGAACTCCTGCATTTCTGGAGTCTGAAACCAGTGACTCTCATTTAACCATCAGCATAGATCATAGGCAGTACTCAATTTACCAATATGAGGAATGTCAAATATTCGTTAGAGAGTTGGCTGTTTGGTACTGGAGTTTATTTTCTCATGAAGAGATTAGGGATTAGATTCTAAGTCTTGGCGACAGAGTCCTTTAAAACCCTGAACGTGCCATATTTTTGACCCCACAAGGCTCTGCTAGTGCCTCTTAGATGAGACAGTGTTTCTGTAAAATGTGGGCAAGGATTTCCTCTAGCTCCAAGTTCCTGATGTTAGGACTCATGGTGTGAGGCTGGGGTTTTAGGAAGGTAGGACAGGACCATGGGCTCTAAAATGCTGCATTTTTTTTTTTCATCACTGCTGTAGCAAATTACCACAGACTTAGTGGCTTAAAACAAAAGCCACAAATTAACTATTTTACAGCCCTGGAGATCAGAATTCCTAAATGGGTCTCACTGTGCCTTAATCAAAGTGTTGGCAGGGCTGCATTCCATCTGGATGCTCTAAGGAGAGTCAGTATCCTTGCCTTTTCTGGCTTTCAGAGACTGCGGGCATTCCTTGGCTCATGACTCTTTTCTTCCGTCTTCAAGTCCAGCAGCAGTGGATTGAGTGCTTCTCATGCAGCCGTCTGTCTAGATCTCTCTCTTCTGCCTTCCTCTTCTATTTATAAGGACCCTTGTGATTACATCGGGCCCACTGATTAATGCCGGATCAAGGCCAACTGGTTAGCAAACTTAGTTCCATCTGCAACTTTACCTCTCTGTTGCCATATAAGGTACCATATTCACATGTTTCAATGGTTAGGACAGATATCTTTGAGGGGCCATTGTTCTGCCAAAGATACCCGGGAGTAAGGGGTCCTGTCTAAGTATCACACCCAATTAGTTGCTAAGTTTTACTGATACTATTTCATAACTTTATGTAGAACCACCTCTACCTTTTACATCTCCCTGACTGACTTATTTAACATAATTGGTTGTTTAGCACAATTATTTAGTATAATTGGTTAAAACTTCTTGGTCTAGTAAAGCATGCCGTATCCCAGCATCTTACTGACTCTCACCCAAGGCAATAGTTTTCCAATAAATTAATAACTACACGAGTCATAGAAAAAACAATGATTGAGCTTTTAGCAGCAAAAATTATTGAGTGCTAAAGTGACCTAGGCAGACCTCATTGAAGGGGCTAGCCTTAAGGAAGAATGATGGATGCACAGGAGAATTTTCCAGAGGGTATTTCTTGGGATAAATGCAAAGATATTTGGTTAGTAAAGAGTAAGGTTAGTGTCAGGCAAGTGGTGTAAACTAAGAAGAAGATGCTGGAGGCTTTTGAGTTTCAACCTAATTATTTTAAACTAGATGTGTAAACTTGCTGGCACATGATTGAAATGTACATATTGGCCTTCTGAAGAGCATGAGATGAGGCTGTGTTCTGGCTAGCCTAATCCTGCCTGTGAAGAGGAACTGTTAGGCACTGATATTGCTCTGCTCCACTTCTGCCATGTGGAATGCAAATACACTGTGACTGCAATTTCACCAAGAGCCTGCTAGGTAAGCCACCCTATCTGCAGCATCTCATTCAAGGAAACTCCAGTTCAGCATCTAATAACACCTGAAAAGTAATCTAAATTTTTTGACTTTGGTCTTAAGATAATGCCAAAGAGGGATTACTTTCATCCTACAGAGCCAAATTTTCAAAGTCGCCATCTCTCTTAGACTCCCATACACAGCCAGGTTTCTGCCCCCTCTTTCTCCCACTCAAAAGACCCTTCCAGCTACATAGATTTCCTGGTTTCTGTGTCTTTCTCACTCTCTTTCCTTTAATTTGTTTCTCTTTAATTTGGTGAAAATGCAGCTAGATCCTTGTTCTTGATTTATAAAAGCAAAGCCAGTTTCTTCTTAGCGGGTGGCAAGGGGACAGGCTGTTGATGCTCACATATTAATATGTTTTTCCTGCCACATTTAAATAGAGAGAGAGAGCAGAAAGGCCAGGATTGGCGAGTACTGCAGAGCTACCAGCAGGGCAGTCCCTAAGCAGCTGTGGCCTTTCACTGGGCTAATGGAATCAGTGTTGTGATGCAGTGAGACTCTGCAGGAGCCAAACCAAAGCCATCACTGAGGGGGCTGCAGGAAGAGGCAGAACCTTGCTGGGGTTTCATTTAAATGGATGCATTTTACAAATATTAGATTTTAGCTCACTTGAGAAACAGTTCAACTCCAACTCTGGTTGTACATATTAAATTATAGCAGTGGTGAGGCAAATGAAGAGGTGCTTAGCGGATTTAAGTAAAGAATTAATAGAACAGAAATTGGTAGCGTGAAATGAGTGCCGCGTCGATCTAATCTAATGGCGCATTACCCACAGCACCAAAATAGATACTGTAGTCACAGCACTTATCTTTCCTGTAGCAACTGATGGCTGAAGGTCTTAAAGAACTTTGCAAATTACCTTCTAAAGTAATTAAATCTCTGCCTGGAAATAGAGGTGGAGAAAGGAGAAGCCATCTGTAAAATAAAATGCAAAGACTCACTTTCTCTGGCCCTCTTTCATGCTGGCTGGCAGGATGGGTTTCTCCCTTGGCCTCCACGTGCATTTTTGTGGAGCTGATAGTTGATGAGCAACATTGGGCTCATCAACATTGGTCTTCCTTGGGACTACCATAAATCCCACCTTATTGGTAGATTCATTCCCATCAAGCCTTCTAGAAATGATGACCTCTTCTGACCTAATGAAACACTTAAGACAAGGAAGCAAATATGAAGCACCTTGTGTTATTAGTGGCCTTACCTCCCCAGTCAAGTTCTTGTCTTTTTGGGAATATGGGCCATTTTTATTCCTCTCTCTTTCTTTTATTTTAGAAGCACCCAGCATGGTATTTCACACATAAGTGGTGCTATGGGCAATATTCAAAATATTGAACAACTTGTACAAATGGGGTACCAACCAGTCAGAAAAGATGGTGGAAGCTGACACCCAGTGCAGCCATGCCACTGTGAACTCACCCAATGTCAGCCCTGTGGGACTCAGAATTATTCATTAAACTCATAAGATGGACCCAGGCTATGACCAATTTCTTCTTCTGGAGCAGAGGATGTTGCCAATATGAGTAATGCTATTGGAAAGTTATAACATCTTTATTTTAGAAGTGGACAAACATTTTTAAGTAACTTCCTGAAAAGATAAGGAAGGCTGCAAATTGCATTGAGGTTTTATACATAATAACAATATGATGACACTGATAATGACATGCCACCAATTTTTATGGTCCTTTATAAGTCATTAAAAAATGTTCACATTCATATTCTCATTTCAATTTCTTAGCAACTCTGAGCTGAATATGAACTGTATTGGTGTCCCCATATTACAGATAAGGAAACTGATCCTCAGAAAGATTGTGCTCTGTGCATGCTGGCATGAAAATACACCTCCCCATACATGTATGCATGCACAGGGCTAGGAAAGATGAGATGCTTGTGCCTAAGAAGCAGAGAGTCCAGAGAGCTGAACAATTTTGGGATTGCTTAAGACTATATATAATGCATACAATGAAATTTCAGAAAATGTACAGAAATGATGGCTAGCCTCTCAAGGGCCTGAAGCTTCCTAACAGAGGAGTTATTCAGAACAGGACTTTTGAGACACTCAAAAGATGAAGCAACAACAGGACTTTGAGTTTGTATGTTTATACTTAAATAATTGATTAAAACTTCTTGGTTTAGTAAAGCGTGTCATATCCTGGCATCCAATGCGGGACTTTCAGAAGGATCTTTGAATGGCCTGAAATTGTATCCAGCACTTTATGTATATGCAGAGGTGTGAACTTATCTGGGGAGTGAATCCACAGCTTTTCACCAAATTTTCAAAAAATTTTCATCCAGAATAGTTTAATAGTCACTCCTTCAAGGAGTCTCAATTATTTACCTGAAATGAGAAATAGAGTAATATTGGTTTAGGATTACCTTCAATAATTCGCAGACTCATAATGATGTATAAGTCTAAACATTTTATTAACCCATACAATCCTCATGACTTAAGAATAGATTATCTTTTATTCCCAATTTACTTTTCCATGTTGCTTTTCTATTTATTGATTTTTTTGAGACAGGATCCCACTCTGTCACCCAGGCTGGAAGGCATTGGCATGATCACAGCTCACTGCAGCTTCCACCTTCCAAGCTCAAGCAATTCTCCTACGTCAGCCTCCCAAGTAGATGGGACTACAGGCATGCACCATCATGCCTGGGATTTTTTTTTTTTTGTAGGGATGGGGTCTTGCCAAATTGCCCAGGATGGTCTCAAACTCCTGGGCTCAAGCGATCCTCCCATCTTGGTCACCCAAAGTGCTGGGATTACAGGTGTGAGCCACCACTCATAGCTTGCTTTTCTATTTCTGCAATTTCCTGCTTCTTCAATCTGCTTTTCTCATAGCCTCAACTTTACAATTTTCTGCACCTCTAGGTAACTTGCCTCTTACTACTTCAGACTATCCAAAGAGCTTCAATAATCCCACTGGAGAACAACATGGTTCTACCACAAGCCTCCCCCTGGTAATGCCATCACCTAGACCCTCTGCTTCACACATAAATCTTCCTGTCCATATTATGCCCAAGAGTAAAATTTTTTTAAAAAAAGCTATTTCTATAATATTTTTGCCATTACTTTCAATGGCAAAACCGCAATTGCTTTTGCACCTAATACATAAATCATTATTTCCCAATTTATCAACTTGTTGATGACAGTAATGTATTGATTGGCTTGGCTTTCAAATGGGAATTAATAGAGGTTAATAACCCACATTTGTTATACCTTGTTAATAGTTCAGGCTATAGGGGATCATAGAAAAGACTGGAAATTGGGACTTTTGGGATTCATTCCAGCTCTACCATCGCATGCTCTTAGCACAATGTTTAACCTTTTCTCACCTCTGAAATGGTCTCAATTGTAAAAGGTCCTTTCTGACAAACCATTATGTGTTCTTTAATCGGCCACTTAGGCAGACAGACCATAATTTTAGAAAGATGTCCAACAAATCAAAGCTATCTCAGTTTCCAAAATGCTTTCCTCATCTATTGCTTAATCAGTGGTTTGTAAGAAATCACTGTGATTATCAAAGAACAGGGCACCACTTTTACAGGTTTCTTTAAGGAGCGAAGCCAGGCTGTGGCTGGGCAAGCTCAATAAATCATTTGTATTGGGAATATATTTGTGAGTTTCCCTGCAGATTGTGTAATTATTGCATCCTTTTATTTCCAACACTCATAAGTGGGGATTAGAGCTGACATTTGGTAATTGAAAGAGTGTTCTCCTTTTCACAGCATAGTTAGCGGTAATTATTAAGAACTGTGTTTCTCTCTGAAGGGTTTTCTTTTGCTAGCTGCCTCAGAGCTCCTAGGCTTTCACATGATCTGCACTGGGTGGGCTCTTCAGGACATCTAAGACCACCACCAACAGCTGCTAAAACCCTTTCAGAAGAAGGAACAGGTTGCAGTTGCTCCTGAGAGTTTGTTTAGTCAATTTCCGAGACGTTAAGAGACAAAGCGTGTTTAAGATGTTTACGTTTTAAATTAGGTGTCTTCCTTCTTCTGGTTTAAAGGTAAAGAGGATGATGTGCTCTTTTCCTTCATTGTTCCTAGTTGCTTACCTTGCCCAAAAGCATATTTAGGGTCCACATTCATTGGGCCCTCACTGCATGCCAGACTCAGTGCAGACTCGCACACGCATCACGATCACCCTAAATAGAACACAATGTTAGAGAACAGACACAGGAATGTGACCCTACCAGCTCAAAAGGAGTCTGCGTTTTCCCCTGGCACCCACCCTATGGCTTCACACTTTCACACCCTTTAGAGGAATTTCTTTTCTCATGATTGTTAGCGCTTTTCTACCTATAATGGCATTAGGGTTGATTGGCAGTTTTTCCCAATGTCACTTAGGCTCACCCTCATCAGACACACATAAATGGGCACATACACGATGTCCTCCCCCTCCCAAACACACAAACACAAGCACAAACACATATGCATGTATAGATATCATAGAGCTCCAATGCATGCACACACGCATACACACACTTATTGCAAGCAAAAGCCCCAGAATCTTAAACAGTACATATTTCAAGACCTCTGTTTTCTCTGGCCTTGGACTATGGCTCCTGCTGTGCTTCGAACCACCCCCTCCTTTCCCTGCTTTCCTCTTCTTGGGCAGCACATCCTATTTCCTGCATCTTCTGCCTCCTGCTAATTAAGGATGAAGTCATATAGGACTGAGGGATTTAGAAGAAAGGCTATGCCTGCATGTGTGCAAGACTTTTTAGGCTAATAGAGGACTGAGATTAGGCATGAGGTTGGGCCTGGGACCTAATAATGGGGCCCTGGGGATACTTCTGGGTTGACATTGGGACGTAAAATTGTCCACTCAGAAACTCTAAGTAAGAGGGCTGGTCTGGCAGCCTGAGGTGAGGTGCAGGCCTGGGGATTTATGAAGAACAACGTTGCCTGTTCCCTCCACTCCTGCCTCACTCCTGCTCTTTACAGATGCTCCATGTTGACTTAGCAATAAAGACACGAGATTCACAATAGTGTGATTTTAGAGGCACACGCTTCCCACACTAATGGTTGATGCCAGAAACTCCCTTTAAAATGAACCAAGTCTGATTTATCCTTATCCTTATCCCAAGTTTAAAGATATAGGGGAGGATGTGGATGTCCTGGGAGAGTGGACAAAGTGGCTTTCACATCCTTCTAAGAATGCAACGGTGTGACCTCAGAGCAAGGGGTTGGAGCTGGGAAGAATGGCCTTGTCTCTTAGCTTTGTCACTGATCCACTTGGTGGCTTCAGCCAAGCCACCTCCTCTCTCTGTCTCTTATCTATTTCCCTTATTTAAAATGGAAAGAGTTGCTTTAGAAAACCTTGAAAGCCCTTCCAGTGCTAACTTTCAGATATGTGTATTATGATGAATTGACAGTGAAACATTTTTATGTTTTGATGGTGGGGCGGGGATGGAATGAGAAGATCAGATAACCAGTACCTGAAAGGGACCCAAATGAAGTAGGGACATTGGTCCTAATGTCTGTCCTGCTTACTTTAAACTGGTGCATAAAAGTTCTGGCTAGAGGCATATTAGAATGTGTGTGGCTGGACATGTTTGCACCTCCTTGGGGATATGGCTACCAAAGTTTGATGGGGGCAGCAATTGCAAAGGTAAGAAAGGGAAAAGAAAAACAGTCTATTTCATAATTTCCTCAGGAGTCTCCTGAGTACATGAGGTTAGGTGCTGTAAGAATTGCAGACATGTATGGCTCCTGGCTAGTGGTATCTCACAGGTTATGTGACCCTAGGAAAGCTCCTGAACCTCTCTGAGCTTCAGAAGATTCATTTACAAAGTGAGGATGATAATTCCTACCTGGGAGATTGCATGAGCTAGGGCATGGAAAAACAGCAACTAGAGAGCAGGGCGTAGAAGCAGCCCTTCGTGAATGGTCTCACAGAGATACATCCATTGCCCTGACACTTGACCCAGGATTGTAGCAAATTCCATAGAGCAGAGGACATGAAGGGATAACATTTGGCCTGGTTGTTGCTTGGAAAGCATTTGCTTTTAAATATTCCTGCTTGCAGGAGGCTTTCTAAAGGTCAGCTCTTCACAGCTTATTAAGGAAGATGATTAAATCATCTGGCAGTTTGAGAAGAAGAAGCAGATGGATAGAAGCAGCACTCTCCCCCACGATTAATATTTTCTTTTAAAAATCAAGGTGAGAGTAGGGGAGGGAAAGGGGAAGATGGTGAGAGGTTGATCAATAGGTACAAAGTGACAGATAGGAAGAATACGTTCTGGTGTTTATGGCACAGCAGGGTGACTAGGGCTAACAGTAAAATACTGTATATTACAAAATAACTAGAAAGAGACTTTTAAATGTTCTCACCACGAAGAAATGATAAATGCATGAGGTAATGGATACACTAACTATCTTGACTGGATCATTATACAACGTGCATACAAATCGAAACATCAAATTGTACCCCATAAATATGTACCACTACAATGTGGTCATTAAAAATAAATAAATAACTAAATAAACTTGAAGAATGAAGGTGAGATTGTTGGAGTCACTGTGTTATTCTCAGGAGGAGACCGTGGCAGTGGGCCGCAGCTCCAGTGGCTTGTTGCTTGTTTACACTCAGCTATTGGCCTTGTTCCTGTCGCTACCAGTTACTGAAGAATCCATCACGCTGGTGACTCATGATGGGGCTTCATTTCCGCTTCCCAAGGAGTAGTGGCAGGGGGCAGATAACTTCAGGAGGTGAGCAAATTGGATTGATTACCATCTGCAGCCAGGGTGGCAGTTTTGGTTTTAATCCTGCTGGCAGGACTGCCTGGCTGTCTGATTCACTCAGCAGAGGCCCAGAGAGGACACTCTGGGTTAGGATTTCATGTGCTCACCCTGCAGTCTAGCAGCATTTCTGCATTGAGTCAGCCCTCAGAAACCTGGGATCATATTCATAGCTAACAAAAACTCCACATCCAAGGCTCTGAATTATGTGCTCTTCTCTATAATACGAGAGATAGGCAGGAATCAATCTCTGTGTATCTATATGTGTGGTTTATGATATATGTTGAGATGTTAATTGATGCATTTTTTATTTTTTGTCCTCCCCTTCATGCAGATACCTGGCTGGGCACTTCCTTGATTCAGGAGAGCTACGTGGTAGGGTAGAAGGTAGAAGTAGCCTATTAGTCCTTCTGTCTCTGGTTTTTCAAAAGCTTAATTGCTCAGGAGAACCTATAGAGTTTGTTGAGGAGGTAGAAGAAAAGGAGATTTGATTTTAGAGGTAGGGCCAAGAGTCTCAGAGAAGCCAGAGAGTTCAGAGGACTCTTTTTACTGATCCCTACCCCCATAGGCTGGGGAATGAGGGCAGAGAGAACAGCTGGAAGAGCAGAAAACTTACATACTCATCCTGATTTGTTCTGTGCATTTATTTATTTATTACTCCTGGGTGCCCACTTCCAGGTCTATACTCATTCCTTCCCAAGGCCAATGACATTGGCTGTTCTCAAGAATGTACATATTGGCTGGGTGTGGTGGTTCACGCCTGTATTCCCAGCACTTTGGGAGGCCAACGTGGGTGGATCACTTGGGCCCAGGAGTTCAACACCAGCCTGGGCAACATGGTAAAACCCTGTCTCTACAAAATATACAAAAATTAACTGGGTATGGTGGCACGTGCCTGTGGTCCCAACTACCAGGGAGGCTGAGGTGTGGAGGATCGCTTGAGCCTGGGAGGTCAAGGTTGCAAGCCTTACAGGCTGTAGCAACTAAGCACGCCAGCCTGAGCAACAGAGTAAGACCCCTGTCTCAAAAAAAAAAAAAAAAAAAAAAAAAAAAAGCATATATTACCTAGTTCTCCTGTTTCTGGTAGATAACAGTTTTGTGAAATATAGAAAGTCTCATATTGCCAAGGAAGGATACTCATTTTTTTTTTTTTTTAGAGGAATCAGGGGGTCTGTACATAGCACTGAGCACTGCTGGGAATAGAACTAAAGACATGCTTTTAAAATAGAATTTTACTTTGAAGTAGAACAAATAACAAGGTGTACAATGTTTCCTATGGACTCTGGCATTTCATTTTTATTATACTTTTATTGAATATTCAATAAAATAATATGACACCCATTCAAATAGTGTTCTTGTAACCTACTGCTATGAAGCTAATGAAGACAGATAGCAGATCTGTGCTATCAGCACAAGTGGCATTAAACTAATTCTAGAACTGATATTTTTCCTGTATTGAGCATGTCCTAAATGTACAGCCTTAATCACCTTGGTTCCCGATAATAACTTAGTAATTTCACTTGCATATTTCACTGTGTTACATAGTTCAGCACTTCTATTTGAGAATGTTTGTGAACTTGCATTGGTGCTATTGTTGACTAGCAATGATAGTATTATTCCCTTCATTCATTCCACAAACATGTATTGAGTAACTATTCGTTGCAAGACACTGCATTAGGCCCTGGGGAGTGAGATGAGTAAAACCCACCATGTTCACTGTCCATGACAGTCTACCAGGCAAGACAGACTCAGTTCACTCCGCAAACATGATCCTTTTTCAGTTCTAGGGCCATGTTAGGTGGAAGTTGATAGTCATTCAATCCAGGCTTGGGAGGTGCGGCAGGGAAGACTTACTAAAGAAGAGGAGTAGAGGTTATCTAGCGGAAAGGAAACAGGGGGAACAGCATTTGAACAAAAAGTGTTCAAAGACAGGTACATGCCAATTGGACATGACTATCTGACTCAGGGACATTTTCAGATTTCAAAGCACAAACTTAACTTTTGACTGATAAATGTGTGCAATAGGCAACTCCATCTTGGTATTAGCCTCACCTACGTTTGTAGACCAGACCCTTTCAATTAAATCATGCTCCTTCTACATAGAAGGAGTGAAAGTACTCTGAAAGAAAATACAGAGGTGTATGCAAAAGTGCAGAATTTAACATTTTTGAATGATAATTATTTTGTTCTGTCTCTCTGGAAAATTACAGTACTTGCCTCACCAACCGGTGCCTCCGGGGAAATCTAGCTTTAGAAGTCTGCACTCAGCCCTCCTCCCCTCTCGGTGGGTGTCCTGTTGGGCTGCTGGGGCTGGAAATCATTCTTGCTCTCTTGCCCTTGGTCCTCCACAAGCCTGAAGTACATCTTTGACTTCCTGATATAACTCGTCCTTAGACTGTCAATGTCCTAGGAGCAAGAATCATTTTAATAGAATAATTTAAATGTAACCAAGATGCCAAGTAGGACTAACACGTGCATTGGATTTGGCATTTAGGAGGCCGGTGGTAAGCTTGACCCCAGCAGATTCAGAGAAGCCAGACTGGGGTGGGCTGAGGAATGAATGAGAACTGAGGAGATGAAAATCATGAGTTGGGTTTTCTCAGTCAGGACTCGCCTTGATATAGGGGAGTTGAAAGAAGGTGGATACAGAGTCCAGTGAAAGTATAGGGAAAGCAATTATAGATATTTTCATGCTATCTTTTGTAATTTTTTATGATCTTAAACCTGAAACTCAGTTAAAGAAATACAATGTTACAGTTCAATTTACCCCCAAATATTCACTGCTTCTCAAACAGAAAAACTTTAACACACTCTACCTATCACTGATAACCAAAAAGAAAATGCAGTTTTTTTATTTTTCTCCCAAATCATTAAGAGTAATACTTTGGAAAAATTGTCACTGTCGGCTTGCTGAAACAGGCTGTTGTTCCGCAAACGAGCACTGTGTTATTACATGCATTCATACTTTTTGCTCACAGGCAGAGACACTCTGATGCCTGTTTCCGCAGCGTGTCTGTCATCTCTCATGAGACCTTCACACATCAGTGGCACCGATTATCTCATGTCACAGCCCATCGGTTGGCTTAGGTCCAGAAGAATGTGAAATTGCCTAACAAGCCTCCAAATGTGAATGGCTCCGCATTGGCCTAATTGCACATGAGGTTCGCCTGTCTCATCTGTTCCCATTCAGTGGTTGCAACTCTCAACTGTTAGACAAAAACAGCTTCTAGAGCCTTGGCTTGGATATCCCAGTTGAGAGGGGTTTTTATCCTCCTCTCTCAATTCCAGGATTGAGTTTCATGCAGGAACTGCACCCTTCCTACTGCATCTGACCCTGCCTTTTCTTCCATTCTGTAATCTTTCCATCACGCTCTGAAATTGATCTAGACAATCTGGCAACTTGGCAAAATTATTTTGAGCACAGGTTTTTAACTGGGTTTGGAGTAACAGGGTTTTTGAAAACTTTGGAAGTGCAGGCAGAAATAATGCACAAACCCATGTCTATATCAGGCACTCCCTTGATGCCCACCCTGCTCTGCAACGTGCTTGTACCAGGATCCCTGATAATCCACTGGCTGTCAGTAGAGACGGTTGTGGGCAAAACTGCCCCCTTTGAAGTGTTCATATTCTGTGAAGTATCTACTGTGTCAGGCACTATGGTCAATGCAAAGATGAACCAAATGATGGTTCTGTCCTCAATCCAGTGGGGAAGTAGTAAGGCAGAGGGCTATAAATTGTATCAGAGTTACATATCTTATAAAAAAGATTGGAGAACTGGGGACACAGTGGCATGAAAGAAGCTAATGAACTTAGAAGACGAGGGTAAGCATGGCTGGGGTAAGACAATGCTTTGTTTTGTCTAGAGGCTTTGGGAGCAGCTGCTGCTTCTTAGAACTTCAATTACCCACAACTATTTTTAAAATTTCTGTATTCTTGGTGCTCTAGCATTTGTGCCCTTGCTGGGTGAAAGGACACCTCCCCTCTCAGGGCTAGACAATTCTTGGAGCTAGCAAAAGGCTCACCTTGCAGCATGTCTTTCATACACAAACTAACCCATCGGGAGCTCACACTCTGAACTACCTCCTTTATCTGGCTCTTACACTCTAGCAGGCAACGTCTTCTGCCCTAAGCAGCCAGGGCCTTGCCTTTCCCATGGACATGGCAATAAGAGACCCTGGGTTTTGCTTTCTTCTCACCCTTTTGGCTTCCTTTTTATCTTTTTTATTTTTATTTTTATTTTTTTCTGAGACAGAGTCTCACTCTCTCACCCGGGCTGGAGGTGCAGTGATGCTATCTCGGCTCACTTCAATCTCCCACTCCCCAGTTCAAGCGATTCTCCCACCTCAGCCTCCCCAGTAGCTGGGATTACAGCTGTGCGCAACAACACCTGACTCATTTTGTATTTTTAGTAGGGATGGGGTTTCACCACGTTGGCCAGGGTGGTCTCGAACCCCTGACCTTAAGTCATCTGCCTGCCTCAGCCTCCCAAAGTGCTGTGATTACAGGTGTGAGCCACAGCACCCGGCCCCCTTTGGCTTTCTGACCAAACCTGGTGCTTTCCTGCTGGGCCTTGTGTAGAGGGGCATGCCCCCTCCTTCTGGAAAATGTAAGTAATAAACATTTTTCAATGGCATTAGCTTCTTAGTGTCATCACTCAGTCACAGCCATAGGCCAAAATCCCACAGATACTTTTTGAGACAAAAGTGGGTTCTGAGGAAGAGGGTGACTCACTCGATGGAAAGATGCTTGGGTCTTGAGCTATCTGCTTCTTAGGGATATGGGGGCTGGAGAGAGCCTTTCCCCTTGTCATTAAATTCTTTATAAAAACATGATTTTTATACCATTTGGCTCAGCAATCCCATTATCAGGTATATATCCAAAGGAATATAAATCATTTGATTATAAGGACACATGCATGCACATGTTCATTGCAGCACTATTCACAGTACAAAGACACAATCAACCCAAATGCTCATCAATGACAGACTGGACACAGAAAATGTGGTACTTATATACCATGGAATGCTATGCAGCCATAAAAAGAATGAGATCATGTCCTTTGCAGGGACATGAATGGGGCTGGAGGCCATTATTTTCAGCAAACTAATGCAAGAACAGGAAACCAAATACCACATGTTCTCACTTATAAGTGGGAGCTAAATGATGAGAACACATGGACACATAGAGGTGAACAACACACACTGGGGCCTATCGGAGAGTGAAAGGCAGGAGGAGGGAGAGGATCAGGAGAAATAACTAGTGGATACTAGGCTTAATACCTGGGTGATGAAATAATCTGTGCAACAAACCCCCACGACACAAATCTATTTATGTAACAAACATGTTGCACATGTACACCTGAACTTAAAGGTTTTTTTTAACATGATTTTTAGAGGTGGCACAATATTGTACCTACATACGTATAGAGTAATTTATTTGTTGTGTTATATCCTCATCTGGATTGTTATTTTCATTTTCTTACTCTCATAAATATTTTTATGGTAAGCATACTTTTAGGTAAAGTGTGAATATCCTTGCCTATTTACTTTAAAATTCTTAAATGTAAAATGATGGGACACAGGGACTTATTTTTGGCTGAGATGGGATAAGCCAAGAAGAGATGTGGTTCCCAAACAATTCTGAAGGTATAGTCTATTTCTGGTTTTGTTTATGTTTTTTATTTTTAGAGTAAGACTGAAAATCAAAGTTTCCTGGTTAAGATAAACAATTTCTGTGCTCTTCCTCCTGCCCCAACACTGGCCTAATTGCCTGTGGACAACTTTAAATGTCACATGTATTTTAATCTTTATACTTAAATCAACTGATGTAATACACAGCCATTTCCCACATGTTTATGAACACAGACATTAAAATTGTTAGACAGGGATTTCATCATTGGTTTCACAGTTCTTTAGGTTTTTCCTCATGCCTGTCACCATGCTTTGCCATGATCAACTAAGTCATCTTTCCCCACCTTGCCATTTGGTACAGACATTGCTGAGCGAGCAGAGAAGAAAGATGTCAACAGTGGCTGGAACCCTGCAAATATGCAGAAATAAAGTGAGATTCAAAGAGTGACTAATGGCCTGGCACGGTGGCTCACGCCTGTAATCCTAGCACTTTGGGAGGCCGAAGTGGGTAGATCAACTGAGGTCAGGAGGTCAAGACCAGCCTGGCCAAGATGGTGAAACCTTGTTTCTACTAAAAAATACGAAATTAGCTGGGCATCATGGTGTGCACCTGTAATCCCAGCTACTCGGGAGGCTGAGGCAGGAGACTCGCTTGAAGCTGGGAGGTGGAGGTTGCAGTAAGCCAAGATTGCGCCCCTCTACTCCAGCCTGCCTGGGTGACAGAGCGAGACTCTGACTCAAACAAAAAAAAAAAAAAAAAAAAAAGAAAGAAAACAGAGTGACTAATATGACAGCAGACCTTTTTTTTTTTTGGAAGTAGAAACACTAGCACTTCCACGTCCAGGTGAATCTGATATCTTCAGGGAGGTTCTTCAGTGGCTCCAGACCCATGAGAGTGAAGCTGCTGTGACATTTTGGGAGGGCCTCGATGGCCTTCAATACCTGTAGCCACATTTTCTTGATACCCTTCAGTGGCAGCAAATCTTTATTCTTTGAGGATGTATTTGCTTATTGACAAATGCCATTTGTCATTATGATGCCAGTTTGAAGTTGTTCCAGGTCAAAACAAACCATGACCTCTTTAAGGCAAAGACACCACTTTTTTCCTACAGCCTTCTGGAAAAGGTAAGTAATAAACATCTTTCAATGGCATTAGCTTTCCAGTGTCATCACTCAGTCACATCCATCAATTAAAACCCCACAGATACTTTTTGAGACAAAAGTGGGCTCCAATTTCTTCCAAAGTAGAGGTTCAATTTCTTTTTTTTTTTTTTTTTTTGAGATGGAGTCTTGCTCTGTCACCCGGGCTGGAGTGCAGTGGCACGCTCTCAGCTCACTGCAAGCTCCACCTCCTGGGTTCATGCCATTCTCCTGCCTCAGCCTCCCGAGTAGCTGGGACTACAGGTGCCCGCCTCCATGCCCAGCTAATTTTTTGCATTTTTAGTAGAGACAGGGTTTCATCGTGTTAGCCAGGATGGTCTTGATCTCCTGACCTTGAGATCCACCTGCCTTGGCCTCCCAAAGTGCTGGGATTACAGGTGTGAGCCACTGCATCCAGCATTCAATTTCTTTAAAATTCAAAATAGATAAAAAAATCCAGAGGAAATGATGTCTGGACATTGGGAGAATCTGGGTATGCTTTACAAAAGCTTTGAATGTTATTTCCAGTTTCAGAGCATTGTCTAAGTAAAATGCCTAAAGTTAAACTTTCTCAAGTATCACAGGAACCAAAGCACCCTTGAGAGGAAGAATTCGTGAGGAAAGAAGGATGCCCTCCAAGGGTGAGAAACCTAAGCTTGGGTTGAGCAAGGCTCTTCATGAGGCTGCATTCCATCTTCCTGACTAGTCAGACAAGCAACTCTTTCATTGCACTGTTGCTTAAAAGAGTTGGTTGCATTCTTAAGCCAGTTCTGGGGCATTAGTCCCAGTCTTGATGACCTCATGGTTTACATTTTTTTTTTTTTTTCCTGAGACAGGGTCTCACTCTGTGGCCCAGGCTGGAGGGCAGTGGTGTGATCTTAGCTCATTGCAGCCTTGACTACCCCAGGCTCAGGTGATTCTCTAACTCAGCCTCCCTAGTAGCTGGGACTATAGGCATGCGCCATCACGCCCGGCTAATTTTTCTATTTTTTGTAGAGATGGGGTTTTACCATGTTGCCGAGGCTGGTCTTGAACTCCTGGTCCCAGGCGATCCACCTGCCTCAGCCTCCCAAAGTGCTGGGATTATAGGCATAAGCCAACACATAGGGTTACTTTAAGGGTCAAAAATGGTAATGCAGTGGCATGTTTTCAGTAGAAAACAAGTTTTAAAAGGTATTTTATCTGCATTATTATTAGAAAGGTCGAGTTATCTCATAGCATGAAGGGTGTCATATAGTCTGGGAAAGAGACTACTAGACTGTGAAAAGTCCACTTGAGTCCTAGAAAAAGTGCTAACAACTTATGGAGATCATATCAAATGTGGTTTAAGAGATGGAAGTTGATGGAACAGCGGCAGATGTTATGCAGAAAACTTTTCTCAGAGACCTGAAATCCATTCCCCAAGCCTCAGCCTTCTCTGGACCACTCATTCCAGCCTGGCTGTACTTGGCACCTGGATTTAAGGTTGAGGCTTGGGGATGGGGTGAGGGAGACTATTGTGTTTTGCTCTTGGGGCCCTGGGCCAGTTTTGTGACCTCTCAGTGTGTTTGCCGGCATGGTACACTCTAGGACAGATTAAACTGCAGGAGTTTTATGGTGCAGGGAAGAGCATAATAAAAGTGAGAACTACTCATTCATAACACAAACGTACAATGAGTCGTTATTATAAAGCATAGCACTAAAAGCTGGTACTGCAGATGGGAGCAGTAAGCAGGCAAGAAAATCAATGTAGATAAAAGAGCAGCTATTTAGAATAGAGGGTGCAGGTTGGGCCAAAAAAAAAATAGAATAGGAGAAATTCTCTCAAATCTTCTATCTCCCCACTACTGCCACCCCCTAGTCTAAGCCATTGTCATCTTCTGCTTGGAGTGTGAGCCCTCCCACTGATCTGCTAACAGACACTTTGGCCCCCTTCCAATCTATTCTCCTCCTTGCACTCATCTTTAAAAAAACCCAGGCTGATCATAACACCTCTCTGCCTGAAACCCTTTCATGGCTTCCCATTGTAAGATACAGACAAAACTCTTAAGCTGATGTGCAAGGCCTGCTGAGTCAGGTTCTTGTCCCCTCTCTACCTCATTTGCACCATGCTCTTCCTCCTAAGTTGTGTCTCAGCTGCGAGCTTATCCTCCTTTTGTCCCTTGTGGTCACCACACTCCTTCCAGAGACAGAGAATCCGCACCTGTAATTCCTTCTGCCTGGATCACTCACCACATATTCGGTTTCTACACTTCCAGAGTAAATGACCACTTCCTCTCAAGGTCCCTCCTTGCCTCCTTGTTTAGATCCAATCCCCAGTGGTGGGTCTGCCCTACCTCACCTTTGAGGCAGTTTGACATGTTGGACTGTGATATTTGCTTATGATTCTCTCTCTCACTAAAATGTAAATTCCCTGATGGGAGGGGACCTCATCTGATTTGAATCTCTGTGGTGTTCTCAGCACCTGAAACACAGTAGCCTCTCAAAAACATATGTAGAAAAACAAATAAAGCAAATAATGAGAAATAAGGAAATGCCACTCTAAGACTGGCCAGAGAAATCTTCTCAAAGGCACTGTACTGACAGGACATTGGGAGAGTTTACAAAATAACTTACCTGTGTCTGCTTTTCTGTTCTAGGTGAGCAGAAATTCTATTTTTTAACTATAACTCTCTAAAAGATATCAGAAGTCACTGCTAATCTGGGACTTTCTAAATCTCTTTTATTAAAACAGCTTGAAATTCTGGGCAGAAAAACAGTATTTTTTTCTATAAAAGCAAATAATCTTATTTAGATGTCATTCAATTTGGTCTGTAAACCAAGGAATACGCCCATAGTCTATTACACTAACTCAGGAAATCGTTGGTGGTCTTTTGTCTCCCAAGCTGTTTTTTTTTTTTTTTAATTTGGCCTTATAGATGTGACTGCAGAAGCCAATATGGCAATACAGCATAAAATCTATGTACTTCAAGCAGATTTAGCTGTTTTCTCACCAAATGTTGTTATGTTCATTAAGACACAGCTATCATCAAAACAAAACAAAATAGTCATTCAAGAAGCAGGTTTGAAATACAATCTGGTATTACATTTCTGATAACAAGAATAAATCACAGCTCTAATGAGTTCCATAAATAGATTTTGACTTCCTTTTTGATTTTTGAATGACATCCTTAATTTATTGCTTACATGTGATTTATTTAAAGAGATTACTACTAATGTATTAAAGACTCCAAGTTTGAGAATGTTTAATCATCTCCCTTATCATCAATCACCAAGACAATGTTGTGGGAGCGCACATACTAGCTTCCAATCGACCTTCTGAAGGGCCGGAGAAGATGGTGTTTGCTCAGTTCCATAAGCATTAGCTGTTACCATCAAGTGGCAAGCATCGTGCTAGACAAAAAGAGGTATAAGCAAGAATGGTAGAAAGATCATGACTTGAAGTCACTTCTTAAGAATTATTTCACAGACCTGAACTTTGCTTTATTCTCAACGTTGCAGATTAGATTACACCAAGTTAGTACCCAAGGACTGATGGCCTAATGCGTGTGAAAGTGTCCAGCACAGTCCCTGGCACCTCACAGTAATACAAGTGGATCATAAGTGTTGAGAATGTGAATTTGTGCCAATTTCCCCAAAGTTTATTTTAGGGAGTTTTCTACTTAGAAAATCATACTAAAGGCCGTTTCTCTTATAAGTGAATTTCTCTAAAAACGAAAACTTGCAAATTCATATCTTTTTCAGGGCTTTACTTCCAAAGAATTATGATTTGCTCTGATGAGGGAGATCTTAAACATACAAAACTAATTGCAGACCGGATTTCGCAGTATTCACTGAGGTCCAAAGTTTTAAATCATTTTCATAAATTATAGTGGAATGAAGGAAGGGAAATGATGTGATAGCAGAGATGGTTATTTTTGTGACTTCTTATAAGAAAAGTGTTTTATTCTTCACAATTACTCATCTTTTGGGAGCAGGACCAATCCTTTCTATGGGAAAGACAACCAATTATGGTGTCTGATTGGAAGGGCACAGAAAGGTCTCTTTTCTACCCCAATCAAGAAATAGCCTTCTGATTGGTCTGCCACTGTCTCTGACATTACAATTATGATGGCTTGGTCTAAAGACAAAAATCCGCTCTAAAAATGCAAGTACACTCTCCAGCAAAGGTAATGTTTTATATATGTACTAGATATTAACGTTTTTAAAAACACTCAAAACTCCAAATTAGCTGATCCATTAACTTGTCCTTGAGGAAATGGGTACCAGAGAAGGTTCCAGTCCCTATAATATATTCAGTCACAACTGGATGACCACATGTTAGTGATATTACAAAGATGGCTGTCACGCTGACCAAAGCATTACCTGGGATTCCATCAACACTGGTCTGGGCACTCCCTGAGGGCAGGGGCTGTGTTTTCCTCCTGGAGTGCGCAGGTTGTGGGAGTCTGTAGTCTTTTCTTTTTTTTTTCTTTCTGTTTTTGCTTTTTCATAAAGACACTAATCCCATTGTCCTTTTTACTGAAGTGAAAATACACCTAATAGATTTAGTTGGCTTGTGCTATTATTTTTCTTTTTAAAAACATCTACTACTTTTATTCAAACTTGTCTGTATGAGTACATACAATCTCCTATTCTTTGCCATGCTACACTTCTATGCATCAGACAAATGATAAAAAAATCGAAGTCACAAAATGAGATATGGTTAGAAAAACTTGACAATGCTATTACATTATTTGACACATACTTTGAAGTATAAAGTATGAATAGTGTGCCATCTATGCTGTTAGTTAACACCTGAAGAAATCTTATTGGGAACTCACTCTCCAAAGTTGACTCCTGCACATGCTTCAAAATACTGTTTTTCTATCTGCCCCGGAGAGTTTCATTTGCCTGGGGAGGGCCAGAAGTAATTTTTCACTGGGGAAATGATTTGTGTTCCGGGAATGAGATTAGACAGTAACTATAAGAATCAGCGAAACCGAAGAAGACATTTATGCAGCCAACAAACATACGAAAAAAAGCTCATCATCACTGGTCGTTAGAGAAATGCAAACCAAAACCACAATGAGATAGTATCTCACGCCAGTCAGAATGGCGATTATTAAAAAGTCAGGAAACAACAGATACTGGAGAGGATGTGGAGAAACAGGAACGCTTTTACACTGTTGGTGGGAGTGTAAATTAGTTCAACCATTGTGGAAGACAGTGTGGCAATTCCTCAAGGATCTAGAACCAGAAATACCATTTGACCCAGCAATCCCATTACTGGGTATATATCCAAAGCATTATAAATCATTCTACTGTAAAGACATATGCACACATATGTTTATTGCAGCACTATTTACAATAGCAAAGACTTGGAACGAACCCAAATGCCCATTAGTGATAGACTGGATAAAGAAAATGTGGCACATATACACCATGGAATACCATGCAGCCACAAAAAAGGATGAGTTCATGTCCTTTGCAGGGACATGGATGAAGCTGGAAACCATCATTCTCAGCAAACTAACACAGGAACAGAAAACCAAACACCACATGTTCTCACTCATAAGTGGGAGTTGAACAATGAGAACACATGGACACAGGGAGGGGAACATCGCACACCGGGGCCTGTTGGGGGTGGAGGGTAAGGAAAGGGAGAGCATTAGGACAAATACCTAATGCATGTGGGGCTTAAAACCTAGATGATGGGTTGATAGGTGCAGCAAACCACAATGGCATATGTATACCTATGTAACAAACCTGCACATTCTACACATGTATCCCAGAACTTAAAAAAAAGAATCAGCCAAACCCTGTAACACTTCTCTTGTCAGAGTCCTGAATTAAAAGACCACCTAAATGGAAGGAAAAAAGCAAGGCTTTACTCCCTGATAGCAGGGGGTGTCTGAAAGGGAAACTGCCCTGTTTTCAGGCAGGTAGCAGAGGCTTTATACATTATAGGCTCAAAAGTTAATCAGGAAAAAAAAGAATCAAGACAACAAGAATGTGATGTATGGGGCAAGGTAAATTCTCAGTTCTCAGTTCTTAGAAGTGGATTATCTAAAAATAAGAAAATTCAGAAAATTACACTCTGTGGGTTCAAGTTTAGCAAGGAAATTGGACATTTAAGGGAATCCGGGAGAGCACATTTTGTGATTTTGGGTTTAGCAAGAAATACTTAGGTTACGGTCTTACAAATCTTGGTAGTGGTAGTGGTTGTAGTAGGAATTGCAAATTTAGGTCTTATCCCTTTGCATACCTGTGCCATGGTGTTTCAGGTCTGGATTCAGCTTGGTCTTGTGCCCTCTTCCTTCCCTAAATCTGTTACCTGATCTGACAAAAGGACTAGCAAGATACTGCTTTCGGAGCATTGTTGAGCTTGCCTGGGAGTTCCACTTTTCATTCCAGGTGCTTGATGGTTTGTGTTAGGAGAGAAGCTGGGGCACCCTAGACTTATCAAGACAAGTGGTGGAACTGATGTTGTGTTTGCTGTATTTGTACGAGTGGCAGAATTCTATCTGAAACTTGTAAAAATTATAGCAGAGCATCTGGTGGCAATACATCTGCAGGAACAGATCTATTGCTAATCACTGGAGGCTCCCTGTGTTTAACAAACAACTTACACATGGGCTTAGGTCAGTTCACAACCAATCTGGACAGAGAAAGGAAGCGAAGAGATACAGGGTATAGCTGGGGCTGACACCGTACTTGGACTATTGGGGTCTTCATAATAACCCTACAACAAAAGAATTACAACCCCATTTTGTAGGTGAGGAAATCCAAAGAGGTTAAGTGATTTTCCCAGGGTCAGAACCAAAGTTAAAATCTGAAATGAGTTCTGTTTAACATTCTTTTATTCCAAAGCCTAAACACTTTCCACCAGGAACACGTCCCCTCTCATTTTATAGAAGAAGGGATGTTTGTGATTTCATCTTATAGAATAATAGTATATGGAGAAGAGCATTTTAATTTAGCATTCATCCTTATTTTTCTAATATTTGCTCACAATGTAAATGATGCTATGAAAAATACAGTTATAGTTAATTTCATGTTTGTCAGCTTGTGGAGATTTCCAGATGTGGTTAAAAAGAAAATGTGTTATTTTGCTATTTATGGTTTAAAATTTAAGCTCTTGGGGCAGTCTGAATTGTTTGGGGTTCACAAAGCCCTTGCTTCTTTCTTGCTCATTTCCACTGGGTTTGAAATTGAAATTATCCAGAGCAACAATAGCCTTGAAGTATTCCATCAAGAAACACAACATGTCCTTTCAAAACTTAATTGAGCAGCACAAAGCTAATTAGCTGTCCGAAGACACGCCATTTAATTCACAATCCAGCATTAATTTGTTCAACACAATGAGCTTATCTTCCATATAAATGCCTTTGCCCTATGGCTTCTCAAGCAGCTGCAATATACAAGAATGACTGATAACTCTTTCATTTAAATGTGGTTGTTGCTTTCTATTCCCTCTTTCTTCATTTGGCCCAAAGAAGGATGAATAGCATGTCAGTGATAATGAAAGTTGTTTTTTTTGTGTGTGTGGCAAATTGACAGAAAATAGATGGCTATAAGATCATAGCATATAGTTGTCAGAGAATTGCCAAACTGTTAGGGAATGCAGAGATTATCTAATCCCAGTCCTACATTTCATAAGCTAGAAAACGGATGCTCAAAAGTTCTGAGTGTTGTCCAAAGTCACTTAATAGGGTGTGACATAGATATAGTCCATACCTATTTTCAGGAATAGAGAATTGATGTATTCTAAAATAAAGGTCTAGTTTGTTGCTTATCTTTTGGTAACTAGATAGGAGAGAATACTGAGAAACTAAGAAGACAGGTCCAAAAGTGTTCACAGGCAGCATAGTGATGTCTATCAAACACTGTGAGTTCAAACCTTACCCATCCTTCAAGCCTCAGTTCAAGCCCTCCCTAGTCTCTGGATCACAATTAATCTCATTTTCATAATGTTTTAACCACCCCTTTAGAACTTAATCCCAAATCCTTTAATAATTCAGTGTGTGTGTGTGTGTGTGTGTGTCTGATTTTAGGTGACATTTTGACATTGCAATGCACATCATTGTAACAAGTCTAGCTCAGTTTAGAGGAATAAGCTTTTGGCAAAATTTTTATGTTATGCCCAAACTCTTCATGGGTTATGCCCAAACTCTTCATGAGTTTAGCATTTCACATCCAACCATAAGCAGAGGTAAGATGGAGGCAAAGAACAGGTGCTTTCTCCTTATGCACCAGCAGTGCTGTGCTTGGCAGCGAAGGGAACATAAGCCTGTGTATGGCATTACCTATACAATCTTCCTACCCAGAGGTCACTTGCTTATCATTATTGAAGTCAACAATTACCTGCTGGTGGCCATATTCAGTGGAAATTTGTGATTCCTTATTTTACTTTTCACAAGTTGTGACTTTGTAAATAAGACTCCTGTAACAACATCATGGGATCTATGGTCCTCATAAACTCAGCATTAGGCACATAGTAAATGCTCTGACAGTATTTGTGGAATTGAGCAAACTTTGAAGAAAAGGATACCTTAGAGTTTTTCCTCCATGGCCCATGGGACTGATAGAATCTAACAACATTTTATCAATGCGGCCTCTTCAAAGCTCAGTATAGGCAGGGCAGATAGATATTTGGATCATGCTAGACAACTGAATTGTAGACCTACTAGACAAAATGGAGGGCTTGGTTTTCTGAAGGAACCACTTTAAAATGCATTGGGGATGGCATTGTCATTAAATACCCTATATTAAATACCTATATGTGGCAGATAGGTGACATTATGCTGCAGAAACCTCCTGAATCTCGTCCATGCTCCATGTCCACGGCAGATCAGCTGGTGGTCCTCTCCATGTCCTCACTCCAGAACCCTCCTTCTAGGACAGCTACTCTATTGAGTGTTGCTGCCCTCTCTATCAGAGAAAAATGAGCCCTGGAAGGTGTTTCACTGGCAATTACGTGCTCCAGCCTAGCGGTGACACATACCCCTTCTGGGTAGAACTAACTGGACAGGACTGGTCGTGTGGTTTTACCCAATATAAGCAGCCAGGAAGTGTCAGCCTGCCGTGGGCCCAAGAAACAAAATTGGGTGATCTTTGTTAGCCGCAAAGTGTCTGCTGCCCTGGGTGCGAAGCGGATCGGCCACGGACTATAAGGTCCTCTGTACCTTAATCTCCTTGCCTCTGAATGAGAGGTAGCCACATCCTGACTATCACAGCTTTGCAGGCTCAGCTTTGACACCAGTGGCACCGTAGTTTTGGGAGAAGGGATGTAATCTAGGGATGACAGAACCAGTTAAGGCCAAGAGTAGAGCACTGGATGTGTTTGGTAGGACTACCATCCAAGAAAAGAAGCTGGCATTAGAATATACGCAGAGCGAACAGGCCTGATTTGGGCCAAAGTCCATTACAACAGATTGTGTTGAGGTTAAATGATATTAGAACGGAGTAGACAAATTATTACTACCCAAAGTTGATGTCTTTATGTTCTCTTGGAAAATCATAGCAATATACTTGGTTACTTTTCTTTACATTAAAAATGCAAGTTGAGGGGCTTTATTGAAATTTCAAATAGTGATTGCAATTTATAGAGATTACATTAATATTCCCATAGCGAAGGAGGATAGATTTTGAATGTAGGTGTTTTTGGACCACTTAAATTTGAATGCTGATGAGAAATGCTAAGTTATTCCTACGGAAGTTTCCCCTAAGTGTTTTCTTTGTAAGTCATGCAATTCATATAAAGCAAGCATATCCCAAGACACCTTTTGTGGATAAAAACCAAAGTGGATCACTTGCCCTAACCAGATGTGCCACAGGCAAATTGATTGTTAGGGTCCTAATGATTTAGTGGCATAATTCTGCAATGTCAAAACTTATTTTTTCTTTGTGTTCAGTTAATCCTGTAATGCTTACTGTAAATTACATTTGGCAATTAAGTTTAATTGATTTTGTAGATCATCCCTTTCATCTTATTAAACTAAACCCTTTTCACCCCTTAATCTCACTCACATTCTTTTTGATAATGCCTTAACATTCGATTCTCTGGGTTTTCCTTAGTATATGTTCTATTATAATATATACCCATAAACATATACTATATAAATTTGAACACATAGGTTTATTGCCAACCCTTCTATCATATTTATAAGTGCTTTGAACTTTTTCTCCAATTAGATGCTGAACTTTGCGAGCTTATCTTCAGTTAGTCCCTTATCCCTTAGGGAACCAAAACATTCCTTAATACACAATGGAAGCTGGTGTCAGGTTGTTCAGTATATTTCTAGTTGCAAGCATCAGATATCCTGGCTAACTTTGTCAGGGAAGTAATTTACAGCAAGCATACTTGATAGCTCAAAGAAATGCTAGAAAATATGGAGGAAAAGGGTTGGAAATGCAGGAACCAGATAGCTTTGGGCTTCCACGTGGCAGAAACAAGTCAATTGTCTTTGCAGAATCTCACTGCTGAAATGGATGAGGTTCAAACATTATTTTTTCATCTATCAAGATTTGAAGTCCTGGGAGAGCTCTCCTGATTATTCAAGCTCAGGACAACTACTCACACTTTTTTTTTTTTTAGGGGAAGGTGGGTATCTTGATTTATAAAACCCCCAGCATTATACACAGTGGGAGAGGAGAGAGGTGTGTCCCTCAGAAGAAAGTTGGGGTACTATTATCTTTGGAAAAATGGAAAGGATCAAAAAAACAACAAATGCCTATTATAAAGAATGAGTGATTTAAAAATAAATGGTCTAATTTGACTGTACAATCAAAGTAAGGTCTACCCTCCTTCCTTCAGCTACGCAGACTGCACTAGGGAAAATTAGTGAGCTCTGGCCAAAGCCTGGTATTTGATTTTCCAATTAGTGAGAACTTCTACTGGTCTGTGATTTGACTTTACTGACACACTCCTGATAAATTTACATCAGTGACAGTAATATCCAGAAAGCTGAAAAGTTCCTCAGTTATAAATGAACACTTTTCATTAATATTTAGAGATTAAACTAATTTTTAATGAGCAGATGGAAACAAATGGTAATTTGGCCTTTACTGTGCAAAATTAATAGCAATTAATCAACGTTTAGGCAAATTTGAAGCAGGTTCTAAGTGCTCAGATTTGTTGATTACCATTGTTTTTTTTTCTTAATTGACTTTTTAGACAACAGTAATCTATTTAAATGAATGTTTTCTGAGGATGTCCCTGCCTCAGGGTCTCCGTTGTTTCCTGGAAACCACAGCTGTGTTGGCCCTGAGATTAATGAGTGGAGAGAAGAGTTTCCAGCAAAAGCCCTGGCGGGTGAGTTGGGAATGTCCTTCCTCTGATAGCAAACTTTAGATTCAAGGGTGGCTGACCATCATGAGTCCCTGAATCAGTGTTCTGGTCTGCTGCTTTTTATACTCAATGACAGTTTGGTGGCATTACTATATGCCATGTGATTTTTGGCCTATGCCAATCTAGTTTCTCCACAGTCTTATCTGCTAACTCCTTTATTTAAAAAAATGGTTAACAAAAGTCTATTTTACTTTGACAGGAAATATCTTTGTAGGAATAGGAGCAACTTCCTGGGCATGTGACCTGTGCGATCACATGGGGCTTTGTGGCTCAGAAGGTCCTATACTTGGTTTAATATTTTGCAGTTGCCATCTTAAAATTCTTAATAATAATTTTTTAACAAGGGGCCCTGCATTTTCATTTTTCACTGGGCCCCACACATAATGTAGTCAATACTGTTAGGAAAAAGAAAAAATGAGCTTTGCATCCTTCTCTTCTTGTGTTTTCTAGTTTTGACGTTTCTGCCAAACTTCTGCTTTTAAGTCTTCCCGTTTTCACAGAGGAGTGTTCATAGGATTCCTCTCTTGCTGCCATGTCTAAATTGGGTCTCTCGAGTTTCTGAGGGTTCCTAGACTCCTTGGCCTATGGTGGAAATAGTCCTTCCCCTTTGTTTCAATTATGATAAAGCTTTGTTATGACTTTGGTTTTTGTTTGTTGTTTAGGGAACAAAGAAGTTATGGGAAAACAGAAAGATTAAAACAAAAGAAAGCAAAGCAAAAGTTAACAAAAGATAAAAGAAACAAAAGATAAGATGGTGACAAACTATATTTTAGTCTGTTTGTACTGCTTTAACAAAATACATGAAACTGGGTAATTTATAAAAAAAGAGGAATTTACTTTTTTTGCAGTTCTGGAGGCTGGGAAGTCCAAGGTCAAAGCACTGGCCAGTTCAGCACCTGGTGAGGGCCGGGTCTCTCCTTCCGGGACGGTACCTGGTTGCTGTGTTCTTCCATGACAAGAAGTGAAAGAGCAAAAAGGAGTCGAGTGCTCAGTACAGCCACTTTTATTAGAGACTTAATCCCATTTGTGAGGGAGGAGCCCTCATGACCTAATCACCTGCTAAAGGCCCCACTTCTTAAATACTATTGTATTGGAGATTCAGTTTCAACATGGATGCTGGAGGGGACACAAATGTTCAAACAAGCCATCTATTCAAACATGGATGTAATCATCTAAGCAGATTGATATTAAAGCCTAGCTGCAGATTCTTGGGCTGGCACAAGGTTTCCAGAGCATCCAGGCCCTGTTCCTTTTCATCACACAGCAGTTGTTAGAGCTTCTCAGAGTCTTAGTGTGGGTACAGTGGCATCAGTGCAGTTAAGGTGTTGGGCTCTCATCGTAGACCAACCTGCCATTATATCTGGCTTTTTCCACCAAGACCAAGTAAAGTAACCTACTTACATCCACTTTTCTTACCTGGAAAATGGGCTTTTATGAAATCACATGAGATAATGCAAGTAGATGGTGAAACACAATGTTATGCATGTAGTAAGTTATTAAAGAATGACAGCTTTCTTGTTAATTTTATTATTTTGGCCCTTTCCCTCCATTCATGTTTTTGTTTAGAGAATCAGATCTTCCCCACCTTGGCCTTATGCCCTTACCCTCTTCTCCCTGGGCAGTCTCTGAAGCTTCAGGAAATGACAAAGAAACTGCTTTTGCTGCTATTTTCTTGCTCTTCTCTTGACTTTCTCTGACCCCAGTGCCCCATCCCTCTCTATCAAGAATCTTGAGAAGTTTGGTGTAAAGCTCTCTGGTGTCTCAGCCAGGGTTCCAGCCTACTCAAATGAGGGAACTGGGTTTAAGGAAAGAATTGTTTTGTATAAATGTTCAGGCAATGTTAGGAGGTCCTGCTCAGGGGCAGTGAAGTCATGTTGGGCCAGCACAGTGTGGGGCTGACACTAACCTTTGACCTGGAGGGGTGAGTGGGAAAGGGTGGGAGTGTTTAGTAGGGCAACGACCCTGCAGGTGCCATGGCCATGGGGGGAAGAATGCAGCTGAGTTCCAGGTGTTTATTCCAGCAACTCTTAGAATAAACACCTGGAACTCACCTTCCTGCCTTCCAATCTCCTGCATACATCACCTTACAACAGGAAACTGGAAGGCAAGACAGTCCATTGAGTCAGTCCATGAAAAGTCATCTTCAGGGCAATGACTATACTGACAGTGAAGGATGGAGACTAGGTCTGCAGGGGCAAGTCCCACATTTGGGAATAGCTTTCTTCTCCTTGGTCACCATCTTGCTTTATTCCAGACTCATAAACATTTTTAAAACATAAATTGTGAGAGGAGAATAAAGTAGCACAATTTTAAATTTAGTTGCATTTGAGTACATATATATTTTTTAATTTCTCCCACTTTTTACTATAGGTCAGAAGTTAATTTTTTATTAAGATATATTCTTGTGTGTGTAAGTGTGGCCAATTTCAGGTTACTGGGGTTAAGAAAAATAAAAGCAAGAGAAAAAACCATCATCACAACTTCCCATGAAGTACATATTTTTTCTACACATACTATTCTATTGAGTTGACTTCTGACTGCTTCTTGTTTTTTTGGAGAGGCCATACTATTGAACTTTAAAGCTCAAAAAGATACCCTCAGCCAGTCACAGTGGCTCACACCTGTAATCCCTGCACTTCGGGAGGCCGAGACTGGTGGAACACCTGAGGTCAGGAGTTTGAGACCAGCCTGGCCAACATGATGAAAATCCCATCTCTACTAAAAATACAAAAAATTATCTGGGCATGGTGGCACGTGCCTGTAATCCCAGCTACTCAGGAGGCTGAGGCAGGAGAATGGCTTGAACTTGGGGGTCAGAGGTTGTGGTGTGCCTAGATCGTGCCACTGCATTCCAGCCTGGGCAACAAGAGTGAAACTCCATCTCAAAAAATAAATAAATAAATAAATAAAGATACCCTCCTTCTGCATTCCTCCATGGACAGTCTTGGAATCTCTGTGGAATCTCCTAAGTCCATTCAGACTCTCCAGGGATTGGCTTCCTGTCGGCCTCTGAGCCTCCCTCTCTGACAAGACTCCTCAAGTCCCTCCTAAAAGCTCCCTGGATCTCAGCCCTGAAAGCCGAACTTTGATCCCTGATCAGTTTCTAGAGGTTCAGTGAAGATGAAGAATATCAGTAGGTCTGTGGTTAAAATGGATTCTCTCCTTTTGTGAAGCTCCAATTCTGGCCTTGTTCTCTCAGGCTGGGTCTGGAACTGGTTTCTATGATGGCCAGGTAGTCGACACTTCCTCTTTAGTAAATTCCTATTCAACCTTCATCTTAGTTTAAATATTACTTCCTAGGCAAGTCTTCTTTGATCTCCCCAAACTAAGCTAAGGCCTTTATATATGCTACAATAGTCCCTTGTATTTTCCTGTATTCACTGTACTTGTAGTTACACTTTTAATGTTTAACTGTTAAATATTTTAAGTCCATAAGGGTAACACCTGCGTCTGTTTTGGTCTCAGTTGTATTCCAGCTGTCTTGGCATACTCCCGTGATTCAGCAAGTAATTGTGCTTTCTTGACTGTTGTCTTCTGGATTAGAATTGAATTGTATCAGCTGTGCTCCTTGCCACAGGCAGAATCTTTATTTTCGCCTGTTTCAAAGTTGCTGCACTGGCTAGACCCCCTCCTTCATTTTCTGTGTCTTGTTTGAGGGGCATTTCTACCTCAGCTCACATACAGAGAAGACACACTGGATAAGTTATAACTTCACTCCCAAGTGCCCTAGCCATGCTGAGTTTTAGTGACTGGTCCTTGGGTCTCATCAGGTCCCATGCTGGGTTGGGATATAAAGGTCTAGTATTCCAGAGCTATCTTAACCATAGCAGATGCTTTCCACCAGAGTTAAGCAGAGGTATTATTTTACATGATTGCTGGGGTGGGGAAAGAAAGTGGTTTTCTCTCATGCCAGGTACAATGACAAAAATGCCAAGCTGTCTCTCTTCTTTGTTTGACTGCTCCTAGCAACAGCTCCAAGCTTGAATGCTCAGGGCTCATTAGCTCCCAGTTCCTCAGGATGGCATTTTACTGGAGCAGCCTATTGTCTAATAAGTAGATATTCTTAATTAAGATTACTTGTGACATAGTTTTTCTGTAGGCCTTTCCAGACTGTCTCTAACAAGGATTAAGAAAGATGAAAGATTTATGAAGAATAAATAGGAAGCTACATTTTGGGAGAAGATGGTTCTGAAAGGGCACACTGTTCCATGGTTCCACTGCAGCACTCAACACGTGGTATTTCACTAATTCAAATGTTTGCATTCTCTATAGAACTGTGAGCTTCTTCAAGGCAGGGACCATCATGTATTCATCTTTGTTTATTCTAGTGCTCAGAATGTTCTTGGTATACAGCATGTATTCAGCAAATGCATGTTGGCTTGACCTGAATTGAATTTTCAAAAATCGGATATGCTGATTGATGAAATGCCATTAAGAACAAAAGGCTCTCTACCTATGTAATGATGTTTGCTTTTTTCAGGAGTTCTTTTTACCATTCTAGTACTGGGAGGAGAAAAGAGTAAGAGGGCAGATAAATTCAACCTTTTATAGTTGTGGATGCCTTTGAAATTTGAGTATGTTAAAAGAGAGTTACACACAGGAAAGCCTAGTTTTCTCCAGGGGCAAGATAAACAAGGTTCTTCCTCTTATGAGCTCCACCTCCCACGTCCCTACGTGGTCTCTCTACTCAAGGCAGTGTTTGAGAATGGCTGACATCATCAGTGCAGGTGGGATCATGTGTTTTCTTCCCCTTGGAGTGCTCTGCCATTTTATCTCCACCAATCCATGTCCAAGGGCAACCCAACTCAAAATCTCAGTACTCTCAGGAAACCTTTAAATCACCTCACTTTATTTCATTCATCATTTCTTTTGACCCTGCCTCCCAGCATTTAGGTACTGTATTTATTCATAAGTGCTAAAATCAGTACGCATATAAACACATCCTCATATGCTTCTTTGTAAGGTTATTTGCCTTTTTTAATGCATACATTTCTAATTGATTCTATTGGTTATGCTGAATGTCGTGCCTGTTCTCAAGCTGCCAAAACTCCTCTACTTCTTGGCGTTTATCTCTTCCAGGATGTCTCTCCATCCATCTATTTATTTTTCCAGGTATCCATTTATTTACCCATCCATTCAGCCATCTGTCCATCTATTCATCACCAAACAAACAGATATCAAGAAGCTACTGTGTACTGGGCACTGTGCTAGATGCTAGGGATATAGTCATCTGTAATCAAATAGACAATATGTCCCACCTAGAATCTTTGGAAGAAACTGTGCAGAAGTTAAGCCCCGATTTTCTGATGTCTTTTATGCCTATGGAAATTTTAAGTCTGCCTTCAACTTCCCCCTTTAATTCATATTTATATAAGAGGCTTTGGGAATTTCCTCCTTACTGTGGAAACATCCCCCATTCCTACCCCTGTGCTGCATGCTCTCTCCCCCGTGAGCCGAATTTGCCTAGGAACTGAAGGTTCCTAGCATAGTTGTGTTGAATGGAAGGGGGGCACATCTCTGGAGTAGAGCAGGAGAAGCTTTTTCTTCCGGTATTTTCAGGGGAGCTTAATATTGTTTCTCTAGGGCAGTGGCTCTCAAATGTTTTAATCTCAAGAACTCTTTATGCCTTTTTTAGATTAAAAAATACTTTTTTAAATTGACAAAATAAAAATTTATGGTGCACAACATGATGTTTTGAAGTATGCATACATTGTAAAATTTCAAAATCTAGCTAATTATCATACGTTGTGTTACCTTTCATATTTATCATCTTTTGTGATGAGAACACTTAAAATCTACTCTCTTAGCAATTTTCAAGTATACAATATATACCCCACACCACTCTCCCACTCCACCTAGCCGTGGTAGCCACCATTCTATTCTCTGCTTTAATGAATTTGACTTTTTAAGATTTCACAGGGGGCTGGGGATGATGGCTTATGTCTGTAATCCCAGCATTTGGGAGGCCGAGGTGGGAGGATCGCTTGAGTTCAGGAGTTCAAGACCAGCCTAACTGGCTGTTCAAGACCAGCAACACAGTGAAAACTCATCTCTACTGAAAATAGAAAAAGTAGCCCAGCATGGTGGCACAAGCCTGTAGTCCCAACTACTTGAGAAGCTGAGGTGGGAGGACTGCTTGAGCCCCAGGAGTTCGAGGGGGCAGTAATTGCGCCATCGCATTCCAGCCTGGGAGACAGAGTGAGACCCTGTCCCGAAAATAAAATGAAATTAAATAAAATAAGATAAAATAAAATAAAATATTAGCATAATGTCCTCTAGGTTTATCCATGTTGCGGCCAATGACAGGATTTCTTTATTTCTTAAGTCTGAACAGAATTCCATTGTGTACTGATGAGCACTTAGGTTCATTCCATGTCTTGGCTATAGTGCTGGAATAAACATGGGAAGGAACTCTTTACACTCTTAAAAATTATTAAGGACACTAAAGGCTATAGAAATATACTGTATTAGAAGCTAAAATGCAATAAAACACGTATTTATTAATTCACTTAAAATAACAGTAAACTCATTACATGGAACATTATATTTTAAAATAAAGTAACTATATTAAGTAACTGTTAATATCTTTTCTAAAACAAAAAAAGTAGCAAAAAGAATGGCATTAATTTGCTTTTGTGTAAATCTCTTTCATGTCTGGTTTAATAGAAGACACTTGTATTCTCATTTCTGCTTCTGCATTCGATCTGTTCAAGTGTGTTGGTTTGGTTGAATTATATAAATAAATCTGACCTTGCACAGATATGTAGTTGGAAAAGGAGAAATATTTTAATAGTCTCTTCAGATAATTATGAATATTCTTCTTTGATATTATACTAAAAATCTATAAGTGATCATTCTTAAAGATTAGTTGCCATGTGAATTCTGAAACCATATCAGTGTTTAAATGTCAGGAAGCCATCAAGCTTATGGTGGTAGATATAAATTCTTCAAAATTCTAATTTTTATTTTAAAGATGAAATTTAATTATTGGCAACAAAGATATCAATTTTTTTGGAAGTATAAAGATCACTTAATTCATTTTTTGAGAAAATGTCTACTACATGTCCACATCTGGCTAATCACAGTTTTCCACTGTTCTTTCAAAAAACACGTATTCCATGAAAAAAGTGGCTAGTTTAGCTTGCAACTGGAAAAATACACGAGTGTTTTTTTTTTTTTTCTGTAGACAACTATTGTCATGTGGCATATAGTATGTATATTTCCCATTTTATTATACAAAATATTTAAAAGATGTGTATTCAAAGTTGTGGTTTAATGAAATGTTTACTGCTTCATCACGGACGTTCTTAAGTGAAACTGGCACTTTTCTTTAATGTGAGTGAGTGCTGGGGAAGAATCTGAAGATTATCAGTACAGCATTATTGTATTGATTTGGGCTAAGGAATCAGTAGTTTTTCATCTACCATTGCTGTTGGACCATCAGTGCAATGTCAGTGTAATGAAAAGGTAAATAGAATCACAGGATGATTGTGAAAATAGTATTGACCTTGAGGACCCCTTGAAAGTGTCTCAGTGGTTTCCTGGGGTCTTTGGACCATGCTTTGAGAACAATTTCTTTAAGAAAATAATTTTATTAATGTTAACAAGGTAGAGAAGTTTTTGCTGAATCTAGAAAACTGATCATTCTATGTAACATATCTTCATGTGAAAAAATGCACAGAATTCTCAATATCTGACTTATTAAGATACTTAGAAAATACACTCCATTTATAAGTTAAGTATGGCTTGCATATTTCAATGGTATGTATAGTGCACCTATCTCCTAATTTACATGATGCTTAGTTTCTTGAAAAGAAGTAGTAATTAAAAAACACTTAAAACAAAATGAACTTTTTTATAAGAATTAAAGGAAAGGAAAGAGATGCATTTCAGTGAATTAGACAAAAGGAAGGAGGAGATGCATTTCAGTGAGTTAGACAAAATAAAGTCTCGTCCTTTTGCTATAATGTGCTATTCCCAGTAAATATTTCTAGACAAAGTAAATATAGTAAACAAGGATTTATTTATAAAGTAAACAACCACAAAGATCACTGACAATGTTCATTCTAGCCACTCAGGACATTAACCTGCAGATGTTGTTAATTCTATTCTCCGTCTTTTTCATAATAGAAATTCTTGCAAGCCACGTTTTTTCTTATTCTCAGTGATGGCCAAGATTTAGTATAGTCTTCAATCTTGACTGTATTATCTCATAGTATTCCCATTCCTCCATATTTAAGAGACACCTGCTGGGTATGTGCCACTTTTCATTTGAAAGTTTGATTGCATATGTGATGATAAATCCTATTTAAGTAGCTTGTAGTGTAATTGGCAGCTGGACTAATATCATATATGGGCCAAAGAATATACAGGTTGTCAGGCTCATGCCTGTAATCACAACACTTTGGGAGGCTGAGGTGGGTGGATCACTTGAGCACAGGAGTTCGAGACCAGCCTGGGCAACATAGTGAGACCCCGTCTCTACAAAAAATACAAAAATTAGCTGGGCGTGGTGGCTCAAGTACTTGAGGCTTCAGTAAGCTGTGATCACACCACTGCACTGCAGCCTGAGTGACAGTTTGAGACCCTGTCTCAAAGAACAAACAAACAAAAAGAAAAACATTCAATCTAAGTGTCATGAAACAAATAAAACTGTATATTTTCTATAGAATTTGGAAAAAATAGTGCTGAATATATTTTTATCATCGCTATTAATGAGAAAGATATATTAAAATAATGCTTCAGTCACTGAGATCTATTTTCCTATGCCAAACTGCTGCATGTCTTACATATTTGTTGCCATTTCTTTGCAATTTCATTCACAGAAATGGAACATATCTTTCTCAGTAATTGATAAGTTTAAGAAATAATAATCTCGTCCATAATAATTCAGTGTGATATTTTCAGGACAGAATGTATTTATAATACATGCACATAAATAAAATGTGTATTTTTCAAGAACACATACAAGGACTTCACATGAACAAGTGAGAAGGGTTTTGTATTTAGAGGAATCAGAGGGAATAAGTACATAAACAGACCATGCGAGAAGCCTCATGTAGGCTGTTGATAATGTGCCATCAACCAGGGAGTATGGTTAACTCACCCCTCTGCATCTGAATTCAAAACACAAATTTAACATGTTAAATAATTAGATATGGGCCTGACACCATGGCTCATGCCTGTAATCCCAGCACTTTGGGAGACTGAGGTGGGCGGATTACCTGAGTTCAGAAGTGCAAGACCAGCCAGGCCAACATGGTAAAAGCCCGTCTCTACTAAAAAATACAAAAATTAGCTGGGCGTGGTGGCAGACGCCTGTAATCCCAGCTACTCAGGAGGCTGAGGCAGGAGAATTGCTTGAACCCAGAGGTGGAGGTTACAGTAAGCTGTGATCATGCCTCTGCACTTCAACCTGGGAGATGGAGCAAGACTCCATCTGAAAATAATAATAATAATAATTAGATATGATATTTGTGAAGCTACAGGATTTAAGCCATTGATAACTAATCCCATACTGTTCTGGCTAGCTTTCATGCCTGTAAAGTTTGCAGACAATACTGGAAATCCAATTGCCTCTACTTTTTTTCATTGCACTTCATTTCAATTCATTTTCCACATGCATGATGCAGGCTGATCCCCTAGCCACCATCCTCCTAACCAGGGGCTACATCCACTGTTTTAACAAATATTTTGTTATGTAAATTTTCAAATAATTGCAAAAGTATAATGAACTCCTCTACACTCCTCACCTCTGAGATTCAACAATAGTCAACATTTTGTCAAACTTGTTTCATTTTTTTCTTTCTTCTTCCATATCTTAATATAATTTCCATCTTACCATTCCATCCCTAAATCCTTCTGCAACCCTAAAAGTAGTATTTGCCTTTCTCAACGCACTGGATTAACACCACTTAAACATGAATAGTGAGTGTCTTTCACTGATTCTTTTTCTGGAACTCCTTGTGATGCTAATTGGTGTTTCCTAGGCATGTTTTTATTTAAAAGTAAAATACACACCCACACTTGATAAACAAATGTGTTCATGTCATCTTGAAGAACCTGAATAGAACAGCGGATGTAGCCCCTGGTTAGGTGGATGGTGGCTAGGGGATCAGCCTGCATCATGCATGTGGAAAATGAATTGTCCCACAGCATTCGGGGTACATGTCCCTCCACTTCTCTTTTATTTCCTTAAATTAAATTAAAGCCAGGTAGAATCCTGACAGCCCAGATTAGTAAATGGGGGTGTTTACAGTTTGGCATGCTATGTTTCCCTTGATTTTCTTCTAGGACCCTGGATGAGTGGAGCTAACACTGTCCCAGGTGGCACGTACATCTGCCTCCCACCTCCAAGTGTAGAGACACTAGTGTCTGAGCAGCCCACACTTCCAGCTGCCCGCATGTTTGTTGGTGTGATTCTCTGTGGCTCCACCTGGCCAGTTAACCTGTTGTGCCTGCTCCTCAGTTCAGCAGTAGAGAAAGGATGATCCCACGCTGAGGTGCCAGTTGTGATCAGGGTCCTCATTCTTCATATTACACCACATGAACAGTCATCATTCCCAAGGCAAAAACATGGACTAGAGACTTGATATGGTTTGCCTTTTGTCCCCACCCAAATTTCATCTCAAATTGTAATTCCCATGTGTCAAGGGAGAGACCTGGTGGGAGATGATTGGATCATGGAGGTGGTTTCCCCCGTGCTGTTCTCATGATAGTGAATGAGTTCTCATGAGATCTGATGGTTTTATAAGGGGCTCTTCCCCTTTTGCATCTTTCTCTGTCTCTCCTACCCCCTTGTGTAGAAGGTGCCAGCTTCCCCTTCCATCATAATTGTAAGTTTCCTGAGACCTTCCCAGCCATGTGGAACTGTAAGACTATTAAACCTCTTTCCTTAATAAATTACCTAGTCTTGGGTAGTATAACAGTGTGAAACAGACTAATATAAGACTCTCATAGCATTATTCCTGTGCTCTATTTTGAAACCAACTCAATATACAGGCTATCTCTTTGAATCCAGCCTGGAGTTCCCTTTATTTAGATGTCATTTTATTTCTAGAGTCTCGAGGGCCTTCCTTGTCACTAAGGCTTGGTTGGAGAGCATATACTTCAGATTGCCTTGATTCCCCATGTTGAGATGCCAGGGGCCTGGCATATAAGCTTTTCTCTTCCAAATGCTATGTATTTACACTGAAATGAACCCTCTTTCTATAATGAACATCTGCATAGCAGTGATCTTAGGGCATAATAGCCTGATTGGGTCACAGAATATTTTGTTACACTCTAACCCCAGGATGCTGGTTAACTACTCATTCTTCCTTTGCCTTGGATGTTCCTTTGCAGGACAAAAGAAACTGAGTTTCTTTACATTAAAATGGGACATGATCACACATATACTTACAAACAAAAGATTGAGATAATCCAGTACATTTAAAGAACACATAATTTAAAATACACTGAGAGGAATATATCCCTTAGTGTATTTATACTGAGAGATATATACCTCTCAGTGTATTTTAAATTATTTGTTCACATGAACAAATCATGTGTTCATTTTAAATTATGTGTATGTACACACACACACATATATATGTAAAATATCTTCACTTGTACACATAGTATATGTTGCCTGGATGGTTAACTCTTCAGGGATTGCTTGGAGCTGAGTCCTATTCCTTTTGAACTCCCTGCGGGGCAGCTCATGGTCCAACCCTAATAAACCTTGGTGACTGACTGCCTTTGGTGGTCAGCTTGTCACCTTTGAAAGCCAGAGCAGCTCTTTGGTAACTCAAATACAATCTTGTTACTTACAACAAATAGCTCTGAAAGACCCACTGCTTAATCTGTGGTTGCTAAGCAGTGGTTGCTAAGCAGCTGAAGAGCTGTGCCCTGAGGGTTAGGCCCCTTGCCCCCATCTTCTCCAAGTGCTTCCTTGCAGCCCTCATGACTTTCCTGCCCTCTCCTAAACCCACATCTCAGTACTCATGGTCGTTTCAAAACCCAAATGGAAACCTCCACTCCCCTTGCTAAAATGAGGATTTCCACTCCCCTTTCTAAAGTACAGGGCAGATCTGTCTCACTATATGCCCTTCAGGTTAATATATGTCATCTAATTATATTACCAATTTATTTTTTTACTGAAATTGTGTAATCTAAAGAATACAGTGTGATTTTTGATATACCTTGACTCAGTGAACTGGTTATGACAGTCAAGCTAATAACATAACTATCTCTTCACATAGTTACCTCTTTTAGTGAGTGTGGGGAGAACACTTAAGATCCACCCTCTCAGAAAAGTTCAAGTCCATGTTACAGTATTATTACCTATAGTCTCCATGCTGTACATTAGATCTCCAGAACTTATTCATATTGCACAAATGCAGATTTATACCCATTGAGCAACGTCTCCCCATTTCCCCCACCTCCTTAGCCCTGGTAGCCACCATTCTACTCTTTGCTTCTATGAATTTCACTTGTTTTTAAACTCCACATATCAGCGAAATAGTGCAGAGTTTTTCTTTCTGTGTCTGGCTTATTTCACTTAGCACAATGTCCTCTGGGTTCACCTATGTTGTTGAAAATGGCAAGATCTCCTTCTTTTTAAAGACTGAATGACATTACATTGTGTGTATATTAACAATTTCTGGTTTCTATTTTTCTAAATTTTCATTGGAGGTAGACTGCATGATTCTTTCAGGTTTCTCCAGATTAGGGCTATATTAGAATTGTCAACTGAACAATGATGAGGTTTCTAAATTTGGAAAGGACAGCTTTCTTTCTTTTTTTTTTTTTTTTTCCTGAGATAGAGTCTCACTCTTGTTGCCCAGGCTAAAGTGCAGTGGTGTGATATCGGCTCACTGCAACCTCTGTGTCCTGAATTCAAGTGATTCTCCTGCCTCAGCCTCCCGAGTAGCTGGGATTACAAGTGCCTGCCACCCCGCCTGGCTAATTTTTGTATTTTTAGTAAAGACGGGGTTTCACCATCTTGGCCAGGCTGGTCTTGAACTCCTGACCTCGTGATCCACCCACCTCAGCCTCCCAAAGTGTTGGGATTACAGGTGTGAGCCACCGTACCTGGCCTAGCTTTATTTCTTATAAAGGGTTGCAGCCTGCAGATGGACATTCTGACAGGCTGGGAAGTGCAGCCTTTGGTCAGAAACCAGAAACAGACACTTTGAGGGAGAGAAAAAGGGAAACTGGTGGTCAAATATACATATTAATAAGCTATAGGAGGATTCATGAATATTTATGAGAGGAGAAATACGCACATGTGCAATTGAGCTTCATGCCCCTTCCTGAGCCTCAGGTACAAAAAACAGCAGAGTTTGCACACTGAGAGGGTAGAGTTTTCTGATGTCAAAAGGTGAAGGAGAAGACATGAAACCCCTCACTGCATGTTCTATATAGACTGGCCAGAGCCACTCTGTGGTAGGTGGTCTTTTATCAGGCAGAAAAGGAGGGGTAGCATCAGGCAGTGGGTTGATATCAGTGGTGGAGTACTTTGAAAGGACTGGTTTTAGTTTAATCCTTAGGGAAGAAAACCTAATCATTGTTATCGAAGTAGTGGGTACAATGACGTGCACCTGACCCCTGATCCTGTCATGACTGAGAACTCCTTTTCGAGGTTACTCTGGGGTTGCCTTGGCCAAACAATGGTCTGTTTAGTCAGTTGGGGGGCTTAGAATTTTATTTTTAGTTTACAGGATCATGAAAATAGAGCAAAACAGCATTTCTCTGCCCCACTAGAATTGTTGCAAATATACTCCTCTTCAAATCTTACAGGTAGTTCAAGAAGTCCTCAAAGGGTGTTGTCTATGTGTTTGGAAAAGTGTTCTCTGTGGCCTTTTATCTTCTGTCATTTTCTCCTTTCTTGCTTTGGATGTTGGGCTTGGAGATTGCTTATTTGCAGAAGGATTCCATAAGGACCCTTCTGTCCTTTGCTGGGTGGGTGGCCTCTGCTATGATTGAAACTGCCTTTGCAAAAATTATAACTGAGAAAATTATGACAGTGAAAAAGATTTGACCTAACCAACTCCATCTTGCCTGTAACCTCCAGGCTCTCCTTGTTCATTCCTGGGCATAGGCTGAACTAACTTTTGGAAGAACTTCGTTTATAGTTTGAAACAAACCCGATAACAGCCATTTCCAAAAAAGAACTCCTTCCTGTCTGGGGACTACACTGCCTTTGTAGGACTAGCCAATTAGCCACAAGTTTATAAATTATGGTTTAGTTATCACACTGCTGGAAGCTGCAAGATTATGACCTTCCCCCTATTGCTCCTGGGGATAACATCACTATTGTAAAACCTAAGCTCAGTGCTTGAGATATTTTGCAAACCCTGCACTTGATGGATCAGCTGGCACCACCCAGATTGATAAACTGGCTCATCTGGTCTTGTGGCCCCCACCCAGGAACTGACTCAGCATAAGAGGACAGCTTCCACTCCCCAAGATTCCATCTCCAACCTAACCAATCAGCATTCCCTATACACTGGCCCCCTACCCATCAAATTTTCCTTAAAAACCCCAATCCTTGAGTCTTTGGAGAGGCTGATTTGACTAATAATAAGACTTCAGTCTCCCATACAGTGGGCTCTGTGTGAATTAACTCTCTATTGAAATTTCCTTGTCTTGATGAATCAGCTCTGTCTAGGCAGCAGGTGAGGAGAACCCACTGGGTGGTTACATGAGACCTGCTGGGACTATGGAAACTTTTCCTAACCCCAGTATATGTATAACAAGTTTGCACACGGGATGCTTTCTGTTCCGTTTCTTCACAGAGATGAACCTATTGAAATTGTATACTTTGGTCTCAAAATTGTGGGACATTCGAGTTGTCACTAGCTCTGGAATGGTGTCACATTTCCTGAAGTACAATTTCATAACCACACAGTAATATGAAAGCAACTCCATTTTTTTATTTTTATCTACTGAAGAACATTAATCCCCAGCAGCACTTCTCATATCCACTTTCCTCTCCTCAGTTCTCTTGCATCTCACACTGCCTGGAGCTTTTCATTCGCTGTTCACTTCGATCCATCTGCCTTTATTGCTCTGATTTCTTCCCTTTCTTTGCTGTGGAGATTGACATAACATTCTTTGCTAAGACTTGGTCTTTCCTTTCATTCCTCCTCTAGGTCTTACCAGACTCTGTCTGGTCTCAAATTCTAAGAGATAAGATAATCTTTCCCTCTGAGGGTAAAGGGTGGAGCAAAGGAATGGTTTTGGCAATGATAGAATACTCTCGGGTGGGGTGGAGGGAGAAGAATATTTGTGGCCATGTTTGCACGAATACATTTCACTCTGTTAGCACAGAGATTGCTTTGGTGGTAAAGTGACTTGCAATAGAGGTTATGCACAAGAGCCCTGGAGTAAAAAATTCACCTTCAAGCCCTATCTCCACCATATATATACATCAAGACTCTGAGCAAGCTCCTTAACATCTTCAAGTTTCAGTTTCCTCATCTGTAAGATGGTCTTTGGTGAGGTTGAAGGAGATAATTCACATAAAGTGTTGATATAGGAGTTAAAAAGAAGTTATTTAGGCAGATAGTGAGGGTAAGAAAGTCCTTGGTAAGGTTTCCCTTTTAATAAAAAGCATCCCCAAAATCATTTCTTTTCCAGTAAAGAGCAGCCTTTAAAATTGAGCTGCAGACATAGAAAGGCAAGCTAGAAGCTTGCACAGGTGAATGCTAGCAGCTGTGTCAATAGGAAAGGGGCTATCTGGGGACTAGGCATGTTCAAAATGGCAGCTCTGTCTTCCCTTTTCTTTGCCAACCACTTGTACAGTAAGGAGCAAGCAATATGGTGCATGCCAAATAGATACGCCATTTGCATAATAAAAGACTAGGGTGGGGCAGCCAGCTTCCTCCTGTGCTATGTAAATGTCACACCTGGTCCAACCAATCTTTGGGCCCTATGTAAATCAGGCACTGCCTTCTCAAACCAGTCTACAAACCCCCCTGCACTTCACCACGGGACCAGAAGTCCCACTCAGGTGTCCCTCTCTCTCATGAGAGAGAGCTATCCTTCTTTCTCTTTCTTTTGCCTATTAAACCTCCGCTCCTAAACCCACTTGTGTGTCTGCATACTTGATTTCCTTGGCATGAGATGATAAACCCTGGGTATTTACCCCAGACAAACGACACCACTTCAGTATTCAGTATAGTACAAAGATACATGCATGAGCATGTTCATTGCAGCACTATTCACAATAGCAAAGACATGGAATCAACTCAAATGCCCATCAATGATAGACTGGATAAAGAAAATGTGGTACATATATACTGTAGCACACTATGCAGCCATAAATAGGAATGAGATCATACCCTTTGCAGGGACATGGATGGAGCTGGAAGCCATTATCCTCAGCAAACTAACATAGAAACAGAAAACGAAGAGGGCTCCACCCTTTGCCCTCAGAGGGAAAGGTTATCTTATCTCTCGGAATTGGAGACTGGACAGAGTCTGGCAAGACCTAGAGAAGGAGTGAAAGGAAAGACCAAGTCTTAGCAAAGAATGTTATGTTGATCTACACAGCAAAGAAAGGGGAGAAATGAGAGCAATAAAGGCAGATGGATCTAGTCATAGAAGTGAACAGTGAATGAAAACTTGTACACCACCTGTTTTCATTCATAAGGGGGAGCTGAACAATGAGAACACGTGGACACAGGGAGGGGAACAACATACACTGGGGCCTGTCAGTGGGGTGGGGGGAGGGAGAGCATCAGGATAAATAGCTAATGCATGTGGGGCTTAATTCCTAGGTGGTAGGTTGATAGGTGCAGCAAACCACCATGGCACACGTTTATCTATGTAACAAATCGACATGTCCTGCTCATGTATCCCAGAACTTAAAATAAAATAAAATATTTTTAAAAAGTATTCAATAAATGTGAGCTGTTACATTTTTGGTTAACCATCTTCTTTCTCTAGATTCTGACAATTCTGGTCCAGCTGTGGTGAGGAGAAGGCATTAAGTGAGACCAGCGGACAATCTGAGCAGCACAGGCCCTGCTGCACTTTCACTCTCTGCTTTCCTTTGGCCATGACTGGGCTTCTGTGTGTCCTGTACTTCCTCTTCCCCAGGATGAGCTGTCTCCAAGATCCTTGGACAAAGACCATGCCTGGGAGCAGGGGCTGCAGATCCCCTGACGGGACTGGGCCTCCGCTGTTCTGAGGCCTCCTGCTACAAGTGGGAAGACAATGGCCAGGGAGTTCTGCGTTTGAGATTTTTGTTTAGGGTCCACACTGATTAAGTTGGGCAAATCATTTTTTTGAGCCTCAGTTTCTCAACTTATAAAATAAGTGTGTAGGAACTAAACATTTATTAAGTTCTTTTATCTTTAAGACAATTATAATCGTTGTTATGGGAACCACTGGGCATGGATTCCATTTTCTGGTTTCCGCATGGACTGTTGTTGCAATGTCTTCTTTTTGAAATGGCTCCTGGAGGTGAGTAGACCTCTGGGGCCGGGCATTTGTCACTCTGCTCTGGTTCCCTCCTCCCTCCAAAGTTCCCCTAATCCCCAGCACATCATCAGAAGAATTGCTCTATGCATACATTTATGATCTATGAATCATGAACCTAGCCGCAATAACTGAAGACAACCCAAGAAGTTTTTATTAAGTGAGGAATAAAAAGTAATTTGGTGCAAAGCACTTTTTCTCCTGCTCCAATATTTCTCAGCCTCTGTCAGTTCCACTGGGCAAATAACACATGCTGGCTCCTGCCTGCAGCCCACTGGCCTTAGTGCCTTTGCTTTGTCATGGCCACTGAAAACCGGCCACTGGCGGCTCCTCATTGTGCCTCAATTGTTACTGTGCCAGGAATAAATAATGTACAAGTATAATGTTTTTTCTCCTCCAAATGGTCACAAATGGCCTGCCACGGTGTAATAATGTATGTGAGCTTTCCCATAATGGACAAAAATAGGTGGCTTGAATTTTGCAATCAATACTTTGTTAGCTTGTGGCATTCTACTCTGTTAGAACCCTTTTTCCAGAGGACATTCTCTTCCTCTCAGAATAAATGCTTTACTTCTCCTTACCTACCCAGAGCTCATCCATAGGTTCTCTGACAACTCCGGCCTTCTTAGACTACACCTAAATTCAATTACTCTGAATGTTACACAATTTTATACTGCAATCAATTCTTTCAGTCATACATTACTTTTTTCCTAAGCTTGACTGTCAGTTCTCTGAGTAGGAATTATATCTTCTGCCTCCTGGTACTGGGTAGATGGTTGACAGCTAATAACCCCAGCTTATAGGTAAACTTTTGCATTCATAGTTATGGGTAAGGGGATAGGAGACCAAGATGGTGTGTTGGTTAGTTTTTGCTATATAACCAACAAACTCAGAATCTCAGTAGCTTATGCCAGTAGGCATTTACTTCCCTCTCACAGGTCTAGAGGTAGGCTAAGGTTTGGCTGATCTCTGTTGGGTTTGGCTGGGCCAGGCTGGGTTCCAGATCACTGGCTGGGTTGAGGTCTTCTCTACATGTCTTCATTCTGGGGCTCAGTCTGAAGAGGACAAAACTGGTCATCCACTAATATTCCTCAGGTAGAGGGGAGGTGGAATTCATTGTACTTATTCCATGGTTTAAAGCAAGTCACGTGGTTCAGGTGAGATGAATCAGGCAGGGTAATTACTCCACTCACTGTGGGAAGCACTGCAAAATTCCCTATCAACAGGCAGTAAAGAGCTGGGGACAAAAATCAACCCACCACGGACGGCTAAGCCATTATCCTTTCAACTGGATAAGACCCTGGAAGATTACCCACTCTAGGGCCCTGCCTCGTGATGTACAGAACCTAGAACCTGCTGCTGCAAGGATGGTGCAAGGACCAGCAGCATCGACATCACTGGGAAGCTTGTTAGAATGCAGAATCTCAGGCTCCATCTGAGACTTGCTGAATCAGAATCGTCTTTTTAATAAAATCTTCAAGTGATTTATATACACATTGAAATTTGAAATTGTCTAAAATAGCATTTAAAAAATTTGTTCCATGAGACTAATGGGTACTTTATGGGGAAAAATGCTTCTAAGGTTAAGTAAATTAGGGGTACTTAAGAACTTCTCAAAGCTTTCAACATGCTAATATACACTGCAGATCTCTGGACAGGGAGCTGCATTCATTTCCTACAGCTGCCATAACAAGTGATCACCAATTGGTTTGCTTAAACCAACATACATTTGTTCTCTCACAGTTCAAGAGGCCAGAAGTGTACCAGTTTCTGGTGGCTGCTGATAATTCTTAGTGTTGCTTGGCTTGTAGCTGCATCACTCCAATCTTTGCCTCTATCACTACATGCCCTTCGTCCTTGTGTGTATATCTGGGTGCCCGCTCCTCCTCTTATCTGAATGTCAGTTGTTGGATTTAGGGCTCACTGTAATCCGGAGTGACCTCACCTTAATTACATATATCTGCAAAGACCATTTATTTATTTATTTATTTATTTATTTATTTATTTATTTCGAGATGGAGTCTCGCTCTGCTGCCCAGGCTGGAGTGCAGTGGTGTGGTCTTGGCTCACTGCAACCTCCGCCTCCCAGAGTCAAGTGATTCTCCCGCCTCAGCCTCCCTAGCAGCCAGGATTACTGGCGCCCGCCACCACATCCGGCTAATTTTTTCATATTTTTAGTAGAGATGTGGTTTCACTATGTTGGCCCGGCTGGTCTCGAACACCTGACTTTCAGTGATCCGCCTGCCTCGGCCTCCCAAATTGCTGGGATTACAGGTGTGAGCCACCGTGCCCGGCCTAAGACCTTATTTTCAAATAAGAACACATTCTGAGGTTCCGGATAGACATGAATTTTGGGGGGACACTATTCAACTCCCTGCAGAGGTGGATGGTTGGATATGGAATGCAGCATTCCTCTAACATAATTTTTCAGGGAGCCCTTTCTTCACAGAACAGCTCATGGCACAGACTTGGAGAAATGAGAATCAAAACTATTGTAGACATAAGGTTGTTGATTTTCTTCTGAGAGTTCTTTAAGAGTGAAACGCTACAGGCTTAGTTTGTAGCTAATTCTAAAGTGATCCCAAGTCTCACCTGTGTTTATTTATCAGGTAGAAAACTTGTAGTCTAAGGCTAAATATGGCACTCAGATATATTTTATTTGGCTATCTCATAAGATTGTATTGAAAAGTAGCTTTATTCTCAGATGAGGTTTTGATATGATTATGTATTTAGGATGACCGATATTTAAAAGAAGCTAAAAAGCTACTAGTTCCTTTTTTTCATGAAAATCTTAATACTGGGAATTTACAATTAACTCACCTGTTAGTCTCTGATGGTATCTACTGTGAATCAAATTGACGGGATTAGAGAAGGGCAAGTTTGAACATCTAGTTTCTATTTTTTTAAACAAAATAGATAATAGGTTTCCAAATCAGAGGGCCAATTTTTCTGGAGCACTAAGATATAGTGCTAAGGCTTCCTGAACCATTTTTCTTAATTATATGCTGTCTTGGAAATATAAGTTTTATTCCACTTAGCCGTCACTAACCATATGTACATTTTTTTATTTGTAATAAAAAATTAATTGGTATGATCGGAAATTCACATGTAGTTGTGAGCAATAATACCGAGGGATCTCATGTATCCTTTAATCAGTTTCCCCTAAATGTAACTGTTCACAAAAAACTATATTACAATATCACAACCAAGTCATTGACCCTGATGCAACCTACAATCTTATTCAGGTTTTCAATGTTACTTGTACTCATTTGTGTATGCATGTATTTAGCCCTATAGAATTTTATCACATGGATGGATTTGTATATCTACCACCACAGCCAAAGTACAGAACAGCTCTGTCACCAAAAGGAGTCCTCATAATGCCCTTTTTGTATGTGCATTTTGAATTTAAATTTACCCAGCAAATTTTCCTGAGTCATCTATGCTCATGGAACCCTGGAAATTATTCCACTTGGAATGTACAGCCTCTCTCATGAATTGGCCAGCTGGGAGTGCCAGTCAGCAGTTGTGCAACATTAGAAAGCCAAACCAGACAGCACTGGAGGCAAACCCGTGCCCTTGGCCTCCATAGCATCAGGCACTAACTAGCTGAGCTAACTGGCCCGAGATAAGGACTTCATTTCAAATAACAAATTAACAGTTTCCCATAACTCCATTAATGCATGGCTGTGATCCCATGAAATTGCATCTCTGACAAACTGGCTGCACTAAAATTTACTCTATGTAAAATGATTGTGCTAATTACTTTCTCTTTATGCTTTTATAATCGGCTGCCTGGCAATAACATTTGCAACATAGTCATGCACTAATGAGAAAAGCCATCCAATCTGATACTGCAGGTCATTAGTAAATGGCTTTAGGGGTCAAAGGGTAATTTCCCCCTTTGGTGCAGTTGGAGAGACTGGTGGAGCAAATGTCTTTTCTTTTCTTTCTTTTTTTTTTTTTGAAGCCTCAGGTGCTAACCAAATCTGGAGATTGATAGGAGAGAAAGTTTGTCAAGGCTGGGGGCTTTTAATAAGCGTTCTCAACCTTTCCCTCTTTAGAAACTGGTCTCAGAAAGATTAATAGGTTTCTTCTAGCTGTTCTCCACATCCCATTCCATTCTTCCTCTTTCTCCCTCTTCCCTCCCCTCCTTCTCTCTCTCTCTCTTTCTGTCACACACACACACACACACACACGAGCCCAGTGCTTACTTGCTATTTTAGGGCCTGTTTATTTTGCACTCATGCTTCTCAATAGGGATGGTATTTTCTATATAGTATTTCAATTTTGTCGGGGCATGTTTTTGGACTTCACAATAAAAATGAACCAGGGCCAAGAATGTTAGACATCCAGCTATATAGAGAGCTGTGTTGCACACCAATGAATTGATCCCCATTCTGTGCATCTTTCAAAGGCTCCACCAATAGTATATATAGATTAAAAAATATGGTTACAATAAACTAAACTTGGAACCTAACTTCATTATACTAACCAATATGAAGTATTTTTGCATGGTTTTATTCAACACTGACTTTTCCAGCAATGTAAGTGCTGTGTGTATTGAAAAATGATTGTATTTTATTTTGTTTTGGAATGTGAGTTGTCCAATGTTTTGGGCAACTCGCATCACCATAGCAATGGCCCTTGAGGACTGAAATTGCTAACATAGCACGTTTATGTCTTCAGCATTTGGAACTGTCACCAGCACGGTGACTCTGAGTAGAGGTGCTGATGGCTTCATTATGTCCTCTAGTGTAGTTGTGCTTGAGCAATGGCATTTTGAAACACATACAATCTTACTCAAAGTTGCTTTTTCAATTAATTTTTTCCTAAAGGTGTAAGAAAGGTATGTAGGTAGGTTATGTTATCATTAAATTTTGCCTTGAGATAATAAAAGAAGTTTTATAAAGGATTTAATATTAAAGAAGGTTCTGGGCTTTCTAGAGGCAAGAACTACTGTTTTAGAAGAACTACATAAATGTTAAAAAATAATAATAATGATAGACTTTGTCACTTGGGCTCCTCTAACAGCTGCCAGACTTGCCTTCAACTTTAGTCTCATCTCTTTCCCAGCCCCTTACTCAGTTTCTGAGTGCTCTTTCTGAGATGCGCTTCTGATCTGTGCAGCACCTCCTTGCATCGTGGTACTTCATCACCTTCAGGTATTCTTCATCTGGGGTCTTCACCTGGCTAGAATTGTACGGCAACACAACTGGGTTTCTTTGTAATTGTATGTTATATACATATAAAAACATTTTTCTGCAAAGAGGTCCATAGGCTTTGTCAGACTTCCAAAGGGGTCCATGGCAGGTAAAAGGGTAAGAATCTAGATCAAGTTCAGCCTTTTGTAAGGTGTAAACACCTTTAATAAACTGGCCCTGCCCACCTGCTCAACTTCGTCTATCACCCTTTTTCCTCTGCTGTTCACTTATTCCCCCTACCATACACACCTGAATAATATTCATGGGTCCTGAGCAGACCATGTTCTTAGCCTTGTACACCTGTTGTTGTAGCCTTTGGAATGCTCTCCTGATTGCCTTCGCCTGCCTCAAGTGTAAGCCTGGGTGACAGCCTTCGGGGGAGACTCTCTCCACTCACTCTGCACTGGTGCAGATTTTCAATCTGAGCTGTAACCATGGTGTTTCATGATCATCAATTTGGAGCTGTTTTCCCAATAGATAGTAAGCTCTTTGAGGTTAGAGTTCTTGTCTTCTGATCCCTGAATCCTCTGAGCCTAGCAAAGTGCTTGGCATGGCATGTAGTAAATGCATAATAAATGGTGTCAAATCCTGGTATAAATGCATTCATTTAGGGTAAGGTGTTAGTGATGGCATGCCACAGCTCCTTGGATATAAGGTGTGGTCAAAAACTACCAATAAAGGAAGGGAGCCTGAGACTAAAGACTTCAGAATACAGGAAAGCAGCAGAAATGCCTTTGCTACCTGGTAATGACAGGGTCATTTTTAAACCTAAATCTTAGGCTAGTGCATTTCTCTTTTCTAATATTCTGATATTTTATTCCTTCCCCTCCATCTTTTCCCCTTTGATTGACACAGTTCTCTGTTACACTAGGGAAAGGTATAAGAGGAAGTGGGGAAGAAGTAGAGAATATCCAGAGACACGACAAAGGTCACATGGGACCTGTTTGTGTGATTCCCAAATATTCAATTTTTCTAAATCTATGGGATCCACGGGGAAGGGCAGATTGTTATTGGTAATCAGGAAAGGAGTTGGGGTTCACAGCTAGATTGATATGGGTGAAAACTAATGCAGTGTGTGGCAATGCAAAATTTCAGAGGCTGAGGGAAATGGCGAGAGGAAATTCTAGGCATTTGCAAAAGCTGAAAAGAAGGCCTGGGCTTCCATTAAGTCTTGGAATTGAGGTTTGGGTCAATTGCAACCAGGTCTGAAAGGGGTATGGGACCCTGCCTGGGTTATACATTGGGTTATACAATTAAAAAAACACATTTATAATAATATTCTTCAAATACACTGTCACAGGTGAAAGATTGACGTGCCATTGGCACTTTTCCTTATACTTTCCTCAAAGGTTTTCACTGCTGGTCTTTAGAGGAGAAACTCATCAAGACTATTCCCTCATTGTATTAGTTAGGGTAAGATGAAACTGTTCTCATAAAGAGATTTAATAATAATTCAGTGGCTTAAAAAAAACCATAGAAGTTGTCTACTGTATTTTGAAACAGTCCTGGATGAATGTGCCAGGATGCTGGGCAGCTCTGTTCCAGAGATCATTCTGAGGAGTCCAGAAGCTTCTTTTCACCTGGTTTCTGTGACATCCCCTAGTTCAATGTTCCTCAAAATTTAGCTGCAGATGGATCGCCTGCGGAGCCTGTTAAATGCAGTTTCTGATTCTGGATGTTAGTTATTTGGCTGTTAGTTACGTGCTCCCTGGTGCAAGGGACACCTAGAAATGAAGAGCCTGTGTAGAAAGCCATGGTCCTAAGCTACAGACTGTGACTATGGGGGAGAGAAAGGGGACATTGGTGGTGAACCAACACATTCTGTTGCTCACTGTTTGCTGGATCCTTCTCTAGTAGCCAATTCTGCAGAGACATTACACAGGACAACTAGCTGCCATTCTTTCACCCATGGTGTTATAATGTGTTGGTTGCTAATAATAGGTAGAATATGAGAAGATCCAAGTTTAGGAACACATCTAAATTTGTGTATGCAAACTCAAGTTTTTCCTTACAGTAATCTCCCTTGTACATGCTGATATGCCTCCTTGAGTAGAAGGAAAACGGGTGGAGTTAAAACTAGTGTGCCAATGTGGTGGGTAATTTTGTGTCACCTTGACTGGACTAAGGGAAGCCCAGATAGCTGGTAAAACATTATTTCTGGGTGTTTCTGAGAGGGTGTTTTCTGGAAGAGATTAGTTAGCATTTTAATCAGTAGACTGAGTGAAATGATCTAAGGCCCTTAGCAGTGTGGCATTATCCAATCCTTTGAGGGCCTGAATAAAGCACAAAGGTAGAGGAAGAGTGAATTCTCTTTCTTCTTGAGCTGGAACATCCATCTTCTCCTGTCCTTGGACATTGGAGGTCCTGGTTCTTTGGCTTTTAGCTCCCACCTGGTTCTCAGGTCTTTGGCCTTCAATTGAACTATATCCCAGCTTTCCTGGGTTTCCAGCTTGCAGAAGGCATATTATGGGACTTCTTAGCCTCCATAATGGTGTGTGCCAACTTCCATACTAAACCTCCTCGTATATATCTGTATATAATCTATTGCTTCTGTTTAACCCATAGAACCCTGACTAATATAGCCAGCAAAACCACCTAAGAGCCTTACTCATTCCTGTGACAAATATTTAAAGAACAACTATTTAAAAATCACTGAACTTGGTGTTGGAGATGTAGCACAGAGCAAGACAGTTGGAGGAGACTGCCTGAGTTCAAATTCCATCCCCACTATTTGGCATTGAACAAAGAAGTTACCATCTCTGCTACAGCTTCCTCATCTGTAAGATGGTATGATAATGATATCTCATAGGTTATGATGAGGATTCACTGAGATGAATCCCACTTATTATGTCTGCCTTCAGGAAAGTTACACTTTAACATTCCTCATTATGTGTGTCCCTGGAGAAAATTAACTGAGAATCACTGCTGCAGGGATTGTAGAGACCTGGACCCCAAAGTTATGTGCCCTCCTGAAAGCAAATAGTGGGAGTCAGCTGGCTCTGGCCTGGGGCTTGCTCCATTTTTGATCACTTCTGTGGAGGGAGGAATGGTTTCTTTAGTAGGATCAGAGGTTCCATTTAATCACCAGCTTTCAACTTTCTTTCTTTGATGAGGTACAAACATTTTGTCAACCTTTCCACATCAGCTCAATTTTGTTTCTGATGTTGGAGATTACTCTGTCAACCATGGAGTGAACTTACTAGTAGTTGGTGGTCCTTCATTTCTTGTATGTCCCCAAGAATTTCCTATTTACAGGAGTGAAGTGACCTTAACTTGCAGAGGTTTTCTTATTATCCATTTGAGCTCAAGGCTTCTCTATGCCACCCTCTCTCACACTGCCACAACTCTTCTTTCGAATTCTGTTCTACATGTCCTTAGATATCATGACCCCAGTGATATGGAATTCTTACTTGGACTAAGGCTGCAAAATAAGCCCCAGTGTTATGGTAGGTGGATCCTAAATTGAATGCTTCAAAGTCATGTGTCAACTTTATGGCTCCTTGGTAATTTTCTGATTTTTTTTTTCTTTCTTTCTTTGTTTTTACTTACTTAGAAAATAGAAGAAAAATGACAAGGAGGTTTAGAATATATGTATGTGTTGGACACTGTCTTTTATGGATCATACCCTCCTGCATCCGTCTGATGGAATCCATGGTTCTCTTCCTTAGACATGTATACACATGCAGCATGAGACATAACTTTACAGAAAGTTCCAGTTGTTTTAAAGATCTCTTTAAGTCCATGAACTCCAGGCCCAGAAAATATCAAAATGGGACATCCTTAGAAATGCAGAGTTAGTGGCAAGTATGTGATATATTTCAGCTTATATGCCAAAGTTTTATTTCAAGCAAAACAAGTCAACATGGATTTTATTGAAGGACACTCAGCATTTATTTATTTCAGTTGTATTTTTAAGCAACCCTTCAAAACCCACTTTATTGATTGAGCCCCATTAAATAGGATTCTACCATTTAAAATCTCTTTTTACCTACTCAGGACTATAATGACTGAAGCCCATCAGCAGTGTTGTTACATATTATTACACATGATAACATTGGCAGATCCATCAGGAAATGTATTACCAGCTCTCCTAACTGGTTCATTTAATTGAATCATCATGTTATGTTTCCTGAATCATATTCTCATCACCCAGGACTTTAATCAAGTAGCAAAAGTCATCTTCATGCATATGGTCACTCAGAGGTCTATAAGTTTGTGCAATTAGATAACTTACGGAAATTTTGTTTTTGTGTATTTTTCTCTTCACATTCAAAGAAAGTAGATAGTATTTTGACCTCCTGTGCCTTAAGAACAGAGTAGACAGTGGAAGTTGCCTTTAGAATATTTTTCCTTGGGTTTTTCATTCTGAAAGCAGGAGAAAGAGATGTATGTTGTAGGTAGGGGAGGTGAGGCAGACTGGGAGAGATTTCACCAAGAACTAGGGAGGTCTGCATGGCCACAGACCACCTCCCTCTCAGCACCTGGAGAGAAGACAAGAGTTTGGATGATGAGGTGGTTGGAGAAAGGGGATGGCTGTTTTGTCCATCTCTTGTAAGGACAGGTTTAGGACCCCCAGACACCTGCCCTGGATGGAGCTGGACTTTAAGGCATTGTGTACATATCAGCATTAACTCTTGGGAACCCAAATCAGAGGCCTTCCAGCAATGTTTTCCTCATGTCTGGGACATTCACAGGGATCTAGGGGAGAAGAGTCTGAATAATGACCACAACTGAATTTCCTACTGGAACAGTCATGAAGGTGGGGTGGGATGTTAGAACCAGACTTACTGTAATTTCAAGAAAATAATGTTCTATGGCATATCCTGTACACTGGAGTTTGTGCAGTAAGGTTCACACACAGAGGGATGCAGATGCAAGTCCTGCCTTCATGGTGCTCATAGTGAGCTAGGACAAGTAAGATATAAATACAAACTGAGAAAGGCAGACATAAGAAATTATGGGAATTCAGGAGAATCAAAAAAATATGTAGGGGAGATGAGGAAAAGTCCCATTGAAGAAGTGATTTTTGAGCACATTTTGAAAAAGTGGTACAATTTAGATATATGCAAATAAGAAAGAGATATTTCCAAGTACAGGGAGTTATGTGAGCAGAAGCATAAAGATGGGGCATTGTGACAAATAAGAGTAGCTCGGTTAAATTGTGGGTTGCAACAAAGAGATAGCGGGAATAATCTCTGAGAAGATAGGCTGGGATTATGCTGACAGTTTTTAGAGAAGACAGGATGTTCTGATGGAAACATAGAGAGGGGATCCATATCTTGCAGTCTATATGGACTTGGGTAAATTTCCTAATCTCTGAGTCTCAGTTTTTTTAACCTATGGAGTTGAGATAATAATACCTTACAGGATTGTACTTAGAATTAAAATAATAGCGATGAAAACAATGATGATTGATGCCACTTATTGAGCATCAAGGAATCTGTGTCTGGCATGTACTGGTGTTCAATAAAGGTGTCTGTTTTGTCGTTATGACTATCACTTAGCTATTCAAAGCTCTGTACCAGAGTGTGAGGAATCTGTGGTACATACATTGTGAGTACTAGACATTGCTAGTATTTATCCAAATTTCTACTTCTTTCCTCCTGAGTACATAACTCCTTGAGATTAGACATGGGCCTGGGACTTGCAAAGACCAATAAAATGTGGCTGGAAACAACGTGCTACTTCCTTACAGAAGCATTTAGGCAATGGTGCACAAGTCTCCATTCTTTCTTTCTCTGCTCTGGAAAGCCTTGAAGCATTGCTTTGAGATGAAGGTTCAGATGGTGTGGGAGCTTCTGGCAGCCTGAGTCCTTGAGTGATTATGATCAGCAGAGTCCCCATCCCCTGCTAACTAGTGCAGACATGTAGGAGAGAGATAGCTAGAAACCTTTGTTCTTTCAGGTCATTGAGATTTGGGGGGATGTTTGTTACTGTGACAAAACCTAGCTTGCCCTGACTGATGCATGTTTGATGCAGTTTGTCAATGAAGATGTAGAGCATAGTTTTGCTTAAAAGAAAGAGATAGTTGGCTTCTCTTTTTAGCTCAGTCCAGGTCAAGTATGACGAATCCCTAAGGCCCTTCACTGTCACACAGTCCTTGTACACTAAGCTTGTTTATCAATCTCTTGTTTTCCTACTCCCAGAAATCTTACCTCTATGGTACTCATTCTAATACATCAAGCCCATTCTTTAAGCAGTTCTCTTTTTAACCTAAAAACCCATTCATTTTATTTTCTTTTCTTTCTCCTTAGCTATAGCACTAATCTGTTTCCATTTTGTTTCTTATTTGTCAGTTAATTGGTCTGTTTACAGCAAAAACAATGGAATTTGAGTTTCTCATCACTGGGAAGATTTCTATTAATCCAAACCAAAATGGTGATGACAAAAGCATTTATGGGATGTTCGCTATATAATAGGCATGTGCCAACTAAGTACTTGCCACGTATTAGCTTAGTTAACCTTGACAACATCCCGTGAAGTAGGTACAGCTATTTCTCCCTATTTCATAGATTTTAGAGAAACTGAGGCACAAAGCAGCTAACACAGGAAATGGTGAAGCCAGGACTCACATCTAGGGATTTGGACTCTGGAGCCCATATGCTTAAATGCTACATCATACTACCTCTTTGCAGGGTCCAGCTATTATTTTATCAAACGAATCTCTTTCTTTGTGCATTCCTGTCAAGATGTCTCACCAGGTATTGTTCAATAGGTTGGTTATCTCTTTTCCTGACTCTTTCCGTCTTTCTTTTCTTCCAAAGATATTATTACGTTAGGCATCTTCCATGATTCATATATACTAAATTCTGTTTTTAAAGTCTCAAAGAAATTATAATCTATTTGAAGCAATTTCGATTACATTTTATGAAACTATTATAGATTGAGTTTCAAGAAAACAGCTGAGTGCTAAATTACCTGGTACAGCCTAAGTCTGAATGAGCTGGGGCACAGGCGGTCAGTGTGGCTTGGATTAAATAGGGAATGCTTTGGAGATCTGAGCCTAGAAGGATGGGAAGGGATAGGATAGTAGAAGGGAGGAGTGATAGGCAGGAATTAAATTGAATCTGTGATTTACGAGTGGATAATCCGAGAAGTTTTTGTAGAGAAAACATGACAGTAGTTAACTATCTCAGCATGTAAATGTGCTTGTGAGAATGATTTCTTTGAAACTCCTTTTCACTGTATCTTAAAATAACGACAAGGCTTCTAAATTACAGATACAGAAATTACAGAAATAGAGCTTAGGAAGACAGATTTTTTATGGGAAAGTATTATTCACAGGGAGTTAAAATCTTTTATGCTTTATAGAAGCTCTTAGGTTTGAAGCAAATCTAGTGTTCATTTATAGCCTAACTCATTTATGCATTGCTGGGGGATTTTGCAAATGCAACCTCAATTCTGCCCTTCCCTGAACTCAGAGAATGCCTCAGGCTGTATTTGTTCATAAAGGTGAATTTCTTTTTGAAGAGCTATTTGATTTAATTTTTGTTTTTCATGAAGCCTATTACTATGTGTGTAAAATTTTCAAGCATCCATGGCTCTGTTTTCTCCTTCTGTAAGGAGGGAACTGTGCATTCATCTGTGCTTCTGAGTGCCTGATTCCCAAGTGTGGCTGCTTTCGGAAAGAAAAAGCAGTCACCCTTGGAACTAAAATCTCTTTTTTGAGTTTTCATCAAGATCTGCCAACATTTACCAGAATCCAATTGTCTCGGTAATCCCAGTGTATTTACTGAATCACCAGTGGGAATCCAGTAAACTACCTCTTTCAATGCTCTACTTTTATTGAGCTTAGAATTGTAAGAGGGTCTTGGAAACCATCTGATCCAACCACTTTATTTTAAAGGTAGAACTCCAAGATCTGGGAGAGGTGAGTCCCATTTGTCCACAGCTAGTAGTGATAGAGATGAGGAGTGTGTTCTCTAGTCACCAGCCCTGCCTTTCCTATGCTCTGTGCTGCCTTGGGTCTCCTGGTGAGATTGTGCTCTAAGAATTGTGAATGGATTAATGACTGGTTAATTGTTAAAGACTTCCAAGGAAGAGGTAACAGGGAGGAAGCAGATTTCATGATCAGGAGCAGATTACACGATCAGGATTAGTTTGATCCTTCCACAAATCCAGCCTTTTTTCCTCTTGATTGGGTCTCAGTGGTGACACAGAGCTAGATTATTAGGGGAATATAGTAACAGCTTTGTATAAAATGGTATATGAATCAGCAAGCACCTACTGAGTATGGACTCTGTTTCCAGCCCTCTGCTGGGTGTTATGAGTCATGGTGAAGGATATGCCATGGTCCTGACTCAGAAGGATAGGACAGTGTATTTTGGGGAGGCACAGTTAAGCAATATCAAAGAAGAGCACATGTAATCAGAGTTTCAGTTATATGGTGTGTATGCTGTAGGAGTTCAGAGGGGAAGACTGATGTGGTTGGAACTGCGGGCAGCTTGGTAAATCTTCGTGGAAGAAATGGAGCTTGAATGGCACCTATTGACAAATATCTAAAGACAGTAGTACTAGGATGCCCCCACCCACCCTAAGTCTTCTTTTTCCTGATTCACTCATCCCCATGTCTACACCCTACCTATGTTCATGATTTCCCAGAACAGCTCTGGCTTCAACTAAGTTGCATTTTATTAATTTATGTAATTTATTGTGAAACCAAATGTGATTGTTTAAATTAAGTGACTGAAGACCTTTTATATACATTCAAAAGATGAAAATCCCTTAGAAAAAATAGGATACTTTCTTTTGTTTGAAGAATATGATGACAATACTCATTATCTGTCTTCACCTATTTCTAATTCTAATATATTGCATTTTTACAGTTTATAGTTTGCACTGTGATTTCTCAAAAAGTATTTTATTCGATCATAAAAGTAAACTGTAAAGAAAATAGGATATTGTTAATATTCCTGGTTTATAGATGAACATACTGAGATTCAATGAGGTTAAGGGCTTTGCCCAAAGGTGTATAGCTAAGTGAATGCAAAGGGATTTGAGTACAGACCCTCTGAGTTCCAGCCCAGGGTTTCTTTCCATGCCCCTACCCCCAAATTGCTTGGTTAATTGTTTTAATTGGCATTTTTATTCTGTGGTTCTTATTCTTTTATTTCCCTGAAGAATAAAGATAAAAATCAGCCAATATAGTACAGTCTTTGTAGCACTATTTGAAGTACATTTTTCAAAGTCTACAAGTGTCGATGAAACTTTTGGAATGACAAGAGCTTTTACTAGTTCCAACCCTGATAGTTGGTTGGCTGTAGTCTACCAGAATTGATCCTTTTCTGTAACCTTCTTTTCAGTGATACTGAATCCAAGATGTTTTCCGATTGTGAATTTTCTGATTCTTTCCCATTTCATTATTTTTACCCAGGCTCCTAAGAAATTGGAAATCACTCATCATTTTTTGTATTCATGGCAGATGGTGGAATATTTTTATAGTTTTCCAAAAAATCACCAATGCTACATTCTGCAATGGTTGATATTACAGAAACATGACATTTGAAGCTTTAAAAGTTTGCAGCAAACCACCATGGCACATGTATACCTATGTAACAAACCTGCACTTCTGCACATGTATCCCAGAACTTAAAGCATAAAAATAATAAAAAATTAACATCACAGAACAATTGTGTGCTTTTTCAGTGTTCCTCAACATATATGATCTCTGAAGGCAATTTTTTTCTCTTGTGACAAAGTCATGAAACAGATTTCTTGTTTATTTTTCATGGCCAGTTAAGTGTCATGTTTCAGCTTTTTTGTAAAGCCCTAAACCAGGCATTTATGTGTATGCATGTGTGTGTGTGTGTGTGTGTGTGTGTGTGTGTTAATGGGGACCAGAAGACAAATTGAAAACATGGTCACTATTCTTGAAGAGCACTCAGTCTATTTGGGGACACAGAATATTCCCTTTTGCAAGTGTCATTAGAGTTGGTAGTTACTACTTATGATGGTTAATTTTAAGTGTCAGTTTGGCTGGCTGTGGGATGCCAGATTAAATGTTTCTGAGTGTGTCTGGGAGGGTGTTTCAGGATTAGATTAGCATTTGAATTGGTGGACTCGGTAAAGTAGATGGTCCTTCTTAATGTGAGTGGACATCGTCCAATCCATTGAGGACCCGAATAGAACAAAGGGTTGAGGAAGGAGGAACGCTCTCCTTTTTTTCTGCCTCCCTGTTTGAGCTGGGACATATTGTATTTTGTCCCGTCCTCGAGCTGGGATTTACATCATTTGGTTGCCTTGGTTCTTTGGCTTTTGGACTTGGATTGAATTATACCACCAGCTTCCCTGGATCTCCTGCTTGCGTATGGCAGATTGTGGACTTATCAGCCTTCATAATTGCATGTGCCAATTTCTCATAATAAATGATATATATATATAAGACTTATATATGTATATGTGTGTATGCATGTATGTGTGTATGTGTATATGTGTATATACACTTTTACATATAGTGTGTGTACATATGTGTGTTTACATGTTTATGCATTGTGTTTTCTATTGGTTCTGTTTCTCTGGAGAACTCTTATTAATACACTACTCTACTCACTTAGGGAGAATTCAGTCTTTCAAAATATAATGAGTAAGGCCATTCTTTGGGACAAAAAGCCATAAACAATGTGTTCTTTGACCCTTGGTGCTTATGCTCTGGGTAGATTTCTCATTCATTTCACAAAAGATAATGATACAAGGAAATGGGAAATAAGTGACTTAAGAGAAAACATGGTCCAATGAGGGAGAGAGCATTTCTGACTGCTAATCATGAAGGTTTCTTGGAAAAGTTTATATTTTAAAAATATCTTGAAGAATGGAAGGCTTTTTGATAGATGGAATTGGAAAGAAAACCTACTGGCCTATAGAAAATACTGAATGAATGAATGAAGAATGAATGAACAAAATGGTGGACATCAAGGTAATCTCTGAGAACAACATGGCTGGGACAGAAGATGTGTGGGGCAAGGGCTGGAAGAGAATAACAGGCATCAGAAGGTTTGTTACTCAGAGCTTTCTTTCACCATTCATGACTTCACTGTAACCAAAAAACAGTGACCAGATTTACTGTCTGTTTTATATTTTGAGGACAGCACTGCCCATAGGGACTGACTTGTTTGAGGATGGGTTGTGAGGGCTTGGTGAGGGTGAGATGGCAGACACATATTCCTTGTGCTTACACTTTATGCTTAAATGATTCTATTTATTTATACTTCTATTTGAAAAAGCTTCCAGTAACCCAGAAGCTTTTTCTGTTATGGCCAAATGCAAAAACAAGTTTCAATATGTTTACCTTCAGAAGGGCTCCATTCTAATCAGGTAATTGTGTGCCACTCCACATTGGGTTTCAAGGACATGTATATGAAGTTTGAGTGTTGATACAACCTTTCAAAGCCGGGTGGCATCTGGAAGATATGCTCCAGGATGGCTGTTCTGACCAGTCAGTGCCCAGGCCTGTCAGTTGTATATTTTATAAATCATCCTCAAATGCAGGTATAAGTGAAATACTTTGTACTACTCTGGGCAAACCATTCACCTAAAAAATGCCATGTTGGTGATGTGTCATGATTAGTAATATGCTGTATTATACTGAATGGGAATCATTTTCATTAAAATTCTGATTTTTCTATGGGTAAGTGCATTAGAAATTTACAGTGGTGAAATCATGCCTGATGCTTGAAAAATAGAAGGAGATTTTAACTTGTTATGAGCATAACATGACTAAGGTGAAGAAAACAAATTAAAGAAGCCTATGACATGTGTATGGCCTGTGGGAGATTACATGATGTGTTTGAGGCCCTGGAGCCAGATGAACTGGGTTCAAATTCTGATGCTGTCATTTGCTAGCTGTGTGACCTTGGACAAGTTTCTTAACTGTTCTGTAAAATGAGTATGACAATCATTTTACTTAAGGCTGTCCTGAGGGTTAAGTAGTATAAGTATGAAAAGCCCTTCAGGCAGTTTCTGGTACACAGTAAATGCTTAAGCAATGTAAGTAGTTATCATATCCTTATGATTACATTCATTGATTTGGAGTATGACTAGGAAATACATTGCTCTAACACATACACACATATAGATAAGGAACAAGAAATATTTTTCTTATGACACTTTTTATAAATACACCATCATTTTGGTTATGCCTGAAGATCTTATTACCAAAGTATACTTCCATTTTTATTAAAATTTTCCAACTGAAAGTGGAGAGTTGCCTTTCTAAACTTACCTTCTGTCCCTACTTCCCATGGGTGCTGAGAGCTTGGCATTTTGCAAAATTGCTTTCACATTCTTTTTTTAAAAATGTATTTTAATGTATTTTTATTTTTTGAGAGGAAATTTCACTCTGTCTCCCAGGCTAGAGTGCAGCAGCGAGATCTTGGCTCAGTACAACCTCCACCTCCCGAGTTCGAGCGATTCTCCAGCCTTAGTCTCCCGAGTAGCTGGGACTACAGGGGTACACCACCACATCCAGTTAACTTTTTGCATTTTTAGTAGAGACGGGGTTTCACCTTGTTGGCCAGGCTGGTCTCGAACTCCTGACCTCAGGTGATCCTCCCACTTTGGCCTCCCAAAGTGCTGGGATTACTGGCATGAGCCACCATGCCCGGCCCACATTCTTAAACTGTTAACTCACATTCCCCAGATGTGGAAGGGGGTCTTCCCATCTCAAAAAGGGGAATCATAATGTTCTCTACCACCCGACATGGAACGCCAAGGTGGCCGATGTGGTGGCAAGGAACGCCAAGGTGGCTGATATGGTGACATGGAATGCCAAGGTGGCTGATGAGGGACACTCATGCCTCTAATTGGAAAGCGAGCTGGAGGGCTAAGCAACAGGTGAAGAAGGTGGCCAACTTTCCCTAAGCATATTAGAGCAAAGCCAATCCTCTTTGGAAACCAGGTGGTAAGGGTTCAATGTCTAAATTAACTCTCAGGGACCTCAGTTTAATGTTTCTTTGGAAGGATGAGCATTCTAGGCAGAGGGAATGATGTGCAAAGGCTCTGAAGTTGGTTGTTTTGGAACTTCAAGGGGTTCTTTGCAGTCAGAACATAAACTAAGAGATTCAAGGGCAGACAGCAGAGAGTTTTAAAGTGGGCAGGGGCAGGCTCAAAAATAACACTATTGGCTGAGTGCAGTGGCTCACGCCTATAATCCCAGCAATTTTGGAGGCCGAGGCAGGTGGACCACAAGGTCAGGAGATCCAGACCATCCTTGCCAACATGGTGAAACTCCGTCTCTACTAAAAATACAAAAATTAGCTGGGCGTGGTGGCATGCACCTGTGGTCCCAGCTACTCAGGAGGCTCAGGCGGTAGAATCGCTTGAACCCAGGAGGCAGAGGTTGCAGTGAGCCGAGATGGTGCCACTGCACTCTAGCCTGGCGACAGAGTGAGACTCCATCTCAAACAACAACAACAACAACAACAAAAAACCCAAAACTAACCAACCAAAAAAACCACCATTGACCAAATATTAATTGAGCACTTACTATGTTCCAGGGACGGCATCAGTAAATAACGTGGTTATATTTACTGTTTTCAGTAAGCTTATGGAACTTGAAATACCTTGAGTTTCAGGCTAAGCAGTTTGGCTTTTATTCTGTGATGATGGAAAATGATGAAGATATATTAAGTTATGGAATGATATGATTAGATCAGCATTTTAAAAGATCACTCTGATGGAAGGGCAGCCAAAGGAAGCCTTATTGGCTAGAAGACCACTGCAAGTGTCCACACAAGAGATGGCAAAAGCTTAAACAGCAATGATGCAAGGCATAGATACTTAGGAAGCAGAATTTGCAGGATTTGATGGATAATTTTAAGTGGCTAGTAAGGTAGAAGGAGAAAGATAAGGTAAATCGCAGGATTCTGTCTCAGACAACTGGTTATATACTCAACAAACATGAGGGGTCAGTGACACATAAAGCTTCTAGAAACCCAGCACAGAGCTTATTGCAGAGTATGTATTCAAAAATGCTGGCTGTGGTCAAACACCTTGCACAGTACTTGACCCAGAGTACGTGCTTAATATCTATTAGTAAAGGGCAAGAAAATGTCATTCCAGACTTATTAAAGTAAGGCAGATCCAACTGGATCACAGACAAAGCCCACCTTCCATAGCTCAGCATTCTTGGAGGAAATAATGCAGCTAGAAGATAAATTGAAGACATGGTCACTATTCCTGAGGAGTGCACAGTCTAACCGAAAAGGCACATCAAATGGCCACGACTGTATATGCTTGGGTAGATTTCAATCAGTTTTTCAAACTGTAATGAGTAAAGTCCTTCCACATGACCAAAACCCATAAATATGCTCAGTACTTATAAGAGCTCAACATATAATTGGATCTCAATTTAAATCTGCTCACTATTGCAACTGTTTGATTTAGACTTTCTCTGAAGGACAGTATTTCAGGCCCCTCTTCTGGGCGGTGTACTTGCTAGTGCCCAGTACTTTTCTTCCTTAGACTACTGCACAATTCTTTTCTACCTGGAATGGTAGCCATTATTCCTCTTTTGCTTTAGAGTTCACAAACGCTTTCAGCCTTCACAAATTACCTCGCCACTCATTTGACAATTTTCTAACACCTGGTGATATCTCTTCCATCATTCCCTTGATTTTATTTTCAAAATTTTATTGTTATTGATTTTTCAAATGTTATCTTCTATTCACAATCAAACAAACAAACTTTCCTCAAAGTCAGGGTCATTCATTAGAAAAGAGGAATAGGTCTTGTGTGCTCAACTCAAGTAAGGTTTTCTAGAACTTTCTGAATTTTTCTGTAATGCCACAGCTTACATTATAAGCCTCTGTTCTACCAAATGATGGAGACTTAATCTCTATCAACTTGAGGATGTCCCTGCATTGAGGGTCTAGAGGAGATAATAGGGTTCCTCTTGGCATTTTCCTACCCTGTCATCCTCTGAGAGGTCCACTGTTTGTTTAGTCTAGAGTTGTCAACTTATATAGGTTGTTGCTGCCTCTCCTATCATACTCTTCCATATGACCTCTCAAGTTGAGCTATTATCCTTCAGTGGGAAATGGAATTCAAGCTGCTACTCCTCTGCCCATAACCAGCACATAGTTATCACTTTCTGGCTTCTTGCTCACCTACCTAAACTTACACGGTGGAAGGAGCATAAGACTCTCTGTATTGTAGATGCCCTAAACTTGCCTGTCAAGCCTCCAGCCTCGCCCTGAGATAGTGGGCAAGACAGATCATAGAGCTCCCTCTCCCAGAGATACATAATTTGGGTAAATATACATTGCCTTGTTTTTGACTCTTCTTTCTGTACTGGCAGAATCTTGATTTAGTCTTTGGAACTCTAAGTTTTTCTCATCACGTATTTTAATTGAAAATCTAAAATTTATGCTCTGAGTTCTGTTTATTTACATTTGAAGTCTTGGCTTTTGAGTTTCTAAAGAAACAGCTCCCTTTTCCTTCTTCCATTTTTTTTTGGCATTGTCCACTTGCTGAGGTACCCCAACAGGGGGAAGAGAGACAGGGATACCTGAACATAGAAAGTTTAAAAATGTCTTGGTTAATATAGCCAAATAGTATCTTGCCCCATTTGTCTTTCTCTCTATTCCAAGAAGCAATGGCCTGGTGACTAGAAAGGAATCTAGAACTGGTTGTGGTTTGGTTATTACACTGTTAAGATCTTTATCAAGCTGATGTGCTGAGTGTCTCTTTCATAAGACCCACAGCAGTGATTTTCAAATGCAGATGATTTTCAGGGACTCCAGGAGATGCTGACTTAGAATGAAGGAGGGAGTTTAGAGATCCAGGAATTTGCAAAAACACCTTCCTGGATCTAGACCAGTAATACTCAACCTCCGGTGAGTATCAGAAGTCTCTAGAAGGCTTGTGAAAGCAGATTGCTCGACCACACCCCCAGAGTTTTTGATCCAGTAAATGTGGAGTGAAGCCTGATATTTTACATTTCTAACAAATTCCCAGAAGATGCTGCTGCTGCAGTTCTGAAACCCCTGTTCCCCTCTGAGAATTACTTGTCTAAGTGAATGGTTCTCATACTTTGATGCATTTTGAAATCATCTGGTTAGCTTTAAAAAAACCTTAATGCTGAGACTACACCTCATCCCAAGTCTAGCAGAATCTCAGGGCGTGGGATCCTAGGCATCAGTAATGGTTCAAGCTTCTCAGGTGATTCTAATGTGCACCCAATTTGAGAACCAGTTATCTAATCTTTTGATTTTCCAACTTCAGTGAGTAGACATTTCACCAGAGTATTTGGTTAAAATGCAGATTCTGATTCAGTAGGTCTGAGGTGGGGGAGTTTGTGTGTTTCTTTTTCACTTCTCGGGGTGTATAACTTACATAAATACAAAAAATGCACTATGTTTAAGTGAATGGTTTGATGGGTTTTGGCAAACATGTACATACATGTAACCATACCACAATCAAGATATAGAACAATTCATTACTCTATTAAGTTTCCTTGTGCCCCTTTAAAATCAATGAAGTCCCCCATTTCTGACCTCCTAGCCCCGGGTAATCACTTATCTGTTTTCTGTCACTATAGATTTATCTTACCTCTTCTGAAATTTCACATAAGTAGAATCATACAATTCTTATTATTTTCTGTCTGGCTTCTTACTTGCTCAGTAGAGATTTTGCCTTTCCAATAAGATCTCAGGTTTGTAGACCACACTCGTTTCTCCAAAGCAAGACACTTAAGGATTTAGAAATCTTTGACTTACAGTATTAATCTCAGAGACTTATGCATGATTGATATTTATTAAATAGAATATACTCAAATGATTATTAATTTTTAAGATCAAATATTAAAAATCAGAGGCTGCGATAACTACAAGTTCTGTGGGGAACAAGGCAGGTACAGCCTGTCCCAGGCATGAGACCCCTGGGATAAAAGCAGGGAGATGAGTATTTAGGGAGGCCCAGGAGGAGGAGCAGCAGGGCTGCCAGGAGGGAGGTCAGGATTTGGTGGCCTCCGAGGTTACACCAAGGCTCTGAATCCACAACATGAAATAGGTTTGCTCTCGGTTTTGCTTTTTTATGCCTCTATATCCAAATGATAAGGTGCTTCTTTTCTTGGCTTTGACAATTTGGGGAATTGCAAAGCTCAGGAGAAGGTAAGATAAGATGCCTGCAACTTCATTTTAGAAAAATGATGTGTAATATCCACTTTATGACATCTAAATGAGGTCTCTCTTAGCTGTTTCCCAGGGTCGTGCCCACTGCTAACTTTAATACACCTACATGCTTGCGCTCATCTTTCATCATGTCACCAAACTTAAAGAATACTTTGTTTGTTTTTATCTATTGTGTCCCTTGTTAGATGAGAGTATATTTTATATTTCTTATTAAATGGCAACAGTTATTTCTGAAGATTGATAATTTATAACTTCACTACTAAGAAAAAAACTGCAAGGGGTTGGTGGGAGAAATAAACCTCTTGTTTTATTATGCTCTGGGAACTGATTATGGGCATAAAAAAATAGAACAACTCATACATCCACCAGAGCTTATTGTATTATCAGGTAATACACCTGCCTCTCTGATAAATAGGACTCAGTAGAACAGTTAATAAAAGCCCGAGAGTTATTTGGTGCAGAAACACGACAGTATAAAGCTACTCATATGCAGTCCACAGTGATTTTTTCATCATAAGAAAGGCCTTGAAATTCTAACAGTAATTGAAGGCGATGCTTTCCACACCATCAGAACAGAGAGAGGACATTTCATGTTTCACCAGAAATCTTTCGGAGACTCTAAGTCCCAGGAGCTGAATATTTGGCAAACACACAAAACTAACAATGCACCCCAAATCACACTCAGATGTGGCTTTGAGTCTTTACAAAGGCTTACGTGACACCATCCCCCACAACACATGCACACACACAATCCCTTTGGCTTCTAACAATAGCCATGTGGCTTAGGCTGTGTAGGCATCATCTGAATTTGGCTAATGGTGACGTGAAGCCCAGAGACAATAAGGGACTTAGCCAGGCTCTCAGGCCACTGCAGGCGGAGCTGACTCCAGAACTCCACAGCTTGCCGCTCCTTCCACAAAGCAAGAAATAAATGATGTTTGTGATGAACTTGTGGCATTGTGTTTCACAAAATAGGAGATCATAGAATTCTTGAGCTGGAAGTGTCAGCAACAGATGATTGTGACTGCCACTTTGCCAGCAGCAAATGCCTGTCCAAATGTCCTGGGAAACTATTATTGATTTGGCTGTAGATGAGCTGGAGTTGTGGAGACTCTTGGTCACTTTTGGTTATTCCTTTTCAAAGTTTTCTCCCCATTTTTTCTTTCTTTTGCCATAAAGTTCTTGATACTGACTGACATAATTTTTACTCAGTACAGATTTTTTCTCATTTCATTTTCTTGGAATTTGAAAAACAAATGCTTGCTAATGGTTTGGATGTGGCTTGTCTATGCCCAAACTCATGTTGAAATTTGATCCCCAATGTGTCAGTGGTGGGAGGTGGTGCCTAGTGGAAAGTGTTTGGGTCATGGATGCAGATCCCTTATGAACAGATTAATGCCTCCTGCAGGGGTGAGTGAGTTCTGATTCTTGGGAAGAATCTGTTCCCATGAGAACAGATTGTTAAAAAGAGTGTGGCTTCCTCAGTTTCTTTCTCTCTTGTCATGTTCTTTGCACATACCCACTGCCCTTCTGCTTTCCGCCATGAATGGAAGCAGCATAAGGTCATCACAAGAAGCCCAGCAGATGCTGGCACCATGCTTCTTGAACTTCCTAGCCTGAAGAACCATAAGAAGAATAAGCCTTTTTTCTTTATAAATTACTCAGCTTCTGGTATTCTGTTACAGCAACACAAAATGAACAAAGACATTGCTCATGATGCTCCAAATACAATCCTTCATGTAGGTGAGGAAAATAAAGCCAACTTTGTGTATATACACAACATTTTCTTTGTGCATTCATCTGTTGATGGACATTTAGGTTGATCCTATATCTTGGCTATTGTGAATAATGCTGCAATGAACATGGGAGTGCAGATATCTCTTCGACATACTGATTTCAGTCTCTGTAGATATGTACGCAGAAGTGGAGTGCTGAATTATATGGTAGTTGTAGTTTCAGTTTTCTGAGGAACCTCTATGTTTTCAGTAATGGCTGTACTAATTTATATTTCCACCAACGGTGTTACAAGGGTTTCGTTTTCTCCACATCATCACCAACACTTGTTATCATTAATCTTTTTGATATTAGCCATTCTAATAGGTGTGAGGTGATGTCTCATTGTGTCATTGTATACACATATCAAAACACCACGTTATGCCTCATAAATTTGTACAATTATGATGTCAATTAAAAAATATTAATATCACAAAAAGAAAATAAGGCCACCTTTAAACCTAATAGGACCCAACAGCTCCAAATGTGCTTCATATGTCCTATGGCTTTAACCCACAGAACAGCTCCTTGAAGTGAACACTATTCTTTGTGCCCATTTTACAGATGTGGAACCCACAGCTGGAGAGGTCCAGTGACTTGTTCAGGATGCACAGCAAATTAATGCCTGTGATTCACCTCTGGGTTTTCTGTCTACAAACCTAGAGCTCTTTTTCACTCCTAGGCTTTGGTTTCTGTTTGTTTGCTTATTTACTTTTTAAATTATTGTTTCCTTTTCACTGTTTGTTTTATTTGTAGTCCAAACAATGCCAGTGTTAAGCTCATTATTGTAGGAATTTATTTCTTGCAGATTGTTACTACAATTTTTTTTCTTTTTGACCTTACAGTTTACACAGAAAGAGTTTCATGGCAGAAAAATGGCAACTGTTACATTAGTCACTAAAGGAAAAATAAAATTTAATTTAATAAGTGTGTAATTCCACTCCTAGAAAAACTCATGCAGAGCTGCACTAGGCTAGATGTGTAAGAGTGTTCATAGTGTCACATTGTTCATAGTAGCTATAAACTGGAAAAGAAATCCTAAATGTGCACCACTAGTGGAATGAATAAAGAAAGTGTGCTACAGTCAGAGGATGGATTACTCTATAGAGTTATAACAATAGGTGAACTATAGCCACACACGACAACATGTAGAAATCTCATAAACACAATGTTGGGCAAAAGATGTAAGATAGTTCATTTATTGAAAACTTAGGAGAAAATGGTCAAACTAAACTAAATTTTGTAGAGCTGAAAAGCATACAGAGTTGATAAAACTACAAATAAAACCCAGGCAATTATTACTAAAGTTAGGATACTGATTACCTCTAGGGAGAGACATTGGGTCTGGATCAGGGACGGCCACAGCACATGGCCTTAGAGAGATGATTGTATGCCTGTTTTTTAGTTACGTAGGTGTGGTCTTCATACGTGTACAGTCTTTAATCTCTATGTATATGTTTTATGTCCTTTTTCTGCATGTTTAGTGTGCTAACTTTCCTGAATGATATGCTAGTGACTGCTTTTCATGTATGCACACATGCATTCTTCTGTGTAAGTATATGTGCATTCATTTAATAGCCAAAGATCTTGCATGATCTCAGGGTCATTATTCTAAATACGTATAGTTTTTGTACAAAATGAAAGAATGTGTTGAAGACTGAATTGAAGACACTTAGACCTAAATCATCTTGTGGAGGTTTTATTGTTTCAATGTATTTGCCATCTTTTTTTGTTGCCATTTCCCCTTTTTTTCTAAAGTAGAGAGAAGATAGCAAATACTGAATAATGGTAAACTCGATTAAGCTTACCAGATTACTAAAATCTTAACATCTTAGACTTACAAGTAGATGAACACAAAACTTATTGTTCAAACTGGGATACTTTTGGAAGTAAAAAGTGGCACTATTAATTACATTGAATCAGACATAAACCGGAATCATCTATGGTAAATAAAATTGTATAGTCATGTTACCTGTGGAAATTAAGTGGTCTAAACTCACATGAGGAAGTAGTTCTCTTAAATCAAACGAGAAGTATGATTTTCCCGAAGAATGAAGAAGGAAGAGCTTTTAAAGGAAGCTTCTTGTTTTTCTCCTTGATGACCCCCAGAATTAGCAACTCTGATGCTTATGTGGCCATTGTGCCTAGACTACTTGTATCAATTTTTTGGGTCTGTTCTACTAATACCACAGACTGGGTGATGACAAAAATTTAGTGTTTCATAGATCTGGAGTCTGGAAGTCTGAAATCGAGGTGTTGGTAGAGCTGTGTTCCCTCTGAAGCTTTTAAGGGAAGATTCTTACTTGCTTCTTCCAGTTTCTGGTAGCTCCAGGCATTCTTTGGCTTATGACAGCATCACTCTACTCTCTGCCTCTGTTTTCAGATAACCGTTTTTGAGCGTGACTCTGTTTTCATATAGAGTTTTCCGTTTTTCTCTTCTTATTAGGATGCTAGTCATACTGAATTAGGGCCCACCTTAAGAACTTCATCTTAATTATATCTGCACAGATTTTATTTCCAAATAAGGTCACTTTCATAGGTAGTGCAGGTTGGGACTTCAACATTATCTTTTTGAGGGACACAATTCAACTCATAACACCACCTTTTCGAACAAAAACCGTTTTTTCTTTTTTGGCTCATTGCTGCTTAGTACAGATTGTATGGGCTAATATTTCAAAAGGAACTTTAGTGAAATTTAAGTGGGAAAATAACAGTCCTATTTCCAAAGAATAATTTCCAAAGATCTGTTTCCAGTAAAAGCAGTGAAGAGTTCTTTGTGTCAAGATAATCAGATTATCGTGGATAATGTCAGGGATGCTGCTGTACTCTCCCCATCTGAGCTCCTTGCTTGTTTCATAGATGAGACCTGTGGGAGCCATCTTGTTTTTCTAAGACTAGAAGCTCTTGTTCTTTGATGTATTGCCCTGTTCACAGTCAAATCCCAACTTCCCCACACTAATCCTTTTTTCTCTTTCAAATGGTCTTTTCTAACTAAGACATTTCATTGAGTTCTATGGAAGGAATCTGTCAAGGTCACCATTAATTGATACACATAAGTCTAAAGTGGACGATCTTGCTTTTTCCTGACCCATGTTATAAGCAAAGTTCCTTCTGGGGAGTTTTGAGACAATATGCTTGGTTCTTTCTCTTTTTTTTTTCCCTAGCCCCTGCAGAGAAAGGTCTCCAATACAATATTACAGACAGTAAGCCCCCTGTTATTCAATGCAATTGGATCTTGTAGTTGTAATTTAAAAAAAAGATTATAAAAGTGACATACACGTACCATTTTTAGATAAACATATAAGTGTACATAAATTTAATAAAATAAATAATATTGCATTATTTAGAAGAGGAAAACTAATTTTTGTATTATGGTCCAATAATTTTTCAAGTTATGATAACAGTAACTCAGATTTTTCAATGCAAAAACTAATTCTTGTGTATTTTTATTTACTATATTAATAATTTTTGGCTGCAGCCTTGATCCAATACATCTTACCCTCCTCCTTCTTCTTCATGTTTAGATTCATTTGTTTCTGTCATGATGGTATAATTTCTATATCATCCATGATTCCACTTTCTGACACATAATCTCCATTAATTCATTTGTTGTTATCTTCCTTCAATGTCACACATCAGGTGGACTACTCTAAAATTTCTTCCTGATAGTGCTGAATAAATGGATGTCATGCCTTTTTTCAACATAGACTTGCCCACCACTTACAAAGCTTTTAATTTTTATAATTTTTTGACATGTGAATAATCTTTTGATTATATGGCCATAGATTTGTTCATTGGAGGTTCACTTTATCTTTTTTTCATTTTCCATACCCATAATGCATTTTTCATTATTTACAATTTGAGTTAGAAAGTGGATCTAGAGTTAATGATATTGTACCAACATCAGTTTCCTTGTTTTGACAACGTACGATAATTATGTAAGTTATTATCATGGGGGAAGCTGAGTGAGAAGGGTACATGGAATGTTCTGTACTATTTTTGCAAATTTTTATGAGTCAAGCTGTTTCAAAATAAAAATTAGGAAATGGATCTGGAACTGGGAGACCTATGTGAAGACATCCAAGTGCAGTATTATTCTGAATTCTTATATATTATTTTACACCAAAACTTTTACAGTTGTCATAGTTGCATCTATTTCAACAATAGTTTTTAGAACCTTGCTTAAATTTTACTGTAGAGACTCATCTAAGCATTTAATTTTATTTCTGAGAAACAACTTTTTCTACTCACTAGTGTGAGTACTAATTATGTAATAAGCAATAATAAAAGTATAAGTAATAATTAATAAGGCTGCAATTATAGTCACAAGTACACTGGTGTAAAAAGGTTTATAAATATCCAGAACTCAGTCTATAAGCCAGGCAGGGGCTGGAGTGCTTGGAGGTTCTTGGTTTGCTATGGCTTGCTGTGGGAATTTTTTTGCATGTTTGGGCTGGAGTGCTTGCAGATTCTTGATTTGCAATGGTTTGCTATAGGAATTTATTCATGTTTTCCAAGCAAATAAAGAGTATACATTTATCCAGCAAGTTAATAACATGCAAGATGGTTAAGAAAGCTTCTACTATACCACAAGTGCTTAATCTTTCAATAGCAATTCCCTTAAGCTTACTCCTTTCACAGACAAGGAGGAAATGAGGGCCCCAAGAGTTAGAGTGACTTCCCAAAGACATGGTGACTCAGAAGCTGCACTGGAGTTAGAACGGAATTTTCCAGTCTCTGAGGTTATGTATTTTCCCATCTAGGTATCCTTTTGTTAAGGTCTTGGCTGAACAGTCCTACAGGAAGCATTGAACTCTTTTTCACCAAATTAGATTTATAGGCTGGGTGACAACACTGACTTTAGCTTGAAGAAATTTATAAAGTTTTGTTTGTTTTTGTGCGTGTGTGTGTGTGTGTGTGTGTGTGTGTGTGTTTTCCTAAAAGATATTCACTTTCTTGCTTGATCTTAAAAACTATATTTAGGCTTGAAAGCTTAGATATTATAGAAAACTCTTCTCATAACACTGAAAACGAATTTTAAGTAGTTTTAAAGTCCATTAGCCTCCACATCAATTATTCTAGTCTCCTTCCGCTGAACATTAAATTTTCTAGCAGAGATGAATTGCCTCTTGTGAGGTTTCACTTCCATTTTTTTTTAGTAGGATTTACACTGCTGCCTTCTCCAGGCTGTCAAGTTCTCCTTTCTGAGACTTTCCAGGAAGAAGAGTAATGGGACAAGGAGCAGGTAAAATCTTGGGGATGTGCATGAAAAAGTAACAGGAAACACTTATGTTTGAATAACGAGGTACTTTGTCCCCTTCTCAAAGGAATTTTGTAAAAACCAAGAATGTCTTACCAAAGAACAACATTATACAGGACATGATATGGTTTGGCTGTGTCCCCACCCAACTCTCATCCTGAATCGTAATCTGAAACGTAATCCCCACGTGTCAGGGGAAGGACCTGGTAGGAGGTGATTGGATCATGGGGGCAGTTTCCCCCGTGCTGTTCTCATGATAGTGAGTGAGTTCTCATGAGATCTGGTTGTTTGATAAGTGTCTGGTGCTTCCTGCTTTTCTCTCCTTTTCCTGCCACCATGTAAGATGTGCCTTGCTTCCCCTTTACTTTCCACCATAATTGCAAGTTTCCTGAGGCCTTCTCGGCCATGCGGAACGATGAGTCAATTAAACACCTTTTCTTTATAAATTACCCAGTCTCAGGGACTAAGTATCTTCATAGCAGTGTGAAAATGGATTAACATAGGGCATTTTACCAAGAGCATATATAGATCTTCTTGTTTATTTTTAGCATTGCTCTGACCTATTTACACATGGATTAACCATCATCCAAAAGTGAAAAACTCAGAGCCTTATACTAGATGTTCCAAGCATCTGGATGGAGAACAGAGAATGTTTCCAAGGTTTTAATCCTCCTCTCCCAATAAAGAAGCCTGCTGCATGGGGAAGTAAGTGTGGGAAACTGTAGTTTAAACCAAATCCAAGAGCTATCTATGGTAGGACTTCTCCTAATCCTTGCCGATGCTGAGGTTCATTGGGAATCTCTAAGAAGAGTTTGAATTCTAAAGCACTTGTCAATTATATTTGGTCTGAGAACTTTCCGAAATCATTCTGCATCTCTGTTGGGATTTACATTGGAAAGAGATTAGTTTAGGAAATGCTGATTTTCAAACAATTCAAGGGAAATGATTTCTCTCCTCTCTTACCTGATTCTTTAAGCCTCAGGAAAAGAGGAAGAGAGGCAAATACATTGGAAATTATTTTCACAATTAATCCTTCCTTATAATTTCCAGTAAAAGTAAGTCATTATTTCTCACCTTCTCAAATGCAACCACTACTTTTAAAATCTGCTTTTTGCATGACTTCTGGTTAATTAGATGCTACAGTTAATTTGATGTGGTGATTCATCAGTGTAATATTTTCTTTTCTGAAAATTACCTCTCAAATGGTAATGTTTTCATATTCAGAGTCTCACTCCTACCTGGTAACTTACTTTAAAGATAGTATTGTACATATATTTGCCAGAGCTTTTTATAAAAAGGTGACAAAAATGTGCCCTAGTAGAACTGGGCTGGAATCTGTAAAAAACCAACATCCTTTTATAACACTGCTGCTGGGGGATAGCAATGGGGTGGATATTGTCTATGAAGTGTTATTTCGTAAGAGTGTATTTGGCAGAGTGGGGGTAGAACTGGAGATTATAGTTCTACAGACCCTACAGTAACAGAGCATAATACTAAAAAGTTATCCTACATTTGCTTTGCATTTGATAATTCTAATAATTTTTGAGAATCATCGATAATCATTTATAGTTGTTGACATTTTAAATTTCTTACAGTACAGATGGAATAATGGGAATAGCAAGATGAATACAGTGCTTGGCATATAGTCGGCACTCAGTAAAATGTTTATTTTCTGAAAAAATTAATATGTTATAAAGAACCAGTAGTGTTCCTGTACTCAAGGTTCTTCATAGTGTATTAATTATTTCTTTCCTAAATTGGAGAAGTTTATTTTAAAAACTGCTAGTTCCACAAGGATTGTCTTGACAGGCACGGAGAAAGGTGGTTTTAATTAAAGCTACGATGCATCATCATCTGAACTTTGTTTATTGCTTCATGGATCTGATTTATGAAGAGCAGAGGATGAATACATTCTTAAATGTGACACTTGGGTTGGAAGAATTAGAGGGAAATTAATTTTAAAGTGTAACCAGAGCATAAACATATTTGCTCTGTCTGTAATCAAATATAAACTTGATTTCTGCTTCTGAAAAAGCCAATGCCATTGCTCCCCAATGCCGACAGACCTGCTTGTCTGAGAGCATGACACAGGAACATCTGGATGACAGGGTAAGTTTGCAGCATTTCCAGCAGACTCAGTCCATACATAAAATGTGAAAACCATTAGAACTAAAAATAGCACTCTTTGGTGTCACAGGATTTCTTCAAAATTTTTAGCAAAGCTTGACCAATGACCAGTTTGGTTCCCTGTGATGTTTAAAATGTCAAAACACGTTGGGATTTTTAAAAAGTTGACTGCTTTGACGGCTTGCATGTTGTCTATGTGTTGACATTATCTGAATCCCAAACAAAATGATTATACACACCAATTGTGTAAAAAAAGCCAACCCTATGGGTTATAACTGTAGAAAAATGTGTATGTATGTTTGTGTTTGTATGGGGATGTGTATGTGTGTGTGTGTGTGTGTGTGTGTGTGCGCATATCAGATAAATGAAGAATGAAGCTCAAGATCCCAGGTCCTTTCTTTTCTTTTCTTTTCTTTCTTTCTTTTTTTTTTTTTTGAGGCAGAGTTTCGCTCTCTCACTCAGGCTGGAATGCAATGGCGCGATCTCAGCTCACTGCAACCTCCAACTGCTGGGTCAAGCGATTCTCCTGCCTCAGCCTTTGGAGTAACTGGGACTACAGGAGTGTGCCACCATGCCCGGCTAATTTGTTGTATTTTTAGTAGAGATAGGGTTTCTCCATGATGGCCAGGTTGGTCTCTAACTCCTGACCTCGTGATCCGCCCACGTTGGCCTCCCAAAATGCTGAGATTACAGGCATGAGCCACTGCACCTGGCCGATCCCTGGTCCTTTCTACTAGCAGGGACTGGATCTAGGATTGTGGCTTGATTTCAGTCTCTCTGGTGTTGGAAGAAATGTTTCTGAGGTATTCTGCTCTGAACAGCAGAATTTTCCCCGGGTCTCCAAAGTCTTTAAAAATGTATTGTCAAGAATCCTAAGGGAGATTCTGTTAATGTGTTATTCTTTCTAGCTGTATTATTAAGTCGTCAAGGGAGAGACTACTGTCTTAATCTGTTCTGTGTATTCAGTGATGAGTTTGCTGTGTGACTCAACAAACATTTGTTGTGAGAATGAAGCACAGAAGGCTGGGTGGTGGGAGAATGGCCAATCAATCCTATGGGATGGCAACTGCTTTCCCCCACTGACCCTAGAGTATGGCGTTTCTCAAACCATGTGGTAGTTAGCATGGTCCAGGGGACACCTGTATCATTTGGGGACTTCCTACTGAAGCAGACTTTGTGAAGTTAAGCCTCAGAACCCTGCATTTTTAGCAAGCTCGTTCATACAGGTGATCCTCGCACAGATTGGTCTTGACAACCACTGTCTTTGTGGTTATGTACCTCTCCTTCCCATCTGTACGCAAAAACATCTTCAGGTCACAAAGCTGCCAACTGTGAAACAAGTTGCAGAGTCAGCTTTGTGAGTGTTAAATTTTCTACATTCACTGCCACCAGATAAGGAGAGAGTAAAAGCGTCTGTACAGCTGTAATATCCTTCCATTGGGAGTCACTACCACGTGCGATCTGTGACCAAATCCTTTGGACAAAATCTCTGGTTTCTGTGTTAATACAAAATATCACCAAATAGTTAAAAAAAAGAGAAACACCTAATGTAAATGGCGAGTTAATGGGTGCAGCACACCAACATGGCACATGTATACATATGTAACAAACCTGCACATTGTGCACATGTACCCTAGAACTTAAAGTATAATAATAAGAAAAAAAAACAGGGACAATTTGACTTCCTCTTTTCCTAATTGAATACCCTTCATTTCCTTCTCCTGCCTAATTGCCCTGGCCAGAACTTCCAACACTATGTTGAATAGGAGTGGTGAGAGAGGGCATCCCTGTCTTGTGCCGGTTTTCAAAGGGAATGCTTCCAGTTTTTGCCCATTCAGTATGATATTGGCTGTGGGTTTGTCATAGATAACTCTTATTATTTTGAGATACGTCCCATCAATACCTAATTTATTGAGAGTTTTTAGCATGAAGGGTTGTTGAATTTTTTCAAAGGCCTTTTCTGCATCTATTGAGATAATCATGTGGTTTTTGTCTTTGGTTCTGTTTATATGCTGGATTACATTTATTGATTTGTGTATATTGAACCAGCCTTGCATCCCAGGGATGAAGCCCACTTGATCATGGTGGATAAACTTTTTGATGTGCTGCTTGATTCGGTTTGCCAGTATTTTATTGAGGATTTTTGCATCAATGTTCATCAAGGATATTGGTCTAAAATTCTCTTTTTTGGTTGTGTCTCTGCCTGGCCTTGGTATCAGGATGATGCTGGCCTCATAAAATGAGTTAGGGAGGATTCCCTCTTTTTCTATTGATTGGAATAGTTTCAGAAGGAATACAACCCCATCAAAAAGTGGACAAAGGACATGAACAGACACTTCTCAAAAGAAGACATTTATGCAGTCAAAAAACACATGAAAAAATGCTCACCATCACTGGCTATCAGAGAAATGCAAATCAAAACCACAATGAGATATCATCTCACACCAGTTAGAATGGCAATCATTAAAAAGTCAGGAAACAACAGGTGCTGGAGAGGATGTGGAGAAATAGGAACACTTTTACACTGTTGGTGGGACTGTAAACTAGTTCAACCATTGTGGAAGTCAGTGTGGCGATTCCTCAGGGATCTAGAACTAGAAATACCATTTGACCCAGCCATCCCATTACTGGGTATATACCCAAAGGACTATAAATCATGCTGCAATAAAGACACATGCACACGTATGTTTATTGCAGCACTATTCACAATAGCAAAGACTTGGAACCAACCCAAATGTCCAACAATGATAGACTGGATTAAGAAAATGTGGCACATATACACCATGGAATACTATGCAGCCATAAAAAAGATGAATTCACGTCCTTTGTAGGGACATGGGTGAAATTGGAAATCATCATTCTCAGTAAACTATTGCAAGAACAAAAAGTCAAACACCGCATATTCTCACTCATAGGTGGGAATTGAACAATGAGAACACATGGACACAGGAAGGGGAACATCATACTCTGGGGACTGTTGTGGGGTCGGGGGGAGGGGGGAGGGACAGCTTTAGGAGATACACCTAATGCTAAATGACGAGTTAATGGGTGCAACACACCAACATGGCACATGTATACATATGTAACTAACCTGCACATTGTGCACATGTACCCTAAAACTTAAAGTATAATAATAATAAAAGAAAAGAAAAAAAAAGAGAGAAAAAAAAGAGAGAAACAATTTAAAAGTGCAGGCCAGGCACGGAGGCTTACGCCTGTAATCCTGGCACTTTGGGAGGCCGAGGCGGGCAGATCATGAGGTAAAGAGATCGAGACCATCCTGGACAACATGGTGGAACCCTGTCTCTACTAAAAATACAAAAATTAGCTGGGCATGGTGGCATGTGCCTGTAGTCCAAGCTTCTTGGGAGGCTGAGGCAGGAGAATCGCTTGAACCCAGGAGGTGGAGGTTGCAGTGAGCCGAGATTGTGCCAGTGCACTCCAGCCTGGCAACAGAGCGAGATTACATCTCAAAATAAAAAAAAAGTTCAATTAAAAAAATTTAATGTATTTGACATAACAAATAAAAAGACTCTGATACACAGAAATATTTTCCCCAAATCAGTCTGCTTCTTTTTATGAAAGTAAGAAGTATATGATTAAGAAATAGTGAAGAAGTGCTTCTGTTTCTACACAGTGTTACTTCTCAGATAACATCCCTTTTAGTCTCTATCTTTTAGGTCTGATTGTTACTTCTATCGGCTGGGAGGTGTTTGTCCACAAGCAGTAGAAAACCCAACAAAAGTGGCCTCAACAATTTAGATGTTTATTATCTCACTCAAGAGAAGACTGAACAAAGAACATTCTAGGTCTTATCCAGCAGCTAAACAACTTTTAAAAACTGATCCAGTCTTTTTCTAGTTTCCAGTTTTTCTACGCTTAATTCATTCTTTCATTGTTTTTCTTGTCATCTCATGGTCCTTAGATAAACACTCCTACTCCATTATCATGTAAAGTTCCAGACAGGAAGAATGGCACAAAGGTCTTGTTTTGCATCTGAAATTTTTATTAGGAAACCAAGAACTCCTCCCAGAGGACCCTATTCATCTTCCTGTTATATCTCATCGGCTAGCACTGGGCTAAATGGCCTTAGCTGGGCAATCGTCAAGGGGAGCTTGTTGAAATCTGGCCTTACATTGGGACTTCTTAAGTGCTGAAAAGAAAAGAGAGGGTTTTACTCAGGATGGTGAAGTCCACCCTAACAGCTCAATTTTCAATTGATCAGTTTATTCATTTTCGTTAGAGAGACGTTCTCTTGTACTGTTCTTGTCATGATGGTGTGCGTTTCTCCTGGGGATCTCATGTCCGGTAGTCAGCTTGGGCTCCTAAGGACAGGCCAGTGTGTATGCGTGTGCGTACATATGTGTGCATATCTGTGTGTACATGTGTGTCTCTGTGCATTTGCAAGGGACTGGATAACATGGGACATTGACTAGAACAGTGGCCAGTAGATAGAGTTTCAGCTACCGTCCCCTTTCGGGAGCTCTTTCCCTGTCCATTTTCCTTGCTGACTTAGAAACTGACATTTCCATTGGCTTTTTGTAGGACATATGGACTATTTGTCTTGGTTTTAGCCCTCTGCATATTCTGGGCTTCCTAGTTAACATTTTACCCACTCACAGAATTCCATCCTTTTTCCGAGTTTTAGAAATTTGTTAACATCTCCTGCTTGCTGATAGTCCCCGCTTATTCTTTTTATGTTCGGTTTTAATTCTGTCACTTTCATTTTACTAGAACCTCAGAGTAAGGTGATAGGAAACCTTTTGTGCTATTTTCATTTTGAACTCACTATTATTCTTGAACTCTTTTAAATCATACTCGCCCTTTCCTTTTCTCATAGTAGCTTATGGTTTTTGACATAGAAAATTGAATACACTTGAACATAAAGATGGGAACAATACTCATTGGGGGCTACTAAAGGAGGAGGAAGGAAGGAGACGTGGGCTGCAAAACTATCTACTGGGTACTGTGCTCACCACCAGGGTGACAAGACCATCTGTACCCCAAACCTCAGCGTCATGAGATATACCTATGTAACAAACCTGCAAATGTAAAATACTTTTTATTTTTTAAAAAGTAAAACAAATTATCTATTCCTCTTCACAGCTTTAATTCCATTACTTTAACACAGGATAGCTTGTCTTTTTCCTCTCACTAATTCCAATCTTCTTATGTTACTCTCCTAAAAGGAACTTTCTCAATAATCCTTGCAGCCTACCAGGTAAAGTCCACACCACACAGCTGACCCACGCCCATCTATTCAGTCTTATCTCTGTATTTTTTTTTCTTTTTTCTTTTCTTTTTTTTTTTTTGAGATGGAGTCTTTCTCTGTCACCAAGCCTGGAGTGCAGTGGCATGGTTGATCTTGGCTGACTGTAGCCTCTGCCTCCCAGGTTCAAGTGATTCTCTTGCCTCAGCTTCTTGAGTAGCTGGGATTACAGGTGTGCACCACCACACCCAGCTAATTTTTGTATTTTTAACTAGAGACAGGGTTTCACAATGTTGGCCAAGCTGGTCTTGAACTCCTGACCTCAAGTGATCTGCCTACCTCAGCCTCCCAGTGTTGGGATTACAGGCTTAAACCACCATGCCAGGCCTTATCTTGGTATTTCTTAATAATCACTCTGCTGTCAAAACAAACGAAATCACTCATCTTCCCCAAGCATGTCTTGCTATCTCATAACTCACTGTGTTGTCATCCTTGCCTCAGGAGGCCAAGGTGCTCCCATCCTCCCCACAGCCTTAGCTCCTGTTCCCTCCTGGGGGACCCTTGCATACATCAAGGGCTTGTGAAGGCTGATTTTCTTTGAGGGTTATGTCTTCTCTCTTCTATATACCCGTGGCACCTTGTATTTTATGGCATTTGTCATGTTTTTAAAAATTGTTTATCTGTTTTCTTCCTAATTGTGAGCCCTTGAGGACAGGGGCCATGTCTTCTCTTTCTCTTGCTATCCTAGCTCAGGGTTTGCCTCACCATTTGTACTTCTTCAATACCCATAGACTAAGTTAATGACTGCATTCAAATTTTTTTTCCCGACCAGTTACATGTCTGCTCAGACCCAAGATATTTTACTCAGTGAAGAAGATATGCTTCTGCATTTTTGCAGCTCTTCTCTTAAGTTACCTGAAAAATACCACCAGGAGAAGCTTACAACAACCTTGCCATTGCTGTCGTCACCTCCAGGTAGGGTGTCCCTTCATTGCTGCTGTCATTTTGCTAGACTTAACCTTTATAAGAAAACACATGCTAACCTCTATCAATCTTTAGTTTATTTCTTTAATCTACCTGCTGTGGTCACATTTGCTTATTAAAGTACAGAAAGAATAATTAGTTTTTTATGGGTCTTAGAGTTATGGAAATATTGAGCTTCATGGTACCTTAGAAATTAATGAGAATCAACATTTCATCCATGGATCAGGAAACTGTGTGACCCAAGAGAAGGGAAGTGGCTTCTCAGGGTCACCCAGTGGGTCAGTGATAGAGTTAGAATTAGTGCCTAGGGCTTCAGATGCATTATTAGTGCTTTTTCTAATTTTCGTTAATGCATTTCACTCACGCTCACACACACACACACACACACACACACACACACACACGCACGGTTTTCCAGCTATAGAATTCCTTCTAATGAAATAGAAAATTGCACAAAAGTTTAAGTACTTAGTGCTAAGATATTTGAATTTATAAAGTTCTTTGAATTTTTGGAGGTCTACGGGTGCTCCAACAGGAATTTTTTTAGAAGGTATAATATTAGCAATGTTAATGAGGGAAATTCTTCATTATGTGGGACTGTCTGGAGCCTTACAGGCCACTTGGCAGTCTTGCCACCCCCAAATCCCTAGATGTTGTGACACCCCCACCCCTATGCTTGCTTACATTTCCAAACACTCTTGATGGTGGCATTATTGCCCAGTTGAGAATCACTTTGTGATTCTCAGAGCAAAAGAGGTAGAGAGGGGTTGGTTTATTCTGTTTGCTTGATGAGTAAACTTCTGCCTGGAACAATGAGTGAACTCAGCTAAATCCACAGACAGGGCTGTTAGTAACACTGGGACTGGGCTGATGCTTGCAACCACTGGTCGTGTGCTCTTTTCATCAGATAATTGACTTATTTCTAACTTAGTCCATATTATGCCCCGCTCAGTGATGTCCATGCTTCACCAGTGATTGCTAATAGGATGGAGAGATGGGAGGGAAAGAGCAAGGAGCTGGGGCTCAGAGAAGGAGAACACATGGAAGAGGACTCATGAGGCAGCAAAACTCCACAGTCATTCAAAACACACCTGCAGGAATCTTTCCTGCTGCTAAAATTCCCCCAAGGTCTGAAAAGGATGGAACACACCAATATGAGTTACAAAAATCTTTAAAAATGCATATCGGGTACACCTCATCACTGCCAAGCAATAGAGAATGCAGTGATGTGGCTTCTGCAGTAGTTTGCTCTGTTAAAATTTATCTTCTTAAAAATTTGTCTTCCGAGTTGGCTTATAAATGCCAATTATTTCCATAGGGGTGGAAACCAAGGCATCCCTTTTATGTGGGAATGTGAAGAGGTCATGATTATTTAAACAGAGAATTTTGTGGAGAGCTGGCATAAGGCTTGAGAAGTGTTGTTATTGCTCAAAGAACCTGCAAACTGCAGGGAAGGTCTGGATCTGTGCAGGATAACAGATAATAGAGCTTTTTGGTCCTGACTGATTTACTTGAAAGGGAGGGGGAGGCACAGGATGCTGGCTGCAGGGCTGGATGGCTTGGAGAGGGCACAGGGTGATGGGAGACAGGAATGGGGGGTTGGATGGGAGAACATTGTTTGGTAGACTGTACCTTCTTCTTTTTTTAAAAAAAAACTCTTTTTTTATTTTTTTGAGATGGGAGTCTTGCTCTGTCACCAGGCTGGAGTGCAGTGGCATGATCTTGGCTCACTGCAACCTCCACCTCCTGGGTTCAAGTGATTCTCCTGCCTCAGCCTCTCAGGTAGCTGGGACTACAGGTGCATGCCACCACGCCCAGCCGATTTTTGTATTTTTAGTAGAGACTGGGTTTTACCATGTTGTCCAGGATGGTCTCGATCTCTTGACCTCGTGATCTGCCCACCTTTGCCTCCCAGACTGCTGGGATTACAGGTGTGAGCCACGGCACCCAGCCTAAACTCTTTTCTTTACTTGACATGTGACACATCCCTGCAGCTCTGTCTCCTGGTCCATCCTATTCCTTTCCTAGGCAAAACATCTGATTCCTTCAAGTTTTATCTCTTAAATGGAGGGAGGGAGGTGTCAAAATAGTGACCTTAAAGGGCTGATACAAAAATGAAAAAAATAAATAATTTGAAGTGTTTGTCCCTGTTGTCATGCAGCCTCTGGACCAGGGAGACAGATCACCTGGGTTCGAATCTCATCTCTGCCCGACCACTTTTTAGCTCTGACCCAGGGCAAGTTATTGAACCTTTTTGTGCTTCTGTTTCCTCACCATCAAAATGCAAATGATGATAGTACCATAGGGATGAAATGAGGATGAAATTAATTAATAATAATAGGATCATAATACTTATAAGGTCTTAGTCAAATGAATTAATATTTATAATGCACATAGTAAGCCTTGTATTAGTATCTGCTAAATACCTACAGTAAAATAAATTAAAGCAAGCTTCATTCCATCCACTTTATTTCATTACCTCTCCTTTTTGTTGTGATTCGTTGAAACTAAGATTTTATCTTGGGTCCTGTTTGGATGCTAACTATGGTAAACATGGGAAAGTAATGAAGGAAAGAAAAAAAGCCAGAGGGAATAGGATGAAGCAGGAAGGAAAGATTGACCAACTGTGGCCTGAATCATGCCACATGTCCTGAGTAATTTAAGATGTTGGAAATACACTCATGATATAGGAAGCTTTTATATATGAACTTTTAGGTCAAAATGGAAAGGTAAGAAGGGGCACGCATGGAAGTGCAGATGTGAGAGCAAGGGTTGAAGACCGTTGAGTTAGGGGAGACCATCTGGCTGTTTTCTGGAGGAGTCTGGGGAACATGGCCCCATATACTTATAAGAAATCCAAAGGTGCAGGATCCAGTACAGAAAAATTCCATCAACATGCCTCATGGTTGTTAGACTTTCACCCATCCTGTCTGGGTTCTAGAGATGAGCCAGACAACAGCCTTCAGACTCCTTCCAGGGGCTTCGCAATTGTTATTAGGTGCAGTCTAAGTGGGACAGAAAGAGCCTGTGTTGGGCGCTCAGCTACCAAACACACTGAAGAGTGGATGTGGGTGCATTCATGTGGACATTGTGGAAACCACAGTCCAGAGATGTTGAGCATCTTGTCTAAGATCTCATAGGATGTGAGACTAGACCCAATTTTATCTGACTCCAAAGTCACATGAGTTTTAAAAGTAATTTTTTTTAATTTTAGAATAGTTATAGGTTTACATAAAATTTTGAAGAGAGTGTGAAGGGTTCCCATATACCCTACACCCAGTTTCTCATATTATTAATACTTAGTATAGTACATTTGTTACAATCAATGAACCACTACTAATATATTATTTTAATTAAAGTTCACAATGTAGTCAGATTTTCTTAGTTTTGCCTAATGCCCTTTTTCTGCTTCAGGATATCATCCAGGGAATGACATTTAGATTTAGTTGTTATGTCTCTTAGGTTCTTCTTGGTTATGACAGTTTCTCAGACTTTCCTGGTTTTTGATGACCTTGACAGTTTCCAGTAGTACTGGTTAGATATTTTGCAGAATATTCCTCAATTGGGATTTTGCTAATGTTTTACTCATGATTAAATTGTGGTTTTAGGAGGAAGACCACAGAAGTAAAGGACCATTCTCATCCCACCATATTAAGGGTCTGTGCTATCAACATGACTTGTCACTGTTGGTGTTAACTTTGATCACCGGGCTGACTTAGGATTTGTCAGGTTTCTCCACTGTAGAGTAACTTTTTTCCCCCTTTTCTCCTTACTGTACTCTGGAAGAAAGTTACTGTGGGAAAGAGAGTTTCTGGGGTGCCAGTTGAGTTGGTCTCCCCTGTGTGAGACACCCATGGGGAGCCGTGGGCGGCCTCTGAGGAGAAAAGTCTCCTTATTGCCTTCATGTCTTTATGCCCCGAGAGCATAACCGCTCCGCAGCATGCCACAGGTTGCTCAGGGAAATAACACTCCCTTGAAGCAGTGGAGTAAAATCAAACATCTTGGCTCCTCCTGAAACCCGCTCCCACCCGTTTCAGTCCCGATAAGTTAAAGATCTTAAGTAGTTTAGACACACGCCTTTGCTCGAGGAAATTCAAAGAAACCGCCACTGCTATACATCTTATTGAATGACTCTCGAGTTCTCCTTCACTGATTAATCCTTTTCCTCTTCCCTTCCTACCCCTCCCATTTGCCCTAAGAACAAAGAGCTTGTAAACCAATAAATTGGGCGGAGCCTGAGAGGTCTGGGCCGTGAGCAAGCCTCCGACGCTCCGTCCCCCGGACCCGCCTTTTTAAACTCTTATTCTGTCTTTCTAATTCCTTTGTCTCCGCTGGACTCGGGGTACCCGCTGGGTGGTATGGGACTCGTTTCCCCAACAGTTACTACATACTTAAAGAAAAAACTCCCATACTTAAACTCCTGCACCTTTGGATTTCTTGTAAGTACATGGGGACATGTTCAGCAAACTCCTCCAGAAAACAGCCAGATGGTCTCTCCTAACCCAACACCCTTCAGCTTTCGATCTCACTTCTGTGCTTCCCTGCATGCCTCTTCTTGCCTTTTCATTTTGACCTAAAGCTCCACCCATAAAAGCTTCCTGTATCATGAGCTTATTTCCAACATCTCAAGTGACTCAAGACCTACGGCATGAGTAAGGCCACAAAAGCGGAGTTATGTTTCACTTTCTTGAGAGTGAAGTGTACATGTAAATTATTAGAAATCAGTCTGCATGGTAGATTTGTCTATTCTTACCATTAATCATATACATTTATATTTGACTTAATACATTAATATTTATATTAAATTTACATAAAGTTAATTAATATTTATAAGATCTTAGTAGCTATAAGATCTTAAACGAATTATTTTCCCAATTAATTAAATCGTACTGTACAGACTCATTATATTTACTTTATAATTCAGGTAATAATTCAATACTACTTATTTTATTGTTCTTTCTGTTGGCTCATGCGTCCTTTGTATGCTTCCATTATAGTGTTTTTTTTTTAAATTTTTTTAGCACTCTTTTATATTCTGGCACTATGAATTGCTGCAGGTTCATCTTATATATTTCCTGACCCAGTCCTAGAGTCATTTCTCCTAGAAGCCCATGTCCTTTTATTGGAGAATGATATTAGAAGCCAAGATTTGGATGTTATGTGTGTTCTGACACTGGGATTTTGTTGCTTCTAGGCTACCTCGGCTGACAGAAAAAAGAAATATATGTGTGTATACTAAACTGTTTATATACACATATCTATAAATATCACTAATGTAACCATCTGTATTTATATTAAATATAATATGAATTTGTGCTAATGTTTCTCACTCTAATCTGTTACACATACACCATTCTAGCCTTCTCTCCTTGCATACTGCAACCTTCCACTTCAACAGTGAAAAATCTGGCTCTCACCATCTTCCATTTCATTTACCTAGTCATTCAATTCCAGCATACATGAATAGTAGTTTCAGAAGTGTTAACCTGTACCTCCATGGGAAATCAATTTATCATCGAGAGGACAGTGTTTATGTGCAGCTCCTTTTGCCTTAGTCTTACATACTCCACTCATTTCCAAAGTTACATAGGTCAGCACCTTTTCCTCAGTCACTTTCGGTGAGATTGTTTCATACACTTGTTATACAGTTTGATTTTTAGGTCACATCCTGCATTCCACCACTGCATTCCTCAACATCCTAAATTATGATTTTTTTTACTTGCACACATTAAAGTTCCCTCATGCCTTAAAATTCTATTGGTTTTGATAAATGCATAATGTCATATATTCACAATTATAGTATTATACAGAATAGTTTCACCCCCCTAAAAAAATTTCTTGTGCTTCACTTATTCAACCCTATCTCCCCAAATCCTTGGCAACAACTGATCTGTTTACCATCTTCATAGTTTTGACTTTCGTAGAATGTCATATAAAAGGAACTATAGAGTATACATCCTTTCCAACTGGCATCTCTTACTTAGCAGTATGCATTTAAGATTCATCCAAGTATTTGTGTGGCTTGATAGCTTATTCTTTTTTTAATGCTGAATGGTATTCCTTTGTATGTATGTACCATAGTTTGTTTATGTATTTACCTATTGAAGGGAATCTTGGTTGCTTCCATTTTGGGGAATTACAGATAAAGCTGTTATAAACATTCATGTGCTCTATGTGTGTGTCCCTAAGTTTTCAAATCAGTTGAGTAAATACCAAGAAGTGCAATTGCTGGATTGTATGGCAAGTCTATGTTTAGCTTTGTAAGAAACTGAAAAAACTGTCTTTCAAATTGGCTGTACCATTTTGCATTCCCACTAGCAGTGAATGAGAGTTCCTATGCATCTGCAGCCTTGCCAGAAGTTAGTATTATCGGATTGTTCCATTTTAGATATTCTAGTAAGTATGTGGTAGCATCTCACTGTTGTTTATATTAACATTTCCCTAATGACAATTGATGTTGAGCATATTTTCACATGAAATCTCACGCTTTTTAAAACTATACATTCTTACTAAGAGTTGAAGAAAGATCTCTGGCCAGCTGGCTCAGCTACATCCAGCATGGGTGGTATCTGGACATTCAAATAAGTCTCTGAAGTCTGGAACAGTTGATAAGGATGTATTTCAGAAGCTGGAAACATGAAGGCATCAGGGCAGGTGGTTGGGGTAGTTGCACCATGCTGAATTAAGAGTCAAGAATCAGGTCTAACAGGTAGGCACCCATTTAGGGCAATGTCCTGACTGTTTTTCTCACATCACATACATTTTCCATATCCTCCTTCTCCATTTCTACATATATATATATGTATGTGTGTGTGTGTGTATATATATATACTATTGAGGGCATCATCATGATCAAATAATGAATTCATGACTTCCAAAAATTTCCTCATGCCCTTTTATTACACTTCCCTCCTACACTTTCCCTGCCTCTCGGCCTAGGCAAACATTTATTTGCTTTCTGTCACTGTAGATTAGTTTGTATTTTTTGGAGTCTTACACAAATGGAATTAAGCAGTATGTATTTTTTTCTTACTTCCTTTACTCAGCATCATCAATTTGAGAATAAGCCACATTTTTGCATGTATCAATAGTTCATTATTTTTTGTTGCTGAATAATATTCCATTGTATGGATTACACTATAATTTGTTTATCTCTTCCCTTACTGATGGACATTTGGTCTATTCTAAATAAAGCTTCTATGAAAATCATGTAAATTAATATATGCTTTCATTTCTCTAGGTGTGTGTAAAGACTTAGAAGTAGAAGGCTGAATCATATGATGGATATGTATATAACCTTTAAGAAACTGCCAAACTGTTTTCCAAAGTGATTGTACCATTTTACATCCCACCAGAAGTATATGAAACTTTCTTTTTCTCTACATTCTTGCCAAAGCTTAAAATAATTGTTTGCTTTAAATTTTAGTCATTATGACAGTTGTATAGTGGTGTCTCATTGTGACTATAATGTTGAGCATCTTGTCATGTTTATTTGCCATCCGTATATCTTTTTCAGTTAAATGTCTGCCTAAACCTTTTGCCCATTAAAAAAAAAAATGGGTTGTTTCGTTCCTTATAAATGAGTTTTGATATTTCTTTTTTTATGTTCTGGATTCAAGCTGTTTATCACAGATATGATTTTTTCTTTTTTTTTTTTTTTTTTAAGATGGAGTTTTGATCTTGTTGACCAGGCTGGAGTGCAATGGCATGATCTCGGCTTACTGCACCCTCCACCTCCCAGGTTCAAGAGATTCTCCTGCCTCAGCCTCCTGAGTAGCTGGGATTACAGGCATGCACCACCATGCCTGGCTAATTTTTGTATTTTTAGTAGAGACGAGGTTTCTCCATGTTGGTCAGGCTGGTCTCGAACTCCCGACCCCAGGTTATCCGCCTGCTTCGGCCTCCCAAAGTGCTGAGATTACAGATGTGAGCCAACGCACCCAGCCTATATGATTTTTAAGTATTTTCTCTCAGTCTATGGTTTGTTTTTTTGATTATGTTAACAGAATCCTTTGAAAAGAGAAGTTTGAAATTTTGGTGAAGTCAAATTTATAAATTTGTTTTTTTATGGATTGTGCTTTTGTTGATTTATCTAAGAAAACTTTGCCTAACCCAAAGCCACAAATAATTTCTTTTATATTTTATTCTAGAAGTACTGTGATTTTAAGTATTACAGTTAGGTCCACAATTTATTTCAAATTAATTTTTATATATGGTGCAAGGTATCTATCATAGTTAATTTTTTTTGTACGTGGCCATCTAATTGTTCCACCACTGTTTGCTGAGTAGGCTATTCTTTTGCTACTAACTTGTCTTTTCGTGTTTGTCAAAATCAGTTGTCCATATACATGTAGATATAATTCTGGACTATTCTATTCCACGGAGCCATGGAAAAAGCTATAGACAAATCCTTATGCCAATCTCATAATTTTTATTTTTGAAGCTTTGTAATAAATTTTGAAATCAAATATCATTTTCTCTTCAACTTTATTCCTTTCTGTATCTCTCTTTTAGTGTGTACCCACTATATTGCCATCACTTATTGACACAACTCTTTAACCTAGTAAGCCAAGAGCCCTTTGTAGGTGGGAAGCATGACTTACTCATTTTTTAAAACAAATCAAACCATGCCAGCCCGCCACTCAACCTGCCAATGGTATCCTACTGCCAGCCCCCCACTCAACCTGCCAATGGCATCCTACTGCTCTTACACAGGAGCCGTGCTGCAGAGGGACTTATTGGCCAAGGTAAGGACTTTGGATACATTCTATCTCTCTAGTTTCACTCAGTTTCTTTGTGGCTGCTGCATACACACAAACATATTCCCATCTCAGTGACTGTGCACGCCTTTCTCCCTCAGCCTGGAAAGCTCTTTTCACTGAGGGGCATGTGACTTGCCCCTTCTTTTCACTGCTCAAACACACCCACACAGCAGAGGCTTTCCTGATTCTCTCTCTGGAGTGTCTTTTCTGTGATATCTATTCCTCCACTCTGATTTTTTATTTTTCAAAAAAATTTTTATTGGATATTTATGTTTATTTGCAGTTTATTTCCATCAGTAGATGACGAAATCTTTATAAGTGAAAGTCTTTTGTCTGCTTTTTTTTTTTTTTTCTGTATACCCAGCATTTGAAACTGTGTCTGGCACATAGCAGATGCTTAAAAATAAATCTTTGGAACTCATTCCTTAGTACAATGCTTGCTGGATAAGAAAGTGTGATGAAAAGAATTGATCAAGGAAGACTGACTGCTTAGGATTCCGGCTTGTTTGCAGGGCTGGTGCTTGACTAGCATCTGGAAACTTGGATTTGGGGAGAGTCTCCACCATTTCCAGAACTGATAAAAGTGGCTTTTGTGCTTAAACTAAACTGTTTGTACAAACAATATGGCTTATGCTGAATACTTGCTTTTCTTCTGGGAGTCTTGGAATTTTGGTATATGCTAGTGGAGGGTTGTCTATGTGACCTGCCCTCAACAAAAGCCTCTGAGCAGTAAATCTCTGAATGACTCCTCTGGTAGACATTTCACATGTGTTATCATAAGTTGATGATGGAAGAATTAAGCGTGTCCTGTGTGATTCTGATGCAGGACAGGAGAGTCCCAAAGTTGGGGCTTAGCCTGGGAGGGTTCCTGTCTTTGACTAGGAAAGAATTCAAGGGCAAGCTGGTGGTGTTAGCAACTTCTATTGAAGTGGCAGCGTACAGCAGCAGCAGAGGTGCCACTCCTTGCAGAGCAGGGCTACCCCAGAGGCAGTGTGCTGAGAGTAGCAGCTCAGAGGCAGTTCTGCAGTCACATTTATACCCACTTTTAATTATATGCAAATTAAGGAGTGGGTTATGCAGGAATTTCTAGAAAAAGAGTGGTAACCTCTGGGTCATCAGGTCGTTGCCATGGTAAGGAGTGGTAACTTCTGTGAGTTGCCATGGCAATGGCAAACTGATATAGCACACTGGTGGGCATGTCTTAGGGAGAAGTATTTTCACCCCTTCCCTGTTTTAGCTAGTTCTCAATCTGGTCCAGTGTCCAAGCCCCACTTTTGGAATCTGGTCCTGCCTCCTACTTCAATTCCACAGACAGAAGACTCTTGGAAGTTTATGCCTGGTTTCCTCCAGACTTCATCTTATGCATTTTTCCTTTTGCTGATTTTGCTCTGTGTCCTTTCAGTCTGTTTATTAGTCAGGCTATGATCTCCTCCATTTAATGGCTGTATTGGCTGTATTATTTTAGGGATGTTATTTAACCTCTCCGTACCTATTTCTTCATATAGAATGGGAATAATAGCAGTGTCCACTTTATAGTGTTGTTAAGAGGATGGAGAGTTAGTTCAAAAGACAGCTTTACATGTGACCTATTATTTCAAGAGCACTAGGTGCTAGCACTGTGCTACACATTTAGCAGGTAAGCTGCAAGGTTGGCTTTGCCAAGCTGCTGAGAACTACACTGTGAGTTCTAGGTCTCCACGCATCCCGCATATGGGGGCTACATTTGCACCAGAGCCTGAAGTGGCTGAGTTTCATGTGGGGACTAAAGGCTGGCTAGAACAGAAGGAGCAGATGTCAAGGCTACAACTTTACTCTGTGGGGAACATTCGAGATCAATGGAAGTCTGGGTCTTTTAGGTTTCTAAATTATTCTAGGAATCAATGTAGGGATTCATACCTCCTCCGGTAGTTGCCAATATGAATTTCTCCTTTCCTCCTTACTCTAATGCTGATCTCCATGAATGAGCCCTTATATTTAAATTCAAATGTTTATATATGAAATCTTTATATAGGCTGATTTAATTTTTGTGTTGCTGGAAGAGTTAGGGGTGCAGGATCCTACATGGTGATGTAACTGAATTCAGCAAGTGGACAGCATATTAACAAGATGGGTTGGGGGCCAAGTAATCTTGGTCTCTCCAAAGTTGTTCTGCATGGTAGTCAGCAATGGGTAGTTCTTTACTGCCTGTTTTTCTGCCCCGATGACTGAAGAATCTTCATACTGATATGGCAGACCCATTGGATTAAAGAATCCTGGACTGCAAAGTTCCTGCATAGAGGCCAGACACTCTGGAAAGCCTCCTAGTCCCAAAACAGACTTGTTTGAGTAAAAAGTGCAATAAAATCTTGATGTGTAATTATGGAATTGTTTGTTACTCAACATAGATTATCCTAGCATGACTAACACACTTGTTTTGCTCTATCTGTCCTGCTCCCTGTCCTCTCACCACCATTTCACCCTCCTATACTAGGCCAACTATCCTACTGTCTTTCAATTGTCAAATTTTAGCAATTTTAACCAAGCTTTTTGTTAACCCCTTCGTCATAACGACTTAAGAAAGAAATTTTGGGCCGGGTGCGGTGGCTCACACCTGTAATCCCAGCACTTTGGGAGGCCAAGGCGAACGGATCACGAGGTCAGGATATTGAGACCATCCTGGCTAACATGGTGAAACCCCGTCTCCACTAAAAATACAAAAAAAAATTAGCCGGGTATGGTGACTGGCGCCTGTAGTCCCAGCTGCTCAGGAGGCTAAAGCAGGAGAATGGCGTGAACCCGGGAGGCAGAGTTTGCAGTGAGCCGAGATCACACCATTGTACTCCAGCCTGGGCTACACAGTGAGACTCTGTTTAAAAAAAAAAAAAAGAAAGAAACATTGTTATGAGATAATGTGAGGAGGGCACCTTTTATACCTTTTATTTAATTAGCATTAAAATTATTTTAAATCACCAAGTATATTCTCTGGTCTGATGAATGACTGAGTATTTAATTCACCCTCAAAGCAGTTGTACTCCTTTGAGTCAGGCAAAGTCCCCAAGAACGTCCTTCTGCCACAGGAGACAGCTCCCTCTTTCTGCCATTTGTTCACATTACTGATTTATCTATCATCTGTTCATATTATCTGCCCATCATCCATCCGAAGAGGAGAAAAGTGCCATTACCCAATTTGGTTTCTCTATTGTAGTGTTTTCTTGCTTAGGAGCATTATAATGTTCCTAAGAAACATCATAATGAAATGAAATGAAATGAAATGAAAGAAAGCTCTCACTTTTCTGGGAGCTTTCTTTCAAATGCTAACAACGATAGATTAGCTTTAATAGCCTTTTTCGTTAATTGTCTAACCAGAGTAAAAATACGTCTTGGGAGACTGAATTTACTTTCATATGCCTCTATAATGTCAAGGCACTATGGAGTATCTTTAGGACTGAAGCCAATCCCAGAATCCAAATTGCTTTTTCTGAGCTATTTGACTCTGTTCTTATAACTATAATCTCAGTATGTCAATTTTGACATTTTTGTTGGTAGACACTGCACTTTAAAAATATAAGGTAGGGAATTATTAATGATATTAAGGGGAGATACAGAAAAATCACCCAATGTCATTTACATCTATCCCATCAAAGGATGGATAATAATCTGTCATGGAAGGTTTAAGTGCCTTCCTGCTAGGGGTGAAAGCAGAGACAGCAGGAATGGTATTAAACTACATGATCCCTTAAGGCCCTGTTCACTTTTAGGAGCTATAAATGATGCATTTCAGAGCTGGAAGTATCATTTCAGATAATCTCTTTATATATGAGAAAACCAGAGCCTATTTGGGGGCGATGACAACTGTTATGGTGAGATGAGTTCAGAATCCCTGCTTCATTCAAGATTTAGTAGCTTTGATCACCTACCGTGTGCCAGGCTGGGGCTACTGTTGTCAAAAACATAGAGTACCTGACCACATGGGGCTCATGCCTAGTTTTTCATTCATGGCTCTCTTTGTGCTGCAACAAATTGGTTCAAATTTGGAGGTTGTTTTTCTTCTAGACCATTCTTCACTCTGAGATGCAAGAGTGCCCTAATGTCTTTTGGACCATGATGTTCTTCCCTTAAAAGAATTTACTACTTTATTTTAAGTATTGCCCCTCCATTGGGTCTTATTCATCAGTGCAGAAGCTCTGGGATAGAGAATACATAAAATTCTTAATCCCTTGTTGAAAACTGATTTATTATGTCATTTTTATAGATGAGAAAAATGAGGCTCTGAGAGCCTAAATTACGTGCTCCTGGCTCAGAACTCCTAAGTATGTGAGATGAGATTCTAATGCACATCTGTATTAAAGAATCCTGGACTGCAAAGTGGCTGCATGGAGGTCAGGCACTCTGGAAAGCCTCCTAGTCCCCAAACAGACTTGTTTGAATAAAAGGTACAGTAAAGTCTTGATGTGTAATTATGGAATTGTTTGTTACCCAGCATAGCTTATCCTAGCCTGACTAATACACCTGCTTCCAAAGCTTTTAACCATCTTCTCTCCAAGCTACTTTAATATTCTAACTCTGTGTATTCTTGGAGAATATGTTCTAGAAAATCATAATAAATAGAGATTCTGTGTCTTCTCAGATATTCCTTCTTTTCCAGCACACTTTCATTGGTTCTGATTAACTTTGGGAAATAGATTCAGTGAAACATTTAGGGCATTAAGTCCTCTTAAAGTAGAAAAGGATGATTTCAAGGTGAAGGGGAAAGGAGTACTGGAAGCCTAGGGTTCAAAATCTGTGACTGAGAAGGATGACCACGAAGGTCAGACTATTTTTTTTGAGAGCTACACTCAGTGAGTGAATTCTGAATGGTACAAATGAGGCTTGTTGCTATGACACCAAATGGTTCCATATTTAGTGCAATGGAATCCCCATTTGTGTTCTTAAAAAATTAAAGCAGTTTTATGGATATTAAATGTTTAAGTGGCTCTAGCAGCTAGAAAGAAAAATCACCTTATGAATAAAACAGACCAATGCCTGATTGCTTGCATGGAAAGCATTTGAAAAATGTGTTTGCAGAGTATGGAGCTTGGCAGCTTTTGTTTTACGGTGTGCAATGATAGGAGGAAATGAGTGAATGAATATATAAATGATTGTAGGCAAACTATGGAATGAAAAAATTGTGGGAGAGAAATTAAAGTTACTTCAACACACTTTTTTACTGAGCATTTATTATGAGTTCAGCAACATGCAGGGTTTTGGAGCATGCTAAAGCAGACCCTTGGGTGGAGTTTGACTTTACTCTTCCTCCATTCATGTATTAGCTAAAATGACACTAGCATATTTGACCATGTACTAAATAAATTCCAAAATTCCAATGTCTTAATACAGAAGATGTTTTAATAATCAAGTTTACCGAGGAATAATTTATATAAAGTGTGCAGTTCAATGAACATTAACAAAGATTTACAACTAAGTGTCCAGCACTACAACCAAGACACAGAATATTTCTTTCACCCCAAAAAGTTCCCCTATGCCCCTTTGGAGTAGTCCCCTCCTTCCACCCACAGGACTGAGCAACTACTGCTCTGATTTCTGTTCCTATGGTTTTGCCTTCTCCAGAATATTACATTGATGGAATCATTCATTATATAGCTTTTGTGTGTGTGCCTGTCTTCTTTTACATAGCATAATGCTTTTTGAGATTCATTCATGTTCATATATATATATATATATATATATCTTTAACACATTTTTTATTGTTGAATGGTATTCCGTTGTATGCATTTGCTGCAATATGTTTATTCATTTACCAGTTAAAGAACATTTGGGTTGTTTCTAGTTTTTACCTATTGTGAATAAAACTTCTTAAACAATCTTGTACAGATCTTTGTGTGAATCACAGAGTAAATTTTTCTCACTTATGCAAATGTTCAATATGGGTTTTCTCAATGGACAAAAACAGCTTTTTGTTTTTTTCCCACACAGTACCTTGGAAATCTAGGCTTCTTTTGTCTTGTGGCTCCCTAACCACCCAGGGCCTTGGACTTGTTTGTTTCTAGGCATTGGAAAGGAAAAGGACCTACTTCAAGTACTCCATCTCAGAAAGGAACCAAATCACTTCTTATGTTCTACTGGTAAGAACTAGACATGTGGCCACCCCAGGATGCAAGGGGGCTAGGAAATTTATTCCATAAACAACCCTATGCTATGGACAGGGGTGCATTGATTTTGGGTGGACCAATATTTTCTGATAACACAATTTATTTGCTCACCAAATATTAATTGAGAATCTACCAAATATCAAGTACTGGGAGATAAAGCAAGGACCAAACAAACAAACCAAAACAAACCCAGGCCTTAACATCTTGTGTTTATAGTCAGGATAGATTTTAGGGAAGTATAATGTGTATCTTCATCCAGAAAAAAGTCACTAGGAATAAAAGTGCCATATCAGAAATAATGGAAAATGGAAAAGATATGAAAATTATAAAATAATAGATGAAGGGAAAATCACTGGAAATGGGAGAGGGAAATCTCCCTGGAGGAGATAAGATTTCATTTGGGCTCTTAAAGAGCAAGAAATGTGGGTAGGTAGATGGCGGTGGAGTGGGAATTTCAAAAGAAATAAATAATCCAAAAAAGGGAGTGGAAGAAGCCATATGCCTTGGGTATGCCTTTCTTGGGGGTGGCAAAAGAAATTTATCTGACTTCCCACTTTGTTAAGCTGCCACATGCTGACCTTCCAGCCATAGTGCATTTAAGTTGCTTTCTAAGGAAGTTCTATTCAATTTGACTGCTTAATGGCTGCTGCTGTTTTATTGATGGTGATTGAATGTTTCAAAACATGGAATTGCATACCCCATGGTGGTAAACTTCTTCATAAGATGAATAAGGAGTGCCATCACCTTGAAGGAGTTTTCTAAATATTAATAGAATTAAATAAATTAAGACAACAAGAAGAAAGCTACTCCTTTTAAAGAACGGTTTGGAGCTAGATCATGCCAATTACAAATTAAATCCTTGACTGTTTAAATCTACAGCTCTATTAGTACTCTAATATGCCATATTATTAGTTCACAGATGCCAGCCCCATGGCACAAGCAGGTAACAAAAAAAAAGGACTGTGAGTTCTGCCACAACTGGCTCTATTGCTGCCACAGCCTCTGAAGAATGCCTTGACCTCCACTTACCTCTCAAATCTCAGATGAACTGATTTCACTTACACAGCCTCAATTTCATTCATATTCCTAGATCCAAGGGAGTCTAGGAAATGTAGATTTCAGTCTTTTAGTGTTTCTGACTTAGAACATGGAAGGGCTAAGTGGCTATCATTGCTAAACCCCAATTGGCAACAATTAGTCCAATTAAATTTCTTTTTTGGCTCCCTCACTTTTTTTTTTTGGTCTTTCTGGCAGTTGAAGAGAGAGAGTTTCTTTGTTTGTTTGTTTGTCTGAGACAGAGTCTCACTCTGTCATCCAGGCTGGAGTGCAGTGGTACAATCTCGGCTCACTGCAACGTCTGCCTCCCGGGTTCAAGCAATTCTCTGCCTCAGCCTCCCAAGTAGCTGGGATTACAGGTGTCCACCACCATGCCTGGCTAATTTTTGTATTTTTAGTAGAGACGGGGTTTCACCATCTTGGCCAGGCTTGTCTTGAACTCCTGACCTTGTGATCCACCCACCTCGGCCTCCCAAAGTGCTGGGATTACAGACATGAGCCACCGTGCCCAGCCGAGAAAGAGTTTCATATAAACATACCATAGAAAAAGAGACATTGAGACATTATTATTCTTTTAAATAGGAGAGTTCTTGTATTTTTATTTGATTACATTCTTATAAAAACCAGTATTAAAAGAAAACCAATTTTAAAAGAACACCAATTAAAACCAATTACAATTCGGATTGTCCATGGAAATTGATATCACATAGTAGTACTAGGACTTCTGCATCATGGACACACTAGACTTTTTATGCAGTGGCTGTGTTCTTCATACATCTTTGCTGCATCTCCCCCTACACAATTTTATTTTACTTTTTAAAAAAGATGACTAAACATTTTATTTTATTTATCTATTTTTTTAAATCTTTAAAATTGTTTTATTTTCATATATTTCGGTGGTACAAGAGCAGGTTTCTTACATGGATATTGAGAGGTGAACCCAGCTGGGCTTCTGGGTTGGGTGGGGATTGGAGAATTTTTCTCTCTAGCTAAAGGATTGTAAATGCACCAATCAGCACTCTGTGTCTAGCTAAAGGTTTGTAAATGCACCAATCAGCTCTCTGTGTCTAACTAATTGGGTAGGGGACTTGGAGAACTTTTCTCTCTAGCTAAAGGATTGTAAAGGCACCAATCAGCACTCTGTGTCTAGCTAAAGGTTCATAAACGCACCAATCAGCACTCTGTAAAATGGACCAATCAGCAGGGTGTGGGTGGGGCCAAATAAGGGAATGAAAGCAGGCCACCCGAGCCACCAGTGGCAACTCACTAAGGTCCCCTCGCACCCTGTGGGAGCTTTGTTCTTTCGTTCTTTGCAACAAATCTTGCTGTTGCCCACTCTTTGGGTCCACGCTAACTTTAAGAGCTGTAACAATGAGCTGTAACACTCACCGCAAAGGTCTGCAGCTTCACTCCTGAAGCCCCTGAGACCAAGGAATGAATAACTCTGGACACGCCGCCTTTATGAGCTGTAGCAATGAGCTGTAACACTCACCACAAGGGTCTGTGGCTTCATTCTTAAAGTCAGCAAGACCAAGAACCTACAGGAAGGAACCAATTCCGGACGCAGTATGTTGCATGGTGATGAAATCTGGGCTTTTAGGGAACCCATCACCCGAATAGTGACATTGTGCCCAAGAGACAATTTTTCAACCCTCACTCCCCTCCCACCCTTCCAACTTTTGTAGTCTCCAATGTCTACCACTCTATTCTATATGTCTATGTGTACTCACTGCCCCAAACAATTTTAAGTCAACAGTTAATGAAGTGTAGGTATTTTATGAAAGATTCAGTTATACGATGGGGAAAAGGCTTCCTATCATATCCTACCTAGTAAAATTGCTTGTTCCCATCAAAGTTCCTCTTCCCAGCCTACTTCATTCCTTCCCAGGAGCTCAAGGAAATTATCTTTATTGTGTCAATAAATTCAGCTGCCACTCTCAGCTTGCTTATGTATCACTCAGCAAAACAAAAACTAGGTAGTTAGCAGAGCCATCTCTGTCATTGACTCCTCAAGAATGGCCTCTTGCCAGGAGGTGGGCAGATAATGGAGTGAGCTGTCTTTTTAACTTGCACTGTAAGTGGCTTTTCAAAGTATTCACCAACAAAAGACTATATTCTTATAGTAAAATTCTATCCTAAGAAAATACATTTTACATTAGGGAAATGCTTCAGGATGTTGGTCTTGGCAAAGATATTTTGGGTAAAACCTCAAAAGCACAGGCAACAAACACAAAAATAGACAAATGGGATTACATCAAGATGAAAAGCTCCTGCACAGCAAAGGAAGCAGCAGCGTGAAGAGATAACCTACAGAGTGATAAAAACTATTTGCAAACTATCCCTGTGAAAAGGAATTAATAATCAGAGTATAAAGGAACTCAAAGAACCCAATAGCAAGATAAAAATATGATAAAAAAATGGGCAAAAGATCTGAATAGACATTTCTCAAAAGAAGATATAAAATTGGTCAATGGAATATGAAAAAATTCTCAATATTACTAATCCACCAGGAAAATGCAAAACAAACATAATGAGATAGCATTTCATCCCAGTTAAAATTGTTTTTATCCAAAAAATTAAAAAATTACCAATGCCATCCAGGATGCAGAGAAGGAGAACCCTTGTATGATGTTGGCAGGAATGTAAATTAGTACGTCCATTATGGAAAACAGGATAGAGGTTTTTCAAAAAACTGAAAATAGAACTAGAATATGATTTAGCAATCCCACTGCTGGGTATATATCCCTAAAAAAGTAAATCCATTATTATGGAGATATCCACACTCTCATGTTTATTATAGCACTATTCACAATAGCCGAAATACAGAATCAATCTAAGTGCCCATTAGTGGATGAATGCATAAAGAAAATGTGGTATACATACACAAGAAAATAGTATTCAGCCATAAAAAATAATGAAACCCTGTCATTTACAACCACATGGGTGGAACTGGAGGTCATTATGTTATGTTAAATAAGCCAGGCATAAAAAACCAAATATTGCATGTTCTCACTCACAAGTAGGGGCTAAAAACGTGGATCTCATGGAGACAGAGAGTAGATTGCTGGTTACTAGAGGCTAGGAAAGGTGGGAAGGTGGGTGGGGTGAAGAGAGGTTGACTACGGGGTACAAACATACAGTTAAAAGGAATAAAATCTGGTCTTAGCATAGTAGGGTGACTATAGTTAGCAATAATTTATGGTGTATTTCAAAATAGCTAGAAGAAAAGGATGAGAATGTTCCCAACATAAAGAGAAGATAAATATTTGAGGTGATGGATATTCCAATTACCATTAGATCATTATACATTGTATGCATGTATACATACCACATGTACCCCCAAAATATTACTGATACAAATTTACTGATACAAATATTATGTATCAGTAAAAAGCTGTATGAATATCCATGCACCTACTGTTTGTTCAGCAATTAATAAATGTGTTAACATAACAAAAGTTTTCTTTTAAAAAATACAGTTATTATAAGGATTTATTTTCTAGAACAAGAGCCCAACAGTCAACATTTTAGAGAACTCTTACAAATTATAATTAATATTATGCAAGAAACAGAAATGGGATAGGATAAAGCTTTATAAAGTATGCATTAACTAAACAGGAAAATCTAAAAGTAATTAAAATATGATTTAACTTAGATACTATGACATATTTATATTTGATGCTTTTCAGGTTTAAAGCACCTCATGTCCCTAATTTTATTTGAACTCTACAATGATGTCACAAATACACAGGTCCAATATTTTTCTAAAGCTCTGTGCTTTGAAATGGTGACTTCTAGGCTATAAAAATTGTGGCCAACTTATTTCCCTTGTTGTTACTATGGAGTATTACTAGGCGCCTCCTCTATATATTTCTTCTTTATCTATCATAGCTGATAGTTTCAACCCGCTCCAATTCCATTAAAATAATGAAAACATACAACTTTGAGCACTGGGTTTGTGCTATTTGCTTTATAGGCATTAGTTCAAATTCTCATACTGTTCCAAGATAGTATATGTACAGTTGTATAGAACATCAGTCCCCAACATTTTGGGCACCAGGGACCAGTTTCATGGAAGACAATTTTTCCACGGACAGGGGGGCAGGGGGAGATGGTTTCAGGATGAAACTGTTTCACCTTAGATCTTCAGGCATTAGATTCTCATAAGGAGCCTGCAACCTAGATCCCTTGCATGCACAGTTCACAATAGGATTCGTGCTCCTATGAGATTCTAATGCTGCTGCTGATCTGACAGGAGGAGGAGCTCGGCGGTAATGTGAGTGATGGTGAGTGGCTGTAAATACAGATGAAGTTTTGCTCTGTTGCTCTCTGCTCACATCCTGCTATGCAGCCAGGTTCCTAACAGGCCACAGACTTGGACCAGTCTGCAGCCTGGGGGTTGGGGACTCCTAGTATAGAAGAGTATTTAACTTTAATATTGAAGATTATTAACCCAAACTAGAACATTGGTAAATGCTGGGAATACCATTCAAACTCAGGGTTTGGGCTCCTTTCTTTCTCTATCTTGTTTCCTATGAGTAGAATCCAGAACCAGAATGGTTTACTTCAGTTTTAAAAATATTAATAGTTATTGAATGATAATGACTACTTAATTTGTGAGTCCCAGGTCAAAATGAAAATGCAAGGCTCTTTGTTAAATTATGAAGAATTCCAAGATAATGACAGCAGAGCAACACACCAAGTGCAGGGTCCTTCCAGTCCCTGAGTGGCTGCACAGCTCACTGCCCAAGAAGCTCGCCCTGGGATTTGGCTTATGCAACAGCTGCTGTACCAGGCACTGTGGATACACATCAAAATAAGGTATCTTCCTCCTGCTTGGGGAGCTTCCAGTGGCGGAGGCTGTGGAGAAATCTCTCTTTTGGAATTGTCTGTAGAGTCAGAATCAAATTCTTTTGAATATCTTCAGAGTGGCAAATCTTTTCTCTCTGAAGGATAGGATTTCTTGAAATAGCCAAACTCACTCTGTTACAAACCTTGTCAATTACCTGAGAGGACAGCCTGGGTAATTAGTAATGGAGCCTTTGGTTCAAACCAAAGTGTGACCATGAAGAAGGAAACGTGATTATCTTGTAAGGCTTTTGACGTAATGCTGGATATAGGTACAATAAAAAGGCTCCAAAAATATTGGCGACCATGAAGCATTCTCAGATGGGCTGACTACATTGAAAGCAGTGCTGATTTGGTCTCTGCTAGTCGGCAATAGAAATTAAAAAGTATAGTCAGCTTCAATACCTTAAAGTCATGTTTTCTATGCTTGGTAGATTGCTACCTTGGTATTTTCCTCAAAAATAAAAAATTATCCTTAGCACTACAAACTTTGATAACCAAGCTGCACTAGAGATTTGTAATAGTAGAAATAAACTTGAATTCAGGAAAAAAGGTGAATGCATGAATCTTGTGAAATGATGAAATGATAGAATCGGATAGCATCCTTCCAAGTCATCTGGGCAAGGCTTTCGAGACCATCTCTCCCTATCAAGGTCATGAGGCTCAAATGAGAACGTGTGTTTTAATGTACCTTGTAAAGTGGAGAATGAGAGAAATATAAGAAATTACATAGCCTCTTCATTTTACGGAGAAGGAAACTCATCTCTCTGGGCTTGGTCATCTGTCTTCTGACTCTCTTTGTTTCTCAAGGTCAAGCTTTTATTGGTTGGGTCTCGCTCAACAACCGTGGCTGGGACTCTTAGTTATAATGCAGCTGCTATCTTCTCACCACTACAGTAGCAGGGCCCTGTGTAATTTCCGGGTGATGAATTAGACCTGCCTAATCCCTTGGCTTCCCCACTTTCTTCCCTTGAGTTAGAGGCTAGATGACTTACATGTATAGATTGGGTTGGCTATGAACAAGGTATGTGCTGGGAAAATGAAATGAAGAATGGACTCAATTACTCGAAGGTTTATTTTCCCAACCAGGCAAGGCAGAACAGTTTCTCTAAATAGGTAGGCTTGGGTAGCTGTCAACTGTAATCACTCTGTGACACAGGGTCTATCTATAAATGGCTAGAACCTGGAATCTCATGTCATCCAGGGAATGCCAAAACAGAAACCATCACTCCAATTATGAGGCGTTTTCTCTCTCTCTCTCTCTCTCTCTCTCTCTCAACACTTTGGCTAAATCAGGCTGTGGACTGAATGATCAAGACTGTTCCTTTGTTCCTTTGTTTACTGTATGTTCAATGGTGTGTGTGCACCTGTTTGCGTGTGCATGAGTGTGTGTGGGTTTGATTTTCATAGTCTAGGGGAATGTGCAATTGCTTAATCAGTTGAAAGAAAACTACCTCTTCAACATCTTGTTATTTGTTTCATTATTAACTTTGGGTTTATTTATTATTATTAAGTGTTCAGAATTGGAATTTCTGAGGTGAAAATGCAATGTCCATGGACTCAACCTTAAAAGTACCACATGTGCTAGAATGCACATATATATGGTTAAAAAATCTGGTCTGCAACAAGTCTTATCATCAGTTTACAAGCTTCTCCCCAAAAACACTTCTATTTGTAAAATTTCTCTTCTATAGCTTGAACCAATGCTTTAGATATATATTTTAAAAACAGGATTTAGCTCAGTACCCTTGGTTTTAAAATTTCTCATCTTTGTTATGAAGGATTCAAATAACACCAACTTGGAAATGTTAGCTTTGAGGATTTTATTTTTAATAGAAAACAGCCAGCTGAATGATGTCCTCTTTTTTCTAAATAACCTGATTTCTCAGGCTATCTTGAGAGTTTTATTTCTCTTTGATTTCCCTTACCACTTCCTGTCTTATCTCTCCGGATAATCAAATCCCCGTAAATGTAAAACTCTTCTCCTTTGAAGCTGCTGCCGTTTAGAACATGACAGCCTTCTTATCTCTCTTCCCTGAGCTGCTTCTTCAGCTCATGCCAAGTCTCAATTGAAATGTATCTTTTCTTCTTCTCTGTTATGATCCAACATTCAAGTTACATTGTATAATATTTGGGGATATGAAATGTGTGTATATTTCATTTGAACTTGCACATTTTGCTACACTGAGTTAATAGCATCACTGATAAGGATTTTACATCAATCATTCAGAAATATTTACTTAGTTGCTGATATGTATAAGGCTGGGAGCCAGGTCACATGCCAGGATACATGTAATGCATGGTCTTCGGCTGCTTTCAGGAAACGTCTGCATTCTAGCACAAGTAACCCTATGGCTTTGAGACGCTGCCCCACAGAAAGGAAACTACAGTGGATCCTTGAACAATATGGAGATTAGAGGTGTCAATCCCTACACCGTCAAAAATTTGTATAGAACTTTGACTCCCCCAAAACTTATCTATTAATAGCCTACTCTTGACTTGAAGCCGACTGATAACATAAACAGTTGATTAACATATTTCATGTTATATGAATTATTCTGTTTTCTTATAATAAAGTAAGCTAGAGAAAAGAAAATGTTATTAAAATCACAAAGAAGAGAAAACATATTTACTATTTAGTAAGTGGAAATGGATCTTATAAAAGTCTCTATCCTTGTTGTCTTCACATTGAGTAGGCTGAGGAGGAGGAAGAGAAGGGGTTGGTGTTGCTGTCTCAGGGGTGGCAAATGAGGGAGAGAGTTCACATACAAGTGGACCTGCCTATTTAAAACCCGTGTTGTTCAAAGGTCAACTGTATTTGCTACGTTGCATGACTTGTTGTGCAGACATTGACCTGAACTTTGCTTCTGTTATAGCATCTTCACCCACTGTGACATTTGCTGGTAGTTGGTTCCTCTCCTTGTACTGCCCACTTCCGTTTATCTTTGGATGTTCAGCAGAGTGCATTGTACATGCAATAACTTTGTGAATGACTGATGGAGGAAATGCATGTCTAAGTATTCTTCAAGGGCCACTTTCCCCCAGTTCTGATCTAATACTGTTTGTGTAGAGTCCTGTTAAATTCTAGTGCAGTATAATCTCTGTCAGATATTAAATTCATGATTTTGTCTCCATTCCAGAAAGAGGTGCCAAGGGTTTTTCTGGTCTGCCTTTAGGTAGAATTACTTTATCACACCTATCCTTCCCTCTTTCCCACCCCAAGGTAAACAAGCTTATGTTTCACAGTTTATTCTCCCTTGGAGAAATCAAGCTCTACTGTTCACAGACCAGGATGGCCTGAACTGTTTTGGATGTCATGACCCACGGGGAGCAGTGTGTGGATCTTGAGAAGGATGGAGGAGAGAAAGGTGATTGGAGCTGCATCCTCACTGGGGCAAGACTGCTGAGGCCATCTGGTTTTGAGCCTGGTTTGTAACCCAGGGCATCTGGAGGGGGACAGTGCTGCTGTGGAAGCACAGCCCAATGCCCACTCTCCAGGTGATATGGGGCCTCACGCCATACTGTCTTCTAGGAACGGCTCCCTTGGCCTGTAGTTTGAGCCTCAGTTGTGTCTGTGTTTTGAAGAAGGTGCCTGCTAATGTGGCCACTTCCTGCATGCTGAGCTGTGGTGCTGACACCTGTGAATCTCTCCTGTTTACTAAGTTATAGTGTCTGCTTTATCAGTACGCTTTTCATTTATTTGAAGCTACTTCTCACCAACTTCATGTTCCATATGAGACCTTGGGGCAGGGATTTAAACCTCCTGTTCTATGGGGTGAGTGAGGCATAAAGGTAAATTTTGAGTTGGAGAAACATGTGGTAGATAGTAATTCCTATTAAAATAGGACCATCTCAACTCAACAGAACAAAAAGACAGACTTATTTCCTGCAGCAAAATAAACCCACATGTGAAGATATAATCTGCTCAGGCCCCCAGATGCTCCTAACAAAGGGAGCATTAGCCTTTAGTGTCCAGATTGCCAGTGTCGATTCTGTAAATCTTTGCTCCTCTGTATTTACTCTTCAGCACCTCCATATTTTCCTTATTTCTTATTCCTTTTATTGTCACATTTGCTCACAAGAAATGGTGTAATGCTTGTTCCTGTCTGTTGATGGAGGAAACTTCAAACTGAAGCATCTCTTCTAGGGGTGCCTGTCTTAATAAGCACAGGATTGGTAAACCAAGAAACTAGAACTCAACAAATGAATTAAAGTGTTGGCCAGAAAGGCCTACATTAGAGTCAACAGACATTCTTGGTTCTTCTGAAATCTGAAGTGTGAGGACTTATCCACCCCACCATAATGGTTTGGAACATCACTGGTGAGAGCCATCTTGTTTAAAGCTTTTATTGATATCAAAGTATATTTCACAGGAGTTTATGGTAAGTATCACCCATGATGCCAACCTCCAAACTGAAGAATAGGACTTGAAGTGAATCTTTCTGGAAATGGCAGTTATAAATCTCCCCCCTCCTCTTTGTCAGCATGTCCAGTGGTGGGAACTGAAGCCTGAGAGGTTCCCAACATTGCAACCTGATGTTTATGTTTGAACCCATCTTGACGTCATGAAAATCCACACTTCTTTTGGGTAGGAGGGACTGAGCAGCCTTGCTGCTGGCTTATACTTGAGTCCTCTCATATTAGGGACATTCAGTGGTACAAGGATAGGAAAGCAGGGAAAATTGGGAGGAGAGATCCCTAACCTAATGCGTTCATCAACCCCTTTTGCTCACTGGGACCAGCCACCATAAAAAGTCTGTTCCTTTCTGCTTTGTGGAATGTCTCCAGGATGGTCAAGGGGAACCTGTTTATTCCATCCATTTTGTCTGTGTTTACAGACTTGGCTGAGGATTTAGTTCTTGCTGTTCATAGCCATCCCAATTGGACCTGAAGCTTCCAAGAGTGCCTTTATGAATGAAGAATTCAATTACCCACATACCCCAGCCCTAGCAACCAGACCCTCAGCCTGGATAGAAACCTGGATCACCACTTAATGCAAACAGAGAGGTCAGGAAGCAGAGTAGGGTAGTTGTATTAGTTTTTTTTTTTTTCTTCATAACATACAAATTTAGCAGCTTAAAATAAAACAAACCTAATATCTCATAGTCTCCATATGTAATATTCTGGGCTTGGGTTAACTTGATCCTTTGCTCAGGGTCTCAATTGACTTAAATCAAGGTGTTTTCTGGGGCTGCAATATTATTTTAGTCTCTCATCTGAGGGCCCTCTTCCAGGCTCACTAGTAGTCGGAAGAATTCAATTCCTTGTGGCTGTAGGAGTCAAGGCTGCTTGCTCCTTCAAGACCAGTAGATAAATCTCTCTGACTTCCAGGAAGAACTCAGCCTTTCTTTCAAAGGGCTCACTTGATTGGGTTAGGTCCACCTATGATAATCTCCCTTGTGGTTAACTCTGCAAAATTTCTTTTGTCTTATAATGTAACATAATCACAGAGTGACGTTCCATCTTATTAACAAATCCTGCTTATACTCATGGAAAGGGCTTATAGAAGATGTGCACATCAGGGAATGATGGCAATCTTAGAGGCCATCTTAGAATTCTGCCTACCAAAATAACGAAAAGAGCATGATCCTGGGAGACAGACTTTGCTGGGTTCCATTCCTGTTCTTGGCCTTTACTGTCTTGTCAGGTAATATTGGGATCTGATACTTCATCTGTCAAATGAGGCTAGTAATGGCTACTGTGCAGTCTTATTACACAGATTTAAGGTAATGTGTATAAAGATCTAGCATGCTGCCAGCCACACGGCGAGCCCTCCATAGCAGTGATATTATGATAAGAGGAGAAGATGCTGGACTTGGCTAAGGAGGGAGAGGTGGGGTATGTGCAGCTGCAGTAATGCTGATATGTTATGGGCCTAATTATTGCTGAAAAACTTTTGAAGGATTTTGAAATATTGAGGAACATCTGCAAGTCCATGTAAAGAGTAGGGATATGCCAAGTGATAACTGGGTAGTTTCACATTTATTTTTATGTTTCCAATTAGTTCAGCCTCAACTACAAAATTCAAACAAAGAAGATGTAAAAATCTGGCCCAGACCATGCATATGATTATAGGGGTAGGTAGAATGAAAGTGATTTCTTTACTTTTATAAATAAGTTTAATTTTTCTATTTATAAAAGTAATATATGCAAATTATAGAATTTAGGGACTACATGTAAATATAAAGAAGACAACCACTATTAACATTTGGTTTATTTCTTTCCAGTCTTTTCTTCTTGCACAGCTCATGTCATATTATTGGTACCTTTCTATACCTATAATTATAGATCATTCTTATTTATCTTAACATTAGATCATAGACAGATTTCTCTGTTTTTGGACAATTTTTAAATTAAAACCATCATTTTAAATGTCTGCACCCTTCAGAGGTTGCAGTTTTATGTTAGCCTGTGTGATTATTTGATTAATGTCTTTCTTCCTCAACTGGAATATAAATTCCATAAGGAAAAGAACCAGGTCTGTTTTGCATCATTGTTGTATCCCCAGCAGCTAATAGTACCTGGCACATGATAGGTAAACAATAAATATTTGTTGAAAGGCTGAAAGAATAAATAAATGACTACATCTTGTTGATGTGCTATAATTTACTTTGTGCTCTATTGTTGTTAAACATTTTTTCATTATTATAAATGAAACTGCAGTGGGCATTGCACATAAATCATTTTCCGTGTGTAAATTGGTTGCTTCTCTCCTCGGTTTAGAGTGCAAATTGCATGCTCCAGTTCCCAAAATGCAATTTATGAGTATCCACACATGAATACCAGCAGAAAATACAGAGGACTAATCTATTCTTATACAAGTTACCAACCTCTCTTCCTACAGGTGTTAAAAAATAGGTAAGTGTGTGTACTTTTTTCAGCGACAGGAGCACAGTCTCACTGGATTCCTTTGGGTTATGGATTATAACAGAGAACATACTGGCTGTTGATTAATAATTGAATTTGACAAGTAAGGCCTGAAATGGGTAAAGGTCAAAATTATCCCCTGCTTTCCTTCTGACCTCTATCCTTGGGTGGCATTTGATTTGGCAAAAAAGATGCTTTTATAACGAGACTATAGTAGGCAAAATTCTGAAAATGGACCCCAAGATTTTATACTTTAATCTCCAAAACCCATGCAGATAATGAGCTAGTACTCCCATGATTACATTAGGTTAGATATCACAGTTGACTTTAAGATAGGATGATTATCTGGGTGGGCCAGATCTAACCAAGTGAACTCCTTTGAAAGCAAGGGTTTTGAGATTTGAAGCACAAGGGGGATTTGATGTGCTGCTGCAGGCTTGGAAATGTGAAGATGGAGGGACTGTGTGAGAAGGAACGCAGCGGCATGCAGGGGCTGAGAGAGGCCTCTGGCTGACAACCAGTGAGGAAATGGAGACCTCAGTCTTAGAACTGTGAGGAACTGAATTCTGCCAACACGCTGAATGAGCTTGGAAGCAGTTTCTCTCCACAACGTCTAGATGAGGGTCCAGCCTGGCCAGCAACTTGGTTTAAACCTCATGATAGCCTGAGCAAGAGAACATAGTCATGCTGATGTCTGACCTATAGAACTGTAAGCTAGTAAATGGATGTTGTTTTAAGCTGCTCAGTTTGTGGCGATTTGCTCCACAGCAATAGAAAACTATCACGAGTACCTACCCTAATGTTAAATCCAGTGAAGCAGGCTCTCAGTTGTGTAAACTCTTATAGCTACTAGTTCTATATCAAAATTGTCCAGGAATCTGGCTTCTTGGTCTTAATTCTTAGAGCTTTGCAATATAACTTACCATCTTATAGGAAAAAATTCCTGATTGCTATTTTCTTGAGGTATCTCCAATTACTAACTACGAAGACTTTTAGCTACTAAGATCTCCTGCAATGCCTAGAGAGGACACATTCAAAATCTGAAGAAAGTATTTGAAACCAGGCCTTGGAATTATTTCTTTAAAAATGGAATATTGAAGTGGTTATGCAACCCACCGGCAGATAACAATTATAAAAACTGTATAAAATGAAACAGGAAATGCTGGAAATCACCCAAAAGCAGAGAGAAGCTAAGGGAGAATTTGAACCCCAAAAAAGAAAAACAAACAAAACCAAAGCTGTACAACCTGAAGAACAGGAAGAGACAAGAATTTGAGTTCAGGGCTTCCTTGGCTGATGGCATTGCTCATGGCTACGGCTCTTTCCTCTACTCTCTTAGAAGTTAATATGCTTAAAGACTAAAGGAATGAAGCTGAAAATTGTAAGGAGGAATCATGAAGGATAGGAACCACAAAAAAAGTAGAAATTAGAGCATTAACTGCCCAGATCTGTGGCTGACAACTAACTAAACATGCCCTGAGGGAGCCTTTCAGGAAGCATGGCAGAAAAGCAGTCAGAGACCAGAGATAAATCTGCTCTTGAAAGATAAAGCTGTGGAGAGCCAGATCTGTGAATTTCATGCTTTTCTTAATTTAATACGTCTCCCAGCTGCTCACAGCTTGGGAGGCAGAAATACTAAAGGGTCAGAGAACAGAGCCCAAGGCTAGAAATTTGGGCAATTCTTAGAAGCAAGGAAACTACAGAGGGATGAACTCTATTTCTACCCAAATCCTTGGCTGACAGCCAAATTTGATAGGCACAGGAGAGACCTAGGAGGTTCAGAAGGAAAAATCAGCAATGAGAGGACACAAGAACAAGAAATAAGAGCTGTATACCACAGGAAAGAAAATATTGGTGGTTATATTCCAGGCAACTTATGCTGCCTAATAGAACAGAAATCTAACAATTTTTATTAACACATGGCAGAATCCAAGTTGCTATCCTGTATTATCTGTGATGTTTACTTTTCAACCAAAACTACTAGATGTGTCCTATTGCTGTATAACAAATTATTTCAAAACTTAGCAGTTTAAACAGCAACAAAAACCTATTTTTAAAAATCACATTTATTTTCTGAGAGTCAGTATCCTAAAGAGGCTTAGCTGTGTAGTTCTAGCTCAGAGTCTCATAACATTGCCATCAAAATGTTTACTGGGGCTGCAGTCATCTGAAGGCATGACTGGTGCTGCAAAAATCACTTCCAAACTCAGTTATATGGTTGTTGGCATGCATTCTCCAGTTTCATTTAATCTCCAGTTGTCTCCAATGGTGGTAGGCTTGGACAATAAAGGACAAGTTCTGTACAAAGCCCAGACATGGAATATGCAAGATCAGAGCCTAAGTTAGTTGTGAACATCAAGGTGCCTCTGTTTACTTCTTTATAACATTTTAAATTGTGTGTTTTAATGGAGATGAAATTAATATAATATGGGAATAAAATTAAATTACTATAATACAAAAATACACATGTATGTATGTATATTTATATGTATATGTGTGTGTAACATTAATTGGGATTATGGAATGTTATAATGTTAAGGGTTTTAAGGATTATTAAAAAATTTAATTAATATTGGCCAGGCACAGTGGTTCATACCTGTAATCCCAGCACTTTGGGAGGCCGAGGCGGGTGGATTACCTGAGATCAGGAGTTTGAGACTAGCCTGACCAACATGGGGAAATCGTGTCTCTACTAAAAATACAAAAAAATTAGCTGGGCATGGTGGTGGGCACCTGTAATACCAGCTACTTGGGAGGCTGAAGCAGTCGAATAGCTTGAACGCGGGAAGCGGAGGTTGCGGTGAGCTGAGACTGTGCCACTGCACTCCAGCCTGGGTGACAAAGCAAGACTCTGTCTCAAATAATAATAATAATAATAATAATAATAATTATTATTATTATTTAATATATTGCCAACATTTAATTTAGGAAATCAATTTGTGAGTCATATAGTTTAATTTTGTAATTTGAATTCCCATAGTTCTGGCACTTAAATTTCTTGAGTCTGAGGTTATGATCTCTGAGTTTACCTCAGAGATCAAGTTCTTAAGAAACTACCCCCAATATATTTAGAGGAGAAGAAGGCCTCTGCTATTTACTGTATGCATGTATATAACTTTGCTGAGTCCTGGTTTCCACCTCTGTAGTATTAGAATAATAGTATCCACTCATAAAATTGATAGGGAGTTTTAGTGAGACATCATGGGAAATAGCAGTGCATGTGAAATGTGCCAGACTGTACAAGGAAAAGGTTCAATTAAGGCTAGTCTTGTTTTTCAGCCTCCATATCCTTCTCATGGTATTTGCTTCTCAGTATAATTTTTCTTGTTTCTTTATGTTGCACAGTAATATGAAATGTTTTAGGACCATATCTGATCCTCTTATTCCACATCTATCTCAATTACGCATTCTTGAGGTTACCCAGAACCTCTGTCTTAGGAAATGGTGTCATTAATGGGATATTAAATAAAGTATGAAATATTTATTCAGTGGGGGTATTTAAAGCAATTTCCAACAGAAGCAAAATTAATGTTTATTAATTAACTTCTAAAAATAGTGGCTTTTCCATGTGGTACCGCTAGTTCTCATTACTGCGTTCTTGGTATTGCATACCTAATCCCTGAAAATATTGATGCGATCGGACTTAACTGTCTTTTCTTATTTCTCATCACCAATGACATTAGGTTTGATTACAATCAGGCCAGACTGTCCACTCCCAACCCCTGCGGAGATCGCTTCCATTCTGTGTCACTTCTTAATTTCCTAAATCACATTGTCTCTAGTTCCCTTACGTGAGTGAGGCAAAGGCCACTGGAAGCTTAGGAAAGATGTATTTTTTTTCTTAAAAAGACCATTCATTTTTTCCCTTTGGACAATGCTTTTTTCTTCCTCTAGCCTTTCTCATTTGCATACACATGTAACCACCAATGTATGCACAGAGAGTCTCTGTCCTCTGATCTCCCCCCAAAAAAATGTATGAGAAGAAAACACAGGGCAAGTGCCATGAACAAATTTGAAATTTAGCAAGAAAGACACGAAACCAAGCGGTTGGTTCCCAACAGCCCTTCCCTACATTGATAATGTGAACATGAATAACAGAAATAAACATGCTATTAGAAAATCGATATGCCCTCCCTGTTACCCAGAGTCCTAAAGAAATGAAAACTCAACTTTGAGGCTGAGTTTAGATTATCTTCAAGCTTGTCTTCCTCTTGTTTCCTTTTTCCTTTGCATCTTTGAGAAGGAGTGATTTGTGGTTGTAAATAGTTGTCATAACATCAGAATGGCTCTGACAAATTTGTCTTCAAAATAGGATCCCTCTTCACCTCCCCACCTGGACTGACAGTTAAGCCTCAAGTTGCCCCTTGTATCCTGACACCTCAGCTCAAGACAACTCATTTCCTGGAGGGAATACAACCAGAAGATAATGATTCTGCCTGGGGCAGGCCAGCTGGCCCCATGATCCAGGGTGTCAACAAAATGACATTTACCCAGGAGATTTTGCCAGAGCTCATATTCTAACTTCCAGCCATGCAGGCTTAGAGAGTAGCTTTTGTCTCCACACTAGGAGTGGGTGGAATCACAACAACCAACCTGTAGAAAATGATGGATGAGCTGCAAATGGAAAATGTTCATGGGTAAAAGGGAAACTTAATTAAAAGGGAAAGTGTTGAATTTCAAGGATGAAGAAAGAATTATAAAAGCATCACAGCATTAAAACAATAATAACAATCAACCAGCCAACAATAAAAACAAGTACCTAAGAAGGAAAATAAAAATCTGGATGGCCCTCAGACTTCTTTGCAATGTTAGATGCCAGAAGATAATGAAGCGATGATTACAGTAACGAAGCAATGATTATAACAGCATGATGGAAAAGGTTATGCCTCCACCTTCTATCTTTAGCCAAACTGTCATTCATCTGAAAACAACAAAAAAGAATGCATGAATATGAAAGGACTCAGAAATAAAGCACTTAGGCATGTTTCCTAAAAATAAAAATATTTTAAGAAGAAAGAAAATAAATCAACTATTCAAAATAAATAAAAAAGAACAGCAAATCAAATGTTAGGTTGATGCGAAAGTAGCTTTTGCACCAGCCTAATACATAGAGATAGGAGGAAAGAATTAATACAGGTTAAAGCCCAGTTTTATAAATTAGAAAACAAAAAAGAATACAATTTATATTTAATTGCAAGAGTGTATTTTGTGAGAAAATAGATAAAATATTAAGTGATTTGAAGAGCTAAAAATGCAAAATTAATGCAATAAACATATCACATCAATTATACGAAAATACTTTGTACAATTCTAGGCTAATGATCTTCAAAGTATCACTTGAATATATATATATTTTCTTGTCAGATTACTAAAATTGGTAGAAATAAGATAGAAGATATCACTATATAAATATCTTTTAAAAAATCAAAATCTTGTCTGAAGAATTAGCTCCAAGAAAGGTGTTAGTTTAGATGGTTTCCTAACTGTTTTGTGGTCCTTCAGGGGATAGATAAAGGATGTTGATTAACTTTACAGAGCACAGGAAAAGAAGTCCTTTGCAATAATTCTAATTATTTTTATATGGATAGTGTAAGTCAGGTAGCCCAAACTTGAAAAAGTTGGCATACAATAAAAAACACACATCTGACTAATTTTTTATTTATATATGAAGTAAAGATCTTTAATAATATATTAGAAAATCAAATGCAGGAGTATATTCAATGAATAATTCACTATGACTAAGTGGGATTTATTCCAGGAAAGAAGGGATGGCACAACATTGAGAAATCTATTAATATAATTCATGATATTAAGAGGTTAAAGAGGAAAACATTATTTCACAGTTGTCAAATATGTATTTGATAAAATTTAAGATTATGCTTTAAAAAACAAGATCTCAGTTCCTTGGAATTGGATATATCATTCCTCAACACAAGGGGCATGGCGGGGGATCCATCTCCAGCCAACATCAGTTCCTGGCTCACCAAAGATACACTGGATTAGATGAGGTCAGATGAAATAAAACAATAATACCTACTGTCATCCCTACTATTTAAGATGATTTTGGAAGTATTAGTTTATAAAAGTAGAGATTAAAAAATAACAAACAAAAGAGACATGATAATTGGAAAAGAAGAAGTAAGTTTATTATTTACAGGAGATATAACGAGTAACTGTCTGGGAAACCTAACACAATTACCTGAAATCAGCTATTGGAAACCCTAAGGGAAGTTCAAAGACGTTTCAATGATTGTTTTACTGTATAGCAATAATCATTAGCTAGAGAATAAACTGGAAAACAAACCTCATTTAGAGTAGTACCCAAAAGAAGGAATTACTGGGAAAAAGCTTACCACATCCTAAAGCCATAGTGTGATTCCACTATGTGGTTGGGTTCAGCTTTGGTAAAGGACAGACAGGTTACAACTTCAGATCTTCCTTTTATTAGTAGTGTGGCCAGTTAACTAACCCAAACTTGCATTCTCCTCTGTAAAACCAAGAGAATAATGTCTCACGAGAGTTTTATGAAGATCAAATGAGAAAATGTACCCAAAATGCTCAATGAAATGCTAGCACATAAGATTATTATTGAGAAAATCCCAAAACTCTCCTGGCACTTGGTAACTAAATGTATCTCAAGAAAAGCTGATTATCTGCACAAATGTGTATGCATAAAGAATATGTACAAACAAGTATGACCTCTGTGGGTTTTTTGTACAGAAAAATTAGAAACAATTATATGTCAACATAGGTGATTGACGGAATACATTTTATACATCTAAAACGTGTGATATTTGTGTTGATTTAAAACTACAATATGGCAGTATATTTATTGACCAGTAAAGATTGTCATAATATATCCAGTGAAAAGACAAGCAAAAATAGAATTTATAATCCTATTTTGGTAAAAATTCTGTATATAATCATAAGTATTTAACTGAAAAATAAAAAGGACTAAGATATATGCTAAAATACTAGTAATGATTTCCTATGGCTTATCAGATTTCTTTCCACTGATGTTTTGTTTAGAAAATTGGGGTTTTCTAACAATTCTGTAACAAATATTAATTTCTTACATTAACAAAAAAAGTAAGAAACAGGTTGCTTGAGGTCCTCTCTTGCACACTGAAATCACTTGTCAAATCCTACAGGCCAAGTCCCCCTCTCTACTGATAGGGTTTAGGTGGACAGAGCTTAGGTTGTCCACACTTATCTCAGTCTTTTTTTTTTTTTCTTCAAATCTATGTTCTTTGTTGGATGAAACCCTACCACCATATGACTGACGTGTTTCTTTATATATGTCAATATCTTTGGTCAAGAATTGCTTTGACTTGGGAACCGCTCTGTCTTTGATATGATTTGTGTACCTCAGCTCTCACCATTCATTCAAGAAATGTTGACTGAGCATCCAGACATTTGGCTAGGTACTCAATATGAGGTGTTTGCTGGGGAGCCTAGGGAGACCAATGGAGAGCACGGCTCTTTCCTGAGTAGGTTCTGAACCAACGGAGAAGACAAAAGACAGGGCAGATGGAGAAACAAAACGTGTATGTTAGTTTCTTACATGAGGAACAGCTCAGCTAAGGGAAGTTGGGGTCTGAAGAGCAATCTTGCTCTCCTATGTCATGTCATTGTCTCTCATGTCCCAGGGGAGTGGGAAAGGGAGTCCACATCTCCCGCGCAAGAGTGTGGCTCTGGTAGTGCCTCTTGCTTGAGAATCATGGATAAAATGCTCTCTCTGGGTAACCTTTTCTGCCTCTCCTAAAGAAGAGTGAGGAAACCGAGTGGAAAAAAATTAGGAGGATGATGCTAAAACTCTTTTCTCACTCTGAAAGGAAAAGGCCAGGGCTATGGATGTCCTCCCTGTGGATGTGACTGTAGTTTCAAAGGAAATATGCTCCTAGCTTCAAAGACATTCCCCTACTCCTAATCACTGCACTTTTCAATATCTTTTGGGACCCCTTGTTGGCAGCACTGATTTTACCCCTGGATGATGCTGAAATGGGGGAGAAGAGTATATTAATTAAATTAACTTTGAGGCTACTCAATAAGGTTTGGCTGCGTCCCTACCAAAATCGCATCTTGAATTGTAGCTCCCATAATTCCCAGGTGTCATGGGAGAGATCCCATGGGAGGTAATTGAATCATGGGGGAGAATTTTTCTTGTGCTTTTCTCACGATAGTGAATGTCTCATGAGAACTGATGGTTTTATAAAGGGGAGTTCCCCTGCACATGCTCTCTTGCTTGCCACCATGTAAGATTCACCTTTGCTCCTCGTCTTCCACCATGATTGTGAGGCCTCCCTAGCCAAGTGGAACTGTGAGTCCATTAAACCTTTTTCTTTGTAAATCACTCAGTCTCAGGTATGTCTTTGTTAGCAGCATGAGAACTGACTAATACACTACTCTATCCCAAAAGCTGAAAATTCATTCTTAGTTGCACTTACCTTTCCAAATTATGTCTAGCCATATTTTCCAATATATCCCACCAGAGATAATACAATAAAATTAAATGACAACATTGAGATATTCTCAGTAATAAAATGTCAAAAACATAGAGATACATCAAATTGAATATAAACATCCTCTTATTATCAAATTCCTGAGGAGAAGTTAGTCCAAAAATTACACTGTTTTGCAAGTTCAGGTGCAAAAGAATTAAAGTCAGAAATTAAATTTGCTTGCTCTTGTGAATTAAAAGTCTAATGGAATCAAAGTTCTCTCCCGTTTTTTATTTTGTTCATTTTTAGCCAAAGGAGGTCTTTTAGGTGGAATTGAGATTCTTTCAGTAGATTTCACTGGGAATGATAATGATCTCTTCAGGACCTCAGAAGATGAATTACTCTAATGTCAATCTCCAATGAGCTTCACCTTTAAGACTCTAAATGTATTAGGGCATTAATGTTTCCTAGTACTACCCCCATCCCCACCACATTTAGAAAGCAAGCCAATCCCCAGCCATGACAGCAATTGTTTCAGGCAAAGCTTTGTTTTCAGAACACAGTGCTGGATGCTGCCTGAGTCCATGCGGGGACCCAGTGGTTACCAAGGAGGGCGAACAGAAGTGCCACTTTCCCTGGGACAGTCCCGTTGTACTCATCTTATCCCAAAGTAATGATTGATAGCAGCCATTTTTACTCTCAAAATTGCCCTGTTTGGAAAACAAATTTTATGGTCATTCAACGATGAAAGAAATCTAGATTTCAGCTTTGTCAGGAAGCCACTCACTTACTCCCGTTTTTTTGGAGTCTACCACCTGTGGATTAAGTTCAACTGGAAGAAAATCTTCAAGTAGGAGGTTAATTTGGGTAACATGCTCTTATCATATCCTAGGGTAGGGGGGAATCTAGCTACTTATACTGTGTCCTTTCCCAGAGAGTGAACTTGATATATTGTTTACTCCTCATTCCGTTTAGAAATTTGTGGTGGTGGTAAATCCAATCACTGGGTCTTACTTGAGGTTCCTTTCTTTCCCTTCAGATATTATTTTCACTTCTAAATATTCTTTCCCCTTTGCCCTGAGTACAAGCATTTAGTATTAACAGTATAAATTTAGGCATTACCTTTAGTAATGTCTGTAAGCAGAACATGACTTATTTGCATTTTAAGAGCAGCAAATATTGTTGGCTCATAATGTCTATCTGCATGACTTGTATTGGGAAAGATTATTTTCCATTGCTGACTTTTTTGTTTTGTTTTGCAGTGTCGATAAGATTTATTTTGTTTTAATTTTAATTTCAATATTTTTGGGGGGAACAGGTGGTGTTTTGTTACATGGATAAGTTCTTTAGTGGTGATTTCTTGAATTTTGGTGCAACTGTCACCTGAACAGTGTACACTGCATTTAATGTGTAGTCTTTTATCCCTCATTGGCCTCCGACACAACACTTCCCCCCAAGTCCCCAATGTCCATTATATCATTCTTATGCCTTTACATCCTCATAGCTTAGCTTCTACTTATAAGTGAGAACATACAATGTTTGGTTTTCCATTCCTGAGTTACTTCACTCAGAATAATAGTCCCCAACTCCATCCAGGTTGCTGTGAATGCCATTATTTCATTACTTTTTATGGCTGAGTAGTATTCTTTGGTGTGTGTGTGTGCATGTGTATATATATATATATATATATACATATATATATAATATATGTATATAAAATAAAATATAAAAATAAAAATATATATCACTTTTTTTTCTTTTTTTTCTTCAACTTTTATTTCAGTTTTGGGATACATATGCAGGATGTGCAGGTTTGTTGCATAGGTAAACGTATGCCATGGTGGTTTGCTGCACAGATCAATCCATCACCTAGGAATTAAGCCCGGCATCCATTAGCTATTCTTCCTGCTGCTCTCCCTCTCCCCGTACCCCCACAATGGGCCCCAGCGTATGTTGTTCTCCAACCTGTGTCCATGTGTTCTCATTATTCAGCTTACATTTTAAAAAGATAACATGTGGTGTTTGGTTTTCTGTTCCTGTGCTAATTTGCTGAGGATAATGACTTCCAGCTCCATCCATGTCCCTGCAATGGAAATAATCTCTTTTTTTTTTTTTTCATGGCTGCACAGTATCCCTTGGTGTATATGTACCACATTTTCTTTATCCAGTTAATCGCTGGTGGGCATTTGGGTTGATTCCATGTCTTTGCTGTTTTGAATAGTGCTGCAACAAACATATGCGTGCTTGTATCTTTATAATAGAATGACTGATATTCCTTTGGGTATATACTCAGTAATGGGATTGCTGGGTCAAATGGTATTTCTGCCTCTAGGTCTTTGAGGAATTGCCACACTATCTTCTGTAATGGTTGAACAAATTTACATTCCCACCAACAGTGTAACAGCATTCCTATTTCTCCTCAACCTTGCCAGCATCTGTTGTTTTTTGACTTTTTAATAAACACCATTCTGACTGGCATGAGATGGTATGGTACGTTATTGTGGTTTTGATTTGCATTTCTCTAATGATCAGTGATGTTGAGCTTTCTTTCATATATTTGTTGGCTGCATGTATGTCTTCTTTTGAGAAGTGTCTGTTCATGACCTTTGCCCACTTTGTAATGGGGTTGTTTGTTTCTTTCTTGTAAGTTTGTTTAAGTTTTTTGTTTCTTGTAAATTTGCTGTAGACTCTGGATATTAGACCTTAATCAAATGGATAGATTGCAAAATTTTTTTCCCATTCTGTAGGTTGTCTGTTCACTGTGATGATAGTTTCTTTTGCTGTGCAGAAGCTCTTTAGTTTTATTAGATCCCATTTGTCGATTTTTGCTTTTGTTGCTATTTCTTCTGGCATTTTCATCATGAAATGTTTGTCTGTGCCTACGTCCTGAATGATATTGCCTAGATTTTCTTCTGGGGTTTTTATAGTTTTGGGTTTTACGTGTAAGTCTTTAATCCATCTTGAATTAATTTTTGTGTAAGGTGTAAGGAAGTGGTCCAGTTTTCAGTTTTCTGCATATGGCTAGCCAGTTCACCATTTATTAAATAAGGAATCCTTTCCCCATTGCTTGTTTTTGTCATTTTTGTGGAAGATCAGATGGTGGTAGGTGTGCAGTCTTATTTCTGTGTTCTCTCTTCTGTTCTTTTGGTCTATATACCACATTTTCTTTATCCACTCATTGGTTGATAGGCATTTAGGCTGGTTTCATATTTTTGGAATTATGAATTGTGCTGCTATAAATATGCATGTGCAAGTGTCTTTTTCTTTTCTTCCTTTCCTTTCTTTTCTCCTCCTTTCCTCTCCTCTCCTCTTCTCTTTCTTTTCTTTGACAGAGTTTCGCTCTTCTTGCCCAGGCTGGAGTGCAATGGTGCATCTCGGCTCACTGCAGCCTCTGCCTCCCAGGTTCAAGTGATTCTCCTGCCTCAGCCTCCTGAGTAGCTGGGATTACAGGCATGTTCCACCATGTCTGGCTATTTTTTAAATATTTTTAGTAGAGACAGGGTTTCTCCATGTTAGTCAGATTGGCCTCCAACTCCCGACCTCAGGTGATCCACCCGCCTCGGCCTCCCAAAGTGCTGGGATTACAGGTGTGAGCCACTGAGCCCAGCTGCAAGTGTCTTTTTCATATAATGATTTCCTCTGAGTAGATACCCAGTAGTAGGATTGCTGGATTAAGTGGTAGTTCTGCCTTTAGATCTTTGAGGAATCTCCATACCGTTTTCCACAGTGGTTGTACTAGTTCACATTCTCACCAGCAGTGTAAAAGTGTTCCCTTTTCACCACGCCCATACAAACATCTATTATTTTTTGATTTTTAAATTATGGCTCTCTTTGCAGGAGTAAGGAGATAATTAGTGATGTTGAGCATTTGTCCATATGTTTGTTGGCCATTTGTATATCTTCTTTTGAGAATTGTCTATTCATGTCCTTAGCCCACTTTTTTTTATGGAATTGTTTGTTTTTTCTTGCTGATTTGCTTGAGTTCCTTGTACATTCTGGATATTAGTCCTTTGTTGTATGCATAGTTTGTGAATATTTTTTTTCCCACTCTGTGGGTTGTCTGTTTACTCTGCTGATTATTTCTTTTGCTGTGCAGAAGCTTTTTATTTTAATTAAGTCCCATCTATTTATCTTTGTTTTTGTTGCATTTGCCTTGGGGTTTCTGGTCATGAACTCTTTGCCTAAGTCAATGTCTAGAAGAGTTTCTCCAATGTTATCTTCTAGAATTTATATGGTTTCACATGTCCTTCGATAGCTCAGTTGGTAGAGTGGAGAACTATAGGTGTGTGGAGCTAATTTGTATGGTTTCAAGTCTCAAATTTAAGTCTCAGATCCATGTTGAGTTAAATTTTGTACAAGATGAGAGTTGAGGATCCAGTTTCATTCTTCTGTATGTGACTTGCCAATTATTTCAGCACCATTTGTTGAATAGGGTGTCCTTTGCCCACTTTATGTTTTTGTTTGCTTTGTTGAAGATCAGTTGGCTGTAAGTATTTGGCTTAATTTCTGGGTTTTTTACTCTGTTCCATTGTTCTACATGCCCACTTTTATAAAAGTACCATGCTGTTTTGGTACCTTTGACCTTATAGTATAGTTTGAAGTCAGGTAATGAGATGCCTCCAGGTTTGTTCTTTTTGCTTAGTCTTGCTTTGGCTATGCGGGCTCTTTTTTGGTTTCATATGATGATTAGTGTTGTTTTTTTCTAGTTCTGTGAAAAATGATGATGGTATTTTGATGGGAATTGCACTGAATTTATAGATTGCTTTTGGCAGTGTGAATGAAAATATCTTAGGCCCCCCATATCACTAAGCTAAAAGGAAAACTCAAGTTGAAAACTATGCAGTGTAAAACCTGCCTCCCCATTCTATTTGAAGTCGTCTCTCTGCTCACTGAGATAGATGCATGTTCTAATTACCTCCCTTGGAAAGGCTTATCAGAAACTCAAAAGAATGCAACCATTTTTCTCTCACCTACTTGTGACCTGGAAGTCTCCTAACTGCTTCGAGTTGTCCCCACCTTTCTGGGTGGAACCAACATCCCTCTTACATGTATTGATTGATGTCTCATGTCTATCTAAAATGTATAAAACCAAGCTGGGCCCTGACCACCTTGGGCACATGTTATCAGGACTTCCTGAGGCTGTGTGTCACAGGCATGTTTCCTCAACCTTGGCAAAATAAACTTTCTAAATTAACTGAGACCTGTCTCAGATTTTCTGGGTTTACAGCAGTATGGTTATTTTCACAGTATTGATTCTACCCATCCATGAATATGGGATGTGTTTCCATTTGTTTGTGTTGTCTATGATTTCTTTCAGCAGTGTTTTGTAGTTTTCCTTGTAAAGGTCTTTTACCTCCCTGGTTAGGTATATTCCTAAGTATTTTATTTTTTTGCAGCTATTGTAAAAGAGGTTGAGTTCTTGATTTGATTCTCAGCTTGGTCACTGTTGGTGTATAGTAGTGCTACTGATTTTGTATCCTGAAACTTTACTGGATTCATTTATCAGTTCTAGTAGCTGTTTGGATGAGTCTTTAGGGTTTTCTAGGTATACAATCATATCATTTGCAAACAGCCACAGTTTGACTTCCTCTTTTCTGATTTGAATGCCCTTTATTTCTTTCTCTTGTCTGTTTGGTCTTGCTAGGACTTTCAATACCACATTGAACAGAAGTGGTGAAAGTAGAATCCTTGTCTTGTTCCAGTTCTCAGGGGGAATGCTTTCAACCTTTCCTCATTCAGCATAATGGTGACTGTGAGTTTGTCATAGATGGCTTTTATTACCTTGAGGTATGTCCCTTCTATGTCAATTTTGCTGAGGGTTTTCATCATAAAGGGATACAGAATTTTGTCAAATGCTGTTTCTGCATCTACTGAGATGATCACACAAATTTTTTAAATTATGTTTACATGATGTGTTACATTTATTGACTTGCATATGTTAAACCATTTCTGTATCCCTTACATGAAACCTGCTTGATCATGGTGTATTATCGTTATGATATGCTGCTGAATTTGGTTAGCTAGTATTTTGTTGAGGATTTTTGCATCTATGTTCATCAGGGATATTGGTCTGTAGTTTTCCTTTTTTTGTTATGTCTATTCCTGGTTTTGGTATTAGGGTAATACTGGTTTCATAGAGTGATTTGGGAAGAACTCCCTCTTTCTCTAGCTTTTGGAATAGTTTCAGTAGGATTACTACCAATTCTTCTTTGAATGTCTGATAGAATTCAGCTGTGAATCCATCTGGTCCTGGACTTTTTTTTCTTGGCAATTTTTAAATTACTGTTTCACTCTCGCTACTTATTATTATTATAGTTTGCATTTCTCTAAGTGTGTCTTTCATTTCCAGAAGTTGTAATTGTCTTTTCTTTATAATATCTATTTATCTGGAGACTTTTTCATACATACCCTCTATTGTTGCTTTTTTTTAAAATTTCTTTAAGTTTGTTTTCACCTCTCTCAGGTACCTCCTTGAGTAGCTTAATAATCAACCCTCTGAATTCTTTATCTGACAAATCAGAGATTTCTTCTTCATTTGAATCCATTGCTGGAGAGCTAGTTGATCTTTTGCAGGTGTTATAGAACCTTGTTTTGTCATATTACCAGAATTACTTTTCTGGTTCCTTATCATTTGGTTAGACTGTTTCAGTGGTAAGATCTAGAACTCAAAGGCTGCTGTCCAGATTCTTTTGTCCCATGAGGTGATGCCTTGATGTGGTGTTCTCTCCTTTCCCCTAGAGATAGGGTTTCCTGAGAGCTGAACTGCAGTGATCGTTATTGCCCTTCTGGGTGTAGCCACCCAGTGGGGCTTTCAGGCCCTGTGCTGGTGCTGGAGAATGTCTGCAAAGTGTCCTGTTATGTGATCTGTCTTCAGGTCCCCGAGCTATGGATATTAGCACCTGCTCCAGTGGAGGTGGCAGAGGAGTGAAGTGGACTCTGTGGGAGTCCTTGGTTGTAGTTTTGTTTAGTGAACTGGTTTTCTTGAATGCTGATTATTCTAGCAGTGAAGTTGTCACATGGACAGATTCAGGACCTCTGGTTAGCCAGGATGTTGCAGATGGTGGAATTAGCTGTTTGTTTTCTCCTTATTTGGAGCAGGGTTTTTCTGTTATGAGTTGCTGTAATGGCTTGACTTGGTTGGCCTCCAGCCAGGAGGTGGCACTTTCAAGAGAATACAAGCTATAGTTGTAGAAGGGAGATATAAGCTTACCCTATGTTGGCCAGGATAAGTACTCAGGTTTCTCAGGCAATGATAGGTGGAGCCATAGAGCTCCCAAGAGTTTATGTATTTTGTCTTTGGCTACCGGGGCAGGTAGACAAAAACCATGAGGTTAGGGCAGGGTTAAGTGTGTCTGAGCTCAGACTCTCCTTGGGTGGGGCTTGCTGAGGCCACTATGGAGGATCAGGGGGTGGTTCTCAGGCCAAGGGAGTGTTGTTCCCAAGGGGATTATGGCTACCTCTGCTGCATCATATAGGTTGTCAGGGAAGTGAGGGAGAGCTGGCAGTGACATGTCTCACTCAGCTCCCACAGCCAGCAAGGCTGGTCTCACTCCTGCCATGCCCCACCAACAGCACCAAGTTTATAACCAGGCAGCTGGTGAGCAGGGCTGAGATCTTGCCCCAGGCTGTAAGCCTTCCCACTCAGAAAGCAAGTTGGGTTCACAGGGCTTGCCCTTCCCCACCTGCCCACATCATTGGCAGGGGCTTCTGTGTTCATATCTGAACTTCTCATTCACCCCTCCAGATTCTGCTCAGGAAAATTAGTGCTCAGTCTAAATTATTACAAAGTTCATCTAGGAGCTTCCTTCACCCTGTGGCCCTTCCCCAATTCTACTGACTGCCTTCCCTTCCCCAAGAACCCCTGTGAGAGAAAGCCAGGAATGGTTTCCCTGGAACGGAGCTGGGGACTGGGAGTGCCTACAGGGTTCTTCCTGCTGATTATTCTACTTTTATATTTTGCTTGACTCACTAAATCCACTTCAGCTCTAGATAAGGTTAATCCTTCTCCTGCGATCTGGAGTTTCAGGTCCCCAATGGAGATATGTGCTCAGAGGCAGAATTTTCCCCCATCTCACACTTCAGGGACTCAGTTTTTCAGTTGTCTTGTGGAGTTTGCAGCAGCAAGCTGCTTCTTTCAAAAGGTCTGTGAATTCTTTTGGCTTTTCTAATATGTTCTCATGGTGGTTCTTGGAGCAAAAGTTCACAATATAAGTTTCCAAACGCTGTTCTGTCCATCCAAGTGGGAGCTGCATGTTAGTCCTGTCTACTCCCTGCCATTTTACTTGATCCATTGCTGACTTTTTGTTGTACATGTGACTGTGTAGGAAAATTTGGGCCAGTGTAGCTCAGAAAAAGCTGTAGCAGCTACACCCTGAGCTCATGGAACTTGCTAAAGGTCCAGCACTCAGCCATATTTTGCTAGACCCACAAGGCCAGCATCTGTGGAGATTATCTTTTGAGTCACTGCTTGGATAAACACCTCTCTACCCTCACCTGCCTGGTTTAAAGTCTTGCTTTTATAGCTATGCCTTTCCCAAAACAGTTCTCATCTGTGGACCAACCCACGTTAAGCTTCAGACACCCAGTAAGTTGGAAAGCCCAAGGTCCCTGGCTCCCAGCTCCAGCAGATGTGACACGGTAAGAAGTCAAATGCTTAATGGTGTGCTGGTAAATACTTAAAAACCAGCTCTCTGGGGTGGGGACAGGAGACAGGAGTCTCCAAACCTGATTTATAGTGTTTGCCAATTTCTGTGGTTGATTTTAGTTCATGCTTTTTGTGTCCTATCTAATAAATTTTTGCCTAATCAAAGGTAACAAATATTTCTATATTTTATTCTAATTTTTTTTTTTTTAGTTTTCAATGTTCAGTTATTCCAGCATCATTTGTTAAAAAGAATATCTTTTCTCCATTGACCTGCTGTTTCTTTTATCAAAAACCAATCACCCATATACACATGGGCCGACTTCTGTGAATGCTATTTTGTTACATTGACCTATATGTCTACCTTCACGCCAATACCACACTCATGATTACTATAGCTATAAACATTTGAAACCAACTAGTAAGAGTTCTCCAAATTTGCTTTTTTCTTTCCAAATTGTTTAGACACTTGTAGGTCTTTTGTTTTTCTACATAATTTTATAATTTACTTGTGTTCATTCCTTTTTCTGCTCATTTCTCAACATCCCAGGAATTTGGAGTTGAAACTCATCTTCTCCTAAAATGCCAGACAAGGCCTGGTCTTGTGATTTGTTGCCTGGAGGAGAGTAATTGTGAACTCCCAACTAACGTTGGGAGCAGTCTCCCAAGAAAGAGAGAGAGGAAGGGCTGGTTTTAAGTCATGTGGACTTCTAGATCAATTTCTAGAGTTAGGTAGATTTACACAATGCACTGGATCAGGCAGGCCTTCCTCCACTTCCAGAGGACAGAAGAATTCATCTTGTTCCAAAGAGACAGAGAGAGGAAGGGCCTCAGCTCTGCATGCTCTTTTACCATCTTCCTTCAAACTCACTAACCACTTGTCTTCTGAGGGAGTGAGGAATGGGTGAGAATAAGAAAGTATAATAATGTCACTCCATGACATGGAAGAGCATGTCAGGAGTGGGGAAGCTGCATTCTCTCCACCAGCACTGACTCTACCCATTAGCATTGAGGAGTCAGCCTCATTTCCCATTTCCATGTGCACAGGGAAACCTAGCTAGGTACTGTCACTAACATAGCTAGGTTCCCCTATGCACATGGAAATGGGAAATAAGGCTGCACTGTAGAGAATTTTATGTGATCTAGATTCAGCTGACTTCATAAGATAATGCCACAGAAAAGGAGTTGCATAATTTTTTAAGGAGTCTTTTTTTAAAAATAAAGACTATCTATAAAATGGCAATAAAATATCAGGATTATTTTTTTGAACATGTACACCAACTTCTACTTCCAAAAGAGTAGTCATGGTAGGTTCATCCTCTTATCCCAAATCAGTTTTTTTTCTTGAAGCACATCTTTTCCCTGAGAATATCTCCCCCAGTTATTTCTGGCCTCTGGTGGGTGCCTGGTGTGTCTCTGCTCCAGCTCCATTGGTGCTTTACCATTTCTCTGTGAAGATGCCAAACCTGGGTGAAGGGCTCTGTCCTTGGGTGCCCCACAGCTGATCTTCCTGGTACAGGATTCCCCATAGCATAGGGACAGCGTCTACCCTGAACTTTTTCTTCTTGGGCCCCGAGGCAACCTTTCTCTTATGGGGTTCCCAAAGGTTTTGTTTGTTTAAGTCAGCTCTTTCAACCTCAGAGTTACCTTTGTTTTACACAAGCTCTCCACACACTTTTCTCTTCTCTCAGTACAACTCAGCTCTCCTCAACAAAATCTCTAATTGTCACGGACGGGTTCTCTCCAAATAGAGCCTGCAGGTTCACCAGCACATTAGTTTCTAAAAATACTTTCTCTTTATGCTTGGATGAGACACTCTGCTATAATTTCCCATCTTTTCCTACTCTCAAAATAGAAAACAACTAATGAACTTTAAATGTGTTGATTTGTTGACAATTTATTTTTCTATGGCAGTGTACTCTCACTAAGCATGGTACCTCAACAAGACATTTGCATTGTATGCCTCATCACAAGTTGAAATAAAAGATCGTTTCTTGTTCTTATGTCTTTAGGTGGCCTATGGGTACAGCTGTCTGCCAAAAAACCCTGGAAAAGGCTCATTCTCTGCTGATGTAGGTTTTGGCTTCAACTTCTTTCTGCAACATGAGAAATTTTGGGGGCCTCAGACATAGGAAAGAAAAAAATTAATATTTGGGAGATATTTACTGGAGATTGAGAAATTACAGCCTGTTATTTAGTGCTTACCAAGTGCCAGGCACTGAGTTAAATGCTTTATAATCAATTTCTCCTTTCCTGCTTCATTTTTCTTCACAGAACCTATTGCTCTCTCAAGTTATACTACATATGTTTATATATTTATTCATTCTTTTTTTTGTTGTCTGTCTTCCCCTACTAGAGTATAAGTTCCATGAGGACAGGGATTGTTGTCTTTTTAATTATCTGCTATATTCCTAGTTCCTAGCTCATGGGAGTCGCTCGAGATATTTGTTGCATTAGTAAATCTCTTATCCCATGCAGCAAGCTCTATGATTATTTTCATGTATGAGAAAATAAGGGCTTAAACAGGTTTTGTAACTTTTCCAAGGCCGTCAATTTGGTAAGTGGTAGAACCAAGAATCAAAGCCAGGATTCAACTCATGAGTCCATAGTTGAACCATTTATCTACATTACCTCCCATCTCTTTCAATCCTGACAGCAATAATGCTCTAAAGTAGATACTACTCTTATTTTAATGAGAAAATGGAAGCCCAGAGAGATCAAGTAACCTGATTCAGGTCACACAGCTGCTACATAGATAACAGAAGTCTCAAATTCATATTTTTTGAAAAGTCTGTGTACTTTTCTATATACCATAATGTATTGGTTGAGAGGCATTAAAAATTACTTGGATTATGTACTTCAGGCTCAAGTTATGATGATGTTGAGAGGAGCAAACATTCATATATGGCAGAAAACACAGGCAAAACATAGTTTAAATCAAATATGTGAGGTCCTCATGTTTCATGACTCAGAATCTGGATTTTCTGGGGGTCACCTCTTGCCGTGTGGTGTCTCAGGTAATAAGGAGCCTGTAAGCCCTCCTTGCCTGCTCACCACCCCTTGCAGCAGAAATATATCCTCCCATCCCACTACAGTTAGTGCCACCAAAGACAGATTTGTTTGCGGTTTATTTACCACAGTGACAAATCACTGAGCAGAGTCCAGCTGGGAAGACTGTACACTAACCAGACAGAGCCATGAGGGTGCCTTAAAAATGATGAGGGAAGTCACTGGAAGCCCTCTTAGTACCCTGAAGGTACTGAGGATGAATGCTCTGTATTCTGGCTTTGTACTATCCTAGGCATGGAAGATAAATATCAAGTGCTGCTAAAATCCACCTGTCCAGATTCCAGCAGACACAAGCTCTTTAGGGAATATGGTGCTTGAGAAGTTAATAATATTTAGAAATCCCTGGACCTGTCAGAATAATGAATGCAGCTAATAAACATTCTAATTAGTTAACCTGGAGAAAAATCTTTGCCACTGTAGAGTGGACATTTTCATATTATCCTGAATGTAAACATTACCTTATCATAGACGGCTGTTTAAATGTTACTCTACATCTTTTCTTGGGTTTAGACACTGTTATTGACTATGTAAAAAGCAGCAAAAAAGAACTTAATAAAAAGTGACAGTAGGCAGCTCTCCCCGCCGGCAGAGATTAAGTGCTTAGCTCCTGGCATTTCAATTACCTAAAACTAATGGAATAAATATTTTACAATATTATTGCCTTTTGTGAGGTAAAGCACTCAAAGGAAAAAAATATACGTGAAATGGGATTCTGTTCTTTTCCTAATGAAATAATTGAAAATGGGTTTAGTATCTGAGTGTGATCATTACAAAAATAAAGATACTAGGATAGTATCAGTGTGAAGAGATCAGGACATAATTTCTTGTACACTTGGCCTTGACTGCTGTCATTTTGCCTCTAGCATAACTTTAAAATAATGCCCTCTAACTATATCCATAAAACCATTTTAGCCGAGCTCAGATGATTTTACGATGGCATAAATTTATTAGGGTAATTGTTTTTTTAAAGATGAAGCTAGTCAAGAATTTCCATTCCTAGAGAATATTGTATTCTGGACATCATGGGGTTGAGGTGTTATTAAGTTTACTTTTTGAATTGGCTCTCAGTGATGCTGGTTTTTTGCTTTTTCTTGTCCCTGGATCATTTAAGGAAGGAAACACAGATAAGCAACGGCTGCCTGGAGAATGTGTTTTTTCAATGAAATGATACTTCTCTATTCCCAGTACAGAGGCTTCCATGCAAAGATAATAATGGCTTTTGTCCATTTATATAAAATAATAGGGCCCAAAGATAAATTAAATACTGCTAATTTCAGTGTGTGAGGGAAATGGTCCATTTCCCCTTTAGGTATGTCATCATTTTCACTAAAGTTAATAAAAATATCAAACCTGAATCTGCAAATGGCTTGCATACTCTATAATGTCACATTATGTTTGATGGGTCCCATTAGTTTATAGTGATTGTTTATAGAATTTACAATGCTGTGTGTGTTTGTGTGTGTAAGTAGAGAAGTTTTATAATGAAACTTAAAATTCAAAAATATCCATTATGTTTTAAAAGATCTTATTCCTTGCTCAAATGATTTGCCCTATGCACATGATATTCTCAAGAGACATCCCTTTAGAGACATGAATTTTACATGCCTTTTATAATTGTTGTATCAGTGATAATAGCAGATAATTTATTCACTGAAATGCATCTATATATGTGGCAAAATACTCATCACTTCAAAAGAAGGCATTTGCTACTTTATTTTTTTAAATGTGTTGATTTATGTATACTGGCAAATATGCATGGAATGAGAACAATCTTTAACATTAATTAACTGAAAAGATTGCTTGAGCTTTTAGAAAAAATATATACTGGAAATAAAAAGATTTTTTTAGACATGGAAAGGCTGAGCAAAAATAGTCTCACCACAGGGTTTATTAAATTTTGCAAAATAATATAAATTAATATTATGTAATTTTAATCTATAGATTAAAAATGATCAATATCTGGCTCCAGATTGAGGAATCACCTCAAATAACTTGCCTAGAATCAGTGCCAGAATCCAGGTCTTAATAACCTAGAAATCTAATTCATTAGCATGCCTATTGAATTAGATTCCCAAGTCCATCCACTTTTCCATGACTCCAGTTCTATCAGTCTTAGTTCAAAATGCTATTATTTTTCTTCTAAGTCACTATAAGAAATGATCTTAGCTATTGCTCTTCTAGAATCATTTCTCAACAAATTTCTCAATAATACTTAAAGTGGTCAATTAAAGATGGAAATGAATCCTGTAATTCTCTGGCTCAGACTTTCCAGTGGCTTCCTATTACTTCAAAAATTAAATCCAACCTCTTAGCCTATAGGATCCTTCCTGCTTTTTCTGCCACCTCATGCCCAAACTCTCCACCTCATTCTTTTGAACCATTATCCAGCCACCTTGCCTCATCCACCTGGAATGTCCTGCTCTAGACATTGGATCCCCCTTAGTTCTCTACATCCTCGGTCCAAGCCCCATCTCCTCTGGAGGCCTTCCCCAACACAGGCACATTTCCTCCTAAAACTTTTCAATATCTGATGCTTTATTTGTTGATTTATTGTCACACTTCTACTATATGTTAAGTTCTGCAATGCAAGCACCTCACCTGTTTTATTCACAACTCTGCATCCAGTTCTTAGAACAGTACCTAACACTCTAATGGTTCTCAATGTTTGTTTATTCATTTATTTATTGATTAAAAAATGAAGATTTTTCTGCTGTTTGATGACAGTGCAACCTATTCTTATTGCAAATAATTAAAATGTACTCTCTTTTTTGACGTGTGGATCTGAGCACTTAACTGGGAAACATTTTCATCCAGTTTAGAGTGGCTAATTACAAAAGAAGAGAGGATGATGTGGTAAGTTTTTGTCATATTTAAGATGAATAACACTCGTTTATTTTTAGTGACATGATGAACAAAGGATTATTCAAGATGTGTCCTAGATTTCTGATGGTAGCCATTACCCTATAAACAGGGTACCCCGATGTGTTTTATTTCAAAGCTTCACATTGGACCTCATGATCACGCACTAGATTCATGATTTATTATCCCATGTTAACTTGACTGACTGATAAGATAAACATTGTGGAAAGGATTCACTCCCAGCATCTCCCCAAGGTGCAGCCGTATACCCTGGATACAGATACCCCTTGTTTTTCTTGTTTATATTTATAACCCAGGTACTTAGGCACTGAGATTTCTGTCTGTTTTTCCTTTCACTTTTTCAAGGCCAAAGCTATCTTCCTAGAACCTCCTTCCTATTCTCTGGTCAAGGTTTGGATAATACCCACTTGTTTCTAGAAATGTCCCTCATACACGCTTCCATGCTTGGAGCAGCTGGTAGCTTTTTACAACAGTTGATACTTCCCATTCAATACTGAGCATATGGGTTGGAGTCTCCTTCTAAAAACTGAAAATCTGGGTTTTCAGAAGTTCCAGGAATTCTGTAATGTAAGGCAGAAGCACGAACTCTTTGTGAAGAATGAAGGAAAAAAATGGATCTTGTATAAGAAGTTTTAGGAAATGTCTGTATGGATGAAGCATTTGAGGAAAAAAGATGATACTCTTGAAACAAGACTTTATTTTAAGCCCATAGAAAATCTAAAGATAGTGTTAAAGTTCTGGAAGGGTTTTGATGAGAATTGTCTGATGGGTCTCATCATATTGCATAATGAATTAAACAAGTTTTGCACCAACTTCATTTATTGACATACATAGTCCTTAAGACTCCTTCTCAAACTCAGTGAGTAAGAACTTCTTTATCTTTAGATGGCTTTGTTCACATGATCATCTAACCCTGTGGTTTCACTTGGTCTTCTTTATATCCTTGCATGTCAACTGTCTTCCACTTTCCTGGGTTCATTTCATCACCCGGAGTCTCACAGGACTTGTTAAAACCTCTTGAATACTTCCAAAGAATTAATTGAAATTAAAATATATTTAAATTATTAATAACCAAACCATGTGGTTCTGGAATAGTAATAAACTGTGTGTTAGTCTGCTCTCACATTGCTATAAAGAAATATCTGAGACTACATAATTTATAAAGAAAAGAGGTTTAATTGACTCACATTTCTGCGGGCTGTAGAGGAAGCATGATGCTGGCATCTGCTTGGCTTCTGGGGAGGCCTCAGGAAACTTACAATCATGGTGAAAGGTGAAGGAGCAGGCATATCACGTGGCCAGAGCCAGAGCAAGAGAGTCAGGAGGGAGGTGCCACATGCTTTTAAATGACCAGATCTCACGAGAACTGACTCACTAACATGAGAATAGTACCAGGGGATGGCTCTAAACAATTCCTGAGAAAACCGCCCCCCTAATCCAGTTACCTCCCACCAGGCCTCACCTCCAGCATTGAGGATTACAATTCGACATGAGACTTGGGCAAGGACACACATCCAAACTATATTAAATTGATAGATAAATGAAACAAAGCACAAATTCTAGAAAATGTTCCAAGAATATTTGGGAATATAGCATTTTAAGTCAGTGGAGAAAAGATGGATTATTCAACAACTAATACTGGAGTAAGTGGCTAGACAATGAAAAAAAACCAAGGCCTTAAAATAATTCTAGATGAATCAGTAGTTCAAATTTTAAAGTTATACCATATACTCTATGAAAATATGGATGTTTTGGTGATTTGAGAGCTGAAGAAGGTTTTTTAAGGTCTAACATCCCAGCTAGAAACCACAAAAGAAAAAAATAATTGATTGACCACTTGAAATGATGAACTTTTATATAGAAAATATGTCATTAGGCAAAGTTTGAAGAATGAGAAAGTGAGGAACATATTTGTACTGTAGATCGGGATTAATATCTCTAAAATATATATTTTAAAACTCCTACAAAGCATTGAATAAAAGATTAATATTCTCATATAGAAAAAATGTACAAAGGACATAAACAGATGATTCACAATAGGATCAATAAAAATAGCCAATAAACATGAAAATATATATAACATTCCAGATATTCTACAAAAACAACAGCATTTTTTTCCCTCATTTATTTGATTTGCATGCAAAAATCTTGCTAACACAACATGTAAATAAAATACAGGGAAATGGGCCGGGTGTGGTGGCTCACATCTATAATCCCAGCACTTTGGGAGGCCAAGGTGGGCGGATCACGAGGTCAAGAGATTGAGACCATCCTGGCTAACACGGTGAAACCCCATCTCTACTAAAAATACATTAGCCAGGCATGGGGCAAGTGCCTGTAGTCCCAGCTACTCAGGAGGCTGAGGCAGGAGACTCGCTTGAACCTGAGAGGTGGAGATTGCAGTGAGCCGAGATCACGTCACTGCACTCCAGCCTGGGTGACAGAGTGAGACTCTGTCTCAAAAAAAACAAAAAAACAAAAAACAAAAAAACACACAAAACAAAAAATAGGAAAATGGACACACTTATGCACTGTTGTACAATATTTCTCAAAGGCTGTTTGGTAAAAGGCACCAAAAATAGAAATTCAACTTCTAGGAAATTATTTTAAGGAAGGAATGAGCTTGTGTGTCAAGAGATAAATGTTAACGATCATTGTAGTTTTGCTTGTTATATTGGCAAAGAAAGTAAAAAGATTCAAGTTCAGCGTCCTAATACTGTTCCTAATATGGAAACGAGCATGGCTTATATTTCCTATAGAATAGTATACAGCTGTTAGTTAGGATGTCAGTCTACCTTAATTGTAATAGAAAGACAGCCACAATGTTATTGAGTGAAAAAGTTGACTACCTGATGGCATGTATAACATGATACCATTTATTTAAAAGTATGCACATTTACATTTATGAACTCAATATGACCCATTACATGGGCTTGCTATTCAAAATAAAATATCATATCACCTTTTAAAATATCAAATTAAAAGGCCCAAGTCACCAAGTTGCCTCTTTTATCTTCCTAGGGCTTCCTCTCATGATAGTCCATGACGGTCTCAGCAAGTTATCAAGGTGCTGTCCATAGGGTCAGTTCAGACTACTTTTGGCTCATAGCTGGAGCCAGATATTAGCCACATTCCCTTGATGCTGGAGATCACCACAAATACCACTTAAAGCTGGTTCCTTTGAATAGCATCATCTGTTACCCAGCCAAAGACTTGGGGGTTGCAACTTCACTCTGCCTGTTTGACATGTCCAAGTCCACAGCTGAAGGACAGCATAATTCTCCTCAAGTCCGAATGGCATGGCCAAGTCTGAGCCTCTGTTTCTGGTAGTCACTCCTGGCCCTAGAGCAGATTCTTTCAAGAAAGCACAACTGGTCCTCTGATGAACGAGGGAGAAATATTATTGTGACCCAACTCTGTACACCTCTCAAACTGGGTCTGCTCTCTCAATGCTTCAGCTTTACAGATTGTACCACTCCTGTGCCCCCGACTCTCACTCCAGCTGCTTTCCCAGGGGGCAAGACAGGTTTGATGGATTCCAGCGTGTACTAATCATAGGGCATAGTGCATGGAAATGCCCACCCATCTTGTCTTTCTTTACCTTTATGGGGATTTCTTTACAGAGAGGTCTTTTTGATTAAACTGGATCTACCCAATACATTTCTGTATCTTTTAATATTAATGAAAATGGCTGGGCTTTGGAACTTCTCCTCCAGAAGGTCTGTATACTCCATTTGTAGTATTTTTCTTCATATATCTCAGCAATATTCAAACTCAGAGTACCAGTAATATGTTTGGAAAACAGCAAATTAAAATTTAATTTTGCTTGACACCACCTCTCCCAATAGTATGTTTGGAAAACAGAAAATTAAAATTTAGTTTTGCTTGACACCTACCTCTTCCACTGGGAAAAAAATGGGTGTTACAGAGTGAGAGACAATAGAAATTATTTAGGATGCATTTTCAGCAACATTTCAACTTGGCTATTTCCAGGCAATAAGATTTAAGGTGATTTGTCTGTAATTTTTTCCTACATTTTAGTTTGGAAAAGAGCATGTAACATTTTAAAAACAGGGTAAAAAGCTATTTATTTTTGGAAAAAAAATAATTTCTCAAATCTCTTTGTGCAAAACTCTTGCTATTAAAGCTTGGACAAATTATTTAATGTTTGTAGGCCCCCTTAACCTATATGTGAAATGGAAGAGTATGATTACTTACCTTTAGTCTAAAAATGTTCTCTTATTTTCCTAAAAGAAATAATTCACAATAGTACAGACGAGGTGACACACTGTGTTGTGTTTTCATTTTAAAAATGAGAAGTTGGTGAGATAGTCTTTAAGATCTATCTCTGCTTTAACATTCAGTGACCTTTGGAAAAATTAATGACTTTAGAAGACACACGAGACAACACTTGGAAGAGTTTGGCGCCGCTAACTCTATTGACTTAAATGATCACATTTAGTTGGAGCTCCTTCAGCATGAGATCTCTTATTTACCAATTGCAGAGATTTATTTCCGTTATTTGTCTAGTTAAAAGGCACTGGGAAAAATGAGGCCAGTCCCTCACTCTTCAAGGGAGCTCTTATTTCCCTGCACTGCCTAATTGACTGGGGATAGCTGAAAGTTTTTCATTGCTTTTACTTAGGACATGTTTGTAAGGCATATTTTACGAAGGTTGCTTCAACAAACTTTTCAACCCCCTCAGCAACCATTCACTCATTCTGCTCTTTTGCTTAACGTTGTCCTTTTTTACCCTCATGATCTGAGACCACATTTGACTGAGATGAGTTGATTTGTCTGGCATTCCTTTTCTCTGTTTCACTCATATTCTCTCGCAGTACTTTCTTTCCATGATAATTTGTTGGGGTCATTCTTTGGGTTTGTAATTTTCAACAAATATCATTCAAACTGTTTTATCTTATTCATGGATTTGCCTCTAACATGCATATAATTATCTATTAAAGCATAACATTTGAACTATTCTAAAGCAAATGCTCTTGTAAATCACTGTAGTACCGTTAGGATTGGAACTCAGAAATCAAGTCTCAAGGGGAAACACATTGCTTGGTTAGGATAATTGTCCATCCTGCCAGAATTCAGATGTAGCTGCTATGGAACTGAATGTTTGTGCCTCTCCCCACTCAATTCATTGTTGAAATCTTAAGCTCCAAAGTGATGCTGTTAAGATGAGGGGCTTTATGGGAGGTGAATATGTCATGAGGGTGGAGCATTCATGAATGGAATCAGTGTCCCTGTAAAAGAGACCACAGAAAACTCTCCTGTTGCTTCTGAGATGTGGGGACACAGCAAAAAGACAGACATCATTTATGAACCAGGAAGTAGGCCCTCACAGGACACTGAATCTGGTGGCACCTTAATCTTGGACTTCCCAGCCTCCAGAACTGTGGGAAATACATTTTTGTTTATGAGCCACACAGTCTTTTGTGTGTATTCTATGATTGCAGCCTGAAAGGATTAAGTCAGGAGCTAAATCTGGATCCCAATTCTGTGCTCTTTTGTACCTCTATTCTCCTCTCCTCCCTCTCTTCCTTTTTTCCTCTAAATTATTTAACTTAAAACATTTTAAATTACAAATGACTAGAATAAAAATGTGAAATCCCCCATCAGAGAATTCCACCCTCACCCTCTCCTTTTTAGTTGTAGCCACTATTTTGATTTGTCTTACTAACCATTTTTTATATGAGGGAGATTTATGTATATGTGATATACATATATATGTCTCATATGGAGTTTTTCTTTTTTGTGTGAAAGTGAATTGTGATATATGCATAATTCTGTGACTTTTTAAAAAATGTAATAATCTCTGGATATATTTTTGGTTAAGTAGGTCTAGTTCTACATTATCTTTAATCCAGCCATGATAAGTGAGGATGATAATATATTTAACCATTTTTCTATTAATGATCATTCAGCCTCTTTTAAATATTCTTTATAAAAACAATGCTACAATAAATGTCTTTTAAACCTATGTGCAAGTATTTTCTCACAATTGTGCAAGATCTAGTTTATGTACTTTGTCAAATGTACTTGGTCATAGTTTTCTGCTGGGCGCGAAAGAAGATAGCTTGGCACTGACTACATTCTTATTGGCCCCATAGGGGAGCTTGATCAATGCCAAACAGGGGATATGAGGGAGCTGGCTGATAAATTACTCTCCCTCCTCCTGATAAGTTGTTATGAGACACAGGGTTTCCAATGCCCCTTCAGGAGATGGGCTGTGTAGGTGAGCAACCAGATATGGTTTCTAATAAGACCACAACCAAATTAATTATATAACATTTTATAATTTATTTTTCCCTTTCTTTGCCTCATTTTCTTTTTTCCCTACTCTAGCTTCCTTGCGATTATACTCCTCATAAAACTTTCTATGTAAATATTGTCTCAGGCTTTGTTTTCTAGAAAATGCGGGCTTAGAAAAAGATATATATTGAAAAGAAAAATTATTAAGTCAGAGGGTATGCGAGTTTGGGCAACCCTACTTTTTAATCAGATACATGCAATTACAAATATATAGTTATCTTTTGTTTTATTTTCTATTAATTATTAATATTTCAATTATGAAAAGAACTATATTATTATTATGCATATTATATAAAGTAATATGTTGTTACATTATAAGCATTCAATCTTAGTAAAGAACCTCTCTGTCTGGATGTATATTCAGGTAAAATGTTACATGAATTCCTGTTAAGTGATGAGAATTCCAGGGCTTTAATTTTGTAGCTAAATAAAGCAAAGCCCAAAGCCTGAATTAATTCTTTATTCTTCTCTATATTACATCATAAAGCAGTTATTCCTCCCACAGAAGCCATCTCTCAGAAGATAAGAAGTGGTTCAAAAAAACATCATTAGGACACCCTACATTACATGTTGCTGTTGGAAAGATTTTATACAGCATAAGCTTTCATAAGTTCATAATGGGGAGATAACTTGATTAACCTTTTGCCCAAGTTTTGCCATAATATTGAAATGACAGAGAAATTAAAGAATATATATATTTTTTTCTATTTGGTTTTCCAGGAAAAAGTGGTTGTAGGTGAAGTGAGAAGTGATTAGCATCTAGAACAAATAGGATTTCTCACAACTTGGGGAACTGAATCTAATCTCTGGCTTGTCAACTTGCCAAGATGTTCTTAATACCATCGCCAGAAATCCTAATTCAAACTCACATTTTGGCTTCTGGCAACTGCCTGGCAACAGCGAACATGTAGCTCACTCCATCACATCCATTATGTGGGAGTCCCTCTAGGACTGTATTTTCAAATGAGCATGTTATTCACAATACTCCTTCATCTGTGAGAATGTGGGGGAACAACAGCCCTTAAATCATGGATTGGGAGCTAGAGTGCAACTTGCTAGGTCAGGCACACCCCTTCATATACTCATCCTGTATTGTTGACCATTCATATGGAGATAAGTTCACAAAGGAGATTTCTATTGCCCTGTTAATGAAGGCCCTCTTTACATCTTTTCATCGATTCACTGTAGCTGTTCTTCTGACCCGGCTGCACTGACAGGACCTTGAGGCTTAATCATGAATAGAAAGAAGAGCCTGAATTTTCCTGGAGAGTTTCCAAGGGAGATGCTTGTAGGAACAAGTTCCTATTTAGATCAGGAAATTCAAGAAAGTAGGTGTTAAGTAGATATATGAGAGTTGTGTTGGCTTTCCATATTTGCTTAAAGTGGGGAAATGGATTGTGTGGCGCTTTGGATAACTCCTGAAACCAATGTGCTCAGCCAAATGTAAATGTGGGGTTGCAACACTGATGTGAGAGGAAAGCAAATTGTTAATGGGGTGGAAATGCTTCAGCTGTGCTTAGATTGCCAGTGAGCCAGATACACCTGTGTTGCCTTGGCGTGAGGACTGCATGGATTTGTGAAATGAAAACCTCACTTACATTCTAACCAGATTAAAGACACTGATGAAGTCAGGCTAGTTTTACTCTGCAATTAGGAAAACTGAGGCTCTCTTCAGTAGTCATCTATCGAAGCACACTGCTTTGCAGTGCTTTGTTGAAGAAGTGGTATTTATCTAACGCCTATCAGCCTGGAAACCATATCTTGAATCCAGTGTTGCCACTCCTCAAATTGCAGCTTCCTGGTGGCAACTGAACAAGCAAGTTCATACAGCAAAGGCTAGAAAACTAAAAGGTCATAGCATCCCTTCCATGATTAGCATTCTGTCTTTGACCACCTCTAGTTTCTGAAATAAACAGAAACTTTGTAGTAAAATCTTAAGAAAATGTTTTAATTTTTTTCAAAGTAACTCATACATGTAGTTGCAGGAAATAGAAAAGTATGGAAAATCTTATGGTGGAAAACAACATTCTTTTTTGAGGTGTTAGGGTCTGTTAACTATTACAGTATAATTTAATATATAATATGTAACTTGGCAGTATGTGTTTTCAGCACTATTGGTATGGTTTGGCTCTGTGTCCCCACCCAAATCTCACCTTGACTTATAATAATCCCCACGTGTCAAGGGCAGGACCAGGTGGAGATAATTGAATCATGGGCGTGGCTTCCCCCCATGCTGTGATAGTGAGTTCTCATAAGAGCTGTTGGTTTTATATGGGGCTTCCCCCTTCACTCAGCGCTCATTTTCTCTCCTGCTGCCCTGTGAAGAGGTGCCGATCCCTGAGATTGTAAGTTTCCTGAGGCCTCCTCAGCCATGCAGACTGTAAGTCAATTAAACCTCTTTACTTTATAAATTACCCAGCCTCGGGTATTTCTTCATAGCAGTGTGAGAATGGACTAATACAACTGTATTTTAGGAAACTTGCTACATTAAAGATGGCTGCTAATTGATGTGCGTGTGTGTGTCTGTGTGTGTGTGTGTTGGCGGGGCTTATGTCTATAACTCTTCTCTTTACATTTGGGTGGCTCTGTGAGTGTTCTGACCAAATGAATATGCAGACATGATTCTGCGCCAGTTTTATGGCTCAGGCTTTAGGAGACTATGAGCTACTTCTTCCTATCTCTTGGATATTTACTTGTGGAACTCAGTTGCCATGCTGTGAGAAAATTCAATTATTCCAGTGAAGAGGCTCAGATAAAAAGAACTAAGGCCCTCAACTGAAGCCAGCCTCAGCTGAGCTTGCAGCCAACAGCCAGCACTAACTTGTGATCCTGAGTCAGTTATCTTGGAAGTGGATGCTCCAGTTCCATGTAAACTGCCCAGCTAATACCACGTGGAGAAGGAGAATTGCCTAGCCATGCCTGCCCAAATTCATGACTTGCAAAATTGTGTCATATAATAAAATAGTGGCTGTGTTAAGCACTGGATTTTGGGGTAATTGTTATGCAGAACAAGAAATTAGCTATAATGGAAGCATACGGAGCTTTGCAGACTTAGTGCCCTAGTTTCAAATTCTGGTTCTAATATTTCATAGCTATGTAACATTGGGGACAGCTATTAAGCCACTGTCAGCCTTAAAGAAAAGTTTCCTTATCTGTAAAATGGCAGTAAAAATATATCTCTTAAAGGCTGTGGTGAGGATTAGAGACAAAATATGTAATTTGACTATTACATTTTCTGGAAAATAGTAACAGCTCGACATAGTAGCAATTATTTGCTATTCACCAGTTAACCCACTTCTCTGTACCTTCTTCTTTCTAAGCAGATCTTCCAGACCAGGGTATTGCTGAGGAGAATATCTTTTTTGAAAACCAACTTAGCAGAGTAAATTAAAGATCTACAATGTTTATATATCTTTCATTAAGTAATTTTATTTTATTACTGTATTCTAAGGGAATAGTTCTAAATACTGGCCATAGTATGTCTATCCAGGAAATAAGATGCTTATGTATGTTCCTGATCTCTATGCATCACTTTAAAAAATTCTGCATGTTCATTATTTTGAAGTGCATCACTGTGTTTTAGACACACCAGCCAAGGTGTTGGAAGGCAATGGCTGAATCTGCCTCCTCAAGATAACACCATCCCCAACATACTTAGGAACTATCAACAACAATTAGGAGGTTATGTATATATGAAATAATTCAATGAGGAAGTGTAACTTTTGAGAAGTGCCTTTTATTCTACAAATATTTATTGAATAGCAACAAAGTCCTAGATTCTGGGCACAATCCAAGAGAACAGAGATGAAACCATAGCCTTTGTGCTTTTCTAGAGAGTCCAATGATTTGCTGTTCTGGGCAGAGTCAACACTGCTTCTCAAACATTCTATATGTCTCAAACATGTCTTCACCTCCATGCTTCATTTTTAGTCTTTCCTCTCAAAACAATCTTCCACTTTATCAGTCAAAACATTTTGCATGACTCAATTTGAGCTCCACCTCCTCCAAGCAATCTTCCTGGATTTGTGCTATAGAACTTCTAGCTCCAATCTGTCCCCTGTTGCTGACTTCTTGTAGAACTCAATGTGTTCTCATTTCTGGCCACTCTGTGTGTCTAGTTTTCTTTTTAAATGTCTGTATTATTTCCATAACTAGATGAAGAATTCTTCATCAGTGCATCTCAAACATGTTTCTTATGCACATATGAGATACTTAGGGATCTTGTTAAAATGCAGATTCTGATTCTGTAGATTTGGGGCAAAACCTTAGATTCTTCACAGTTAACAAGCTCCAGATGAAGTCCTTGCTGCTAGATCTCAGACTACAGCCTGAGTAGCAAGTAGCTAGGTTGTAGAGGGCAGAGACCACGCTATTACTCTGTTTCTTTACAGTGCCTGGGGCGTGAAAGAGGTTCAGTGATTGTTTTTGGTGGTATAGTACAAAGAAAAGTATGCAGACTGGTATAGTTTTGATATTTGTCCCCTCTAAATCTCATGCTGAAATTTGATTCCCAGTGTTGGAGGCGGGGTCTAATGGAAGATGTCTGGGTCATGAGGGTGGATCCCTCATGAGTAGTTTGGTACTGTATTCCCAGTAATGACTTCTAACTCTGTTAGTTCACTCAAGAGTTTCCTCCTCTCCACCCATAAGAACTGATTGTTAAAAATATCCTGGCACCTCCCTTTCTCTTCCTTTCTTTTTCACCACGTAACGCCTACTTCCCTTTGCCTTTTGCTATGAGCGGAAGCAGGTTGAGGTCCTCAGCAGAAGCAGATGCTGGTGCCATGCTTCTTGTACAGTCTGCAGAACCATTAGCCAAACCTATTTTATTTATAAATTACCCAGCCTCAGGTATATTCTTTATTGCAATGCAAATGGATTAAGACACAGGCCTTGGGACAATTTTGACCTAGGTTACAATATCAGTTTTACTACTTAATGATCTGGATGATTGTGAGCATTTTATTCACTTATAAAGCACACTTACAGAGTTTTTGTGAAGTCAAAAGTAACATATATTTCAAAGCACTTGGCATAGTAGTCATAGATAGCAAGGGACTGACATATAAGATATATTTCCTGTTAATGGCACTGAACAAAATCCATGTGTTTTCAGGCTAAAATATTTCTTCACTAGAGTTGATCTTGATATTGTGCAATAAATATCTTAAGAGGAAAGAAGCTACTAATATAAGCTTTGGCTTGAGTTTTGAATTTTATTGTATGTCTATTTTATCGGTTCTAATATATATACCAAAAAATGTAGAGAAAAAATCATGCCGAGTGAAAATGGGCCAAGTGTAGCCACATGTTGCTTCTAGTCTTTTATAGTATAAAGCTTCCTTGAAGACAATTAAAGCCAATCAATAATAATTAAGGAGACAGCAATGTCACTCTTCCTGCTACAATGGGTTCTACCCAGCCTGTTTGTCAGAGATAGTGTCTAGGTGTTCTGCAGATAAAGCCCTGACAAAGACCCTCAAGAAGATGACTCAGCAGATGAACACAAGAAGGGTTGGCTGCAAGCATTCAGTGCTCAAATAGCTGCATTGGGAAAGGCACTGATTGGTGAAGATAGCCCCATGCTAGACCTCCTGAGTCAGCTCTTCTTGTCCACTGGATGAAAAAATGGTTGCAATATCTCCCAGGTTCTGATAGTTTGTATTTCAAATGTGAGAGATTAGTCATTTTTCTTTCATGGATTACATGTCAGAGTAGCAAAATAATTGGTGGAGGAAAGTTACCTTTTGAAAAGAATCACAGCTAATAAATGAGAAGAAATGATAGAGAAAACCACATTTGCAAAACTTAATGTGTCTAGATAATGGTCATTAATAGTTGCTAAAACTGTTAGATAAGAAACACTAGATGTTAAATTTTATAATAGATGGATCAGGCAGACATGACCTGAATTCACTAATTAATCTTTCCATTACTAAAAGAGGAACAAACGGGACATTATTTTTCTTTTGATGTAAGGCAATAGAAAGCATACAGAGACACTAAATAGTGTTTAAAAAATAACATATCTAGTCAGGCCTCTTGATCTAACTCCCAGTTTACAAAAAATATGAGGATGGAAGGTCATGTTAAATGACATCACAATGCTTTAATCAGTCAAACCTAGATATTCCACAAGACAAACTATTTAGTTGTTTAAAGAAAAAGAACAAATAGCACACAAAGAGGAAGAATTATAATATTTTAAGAGAGACTTGTGATACACATAATCTAAATGTAATGTGTGAACCTTGTTTGGATCGTGATTCAAACAAACTAACTTTATTGTTAATTTCATAATACCTCTACTGAAGTCATTTTTTTTAAAGTTCTATCTGTTGAGATACTTACTGGAGTATTTATTGATAACAGATGCCCACCTTTACTAGGAATCTGTGACATACAGATTCAAAGAAATAAAATATCTCCCGTTAGAGTAGCCAGAATTAAAATGTTTGTGCTGACAATTGGAAGCAAAAGTGGGAGTGAATAAAAACTCATGCATTTGATGAGTGTTTAAATAGTAGAATCATTTTGGAGAGCAATTTTGTGGTATTTAGCAAAGTTGAAATTGCGTGTTCTTTATGTCAAAAATTTCAGGAATTTCCAGAATTCCCTTTCTAGTTCTGTGAGACAGCTGATTTAGGCTGGTTGGACAACTTCATCTCCTGCTTATGGATCTGGCTAGGCTAGGTTTCTTATTTAGATTTGGACTCAGGCCTATCCCATGTTGTTATATTTTTTAAAAAAATTGATAGACTTCATAGTTTTAGATTTACAGAAATAATACCAAGACTTAACATAAACCACTCTCCTCCTGCACAATTTCCCCTAGTATTATATTAGTACAGTACATTTGATACAGATATTGAATCAATATTGATATGTTGCTATTAACTGATATCCATAATTTTTCTCGATTTCTTTAGGTTTTATGTATTATCTATTTTCTGTCCCAGGATCCCATCTGAGATATCATAGTACATTTAGTTGTTATGTCTTTTTAGTCTCCTACGGGCTGTGACAGTTTCTTAGGCTTCCCTTGTTTTCAATGACCTTGACAGTCTTGAGGAGTACTGGTCAGGTATTAACATTTTGGAGGATGCCCTTATATTAAAATCTTTCCAATGTTTTTGTCATTATTAGATGGAGATTATGGATTTTGGTACACAGGATCACAGAAATAAAGTGCAATTTTCATCAAATGATATCAAGGTTACATACTATCAACATGACTTATGATTGTTGATCGTATAATTGTTTACCTTAATCGTCTGCTGAAGCAGTGCTTGTCAGGTTTCTTTACTATAAATTTGCTGCCTCCAGCTTTCCATACTGTAGGCTTTTCCTAGATTCCACATGGTACAGTATGTGCAGCCTGCACTTGAGTGGGGAGTCATGCACTTCCTCTTTTGGGGTAGAGTATCTGCATAACTTATTTGGAATTCTTCTGCATGGCAGATTTTTCTCTTCTCTCCCACTTGTTAGTTTATTCAATCATTTATTTATATGAGTATAGACTCTTTGATTTTTAAAATATCTGGGGTTACAATTGAAAACTATTATTTCATTGTTTATATTCTTCCAATTTTGACTATTTCCTTTTGTCTCTTGTGTCCCTTGGACATAGCTCCCTGTGTGTGTGTGTGTGTGTGTGTGTGTGTGTGTGTGTGTGTGTGCATTTTTCTCAAGCATTTTCTTAATGGGCTGCAAGATGCTCCAGGCTCATTTTGTATATTTTGTGCCCCCTGTCCTAGAATCAATCATTTCTCTAAGCAGCCTTGTTTCTTTATTGAAAAATAGTATTAGAAAACAAGATCTGACTGCAATGTGTGCTCAGTGCTCCTATAGTGTCACTTCTTATGGGCTTCCTTGGCTGACAGAGCAAAGAAATATTTATGTATACTAATCCATATTTGTCCAATTATCTATAAACATTACTATATATAAAATGAAGTGCATCTATATTGAAAGTTAAACATAAGTTGTTACAATTAGGTACAATTAATAAATCATTAATTGATATGTCTCTAACTCTAATTCATTACCACATGGGTCACTCTAGATAGTTTTCCTTTCTTGTTTGGAATCTTCTGTTTAACAATGAAAACCAGCATCCACCATCCATTTACGTAACTGTTCATTATTAGTGTACACATACAGCAGTGTGAGAATTGTTAATCCATACCACATGAGAAACAATTTTATTAGCCAGAGTACAGTGTCTAGGTTCAGTTACTTTCACCTTTAATCTTACAAATTCCACTCATTTCCAAAGCTACTTACTTCATCATGTTTTCTCCCTAACCCTCTTCAGTGAGGTTGTTTCATACATTTGTAACACAGTTAAATTCCTCTGTCACATTCTGCATTCTTTCCTGGGATCCCCCAACCTCCTAAATAATTTAACAAATCTGTTATACATGAAGGTTCATTCTTTGTGTTGTAAAATTCCATGAATTTTGATAAATGTATAATGTCATGTGCCATTATTACAGTATTATACAAAATAGTTTTACCATCCTAAAAATTCCCTGTGCTTCTCTCCTCCTCTTTCTCTAAACCCCTAGCAAGCAATGAATGTTTTACAATCTCTATAGTTTTGTCCTTTCCAGGATATCATATAATTGGAATTCTAAAGTTTATAGCCTTTTTGTACTGGCTTCTTTCACTTAGCATTATGCATTTAGGATTCCTCTATGTCCTTTGTAGTTTGATAGTATGTTTCTTTTTACCAAAGAATAGCATTCCATTGTATGATGTACCACAGTTTGTTTATCCACTCACCGATTGAAGGACATATTAACTGTTTTCAGTTTTGGGTGATTATGAATAAAAGTACTATAAACCTTTGTGTGCCTATTTTTGTGTAGATAAACATTTTCAACTCATTAGTATAAACAATTAGAAGCAATTGGTGGATTGCATGGTAAGACTATGTTATCTATGTAAGAAACTACTAAATTGTCTTCCAAAGTGGCTATGGCCTTTTGCATTCTCACCAGCAATGAAGATAACAGTTCCCATTGCTCTGCATCCCTGCAAACATTTGGTATTGCCAATTTTTTTGAGCTATGCTAATAGGTGTTTAGAGATATCTCGTTGTTGTTTTAATTTTCAGTTCCCTATTGATGAAATATATCGAGAATCTTTTTATTAGGTGATTTGTCACTTGTGGATCTTTGTTGAGATGTGTCTTCAGATCTTTTACTCACTTAAATTTTTTTTTTAAATTAAGTGTTGAGTTTTTAATACAGTTTAGATATAAGTCCTTTATCAGGCATGTGTTTTGCAAATATTTTCTCCCAGTCTGTGTGGCTTGTCTTCTCTGTCTCTTAACACTCATTTTATTTTTACTTTTGGGACTAAAGATGAGGGATGATCACCTTCCTGTTCTTCTTGTAATAATAATGGCAGAGCCAAGAGAGAATGCATCAACCTTGTAATCCCATTGGAAGACCCTGATTGTGTCAAGTCTGCTAATGTTACATGGAGTAAACAAAGTTACATGATCAAATCCTACATGAATGAAATGGGGTAGTATATGCAGTTAGGGGATGGTGAATAATAAATGCTTTTTAAGAACAATACAATCTGCCATACCATCTATGAGCTGATACTAGCTTTCTATTACCTTATTCTGTGGTTTGTTTAATGTTGGAATCTTTCTGAAAGATCCTTCGACCTTCCTGGGAGACTCTAATCTGAGAAAGCCATCAAAAACCCATTTCTTTTTTTGGCATAATTTAAATTCTTAGACATCGTTCACATTTATTAATGTTACATACATAAGAATTTACCTACCATATTCCTCCTTGAGTCCAGTTCAGTATAAAAAAAAGTGTTGATTTCTCCCCACTATCTCTTCTTGGTTTACAGCATGAAATTCTGTTCTATAACCATTTTTCACAATTGTCTAACAATGTTATAATATATTGGTTGCTTACTACCAATTTTTTAAAAAGTCATGGCTTCTCCAGTCATTTCTTGCTTATCAAAATTATTTCATGAGGTGGTTTAGGCCTTGCATATTTGAATATGGTGTTTGCTCCTGTCTACTTAAAAAACAACTTGGATCACACTGTCTTGTCCTGATAACTTGGTAGAAGTTGCTTCATCATTGTTATTCTTGTTGTGGTGGTGGTTATTAATATTGTTTCATATTCTATTTTAAGAATTAAAATTTTAAAGAAGATCAATGTCTTTGACTATCTTCCAAATTCCAGTACATTTTTTTAAAAAGTAACCAATGTTATCAGCTTTGTACATTTAAAAAGAAGTAACTAATGCTATCGGCTTTGTATGTTATCACTCAAGACTATTTTATATGTCTTTAGTTATATACGCGTGTGTATACTGTATATATATTATTCCATTTCTTCTAGAAGAATTGATTTTTGAACAGAACTTTTTCTTTTCCTAGATGTCCCCTCCTTAGGAATCTTTCATTGATCCTTGAAGTTTGGTAACATCTTCAAATGTGTATATCTCCCTGTTAATTATTTTATGGCATTTTCCTGGACATTTTTATACATACGTATACTTAGAATGGAAGAATAATGTTCCAAAATATGGTAGAAGAAAAAATTCTTTTCTTTTAGAGGTTTCCAACACATTTTATTTTGCAGATAACTGATTTTGGGCTTTTGAGGACCAACATCTCTATCAATTCCTATAAAATATCCAATTAGTTTCAGTTACATAGCAGGCTGTTCTGTACTGCACACCATACTATGGCTGGTGGTCTGGTCACACATGTATAAAGGCTGCCCACTGGTTCCTGGAGCACGGTGTGTCCAAGTGAACACCTCTTCCAGGGAACTTCATTTTCCCAGGAGTGGTTTCCTTTGGCAAGAAGTTAGTCAGTTTACGCATGTGGCTTTGGTGCCTGTGAGCAGGAAGTGTCTGAAACTTGCAGGATGTGCCGCTTTTTCTCTTATGAAGACAGACACCTGAGAATCCACTGCCCTTATGCTTAATGACAGGAATTCCTCCTCATTGTTTAGTAGGTTAGGATATAAGAAAGCCTGTTTTTAAGTAACACAGATAACCTTTTTAGATTGCTTAGTTATTCTAGAACTATAAAATTCAAGAAAATGTAGGTCCCATGAAAGATTTAAGAGTTTTAAAAAACTAAAATCTAGTTTCTCCCAGCAAATAGTACTTCAGGCAAAACGCTTCCAATGTTTCTAAAATAATACTAAGAGAGCATCTGATTATACCAGAGCCATTGAAAGAAGTACATATTTATTTGAATAATAAGCTTACATTTGAGCTGCAATTTTGGCAATGCAGATTTTTAACACAGATCACAAAAAATGTGCACAAAAAGTACTAGTGCAAAGGACAAAACAATGCTAAGAATTAGACTAAATATAGCTGCTGCTTTTAAGAAAACAAAAGGCCTGGAATCACTATACAAAATATAAAATGTATTAAACACTACCATCCATAGAACAGTCTTTATTATTAATGATGTTTAAAATTATCTGCATAGTTAATTATATATTGAATCGTAAATGAGTATTATACATGAACCTCCTTTTGGAAGGGAATTCCTTGTTGCATTATGAAATATCTAATCACATTATATTGCAAAAAGTATATTTCTTTGCTATTGATAAAACCATTAATGGTATTACTGTAAATACGAGGAAGGCTACAGAAAAAGAAATACAATTTCATTTTTTCAAAGTGTTTTTCATGCAGTGAAGTACTTGCTGTGTTGAACCGAATGCAGTAGTGGAGAATGTCCTGTGTCTAAGATGTTCTTGAATGACAAGACAAGGCTTTTCAATTCAAAGACCAGAAGTAATCATGTAACCCTCTTATGACTGGGATACCGTTGTGTGCCACTCACCAATGCTGTCTTTCCAGAAGACCACTCAAGACACTTAAAAAACCGTAAGACTTACCCGATAAATATACATAAAATGAGAAGACATCAACTGCTATTTGACATTGGTATTGGTAATGTCTGTCCTATGTGAAAGCACTTTTAAAAAGAGAGCACCTATGTGCAAGAGATAAGCATCTAGAGATTCAAAATGAATCAACAGTGTCAGGTAACAATATAATTCTCAACTCAGAAGCTGACTCAAGATTAGGTGCAATTTCAGTTAATGTAACAGGAGAAAAAGACACTGGATTTTATTTTGTTAATGTATCCACTCACGAATTGACTTAGGGTCACCAGATGTGTAGACACAATAAGATTTTTATTGTTTATAGTCTTTAACTGAAGCGATGATAAAGGAAATAGATCTATTTTAAAACAAAACCAAAAAGCTATTTCTGTCTAGATTAAGAAGTGGCCCCAGGTGTGGGATTCACATTTTGAGTGGCTGCTTGGGCAACCTCAATGATCCAGGGTTGGTCTATGATTCCAGCTGCATGGCTGCCCTTCTCTACAATTCCAATAATCCATGCTTGGTGGCCTCCGCCACATTTGGGGGAGTTTATCTCTGCACAGAACCAAGCTGCTTGCTCATGTGGTAAACAGATCAGAATGCCTCCTGCTGTCTCTGGACATGTTCCCTGCATGAGGCTGAACATGTTTCCACAGGCCTTGCTCATAACAGTCATCTTGGCCAGCACAGGGGCCATTGTCAATTACAAAAAACCATTCCTGTGGTGCTTGGTCAGGTTCTGTGTATGGCCCCAAATCCTAATGCCCATGATGTCCTTGGCTGCATGGGCACTGAACGTATGCATGATGCTTTCCTGTTGAACCTCACCAGGTTCATTATTGCTTCTTGGTATGTCAACTCTACATCTTCGTGGGTGACCACTAGTTTAATTTTATTTCATTTTTCAGGAATATCCAGCCACTGCTATTTGACACAAGTGGCAGTGGTGCACAGCCATTCCACTTGTGCCCCCAGGGGTTTTGTGAACTCCAGCACATCCCCTGGCACTGTATTGTCTGGCATGATAAATTGATTGGCCTGTAGTTGTAGTGACTCCTCCTAAAACAATCCAGGAGGTTAGCACTGTTTGGTCACAAGTTACAGACATTCCTGCTTCCTCAGCTGCATCTTTTAAACCCTGTGTAATCAGGGGCACCACTTTATCCTTTTCCCTGTCAGTCGTTTCGTTATTGATGAAAGAAAACATATATTCAGAATGATTTTTTTAGTTCAAAAAATGTTTCTTTTATTGTATCTTTGGACATTTTTTTCTTTTATTGTTCTGTTTCCTTTTACTTCAAAAAGACCTATTATATATATACTGGATCACATGTTCTACATATATTATCCTTCTTAAACTTATGAATTCTTTTTCCAATTTCATGTTTCTCATTTTAGTTGTCCAAAGCCTGTCTCAAATGTCCCTTGGCTGTTTTCAGCAGGTTCAGTTCTACTTCTTACTGACTATAAATTGTTTTCGTTTCCATGATATTTTATTATACCTTCCATTTGTTTACTGATATCTGCCAGTTTCGTATTCATTTCCTTACTACACCTTATATTTTTTGATTTGTTTATCTTTCATTTATATTCTGATTTCAATGAGGTCATACTTTCTATAATTTATAGAATGTCATCAAAAATCTTTTAAATGTTCCCCTGCTTCCTGGTATGACCTTGAAGAGCAGTCTTTATATGCCTTCTGTTTGTTATATTATTTTCATTCTTTTTACTTGTTGTCTATACTGAACCCTAATGGATTATAAATTATATTTGTGGCGCTCATTTTGGGGCTATCTGTTGGAGCAGATATGATACAGGCTGGGGAAGTGAACCAGCAGAAAGGCAGGTTCATCCAGGCTTGTTGTTTCTAAGCACCTCACCAACTCTGCCCCAGGGTGTGTGCTCTGTGCTCTCAGAGTGAGGCTAGCAGCCCCTTGAGGAGGCAGGAATCTCTGTGCCAAATTGTTCAGTCCTGTATGTCACAAGTCTCTCTCTCTTTCCTTTCTCTTTCTCACTCTTTCTCTCCCTTCAGTATTTTATGTGTTTATTTTCCTTCAGCTGATTGTAAGAGGCAGCTGCAAGGCAGAAAACCTACCCAGGCCACCCTAGAATCTGGCCCTTCGAGCAGATAGATGCCTGCAGATTTCCTCATTTGTTCCTCTTGCCTAAACCTTACAGGGGTGAGAATTCAGTGCTAGGTCAATAGCTCCTCAAACCCTTGACCTTGCTCTCCTAAATAAGGGAATTGTACTTTGGACTCTTCAAGTCCTTGCTACATAATGTTAAAGGTTTTCTGTCATGCGAGAACATAAAGATACATGTTATCATGTTTTATCCTTGTGTCTTCCATAAACGATATACATTTAACATATGGATTGTGGATATTTTCTAACTTTAATGAAGATGGAACTCTTTTTCTCTCATTGTGGTGTTTTCACTTGGTGGTATATGTGTCTTTATTTCACCAAACCTAACCATATGTCTTTCTAAATTTTAAGATAAGTTTTTTTAAGTCAAGTGGGGTAGCACTTGCCTGTAGTCCCAGATGCTTGGCAGGCTGAGGCAGGAGGATCATTTGAGCCCAGGAGTTCGATTCCAGAAACATAGTGAGATCCCTCTCTTAATGAACAACAGAAAAGAGAAGATATACAGGTTTTCCTAATTTTAGCAGTAACATACTCTATATAAGAAACTTGGAAAAAAACATTAAATCATAGAGCTAAATAAGTAAATACATGAACAAACAAATAAATAACATGACCCATTACCTACCTCCTAGATATATCAGTGCTTATCCGCTAACGTTTATTTCTTCAGTGAATTTCTATGACCTTCAAAGTTGTCAAAGCCCTGTAGACAGGAAACCCATTCAATTTTCTTTAATCAAATATCTAATTGTTTACCTGATGACAATAAAAACACAAAATACTGCCAATTTCAAAAGTGATTAGTTAAGTGATAAACCAAGAAATATTAAGACTATTAGTGATATAATAATTATTAATAAAAACAACTGAAAATGATAAAAGTAGTTGCCTCGTGTGAGGAAGTGGGGAAGAGGAAGAGGTAATGTGAGATTTGCTTTTCAACTTAAGCTTTTCTTTATTATTTGATATTTTGTAACCATGTAAATGGGTTACTTTGAGATAAAAATCATTCATTAAAAATAAGAAATCAAAATAAATTACATGTTACTGAAAATGTGTTTTTTGTGCAAAATTTTTACACCTTGTTAAGTTATTCTCTTATCACCGTCTTTAATTTTCAACCATTATGTAATAGGAATTAAATAAGAAATAATACTTAGATCACTGTTTTGGTTATGTATTTAAACATCACATTTCTTGACTACTGACACACAATGCCTTATTTCCCTAATACTTTCTGATGCTTTGAGTTCTACATCACATGACTTACGTCTTTTGTCTTCGGTTATATGAGCAAAAATACACAAATTTGTCATGAGATCATATACATTTCATTGTCTCTTTCTTATACAGTCTGTTAGGGGAACATGGAAAGCCTCCTCATGCCCCCTGGGTGTTCCTGTTTCTGGATTTGTAACTTGGCTTTCAGAGTCTTCCTACTACTTCTCTCAGCAGCTATAGGAAGCAAGCCCTTGTCCTGCTCCTTGTCACCCAGTTGGAAGACTCCTGACTTAGGCGGGGAGAAGAAAGAGGCAAGTGACACACTTTCCAGGTCCAGATATCAGACGAGCTTTTGAATCTCCTTGGACCAAATTTTTCTCATCCACATATCCAGGGTGTCAGACTGAGTAACTGGGAAGGTTTATTTGGAATCTAAAATGTTCAGATTCCACAAAAGTGTGGGATAATATCATTTGTGTCACATAATCCTTATCTAGGCAGTGATGTCAGATGATTCCAGGCCTCTATCTCATACCTCTGGTTGCCAAATACCTATAGAAGTTCACACAGATATGCCCCTATGGAGCACTTGAAATGAGGGGGGCAGGCGGACCTGGGTTTCACTGAAGAGGGAAAATGCAGAAGCAAATGATTTGGCTACTATCACGTTTTGAAATGTAAAGATGTGAGAGTACGTGGGTGTTGCTGGAGTTGGAAAAATAAATGAGTTTTAGCTCACAAATCCAATCTCTTTAAATACCTGGAGAGACTCCAAGCTTCCTGCAAAAAACCAAACCAAAACAAAACAAAACCACTTTCTTAACCTCCCCTTCATTTCACGAGCATCATAATTAGAGCAAGGTATGCATAATGAGGAGCTCTGCAAGGTCAGATCAATCTAAAAGCAGGAGAAATTTAATCCCCTAGACTCTGCAAATAACTGTGGCAGGAGGCTGAGGCCATCTTTCCACAGCTTTAGAGAATTCATTTATTCTTTTGATCCGAATTTTAAGTTCAAAGGATTCCAAAAGCAAAATAAAACAAAAGGAAAAAAAAAAACCCTTGGGATTTGCATTACATTTGTTTTGTATGCTTTATTGATTTTATTTTGTTCTCTCACACACTATTTGAGGCAGGCACAAGAAGGATCATTTCCCCCATTTCATAGCTGGGGTGGCTGAGGCACAGAAAGATTGCATGACTTGTTCAATATCACATAGTGATTTTTCAAAGGTAGGACTTATACCTGAGGTTTCTGACTCTGGCAGTTTCTCCTGCCTGCTCACTTTGCTGCTCCTCAAAGTCTTTCACACAGGTGGCTCAGGAGGTAACATATACCAATTACCCTGTGTGGGGCCTAGAAGAGGGTAGATGCTCAAGAAATGGTAGCTACTCCCTTAGTTTTAGCCGCTCCATTTTAGGCCCTACATTCTGTAGTGCAGGACCTTGTTTGGTAAAGTTTTTCTTAATGATCCCTGCCATGAGGAATGAAAAATTAGACTTACCAAGCACTGTATTTGGAAAACATGTGGGTTATGAAGTCTGCAAAATTTGCACCCAGGGCTAGCACAACTAACTCATTTTTTGCCAGCCTTTTGCTCTTTCTTTCTATTTCAGTAAAACTTCCGTCAAGTATATTCAAACAAGATATGACTACTGGCATTAACATTAGTGAAATGTGTTAAAATTTGTCTTCCTAAGTAAATGAGAGAACTCTAGTCATGATTTTGCATTGCTGGAATTTGCAGATAGTTTAAAATCAGCTTCCAGTCATCTATGCTCTATATGCAGGGCACATGTTTGTTTTATTTTCTGTTTTTTTCCCTCAATTATTTTATGTTGGCTTTGAGGCTCAGGAGTCATAACACTATTGCATGATTAATTTTGTGCCTCTATTATGATGGAGTTTTTGTGAAATTAACTGTGCTGTTTCCTTCCCAGTAATGTCCTCTGATGAATATTTTATTTCTTTCAATTGCTGTGTGGTCTGCCTTGCTTGATATTTTGAGGTACTTTTACAAATAACAAAAACCTCTGCCCCTCAGAGTACTGTGCCTTTGTAGGCAATCCAGAAGTCAGCCAAGAAAGCTCTTCCCTTTAAGAGCACAGAACATGTCCAATTTTTGTGCCCACAGGAAAGGAACAAGACTTCCCTGATCTCCCAAAAGCCATCAATTAGAAATCACAGCAGCATCAGCACAGAAAAGCGGACATAGTTGCATCTCGCCATCATGGAGATGTGTTACCAGGCCAGTCGAGTACCATGTTTATCTGAGACTACAGAGAATTGCTTGGGTTTCCTATTTATTCTCCCCTGAGCACAGCGATGGCTCTTGAATGTTCGATATAGACTCCTTCCCGGCAGCTCCGAGCCTTGTGCAGCTGCCTGATTTTCTAAGGAGGGCATAAGTTCAGGAACAAGAAAAAAAAACATGCTGAAGGAGTGACAGGTGCAGGTGCAAGGCCAGAGAAATGGGAAAAATGGAGAAGCTACTGATTGCCAGACACTGTGCTTGGTGCTTTAAAAATATTACCTCTTTAATTGTCACAATCACCTGGTAATGGGGTTATGATCTCCAGTCTACATATAAGACCTCTGGAGCTCAGAGAGGTTAAGTAATTTGTCTAAGGAGCCTGGTATCCAGCATTCAAATATTTATTGAGTCAATCATGAATGAATAAATGTTATACAGCCAATGCAAGGAGTGAATGAAGAGAGCCCCTTTTAACTCCATTTTATAGGAATAAATATTCTCTGTGGCAGTGGGAGGACCTAGCAGACTGGGCATGGGAGCTTATGAAGCAAAGTAGTTTGAATGAATTGCTGGCAAGATAAGGACAGTGATGTGTCTCTGTTTTCCCAGTGTGCACTCTGTAGTCTGTAGTCTTTGTACGAAGTCCTGAGTGATGGCCCTGGCTATTCCATGTCCCACTCCATCCTTGATTTGCCAGAGTCATCAGGAGGTCCCCAGCATTAGCTGAGCTACTTGATGTGATCTCATTGTACATAATCCTGCATATGGCAACTAAGAACTGGAAACAACTATCAAGGTCCTAAAAATTTTCTGCCTTTTGGGGCACTTGGAAGTAAGGTAAAGAATGAAGCACTTTGGGGTTAGACAACAAACATGGTTTTCACATGTAAGTGACACGGGGTGTGCCCTGCAATCCTGCTCATAAACTTATTTCTTTTTTCAGGCCCTGTTTCTGCTAAATCTTGTGATTTTCCAGATTGCGCTGAGAGCCAATTTTATACCCCCTTTGAAATAATTTGGTTTCTGCATTCAAAACTTCTGTTATTGTGATGGTCTGGAGGGCAAGCTGCACAAAATGCTTTCTTCCCCATGAATTAAATGCTCTTAGGCAAGAGGAAAGAGGGTGTGAGATTGTCGTGCCTGCCTGAAAGCAGGCAGGTATCTCCAGCATCCATATCAAAGCCTTCAGTGCTCATGGTGACATTAATAATAAATGACGAATTTCTTGCAGGCTTTCAATTCAGCAACATTGCTTTTCCTGTGGTTAGGTCAGTTCCAGTGTGTTTGGCTCTAGTATTTCAGAAGTCTCCTGCCAAACAAATGCAAAAAGAATTAGCAGCGTGCAATGATTTTGCTTTGCTCACCATAAACAGCCTTTTAGCTTAAAAAGAAATACAAGTACAGTTTTTCAAGTGAATCTTGGTTATAAAAGCTTCTCTGAGGATTACTAATCTAAGTAACTGCTAGCGTGGTCTTGAATCCTCTTTTCTGATATTGATGGGCCAATTAGGTGGAACTAGAGGACAGAAATTGGGCTAGTTACCCAAGGTGGTACTAGAAACAGTGTTGGTGGGCTTCACCTCTCTGCCATAGCAGAGGGCAGTTGGAAAACAAAACAAAACTTCCACTAATTTCTCTCCATCCCCACTGGACCTGCCAAACCACCACTCTTAACTCTCAAATGACCATGCAGAAATCTAACTGCTCTATATGCTTCCCCTTTCTGCTCCAATTTAGAAAGCCATGGTGAGCTTTTGAAACAAATGTTAACTTAAGCAATTGATTCCGTGGTTGAAACCTTCCAATGACTTTCCATTGCACTTGGCGTAAAATCCAAAATCCTACCGTGGCTCCTAAGGGGCCCAGCAGTGTCCCTGGTCTCATGTCTGTGGCTCTCTTGCTCCATTACTTACTGTTATCTAGCCATGCTGGACTTCCAGAAAACCCTGGGACTCAGCAAGCTCTTCCCTCACTGCTGCAGCCTCTGCACATGCTGTCTCACACCTCTGCCTTCACTGTCTTCCTCTGTCTCTGTCTCACCTATACTTTCCCTTCAGGTCTCAGTTTAAAGTTGCATCCCCAGAAAGTCTCCCTGACTAAAATAAAAATATACATTCATACTTAGGACTTAAGATGAGGACTGTTTGCTAGTGTATATTTTACTTGAGATTTTTTTAAAGCCTGCCTTCCTACTGGTTTATAAACTCAGTTAAGCAAGAATCAAGGCTGTTTCATATACCACTATATCCTTAGCACCTAACAGAGCGCCTGATACTTAAGAAGTTTTATAAATATGTATTGAATGAATAAAAAAATGGCATCTTGTGCCATCTGTCAATTTTACTTACCTTTGTTTTTAAAGCCACTGTATGGGATACCCAGTTTCAGCCCTCAGATAAACGGGCACAGCCTTGCTGGGTGTTCATACTGCTCGGTGGGCTTGCTGGCTGCTGCCCCACAGCTGAGCATCTATTTCATGTCCTAACCCAGGTTTGGCCCTTGCAACCTGACCTCAGACCCGTTGTTCTAAATTTGATCTCTGATTGCCCTGCCTAGTAGTCTGAACCTGTGCTCAAAGCCTGTTTTGATGAAAGCTTTCAAAATCCTCAGTTTTAAAAATCTGTAGTATCCTGGTAGGTCTCTCTGTAGAATAGCTGTCACGCTTTATATACAGCTCCAAGAGAGTCAGTCCAAGCCTAATTCAACTTCTTGTCTTGGCTTATATAACTTTGAAGGCTAAGTGGAAATATTTATAAATTAATCAGCATTGAAAATATAATGGTTTTTGGAATTTACAAGAAGTCAGGCCTCTGGAATTTCCTAAAGCCATAGAACTTAAGAATGTAAAATAACATACTTTGGGAATAAAAGTATAAATAGAAGTCTGATGGATTTACCAACTGTGCCTTCATCTAACATTTCCCTTGCTGCTACTGTCTTTTGAAGTCAAGAGTAATACCATTTTTTTTATAGAGATATCATTCCAAATTCTGTGAAGACTCCTCATATATTTTATTATACCATGTTTTATTTTATTTTGGTAAGAACACACCATGAGATCTATCCTCAACAAATATATAAGTTGAGTTGACTATAGGTACAATGTTGTACAGCAGATGTCTAGGGCTCATTCATGCTGTTTGAGACTTTTTATCCATTGATTAGTGACTCTCCATTTTCTTCTCTTCCTAGGCCTTTGTCACCACTATTCTACTCTTTGATTCTATGAATTTGACCATTTGAGACCCTTCATGTAAGTGAAATCATGCACGATTAGTATTCTTGTGACTGGCTTATTTTACTTAGTGAAATATCCTCAAGATTCATCCATATTGTTGCACATAGCAGAATTTCCTTCCTTTTCTAAGGCTGCACAGTGTTCCATTGTATGTATATGCAACATTTTCTTCATCTATTCATTCATCAATGTTTTCACATATTGCTTATTGTAAATTGTGTTACAATGAATATGGGAGTGTCAATATCTTCTCAAGATTCCTATTGCAATTATTCTGTAGAAATACCCAGAGGTGGGATTTGTGAAAATTTAAAACATCTTACCCTTGACTCTCCAGACTTCTTACTTGATGCTGACTCTCTAGAGGAGTGCAACTGCATTTATTCCTGAAGTGTGTCACAAATACTGTAGCATGTTTAATACCCATACCCATCAAATATACTGATTTTGTGGCAAAGAATTCATCAAAATCTCAATGCATCATAAGGAAAGGGACAATGATGCAGAACATTTAAGAATTCTACTGCAATATCTTCTCCTTTAAAACAACAACAAAAAAAACAATCCTCAACCTCTCATTAATAAATGCTATGTGCCTGATAGAAAAAAAAGACTTTCGGGGCTGGGTGTGGTGGCTCACGCCTATAATCCCAGCACTTTGGGAGGCCGAGGCAGGCAAATCACTTGAGGTCAGGAGTTTGAGACTAATCTGGCCAACATGGTTGAAACCCCATCTCTACTAAAAATACAAAAATTAGCCAGGCATGGTGGCGTATGCCTGTAGTCCCAGCTACTTGAGAGGCTGAGGTGGGAGAATCACTTGAACCTGGGAGGCGGAGGTTGCAGTGAGCCGAGATTGAGCCATTGCACTTCAGCCTGAGCTACAGAGCAAGACTCTGTCTCAACAACAACAACAAAAAAAAAAAAAAAAAAAAAAAAAAAAAATCAAAAGACTCTCTGGCTCTCCTGATGGCATTTTTTTTTATCACTGTAAACAAAATATCAGTGAAAGGTTGAGTCTGTCTATGCCTTCCCTCTTACCAATTTACAAAATAAACATTTACTGATTTGATCATTAGAGTTTAAACTATTGAACTGAAGACATAAGCTCTTTGAACAAATATTGAAGAGAAGAGACTGATCAGAAATTCTCATGAGACCAAAACTTGATACACTGATGATTATAGCTTCTCTTACCTGTCAGTCTTTGGAAGAAAATATGGCTCTAGATTTTCTGAAGATGCATCTGGCGTACACCAGCCAGCAGACTTTGGGCAATCGTTTCCTTGGGTGTTCTTCCAGTTTATTAAAAAGTAAATCAGTTTTGAGTTTTGCTTTGTAAACTGAACTTTCCAAACAAGGGTATTGAAGTGATGTATAACTGAATGCCTAAGTCTCCATTATTTTGGGATTCAATAGGCATTATTTTGAAAACAAACCAACTTAATCAATGTTAGCCCTACCCAAAATGAGATTATACTAAAATCAAATTTTTGTTTTTTTAAATCCACCCGAAAAAAATTAGTGCAGAGAATTATTAGGAAAAAATTAGTGCAGAGAATGAGTTTTTTTTTTTGTTTGTTTTTTTGTTTTTTTTTTTTCCCACTGGAGTCAAGCTCTGAATGCATTGAGAATCTCAGGAAAGTGTAAGATGTTGTCTGGGTGGTGATTTCCTTTGGGGCTGAGGGTCATACTAAAAAGCAGGCTTGGTTGGAAAGGTTGATTGCATACAGTGTGATTGTAAGCTTTGTGCCTCACCCTCACTGGTTACAAAAAAAACCCCACTCAATGTTAACACATTTCCAAACTCTCTTTGCATCTAACATTTCACCATAAAAGCCCATTACTTTGGGGAAGTCACTTCTTGGTTGTCATTCTGGTTGAAATTGCCTCCCTCAAAAAATCACAAACAGGATATGTAGGGATTGGTGAGACTAAGGTATAGAAACTGGAACAGGAGAAAGGGAGACAAAACTAGAGCTGTATCAGCCCTATTTGGGCTAAGAGAGTGGGAAGGAGCAAAGGACTATGCCAGTGAGTCAAAGGGCCCTGAGGGGTGGGCTGGAAGATGAGAGTGCACCATTCACAAGTCCTGCCTCTTTCCTGGCTTCATTTAAACCAAGAACATCTATCTGGGTAAGGCAGAAAATTAATGACACCTTTGGTCCCCTAAATATGCTCTAGACAACCGACTATGTCAGAAAAAAGAAGAGAGGTTACCTAAATGAAGGGTAACTGAATTTTTCATTTGGTATAGAGCTTCATACACAATTTTACCAAACATTTAATGTGAAATTTACTTTGTAAAATAGCAGTTTCCATTGAGGCCAAGGCAGACATTTTCTGGCCACATGTGTATAACTTTCAAAGGACCGTGAGAGACACAGAGAGAAGAGGGAGACACAGTTAGACAGTGAGAGCACAGGCCTACCTGTAGCTTTCTCTGAACCAGACAGAGAGTGGACAATTTGGAAAGAAAATGCAGAGCCAGGAGTTAAGACAAAAAGTGAAGTTTTATGAGTTTCCCTCTTTCTCTTGTTCTTCTTCCTTTTACTTCTGTGAATATTTGCAGAAAATTATAATCCTGTTCTATATTTTGAGAGAGGATGTAGATCTCCCAGCTCTGAACTTGTCACAGCCGCCATTTCCCACTGCCAACCACCTATGGATTTCCTATAAGCAGAGTTCATTCATTGTGAAAATTAGATAATTGAAACAATCTATCTGCTTCAGGCTGCTGGCTTCAGGGGTGACACTCACCCGTTGCCATGACAAATAATTTTCAGAGTGAGATTTTAGCCACCATAACTCACTGAACAATATATTGTTGCCCTGCTCTGTTTATCGGGAAGAGAGGATTTTTTTTTCCAAAATGAAATTAATTAATTAATTATTTTTATTGGCTCCTGGAGATGATAAAGCAACCTCCTGCCAATTCATCTTCCAGCCAGCCTCCTCCCTTTTGCACTATGATCCTCTCCCTTGCTCCAAAAGAAGACATGATAAAAGAGTGCAAGGCTGTCGATGGTGCTTGTCTGGGTTCATTCAGTCATGCCTTCCGGGTGGCAGGATATTGATTATGGTTCGGATCCTGAAGGGATTAAATCAGAGCAGGTGAGAAATACATACCTGTTGCCTCACAAATTTTCATGCGGCACCCTCATCCAGGGGTTAATTACATTTCTGTATCTCTCTAATCAGAAAAGTCTTCAAAGGAGAGGGGCACAGGCTTGGAATAATCTTCCTCTGAATTTCGTAGGATTAAAAGCAGTCAGCAAAGCCAGGGCTGTGAAGCCGAGACCTCAGCTGCTGTTGATCTCTACCTAGTCTGTATGTCTGGAAGGTGTGTGGCCCATCAGATGCACTCAAGAAATACTTGCTGAACAAATAAATGAATGCTTGAGTGAAATGACTGTCTCACTTCACTTCAGATACGTTGAATTCCAGTGTCCTCCCCTTTTTCCTTTTCATCAAAATCTGCTCTTACAATTCTGTTTCCATTTATGCATAAGTGCTTGAAAGCTTAAAGAAGCATTTCCCAAAGCGTGAGCACAAGCACTTGCGACCTGTTCAATGGAAAGAAGGTTGTATGTTCACGTGAGTTTGGGAAATTGTGCATGCTAGATTCTATTCTTGGTGATTGAAAATACTTACAGGAATACTAAAGGCTCTTCCTCTTGCAGATAAAAAAATCTGGCTGACTCTGAGGAACTCAAAATTTCCTAAACTTTATTAATTCACTTCACTTTATTTTATTCAATAAACATTAATGAAACATCTATAATATGTCAGGAAATGATCTAGGTACAGAGAGGGAACAGTCAGATAAGTCTCTGTCCTGTGGAATTTACATTCTAGTGGGAAAGACACTGCACAGTAAGTAAATAAAAATTTGATGTATCAAATCATGATTAGTACAACGGAGAAACACAGAGAAGGATAGGAAGACTCTGATGGGGAATCACCCTTTAAGAAAATTTTTAAAACAGGGTTTCACTCTGTCACGAGGTTGGAATGCAGTGGTGCAATCATGGCTCACTGCAACCTCAAACTCCTGGGCTCAAGCAACCCTCCCACTTCAGCCTCCCAAATAGCTGGGACTATGGATAAGTGCCACCACACCCAGCAGGAGTTGCCATTTTAAGTTGAGTGGTTAGTGGTTACTCTAAGGTGATGTTTGAGCAAAGACCTGAATGAGGTGAGCAAAGGATCCCCTGGGGGAAAAGACTTTGAGGTGAGGGAAGCAGCAAGTGCAAAGGCCCCTGAGGAAGGGACATTTCTGGAGCATGTGAGGAAACTAAGATGGCCAGCACAGTTGGTAGATCCAGGATAGGGAGAAATACAGGAGAAAGATCAGCGACGTGACAGTGGAGGGGGCTAGGTTGCGTAAATTGTATTCAACTACAAAAGTGTTTTCCTTTTTCTTCAAGTATAATCTCTTAAAATGCTGACTGAGAAGTGTCGCCCTTGCTCTGAATCCTGTTTGTCCTCCTGCCCAGTAAATCACACAATTAAGAAAAGAAAGAAAGAAAAAAACATATGCAAGAACCTGTTTCCTTACCTGTAAAAGGGAAAATATAATATTATCTTCCTCTCAAAGTTATTTGAAGGATGAAATAAAATAAATTTTATATGATGACAGATATGTGGTTACAGCTCAATAAATGTTAGATCTCTGCATCCTCTCTCCTTCTCATTTCATCTCCCACAAACCTCATTGTCAAGCTGCTGTCATCTATAAGTACCAAGTGCAGAATCAGGAAAGTCATAGCAGGCCGGGCGCGGTGGCTCATGCCTGTAATCTCAGCATTTTGGGAGGCCGAGGGGGGCGGATAATAGTCAGGAGTTTGGATCACGAGGTCATTATCATGAGGTCAGGAGTTTTACCAACGTGGTGAAACCCTGTCTGTACTAAAAATACAAAAAAATTAGCCAGGCGTGGTGGCACACAGCTGTAATCCCATATACTCAAGAGGCTGAGGCAGGAGAATCACTTGAATCCGGGAGGTGGAGGTTGCCGTGAGCCGAGATTGCGCCACTGCACTCCAGCCTGGCAACAGAGCGAGATTCCGTCTCAAAAAAAAAGTCATATCAGAGCAACCATTGAAGGTGGACACAAACAAACCCAAAATGTAGTGCACAATATGCAGTAGATTTCACTAATTAAAGATGAGGAGAAAAAAAGTTCCAATGCCAAAAGAATGAAGAAAAGAGTAGACGAACCAGCAGGGATCAGGGCTGTGGGCTGTGCACACAGCACGGTGTTTCAGGACAAGATGCAGGGGAGCCACAGGGCACAGAGAGTGAGGACGGCGCCTGGCATTTCCGGAGAGACTTCCTGGAATGGTGAAGGTCAGAGGTGTCTGAGGGATTCATGGGAAGAAGATTGGGCATTTTTGACATCTCATGTTGAATAGTATTAAATGCCCTGGCTGGAAATGTGGGTATATATAGATTCTGACAACAAAAGACTGGCAACCTCAGGTAAAATTAGAGTTTCTGTTTACTCATATCATAATGAATACATTATAAGAGTCTGTCAATCTGATGGTTATGAAAATGTACCTCATTGATATTTTATTCGATATCTCCCCAGTTAATGTCATTGAGCATCTTGTCATGTTTGTTGGAAATTGGTGTTTAATTCATTTACATTTATTGAGGTTACTTATATGCCTGTTCTTATTTCTTTCATGTAGTGCTTCCATTTTATTTCACTCTTGCTCTATTGATAATTATTTTTATTGTTGCCAGTCTTTTGGTATTACAAGCACTATTTCAATGAGTAATCTCCCATCCATGTCATCATGTACGCGTTTGGGAATATTTGTTAGATAAATCCCTAGAAGCAAATAACTGGAGCCAAAGTATGTATATTTATAATAATTTTTAGGAAATGTATTTTATTTTATTCTGTAGTAGGCAATAGAAGAACATATTATATATTTTTAAAAGGATCAAAGGGTTAAATTGTGAAAATTAAGTCTTCAGTCAACCTCTTCTCACCTAGCCACCAGTAAATATTGCTACCAGCTTGTAAGAAATCCCTCAGAAATATTCCATGCATATATAAGCAACTGTGTACACTGGAGAATTTATTTCACCTAGGTGGATTTGTGTTTTCTTCTGCATTGTAGTTTATAGCAAAGCTATATAGCTCTTGCCAGGACACTAAATAAAGCAGAGACACTAGGCTTTGATGTGAATATTTCTGATAGGAACATAATTCTTTTGTTATCTTGTCATTTAGTATTAGCCATTCACTTGTCATCATGATGCATGTCACCAATAAAGTGATTGTTTCTTTAATTTCAGTATGCCTAACACTTTACTCTGGAGGAAAAGCTGGCTGTCAAGATGAGGCCCTGGCCACACATTTTTTAACTTGCTTCAATCTGGATTGGTTGCTTGCTGTATTTGGTACACATAAGTTATTCTGGGATCCTTTGTTGCCAGCATTTTGGGAATTTTCTTTGCTTCTTACTTTCCTTCCTCATTTTCATGAAAATTTCTAGTAGTTTTCAGAGAAAGGTGTGTATAGGAGATAAACAACTTGAGATCTTCTTAGTTACAACATAGTTTCAATTTATTTTTATTCTTGATTGATAGTTTAGCTGGGTATTAAATTCTACCCTGGTGATTGTGTTTCTTCAGACTTTTGAAAGCATTAATAAAGCTTCCAGTGTCACTTTTGAGAACTCAGAAGACACTTGTCTTTGTTTCCTTTTATCTTGAAGTGTTTAAAATCTTCTAATGTCTCCAGTAAGCTAAATTGTCACAATGTTATGCCTTGGTTTATTACTGATTTTGCTGGGTTTTTGTGAGACTTTTCTTTTCTTTTTTTCTTGAGACAGAGTCTTACTCTGTTGCCAAGGCTGGAGTGCAGTGGCTTGATCTCAGCTCACTGCAACTTCCGCCTCCTGGGTTCAAGTGATTCTCATGCCTCAGCCTCTGGTGTAGCTAGGATTACAGGTGGGCACCACCACACTCAGCTAATTTTTTCTATTTGCAATAGAGACAGGGTTTTGCCATGTTGGTCAGGCTGGTCTCGAACTCCTGGCCTCAAGTGATGTGCCCACCTCAGCCTCCCAAAGTGCTGGGATTACAGGCATGAGCCACTGCACTGGACCTTGTGAGACTTTTCAATATGAAAACTGTCTTTTAATTTTGGGAATTTTTTTGAACTAGTTTATTCATAATTCCTTCTTGTTCATTTTCTTTATTTTCTCTTGCAGGAATGGTTATAACTTCAATTTGTTTTTCTGGATCGAATCTTCCGTTTTCTATTCTCTTGTTTCTTAGTTTTGTGTTTGTACTCTATTTTCTGGAAATTTCTTCAAGTTTATATTTCATATCTCTATAAGGTTTTGATTTCTGTCACCATACTTCTAATTTCTAAGAGTTGCTCTAATTTGTGTTGTGAATTTTCTTTTTTAGAACAGCTTGTTCTTGCTTCATTTGCTTCAGAATTAACTATCACACTCTCTTTTACCCTTTTTATAGAAAAAATGATCTACAGATTTCTACTTGGTTTGTGAGGGGCCATAATTGAATGACATGGAGTTGGAGAAGATATTTAGAGACATGATTACTTTTTGACTTGATTCTTCCTCATTTTAAGTGCCCCCCTTTACTGCTAACTTCATAAATATCTGATGCTGTCAGTTCCTGTAGCTTTTGAAGATTATCTGGTATAAATTAGGCTGATTCTTTACTTCCTTCACTGTAGACTCAGAACTTTGTTGTCTTTCATTAATTTTCTTTCCAGGTTCCAAAATATTTTTGCTTTTGCTAATTTTTCTATTCTCATTCTCTTTGTGGTTACATATCTTTTTAATCCTTTTGTTTTGAATTTAGAGATGTTTTAAGAAGGTGTTATGACTGAATGTTTGTCTTGCCTAAATTCATATGTTGAAGTTCTAACCTCCAATGTGACGGTATTTGGAGGTGGGAACGTTGGGAGGTAATTAGGTTTAGACAAGGTCATTAGGATGAGGTCCCAATGATTGAATTATAATGTCCTCATAAAAAGAGGAAGAAAAACCAGGCCTCACTGTTTTCATGTGAGCATACAGTGTAAAGACTGCTATCTGTAAGCCAGGAAAAGGTCCTCACTAGTAACTAAATTTCTAGCACCTTGATCTTGGACCTCCCAGTCTCACAGTCTACCCAGGACTGTGATGAATGAATGGCCACCCAGTCTATGGAATTTTGTTATAGCAGCCTGAGCTGACTAATACAAAGGATGTAAAATTAGATTTGTATTTTTAATCCACCATCTTAACCTGGAACCTCCTTGACATGTTGGTTTTTGGGGGGAGAGCAGGAATTGAGGAAAGTCCAGAGCATAAGATACTGCTGAAAGGAGAACACTAAAATATGTTTAGGGTAGGTGCACCTGGGGAGTCCGGGGGAAGCATGAAGACCCTTGTTATCTTTCTTTCTATTTTTTTTTTTTTTTTGAGACGGAGTCTCGCTCTGCAGCCCAGGCTGGAGTGCAGTGGCGCCATCTTGGCTCACTGCACGCTCCGCCTCCTGGGTTCACGCCATTCTCCTGCCTCAGCCTCCCGAGGAGCTGGGACTACAGGCACCTGCCACCACGCCCGGCTAATTTTTTTTGTGTTCTTAGTAGAGACAGGGTTTCACCATGTTAGCCAGGATGGTCTCGATCTCCTGACCTCGTGATCCACCTGCCTTGGCCTCCCAAAGTGCTGGGATTACAGGCGTGAGCCACCGTGCCCGGCTGACCCTTGTTATCTTTCAGGGATGAGAAAGAGCAACGGGACTCACTGAGGGTTAAGCATCACCTGCTTCAGCCTTTGATTTCTTAGCATTCCGGAGCCAAGGTATGGCTTTACGACATTCAGAAAAGTGAGGGAGACAGAATGTTTTCTGCTGCGAAGATGCATCAAAGAAGACTCCATTGCCATTTTTAAGAGTGGCCAAATTTAAAATGGGGTGTATTCTGTGTAGGCATGTGCTGGTAATGAATGGCTCAGCATGTAATTGCACAGTTCCTTGTGGCATATTTTTAAGTACTGTATTTGCAGATGACCTTTTACAGAGGTAAATTGCATATAAGGGGCTGTAAATGCCACATTTAATAATGCTTCAGGGACATTAGGAAGAGAGTAACAGTTATTATTGAGCAATAGCCTGCCATTATTAACTTACAGGCAGGTTACTGAGCAGTGACCAACACTCAGCAACAGATGTCTCCTTCTCCAGCTTTAAGAACTGATCACAACTAGCCAAGGTATATGCAAGATGTTAAGGGAAAAAATAAGGTAGGAAAAGAAAAATGTCTGGACTAGGAAAACCTAAATGACTCACCTTAAAAACATATACTGATAAATGTTTCACTTTTACAAAGACACAACAATCTTTGAACTGGTCTGAGGTGTAGGGAATCCTAGGTCTGTACCTGAGTTGGTTCATTTCCAGTTTTCTCCATTACACACACTGAGGGTCATTTTTCTGGAGATTTCCTATTTAGCTCATCTCATATACAGTAACTAAATTAAAACATCACTGTCATTACTAGTGAAAAACTTTGAAGTAGCTTTTTTTTTCTATCTAGAGAATTAAGTGAAAATTCTTTGATCTCATCATGAAGACTCCATAGTGTGAACTTTGCAAGGCGACACCCCCGACTCCCCACTCCTTACTTCTAGGGGTTTCTGTTTAGGGCAGATTGCTCTCCTTTTTGTCTTTTAATGTAGTATGTTCATTCCCAATTTCCTACTTTTGTTGTAATATTCTGACCTTCCTTCTGAATTATTCTACCCCAGGCACCAACAAACTTCTGTAAAGGGTCAGATAATCAGCATTTTCAGCTTTGTGGGCTACATGGTCTCTGTTGCAACTACTAGATTCTATTCTGCAGTTGTTGCATGAAAGCAGCATAGATAACATGCAAACAAAGGGGTGGGGCCGGATTAGATTTTTGGTTCTTATAGTTTACTGCCCTCTGCTTTAGCCTCCTGAATCTTGCTATTCTTGCCATGAAAATCCCAAACTCCATGAACTCCATGAGACCATCCCAACACATCCTCTTGTCAGGTACCTGAATGTGCCAAGACTTCCACATCATTGCCTTGAGAGTTGCTGCCCAGTCTCAGCCTGGCTAGGGTGCTTCCCTGGCTTTCTTTTAAGGGTTTTCTTTTTCTCAGTTTCCTGGTCTTGTGTCAGAAGCTGAACCAGGACTGGAACTGAGGGTTCCTTTGTTTGTTTCTCTCTTGTTGTCTTTCCTATAGTATTTTCTTTACCCTATCATGATGCTTAAATGTATCACACTAGATCAAATCAAAGACAGTTTAAGAGCTTGGGTCACTACTATCCCAAGTCCATTATTATTAGTTCTCAGTTCAGCATTCTTTCCTCACTTACATCAGACCCAGAGAGACACAGAAATAGAATCTCCTCGGGGTTGCCAAAGATTGGCACAGAGATCAAGTCAGAGATGGAGGTGGGGAAAAATTTAGGTAAGGATTTCTGTCTTCCTTTCATCATCTTTCAATTAAATATCACCAACAACAAAACAAATATGAAGTACACAAGAAAGTCCTCGCTAATCTATTTTTGAAAGAATGCTTTTCTTCTATGCTTTCTCCTGCCACCTGAGAGATAAAATGATTGAATTAATGAATCAGTATAGACCAATAGTAATCATGGATGTGTTTAGTCAGACCTGGGTTCTTTGCAATTCTGGGTTTCTAATAAAATATTCAGGCTTATTTTTCCAGTCTGAGTTCTTATATTTTTATGTGACATCTTGAGTATTTGGACTCAGGTAGTAACAGATGTTATATTTGCTGGGTGAGACGTTCAATGTGAGTAGTCATGGCCTGGAAAATCTTACAGTTCCATTTTTCCTTTGAGCAAGCTCTCCAGATATTCTATGAGAACTTACAGAAAATGAATTTCAGTAGAGACATCCACACCCACGAGGTTTAAAAACATGAAGCATAAACATATGAGAGTCAACATGATTTATTCTTCACTTTAGCTATTAGATAAAATGTGAATATGAAATTAGCAAATTAAATTAGATTGATATCTCATCTGGTTAGTAACATCATATTAATAGTTCAGTTAAGACCATTAATTATTTTTATACCCCATATGACTAGTTCTTGTTTATAAGATGGCCTCTAAGGAAAGGAAATGCAGAGCCATCCATTACCAGCAGGCAGAGAGTGTGTGACTTTTTAAGCATACAGTGGTGTCTATGGGCCACATGAACACTTGATTAGGAGTTCAGGTCATCATTAAAGTCACAGAGACAGGGTGTGCTGTACAAGAAGGACAGCTGTTATCGTAATAGTTAGAACAAGGCATAAGAATCCCTCATCTGACATCCTCCTCGGTGTTTTCTATCACAACTCCCACCTGCTGCCTCACTTCTTATCGTATCATTACTTAGAAAAATGATTGTAGTGTGACTTGAGGTGAAGCCTTTTGAATTTTCATTAAAATGAAAAAAAATCATTATAAAAGAAAAAAACACATTGTATATTCAGTGATACCTCTCTCACTTTTTCTTGAAAAGGACATGAATAATTTGGGAAAAATAAATTCATTGTGTCATACTGGGATTTCAATATTAAATTATATTATTTTGAAACCATATGGAACTGCTATTTAGACAGTCAAAAAGAGTTGAAAATAGCAATTTCATATGGTTTAACTTAATAAGAGCTGTTACTCATTGATCATTGTGTCAGAAAATGTATGAAAAATATCCTTATTTCCTTATTAATCTTCATAATCATCACAAGCAGTGATAGTAAATCTCCATCAGTTCCCATCTTCCTACCTTTGCCAAAGCTGCCTCACATGGACCTTCTTAGGCAAATGAAGTTTCGAGATCAGTCCTCCATCACATACCCTGCCCTGCACTTCCTACCCTATCCCGCACTTACAATTGCCTCTCTTAAGCTCTCTTTTATGGAAACATTTGTGATGGTACTGCCTAAGACACAGGTGTTGTTATCACACACGCTTAACAGATTGGGAAATGGAGGCTTAGGGAATCAGGAAGGAAGAGAGTTGGAGAAGAAAGGAGGCAGGATTTGAACCTAGGTCATCTTGGCTTAAAATTCTGAGCTTCTTCAACAATTGCCATAGTTTCCTCTATGCTTGATGACTCAATCACCCGATATAAAGCACTGCAAAGGTGACCTAACACATTTGGGACAAATTGCTATAATTAACCTTATTCATATAGTCACGTCAGATCAATAGAAATATTACTTTGTCCTTGTCCTCATGTAATGTCAAAGATAAATGAAACCTCAGAAATGACCTGATGGTTCAGTGTCCCTAGGGGAATTTGCTACAAGTGAAATATTCCAGACCCCTTCTCCAAAGATTCTGAATCTAAGTCAGGGATAAGTCCACAAATATTTACTTTTCTATAACCACCTCAGGTGAGCCCAGTGAGAAGCTTCAGGAAAGTCTTGGATAAATGTTAACCTAGTCCAGTTGCCTTATTTTATTTATTTTTTAAAAATCTTTTTCACTTAATATTTTTTTCTTCAGGTCAGATGGGTAATGTGCCTGTTCGAGGGTGGCACATCTCACACACGTGCATGAACACTTGATCATCTAAGCTCATGAACTACAAAAGGATCGATTGCCTTGTTTTATAGATGAAGAAAGTCACTTGAGATGTGAAGCTATTTAACTTACTGCTCTGTTGGTACCATTGGTACTAGGACTAAATTTGGGTCTCTGAACTCATAATCAAGTGGACTGATTCCTAAACTTTAGCCACAGACCCCAGAAATACAGGTATGTGGTAAGCATTATTGAAGGTTAAATAAATAACATGAGTTACACATGCAGTATTTGTCAACAAGCACAGCAATGGCCTTTTGATTGAAAGTGGATCCGTTATTAGGCCTCCACTTTCCAGCTAGCCTAGCTCAGCTGGGGACACCAGAAGTCAGTTCAGGCCTAAAAGTGATCAAACTGAAGATTGGATGAAACTTCTAATGAAATCTTCAAACAGAACCTTCCCCAGAAGTCACCATTTCCAGACTAGTCTGGGTTGGAAATACCAACTTCAGGTTTTTAGAGTAAACATGTAAACAATGTCCTCTGTAGAAATGGACCTAAAACAAGCCTGATCTTTGGACCTCCTAAGGGATGCTATGTGTTTGGACAAGGTCTTGGATTTGTCCAATCAAATGCTTACTTGAGCAGTTTTGTAGCAGTTCCTTGCATGTGGTGAAAAGGCGGAGTGAACAAGAATTTCCAGATCAGAGATATGGGGAGGGGACAGGAGAGTATAATAAATTCCCTCCTAATACACGCTAGTACCATGTGGATGGCAGCTGTGAGCTCCTTGCACTTGGTGAAATGGTCACTTGGTGTGTGATACAGTACCTGCACCTCTATGCAAGACTGTAGACGTGGGGAGCCTTTACTTCCATCTGGGAGCATGCTATGTTGCCTCTGTCAATAACTATCTCTATAAATTTTAAAGTTTCGGTTCAGATATAACTTTTGCATCCTTTATCTGTGGCTGTTGGTGTCTTTCCATCAGTCATGTCCCATGGCCCTGTTGTGATAACCATGCACCCACAGTCCTCAGTTCATGTAAGCATGCACAATGAATAGTAATGAGGATGATGGTTTGGACATGCCGCTTCTATTTCTGCAAGTCTCTACAAATCCAAGGCAAGGTCCTAAGGTGCCTGCTGGGGCCCCACAGAATTCTCTTCTGAAGCCGGTTCTTCAGCCTCCATATCTGTTTAGTCTTTGTTTCATCGTTCTCTGCCCTCTTGATGTTATTAGTCTATTTAACAAGCATCTATTATTTAGTCATCTAAGCCTCCATTCCATCTGGAAAGCTGTCTACGCTTTTGTGAAGACCTGGATGATCCCTGTCCACTGCCCAAAGTCAAGGGTGAGGGGCGGCTCAGCAGGCATATCCCTGCTCTCACCTGCTGCCTCCCTTCCCTGCTTGTTGGTTGATTGTGCTCAGTGCCCATCGAGGTAGGGCTCCAGCATGCCCTGATGTCCGCAATTCTCTCTCAACCAAGGCTTCAGCACAGCACAAGGAGTGTTTTGTTTTGTTTTTTGTTTGTTTTTGAGATGGAGTTTTGCTCTTGATGCCTAGGCTGGAGTGCTAATGGCGTGATCTCAGCTTATTGCAACCTCTGCCTCCCAGGTTCAAGCGATTCTCCTGCCTCAGCCTCCCGAGTAGCTGGGATTACGGGTGCCTGACACCATGCCCGGCTAATTTTTTGTATTTTTAGTAGAAATGGGGTTTCACCATGTTGGCCAGGCTGGTTTCGAGTTCTTGATCTCAGGTGATCCACCCGCTTCAGCCTCCCAAAGTGCTGGGATTGCAGGCATGAACCACCACGCTTGGCCGGCACGAGCAGTTTTGAGGTATATTTACAACCAGAAAGAACTAATACAGGTGCTCACAGAATCAACTGTAACATGATTTTATCTAAAAATCTGCCCTTTTCAATGCCAACATTTGATTTTTGGGCAAATCAGTTATTTCTTATGAAATTAAAAACTAAATTCTCACAGGATTTCAGAAATGACTCTGATTTCAAAGTGCAAACTGCTTGAAAGCCTGAACTAACCACTTAACATGAACTACATCCCAAAACTCTAATTCAGAAATATGATGTTATCTACTTTGTAAAAATCTTTCTGTGGTGTGGTACTTAGCACTGGGGTCACTTGTGACCACCAATATGGAGAAATGAAACATTTTTATGTGATTATCTTCTTTTCTTCATCCTTGCTCTTAAACACTATATTTCTCTTTGATGCCCTATGTTTATTTTAGAGCATTTTCTAAGTCTTTTTATATTTTCTAATCCTGCCCTGCCCTCCTTATGTGGCTATCTTAAAACAAAACAAAACAAAACAAAAAAGCCCACCTAATTCATATTAAAATGTATTGCAGACAAACGACTTACCCACATATCAAGGAGTTATTATAGAATAAAATATATAAACATAAACAACTCAAATCTGATAGTCTTGGATGGATTATAAGGCATTATTTTGATTTTATGTGGCCTGAAATGATTATTGTGAGCTAATGATCATTTTTCTAATATTGGGTGACAACATGATTACTTGGTTTTGTTGTATGCATCGTAAACAGATCCTTTAAAAAGCAAAACCATGCACTGACAAAGTGAATTAGACAGTTTGTAAGTATGAAAATAAAGAAACATTTACATAGCTTAAAATATCCCAACTAAAGAGCCTATTTCTGAGAGAAGGGTAAAAATTTTTGAGAACAGAATTCTTTGAGAAATATAATCGTGCTAGGGAGGAAAGATGCCAGATTCTCTGGAATTTTTGAACTCAGATATAAACTGACTGATCTAAACATAGGGAGTTACTTTGTAAATTGAAAATGCATTAGGACATTTTACCCCCACTCCCATGGGAATGCCTTGTCTGGAATAGATGTGCATAGGGCCATATTTTGTTTGGTTTCAAAGGAGCGTGAAGATTGAAGGGCATTTTGGTCCTGCTTTGATTATTGTAATGCCAACACACTTTTGTTTGACGCAAGCCTCGTGACTCCTGGCAAGAAGAGAATTATACTTGTGGAATGAGAGATTTTCTGGATGAAGAAAAGAACACATGACAGTCTCAGTTTTCTGCCACATTCTGAATTAAATGTAAAAATACATGTTTGTCCTTCCTAGAATGCTGCATCAACTCTAGGTGATTTAGATACAGTTTAGAGAAGACCCTTCAAATGCCAATGACCTTCCAGAATGCATTACATCTTAATTTAGAGTAACACTAGCAAACATGGAGAAAAATTAGTTGGGTTTACAAAATAGCCAAACCAGGTTACTGGGATCCTGAGGGGCAACCAAAAGCCCTGACTTTGCCTTCATCTTAGTTTACACAACACATTCCAGTTTCATGGATCTATAAATACCATTTGACTTTCTCAAATAATAAATTAGCGGCTCCCAAGAGGAAATGAAAATAAAAGTCAAGTGATTCTTTTGTCTCAGCCTCCTGAGTAGCTGGGATTACAGGCATAAGCCACCACACCTGGCTAATTTTGTATTTTTAGTAGAGATGGGGTTTCTCCATGTTGAACAGGCTGACCTCAAACTCCTGACCTCAGGTGATCCACCCGCCTCAGCCTCCCAAAGTGATGGGATTACAGGTATGAGCCACTGCGCTTAGCCTGAAAATTAAAGGATTTTGAAGCTTCTCGTGGAGAAAGAATTATAAAAGTTCAAAGCTAGAAGGGGAAAAAAGAAACAATACGTTGATTAGATGCACCTAGCACAGATCAGAACCAATTCTTGTTTAATTCTCACACCACCCTCCAGCTTCATGTTGTTATCCTCCTTTGGCCAATGAACCTGAAGGTCAGAGTGGATTTCCCAAAGTCGCAGAGCTATTAAGCATTCCAGACGACCCTTCATTTTTTACTACCTCTGTCTGATAGGGCACAGAATTAAAAGAAACTCCCAGGGCAGGGTCAAATATTTCCACTAGGACTGCCGAGAGCCTTGGTTTCCTCTACAACAAATGCACTGGCTTTTCACAGCCAAACAGACCTTGTATTTAGGGCTAAGAGATGAGTTCTCAGTATCTGTGTGGTCCCAAGCATACCGTTTTCTGGGTGGCCCACTCAACCTGACAGAGCCTCCAGGGAAGTTTCTCTCCTTTAATTAAATTCATTAGTTTTGTCTGGTAGTCTAGTTCTACCCTGTGGACTATTTATGGGGTCCTGGTTCCTGTCTAGCTCTTTCCCCTATCTCATCCCCCAGGGACCCTAGGGCCTTTGCTTTGCTAATTCCCAACCACCCCCACATTTCCACTGAAGAGCTCAGAACATCTTGAGCCCTTGTCTGAGAACGTCAAATGTCTGAATGTCTTCTCCTCCAATCTCCGTCATTTAGTCCACTATGCCTGAAAACTTCTTAATTCCTTTCAGAAAGTGAGACCATGCATGTTTGAACACTCTGACCTTTAGAAATTGCATCTTTATATCAAACCCAAATCCTTCTTCCTGTGGCTATTACCTGAGTGGTCCTGGTTCTTAAATTGACTTTTTTTTTTTTTTTCTGAAGGCTCACAGCAAGCAGGTGACCAAGTTAAGTGCCATTTCTTACAGCAAATGAAAAATATCTGGAATTGATTCAAGTTCCTAGGCTCAAGATGACATTCATTCATTTATTCAAAATACATTTTTTTGAGTGACTAATAGTACCCACTGTCCACATCAGTGGGCAAAAGCCATGAGAAATAAGTCTGATCTCTCTTCCCTGGGAAAAAACCTTTAAATCTTTAAAGAAGACAGTTATCTTTTGACCATTGTGTCATCTCCAGGCTTACAAGCTTCATGTATCTAGTTCTTTCTGTCTATGACATGACCTCTTCTTTTAGAGGAAGTCTCATTAGAATATAAGTACCAAAAGGCTATGGACTACATTGTGTTCCTCTTTACATCCACTGTGGCTAGCAAATTGTTAACGCTTAATAAGTAGCTTTAAAAATAATATGAATACATCATGATTATTTCTGGAACTCTTCTAATCTGAGCTGAAATTTGAACTGAGTCTCTTTTAGCTAGAATTTACAAACTTACTTCCTGAATGAAATGGAATCAGTGAAATAGAAATCATTTTACATTGAAAGGGAAAAGATTGATCATAACATGATGTTTTAAGGAAACAACAACAAAATTAGAACATAAATGGTCTAATCAGGTCAAAAGTAGGCATTATAAGAATAAGTAAGCTTACAACTGCAAGCAAATCAGAGATTCTGGAACACATAGGTAATAGGCTGATTTTGCATTGCTATAAAGAAATACCTGAGCCTGGGTAATTTATAAGAAAAGAGGTTTAATTGGCTCACAGTTTTGCAGGCTTTACAAGAAGCATGGTGCTGGCATCTGCTCAGCTTCTAGGGAGGCCTCAGGAAGCTTACAATCATGGCAGAAGGTGAAGGGGGAGCAGGCACATCATATGGCGAAAGCAGGAGCAAGAGAGAGAAGTGGGGTGTGCCACACACTTTCACATGACCAGGTCTCACGAGAACTCACTATTGTGAGGACAACACCAAGGGGATGGTGCTAAACCATTCATGAGAAATTCACTCCCATGATCCAATCACCTGCCACTGGGCCCCACCTCCAATACTGGGGATTACAGTTCAACATGAGATTTGGGTGGGAACAAATACACAAACTATATCAATATCTAAAAGAATCAATGAATCCAGGAGCTGGTTTTTTGAAAAGATCAACAAAATTGATAGACCGCTAGCAAGACTAATAAAGAAGAAAATAGAGAAGAATCAAATAGGCTCAATAAAAAATGATAAAGGGGATATCACCACCAATCCCACAGAAATACAAACTACCATCAGAGAATGCTATAAACACCTCTACACAAATAAGCTAGAAAATCTGGAAGAAATGGATAAATTCCTCGACACATACATGCTCCCAAGACTAAACCAGGAAGAAGGTGAATCTCTGAATAGACCAATAACAGGCTCTGAAGTTGAGGCAATAATTATTAGCTTACCAACCAGAAAAAGTCCAGGACCAGACGGGTTCACAGCCAAATTCTACCAGAGGTACAAGGAGGAGCCGGTACCGTTCCTTCTGAAACTATTCCAATCAATAGAAAAAGAGGGAATCCTGCTTAACTGATTTTATGAGGCCAGCATCATCCTGATACCAAAGCCGGGCAGAGACACAACAAAAAAAGAGAATTTTAGACCAATATCCCTGATGAACATCAGTGCAAAAATCCTCAATAAAATATTGGCAAACTGAATCCAGCAGCACATCAAAAAGCTTATCCACCATGATCAAGTGGGCTTCACCCCTGGGATGCAAGGCTGGTTCAATGTACGCAAATCAATAGACGTAATCCAGCATATAAACAGAACCAATGATAAAAACCACATGATTATCTCAATAGATGCAGAAAAGGCCTTTGGCAAAATTCAACAGCACTTCATGCTAAAAACTCTCAATAAATTAGGTATTGATGGGACATATCTCAAAATAATAAGAGCTGTCTGTGACAAACCCACAGCCAATATCATACTGAATGGGCAAAAACTGGAAGCATTCACTTTGAAAACTGGCATAAGGCAGGGATGCCCTCTCTCACCACTCCTATTCAACATAGTGTTGGAAGTTCTGGCCAGGGCAATTAGGCAAGAGAAGGAAATCAAGGGTATTCACTTAGGAAAAGAGGAAGTCAAATTGTCCCTGTTTGAAGATGACATGATTGTATATCTAGAAAACCCCATCGTCTCAGCCCAAAATCTCCTTAAGCTGTTAAGCAACTTCAACAAAGTCTCAGGATACAAAATCAATGTGCAAAAATCACAAGCATTCTTATACACCAATAACAGACAAACAGAGAGCCAAGTCATGAGTGAACTCCCATTCACAATTGCTTCAAAGAGAATAAAATACCTAGGAATCCAACTTACAAGGGATGTGAAGGACCTCTTCAAGGAGAACTACAAACCACTGCTCAAGGAAATAAAAGAGGATACAAAGAAATGGAAGAACATTCCATGTTCATGGATAGGAAGAATCAATATCGTGAAAATGGCCATACCGCCCAAGGTAATTTATAGATTCAATGCCATCCCTATCAAGCTAGCAATGACTTTCTTCACAGAATTGGAAAAAACTACTTTAAAGTTCATATGGAATGAAAAAAGAGCCCACATCACCAAGTCAATCCTAAGCCAAAAGAACAAAGCTGGAGGCATCACGCTACCTGACTTCAAACTATCCTACAAGGCTACAGTAACAAAAACAGCATGGTACTGGTACCAAAACAGAGATATAGACCAATGGAACAGAACAGAGCCCTCAGAAAGAATGCTGCATATCTACAACTATCTGATCTTTGACAAACCTGACAAAAACAAGCAATGGGGAGAGGATTCCCTATTTAATAAATGGTGCTGGGAAAACTGGCTAGCCATATGTAGAAAGCTGAAACTGGATCCCTTCCTTACACCTTATACAAAAATGAATTCAAGATGGATTAAAGACTTAAATGTTAGACTGAAAACCATAAAAACCCTAGAAGAAAACCTAGGCAATACCATTCAGGACATAGGCATGGGCAAGGACTTCATATCTAAAACACCAAAAGCAATGGCAACAAAAGCCAAAATTGACAAATGGGATCTCATTAAACTAAAGAGCTTCTGCACAGCAAAAGAAACTACCATCAGAGTGAACAGGCAACCTACAGAATGGGAGAAAATTTTTGCAATCTACTCATCTGACAAAGGGCTAATATCCAGAATCTACAATGAACTCAAACAAATTTACAAGAAAAGAACAACCCCATCAACAAGTGGGCGAAGGATATGAACAGACACCACTCAAAAGAAGACATTTATGCAGCCAACAGATACATGAAAAAATGCTCATTATCACTGGCCATCAGAGAAATGCAAATCAAAACCACAATGAGATACCATCTCACACCAGTTAGAATGGCAATCATTAAAAAGTCAGGAAACAACAGGTGCTGGAGAGGATGTGGAGAAATAGGAACACTTTTACACTGTTGGTGGGACTGTAAACTAGTTCAACCATTGTGGAAGTCAGTGTGGCAATTCCTCAGGGATCTAGAACTAGAAATACCATTTGACCCAGCCATCCCATTACTGGGTATATACCCAAAGGATTAGTAATCATGTTGCTATAAAGACACATGCACACATATGTTTATTGCAGCACTATTCACAATAGCAAAGACTTGGAACCAACCCAAAAGTCCAACAATGATAGACTGGATTAAGAAAATATGGCACATATACACCATGGAATACTATGCAGCCATAAAAAATGATGAGTTCATGTCCTTTGTAGAGACATGGATGAAGCCGGAAACCATCATTCTCAGCAAACTGTCACAAGGACAAAAAAATCAAACACTGCATGTTCTCACTCATAGGTGGGAATTGAACAATGAGAACACATGGACACAGGAAGGGGAACATCACACACTGGGGCTTGTTGTGGGGTTGGGGGAGGGGGGAGGGTTAGCATTAGGAGATATACCTAATGTTAAATGATGAATCACTGGGTGCAGCACACCAACATGGCACATGTATACATATGTAACTAACCTGCACATTGTGTACATGTACCCTAAAACTTAAAGTATAATAAATAAATAAATAAATAAATAAATAAATAAAAAGAATTAAGGATACCAGGAGCTTTAGTTTTATTTCTTCAAATGAAGAATTTCCCACAAGGTGATTTGATTCTTATCAGCAGCATAGCTTAAAGCTCTCACCAGTAGAACCCACCATTTTCCTATGAATATTTTTCAAATACGTATTTAGGGTTTTTGTTTTGTTTTTTTTTTTTTTGGAAATGGAGTCTCCCTCTGTCGCCCAGGCTGGAGTGCAGTGGCGCCATCTTGGCTCACTGCAAGCTCCGCATCCCGGGTTCACACCATTCTCCTGCCTTAGCCTCCCGAGTACGTATTTAGGTTTTTACCTTTGAACTCCTAGTACTTTATGCCAATGCCAATTAGTTGTGAATTTAGTCTTGTACTATCCTCTGGCATCTCTTAAACTATCATTTCCTATTTTTGTGATATTTTACTTTTCTTGCATGTATTCTTTGTTTCCTTAACCAGAGTAAAGTCATTTTTTGTAAGAAGTGCAAAGTCTTTCACTTCTTTATGTATCTCACGAAGTCTGTAAGAATGCTATTCTACTAGTCAGACCGGGCAAACGTGCTGTGACACATAGACGCACCGATACGTAAAGGCTGAAATGTAACAGAAGTCTAGATCTTACTCACTTAACCAAGGCTGGCATTCTTGTTCCTGTTCATGAACAGCTTTTTGCCACATGTAGACTCAGAGCCAGCTCCTCTCAATGTGTGGTTCTTCCTATCTTAGGATTTTGTTGTTTTCTACATCAAGCTTGGAGAAGCTGAAAGAGCCTGAAGAGCCAACTGGTCCTTTTTTTTTTTTTTTTTTTTTTTTGAAACGGAGTCTTGCAATCTCGATTCACTGCAACCTCCGCCTCCCGGGTTCAAATGATTCTCCTTCCTTAGTCTCCCAAGTAGCTGCGATTACAGGCGCCCGCCACCACACCTAGCTAATTTTTGTATTTTTAGTAGAGACAGGGTTTCACTATGTTGGCCAGGCTGGTCTTGAACTCCTGACCTCATGATCCACCCTCCTCAGCCTCCCAAAGTTCTGGGATTACAGGTTTGAGCCACTGCGCCTGACCTATGGTCCTATTCTTAAGACTTGGCTTACAAATGCAAACATCATTTCTAGTCAGTGTTATTGGAGAGATGAGTCATATGGCCACACTAGAGGCATAGGAGACTGGGGATGTGATATAGTCCTATCCCGGGCAACCACTTCCTAGACACAGATTTATACCCTGAAATACAAAACTGGATTTTGATGGACATTTAGCTATCTCTGCTAAGCACAAAGTCGGGTTTAACAAATATTTGTTGATCTATTTATACCAGTAGTAAAGATCAAATTGCTTTTATTTCTCCTTGGAACAGTGCTATTTAATATCTCGGAAATTTTAGAAAACTCTAATGATGTGCAGTAGATTATGCATTTCTTCAACAATGACTTGAAAGATTGCTGATGTTTATCTAGGGAGATGTGAAGCAATTTAATATTATTAATTGCTAACAAACAGATAAGATTTACAAGAATTGTCAAAGCTTAAAGCTCCAAATAATCATTTCTCACACAAGAAAATTTATTATGCCATTTTGCTTATTTCTATCAGGGTTCCTATAGTGCAATCACTGTTCGCTATTAAATTTTTATTGCACATTTAATTTATCTTTCCCTCTAGTGGGGAAACGTATTAGAGAATTCATTTGACACTAGTATCATCTCCCCTTCTTTTTTTTCTCACCACTTCTTCACCCCCTGAAATAAATAGGAATATATTTGTATCTTGGTATTAATTATACAAGAGCTGAAGAGAACAATGCCTACTGCTGCCTGAAGGGAATTACCCAGCCTGAATTAGCTTTATGAAGAACCAAGTGGACTTCCGTTATAAATATCCACTTTCGGTGGTTGATAAAGAATTCTGGGAAAAAATCCATTTATAAGCTAAAGCTTGGTTTTCATCGATTAAAACAGAAAGCAATTTTGGTTTTCAAGTATTAAAGGCAGACTGCTTATTAAAAGTTGGGGTCGGGGGGCTATTTAGTTTATAAAGTGTTGTATTGAAAATGACGTTTTATGTTTCTGAAGGTATACCTTTTATGTGCAAAGCTTAATGAACTTGTTCCCCATCCCACTTCCTGCCCCAAGAGTTGAATCAGGAGGAAAACAGTGACATAGGATCTGAAAACACCTTTGTTGTCACCAAGGCCTTTCTCTTAACAGGGCCAGATTCAATGGAAACATGATCAGCCCCGATACAGTGGAAGCCTTCTCTTGATTTTCAGAAAGATTTCTAGCTCTTGGGCCTAATTCACTAAGACAGAAGTCAGATTGTGTTATTGATTAATCTGAAACTTTAGTCTCTCACAGGAGTTGATAACACACCGCAACTGTTTTCTTCACATTGAACAACTACCAAAGTTTTGTTTGTATTTTGGGTAAGAGGCTGAACTTGACAAAATATCAATGATCCCATTTCTAGTGCCTCAGTGAGGCTATATTTTTTTCCTTTGACTTAATAGTGCGGCCTGAACATCTGGTCTGCTGAACTCAGGAGGGAGTGCATAGAAGTCTTACCTCTCCCAGGAAGAATCTGCAAATCCTTCAAAGAGTTGTCATTACAACTTCAATACACCCTTATTGTCTACTCCTCTAAGAGCACTTTTCACCTCCATCCCACCCTATGTATTTAGTCTACATATTTGCCAGTGACTATGTTTTTCTGTTTCCTTATAGACATTGACATGAATGCCCTGAAAGACAATGAAATTCATGCTCCAGAAGAAGTAGGATTTAGAGCTGACATTTACAGAGTTTCCACAGTGGGTAGTAGATCAATCAGGGCTTTAGGTGTTGCTGAGTAATTTTTCCAACTTTCTGTTGCTACCTGGATGTAACAGCCAGATGAGGAAGAGTGAGAGCCCCACCAAAATTAAGCTGCCTTCCTTACTCATCTTCTGACATCACCATCCTGGAACCTCATGCATTACCCTCAGCCTTGGCACATTATCTGCATGGCTTCTGCGTTGGCCATGGCATACTCGTGCAGCCATACGCTCTAAAGTCCGTCAGTCTCAGAACCACCAGTGGGGCAAGCTCTCACTTCCATTACTGATTGCTATAGTATTAATAGAATGCCTGGGCTCCTGGCATCCCTGGCCTAAGGGACTATACCTCTCTTCACGACCCCGTGCTTAGTAGGTGCTCAATAAATGTTGTCTCCATGTTGTTTAGCACTTGGATTGATCTGTTCCAAAGGCACCAGCCCCTTCCCTTGAACTGATTTCCAAGTTTTTTCCGCTGTGTGAGAATTAAGAATAGCAATGCCATTTTTCTACCTTGGTGACTGTGTTTCCTACCTTGGTGACAGTGTTCCCAAAAACAAAGCAAAGGTTAACCTCACTCATACCTTTAACAGAGCGTTAAGAACCCTGACCACAACAAAGCCTGACTGGCCCTGACTGCATCCCTCCCCAGCCCCTTACAGTTCCAACCTGCCAGCGCTTCCCCAACCCCTCCCCTATAGAAACTGGATTATAAAAACCTCAGCTTACAGGCAATCAGGATCTCAGCCAGATTCCTGACTTGGAACCCTCGCAGGCTTATTCTTATAAATAAACCTATTTGGCCATTGAGTTGCCTTGTCTCTCATTTCCTTCCTTTAACAATCTCCCTAACACTCTGAGATTGTTCAAGACAGACAGACAGACACACCCCCACACACACATACACACCCCACATCAGTCTTAAAACTTCCCACTGGTTATAAGTAACTGAGGTGTATTCGGACTAGTTCAAAGTAAAGGCGATGATAGGGAGGGGGGTGATTGGTTTAAGAGGAGAACCAGCCACAGAGGGGCAGGAAGTGGCGCATCCATAGCGGAGACTACTCTCTCCATCGTCCATGGGGCCTGGGAACTCCCTTCTAAGGCTTTCTCAACACATTTGTTTCTTTTCTTCTCTGAAGACCAACTCTCTTTCTCTCTCTCAAGCACACCCTGTCTGCTTCTCAATTAATTTAACTTGCAAGTAACTTTGGTTTGCGTAATACTGCCTGAAGCCTCGACTCGGTACATGAATGTTTGGCTAAAATACACTTCATCAACTGTATTCAGTTTTTATGTCCTTTTGTTCAAATGGTTAAATTCAGGCAATGCCGCAAATCTGTCACATGCCAACTGACAGTCTTCTGTATTGAGGACCAGTTAAAATTCATTGATATTATGAAACTAGTAGTGTCATTTACTAGGAATAGGTAATTTACTTTATTATTTATTTATTTATTATTAAATTTAAATCATGAATAGTTCCATTAGTTTAAAATTTATAAAATAAAAATAATAAGCACAGAAATCAGGAAAGATTTTTACCAACGTTTTCAAGTGGAAACAAAAAAAATTAAAAGAATTTTTTTTCTGTTTTTCATGTTTCTGAACAATTTTCCTGGGTAAAATGTAATTTATATTCTGAATTTAAATTAACTATACAATTTGTGTAATAGAAAATATTTTTCTCTTCTTTTCTAAATAAATGTAAAATAAATATTTAAGGAATATTGATTGGAAAAGCCATTGAATGACAACTGTTCTCAGAGTGCCTGCATCTCTTATGCTGGCCACGGCTCCCTTGACCCTCAGAGCAAGTTCTGTCACCACATTATCTCCAAAATCTGTGTTCAAGAATTTGTCCAGCTTCCCGGGTAAGGGTATTTAACCTCGGCTGCTCTGGACTGCTGGCTGCGTCTGTCCCCTGGTCAAGGGAAGCCTCGGATAGAAGAGCAGCTGTCACAAAGAGGAGCAGGACAGGCATCGGAAGCAGCATGTGTCTTTGCCTCTTTGTCTCTCTGCCAGGATGATGATTGGCAACCACGTAGCCACAGAGGACAAGAGACCCCTGCATCTGAGCAGAGGCTTATCCTTTACTAGGCTGTTTTGCTTTTTAGTATGATTTCCTCCCAGCAAGCCACTTGTCTGCAGTCATGTAATGCCATTCTGATTTGGTTTGGCAGCATTAATCTAAGGAACATGTTTAATAGCTCAGGCATGGTTATTTGCATGAATTTTTTTTTTTTTTTTTCTGATAGCCGCCGTTCCTTTTTAACACTGGGGTCCTTGAGGCTGCCAAGGCCTTGCTTTAGCCTGGAGCCCAGATTTCTCCATGGAGCTGCTCTGTGTCTGCCGTTGCTGCTCACCCTGTATTGCGCACTTCGAGGTGTTCTAATTCAGGACAACTGTCTGCTGTCAGTGAGGAATTAATGCATGTGGCCCGACAGTGGAAGGCAGCAGCACCTCTAGGCAAGCTGTTTTCCTTGCTAACTCATTGTATGCCTGTGGGTCAGATTCCTTCAGTCCCCAGGGCAGTGATCCTCCAGGCGGGGCCTGTCTCAGTGTCTAAGTGATGGATTGCATTGTTTGAAAATTCATGGCCGAAGCTGCTGTCAGATGTACTGAGAGCAACTGTCATTGTGGAGGGAGAGCGAGCAAAGGGCTCACCTTAGAAGCTGTACACTTCCCTTTCCAGATTTTGTGTCGCTTGCTATTAGCATCAACAGCCCATGGCCATAGAACCTTTGCCTCTCTTGACTTCCCTGATTCTGTCCAAGGCTATCCAAGCAGCAGTTCATACATGCAGTCTTGCTACCCTCTTTAATTTCCCCCTTTCCCACAGACTTAGTACCCATAGTCACCCTCAATTTCTTCTGTACAGCACTACTCTCTGTACAGCGTTCCCCTCCTTAGCTAGAGTCTTCATCCCACCCAGCAAGCACTGAAATCTAACAGTGGAGAGCCAGGAGGAGGACATTTTTATGTAAATAAGTATCTACACTTCATTTAGAGTGTTACTCTGAAATAAAGTCTTTTTACCTAAAGGAAGTGAGTCAAACTATTTTCACAACTAGTCCCACATTGATTTCTTTCTCTGATGATTTGCATGGGGGCTTCTCCGGGCACTGCTACTGGGTACAGAAGTTCTTATCACTTGTAATTCCTTGAAACATGAAGCATGTGGACTAGAAATTGAGTATAGGAGAATAAAATAAAACAGACAACAAAGACAGGATCATTAAAATGCAAATCCCAGCTACTCTACAGGGTTCATTTTGTCTCATCTTCTCTGTGAAACCTTCATCTACTGCTCTAGCTCCATACACCAATAAGGTCCTCTTTAATGTCTACAGATCCTACAACTGTTCTGTGAAATATGTGACTAAGTCCTTGCCCATGCCTATGTCCTGAATGGTATTGCCTAGGTTTTCTTCTAGGGTTTTTATGGTTTTAGGTCTAACATTTAAGTCTTTAATCCATCTTGAATTGATTTTTGTATAAGATGTAAGGAAGGGATCCAGTTTCAGCTTTCTACATATGGCTAGCCAGTTTTCCCAGCACCATTTATTAAATAGGGAATCCTTTCCCCATTTCTTGTTTTTGTCAGGTTTGTCAAAGATCAGATAGTTGTAGATATGTGGCATTATTTCTGATGGCTCTGTTCTGTTCCATTGATCTATATCTCTGCTTTGGTACCAGTACCATGCTGTTTTGGTTACTGTAGCCTTGTAGTATAGTTTGAAGTCAGGTAGCGTGATGCCTCCAGCTTTGTTCTTTTGGCTTAGGATTGACTTGGCGATGCGGGCTCTTTTTTCGTTCCATATGAACTTTAAAGTAGTTTTTTCCAATTCTGTGAAGAAAGTCATTGGTAACTTGATGGGGATGGCATTGAATCTGTAAATTACCTTGGGAAGGATGGCCATTTTCATGATATTGATTCTTGCTACCCATGAGCATGGAATGTTCTTCCATTTGTTTGTATCCTCTTTTATTTCCTTGAGCAGTGGTTTGTAGTTCTCCTTGAAGAGGTCCTTCACATCCCTTGTAAGTTGGATTCCTAGGTATTTTATTCTCTTTGAAGCAATTGTGAATGGGAGTTCACTCATGATTTGGCTCTCTGTTTGTCTGTTATTGATGTATAAGAATGCTTGTGATTTTTGTACATTGATTTTGTATCCTGAGACTTTGCTGAAGTTGCTTATCAGCTTAAGGAGATTTTGGGCTGAGACAATGGGGTTTTCTAGATATACTATCATGTCATCTGCAAACAGGGACAATTTGACTTCCTCTTTTCCTAATTGAATACCCTTGATTTCCTTCTCTTGCCTAATTGCCTTGGCCAGAACTTCCAACACTATGTTGAATAGAAGTGGTGAGAGAGGGCATCCCTGTCTTGTGCCAGTTTTCAAAGGGAATGCTTCCAGTTTTTGCCCATTCAGTATGATATTGGCTGTGGGTTTGTCATAAATAGCTCTTATTATTTTGAGATACGTCCCATCAATACCTAATTTATTGAGAGTTTTTAGCATGAAGCATTGTTGAATTTTGTCAAAGGCCTTTTCTGCATCTATTGAGATAATCATATGGTTTTTGACTTTGGTTCTGTTTATATGCTGGATTACATTTATTGATTTGCGTATATTGAACCAGCCTTGCATCCCAGGGATGAAGCCCACTTTATCATGGTGGATAAGCTTTTTGATGTGCTGCTGGATTCTGTTTGCCAGTATTTTATTGAGGATTTTTGCATCAATGTTCATCAAGGATATTGGTCTAAAATTCTCTTTTTTTGTTGTGTCTCTGCCAGGCTTTGGTATCAGGATGATGCTGGCCTCATAAAATGAGTTAGGGAGGATTCCCTCTTTTTCTATTGATTGGAATAGTTTCAGAAGGAATGGTACCAGCTCCGCCTTGTACCTCTGGTAGAATTCGGCTGTGAACCCATCTGGTCCTGGACTTTTTTTGGTTGGTAAGCTATTGATTATTGCCACAATTTCAGCTCCTGTTATTGGTCTATTCAGAGATTCCACTTCTTCCTGGTTTAGTCTTGGGAGGGTGTATGTGTTGAGGAATTTATCCATTTCTTCTAGATTTTGTAGTTTATTTGCGTAGAGGTGTTTGTAATATTCTCTGATGGTAGTTTGTATTTCTGTGGGATCGGTGGTGATATCCCCTTTATCATTTTTTATCGCATCTATTTGATTCTTCTCTCTTTTTTTCTTTATTAATCTTGCTAGCGGTCTATCAATTTTGTTGATCCTTTCAAAAAACCAGCTCCTGGATTCATTTATTTTTTGAAGGGTTTTTTGTGTCTCTATTTCCTTCAGTTCTGCTCTGATTTTAGTTATTTCTTGCCTTCTGCTAGCTTTTGAATGTGTTTGCTCTTGCTTTTCTAGTTCTTTTAATTGTGATGTTAGGGTGTCAATTTTGGATCTTTCCTGCTTTCTCTTGTGGGCATTTAGTGCTATAAATTTCCCTCTACACACTGCTTTGAATGCATCCCAGAGATTCTGGTATGTTGTGTCTTGGTTCTCGTTGGTTTCAAAGAACATCTTTTTTTCTGCCTTCATTTCGTTATGTACCCAGTAGTCATTCAGGAGCAGGTTGTTCAGTTTCCACGTAGTTGAGCGGTTTTGAGTGAGATTCTTAATCTTGAGTTCTAGCTTGATTGCACTGTGATCTGAGAGATAGTTTGTTATAATTTCTGTTCTTTTACATTTATTAAGGAGAGCTTTACTTCCAAGTATATGGTCAATTTTGGAATAGGTGTGGTGTGGTGCTGAAAAAAATGTATATTCTGTTGATTTGGGGTGGAGAGTTCTGTAGATGTCTATTAGGTCTGCTTGGTGCAGAGCTGAGTTCAATTCCTGGGTATCCTTGTTGATTTTCTGTTTCGTTGATCTGTCTAATGTTGACAGTGGGGTGTTAAAGTCTCCCATTATTAATGTGTGGGAGTCTAAGTCTCTATGTAGGTCACTCAGGACTTGCTTTATGAATCTGGGTGCTCCTGTATTGGGTGCATATATATTTAGGATAGTTAGCTCTTCTTGTTGAATTAATCCCTTCATGTCTAAAACACCAAAAGCAATGGCAACAAAAGCCAAAATTGACAAATGGGATCTAATTAAACTAAGGAGCTTCTGCACAGCAAAGGAAACTACCATCAGAGTGAACAGGCAGCCTACAAAATGGGAGAAAATTTTCGCAACCTACTCATCTGACAAAGGGCTAATATTCAGAATCTACAATGAACTCCAATAAATTTACAAGAAAAAAACAAACAACCCCATCAAAAAGTGGGCGAAGGACATGAACAGACACTTCTCAAAAGAAGACATTTATGCAGCCAAAAAACACATGAAAAAATGCTCACCATCACTGACCATCAGAGAAATGCAAATCAAAACCACAATGAGATACCATCTCACACCAGTTAGAATGGCAATCATTAAAAAGTCAGGAAACAACAGGTGCTGGAGAGGATGTGGAGAAATAGGAACACTTTTACACTGTTGGTGGGACTGTAAACTAGTTCAACCCTTGTGGAAGTCAGTGTGGCAATTCCTCAGGGATCTAGAACTAGAAATTCCATTTGACCCAGCCATCCCATTACTGGGTATATACCCAAAGGACTATAAATCATGCTGCTATAAAGACACATGCACACGTATGTTTATTGCGGCATTATTCACAATAGCAAAGACTTGGAACCAACCCAAAAGTCCAACAATGATAGACTGGATTAAGAAAATGTGGCACATATACACCATGGAATACTATGCAGCCATAAAAAATGATGAGTTCATGTCCTTTGTAGGGACATGGATGAAATTGGAAATCATCATTCTCAGTAAACTATCACAAGAACAAAAAACCAAACACCGCATATTCTCACTCATAGGTGGGAATTGAACAATGAGAACACATGGACACAGGAAGGGGAACATCACACTTCGGGGACTGTTGTGGGGTGGGGGGAGGGGGGAGGGATAGCATTGGGAGATATACCTAATGCTAGATGACGAGTTGGTGGGTGCAGCGCACCAGCATGGCACATGTATACATATGTAACTTACCTGCACGTTGCGCACATGTACCATAGAGCCTAAAGTATAATAATAATAATAATAATAATAAAAAGAAAAAAAAAAGAAATATGTGACTAAAATTTGTACAGTGTTAGGTCAGTTTCTAGGTCTTTAAAAACTGCAAGCTTTTTCTTTAAATTGGGATGAAAACCAAACTCTAAAGTATTTAAAGAGTCTTATTTTGAGCCAGTATGAGTGACCATGACCCAAGAAAGTCTCAAGCCGTCCTGAGAAAGTTGCCTAAGGTGGTCAGGTTACAGTTTGGTTTTATGTAATTTAGGGAGACAGAAATTGTAGGTAAAATCCTAAATCAATATGCAGAAGGTATATATTGGTTCAGCCTAAAGAGGAGGGATATCTTGAAGGGGAGGATGTCAGGTCATTAAGTGGATTCAAAGATTTTCTGATTGGCAGTTGTTGCAAGAGTTAAGCTTTGTCTAAAGACTTGAAATCAGTAGAAAGAAATGTTTAATTAAGATAAAAGAGGGTGTGGAGGCCAAGGTTCTTGTTCTGAAGCCTCCAGTTAGCAGCCTTCAGAGAGAATAGATGGTACATGTCTCTTTTTAGACCTTAAATGTGTCAAACTCTCATTTAATTTCTCCTAGCTCTGGGAAAGGTCTGGAAAGGGAAATTCTGGCTGCATTAATGGAGATTCTCTACGGATCCAAATTTCCTCCTAAAAAGATCATTTTGAAGAGCCATTTCAAAATATGTCAAAGAATATATTTTGGAGTAAAATATTTTGGTTTCCTTTAGGGTCTGCTATCTGTCATGTGATGCTATACTAAAGTCATGATGGAATTTGGTATTTTATTTCTACAAAGAGTCTATGTGGTCAGTCTTATGATCTCTGTTTTAATGTTAACGCTGGTCAGTTGTGCCTAAACTCCAAACAGAGGGCTATAATGAGGTGTGTCCAACCTCCCCTCACTGTCATGGCTGGAAATTGAGTTTTTCAAGTTTCTCTTGGGTCCCCTTGGCCAAGGGTTCATTCAGTCATTTGGGGGGCTTCAGAGTTTATTTTTGGTTTATAGGGTGTCAGGGCCTTTGGGGTGAAGGAAATGCCTAAAAATGGAGTGGATTGGGCCTTAAGCAGTTTTTCAGAGGTTCAATTACAAACTCTAAAGCAAGCATGAGAAAAAGCACATTATTGGAGTAAGTATGATTGATGTTGTTATGAAGAGTATTATTGATTTATTCGCATCTCTAAATCATTCTAGAAAGAGAATTGAGACAGCTTATCTTATCTATCTTTCTATCTGCGTGCATACAATGGGATAAATTGAGAAAATAAACGTGAGGAAATGGCAGCAAAGGGAAAATGAAATCAGGAAAATAGGATAAATAGAGAGGTTTGATAACACATAATGAATACCATAAGACACTATTCAACTGCTGGAGATGAGCCCCAAATTTGGTTGTAAATTTACCAGCAGCCACAACAAAGGGGAAACACAATCTGTTGCAAAAATTTTGGGGCCTGTAAAATGAAAACTCAGCAAAGGCAGGAAAACCTGTTCTTTCTGGTTCCACGAGTCCAGTGACCCATGACTCACAGACTCATGATTCCTGAGAATAGGCACTGATTTGGTGCTGTGGACAATGTCATTGCCAACATTTTTAAAAAGAGTCAAGGTTCTCATAGCATCCCCCAAGGCAGGCTAGTGGCATGCACTTCAACAGAAGTAGTTCAGTGAGGCTCAAAACTGTACATCATGCAGTAGTGTTTCTCTTGAACTGAGGGTGCAGAAGTGCTATGTTGTTTGTATATTAGCGTTGCAGGACTTTCTCCTTAATTCAGCTAAAAACAGGGTCTTTGTCACCTGACCATGAAGATTAGGCTTGCAGACACTTTGAAGGGTGAGAAGGGCAGGGTTTACTGGGTGAAAAGGAAAAAAAAGGGAAACAGGGATTCTCAGCAAAACGAGAGTCCTGCTAGCAGCCTTCCCACATCACAGATTGAATCCCAGGGACCACCTTGGAACGGGAGAGGCCAGGCTCCTCCCCACTGCAAACAGCAGAAACTTCTCGAGGCTCCACCCCTGTGTGCACTCCTCTCAGTGTGCAGGCTGCTTGGAAGTTCTTCCAGGAAGCCCTTGTTACTTGGCTGTCTCATCAGTAAGCATTGGTAATCCATCCAGTGAAAACAGGTTTGACAAACTATCACTAAACTTACAGATGTGTACCTCAGAAGAAGAAGATAAAATCTCTCTGAAAGAGGAAACCTGAATATGTAAGTATATAGGTAGGAAAAATAGCTCATTTGAAACTATAAATATTGTAAATATATGGGTAGGAAAAATAGCTCATTTGAAACAACTAAAAAGTGATTATAATATAAAGATTCATGACCGCATCTTTCATACTAGCAAATGAGAAAAACAGGATCAAATTTTATCTGTAACTGCATATCTAAAATCTCAAGGGAAAGAATAAAGAGGAGAAAATGCTTACAGGTGTCTGTGAATCCGCATCTAGGAAATAAGGTTAGGAGTTTTATTTGTTTTGTGTTGATAATACCTTGGTAGTGGTGGTGCTGGGTGGCTATCCCACCTCTCAGAATGCAGGTGTGGTAGGGGCTGGGAAAGGGACACAGCATGGAGAATATTCATGAACCAGGGTGGGCTAAGGGAAATAGGGTATTTGCTAAAGAGAAAGGGGAATAAGCCTGATGACAAGAGAGAGGGAGAGAACGAAAGCAGGGAAAAAGGAGGAAGAGAACAGATAAAAAGAATGAGAAAGAAAGTCATGGACAAATGAGAATAGAGAAAGCAGGGAAGAAAAAAGACATTTCTGAACCTTAAACAGTAATTACCAACTTGACTTAATGGCAGAAAGCAGTTGACAATAAGAAGCTTCCTTTTCAGAGAACAGGAGGTAAAGAGAAATGAGAGGACTTTTCCCTTTCTCCTCTTCATCAGTCTTATTTCTGTCCTATAGGTTTTTTCTGTGCCTAGAGGCAGTCCTCCAGAAGAAGAGCAGGAGACAAGAGTTAGTGTCCCAGAAAATGAAGCTGAGGCCCAGAAGAGATAGATGACCCATGGCCTTACAAGATCTAATAAAGACTAGGTTTCCTTTCATGATTGGTGTGGCACCACTGCAGGCTTTTACATAGGTGAGCACTGGAATTAGATTTTTATTTCAGAAATATCCCTTTGGAAGTATTATGGAGGGTTGATCAGAGAAGGCAGTTGCCTTAATTCTGACTCCAGACTGTTGGCGATGAGCCCTCTGATTTCTGGTGTTTCATGGCACTCTGAAGGGGTAAGCACTCTCAGTCTGTCCACCATTTCTCCAAGAATGGTCTTATACAAGGTACAATGTTCACCGTGACAGATGTCAAAGAGCAATGTGCCAGGCTACTTTCTCTAATACACTTCTGACATCTCATTTTTATTGAGTTATTCTCTCCTTGAAGACTTTCACACCTCATTCCCAGTAGGAGATGGCTAACTCATTAGCCCATTCTCCATGGCCTTCTCACTCTGGTGTCACCTGTACTTGAAGAATTTCCCATCTATCTTTCTCCGACTCTCCTCTCTGTTCAAATTAATCTACTTATTTCCTAAACAGGCTTGTTTTATCATTGCTCTTTTCTCTTCTTGAAAGGGGCTCTCCACTCTTCTTTTCTGAGCCAAACACTACCTAAACTTTAAGGTCCACATAAAATGTTTCATGTCTAAGGAGGCAAAACATATTAAGATCTGGTCCCTGGGTTCAATCTCACGCTTGCTGCTTGCCAACTGATAGTACAATGTCATAACCAGAATATTGACTCTGATGTAGTCAAAATACAGAATATTTTCATCACTGCAAGGATCCCTTCTGTTACCATTTTATATCCATATCTATTTCCCTCCCACCCTAACTCCATCCTGGGATCCCTGGCAACCACTAATCTATTCTTCATGTCTATAATTTTGTGGCTCCAAGAATGTTATATAAATGAAAGTATATAGTATGTAACATTATGGGGTTAGCTCTTTTCACTCAGCATAAGCTTCTGGAGATTCATCTGGATTGTTATTATGTCAAGAGTTCATTCATTCCTTTTTATTGCCAAATATGTATTGCATGGTATGGATGCACCACAGTTTGCTTAACCTTTGACCCATTAAAAGACATTTGTTTCCAGTTTAGCTGTTAAAAATACAACTACTGTGAACATTTGTGTACAGGTTTTCACATGAACCTATGTCTTCATATCTTTGAGATAAATACTACCCAAGCATATGATTGCTGTGTTGTTTAGTAGCCTGCTTTGTTGTTGTTGTTGTTGCTTAGAAACTGCCAAACTCATTTCCATGGTAGCTATATGCTTTTATTTTATTTTTATTTTTTATTATACTTTAAGTTCTGGGATACATGTGCAGAACGTGCAGGTTTGTTACATTGGTATACACGTGCCATGGTGTTTTGCTGCACCCATAAACCCGTCATCTACATTACTTATTTCTCCTAATGCTATCCCTCCCCTAGCCCCCCACCCCCCGACAGACCTGACAAGCCCTGGTGTGTGATGTTCTCCTCCCTGTGTCCATGTGTTCTCATTGTTCAACTCCCACTTATGAGTGAGAACATGTGGTGTTTTGTTGTCTGTTCCTGTGTTAATTTGCTGAGAATGATGGTTTCCAGCTTCATCCACGTCCCTGCAAAGGACATGAACTCATCCTATTTCATGGCCGCATAATATTCCATGACATATATGTGCCACGTTTTCTTTATCCAGTCTATCATTGATGGGCATTTGGGTTGATTCCAAGTCTTTGGTATTGTGAAGTGCTGTAATAGACATTCGTGTGTGTGTGTCTTTATAGTAGAATGATTTATAATCCTTTGGGTATATACCCAGTAATGGGATTGCTGGGTCAAATGATATTTCTGGTTCTAGATCCTTGAGGAATTACCACAGTGTCTTCCACAATAGTTGAGCTACTTTACACTCCCACCAACAGTGTAAAAGAATTTCTATTTTTCCACACCCTCTCCAGCATCTGTTGTTTCCTGACTTTTTAATGATTGCCATTCTAACTGGCATGAGTTGGTATCTTATTGTGGTTTTGATTTGCATTTCTCTAATAACCAGTGATGATGAGCTTTTTTCCATATGTTTGTTGGCCACATAAATGTCTTCTTTTAAGAAGTGTCTGTTCATATCCTTTGCCCACTTTTTGATGGGGTTGTTTTTTTCTTGTAAATTTGATTAAGTTCCTTGTAAATTCTGGATATTAGCCCTTTGTCAGATGCACAGATTGCAAAAATTTTCTCCCATTTGGTAGGTTGCCTGTTCACTCTGATGATAGTTTCTTTTGCTGTGCAGAAGCTCTTTAGTTTAATTAGATCCCATTTGTCAATTTTGGCTTTTGTTGCCATTGCTTTTGGTGTTTTAGTCATGAAGTCTTTGCCCATGCCTATGTCCTGAATGGTATTGCCTAGGTTTTCTTTTAGGGTTTTTATGGTTTTAGGTCTTACACTTAAGTCTTTAATCCATCTTGAGTTAATTTTTGTACAATGTGTAAGGAAGGAGTCCAGTTTCAGTTTTCTGCATATGGCATATGTGGGCATTTCTAAAATTGACCACATAAGTGGAAGTAAAACATATGCATATGTGGTCCCAACACCCTTTATTAATTAGGCAATTCTTTCTCTATTGCTTATTTTTTGTCAAGATTGTCAAAGATCATGTGGTGTAGATGTGCGGCATTATTTCTGAGGCCTCCATTCTGTTCCATTAGTCTATGTATCTGTTTTGGTACCAGTACAGTACCATGCTGTTTTGATTACTCTAGCCTTGTAGTATAGTTTGAAGTCAGGTAGCATGGGGCACCAGCGTTGTTCTTTTTGCTTAGGATTGTCTTGGCTATATGGGCTCTTTTTTGGTTCCATATGAAATTTAAAGTAGTTTTTTTTCTAATTCTGTGAAGAAAGTCAATGGTATCTTGATGGGGATAGCACTGAATCTATAAATTACTTTAGGCAGTATGGCCATTTTCATGATATTGATTCTTCCTATCCATGAGCATGGAATGTTTTCCCATTTGTTTGTGTCCTCTCTTATTTCCTTGAGCAGTGGTTTGTAGTTCTTGAAGAGGTCCTTCAGATCCCTTTTGAGTTGTATTCCTAAGTATTTTATTCTCTTTGTGGCAGTTGTGAATGGGAGTTCACTCATGATTTGGGTCTCTGTTTGTCTGTTCTTGTTGTATAGGAATGCTTGTGATTTTTGCACATTGATTTTGTATCCTGAGACTTTGCTGAAGTTGCTTATCAGCTTAAGGAGATTTGTAGCTGAGATGATGGAGTTTTCTAAATATACAATCATGTCATTTATTACAAACAGAGACAATTTGACTACCTCTCTTCCTATTTGAATACGCTTTATTTCTTTCTCTTGCCTGATTACTCTGGCCAGAACTTCCAATACTATGTTGAATAGGAGTGGTGAGAGAGGGCATCCTTATCTTGTGCTGGTTTTGAAAAGGAATGCTTCCACTTTTGCACATTCAGTGTGATATTGGCTGTGGGTTCTTCATAAATAGCTCTTATTATTTTGAGATATGTTCCATCAATAGATAGATTATGGAGAATTTTTAGCATGAAGGAGTGTTGAATTTTACTGAAGGCCTTTTCTACATCTATTGAGATAATCTTATAGTTTTTGTCATGGTTCTGATTATGTGATGGATTACATTAATTGATCTGCATATGTTGAACCAGTGTCGCATCCCAGGAATAAAGCCAACTTGATTGTGGTGGGTAAACTTTTTGATGTGCTGCTGGATTTGGTTTGCCAGCATTTTATTCAGGATTTTCGCATCAGTGTTCATCAGGGATATTGTCCTGAAATTGTCTTTTTTTTGTTGTGTCCTTGCCAGGTTTTGGTGTCAGGATGATTCTGGCCTCAAAATGAGTTAGGGAGGTGTCTGTCTTTTTCTATTGTTTGGAGTAGTTTCAGAAGGAATGGTACCAGCTCCTCTTTGTACCTCTGGTAGAATTTGGCTGTGAATTCATCTGGTCCTTACTTTTTTTGTTGGTAGGCTATTAATTACTGCCTTGGTTTCAGAACTTGTTATTGGTCTATTCAGGAATTTGAATTCTTACTGGTTTAGTCTTAGGAGGGTGTATGTGTCCAGGAATTTATCCATTTCTTCTAGATTTTCTAGTTTATTTGCATAGAGGTGTTTATAGTATTATCTGATGGTAGTTTGTATTTCTGTGGGATCGGTGGTGATATCCCCTTTATCATTTTTTTATTGTGTCTATTTGATTATTCTCTGTTTTCTTCTTTATTAGTCTCGCTAGGGGTCTATCTATTTGGTTAATCATTTCAAAAAACCAGCTCCTGGATTCACTGATTTTTTGAAGGGCTTTTTGTGTCCCTATCTCTTTCAGTTCTGCTCTGGTCTTAGTTATTTCTTGTCTCCTGCTAGCTTTTGAATTAGTTTGCTCTTGCTTCTCTAGTTCTTTTTATTGTGATGTTAGGGTGTCGATTTTAGATCCTTCCCACTTTCCCCTGTGGGCATTTAGTGCTATAAATTTCCCTCTAAACACTGCTTTAGCTATGTCCCAGAGATTCTGGTATGTTGTGTCTTTGTTCTCATTGGTTTCAAATAACTTATTTATTTCTGCCTTCATTTCGTTATTTACCCAGTAGTCATTCAGGAGCAGGTTGTTCACTTTCCATGTAGTTGTGTGGTTTTGAGTGAGTTTCTTTATCGTGAGTTCTGATTTGATTGCACTGTGGTCTGAGAGACTGTTTGCTATGATTTCCATTCTTTTGCATTAGCTGAGGACTGTTTTACTTCCAATTATGTGGTCAACTTTAGAATAAGTGCAATGTGGTGCTGAGAAGAATGTATATTCTGTTGATTTGGGGTGGAGATTTCTATAGATGTCTATTAGGTCTGCTTGGTCCAGAGCTGAGTTAAAGTCCTAAATATCCTGTTAATTTTCTTGTTGATCTGTCTAATATTGACAGTGGGGTGTTAAAGTTTCCCACTATTATTGTTTGGGAGTCTAAGTCTCTTTGTAGGTCTCTAAGAACTTGCTTTATGAATCTGGGTGCTCCTGTATTGGGTGCATATATATTTAGAATAGTTTGCTCTTCTTGTTGCATTAATCCCTTTACCATTATATAATGCCCCTCTTTGTCTTTTTGGATCTTTTTTGGTTTAAAGTCTGTTTTATTAGAGACTAGGATTGCAACCCCTGTTTTTTTGTTTTTTTGTTTTTTTTTTTGCTGTCCATTTGCTTCATAAATCTTCCTCCATCCCTTGATTTTGAGCCTATGTGTGTTTTTGCACATGAGATGGGTCTCCTGAATATAGCACACCAATGGGTCTTGAATCTTTATCCAATTTGCTAGTCTCTGTCTTTTAATTGGGGCATTAGGCCATTTACATTTAAGGTTAATATTGTTATGTGTGAATTTGAATCTGTCATTAAGATGCTAGCTGGTTATTTTGTTCGTTAATTATGCAGTTTCTTCATAGTGTCAATGTTCTTTATAATTTGGTATGTTTTTGCAGTGGCTGGTACTGAGTTTTCCTTTCCATATTTAGTCCTTCCTTCAGGAGCTCTTGTAAGGCAGGCCTGGTGGTGACAAAATCTCTCAGCGTTTGCTTGTCTGTAAAGGATTTTATTTCTCCTTCACTTATGAAGCTTAGTTTGGGAGGATATGAAATTCTGGATTGAAAATTCTTTTGTTTAAGGACGTTGAATATTGCCCCCCCCCTCTTTTGGCTTGTAGAGTTTCTGCAGAGAGATCTACTGTTAGTATGATGGACTTCCCTTTGTGGATAGCCTGACCTTTCTCTCTGGCTGCCCTTAACATTTTTTCTTTCATTTCAACCTTGGTGAATCTGACAATTGTGTGTCTTGGGGTTGCTCTTCTTGAGGAGTATCTTTGTGGTATTTTCTGTATTTCCTGAATTTGAGTGTTGGCCTGTCTTGCTAGGCTGGGGAAGTTCTCCTGGATAATATACTGAAGAGTGTTTTCCAACTTGTTTCCATTCTCCCCGTCACTTTCGGTTATACCAGTCAAAGGTCAGTTTGGTCTTTTCACATAGTACCATATTTTTGGAGGCTTTTTTCATTCCTTTTCATTCTTTTTTCTCCAATCTTGTCTTCATATTTTATTTTGTTAAGTTGATCTTCAATCTCTGATATCCTTTCTTCTGTTTGATTGATTTGGCTTGTGTATGCTTCACGAAGTTCTCCTGCTGTGTTTTTCAGCTCCATCAGGTCATTTATGTTCTTCTCTAAACTGGTTATTATAGTTAGCAATTTATCTAACATTTTTTCAAGGTTGTTAGCTTCCTTGCATTGGGTTGGAACATGCTCCTTTAACTCAGAGTAATTTGTTATTACACACTTTCTGAAACCTACTTATGTCAATTTGTCAAACTCCTTCTCTGTCCAGTTTTGTTCCCTTGCTGATGAGGAGTTGTGATCCTTTGGAGGAGAGGAGGTGTTCTAGTTTTTGGAATTTTCAGCATTTTTGTGCTGGTTTTTCCTTGTCTTTGTGGTTTTATCTACCTTTGGTCTTTGATGCTGGTGACCTTTGGATGGGGTTTTTGTGTGGACGTGCTATTCCTTTCTGTTTGTTAGTTTTCCTTCTAACAGTCAGGCCCCTCTTCTGCAGGTCTGCTACAATTTGCTGGAGGTCCAATCCAGACCCTGTTTGCCTGGGTATCACCAGCAGAGGCTACAGAACAGCAAAGATTGCTGCCTGTTCCTTACTCTGTCCCAGTTTGTCCCAGAAGGGCACCTGCCAGATGCCAACTGGAGCTTTCCTGTATGAAGTGTCTGTTGTCTCCTGTTGGGAGGTGTCTCCCAGTCAGGAGGCATGTGGTTCAGAGACCTACTTGAGGAGGCAGTCTGTCCCTTAGCAGAGCTTGAGAGCTGTGCTGGGAGACCCACTGCTCTCTTCAGGGCTGGCAGGCAGGAAGGTTTAAGTCTGCTGAAGCTGCACCCACTGCCGGCCCATCCCCCAGGTGCTCTATTCTGGGGAAATGGAAGTTTTATCTATAAGCCCTTGACTGGGGCTGCTGCCTTTCTTTCAGAGAAAACCTGCCCAAAGAGGAGGAATCTGGAGAGGCAGTCTGGCTACAGAGGCTTTGCCAAACTGTTGTGGGCTCCACCCAGTTCGAACTTCCCGGTAGCTTTGTTTACACTGTGAGGGGAAAATTGCCTATTCAAGCCTCAGTTAAGGCAGACATGGCTTCCCCACCAAGCTCGAGCGTCCCAGATTGACTTCAGACTGCTGTGCTGGCAATCCCTATTTTGATAGGGATTGCAGTGGATCTTAGCTTGCTGGCTTCTATGGGGGTGGGATCCACTGAGCTAGACTTGGTTCCCTGGCTTCAGCCCCCTTTCCAGGGAGTGAACGGTTCTGTCACACTGGCGTTCCAGGTGCCACTGGGGTATAAAAAAGATAACTCCTGCAGCTAGCTTGGTGTCTGCCCAAATGGCCTCCCAGTTTTGTGCCTGAAACCCAGGGCCCTGGTGGTATAGGCACCCAAGGGAATCTCCTGGTCTGGGGGTTGTGAAGACTGTGGAAAAAGCACGGTATCTGGGCCGGAAATGCAGCGTTCTTCATGACACAGTCCCTCATGGCTTCCCTTGGTGAGGGGAGGGAGTTCCCAACCCCTTGTGCTTCCTGGGAGAGATGATGCCCCACCCTGCTTTGGCTCGCCTTCCTTGGGCTGCACCCACTGTCTAACCAGTCCCGCTTAGAGGAGCCTGGCACCTCAGTTGGAAATGCAGAAATCAACCACCTTCTGCACTGATCTTGCTGGGAGCTGCAGACTGGAGCTGTTCCTATTGCCACTGCTATACCCTTTTATATTTCCACCAACAATATATTAGTGATCCCTTTTCTCCACATCCTCACTAGCATTTGGTGTTCTCACTATTTTTTATTTTAGCCATTTTGATAGTGATAGAGTGAGATCTCATTATGGTTATAATTTTCACTCAGCAAATGGCTAATGATGTTGAACATGTTGTCATGTGCTTATTTTCCATCTGTATATCCTGTGTGGTGAGATGCCTCTTTATAACTTTAGCCCATTTTCTAACAGAATTGTTTTCTTTTTTTTCTTTTTTTTGGTCAAGTTTTGAGAATACTTTATATATTCGATTCGTTTGTCAGGTACGTGGTTTGGAAGCATTTTCTCCCACTCTAGCTTTTCTTTTCATCCTCTGGAGAGGATATTTCACAGAGCAAAAGTTTTTTTTTTTTTTTTTCTTTTTTCCTTTTTCTGAAGTCTAATTTATCAAGCCTTTCTTTTATGGCTTGTCCCTTTTGTGTCAAGTCTAATAACTAGCCCTAAATCCCAAAGATTCTGAAGGTTTTCTTATATGTTGTAAAAAGTTTTATAGTTTTGCATTTTATATTTAAGTTCATGATTCCTTTTGAATTCATTTTTATACAAGATTTGAGGCTTAAATTGAGGCTCTCTCTTTGTTTTCTTTGTTCTTGTTGTTTGGTTTTGTTTTGGATCTCTAACTGTTTTAGCAGTTTGTTTAAAAATCTATCCTTCCTCCATTAAATTGCTTTTGTGCCATTTTCAAAAATCAGTTGGGCATATTTGTGTGGATCTATTTTTGAGCTCTCTATTCTGTTCTATCGATATGTGTGTCTATTCCTTCATCAATACCATACGCTATTGATTACTAGAACTATATATGGTATCTTGGCAATCAAGTAGACTATTGCCATGTTATTTTTTTTTGCTTTCAAAATTGTTTTTAAGCTAATCTAGTTTTTTTGCCATTTCATATAAATTTTGGAATAATCTTGTTTATGTCTGTAAAAATATTGGGATTTTGACAAGAATTGTGTTAAGCCTGTAAATCAATTTGTGGGGAACTGACATCTTTAGTTTGTTGAGGCTTTCAATCCATAAACATGTTTCTTCATTTATTTAGATCTTTGATTTCTGTCAGAAGTACTGTGAAGTTCTTAGCCTACAATTCTTATATATGTTAGATTTACATCTAAATATAGTTATTCCTTTTTCAATGATTATAAATTGTATTGTCTTTTAAATTTTGTTTTGTACGTGTTTATAATTACTATATAGAAATGCAATTGACTCTTGTGTGTTGATCTTGTATCTTGTGACTTTGCTGAACTCATTTATTAATTTCGGGAGTTCTTTTGGGGCACGTTTCTTGGGATTTTCTAGGTAAGAAATTATGTCATCTGCAAAAATGCAGTTTTACTTCTTTGTTTCTAATTTGTATGCATTTTATTTCTTTCCTTGCCTTATTGTTCTGGGCAGAACATTCAGCACTACTTTGAATAAGACTGGCAAAAGTGTACATCTTTGTCTTGTTCCCAGCCTAAGAGAGAAGGAATTCAGTCTTTCACCATTATGCACAACGTTATTTGTGGGTTTTTAGAGATGCACTTTATCATGTTCAGAAAGTTCTCTTCCATTTGTTTCTTTCTTTTTAAAAAATCACTGGGTGTTGAATTTTGTCAAATACTTTTTCTGTATCAATTGATCCAGTCGTGATTTTTTTTTTTCTGTTGGAATGGCACATCATACTAACAGATTTTCAAATTATCCATTATTCCACGAATGTACAAACTATCCATGATTCCCCCAGTTTTGTTTGTTTTGCTTAGGATAGCTGTGGTTATTTTGGGTCTTTTGTGGTTCTATATAAGTTTTAGGATTTTTTTTCCCATTTCGGTGAGTAACGTCATTGGTATTTTGATAGGGATTGCACTGAATCTGCAGATTGCTTTGGGTAGTATGGGCATTTTAAGAATATTGATTCTTCCAATTCATGAACATGGAATATCTTTCTATTTTTTGTGTGTTCTCTTCAATTTCTTTCATCATTGTTGATAGTTTTCACTGTAGAGACGTTTTACTTCTTTGGTTTATTCCTAGGTATTTAATTTTATTTGTGACTATTGTACTGGGATTACTTTTTAAAATTTCTTTTTGAGATTGTTCACTGTTGGCATATAGAAATGCTACTAATTTTTAACATTTTTTATTTTTTTGAGACAGAGTCTCACTCTGTCACCCAGGCTAGAGTGCAGTGGCATGATCTAAGCTCACTGTAACCTCCATCTCCTGGGTTCATATGATTCTTGTGCCTCAGCCTACTGAGTAGCTGGGATTACAGACATATGCCACCACACCCAGTTAATTTTCATATTTTTAGTAGATATGGGCTTTCACTATGTTGACCAGGCTAGTCTGGAACTCCTGGCCTCAAGTGATCTGCCCACCTCAGCCTCCCCAAGTGTTGGGATTACAGGCGTGAGCCACCGCACCTGGCACTACTGATTTTTGTATGTCGATTTTGTATCCTGCAACTTTACTGAATTTATCAGTTCTAATAGTTTTTGGGGGAGTCTTTAGGTTTTTTTCCAAATATAAGATCATATTATTTGCAAACAAGTATAATTTGACTTCTTCCTTTCCAATTCGGATGCCCTTCATTTCTTTCTCTTGTCTAATTGCTCTAGCTAGGACATCCAGTATTACATTGAAGAACAGTGGTTAAAGTGGGCATCTTTGTCATGTTCCAGATCTGAGGAGAGGCTTTCAGTTTTCCTCCTTCAGTATCATACTAACTGTGGGTTTGTTGTACATGGCTTTTATTATGTTATGTTCCTTCTATACCCATTTTTTTTTTTAGAGTTTTTATCCTGAAGGGAAGCTGAACTTTGTCAAATGTTTTTCAACATCAATTGAAACAATCATATGGTTATTATTCTTGATTCTGTTGTTGTGATGTATCATATTGATTGAGTTGTGTATGTTGAATCATCCTTGCATCACAGGGATAAGGCCCACTTAGTCGTGATGAATAATCTTTTTAATATGTTGTTGAATTTGGTTTGCTATTATTTTGTTGAGGATTTTTGCATAAATATTAATCAGAGATATTGGCCTGTAGTTTTCTTTCTTTGGTGTTTCTTTGTCTGGTTTTGGTATCAGGGAAATACTGGCCCTATACAATGAGTTCGGAAATATTTCCACCTCAATTTTTTGGAAAAGTTTGAGTAGAATTGGTATTAGCTCTTCTTTAAGTCTTGGTAGAATTCAGTAGTGAAGCCATTAGGTCCCAGGCTTTTCTTTACTAGGAGACTCTTTATTATGGCTTCTATCTCATTGCTTGTTATTCATCTGTTCAGGTTTTGGATTTCTTCCTGGTTCAATCTTGGTAGCTTGTATGTGTCTAGGAATTCATCCATTTCTTCTAGCTTTTTCCAATTTGTTGGCATATAGTTGCTCATAGTAGCCACTAATGAGCCTTTGAATTTCTGCAGTATCAATTGTAATGTCTCTTTTTTCATATCTGGTTTCTTTTAAAATTTGGGTCTTCTCTCATTTTTTATTGGTCTGACTAAGGGTTTGGCAATTCTGTGTATCTTTTCAAAAAAACAACTTTTTGAGTCACTGATCTTTTATATTGTTTTCTTTATTTCAAATTCATTTATTTCTTTTCTGATCTTTATTATTTCTTTTCTTCTAATTTTGGGTTCAGTTTACTCTTGCTTTTCTAATTCTTTAAGATGCATTATTAGGTTATTTATTTACTTTTTTTTCCTTTTTCTTTTTTTTTTTTTTTTTTGAGATGGAGTCTCGCTCTGTCACCCAGGCTGGAGTGCAGTGGCGTGATCTCAGCTCACTGCCTCCCGAGTTCAAGCCATTCTCTTGCCTCAGCCTCCTGAGTAGCTGGGACTACAGGCCCCCACAACCACTCCCGGCTAATTTTTTTTTTGTATTTTCAGTAGAGACGGGTTTTCACCATGTTAGCCAGGATGGTCTCAATCTCCTGACCTCGTGATCCACCCGCCTCGGCCTCTCAAAGTGCTGGGATTACAGGCATGAGCCACTGTGCCCGGCCTTTTCTTTTCTTTTCTGATGCAGGCACTTATAAATTTTCCTCTTAGTACTGCTTTTGCTATATCTCATAGGTTTTGGGTTGTTGTGTTTATATTATCATTTGTTTCAAAAAATTATTTCAATTTCTTCCTTAATTTCTTTATTGACCCACTGATCATTCAGGAGCATACTGTTTAATTTCCATGTATTTGGATAGTTTCCAAAATTCTTCTTGTTATTGATTTCTAGTTTTATTCCATTGTGGTCAGAGAAGATGCTTGATATTATTTCAACTTTTGAATGTTTTAAGACTTGCTTTGTAACCTAACATATAGTCTATCCTTGAGAAAGATCCACGTGCTTAGGAGAAAAATGTGAATTCTGCAGTCATTCAATGAAATGTTCTGTAAAAATCTATTAGGTCCATTTGCTCTATAGTGCAAATTAAGTCCAATGTTTCTTTGTTGATTTTCTGTCTGGGAGATCTATCCAATGCTGAAAGTGGGATGTTGAATCTTCAGCTATTATTGTGTTGGGGTGTATGTCTCTCTTTAGCTGTAATAATATTTGCTTTATATATCTGGGTGCTCCAGTGTTGGTTGTATGTATATTTATAATCATTATATCCTCTTGCTGAATTGACCCCTTTGTCATTACATAATGATCTTCTTTGTCTCTTTTTATAGCTTTTGTCTTGAAATCTATTTTGTCTGATATAGGCATAGCTATGGTTTCCATTGGTATGAAATATCTTTTTCCTTCCCTTTACTTTCAGTCTATGTGTATCTTTATAGGTGAAGTGCATTTCTCATAGGCAGTAGATCATTGGGTTTTGTTTTCTCATTTATTTAGCCAGTCTATGTCTTTTGATTGGAGAGTTTAGTCCATTTACATTCAATGTTATTATTGATAAGTAGGAACTTACTTTTGCCATTTTGTTACTTGTTTTCTGGTTGTTTTGAGGTGATCTTCTCTTTGTTTACTTCCTTTCTGTCTTTTAGTGAAGGGGATTTTCTCTGGTGATATAATTTAATTTCTTGCTTTTTATTTTTTGTGTATACATTGTATTTTTTTCAACTGGAGGTTACCACGAGGCTTGCAAATACTATCTTAAAACACATTATTTTAAGTTGATGACAACTTATCATTAATTGCATTAACAAACACACAAAAAGTTAGTAAAAATTCTACAGTATAACTTCATCTCCCCCACTTTTTAACTTTTTGTTGTTTCTCTATATGTCTTTTTATACTGTCTGTCTTGAACAGTTGCTGCAGTTATTATTTCTGATTAGTTCATCATTTACTCTTTTTACTTAAGAGTAGTTTACACATCACAATTAAAATGTTATACTATTCTGTTTTTCTGTGTGCTTACTGTTGCCAGTAAGGTTTGGACCCTCAGATGATTTCTTCTTGCTCATTAATATACTTTTCTTTCAGATTGAAGAACTCACTTTAGCATTTCTTGTTTGACAGGTCTGGTATTGATGAAATCCCTCAGCTTTTCTTTGTCTGGGAATATCTTTATTTCACTATGCTTAAGGACGTTTTAGCCAAATATACTATTCTGGGTAAAAGTATTTTTCCTTTAGCACTTTAAATATGCCATGCTGCTCTCTCCTAGCCTGTAAGGTTTCCACTGAAAAGTCTGATTCCAGATGCGTTGAAGCTCCATTGTATGTTAGTTATTTATTTATTTTTCTATTGCTGCTTTTAGGATCCTTTCTTTATCCTTGACCTTTAGGAGTTTGATTATTGAATGTCTTAAGGTAATCTTCTTTCCATTAAATCTGCATGGTGTTCTATAACCTTCTTGTACTTGAATATTGATATCTTTCTCTGAGTTTTGAAAGTTCTCTGATATTATCCTTTTGAATACACTTTTTACCCCTATCTCTTTCTCTACATTCTTGTTAAGGCTATTAACTCTTAGATTTGTCCTTTTGAGGTTATTTTCTAGATTCTGTAAGTGTGCATTATGTTTTTCTCTCCTCTGTGTATTTTCAAATAATCTGTCTTAAAACTCACTAATTCTTTCTTCCTCTCGATCAATTCTGCTATTAAGAGACTCTGATGCATTTTTCATTATGTCAGTTGCATTTTTCGGCTCTAGAATTTCTGCTTAATTCTTTTTAATTACTTCAATCTTTTTGTTGAATTTAACTGATACAATTCTGAATTATTTCTCTGTGTTATCTTTAATTTCTTTGAGTTTCCTCAAAATAGCTATTTTGAATTATCTGCCTGAAAGGTCATATATCTCCATTTCTCCAGGATTTTCTCTGGTGACTTATTTAGTCCATTTGGTGAGGTCATGTTTTCCTGGATGGTGTTGATGTTTATCGATATTCGTTAATATCTGGGCATTAAAGATTTAGGTATTTATTGTAGTCTTCACAGTTTGGGCTTGCGTATGCCTGTCCTTCTTGGCAAGGCTTTCCAAGTACTTGAATGGTGTGATGGTTAATATTAAGTGCCAACTGGATTGGATTGAAGGATGTAAAACATTGTTCCTTGGTATGTCTGTGAGGGCATGTCTGTGAGGGTGCTAACATTTGAGTCAGCGGACTGGGAGAGGCAGACCCACCACCCACCCTTAATCTGGGTGGGCACTCTCTCCTCAGCTGCCACTACAGCTAGAAAAAGCATGCAGAAGAACATGACATAAGCAGACTTTCTGAGTCTTCCAGCCTTCATATTTCTCCTGTGCTGGATGCTTCCTGCCCTTGAACATTGGACTCCAAGTTCTTCAGCTTTTGGACTCTTGGACTTATACTGGTGGTTTGCCAGGGGCTCTCAGGCCTTTGACCACAGACTGAAGGCTGTACTGTTGTCTTCCCTACTTTTGAAGTTGTTGGGACCTGGACTGGTTTCCTTGCTCCTCAGCTTGCAGATGACCTATCGTGGGACTTCACCTTGTGATTGTGTGAGTCAGTATTCTTTAATAAACTCCCCTTCATATATACATCTGTCCTACTAGTTCTGTCCCTCTAGAGAACACTGAGTAATACAGATTTTGATACCAGGAGTGGTATCAAAATTCTGTTCTAGAAGAACAGAATTTTAAGGATGGATTCCTTTAGTTGGTTTTGGGGTTTCTGGAGTTGGCTGCTTAATCTGGGACTCTACTGCTAATAGTATGGAGGACAACTGATAGTGTTTGGCATGAACTGTTTATAGAGTTATGCAAAATAGATGCATTTGATACTCCCAATTCACAGGCAAGGGATTTAGTGACTCTGTACATAATACCTTTAACCATATGTGGAGAACCAAGGAATATAATGAAGTTGGTTGGTTGCTCCTAAGTTTGCTGGACAAAGTGATGAAAGAAAATGATGAGCTCAGGGATTCTAACTCCCAGCTTCAGAACCACATACTGAGCCTCAAATCTTCTAAGATTCCATGAGTGAGAGTCTTATCTCCTGTAGACAAAGGGCTGAAATTGTGGAAAATCGGACACAAGCGCTTATCATGTGAGTGGCTGACCTGCAAGAAAGGTGCATGCACAGCCACGCCAGGTGTCTACTGTTAAAGTGAGAATTGATTGCAAAACAATGGTACCTGAAACTTAGAATGGGGACTTGTGGGAGGACCCTGCTGAAGCTGGAGGCACTGAGCTCCTAAGTTCTGGTGAGCCCTTTTGTTGCCAGAGAAAACAGCCTCTCCATCCCCAGTAGTGGCAACATCACCTTCCCCACCCATGCTGCCATCAGCCTTTCCACCTTTGTCTGAGGAGATTAACCATCCACTGCCCGGGGCAACAGTGATGGCCTCCCTTGAGGCAGTTGCCAGGCAAGACAATGCTGATTCTCCTCAGGACCCACCCGCAATACCCCTGTTTGCTTCTAGACCTAAAACTAGACTCCAGTCCCAGCAGGCCCCTAGAGATGAGGTTCAGAGTGTGACTCATGACGAGGTGTACTACATTCCAGAAGAACTGCTTGTGTTTTTAAATTTATATAAGCAGAAATATGGAGAACAGGCATGGGAATAGATATTATGGCTGTGGGCTAATGGTGGAAGGAACTTAAATTTGAACCAGGCTGAATTTATTGATTTGGGCCCACTAAGCAGGGATTCTGCATTTAATGTTGCAGCTCAGGGATTTAAAAGGGGTTCTAACAGTTTATCTGCTTGGTTAGCTGAGATATGGATCAAAAGATGGCCCACTGTAAGTGGGTGTAGCTGCCATAATGGACAGCAGAGGCAAAGCAGCAATCACACAGTCTGACTCTTGTAGAGCTCTGGCATTGGCTAATCACAGTGTTCCTAGAAGTGAAATTGATAGGAAGCCTACTGCATTCTTACTTAATTTGTATAAGCAGAAAACTTCCAGGTAGAGTGGACAAAAGACTAATTTGAATTATATAAAAAGAGAATCGTAGCCCCTCAATAAATTTCCAGACTTGAACCAGTTTATAGACCCAGAGCCCCTTGAATGAAGAGGAGGCTGGGTCCCCTTGAGAAAGAATCCCACTACACTACTGACAATTATACTGTTAATTTTTCTCTCATCTTTCCTCAAGGAGACACTCAGCCTTTTACCAGGGTAACTATGCACTGGGGAAAGGGAAATGGTCACAACTTCGGGGGACTATAGGACACTGGCTCTGAGGTGATGTTGATTCCAGAGGACCCTAAACGTCACTGTGGTCCTCCAGTTAAAGTAGGGGCTTAGGGAGGTCAGGTAATTAGTGGAGTTTTAGCTCAGGTCTAACTTATAGTGGGTCCAGTGGGTCCCTGGATTCATCCTGTAGTCATTTCCCTAGTGCCGGAATGCATGATTGGCATAGACATACTTAGCAGCTGGCAGAATCCCCACATTGGCTCTCTCACTAGTAGGGTGAGGGCTATTATGGTGGAAAAGGCCAAATGAAAGCCATTAGAGCTGCCTCTACCCAGAAAAATAGTAAATCAAAACGAATATTGCATCCCTGGAGGGATCACAGTACCATCAAGTACTTGAAAGATGCAGGAGTGGTGATTCTCACCACATCCCCAGTAAACTCTCCTATTTGGCTTGTGAAGAAGACAAATCTTTGGGAATGACAGTGGATTATTGTAAGCTTAACCAAGTGGTAACTCTAATTACAGCTGCTGTACCAGATGTGGTTTCATTGCTTGAGCAAATTAACTTATCTCCTGGTAACTGGTATGCAGCCACTGACTTGGAAAATGCCTTTTTCTCCATTCCTGTCCATAAGGCCCACCAGAATTAATTTGCCTTCAGCTTGCAAGGCCCGCAATATACCTTCACTGTGCTACCTCAGGGGTATATCAACTCTCCAGCTTTGTGTCATAATCTTGTTTGCAGAGATCTTGATCACTTTTTCCTTCCACAAGATATCACACTGGTCCATTGCATGGATATTAAGCTGATTGGACTGAGCGAGAATTAGTAAACACACTGGACTTATTGGTGAGACATTTGCATGCCAGAGGATAGAAAATTAAGCCCAACTAAAATTCAGGGATCTTCTACCTCAGTGAAATTTCTAGGGATCCATTCGTGTGAGGCCTGTTGAGATATTTCTTCTAAGATGGAGGATAAGTTCCTGGCATTTGGCCCCCTAGGCAACCAAGAAGGAGACACAATGCCTAGTGGGCCTATTTGGATTTTAGAGGCAACATATTCCTTATTTGGATGTGTTACTCCCACCATTTATCCAGTGACCTGAAAGTCTTCCAGTTTTGAGTGGGTTCAAGAACAAGAGAAGGGTCTGCAATAGGTCCAGGCTGATGTGCAAGCTGCTCTTTCACTTGGGCCATATGACCCAGCAGATCCAATTGTGCTTGAAGTGTCAGTGGCAGAAAGGGACGCTGTTTGGAGCCTTTGGCAGGTCCATATAGGTGAATCACAGTAGAGGTCTCTAGAATTTTGGAGCAAGGCCCTCCCATCTTCTGCAGATAACTACTCTCTTTTTGAGAGACAGCTCTTGGCCTGTCACTGGGCTTTGGTTAAAACTGAATGTTTGACTATGGGTCAAGTCACCATGCGGCCTGAACTACCTATCATGAACTGGGTGCTTTCTCACCCATCTAGCCATGAAGTTGGGTATGCATAGCGGCATTCTACTGTCAAATGGAAGTGGTATATACATGGTCAGGCTTGAGCAGGCTCTGAAGTCACAAGTAAATTACATGAGGAAGTGGCTGAAATGCCCATGGTCCCCACTCCTGCCACCCTGCCTTCTTTCCCCTAGCCTGCACCAATAGCATCATGGGAAGTTTCCTATATCAGTTGACAGAGGAAAAGAAGACTAGGGTCTGGTTTACAGATGGTTCTGCATGATATGCAAGCACCACCCAAAAGTGGACAGCTGCAGCACTATAGCCCCTTTCTAGGACATCTCTGTAGGACAGTGGTGAAGAGAAATCTTCCCAGTGGGAAGAACTTTGAGCAGTCCACCTGATTGTGCACTTTGCATGGAAGGAGAAATGGCCAGATATGTGATTATATACTGATTTATGGGCTGTAGCCAATGGTTTGGATGGATGGTCAGGGACTTGGAAGAAGAATGATTGGAAAATTTATGACAAAGAAATTTGGGGAAGAGCTATATGGATGGACCACTCCCAGTGGTCACAAACTCTGAAGATATTTGTATCTCATGTGAATATTCACCAAAGGGTGACCTCAGCAGAGGAGAATTTTAATGATTAAGTGGATAAGATCACTTGTTCTATGGACACCACTCAGTCCCTTTTGCCAACCACCCCTGTCATTGCAATGGGCCCATGAACAAAGTGGTCTTGGCAGCAGGGGTTGTGGAGGTTATGCGTGGGCTCAGCAACATGGACTTTCACTTACCAAGCCTGACCTGGCTAAGGCCACCACTGAGTGGCCAATTTGCAAGGGCTTAGCAACAGAGACTTCCACTCACCAAGGCTGACCTGGCTACAGCCACCACTGAGTGGCCAATTTGCAAGTAGCAGAGACCAACACTGAGCCCTCAATATGGCACAATTCTTTAGGCTGATCAGCCAGCTACTTGGTGGCAGGTTAATTATATTGGACCTCTTTCATCATGTAAAGGGCAGCAGTTTGTCCTCACCAGAATAGACACTTACTCTGCATATCGGTTTGCCTATATTGCACTCAATGTTTCTGCCAAGACTACCATCCGTGGGCTCATGGAATGCCTTATCCACCATCATGGTATTCCACACAGCATTGCCTCTGACCAACGCACTCACTTTGCAGCTAAAGAAGCAAGGCAGTGAGTTCATATTCGTGGAATTCACTGGTCTTCCCATGTTCCCCATCATCCTGAAGCAGGTGGATTGATAGAACGGTGGAATGGCCTTTTGAAGTCACAATTACAATGCCAACTAGGTTACAATATTTTGTAGGGCTGAGGCAAAGTTCTGCAGGAGGCTGTGTATTCCCCGATTCAGCATCCAATATATGGTACCATTTTTTTCGCATAGCCTGAATTCACAGGTCCAGAAATCAAAGGGTAGAAGTGGAAGTGGCACCATTCACCATCACCCCTGGTGACCCACTAGCAAAATTTTTGCTACCTTTTCCTGCGACATTACATTCTGCTGGCCTAGAGATCTTAGTTCCAGAAGGAAGAATGCTGCCACCAGGAGACATAACAATGATTCCATTAAACTGAAAGTTAAGATTGCCACCTGGCCACTTTGGGCTTCTTCTATCTCTAAGTCAACAGGCTAAGAAGGGAATTACAGTGTTGGCTTGAGTGACTGACCCAGACTATCAAGATGAAATCAAGCTACCACTTCACAATGGAAGTAAGGAGGAGTATTTGTGGAATACAGGAGATCCCTTAGGGTGTCTCTTAGTAGTACCATGCCCTGTGATTAAGGTCAATGGGAAACTATAACAACCCAATCCAGGCAGGACTACAAGTGGCTCAGACCCTTCAGGAATGAAGGTTTGGGTCACTCCACCAAGTAAAAAACCATGACCCACTGAGGTGCCTGCTGAAGGTAAAGGGAATGCAGACTGGGTGGTAGAAGAAGGTAATCATCAATACCAGCTGTGACCATGTGACCAGTTGCAGAAACAAGAACTGTAATTGTCACGAGTATTTCCCTCTCGTTTTGTTAGGAACATATTTGTGCACATATACACTTGTACTAAGAAAATATCTTCATTTTATTTCCTTTCTTTTTCTTTTATTATGTGACATAGATTGATTAACTTTATATAAGCATTTAAGTGTTGTTAACTTTACGTAATAGCATTTAGGTTAAGGATTAGTGCGTGTCCAGTTGTATGAAGGATAGCTGTATTATCTTAGGTATAATTATGACCTTATTATAGTCTTTATTTGAAGATTATGTATTATTTCAGGAGATGTGCAAAAACACTCTTATAGCCTCTCCAGCTGGTGTTTTGCTAGGTCATGTGTGACCTCAGTTCACTGGCTCTAAGACCAGTCTATCACTAGGAGTTTCCTAGGAATTGCAGTCCTTGTGTCTTAGACTGCTTTTCAAGTTTACCTAGGACCCCAAAGCACTTCAGCCCATGCTGGCAAGGTTTGCTGAGAAACTCAAATTCTGACTGCTGGAATGGGGCAATTCCCCTCTGGCTAGGGCTGGTCCAACTTCTTCCATGCACAGGCACTGGCTGATCCCAGCATGGCTTTATTCTCTACTGTGACAGGACATTACTGAGTTCAATGTGAAGTACCCCAGTCACTGCACTCTCCTTCCCCAAAGTGCACAGATTGTCTTTCTGTGCTGCACAGTCATTGTCGAGAGGCGGGAGAAAGGGCATTGGCAATTCAAGACTGTCTCTCTTGCCCTCCTCAATGCCTCTTCTGACAATATGAAGTTAGAACCAGGTACTGTGATCACTCACCTGATTTTGGTTCTTGTGATGTTGCTTTTCTGTATGCAGGTAGTTGTTAAAATTTGGTGTTTTAGCAGGGGAGAACAATGGTGTAGACTTCTATTTTGTCATCTTGCTCCATCCTCTCTCCTTGGGTATTTTAAATTACAATTTGATTTCCATAGAAATTATAGGGCTATTCAGACGAGATCAGGCACATTCAGGGTGGTGTGGCCGTAGGCTATAGGGCTATTCAAATGGTCTATTTCATATTGTTGAGTTGTGATAGTTTTTATTTTTCAAGGAATTGATCCATTTTGTCTAGCTGTCAAATTTATTTGTCTAAAGTTGATCACAGTACTTCCCTTTTGATGTCTGCAGGGTCTGCAGTGATATCTCCTGTTTCATTCCTGCGTTGTTAGATATTCTGGCATCTCTGCCATCTCAATGTTATCATGTATGAATTTTTTTTGTCGTTTAATTTGAGATCTTCCTGGTTCTTGGTGTGATGAGTAGTTTTTGATGGAAACTTTTCAATCATCAAACAATACATTTTCATATTTTGTTATAAGGTTCTGGATTTTATTTGAGCTTTTGGTCTTAGCTGGCTTTATTTTACTACACTCTGTTAGAGGAAGGGACACTGCCTCATTACTGCCAGGTGGAGGGACAAGTTCAGACTCTCCAAAAGGTCTGCATGAACACCATGGCAGGGGTGGCTTTTATTCTGGCTGGTAGGATAAATGTCCATGCTCCTGCCTTGCCTTCTTTGACATACCCTTGTTATATCCTTGTGTGTGTGGAAGCCTAGACTCCCCATTTGGCCTTTGCTGGTGGATGTGGAGGTGAGACCACAAATTTTTTTGTAGTGTTTGGCTGGAATAGAGTGGTTATTATCTAAAATTTTACTGTCTTGCTAAGCTACTCTTTTCCTTCTTATTTGGCTAGTGGATTTTGAATCTTGGGGCTTTTGGTTGTTTTGTCTATGAGTGTTAATATTTCTGGGTTACTGACATTTTCAGCTCCAAATTTCAGTTATTTAAAAAAAAAAAGAAGAAAAGAAAACCCAGGAGACTTTCCACTATAATGTTCCTTGGATTTTGAGGTCCTTAGGTGGTCTGTTTTATTTTCTCCATCCTTCAGTGTCTTCTTATGCTTGTTTTATATAAAATATCCAGAGTTTCTTTGTTTCACTTAGTGAGAAGACTAAGGAAAACTATATGTATTTCATTTTTCTGGAAGTGTATGTACTCTATGACAATATACATGAAGCATTTATCAAATTGGAGCTAAACAAAAATGTAGCAGAATCATTTACTGAAATATTAACTTGTATTTCTTTTTACTGTATTTCCTTTTTTCCCCTCATTTCTATCGGATGCTTTTCTTGTCAGATCACTAAGGACCCCACAGCCTTTATATTTATGAACTGTAGTGTAAAATTCAGGACGGGATCCAGAAAGGTGTTTGTCTGGAAGCTGGAAGATTAACAACAAAGCACGAGAGCAAATTATTAGAATAGGGCTTGATTTGCAGCGTCACATTTTTTAAATCACTAGATTTATTTGGTTAATGGCAGTTGGGGAGAACTGACATAGATTTGACTACTCATTTTTAAAAAAAGTACCGCCAATTTTTCCCCATTCTCCTGTTCTCCTGGTTTCTCTTGCCAGCTTTTCTAAAATTTTAGAAATGCTTTTCTGGCTTTTTTTTTTTTAATCTTATATGAATATCACCTTTGCTGCTGCTAATGAGAAGAGATCCTTTTCTCCTCCAGTATTGTAATTTAAAATTAATTTAGTAAACTGATTATCAAATTTGAAAGTTATAAAATTATTAGAAATGTATGAGATAAAGGACAAAATGTACAGGTTGAGTAATAGTGGTTTTTTTTTAATAGCTTGTCTTTATTGAAGTTTTTTTCAGTAGAACAGACACAATTATGCAAGGTATGCAAGGCATTACTTATGCAAAAATCATATAAGCAGCATCTATTTTTCTGTGTATCTATTCTAATTCAGTATCTGCGATTTAAAAATAATATTATTTCTATTTAAATTATAGATACTGTATATGTTCATTGTGAAGGATGTAGAAAACACACAAAGGTACAAAGAGAAAATATAAAAAAAGTCAAATAATTTTACTAACAGAAAACCAATGTTAACATTAATGAAATTCCTTTCTATTTTTAAATCTCTGTGTATATATGTGTGTACACATGCATATTTTGTAGTCTAATTTCTGCGAAATTGGCATGTGAATACATACACCACACAGACATACACACTTAATATTGTATTGTGAGCATTTTCTTGTGTCTATAAACTTTTAAAAAATAATTGTATTATAGGGAATATATCATCTTTTTGTTCAACCATTTTCTTAATATAAATAACAATTTAATATATTTCTTTATCACCGAAATCTTTGTTAAAGTATTTGATTATTTGTCAAAGATAGATTTTTTTAAGGATATCAATGTCTTCGAACATATAAACTTTTAAAACCTTTAATGCAGCATTACAACATTTATTAGCAAAAAGTTGTGCCAGTTTGCAAACTCATGAAGATTTCGAGGTACCCATTTATTATACCATCACTAACAATGAGTAGTATTTTTTTCAATGTTTGCTTTAAAGTTGTATGCTAATGTAAGAAAAAGATGCTACCTTTCTTTTTAATTTGCCTTGTAAATCATTATTGAGATAAAACATTTGGCCATTTGCATTTCTACTTTTGTGACTTATGATTCACATCATGATTCTATTAGAGTTTTAATTTTTTATCTTGCTCATTTTAAAGAAAACTGTATGTATTGAGGACATTAAACTTATGTCATATTTGTTACAAATGTACTGTTGTTTGTTACTTGGCTTCTAAGATTGTTGTAAGATTTTGACATTCAAAAGTTTTAAAAATTTTTTAGTGAAATTACCTTTGTTACTTCATCCATTTCTACTATGATTAGAAACTGCTTAAACCTGATAAATATCATCTGCCTTTCTTCTATATGTAAGTGGTTATGTTGTTTATACTGAAATCCATATCTTTCTGGAGTTCATTTTTGATGTAGAGTGTGAGGTAAGATCTAGTTTAATTTTTCCAATTAGTAAGCAATTGCCATTAATAATATTTACCTTTCATGTTTATTGAAATGTCAGTTTAAACTTACTAAATTTAGACATATATTAGTTGCTCTTTCTTAATTTTTATTCTTCTTTCTGTCCATCTATGTTTATAACAGAACAATTCCAATTGTAACATTTTAGTATTTTTTATTATACTAATAGATGGTACTAAAAATTGTTTTAAAATTGTATTAGCCTTTCTTGGATGTTAATTCTTTCAGATGAATTTTAAAAAATACTTTATTAATTCTTTGTCTCCCCCTTATAAAACAAAACAAAATGAAACAAAAATTAAAGCAAGCAAGAAAACAAACCAAATCCCCCGGGGCTTATTTAATATAGTCGCACCAATCATATAAATTGTTTAGAGGAATTAATTGACGTTGTGATAATACTCAGTCTTCATTTCCAAGATGATGACATCGATCTATGTTTATTCAAGTCTTCCTTCATCTTTCAGCAATGTTTTAACTCTACAGGCAAAAGGAGAGGTTTGGGTGAGCAGAGGTGGCAGATGACTTCATGCAGAGGCCTGCAGGTTACTCTCAGGACCTCTCCCACAGTCTAGCCCTCAGCCTTGAAATGATAGGCACTTGGTTTTGTTAATATGCCAAGAATGGGTCTGTCACTCAGGAAGAAATTTAAATAAAACATTCTCAGAAATGTGATGGATAAAATCAGAATGTCAGTAGATTGATTTACAAAGATAAATAAATGTAGAGGAAATAGGCCCCTCATGCGTTGTAACCAGAATATTGCCTCGCTGTTGGTTCCCATTCAGGGGAAGAAACACAGGAGTGGAAGATCACTTTGCGAGCCTGGAGTCAGAACAAATGATTTGAATTATGTAATTTAATTACTGAACGAAATCAGGTTACACCAGTCTAAATCCATCCTTTCCATATATGTACACCTGCAAGGTGGTAAGGAAGGCAGTTTTTTTGGTTGTTGTTGTCTTTGTTTTTCTATATGGGCTATCTTTCTGTGTTTTGTTTTCCTTTACACATTTGGAAAATATCATGTTAATAAATATTATACTTTAACGTTTTTTATTTTAAAAATATACTTAAGCTTCCCTCCTTTCTGCCACCTCCATTGAAATTATAGTAAAAAACAAAACAGGCATAGAGCCAGAAGAGCAAAGAAAGCAGCAAAGAGGTCCATCCACTTATGAGAGAACTGAATAAATAGCCAGAAGACAGAAAACAAGGGAAATAAATGATCACAAAGTAGAGAAAGAGACAGACCAACTACATGAAGAAGTTTGCTTCCAAGGTAAGCATCTTTCTGCCTGGCAGAATTCCAAGAAACCACCATGTTTTGAGACTTGGGAGGTAAAGAGAAGTGAGGTGTGTTGACAACAGTGGGTTTGATGGCCAATCTATAGGATTTTAAAATTGGCATCCTTCATTCACAACTGGTGTTCAGAGTGAAGGCAAAACTTCCATTTCCCTAGGAAATCCTTCTTCAGTGACCAGAGGAATGACCAGCTCCCCACCTTCTCACTGTCCAGCAGTCCCTGCTAACCCACAGGTATGTGCTGATGCCAGTTCACCTACTTCCTCACCTGTGAGCACAGGTCACAAAGAGGGAAGATGCTGAGGAAGACTTGAAGCCTGAAGGACAGAGGGGGACAGCACATTAGGAATTCTACGTGAGTTAGTTTAAATTCCTCACTTTCTCAGAGTGAAGTTAACAAACAATACCAAATATTTGAAAAAAAAGCAAGCAGTAAAAGTGTAAGCATTATAATTCAAAATACATAAGTTGAAAACAAGGAAAACTACATAAATGATGAAAAATAATTGCTCCTTCTCCTTGATATTGAGATCAGAGAGTGATGATAGGGTGATAAGACATTGCTTTAAAAAAATTCCTTATGTACTTCTTGATTTAAAAAAAATGTAAGTATTATTTGGGATTAAAAACAAAGGAAAACATCTAACATGAAAAATGAATTTATAAACAAAAGAAACTATGTTAAACCATTTTTGTTTATATTGTTCTATGTTTTCAATTTTAAAGATGAACTACCTTTTGTATAAGGAGCACCCAACAAAATATCTGGCACTTAGTAGTTGCTCAAAAAGTACTTGTTGAATAAATAAAGTTATTTGCATTTTTAAACTTTTTTCCTTCATTCGCCTCATTCTTAGTTTTCATTTAAATAATTTAGAATTCTAGATTTAAATTATTATTGTTATTATCATTCTGTTGTATATACATCTTATAACTCATATTAGTGACCGTAGCCCATCCTTTTAAAACCACAATAAAAAACACAACTTCCTTATTCTTGAGTGTTTAATTTCAAATAACCTTTTTACTGGCTGGTCTATATCTTTCAGTAATTTTCTCAGAAAGAATATTTGGGAATTAGACTTTTTAAGCCCTTAATATCTGAAAATAACAATCTGTGGACTTTCCACACAAGTGATGATTTGAATGAATATAGAAATCTCTAGTTAACTGCTTTTGATCTAAAACTCTACATTGTCCTTTTTTTGTTGTTTCTTCTTCCATGTTGTGAAATGGTAGTCTGATGAATTTGGCCAGAATTTGGTCCCTTTATGGTTTATCTGTTGATCCTTGGCTACCTGTAGAATTCCTTTCCTGGATCTGAAATTTAAAACTTTTCAGGAAGTCTGTTTTCATTAGATTTTCTAATTTTTTTGTGAACACCTTTTGATTTGTCAAAGTGAGGTAGAACAAACCGAATATCACCAGCTGTTCATTTTCTTAACTTGGAAGTTCCTTCTTTTTTTTACTCTAGAGAGAAAGAGTATTTTTGAGTAAGTAAAAGCAGTTTTCGAATGCATTTTGGGTAAAGCATCACCAAATGAAGGATATAAACTCCACAGATATTTTACCATGACTTACTAACAGGACAACTTTTCCTTTAGTTAACTATCCATGGGAGAAACCAATATGTGAAGAATGGCTATAATTTCTTGTTCCATGGAGTTTGTTCAAGTTACCCTAAAGAATTTGATAACATGTTATCAAGTGAAAGAAATAAAGAATTCATGTATAGTTTCACAGGACTGTGCTTGGAATACTCTATTTTTAGTTTGAGTGCCCCTAGTATTCTTGGTACTTTTCAATTATCTTGCTGCCTCTCACTGAGTCAAAGATAAATTCAACAAAGGCAGAGACAATACCCACTAATTGTCTGTATCCCACATAGTGGGATACATAGAAGGTACTCAATTAGCTTTGATTGACAGATGTGCTAATCATCCACTTGGTTGGTAGTCTTACAGCTGTCCCTGCTTGAACCCAAGCTATATTTACCGCTAATTCAGACATGTTTTGATTGTTATGTGGGTAGATATGATGAGTCCTGCAGGCCTTTTTACATGAAGTACCTAGGGCTTTTCTGCTCAGGGTGTGGTTTCGGAACCAGGAGTATTAAGGCTATCTGAGAACCTGTTAATCATGTAGAAACTCAATTCCCCTCATGTTTGCTGGATTACATACATACATTTTGAGAAACGCTGCATTTGGAGATTCCTGCACCAGATAGAACCCAAAGAAATAACTGAGCGTTGTACAGGATATGGTCAGAGGGAACTCTGGACACCCTCTGGCTGTTCTCATGGGTTGAATATGATGAGCTTAATAAAACAACCAGTGGATATTAAAATCTGTGTGGGCTTTGAGTTAGTCTCCTGCAGCTTTGGTGCATGCAGCTTTGGCAACTACAGGAGATAGCTGCGGAACTCTTGGCAGTGCTGCTGGCATTGGTGGCCTTGATGGCATCTGCACTGGGTATCATCTGCATAGCTGCCACTGGGCTTTGCAGCAAGAGGCTTCAACCCAGCAAGCTGGAGCAGGAGAGAGGAAACGTGCTGTCAGCCTCTTAATGCCAAGAGGGCTAGTTTTTGGAGCACATCTCACTTCATACCAGATGAAATGGAGCCATCAGATAGCTGGCCTGAACTTACAAATTTACTTTCATGGCATCCATTCTTTCCTCCTTCTCTTCTGTTACATTTAGGTTCTGCTTCTATGACTTCGTGCTTTCTCAAGGATCACGTTATCATTTATCTTCTTGATCTCCTGTATCTTTAATGTCTCTTTTAATATGGACATCTTCTAATAAATTCTTAAATATGATCAACTATTTCTCTCTTAAAAAAATAGCACCTCTGATGCCACCTTCTGCACCAGCTATGCTGTCTTTAACCACCTCTTTAAAGATAAACTTCTTAAAAAGTTGTTTACAGTTATTGCTTTCATTTCTTTATCTCCCATTCATTTTATTGTCACTGATTTTTTATGACAACTGTCACTGATTTTTTAAAGTTGTGAAATACAAATGCAGAACGATTACAGAAAATACCTGTGTATAGTTTAACAAATAGTTAAAAAGCAATGCAAAAGTAAACACCTCCCTTCTAGAGAAATAGAATATTACAACCACTCCAGAAGCCTTCATGCATCTTCCAATATTATCATCTTCTTCCTCCCTAGGTATAAACATTTTTGTCTTTTGTAAATCCTTTCTTTATAGTTTTATCCTCTTCATATGTATGACTAAACAATATAATTTTTCCTGTTTTTCAGTTTTATAGAATATAATCATTCTGTGTATATTCATTTCTATATCTATATCTCTCTATTCAAAATCTTCTTTTACTCAATGTTATGTTTATAAGATTTATCCATAATGTTGGGTGCAGCTATAGTTCATTTTCACAGCTGTATAGTATTCTGTTGCATGAATACACTGCAATTTGCTTATCCACTCTGCTCTAAATAGACATTTGGGCTGTTTCCAGTTTAGAGCTATTATGAATAATGTTTTTACTTACATGTTTATTCGAGTATCCTGGTACACATATGTAAGCGTTTCTGTAGGGTATATTACTGGGAATGAAATTCCTGGGTTATAGGTCAGGTATCTTTAATTTACTGGATAATGCCAAACGTCTTTCATTCCATCAACCATGTTTAGTGTGCTCCTTCTCTTGACATCCTCAACAATATTTGATAGTGCCAGACATTTTACCCTTTGCCTATCAAGTGTGATGTGCAATGGTATTGAGTGTGTCATGGCATTTTAATATAGTTTTAGTTTTTATTTTCCTGAGTATTAATGTGTTTGACCACCTTTTCATATATACATATTGACTATTTAGAATTCATTCAGGTAAGTTGCTATTCAACTCATTTACCTGTTTTAAAAAATGGATGGTCAATTTCTTATTAATTCATAGATTTTTTTATATATCTTGGATACTTCATTTTCTAGTTATTTTTGCTGCAAACACCTTCTGCAAATCTGAACTTGTCTTTTTATTATCTTTGTGATGACTTGATAAATATGAGGTCCTAACATTTTATATATGAGAGATATATATATATATATATATTTTTTTTTTTTTTTTTGAGACAGAAGGTCCAGCTCTGTTGCCTAGGCTAAAGTACAGTGGTGTAATCACAGCTCACTGCAGCCTCAACCTCCTAAGCTCAAGTGATTCTCCTGCCTCAGCCTCCTGAGTAGCTGGGTGGCGCATGCCACCAGGCCTGGCTAATTTTTATTTTTATTTTGTAGAGATAGAATCTCACTATGTTGCCCAGGCTGGTCTCTAACCCCTAGGCTCAAGCGATTTTCCCACCTTGGCTTCCCAAAGTGCTGGGATTATAGGCATGAGCCACCACGCCTGGCTGAGTTCTTAATTTTAATGGAGCTCAAATTTTAATGGACTTAAAAATATTAGTAATTTTCTTAATTTATAGCACTTTTTGTGTCTTATCTAATAAACTATGTTTTTAATCAGAACTTCTGAGGAATTATCTTGTATAATCTTTATAATTTATCTTTCACATTTAGGTCTTTAATCTACCTGGACCTGATGGTTGTGTATAAAGTGAGGAAAGGGTCCAATTTTTTGTCTTTTTGTATGAATACTCAACAGTCTAAAAACCATTCATTGTAATATCTGTCATTTTTCCACTTGTCTGCAATGCCACTTCTGTCATCTATCATGTGTTCATTATAGGTAAATTTGTTTTTCTGTTCTTTATTCCATTTGTCTACCCACATTTTGTTACTATAAAAATAAGCCTAATGTATGGTAAAGGGAGCTCTCCCAGCCCATTTTTCTTCTTTGAGAATGTCTTGGCTATCTTTGGACCATTTGAATTTCCATGTAAATTTTAGAATATGCTTTTCAAGTTTTGTACAAATAACCTTAGTAGGATATTGTATGGCATTGCATTAAATCTATAAATCAGTTTGAATATAATGGGCATTTTTAGTGGTGTTTTAATCCATAAACATAATATACCTCTCCATTTATTTAATATATCTCAATAAAGTTTATATCAAAATATACAATATTTGTTAAAGCATTGCACAGATATTTTTGAATTTGCTTCTAGATTTGATATTACTATGAATGCCATCATCTTCAAAATTTTATTTTCTAATAGTTTGTTCTGATATATTGAATACTAGTTGTTTCTACAAATGTATTTTGTATCTGGCAATGTTGTTAAACTCACATATCATTTTAAAGAATTTATCTGTAGACTATTTTTGAACTTTATACATATACAATCATGCCATCTGTGTATAGATACAGTTTTCATTTTTCTTTTCAAATTCTTATAAACTCGATTTCTTTTTATTATCTTACTGCATTGGTTTAGATCTCTGATACCATGCCAAATTAAATGGTGACAGTGGAAATCCTTGTCTTATTTCTGGTGATGAAGGTAAAGATTTTAAATATGACATTTGATCAAATATTTTTGTATATACTTTTATTTGGATTAAAGAAATACCTTCCAATAGTTTTCTAAAGTGTTTTTTTTCAATAAATGTGTGTTGAATTTTAGTGATCCTTTTTTTTCTAAAATCACTGAGATTATTACTCTGATCTGTTAATGAAGTGTATTGATTAATTTTCTAACGTTAAAAATAAAAACTTACCTTTTAAACCTGAATTATTTTCATAGTGATGTGTTTGCTTTGTTAGCATTTTAAGATGTTTGCATGCATATAAACAAGTAAGAGATCTGTAACTTTTCTTATTATGCTGTCCTTGTTAGGCTTTTATTTCAAATCTATGCTGTTCCATAAAATGCATTGAGAGGTATTCCCTTATTTCCTACGATTTTTAACTCCTCTTCTATACTTACTACATAATGTTTAAATTATTTAAAATATGCTTAGTAGAATTCCATGATAAAGTTATTAGGGCATTGTGGTTTCTTTGTGGAAAATTTTAAAAATTACTGATTCATTCACTTTAAATGTCTATGGGGCTATTGAGATTTCCAAATGTTTTTTGATTTTGTTTGATATGTTACTTTTTTTTCTGCACTATACACATTTGTTATAATTTTTAAAAGATACTTGGAAGGAAGTTGATTTTGATATCTTTTTATTATCCATTTCATGTCTCTAGCCTCTGTCATGATATTCCCCTGTTGGTTCTTTGTATTGCTAATTGTGTTTTCTCTCAATTTTTTCGATAACTCATACTAGAAGTTTACACAGTTTATTAATCTTTCCAGAAAACTGTTAATCATTGCTTTGAAAGTTAGTTTTCTTCAGTCATTTCTAGTCATTTTAAAATTATTTTCATTTATAACTTTATTTCATTTATAACTTTTATTTGCTTTGTGTGTTGTACTTTATCTAATTTGAGATGTTTTCACAGATTAGATTCTTTAACGCAGACACTGAGGTGAAGTTGGTGGTGCAAGATGAGAGGAAGCTGGCTTATGGCACAGGGAGAAGCTGAACTTCGATGCAGCTCCCACAAACCTTAGCCAACTTGGTGGGGAGCTTTGGTGCCAATATTTCCTATTGAAGTAGTCCTGTCTTGGGTTCTCAGCATTGTACTAGGCCCTTAAGCACCCCTTTCACTCAGTTATTAGATAGAAGACAGCTCAGGAAGACCGTGGCCTTAGGACAGGCAGCTCTCTGCAGCTGAGGCAGCCCTGGTGGGAGCTGACAGCTGAAGATTGTCTGCTGACTGTACCACCTACCACCAGGCAGTGAGTCCTTCTCTGAAAAAGGATCTGGGTCAGATGGATGCTCATTAACTTTCACACACCTTTGTTTTCTCAGATACACATCAAGTCTGTAAATGTCCTTCTAATTTCTGCTTTATCTGTATTACACAGCTTTGCGATGTAGTGTTTTTGTTAGTATTCAGTACAAACACATTTAAAAACATTTGTCATTATGATTTCTTTTTTGACACATAGATATAGCTAGACATATTTTTCTTAACTTCTAAAATGTATAGTTTTTGCTAGCTATATTTTTGGCATCAGTATTAGTTTAACTACAACATGATGATAAATATAATCTGCATTTAACTACATGATTATAAATATAATCTGCATTATTTCATCATTTTAAACTTTATTGAGACTTGCTTTATGTCCCAATAGTCAATTTTGTAAATGATGTTCTTCAAAAAAATGTGTATTCTGTAGTTGCTAGGTGTTCCTATTTGAGAGGCTGTAACTAGGGTCTGCAACCACCAGTAAGGAATGCTATCTGCTAGTGGCTACTATGGATTATTTTTTCATTATCCTCCTTTAAAATGCAAATATCCTTTGGAGTGTTGAGTAATTAACATCTTAAAATTGGGTATGAGAATGAACTAAATTACCGAGGGAGTGGGATTTGTGGGAAAGGACACACACACTCACACACACACCACTGTTTATTGCAGGCTTAGTAACATGCAAGTTTATTGTGTTCACATACATTATTTCACTGAATCCCCATAATAATTCTGAGAGAAGGGTATTCTACCCATTTTATACATGGGAAGCTGAGGCTCAAAGAGTTTAAAGAGCTTGCTAATATTTGAACTCAGAGGTATCTGATACTGGATTCCATGCTCTTAATTGCTATGTGCTTATTTCCCCATAACTAGCCTCAGTCCCTTTAATACACTAATTTGGTCATCTGATTCACAATGCAGTTATCATTATATTTGTAAAGGTTTTCTCTGATTCTAATGGATATTGAAAAGATAAGTGATGGCAGAATCACTTATTCTTTAATTTTTAAGCATTATCAGTTAATCATTATGTAGACGGCTTATGCTGTGAGCTCAAGATTATGTTATGAGCTCAAGAAATGCAAAGATAAAGAAAACACAGTCCAGTCCAGTAAGATTGGGAGACAGACATGTGTACACACAATGAGAAGTCATGAAGGGAAGGTGGGCTGGCTGTGGAATTAGTCACCTTTAAGTCTGTCTAAGGAGAGAGCTGGTATCAGGGTGTGGACATTTTAAATTTCTATCACAGCATTGTAGTTGATCTTAGAGACTCCTACCGAAGTTTGGGGAGAAGAGAGGTAATATACGGATTTATTTTAAATTTCTTCTTATAATTAGGTCGATTCTAGAATATGATGAATGAATGACAGTTCAAACACAGTGTCTGAAAAAGGTAACCACATTTTGTAAAGATTCCTTAAATCAATAGGTTGAAATTCCAGTAATAGAGCTCCAAAATTTCAGAGGAGCCTATCCTATGGGAAAGCAGAGCCCCGTTGCTGGAAATCCACTAAGCCATTTATGAGGAGTAAAGAAGGGCTTTCTGAAATGTTGACTTAGGGACACAGAGCTTAAACTCAGAGCACTTATTTTCTTCCCTGCTCTCCGGCTTTCTGTCTCTGGCTGCGTCATTGTTCTTTATTGACTATTTTATAAACTCACATTCCCTCAGCTTGGTTAAGGAAAGCAGTCTTTAATCTTGGCGGAGCAGATAAGGATGATTAAATCCTGTGCCTGCTTCCTGACACAGATGATGGAGCTGCCTTCCTGGAACATCATCTTCATGTCATGGGTTCTGCTGTCACTTATTCTGTTCAGAATGTGTCAGGACAGCTAGCATGACCTCAGCATTCCCCTCAGGCTGGTGCTTCTTTAATGCTGAATAAAATGTTCTCCTGGACTCTTTCAGGGGTGGATTTGAGACCCAGCCCTGTGGGCTGAAGGAGGATGGGTGCAGGTCTGTGAATCTCTTCTTAATCCTTCAGCTAAAAATAACTATTCCTTTCTGTGGTCCTTTTGCAATTTACTCATGGCTTCTTTTCTTTTCTTTTACTTCTTTTCTTTTCTTTTATGATTGTCATTAAAATAGCCTGCTTTGATCTCCACTACGTCTGGTTATTGGAGAATACATCAACTGTTTTGTTGACTCAGCACTACTTAATCAATTCTAATTTCAGCACTATTTCTTTTGAAAATTCATCTCACCTACTTTTGCCAGTATAGTAAGGCTATCAGTTTCAGCAGTAGGTTTCTTTGATCTCCAGAACAGGTTTAAGATCCAGGTTTGGCCCATCATAATACACCATTATTTTGGCTTCAGTGATTGGCTCCTCAGTGAAATCATGATCCCAAAGTTGACCAATCAGAGGTTTTTCCTGGGGATTTTTATATATAGATACTGGGGACAGATGGTATTTTTTTCCTCTTGTAGTGCAAGCTGAAACAATGTGGTTACAAATCTAATTATGGTGATGTCCTTTAACTTATGGATGGGCCTAAGGGAATGAGACCAAAATACAACTTTAAGCCAAGTGAGAGAGAGAGAGAGATGGAGACTGCAAGTCGGGATGCTGTTTGAATCCCTGGATGCAGTCTTTCCTGAGACTAGATTATATTTAGTCTTTTAACCGTAACTGCTAAAAGTAATTTTTTAATTTTAAACTTAGAATATAAGTTTAATGAGTGAAGGCAGAGATTTTTCTTTACATTTTCACTGCTATAATTCCAAATGCCTAGAACAGTGCCTGTCACATAGTAGGCAGTCAATTAATACTTGCTTAATGAATATTTGCAACTGAATGGAACAGGATAAGCACAGCATGTATGTCTTCCTAACTGTTTTATGGGATTCTTGGGAAAAAAACCGAGGGAGCAATTATCATAGAGTTGTGGGAATTAAAGTTAGTTTGTGGGACTGTACTGTGAATTTATTGTTATTGAAGGTTTTTTTTAATTTTGAAGTGTAACACACAGAAAAGTGCATAAAGCACAAATAAGCAGTGTAATGGGATTATTTATAAAGTGACACTCGTGACCATTAGGCAGTTCAAGAAATAGAAGGCTTCCAGCCTTCCAGAAGCTTCTCATATGTCCCATCTGGAATATTTCCCTCTATACCTGCCAGAGGTAACCACCATGCTGAATTTTATGGTAATCACTTCATTACTTTGTTTTATAATTGTAGCCCCAATATATGCATCACAGGACAATGCTATTTAGTTTTGCATATTGTGAACTTAATATAAATAAATTTCACCATGCATATATTATTTTGTGTCATGTTTCTTTAATACTACATTTATATTATTCATCCAAGTTGGTGGATATTGCATTAGTTTATTTTCATTGCTCTATTTCATAAATAAAACATATTCTGCTGCTACAACAATTTTTTCCAAAGTTTTGGCTGTAAAAATCTATGCTTCCATGAAAGTTCCTACACATGTATCCTAGTACCTATGTGTCCCCATTTTCTATGGCATATTTACCTAGAAGTGAAATTGCTGAGTCATTGGGTATGCCTATTTTGAACTTTAGCTAATAATGTTTTATATTGTCCTTAATACAAGGCCTTCTCTGATTTTTATTATAGCCAATTCAATGGTTGTATAGTTTTATCTTGCTATAATTTTTATTTGCATTTTTCTGATTACCAAAGAAGCTGATCTTATTTTGTTTATTGGCCATTTGAATTTTTCTCTTTTATAAAATATCTAGTTATGTGTTTGGCCCACTGTTCATTGATTTGTCTTTTTCTTATCAATTTGTAGTTCTGTGTGTATTCTGGATACAAGTCCTTTGAATGGTAATATGGCTAAAGATACCTTCTCACATTCTGTGGCTTGTTTTTTTCTCTTTCTTTATAATATGGTTTAATAAAAAGAAGTTCTTAATTCTATTGTTGTCAAGTACAATATTATTTTTTCTATGAATAATAACTTCTGTGCCTTTTATGACTTAATTACCAAAGTTTCACACCATCACTTTGCCATGTTCAATTTATTAGGCAGAGTCACTAAATACAGCCCACAATTAAGGGAAGAAGAATTAAGCTCCACATTTTCATGGGAGGAGTCCCCCCAAAATTTGTAGACATCTTTCAAAATCATCACACATGATAAAATCAGGTGAAGGTTTTTGAAGAGACTGGGATATATTTAGAGGAAAGAAGACTCAAATGAAAGAAAGAAATCATAGATGTTGGAGAGAGGTGAGATTAGAATACGTGGGTTTTACCTTTCATAGGTATTTTCTTTTTGTGCCCCAGATCTTTGCAGAAGCTGTGCTTAGTAGTGATGGACACCTAGTTGGTGTTTGCTAAGGACTTATTCACTGGCTGATTTGTTGTAATGGATGAATTCTCAACTCCTGACCAGATTTTTATGATCGTTTTCCCAGTTAATCTGATTAGTTCAAAATACTGGTTGGCTTGCCCTAAATGCTGAATTTAGGGTCAGATCTTTTTTTTTTTTATTATACTTTAAGTTTTAGGGTACATGTGCACTACGTGCAGGTTAGTTACATATGTATACATGTGCCATGTTGGTGTGCTGCACCCATTAACTTGTCATTTAACATTAGGTATACCTCCTAATGCTATCCCTCCCCCCCTCCTCCCACCCCACAACAGGCCTCAGTGTGTGATATTCCCCTTCCTGTGTCCATGTGTTCTCATTGTTCAATTCCCACCTATGAGTGAGAACATGCAGTGTTTGGTTTTTTGTCTTTACGATAGTTTGCTGAGAATGATGGTTTCCAGCTTCATCCATGTCTCTACAAAGGACATGAACTCATCAGTTTTTATGGCTGCATAGTATTCCATGGTGTATATGTGCCACATTTTCTAAATCCAGTCTATCATTGTTGGACATTTGGCTTGGTTCCAAGTCTTTGCTATTGTGAATAGTGCCACAATAAACATACATGTGTATGTGTCTTTATAGCAGCACGTTTTATAATCCTTTGGGTCTAATTTTTTCAAAGTTTTTAACTTCGTTGCCATAGGCTTGCCTTTCCTCCTGTAGCTCGGAGTAGTTTGATTGTCTGAAGCCTTCTTCTCTCAGCTCGTCAAATTTATTTTCCGTCCAGCTTTGTTCCGTTGCTGTTGAGGAGCTGCATTCCTTTGGAGGAGGAGAGGCGCTCTGCTTTTTAGAGTTTCCAGTTTTTCTGCTCTGTTTTTTCCCCCATCTTTGTGGTTTTATCTACTTTTGGTCTTTGATGACAGTGATGTACAGAAGGGTTTTTGGTGTGGATGTCCTTTCTGTTTGTTAGTTTTCCTTCTAACAGACAGGACCCTCAGCTGCAGGTCTGTTGGAGTTTGCTAGAGGTCCACTCCAGATTATGTTTGCCTAGGTATCAGCAGCGGTGGCTGTAGAACAGCAGATCTTGCTGAACCGCAAATGCTGCTGCCTGATCATTCCTCTGGAAGTTTTGTCTCAGAGGAGTACCCGGCCGTGTGAGGTGTCAGTCAGTTAGGCTGCTCGGGGGTCAAGGACCCACTTGAGGAGGAAGTCTGCCCGTTCTCAGATTTCCAGCTGCGTGCTGGAAGAACCACTACTCTCTTCAAAGCTGTCAGACAGGGACATTTAAGTCTGGAGAGGTTACTGCTCTCTTTTTGTTTGTTTGTGCCCTGCCCCCAGAGGTGGAGCCTACAGAGGCAGGCAGGCCTCCTTGAGCTGTGGTGGGCTCCACCCAGTTCGAGCTTCCCAGCTGCTTTGTTTACCTAATCAAGCCTGGGCAATGGCAGGTGCCCCTCCCCCAGCGAAAAAAAATTAGATGAATGGATAACTAGAATAACCAACACAGAGAAGTCCTTACAGGAGCTGATGGAGCTGAAAGCCAAGGCTCAAGAAATACGTGAAGAATGCAGAAGCCTCAGGAGTCGATGCGATCAACTGGAAGAAAGGGTATCAGTGATGGAACACAAAATGAATGAAATGAAGCAAGAAGGGAAGTTTAGAGAAAAAAGAATAAAAAGAAATGAACAAAGCCTCCAAGAAATATGGGACTATGTGAAAAGACCAAATCTACATCTGATTGGTGTAGCTGAAAGTGACGGGGAGAATGGAAACAAGTTGGAAAACACTCTGCAGGATATTATCCAGGAGAACTTCCCCAATCTAGCAAGGGAGGCCAACATTCAGATTCAGGAAATACAGAGAACACCACAAAGATACTCCTTGAGAAGAGCAACTTCAAGACACATAATTGTCAGATTCACCAAAGTTGAAATGAAGGAAAAAATGTTAAAGGCAGCCAGAGAGAAAGGTTGGGTTACCCACAAAGGGAAGCCCATCAGACTAACAGCGGATCTCTTGGCAGAAACTGTACAAGCCAGAAGAGAGTGGGGGCCAATATTCAACATTCTTAAAGAAAAGAATTTTTAACTCAGAATTTCATATCCAGCCAAACTAAGCTTCATAGGTGAGGGAGAAATAAAATACTTTACAGACAAGCAAATGCTGAGAGATTTTGTCACCACCAGGCCTGCTCTAAAAGAGCTCCTGAAGGAAGCACTAAACATGGAAAGGAACAACTGGTACCAGCCACTGCAAAAACATGCCAAACTGTAAAGACCATCAAGGCTAGGAAGAAACTGCATCAACTAATGAGCAAAATAACCAGCTAACATCATAATGACAGGATCAAATACACACACACATAACAATATTAACTATAAATGTAAATGGGTTAAATGTTCCAATTAAAAGACACAGACTGGCAAATTGGATAAAGAGTCAAGACCCATCAGTGTGCTGTATTCAGGAAACCCATCTCACTTGCAGAGACACACATAGGCTCCAAATAAAGGGATGGAGGAAGATCTACCAAGCAAATGGAAAACAAAAAAAGGCAGGGGTTGCAATCCTAGTCTCTGATAAAACAGGCTTTAAACCAACAAAGATCAAAAGAGACAAAGAAGGCCATTACATAATGGTAAAGGGATCAATTCAACAAGAAGAGCTAACTATCCTAAATATATATGCACCCAATATGGGAGCACCCAGATTCATAAAGCAAGTCCTTAGTGACCTACAAAGAGACATAGACTCCCACACAATAATAATGGGAGACTTTAACTCCCCACTGTCAACATTAGACAGATCAACGACACAGAAAGTTAACAAGGATACCCAGGAATTGAACTCAGCTCTGCACCAAGAGGACCTAATAGACATCTACAGAACTCTTCACCCCAAATCAACAGAATATACATTTTTTTCAGCACCACACCACACCTATTCCAAAACTGACCACATAGTTGGAAGTAAAGCAGTCCTCAGCAAATGTAAAAGAACAGAAATTATAACAAACTGTCTCTCAGACCACAGTGAAATCAAACTAGAACTCAGGACTAAGAAACTCACTCAAAACCTCTCCACTACATGGAAACTGAACAACCTGCTCCTGAATGACTACTGGGTACATAAAGAAATGAAGGCAGAAATAAAGATGTTCTTTGAAACCAGTGAGAACCAAGACACAACATACCAGAATCTCTGGGACACATTCAGAGCAGTATGTAGAGGGAAATTTATAGCACTAAATGCCCACAAGAGAAAGCAGGAAAGATCCAAAATTGACACCCTATCATCACAACTAAAAGAACTAGAAAAGCAAGAGCAAACACATTCAAAGGCTAGCAGAAGGCAAGAAATAAATTAAATCAGAGCAGAACTGAAGGAAATAGAGACACAAAAAACCTTTCAAAAAATTAATGAATCCAGGAGCTGGTTTTTTGAAAAGATCAACAAAATCAATAGACCACTAGCAAGACTAATAAAGAAGAAAAGAGAGAAGAATCAAATAGACGCAATAAAAAATGATAAAGGGGATATCACCACCAATCCCACAGAAATACAAACTACCATCAGAGAATACTATAAACACCTCTATGCAAATAAACTAGAAAATCTAGAAGAAATGGATAAATTCCTGGACACATACACCCTCCCAAGACTAAACCAGGAAGAATTTGAATCTCTGAATAGACCAATAACAGGCTCTGAAATTGTGGCAATAATCAATAGCTTACCAACCAAAAAAAGTCCAGGACCAGATGGATTCACAGCCGAATTCTACCAGAGGTACAAGGAGGAACTGGTACCATTCCTTCTGAAACTATTCCAATCAATAGAAAAAGAGGGAATCCTCCCTAACTCATTTTATGAGGCCAGAATCATCCTGATACCAAAGCCTGGCAGAGACACAACTAAAAGATCTTAACCAATTAATTTCAAATTACTTTTGACTATAGTCAGAATGATTAGAAGTTCATGTTTCTCCTGCCTTTAGATGTCTTAATACATCCTCCAACTTTCTTTCTTACTTTTTTTTTTTTTTTTTTGAGACAGAGTCTCACTCTGTTGCCCAGTCTGGAGTGCAATGGCCTGATCTTGGCTCAATACAACCTCCACTTCCTGGGTTCAAGTGATTCTCCTGCCTCAGTGTCCCAGGTAGCTGAGATTATAGGCATGCATCACCACATCTGGCTAATTTTTGTATTTTTAGTAGAGACAGGGTTTCACCATGTTGGTCAGGCTGGTCTCAAGCTCCTGACCTCGTGATCTGCCTGCCTCAGCCTCCCAAAGTGCTGAGATTACAGGTGTGAGCCACCACGCCTGGCCTACATCTTCCAACTTTCTCTTCTATTTCTTCCTTTTGAAAACTAGCCATCTTATTTTCCTTTCCCATCCTATCTGTCATATTTAGAGAGATCTGTCAAATTTATCCTTGATGCAGACTTATGCTTAATAGCTTAACAAAAAATTACTGCATCCTTTATTTTTTGCATTTTAGTAGCACATTTTGGAGATAGAAAACTTTAAAATAATTACTTTCTTATGAGTACAGGAACATAGTGTTCATTCATTCATATATGTGCTAATGCCCCAATAGTTGGGACAAAGGCCATTAAAAGACATGAGCTATTCTATCCACAAACAAGATTTCCCCATCTAACTATATCCAGCTCTGCCTGCTATACTTGCTTGCCCTTGAATTTATCCAGACCCAAAGCAGCAGCATATTGGCTTTGAACTTGTGTTTTTGTTCCTTCTGTGACTTTACTTCTCTTCCCAATTAGCCACTGTTCTAATCAATTTAATCCATCTCTGACAGCAAACCATATTTTCCTATGTTGTTGCTGAGCATGTCATGTGGAATGGAGTCAGAAGCCTTCCTGATGTCAAAATATACTATGTCTGTCCCTTCCTTCTTGCATACAAGGTCTGACACTCTGTCAGAGGAGGCAGTTGAATTGGTGTAACATGATTTGTTGGTCATAGATTCAGGCTGGTTATTACCTATCATTCTGAGCTCTTCCATGTGCTTGCAAATTGATTAGGCATCTTGATCTTGTGGTTAATGCACTTTTTGTCATTGTTTAGAGTCTGGGACACTTCAATGCAATCTTGGGCTACTGTGAGAATACATTTACCATCTATTCCACTTTCATTAAAGATAAAGAGCTCATTTGCTTTTATAGCTCAGAAATTCTAAGAAAAGTTAATGCTCTCAAGGACTCTTGGGAATCTTATTAGTAGCCTAGATTTGGCATCACAAGAGTTAAAAGGAAATCAAGTTTTTTATCCTTATTACCAGGAAAGACAACACATATTTGTTGAGTCCCTGCTATGTAAAAGGCATTTCTGCTGCCTGGTTATGCGATAGATACAAAGTTGTATAAGATGGTCTGAAATCTTGTGTTGTCTATAGAGAGCATAGACACATGAAAAACTAATTGATACCAATATTTTATGTGAACAATGGGGAAAAAAACACCACACACCTTTTTGGTTGGTTGTATGTTATTAGGAATCACAGTTTCTTTGTGCCTGATTGTGTAGCTAAATCATTTAAAATAATAATGCAGACATATTATTTGTATATTTCTTTTTTAATTTAAAATTTTAAATGATACATAATAGATGTACATATTTTTGGTGTTCATGTGATAACAGTACAATCATATAATGTGTAAAGATCAAATCAGTGTAACAGATACTCATCACCTTAAATATTTATCTTTTCTTTTTGATTTGACTGCTTCCTAAATTTCTACTCATCTTTTATTTATCTACATCCTCGAAATGCCTAGTGGCAGTGAGGCTGATTTATTTATATTCTTGGTGTCATTACATGTTTCCTATTGTTTTCTTTGTCTTTTTCTTTTTATCAGCCTTATACTTATGCCCAGTTAAGGGCTTGTAGGTATGTTCTTCCAAGGATGGGAACATCTTCCCAAGATTCTTGATCATAGGGTCTCTTGAGAACTCTCACTGTTACTGTTCAATAAAGGTTTGGTACTAACATATTCTCACCATCAACAAAATATAAAAAATATAACTCCTTGCATTTATAAGCATATTGATAAGAATCAAATTATTAATGAAAGAATAACAAAAATGCTTGGCAAAAGATATCCAATGACCACCTTTTTTATTTTGCTTTTTTTTTCCCAAACAAATTTATTTTAAAATACGATTCAGAATTAGAAAATTAAAATATTCCAGGACAAAACATTTGTCACTATACTCAGCTACAATCAACACCTTTAAACCGAAGTTCCTAACTAAACTGAGGAAATACCTTTTCTATTGCTTATTGATAGGCTTCTGTCATTAAAAGTTTCAGGTCTCAAGAGCTGGGAAATATTAGGATACTGGATGATGTTGGATGATATTAGGTAATTATTGATAATTCTATTAGGTATGCTGAGTTACTTAGGAAATTATTAGTTCTCAGAGAAGGATACTATCCTACTTAAAGTGTAGTGCTATAGGTAAATTCCTTGGAAATGTTTGGCAATACATAATACATGTACATATATACAATACATATATGTGCATATACATGTAAAATATCTATTTGAAGTCTCAGGTCTTGAGCCCAGAAGCAGCTTCTTGGAAGATCTTTTCCCCCTGCTTCTTCTGATCACTGCATTGTTTCATGGCTTTATGACCCCACAACCATAACCTTTACTTTTTCTCTTCTATGCTACTCTTACTGGTTCTAATGTATTTTCCCAGTGTATGAAAAGGGAATCTCGTATTATATCATCCAGTCAATATTTTGAGCCTCACACTGTTCTGCAGTCTATTCCTTTTAGCCAAGTGAAAATGAAAAGGAGGCAACAGAGAGGGATGCCCATGTCTGCCTCAAAACCTGCAATGCTCACACACTCCTCATCTGCTTGTCTCCTCCCTTGAAACACACGTAGGGTGTGACAATGAAGATCTGATAAGCAAAGTAGTAAAAAAAAGATCAATAAATAAATTCTTCAGACAGACAAGTGGCCCTCAAGACAAGTTTGCTGAATCTGTAACTTAGACATTTAAAAATCTGCCAAAGTCTCTCCTTGCTAAAGAAAGATCATAAAAGACTCTCATAAAAAGGCTTATGTTTTCTCCAGACATGAAAGGACAGAAACATTTCAAAAGAGTTATGATACAACTCGGCTTTTTTCTTGGCATAAACAACATTTCCTTGAAGGTAAAGGGTTAAAGTAGATCTAGTAACTTTAGAATTTTATTTCAATAAAGCAAAATCAATCAATAAGATGTATGCTGTTGAAATCCAAGCAAACTCTAGCATAGTGTAATTGCACAAAAGTGTCTGAGAAAAAAGAATGTAGATCAATAATTGATTTTCTCTCATTTAAATTTTTTATTCTCTGTCGGTCAGGATACAGACTAAAGGAAGTGAAGGCTTTTTAAGTTCCCTGTTTATTTGAAGTGTGCAATAGATGGATAAAAGCAAGCTTCTTCCAAACACAGTTCTCTTGCTTTCTCATCATTTTGAATCCTTGGATGCAAAGAACAATTTTTGAAGTACGTTAAAAACAATGACTACAGAAAAGATCAAGCTCACATTAATAAAAGGAAGTATGGGCTAGTGTATACATTTGCTGCATAAAGCACATAGAATATACTTTTTCTGATTCTCATTCATTCAAAATTTTGAAGCAGCCTAGAGCTGTAAGAACTTTAGAGGTCTTTTATTTTGGCTTTCCATTTTTAGAACTCCTAAGTGGTGGTGGCCATCTTATCTCCAGGTGCTGGGAAGACTCCCACTGCATGAAAGCTGGGCCTTTCTATTATTGGGCAAGTTAAATTCCAAGAAATCTTTTAGTTTTATTGGATATAGTCTATTTTTCACTAATGGATTCTGACTTTGTCTTTTGTAGCTATGAGTAATAGCTAACAAGGGAGGCAATAGATTGTAGAAAAGTGCCTCTCAAGTGTGGTTCCTTCACTACCAGCATCAGCCTCATCTGGGAAGTAATAACAAATACAATTACAAGGTTCTACTCCAAAGAGATCGAATCAAAAACTCTGGGGGTGGGACCCAACCGTCCATGTCTGAACAGCCCTCCTGGTGATTCTAAAACATGCTAATGTTTAAGAATCCCTGCTTTATCTATTTGTCTTATAAATAATGAGTCTCATTCTAGGATAGTTTCTAGAACTGCCTATTACATTCCTCTGAACAAGCTATGGGTTGAATAAACAAACCCAAGTCTACCCGTTTTTTGAAAACAGCCTAAGTCAAATTATCCAAATCCAATTCAAGAAGCAGCAAGCCCCTACCTTGATTGATCAGATCAAAGAACACAAACAAAAGAATAGGTTTGTCATTTTATATCTGCAAGGTAAGTAAAGATGCATTTTCTGATTATTAGCACCATGCAACAGAAGCTGCTAGATGGAACAATTCCAAACAACAAAAACAAAAACTGGTGGTGAAATTTTTCTTTTTCTTTCTTTTAAAAATAAATTTGGATTTATCTTTTTTTTTTTTTTTTTTCTGATGCTTTAAATGTCAGGGAAAGCCTATCCACAGTGCGCACAAGTCTAATTAGGATTATAATAAGTAACTGCTGGAATGATTTTGAAATTGGTGCTAATCTACTCTTGTTACTCTGCACTTGAGGAAACTGAGACTTAACATAGATCAATAAGCCATCCTCCTAAAATTTAGTTACGTGCAGAGAGTTAGTAGCAGATTCTGCACTCAGAAACAGTCTCTGGATTCCTGATCCTCCAGGCTTTCTCATCCATGTCCGGCTGCATTTCTTTTCTTATTCTGGATTTATTCTTGTTACCATGGAAGCTACAGATATAGAATAGTATAATATAGGACTTTCAGATTTGGAGCAGTTCAGGGCTGTGAATGTAGCTTAGCACACCATGGTGCAAACATAAAATTAAAAAAAATAAAAACAGCCAGGCACGGTGGCTCACGCCTGTAATCCCAGCACTTTTGGGGGCTGAGGCGGGTAGGTCACTTGAGGTCAGCAGTTTGAGACCAGCCTGGCCAACATAGTGAAACCCCATCGCTACTAAAAATACAAAAATTAGCCAGGCGTGGTGGCATGCGCCTGTAATCCCGGCTACTCGGGAGGCTGAAGCAGGAGAATCTCTTGAATCCAGGAGGCAGAGGTTGCAATGAGCTGAGATCGTGCCATTGCACTTCAGCCTGGGCGACAAGAGCAAAACTCAGTCTCAGTAAATAAGTAAAATTTAAAAAACATGAATACTTTAAGGACACAAAAATGCATCGTTCCTCAGTTCATCTGTTTACTTATTTATTTACTCATTCAGTCATTCACTTTCTGTGTTTAATAATTTATTTCATAGGCATTTTCTTGGGACCCATTCATTATGTGCTCAATTTTTTTTTTTTTTTTTTTTTTTTTTTTTTTTTTTTTTTTTTCAGACAGAGTCTCGCTCTATCGCCCAGGCTAGAGTGCATTTGTGCGATCTCGGCTCACTGCAAGCTCCGCCTCCCGGGTTCACGCCATTCTCCTGCCTCAGCCTCCCGAGTACCTGGAACTACAGGCGCCCGCCACCACATCAGGCTAATTTTTTGTATTTTTAGTAGAGACGGGGTTTCACTGTGTTAGCCAGGATGGTCTCGATCTCCTGACCTCATGATCCGCCCGCCTCAGCCTCCCAAAGTGCTGGGATTACAGGCGTGAGCCACCGTGCCCGGCCATATGTGCTCAATTTTTAACTGGTCACTGTGTGAATATTGGGTATTATTTACAGTTGAATGCCACTTCCATGAAGGTAAAGGCTGGGTTTTATACAATTTATAAGCTTAATAGTGATTAGTTTACTGTCTTAAAAATGTCAATATTTATTTGGTCAATCAGTGCAGAAAACACAATCAAGAAAAAGAATTTATAATAAGTGTCCTTTCCCCACCAGAAGGTGGAAAAGTCAGGAAGAGCTACCATGATCCAGAAAAAAGGAAGCAGATGTCAGCAGAGGCATCAGGACTGGAAAATCATGTGATGAGGGGGCATTTGAATGAATTTGGGAATCAGGGAAGTGATTTTAGGCTGCAGAGCATGAATAAGAACCAGTTCAGAAGAACCAGTGAGGCATTTGGGTAATATTGAAGAGGAAGGTATTATTCTTCTAACATTATAATTTGGGATCCTTAATTTTCTTTAAGTAATTACACCTAGAAAATTACACAACTGAATTTTTTTTCAACTTTGAGAGAAGTGGCATGAAAACTGGATTCATGGGTGAGGAAAGTACTTGTGTAGGAAGAGAGGATTATTATGATATTTTCCAGGCTTCTCTCTGCCAGAATACATGGCTTTCTGGTTTCCATTATTGTTCACTGCTCACTGTGTTTATCTGTAAAGCAGTCATCCACATTCATTTTCTGAGCAACTATAATGAACAGGAAATTATGTGCTTAGAATGAGAAACAAGATAATTGTAAAAACTGTTGACTCAATTATTTCCCAGGCATAACCCCTCCAGTAGTACCTACCCATCTTTATGTCTAAGCAGTCTGCTCTAATTAGATGCATGTCAGTAGGTTATGGAGAGCTAATTAAAATGTTCATGAGACCAGGCCAGTAAAGCAAGAGAATGAAGCAGGTGTAGGTGGATATTCTTGTATTGAACACCTGGAGAAGGTTTGCCTTTGTAAACAAGACACCTGCTTCCAGAGACCCAGCTAGTCACTGCCATAATACAAATGTCAGCCCAGTTGCTATATATTCTGATATTTTCTATGAAAAGCCAAGGGTACCATCAATTGATGAATGGATAAAGAAAAAATGATATACATATGCAATGGAATATTATCAAGAAGGAAAAAGAAAAAAGGAAATCCTTTCATTTGTGACAACTTGGATGAACCCGGAGGACGTTATGCTAAATAAAATAAGCCAGGAACAGAAAGAGAAATCTTACTTAAATATGGAGTCTAAAAAGGTCAAACCCATATAAGTAGAGAGTAGAATAGTGGTTAACGGAGGCTAGGGATGGGTAGGAATGGACAAATGGGAGATGTTGATCAAAGGACATAAAGTTTGTGTTAGACAGAAGGAATACATTTTAGTAATCTTTTGCATGGCATGGTCACCATGGTTAGTAATAATGTACTGCACATTTCAAAAATAAAGGGGTAGATTTTAAATACTCTCACCACAAAAAATAGTAAGTAGGTGGGGTGATGAATATGCTAATTAGCTTGAGTCAATCATTCCACATGTATACACAAAGTAAAACATCACATTGTACCCATAAATATATACAACTATCATTTGTCAATGAAAATGAAAAGCTAGAGATATGAATTTCATATGAAATCACCCAATTTTTAAATAGTTATACAGCACTTTCAGCCACACAAAACAAGACAGCAGCCCTCATTTGGACCTAGGCATCAGTTTGGAAAGTTGACAGGTAGATAAATCTCAAGCACTTCCAGGAGGCAAGTCTGTAGAGGAAGAGCTGGATATTTGGTCTGGAATTTTGTGATCTTTCCCATATATCGTAACTAGCCCCTGACTTCTTAGGAGCTCTTGTGTCTGAAGGCAGACAATACATCACTAACTCGATGCTGTACCAAGTCTGATTTGCAAAATTTATGTCAAATAAGCCTCCTGTTAGGGAATTTGATTTAGCATATAGCTCCTTCCAGACCTCAAACTGTCTTTCCAGCCAGATAATGTACTAATCATACCCAAGATGTTCACAAATGCGGCTCAAAAAGTGTGAGGATCCATTGAGGTTTGAATAAAAATGCTATGCCTACTGTCATGAATTCGAATATTTACCAGCTCTGATCCAGATAGTAAAAGGAACCAATTGTGCATTGTGAAAATGCTCGAATGAAATGTAAGCCTGGCATTTTTTGGCAGCAGCAGGATGAGACCTCATACAGTGGGCCCTTCTGCAGCTTTTGGAACCTGTGTGGAAATCACAGCAGGAGTATTTATTATGCATTGTTTCTTTATTATATATTTGTGTCTTTGGGTTAGGCTGATTATAAAGACAATGGTCTTATGCTTTACAAAATGATCATTTCCTGCAATATCTTTAGAGTGGTGTTTCTCAAATGTTTTGAACCATGACCAAACATGAAATACATATTTCATTGCTACCTAGTATACACACACACACACACACACACACGCACACTCAAGCAAAATTCCAGGAAACAGTGTTTACTCTTACTATGTAAAATCCACTGTGGTATTTTATTTTCTTTTTATTTCCCTTCTAGACTAGCCTAGGCTAAACTAATTTATTCTATTCCACTTAATAAAATATGTAAAAGATGTTACAATCCATTAATGCGTTGCAACCCACAATTTCAAAATCACTGCTCTAAAATATGTTAGAGTTTATAGAGATCCTTGGGCACTCAACCTGACTGCCCAAGTCTAATGATGAATATATCCTTAAATTCCCTGTAACAGCAACAAGAAGAGAGAAAAAGAACAAAGAGAAATAAAGGAGACAGAGAAAGAGAGAGGGAGGAAGGGAGGGAGAGGGAGGGAGAGAGGGAGAGGGAAGGGGGGGAGAGAGAGAGAGAAGGAAAGAGGGGGAAACAAAAGGAAAGAAAAGAATCAATTTCAATTGCTGATTCCAATTCTTTAGTTCTTTCACTTATTATCTGAATATCTATGATTAATGGAGGACATATTAAGTGCAAGATGGGAGTAGTATCATGTGTCTCCAGTGCAATGTTTAACGAAGCACTCAGGTTCTTAGAGATGCCCCAAAAGTAAAACTTAGCCAGTCCAACTAACAAATAAAGCTGGGACTTTGTAAATTGGCAAGAGTCAGGGCAAAATCGACAGAATTCTGTTCTGTAAAAGAAGATGGTATAAGTAATTTCAGGGATACTAACTGTAGAGTATTTGGGGCAAGCAGAGTGTTATACTGGGATTCGGTATAGAATAAGAATGCAGTGTCTGGTTCTTGAAGACCTGGAAAGTCTAAATCATAGTGTGATTCATTTCTCTTTTTGTGAGATTTGTTTTAACTAGATCAGTTCTGGATAAAGCTGATGTTTTTGCTATTGTTGATGATGATAAATATGATAAATATGGTAGCATTTATAGTGCCAGACACTAGACAAAGGAATTTGAATGCATTCAATCATTTACTAGCATGTATCTTCATTCTTCCTTCTCCACTTGGCTGGACTATTCTTCCTTCACATGCAGACAGCTCTCTTTCCACTTGGTCCTGAACGATCTTATGACTGGTTTCTTTGTAACTGACCTCGTCAAGTGCTCATTGAGGGCTGGTTGATGGAGACAGAGTGAGTACTGCCAGGATCATGCTTGCTTTATTCATTTTCGTCGACCATCTATATATTTCCAATCTTTGTACAATGCACTGTAGGAACTAAAGAGCCAGGGGCATACTTAGCTAAGTATTTCCAAAATGTTTCAAATAAGTACTGTGGATTATCTATAAGCATCAACGCATAATCCGGCATCATTTCTCACTCCTCATCTAACTTGAGTTATAGTTTATAAAACATTTTCTTCATTTCCAAGATGGCTTAGGGTCCTGCTAATCTTATTTTTCTACTTCTACCTGCTTAGCAGCTTCTTGTTTCTTTTTTCTCCCCTCGTTTACTTGTTCCTTCTTATCTGTCTGATCTCTAAATGTTCACAGGCCCCAGAATTCGGTTTGTGAATGTCTGTCCACTGTTCTCCTTAGGAGACCTTAGCTAGTCTCATTACTAAGTACCATCTTTATGCTAATGAATCCCAAATGCATATCTTCAGCCCAGAATTTTTCCCTGAATTAAAAATATGTATAGACAACTTTCTACTTGATATCTACACTAATATGGCTAAAGGATATTGTGTAGAAAAGACTTAAAGCAGCAAACCTGAGACAACTATCTTAGAAAGAAAGGTTTGCTTGAATGGTTGACCCTTGGTTGGCACTGGAACTTGGCTTTCAAAGTGTTCCCAGTCCGCAGTTAACTGATTAGAGCGACTCACTGTGTCTAAATTGTTTGTACAAACAGTGTGGTTTATACTGAACACGTAATTTCCTTTTGGGAGTCTAGGATTTTGGTATATGCCAGGCAGAGGGTGCCTGTATGAACAGCCTTTAATACAAATGTTGGGCATTGAGCCTCTAATGACCTTCCCTCATAACACAACATTTTGCAAATGTTGCCACAACTTGTTGCCAGAGGAAGGAATTAAGTTTGTCCTGTGTGTTTCCACTAGAAGAGGAGTGGTGTTGGTGGTGTTTTTTATTTTTTATTTTTAGACAGAATCTCACTCTGTCGCCCAGGCTAAAGTGCAATGGCACTATCTCAACTCACTGCAAGCTCTGCCTCATGGGTTCAAGCGATTCTCCTGCTTCAGCCTTCTGAGTAGCTGAGATTACAGGTGTGTGCCACCACGACCGGCTAATTTTTGTATTTTTAGTAGAGACAGGGTTTCACTATGTTGGTCAGGTCTGGTCTCAAACTCTTGACCTTCTGATCTGCCCACCTCAGCCTCCTGAAGTGCTGGAATTACAAGTGTGAGCCACCACGCCTGGCTGAAGAGGAGTCTTAGAAACCTGCACCTAGTTGCCTCTGGACTTCATTCCATGTGCCTTTTCCTTTTGTTTACGTTACTTTGTATCCTTTTGCTGTAATAAATCCTAGCCATGAGTATAACTATATTCTGTATCCTGTGAGTTCTTTCAATGAATCTTTGAAGCTAGGGACAGTCTACAGGACCCCTGGCACAGCCATCTTAACAATAAATGTCCAAAACTGAGCTCTTGATATTCTTATCACCAATCAAGCAAATCAAAACAACCATGTAAACAAATAGAACAAACCAGAAAATAATAATGATTTTTCCTACATTTTTTATAATCTTCCCTATTTCATTAATGGCAATTTTATTCCTTCATGTTACCCAGGCCAAAAATCTTATCTTTGATATTGTCTTAGTCCCTTTTGTGCTGCTATAATAAAATACTTAAGACTGGGTAATTTATAAAAATCAGAGATTTATTTCTTACCATTCTGAAGGCTGAGAAGTCCAAGGTTGAGGGGCCCGTAATTGACAAGGACCTTCTTGCAGTGTCTTCCCATGGCAGAAGGCAGAAGAACAAGAGAACATGTGTGAAGAGAAAGGAAAGGCAGAGGGGCTGAACTTTTATCCTTTTATCATGAACACACTCCTGCAATAATGTCATTAATCCCTTCATGGGGCAGGAGCCGTCATGACCTAAACACCTTTTTAAAGTCCTATCTCTGAACACTACTGTACTGGAAGTTAAGTTTCCAACATACAAATTTTAGGGGACCTATTCAAACCATACCAATCTGTTTCTGGCCCAATTTTTGTCCTTCTCACATGCAAAATATATTCATTGTATCCCAATAGCTCCAAAAGTCTTAACTTGTTCTAGAAAAAAAAATAATTAAGTCCAAAGTCTAGAGTCTCATCTAAATCAGATATGAGTAAGATCAGGGCATAATGCATCCTGAGGCAAGTTTTCTGTAAGCCCATGAAACTAAACAAGTTTCATGTATTTTCAAAATACAACGGTGGGACAGGCATAGGAAAAACATTCCTGGCTGGGTTGGGTGGCTCAAGCCTGTAATTCCAGCACACTGGGAGGCTGAGGTAGGGGATCACTTGAGGCCAGGAGATTGAGACCAGCCTGGGCAACATAGTGAGACCCTGTCTCTACAAAAATGAAAATATAAAAATTAGCTGGGTGTGGTGGCACATGCCTATTTATGTCCCAGCTACTCAGGAAGCTGAGGTGGGAGGATTGCTTGAGCCCAGAAGGTCTCAATCAAGTAAACCATGTTTGTGCCACTGTACTCCAGTCTGCTAAGTGACAGAGCAAGGCCCTGTCTCTCTAAAAACAAAACATTTCCATTTTAAAAGGAAGAAATAAATGAGAAGACAGCAATAACTGATCTCCAGTAAGTCTAAAACCCAAGAGGGAAAACAATATTAAATCTTCTGTCACCAGAATAATCTCCTTTGACTCCGTGACCTGAATCCTGAGCACATCGGGGTAAGAGTTGGGCCCACAAGGCCTCAGGAAACCTTGCCCCTATGGGTTTTCTTGGCTTAGTCTACCGAGCACCTATCACAGGTTAGAGTATCATGCCTGCAGCTTTTCCAAGCTGGAGTTGCCTGCTGGTGGCCCTACAGTTCTGGGATCTTGGGGGCTGCCCCACTCTCATAGTTCCACTAGGTGTTGCCTTACAGGGGACTCTTTGTGGTGGCTCTGTCCCCATGACAAGTCTCTGCTTGGGCCCCCAGGCTGTCCAAGATATCCTTTGAAATTTAGGTGGAGGTTGCCATGGCCCCACAGCTCTTGCATTCTACAAAACCTGCAAAATTAGAACCACATGGATACTGCCAAGGCTTATGGCTTATACGTTCTAGAGTGGTTGATTGAGCTGCATGTGGGCCTACTTGAGCCACAGCTGGGTCAGCTGAGGAGCGCTGCACTGGAATTTGGGGAGCAGAGTTCCAATGTGCAGGTCCTCGAATGCTGAGGTCCTGCAGATGTCTCTCTGGAAACCTTGACCTCAAGGTTTTAGCTAGCCTTGAAAATCTCTGAAATGCCTTTGGGGTCATTCTCCTATTGTCTTGATGAATAGAACTTGGCTTCCTTCTAGTCATATTAGTGTCTTTAGCAAATAGTTGCTTGGCTACACCCTTAGTGTCCTCTTCTAAACAAAATTTTTTATTCTTACATGTTCAAGCTGAGAGTTTTCCAAATCTTTCCATTCTGCTTCCCTTTTAATTATAAGATCTGCTTTTAAGTCATTTATCTTTTATCTCGTTTTGTTGTAAGTGGCAGAAATAAACCCTGCAGCACCTGAATGCTTTGCTGCTTAGATGTTTCTTCTGCCAGATATTGTAGTTCATTGCTCTTACGTTCTACTTTCTACAAAGTCCTAGGACATGGGCATAATTCCACCAAATTCTTTGCAATTCTATAACTGGGATGGCCTTTACTCCAATTTTCAATACTTTTTTTTTTAATTTTTATCTAGGACATCATCAGAAAGGCCTTTACTGTCCGTATTTCTACCAAAATTCTGATCACGACCATGTAAGTAATCCCTAAGATTTAGTCTCTCCCTATAGCTTTTGTCTTCTTCTGAGCCATCACCAGAATCACCTTTAACACTCTGTTTATGGCAATCTAGACTTTTTTCTAGGCTGCTCTTCCAAATTTTTCCAACCTCTACCCATTACTCTGTTCCAAAGCCACTTTCACATTTTCAAGTATTTGTTATAGCAACAATCCTACTCTCAGTACTAATTTTCTGTCTTAGTCCCTTTTGTGCAACTGTAACAGAATATCTGAGACTGGGTAATTTATAGAGATGTTTTTCTTCACAGCTCTGGAGGCTGGGAAGTCCAAAGTCAAGGGGTCTACATTTTTTTGAGGGCCTTTTTAATGTGTCATCCCACAGTGGAAGGCAGAAGGTCAAGAAAGCATGTGAGCAAGAGAGGGAAACCACTCCTGTGATAACAGCATTGGTCCATTTGTGAGGTCAGAGCCCTCATGACCTAATTACCTCTTAAAAATCCCACCTTTCCACATTGTTCCATTGGGGGTTATTTTTTTTTTTTTATTATTATTTTTTTGAGACAGAGTCTCTGTCTGTCACCCAGGCTGGAGTGCAGTGGCACGATTTCGGCTCACTGCAAGCTCCGCCTACCGGGTTCACGCCATCCTCCTGCCTTAGCCTCCCAAGTAGCTGGGACTACAGGTGTCCGCCACCACCCCCAGCTAATTTTTTGTATTTTTAGTAGAGACGGGGTTTCACCGTGTTAGCCAGGATGTTCTCGATCTTCTGACCTTGTGATCCACCCGCCTCGGCCTCCCAAAGTGCTGGGATTACGAGTGTGAGCCACCGCGCCTGGCCCATTGGGGGTTATGTTTTTAACACATAAACTTTGGGAGACATTCAAACCATAGCAACATCTATTTCTATCACAACCCACACCTGCTCTGTCAGCACAGCCTGCAGGGCTAGATTCTAAATATAACTAGAATTCATTTCATTTTCACCAACCTCACCAGTACCACAGCTCCTAACTGTTCACCTAGGTTACTCTCAACCATCTATTTTGTTAAAGAAGTCAGGAAGCATGAATCAGGTTATTTAAATCTTCTGCTCACCAGCCTCTAATGATTATTGATTGCATTTCTTAGTAAAAGTCAAATCCTCACTATGGTCTGTCTGATCTGGACCACTTTAAACTTCACCCTACACTCTAATGCTGTCTCCATTGTCAGGCCTCTCCTGCTATGCCCCTATGTAAACCAGGCAGACCCTGCCCTGGGGCTCTTTGGGGCTTTTTAAATTATTGTTTCCTCTGCCTGAAATGTTCTTCTTTGATAGTCACATAACCAGATCCACCCTTCAAATGTCATGTTCTCAATGAGGAATCTCCTGGCTATTCTATCTAAAGTTTTTCACAGCCAACAGTTTTTATCTCACATCCTGTGTTTTTCTCTTTGTTATATTTTATTATCTAATATACTGTATGGACTGAATTGTGTCCTCTTTCTGCCAAATTCATATGTTGAAGCTTTAATCCCCAGTGTTAAGGATAGGACTTTAAAGAGATAACTAAGGTTAAATAAGGTCATAAGTACGGGATTCTAATTCTATATAATTGCTGTCCTTGTAGGAAAAGGGAGAGATACCAAGAGCACACACACACAGAGAACACCATGTGAGGACACAGTTGAGAAGATGACCATCTGCAAGCCAAGAAGAGAGGCCTCTCCAGAAACCAAACCTGCTGACACCTTGATCTTGGACTTCCAGCCTCCAGAGCTGTGAGAAAATAAGTTTCTAGGTTTAAATGACTCAGTCTATGGGACTTTGTTCATGGCAGTCTGAGTTGACTAATGCATACACTAACCATTGTACGTACTTATTTTGCATACTGCCTGTCTTCCTTTTAGAATGTAAACTTCATTTGGAGAGGAATTTTTATCTGTTTTACTCACCACTGGAATTCTCAGTACTGATAAGGTGCCTTAGCTGTAGTAAGAATCAATTACTACTTATTGAATGAATAAACAAATAGGTGAGAAAACAGTCCTGGTTTACACTGCTTTCTTTTTATCTCTGTGGTAGACTAATTGCAAAAATGGCTCTAACTGTTCATTGCTCTTTTACATGCCCTTTGCCATGTGTCTTTGCAGCTCTTCCTATACAAAGGTAGAATCTTATTTTTTTTTTTTTTTTGAGATGGAGTTTCGCTTTTGTCACCTAGGCTGGAGCATAGCGGTGCCATCTTGACTCACTGCAACCTCTGCATCCCGGATTCAAGAGATTCTCATGCCTCAGCCTCCCGAATAGCTGGGATTATAGGCGCCTGCCACTAGGCCCAGCTAATTTTTGTATTTTTAATAGAGAGATGAGGTTTTGCCATGTTGGCCAGGCTGGTCTCGAACTCCTGACTTCAGGTGATCCACCTGCCTCAGCCTCCCAATGTGCTGGGATTTCAGGTGTGAGTCACCATGCCCAGCCCAAAGGTAGAATCTTTATCCTCCTCCTTTGAATGTGATTTGGCTTTTTGACTCACCTTTGCCAATAAAATATTGCAGAAGTATTAGTGTGTCAGTTCCAGACCTAGGTGTCCAGAGGCCTTACCTGCTTCTGTTCTCCTTCTTAGAACTCTTTGTCATAAAAGCAATCCTAGGCTAGCCTATGGAAAGACAAATGACCATGTGAAAAAGAGATAAATTATCCTAGCTAAGATAATTCTAGACCAGTCAGCCTCCCTGCTAGTTGACCACAGATATACAATGAGACAGGATTACCTTAGCCAACTTTAGCCAAGACCAGTAAAGCTGCCTAGCTGACTCACAGATTGGTGGGCAACAATATATATTTATTATTTTAAGCCAGCAAGGTTTTGCAGTTTTAGCTATTACAGCATTATAGCAGCAATAGATAATTGTATCTGACAGTAGTCCCAAAAAGTATTTTGTGTTTCAGAGATGTCTCTTCTCTTTAAGTGGCAGACTAACTTAGAAGAAAGCCTATGGGCTCTGGAACCAGATTGAATTGGGTTCAAATCCTAGCTGCAATCACTTACCATATGACCTAGTGCAAGTTACTTAACCTTTTGACCTTCGCATTATTTGTAAACTAAAGATAGAAATACCTGCTCAGAGCTTTTGTGAGAATTAAAAGAACTCTCATGTCAAGCACCTGATACAACTACTGATATTGATCTAAAAAATATCACAAATTTTCCCTAATAACTACTTTGTGGCTAAATCATCAATAGATTAATCTAAATGCCTATAGAAACTCTATTTTTTGTCTTGTTAGACCCATCAGCTTGGTATACTTGCTACTGACTATTCAAAGCTGTACTTTCTCTTAGTCATTCTAACTGACATTTTTCAACTTTAAGGGATGACCTTAAAGCCGATATAGTCCAAGTTTTAGTGACTCGATTTATTTCTACTCTATTTGTACCCTTCATGATGTCATTGACTTAGGCCAGAAGCCTTCTCAGTTTTCTATATTTGAACAAAAGTGGCCTAATTTCTAAACATCAACACAGAGGAAAGTGAATGCTCTTGATTCAGTGCCATACACCTGGAAAATAACTGAGGTATTCCCAGCAGCTGCTGGTAGCCTCCGATAAGTCCAAGTGAAATATCGGCATCTAAATGCAAAGACAGAGGCCCTGTCCATTCAAAGTCCCACAAATCAGCCTGTAAATATGTAGGCAGCTATGTATTTGAATATTTATTCTTGTATTTTATGCAGCTTCTTCAGTAAGAATTAGAGAAGCAGGTTAAATTTGATGCAATGTCTTAGGCATTAGATTCAATTTAGAGAAATATATGCTAAAGAGAAATAAGGTTTTTTAAAAAAATTTACTTTATTTTTAACAGGAAATTAGCTTAAGCACTGCTTTCAGGTAAAACCATTCTATAACTGACATCATTTTTAAGTGCTCTATATTGATTAAACACTTTAGCTGGATTTATAAGTCTGATCAGAAAATATGAGTTGTAAATCACGATGTGATTTTTCCTTTGATCCCATTTAAACATTTTCTCCTTTGGATCAGATGATAACTTCTGATAAAATTCTGGAAACTAAAATCCATTTAATTGGTAATGATGCTTCTTGCGAAAACGCTTAACATACAATTTTGTTAAAATGCAGAAACATGAATTTATTGGTATCTGCTTTTCTCAAGAATAAAATTGATTTCTTCATACTAATCATCTCTTCAATAAACTGTCCCTCTTCTAGTCAAGTCATTAAAATGATTCTTTCTCAGATACTTTTTAATCTAAGTTATAACTGTCATTTTAGAAAGAAAATTTCAAAACGATTAAGATTTTTTGTTTGAAAGGGGCTTGATTTCTCCTTTACACTTTACTAATAGAATATGAAGTGAGGATCCCAAGGCAGCTTACATATTTCTGCAGTTTTGTTTATTATATTTTCTGAATTCAGATAAATCTGAACAGGCACCTATAAAACCTTTAAATATAAGAAGAACATTCAGTATTTGGAATACAACACCAAATTTTATTGTGGCAATGCAGACATTGTAATGGTTTGGGTTTCTACTTCTCCAGGCCTGGTGGACAACTGAGAAGAAGAATTGATTGTAGAGTGGATGAGTGCAGAAAGCCATTTTGTAAGGTGATATTTGATGCCTTCATTACATGGGACTCTACATTATTTCTCTTTTCTGGGTCTAGATTTCATAAGCCACTGCTTTCAAGTAGACTGAAGTTGGGAACATATTATCGACTATTATAAAGGCTAATATTCTACTAAATAATAGTACCATCTAAAGATGTGGAACACAGGTGAAAAGTTGGAATTCATCCTTCTAAGTGTCCTCCTTTCACAGGTGAAGTGTGTAGCCTAAGGTTATGCAACTACGCAGTAAAATTAGCAGTAGATCCCAGGTGTTCTTATTCCCTGGACTGGTGCTTTTTCTACTCTATAAAAGGAAAGGTAGTTTTGCTAGTGGGTAATTTGGAGCAAGGAGACTCCTAAGTGAAGGAGTAAAGAGGTTGGAGGGAGAGGCTGGGCAGTCTGTTCTTCTCCCACCCCTAGTGTTGCCTACGTTTCTGCTCTAGGGATGTATGTTTAACAAAAACATCAAAGGTGGACTTGTTCAATGGACTAGAGAGCTGAAAGTTTTATAGAGCTTTGGCAACCCAAGGGAGCTACAGAAAGAGGAGGGTTTGCAAGCTAATGGCAATTCTATTTTATCCCTATCGTCTTACCTCACAGCAGTCATAGGCTTCTCTCTAGCCCATCCACCAACCCCACACACATACAGTATAACTGGACAGCCCCAAGGTATCTATAACCATGCCCTAGGTAGCCCACTCCCAAGCTTGAATTTTCTTTGGGAAAATATTCCCAGTTAGAACATTTTGGATTGCCCTTATCTTCAGCAAGTCCCAATCCCAATGTCAGTTCAAAGTATCAGAGATAATTAGCATAACTCAGTTTAGGTATGTATAAGGAATGAGCAATGGACAAAGGGCATTGTCTAAAATAATCCTATTTGTGTCAAAGAAAGATAAACCAGATGGAACGAATTGGGAGGCAAGTAATATTTTAAAGACCATCATAACACATATAGTAAAAATAAAGTTCAGACTATTATACAATTGTAAAATAAAAATGAGTCTTTTTCTTACCCTACGTTCCAGAGGTAACCATCATTTACTTTCTTAGGCATTCTTCACCAAACCTTCCATGTGTATTCATGCATCTATGTATCATCTGTATCATCTGTTTGTCTATCTACCTATCTATCTATCTATCTGTCTATCTATCTATCTATCTATCTATCTATCTATCTATCTATCATCTCTCCTTTTTTTTTTTTTAAGATGGAGTCTTGATCTGTCGCCCAGACTGGAGTGCAGTGGCGCGATCTTGGCTCACTGCAAACTCCCCCTGCAATCTCTGCCTCCCGAGTTCAAGCAATTCTCCTGTCTCATGCGTGCGTTAGCCTCAGGCATAGCTGGGATTACAGGCACAGTTCACCATGCTCAGCTAATTTTTGTATTTTTAGTAGAAACAAGATTTCACCATGTTGGCCAGGCTGGTCTGAAACTCCTGACCTCAAGTGATCCACCCACGTTGGCCTCCCAATGTGCTAGGATTACAGGTATGAGCCACTATGCCTGGCCCTATTTTTTTAAAAAATAAAGGCAAATGGGAGCTTACTATTCCCACAGTTTTTTTTTTTTTTTTTATTATACTTTAAGCTTTAGGGTACATGTGCACAAAGTGCAGGTTTGTTACATATGTATACATGCGCCATGTTGGTGTGCTGCACCCATTAACTTGTCATTTAATATTAGGTATACATCCTAATGCTATCCCTCCCCCCTCCTCCTACCCCACAACAGGCCTCAGTGTGTGATGTTCCCCCTTCCTGTGTCCATGTGTTCTCATTGTTCAATTCCCATCTATGAGTGAGAACATGCAGTGTTTGGTTTTTTGTCCTTGTGATAGTTTGCTGAGAATGATGGTTTCCAGCTTTATCCATGTCCCAGAAAGGACATGAACTCATCAATTTTTATGGCTCCATAGTATTCCATGGTGCATATGTGCCACATTTTCTCAATCAAGTGTATCATTGTTGGACATCTGGGTTGGTTCCAAGTCTTTGCTATTGTGAATAGTGCTGCAATAAACATACGTGTGCATGTGTCTTTATTGCAGCATGTTTTATAATCCTTTGGGTATATACCCAGTAATGGGATGGCTGGGTCAAATGGTATTTCTAGTTCTAGATCCCTGAGGAATCACCACACTGTCTTCCACAATGGTTGAACTAGTTTACAGTCCCACCAACAGTGTAAAAGTGTTCCTGTTTCTCCACATCCTCTCCAGCATCTGTTGTTTCCTGACTTTTTAATGTTCACCATTCTAACTGGTGTGAGATGGTATCTCATTGTGGTTTTGATTTGCATTTCTCTGATGACCAGTGATGACGAGCATTTTTTCATGTGTTTTTTGGCTGCATAAATGTCTTCTTTTGAGAAATGTCTGTTCATATCCTTTGCCTACTTTTTGATGGGGTTGTTTGTTTTTTTCTTGAAAATTTGTTTGAGTTCATTGTAGATTCTGGATATTAGCCGTTTGTCATGTGAGTAGATTGCAAAAATTTTCTCCCATTCTGTAGGTTGCCTGTTCACTCTGATGGTAGTTTCTTTTGTTGTGCAGAAGCTCTTTAGTTCAATTAGATCCCATTTGTCAATTTTGGCTTTCATTGCCACTGCTATTGGTGTTTTAGACATGAAGTCCTTGCCCATGCCTATGTCCTGAATGGTATCGCCTAGGTTTTCTTCTAGGACTTTTATGGTTTTAGGTCTAACATTTAAGTCTTTAATACATCTTGAATTCATTTTTGTATAAGGTGTAAGGAAGGGATCCAGTTTCAGCTTTCTACATATGGCTAGCCAGTTTTCCCAGCACCATTTATTAAATAGGGAATCCTTTCCCCATTTCTTGTTTTTGTCAGGTTTGTCAAAGATCAGATAGTTGTAGATGTGTGGCATTATTTCTGAGGGCTCTATTCTGTTCCATTGGTCTATATCTCTGTTTTGGTACCAGAACCATGCTGTTTTGGTTACTGTAGTCTTGTAGTATAGTTTGAAGTCAGGTAGCGTGATGCCTCCAGCTTTGTTCTTTTGGCTTAGGATTGACTTGGCAATGTGGGCTCTTTTTTGGTTCCATATGAACTTTAAAGTAGTTTTTTCCAATTCTGTGAAGAAAGTCATTGGTAGCTTGATGGGGATGGCATTGAATTTATAAATTACCTTGGGCAGTATGGCCATTTTCACGATATTGATTCTTCCTACCCATGAGCATGGAATATTCTTCCATTTGTTTGTATCCTTTTTTATTTCATTGAGCAGTGGTTTGTAGTTCTCCTTGAAGAGGTCCTTCACGTCCCTTGTAAGTTGGATTCCGAAGTATTTTATTCTCTTTGAAGCAATTCTGAATGGGAGTTCACTCATGATTTGGCTCTCTATTTGTCTGTTATTGGTGTATAAGAATGCTTGTGATTTTTGTACATTGATTTTGTATCCTGAGACTTTGCTGAAATTGCCTATCAGCTTAAGGAGATTTTGGGCTGAGACAATGGAGTTTTCTAGATATACTATCATGTCATCTGCAAACAGGGACAATTTGACTTCCTCTTTTCCTAATTGAATACCCTTTATTTCTTTCTCCTGCTTCATTGCCCTGGCCAGAACTTCCAACACTATGTTGAATAGGAGTGGTGAGAGAGGGCATCCCTGCCTTGTGCCAGTTTTCAAAGGGAATGCTTCCAGTTTTTGTCCATTCAGTATGATATTGGCTGTGGGTTTGTCATAGATAACTCTTATTATTTTGAGATACATCCCATCAATACCTAATTTATTGAGAGTTTTTAGCATGAAGGGTTGTTGAATTTTGTCAAAGGCCTTTTCTGCATCTATTGAGATAATCATGTGGTTTTTGTCGTTGGTTCTGTTTATATGCTGGATTATGTTTATTGATTTTCATATGTTGGACCAGCCTTGCATCCCAGGGATGAAGCCCACTTGATCATGGTGGATAAGCTTTTTGATGTGCTGCTGGATTCGGTTTGCCAGTGTTTTATTGAGGATTTTTGCATCGATGTTCATCAGGGCTATTGGTCTAAAATTCTCTTTTTTTGTCATGTCTCTGCCAGGCTTTGGTATCAGGATGATGCTGGCCTCATAAAATGAATTAGGGAGGATTCCCTCTTTTTCTATTGATTGGAATAGTTTCAGAAGGAACAGTACCGGCTCCTCCTTGTACCTCTGGTAGAATTCGGCTGTGAATCCATCTGGTCCTGGACTTTTTCTGGTTGGTAAGCTATTAATTATTGCCTCAACTTCAGAGCCTGTTATTGGTCTATTCAGAGATTCAAATTCTTCCTGGTTTAGTCTTGGGAGGGTGTATGTGTCGAGGAATTTATTCATTTCTTCTAGATTTTCTAGTTTATTTGCGTAGAGGTGTTTATAGTATTCTCTGATGGTAGTTTGTATTTCTGTGGGATCGGTGGTGATATCCCCTTTATCATTTTTATTGCGTCTATTTGATTCTTCTCTCTTTTCTGCTTAGTCTTGCTAGCGGTCTATCAATTTTGTTGATCTTTTCAAAAAACCAGCTCCTGGATTCATTGATTTTTTGAAGGGTTTTTTGTGTCTCTATATCCTTCAGTTCTGCTCTGATCTTAGTTATTTCTCGCCTTCTGCTAGCTTTTGAATGTGTTTGCTCTTGCTTCTCTAGTTCTTTTAATTGTGATGTTAGGGTATCAATTTTAGATCTTTCCTGCTTTCTCTTGTGGGCATTTAGTGCTATAAATTTCCCTCTTCTCACAGTTTTGCACCTTGGCCCAGTGTATGGCTTGTGTAAAACACTCAATGATGAGCCAGGAGTGGTGGCTCACGCCTGTAATCCCAACACCTTGGGAGGCCAAGGTGGGCAGATCACCAGGTCAGGAGATTGAGACCATCCTGGCTAACATGATGAAACTCCATCTCTACTAAAAATACAAAAAATTAGCCGGGTGTGGTGGCGGGTGCCTGTAGTCCCAGCTGCTCGGGAGGCTGAGGCAGGAGAATGGTGTGCACCCGGGAGGCAGAACTTGCAGTGAGCCGAGATTGCACCACTGCACTCCAGCCTGGACAAGAGAGCAAGACTCCATCTCAAAACAACAACAACAACAAACACTCAATGATGTTATCCATCACTATTACCTGTGGATTTTGACTATCTGTCTGAATCTTCTTTCCGATCTAAGACAGCAGTTGTGTCCTGTATCATGTTAATTTCTCTCAGTCGCCTGTGCATCACTTACTTGCGACAGTCGTAGTATTCGACCCTTTATAAAAGTGAACCTTGGCATACTTTAAGGCAGTGGTCTCAACCCTGACTACACTTTAGAATCACCTGGGGAGCATTTGAAAACTACTGATGCCCGGGCCCTAACCCAGATTAATTAAATTAGAACTTCTGAGGGTAGGTCCCAGGCGTAGCTGGCCTTTTAAAGCTCCCCAGCGGATAGTAAGGTATGGCCAGAGTTATGAATCACTGGTCCAGAGATTCAGCTTGTCAGAATCACTTTGGATCCCAGTTCTGGTTTGTAGTGTTTTAGCAGTGTTATGTATAAATTTGATAACCATGCCTCCTGATTTCTTCTTTCTTGTCATGGGCAAGAAAATCTCTGTTAATTGTTCCTTTTTGTTTTTTGTTTACTTTATAATTCAACTATTTTTCTCTAAAATTAAATATTAGAAGTTCTAGTCAAATTGAAGGTTTTGGGGTTAATTTCATTCTGTACAACTGAGGCTTTATGTATTAAGAAAACAGCATGACTTCAGGTGATCAATGTACTTCTATGGCCATAGCATCAGTTTCATTTACAATGATTCCTCTTGGTCTCTCTTTCTCCTTCTCTTGATGGAAATTTGCAGGCTAGGTTTCCATCTTTTCACTGTTTTACTCTTTCAGACATATGCTTGCATAAACATTACCCAGCCATGATAACCAAATTAACGAAATCCTTACCAGGGCTTTGGATCATTGGTCATTTTTCTAGGACTAATAGATTTACTTGCAGTGTATATTGTCGTGTAATACCAGGAAGACTTTCCATGGGCAGCCATTTAAAGTGAGTTAAGAATATTTAACATGACTTTTTTTTTTTTTTTTTGAAAGAGAAAGTGTTTTGGCAAAGTTGTTCCTGGAGGAGTCACATAGACAATATCGAGGCTTCATATCTCCTTTATCTATGGTCTCATGGGAAGTCTTGAAATTATAATAGAGCAAGTTCTGACTTTTACAACATGCTGTTTCTGAACATAGTCATTTTGGCAGCATATACATGAACGCTTTGCAGTGGTATTTCAAGTCAGATTGGTGAGTGGCTAAAGGTGAGTGACAAATTATCCCTAATTGCAGAGGAATTACTAAGGCACTGTTCATACAGTGCCATGTACTCTTTTGGACTGATTTGGAAGGGACATTGAAAAATGTGGCAGATGACAACTGAGGCCTGAAAATGGATGAAGGGGCTGGGTCTTATAAATTAGCATTAGACTGGATTTTTTTCCCTGGAAATACTAATTCACAGGATTCCCTTGGATATCAAGTTTTCTCTCATTTCTTTACCTCCAAATGATTTACAATCAAAGGAGAAGTTTTATTGGTTGCAGCAGAGATCTCAACTCTATCACATCAACATACCATTTTTTCTTTTACTTTTAAAATTGACATATAATGATTGTACATATTTATGGGTTACATAGCAATGTTTTGATATATACAATGTATAGTGATCAGATCAGGTAATTAACATATCCAGCATCTTGAACATGTATCATTTCTTTGTGTTGGGAATATTCAATATCATCCTTCTAGCTATTTGAAACTATATATTATTGTTAATTACAGTCATCCTACAGTAATATAAAACACTAGGATTTTTTCTCCTATATAGCTTTAATATAGCTTTAATTTTACATCCTTTCACAAATCATGCCATTTTTAATAAGAAATATTGTGTAAAGTCCTCTTTACTTTCCTGAAATGCATATATGTGTGTATATGTGTATAGGTATGTATAAATAAGTACACCCTAATTAAAAGAATAATTATAATGTCTTAGATGTCCTAAAAAAAGAACAATAAAAGGAAAGTAATTTGGTGAACTTCTAGTGTCTTTCAATACATAAATCCTCAGGCAAACTCAGGAATAGATCTTAGCATACAAAATGAACAGTCATTCCTATAGTCATTTCTATCCATGGAAATACTGTGAATGTGGCAAATGCAAACTGGTACAGGGATGTTGGTTTTGTTACAGACTCAAAGACCAAGAGTGTTGTTGCTATCTAAGTGAATAACTCTTGGCAGTTTAAAATGTAATAGAATCCAGTCTTCCCTTTATTTATGTAATGGTTGGATTCCAGGAAAAAACAATCAGTGAATATTGAACTTTTACAAACATACTACTGTTTATGAGCAAATGCTTAGAATTGAGTGTATCCACCCATAAGAATGGCTAGACAAAAACTCAAACCTAACAATACCAAGTGATAATATAGTACAATAGAATTCTCATACATTGCTGATGGGAGTAAAAATTGATGAAGCAAGGTTGACTAAAGCTGAATATTTGCCTACTCCATGATCTAACAGCCCTACTCCCAGCATGTACACTTAGCAGAAAGCAGCATACATGTTCACAGAAAATATGTGGAGAAATGTTCATAGCATTCCTAAATGAAGGCAAATCATTGTGTCTATCACTATTAGAATAACAATTTATGGTGTATTTATGTAATATAGAATATGCTGTAACAATGAAAGTGAATCAACCATACCACTACATGCAATAACATGGGTGAATCTCACAGATAAAATGTTAAACAAAAAATAATCACAATAGAATACATAATGAATGATGCCATTTGAACAGTTTAAAAGAGAGAATCTAATCTGTTGTGAGAGAAATATGAATAGTGGTTAACTCTAGGGGGAAGAAAGAACTTGGAATCTTTCTAGAGTGTTGGTCACGCTCTATGTAGTGGTCTGGGCAGTGGTTACACAGGTGGTTCCATTTGTAAAAATGTATTTGGTTATGTAATTAAAATGTGTAAATTTTACTTTAAAAACATTTATATAAACAAAACAGAAGATTCATCTCTGTACATGTCTAGTGGGACATTCTTTTGAGGTAGAAATATTACTTCAATTGCAAGACTTCTGTCACCCTGATTTCTGCATACTAAACACCTGTATTATTACAACTAAAATGTTGGCACAAAATGTCCAGCTGTGTCCTAGGAGGCAAACTATCCCTGCTGAACACTAGGTTTGAGATGTAGTCTAAGGAAAGCTTCTCAAATTTATTATTTTCTCATCTTTAATATTTGATTTGTCTTTTAAATTTAAATAAATATATTTTTAAACAAGTGTTATATAATTGTATGCAAGTCAAAAAATCAGTCTTTTTTGGCACAAATAGATAAAAATTTTAAAAACAAATGAAATGACACAATGATAAGCCAGTACTGTCACCCACAGAGCCTCCTAGTTAGCTTTTTTTTTTTTTCTGGAATAGTGTTAACCAGTATTAGGATATTAATGGCAGAAAGACTCATCAAGCTGAGACTTTCTAATTGACATAACCAAAAGGTTTGAAAAATAATTGCAATAATTCCCACTACAGGACTTTTTAATATATTACAATTTGTTATGTGGATGGTGAGCTGCTATACTTGTATGTATCCTCAGCCATCCTGCCCTTTCTGGGATCTCTCATGACTATTAAACCATTAGCCTTGGTGTCTCTCCCTAGGTAGATAGATTTATAATCCCCCACCCCAGCTTTGCAGAAAATGGTTTGATTATTTTCTAAAGAGTGCACCAACACACTCTTTTTTTTCTTTTTATTATTATTATTATTATTATTATTATACTTTAGGTTTATGGTACATGTGTGCAATGTGCAGGTAAGTTACATATGTATACATGTGCCATGCTGGTGCGCTGCACCCACTAACTCGTCATCTAGCATTAGGTATATCTCCCAATGCTATCCCTCCCCCCCCCCCACCCCACAACAGTCCCCGAAGTGTGATGTTTCCCTTCCTGTGTCCACGTGTTCTCATTGTTCAATTCCCACCTATGAGTGAGAATATGAGGTGTTTGGTTTTTTGTTCTTGAGATAGTTTACTGAGAATGATGATTTGCAATTTCATCCATGTCCCTACAAAGGACATGAACTCATCATTTTTTATGGCTGCATAGTATTCCATGGTGTATATGTGCCACATTTTCTTAATCCAGTCTATCATTGTTGGACATTTGGCTTGGTTCCAAGTCTTTGCTATTGTGAATAATGCCGCAATAAACATGCGTGTGCATGTGTCTTTATAGCAGCATGATTTATAGTCCTTTGGGTATATACCCAGTAATGGGATGGCTGGGTCGAATGGAATTTCTAGTTCTAGATCCCTGAGGAATCGCCACACTGACTTCCACAAGGGTTGAACTAGTTTACAGTCCCACCAACAGTGTAAAAGTGTTCCTATTTCTCCACATCCTCTCCAGCACCTGTTGTTTCCTGACTTTTTAATGATCGCCGTTCTAACTGGTGTGAGATGGTATCTCATTGTGGTTTTGATTTGCATTTCTCTGATGGCCAGTGATGGTGAGCATTTTTTCATGTAATTTAGTAGTTATACCTGGTTGGCATGAGTGAGTATATGCTGGGGGATGAGTGCTGTAGACCCAAGTCTGCCTACTAACATGGCCACTGCAAAGAATGCTAGGAGAACTAATACAAAGAAATAAACAAGACATCTCTAATTCTGTGTTGATTTCAGGTAAGAAATCACAATCAAGAACCTCCTCCATAGAGACAAAGGTTATAAATGACCATATAGAACACTGATTCACCTGCTCTCATTTTTTTTTGGTGCTCCTAATTTCAGAGCTATATCTCAACATAGTGACATGATTCAATATAATTTAATCCTGTATATGGATTCCATAAAAATAATCACATGAATTATCAGAATCAGGTGTAATACTTCTATAGCATGTTGGAAAGTATGACTCTAGAAAAAATGGTCTAAGTTCCTGTTATGGTTTCGATCTGTGTGCCCATCCAAATCACAGGTCAAATTGTATTCCCCAATGTTGGAGGTGGGTCCTGATGGGAGATGATTGGATCATGGGGGTGAATTTCCCCCTTGGTGCTGCTATATTGATAGTGAGAGAGTTCTTGTGAGATGTGTCTGTTTAAAAAAGTGTAGCATCTCCCCTTCTCTCTCCTGCTCCTGCTTTGGCTATGTAAGATATACTGGCTTTTCTTTCACCTTCTGCCATGATTTTAAGTTTCCTGAGGCCTCCCGGGGAGATGAGCAGAAGCTGTTATGTTTCCACTTCCTGTGCAGCCTGCAGAACCATGAGCCAATTGAACTTCTTTACTTTATAAATTACCGAATCTCAGATATTTCTTTGTAGCAGTGTGAGAACAGACTAATTCAGCTCCAAAACATATGGGAGAAATTACTTCAGTATTAGGTTAAACTACATACAGTTGGAGTTTCTGGAGATCAAAAATAGTCAACTGTTGGCAATTTCATATTTTTCAAAATAATAGCAGCAATGGTCACGAATTTCTTTATATACAACCATAATGCAGTGTGGTCCTGCTGATGGAAGGAAAATCAGGCTATGTGTCATGATCCAGGAACAAGCTCTACCATTAAAACAGTGTAATATTGGGCAAATTAGTTCTCCTTGGGTACAGTTTACTCTTGCATGTGGAGAAAACGTTAACTCGATTTATGTTTCCCAAATGTGCACTATCAGCCCCTGTGAGGCTGTGGCATTAATTAAATAGGTTATTGAATTTGTGTGTTCATCAAGTATTTTCTGTAGATATAAATTATATCTTGCACATGTATATTTGATTCCATGATGATAAATGAGTGTAAATTAATGCATTCAATTTATAGTAGAATTTCATAATATCAGTATCTCTTTTATAAGTTATAAGTTTTAAAAGTACAACTATGACATTTAAAGAATAGTCTTACTTTGTTGGGGGTCTGTTTTCAGTGCTAAAAGATGTTTAACACTGAAAACAGACCAAATGCATACAGGGCTTAAAAACACGAAAACATTAAAAACTTAAAATCATGAAAAACATGAAGATGTTTTTCCCATCTTCATCTAATAAAAGATAATATTAAAAAATACTTTGAGCAACAAGGGCCAATTACAACTCAGAAGAGAGAAAGAACAAATCAAGGTTGAAGACACAAGTCTCTCTGTTTATTGATATGATGCCAGGTAAATACTTTCATTTGGACAAAATGGATCATGGAAAATAGAGTAGGGTTATACTCTCATAGAAGTTGGATAAGCTCAAGGTGTCTGAGATTAAGTCTAGAGAGACAGAACAAGGCCAAGCTGGAAAATAAACATAGGTGTGGCTTTTTGAATTTAGGATTGAATAGAGTCAAATGAAAAAGAAGTCAGTTCATGCTTTGAGAATGTTATATGGCCAAAAGAATCCCCAGTTTTGATTCAATACGTTTGTGAATGTTTAAAACTTAATATGATCTTTGGAGCTTCAGTATTCTACGAAGTACATAGCAGACTGAGAAGGTTTTTCAGCCTTTTATTAAGACTCTAGTGTTGTCTTCATTTGGAATCAAGGATAATAAAAAATTAAGGGATTACCAGAGAGAAGAGCCAAGAATTCCCACTGGGGCCTCATAATTCCCCAACCCTAGAATAGTGGGTGTTTGCAACATGATTTCAGAATTGTTTTAGACAATTGTCCAGCATGATTTCAGAATTGTTTTAGACAAGTGACTGTGGGTGCCTCCAATTCTTTCTGTATATGGTTGTTTATTGCAATTATTCTATCCCTCTTCTACCTTGTCTGTTGGATGTATGAGGAGCATACAACTTGTCTCTTTAGTTCAGAGATTTCCAAGAGAAGAGAAACCACATCTTCAGTCCAGATAGGACTGAAGGTACAGGAAGTCACAGGATTTGAGTCTTATACTGCAATTATATGAGACTTTATGTCTTTTTTTTCAGGGGAGAATGAATGAATATATTTTAGGGACGTAAGGGAAGAAAATGTGTATTTATGATGCAGAAAATGATCTGTGGCAGATTGTATATTTCTTTCAATTATCTGCTACTCTCCTGCGAGATTATTATCTTTTCTTCTCCTTTAGAGTCAGGCTTAGTCATGTGACTTGCTGTAAGAGCTGTCATGTGAGTGTGCCATTGGTTTTATTCTTTTTCTCTGCTACCACAAGAATAGCATAGGTCAGATAGAAGCTGTTGCTTAAGCCTGTCTATCATTTATCTGGCCTATCATTGATGGGCATTTGGGTTGGTTCCAAGTCTTTGCTATCATAAACAGTGCTGCAATAAACATAGGGAACATCACACACTGGGGCCTTTTGTGGGGTGGAGGGCAAAGAGAGGGAGAGCATTAGAACAAATACCTAATGCATGCAGGGCTTAAAACGTAGATGATGGGTTGATAGGTGCAGCAAACCACCATGGCACATGTATACCTCTGTAACAAACCTGCATGTTCTGCACATGTATCCCAGAACTTAAAGTAAAAGAAAAAAGAAAAACAAACTCATTGGCAGGACACACATTAATATTATAATATTAAGATATTTGCATAGTCCATCAAACTATACTTAGGACTCATCTACATAACCAAGTCAAATAGAAAATTGAAGCAATTGCCTAACTAACTTCTGATATCCCTTGCTTTAGTTATCTAGATATTTAAAGGGAAAAAAATTCTTAAATTATTCATTTTTACTCTCTTGGATTTCAAGCTTACTTAGGTATGGACTTAATCTCAAAGTTTCCTAATTTCCACTAAAGAGAGTTTGAAGTAAGATAACTCTTGGAGTGGAACATCATATAAAAATGGCCTCTTTCTTTTCTCACCTGAGAACAGTATTCCAACGAAATCCTGACTAACTAGAAATCCTTGCACAGTGTTCAAAGCCACAAATACATCATTTCATGAAATAGTCTTGAGTTATCACACATCACTGCCAACTTCTAAAATAATACAGCAGGACCATGTTTTAGTGTCCGACTTGGAGATATCATTTAATCACTTTTATCTCACATATGAATTGTCTTGTTTGGTGGAACTACCATAACTACTCTTTTCTCTATGAGTTAATGAGCCTGATGTACCAGGTTTTTTTGTTTGGAGGTAACAGTAATTTGAGCATACCCAACCTCAACTGTCCTTTATTAAGGCAGAAGGTCTCTGCTCCACAGCTGAATCTGAAAGCTGTTTGGGATGAGATTCTGTCCTTATAATAAATTCTGATATACAGAAATTGCCACTTGGCCCTTAAAATGTTTATTGGAGGAAAAATGTAGACACACATATCAGTTTTTTTTCCATCATTCCTATTTGATTCTTTTAACTTAAATGTCCCCACCCCCCAAAAGGTAATTTTCCTTCTGTTTGCTTCTTCATGTTTTAAAAAAAGTTGTAGCAAAATATGTTCAAGAGTCCCTGGCTGTCTAGAGAACAAAATTTTTATGACTTATTTTCTGAATGAGAATTTTTTTTATTATAGTTGTGATCCAAATGGTGATGGTGAAAATGGGATCACTGAGCTTCAAGAAAGCCAAGTTCTTCTTTGAGTTTCTCAACTAGCTAAGGGCATGACCTGGGGCAAATCTTTTCATCTTTTAATTTCTTTATGTACAGATTAAAACCTCTAGACCAGTATTGGTTATCCCTGTTTTTAGGTGCAGCATTAGTTATCTCTGTTTTATGTTTCAGGTCACCTAGGTTTCAAATGAAATCACTTCAGGAAGAGGTATCATTCAGCGTAAACAAGGGGCTTATCCAGTGTTTGTACCAAGAGACAGACTGTCTTCATGAGTATCAGAGGTGTTGCTGTCAAAACTGCCAAAAATTTTAGAATATAAAGAAAATCTAACTATTTTCTAAGTATAAGGCAGTGTTGAATGTTCCAAATGCTGCTGGGAGTACATTGTTACTTTTATTTTTTTTTTAAAGAGCTCAGCAACCCTTGTTGGAAATCTCTTAAATAACCTTTCCCTGGCTCCATTTTAATTTTGTTTTTCTCAGCCCTAGAATTGTCAGCCACCCAGCATGAAATGTAAGGGTTCTTTTTTTGTAAAAAGTTTTAAAGGAAATGTACCCATTCTGAACATTTCTGGAGAAAATGACCTCTTACCTACAGAATTACCAAGGCATTTGTAGTAAAGATGTGTTCTTTTCTCTTGGAGGCAATTTGGTATGTTTTGATTTATGCCCTTGACATGTTTTAAAGGTTAGGAAAATGTTCAATGTATTTCTGCTTCTAAAGTTAAAGGAGTCACTTCCTCAGATATGGCTACTTAAAGTTCAGTCCTCTTAAAAAATAATTTGAAGGCTGGTATTGGTGAAGGAACAAGTTCAGTTTTTGCATTAAGTGTATTATGCAGAGCTGCTGCTGACACAAATAAAATATTGTTTGGGGAAGCTGAGGCAGCTTTAGGGAAAGAAGTAAGGCGAGTGTGGGAAGTGCTTGAAAAGCCAAGTCCTTTCTCTTTTGCCCTTCTCCCTGTTGGACTGAGGATCTTGTTTGACATTCAGAAGACGGGTAAAATAATGATGCACTCTGTAAGCCACAGCTTTATCAGGAATTTTCATTATTCACTTGTGCAAATCAGGAAGAACCAAGCAGGAAGAACCAAGGAGCCTAAGTGAGAGCTGTGCTCTTGGATTTTTAACTTCCTTACATTATGAAAATCAATGATGAGTTTAATTGAACTAACATCCAAACTGTACCTTGAGTTTGGCTGGCATTGAGTCCAGTTATGAAGATATGGTGACATAGAAGAGAAGAGCACTAGACCGTGCTCTGTCCCTTTGGGCTAATCCACACTAGGCAAGCTAAGCCACTTTTGTTTTTTCTCTCTCTCTCGCTCTCATTTTCCCACTCTGAAAATGAAGGTTTTGGACTAGTTGTATTTTAGGGTGCATTTTGTGCCACTTCTCAGTTTGTTTTTGTTTCTTTACTCAGCATATTCTTCTCATTTTCTTGACCTCTAGAAATTTCCTGACATCCTGCCCTCTTATGTTGGAAGAACCATCTAGTGAATGGTTACTTATGCTACTTTCTCAAGGTACATATTTTTTGTCATTGTTGTGTATTCTATTTTTAATTTCACTTTTAAAACCATAAAATTTTGTAATTATCAATTTATGTCAACATTAAGCTAGATTTACCTATATTTTTATCATGACTTTGCTCTTTATTTCTTCTTAAATTTCAAGCTGTCCATCTGTAATTATTTTTCTTCTGCCTCACATCTATGCCTGTAAACAATTTTCTTTAGCTAGGCTCTGCTCCAAGTTTTAGCTTGCTTAAATATGTTTCTAGTTTGTCTCACTTTTGAAAAACATTTTTGGATATAATAATCTTGATTAGTAGTTTTCTTTTAGGACACTTGAAGAGATTCCACTGTCCACTGTCTTCCGTTGTTGTTCTTAATGTGTCATCTGTCACTTACAAATGCCGCTTCTTTGAAGTAATACCACTTCTCTCTAGCTGCTTTCTCTTTGTCTCTCTCCCTCCCCTTCTCTCCTTCTTAATCTACATTTTCATGACAATGTGTTCAGATGTGGGTTTCTTTTTATTTATTTATACTTGTCAGGTTTCACCAGATTTGTTACATTTGTGGATAGCTATTTTTCATCAGTCATAAACTATCTGAGCTCTCAGCTCTTCAATCATTTTTTCTGCTCTAGTTTCACCTCTTTACTTCTATAAATATGATTATTTGTCTGGTAGCAACTTTTCATTCAATTCTTCATGCCTCTTAATCTCTTTTATCATATTTTCCATCTCATTGTCTCTCTGTGCTCCATTCTGGGTAATTAATCCTGATGTGCATTTCAGTTGTTCAGTTAACTTCATAATTGGGTTAAACTACCATGACTTACTTAATGTGAACTGTGCTATAAATATTTATGCATTGGTTTATGGTTACATCTTTTAGGATTTTATTTTTTATTTAGGTCTGTTCAGTGCTGTCTCTCCTGAAGGGGAACAAATGGTTGAGGAGAATTTACTTTTGCCTCAGACTTTTGTGGAACACTTCGGAATTCCAGCTTTACGGGTGTTGAAATTGTTCTACTAGGCATAATTGCTTTAGCAGAGCTAGGGCTTTGTTCCTCATGACAAAAACTAAGTTTCATATTTACCATGTTGGACAAAATCCCACAGGGCAAAGCAGTTTTGTGTTTCCATTTACCTTTCTTTGTTCTTGCTTTTCTTAAATTTTAGTCACTTTTTAGATATTGTCTGGTCTCAACACGTTAAAGGATATGTGTGTGTGTGTATGTGTGTGTACATCTTTATAATACTAGCTTATGGTTTTATATTGTATCTTTCACTTCTAGTTGTTTTTGGTAGAGGATGAAAAAAGATATCTAGCCCACCATATTTCTTTCCAAAGTAATTTTTCTCTCATTTGTTGTTTGTGACTGCTCTCTACTAAAAGTCCTCCTGCCTCACTAGCCTGGCTTTCTTCATTTCCACTTCAGGCTCTACTTTCTATTTCTGGCTACAAGGCTCAGTCCTCACCCCACCTTTTCATCTGCCTCTGCTTCCGAGGGAATTGTATCTAATCCCAAGGTCTTACATATCATTCATATGCTAATAAATTCCAATTTTATATTTACAGTCTAGACTCTCGCTGATTCTCAATTGTATTTTTAATCATTTATTAAACAGTTTCATTTGGGCATTTATTTGTTTTCTCAAATTCAGAATGTTTAAAATGGAACTCTGTTTTATTCATTGTAATTTTATTTTTTCATCTTAATTCCCCATTTCTGAAAATGCTGCCACCATTTTCTAGAGTTGCTTAGCCCTAAGACCTGTAAGTCAGCCTTGATTTTTCCTCTTATTGATAACACATCTAGATCCATCTGGAAATTCTCTTGTTCCACTTCTCAGATATACAGATGCTCCTCAACATATAAGGGATTATGTCCTGATAAAACCACTGTAAGTTGAACACATCAATGTCAAAACACATATACTACCTCAATAAAACCATATTATAGTTGAAAAATTATAAGTCAAACCATTGTAAATTCAGATGCTCAACTTATTATGAGGCTACTTCCTGATAAACCCATTGTAAAATAAAAAAATTGTAAGTCAAACCATCATGAGTCAGGGATCCTCTGTATCTGTAATCTGATCATTTTTTACCATACCCACTCCTAACATCTTGATCCAAATCGTTGTGATTTCCAGTGTGATCCAGTGTGAATTCTGCAATGGTCTCCCACCTCTGTCTTTGTTATCTCACTTCCTTACCCACCAATATAAATAAATAATATAATCAGATATAATATACTAATATATTATAAATGATATAAATCAGATTATTTCTCTCCCCCATTTATAACCTCAGATGGCTTACCATGGCACTAAAATATATATATATTTATATATATATATATTTTTTTTACCTGCAAGAGTATGCCAATTCAACCACTTAATAGCTTTCAAAACTCTGACCAATTATATAATTTCTATGCTCTTAGCTTTTTTTCTTTGTAAAATTGTGGTAATGATAGCATCTATCTCGGGTGATGTGGGGGGAGTTGCATGGTGAAATTAACTTATACATTTAACACAATTAGAAAAGTCACTGGAACATGGTAAGTGCCATATTAATATGTCATTGTTATTACATGAAAATATTGAATTTGTTTACTTATTTGTTTAATTTCTGTATACTTCACTAAAATATAGGTCAGGAGCTCAAATTATCATATTCCTCATTGTCCTCTATTGTCATATCTACTGCATAGCAAATTAGAGGTGCTCATTTAAGACTTAATGCCTGAATAAATTTGGTCTTCCACTCATTCTTTTATTACACACATGTTGAGTAAGTGTCCACTGTGGGCAAGACATTCTGCTAGCTTTTGGAACTACAAAGATAAATAAGTCTCCGTCTTTGAACTAGTGGGGCGAAGTCTGTCTTGAAAAGACAACTAAGCAAAGATCTCATTGAGGTGCAATGTGGTAAGTGCTCTATTAGGAGAAATCTCTGATAATTCCTGAAGTCTGGTGATATGGAATACCATTTGGAGAAATACTTGTGCTTTCTTTTAGATAACACTTTACATTATAAGATCGACTCAACATTTTGGCTTCTGGAAGTTATCATGGATAGGTTAGAAAGAGATGTAGAATCTTGGTTATCTAGCTCTCCTGGATCTTGTCAACTTTCTGCAATGAATGGAAGGTGAATTTGTGAATCCACAGGCATAAGACTATTCCAGTGAAATTAATGAATTGGAAACAATAGCCTGAAACAAAAGGAACTGCTGTTTTGAGAGTGGCTGCATTGTCCTCCACAGCATAATAATCATGGATGGTCATTACTTCAGGTTATAATTAAGGTACTTTTAGTTAAGCAGAAACAGAGCAATATCCTTGAGGGAGTTTTTCTTTAAAGATGAAACACCTTACTGAACTTCCATTGGAGGGACCTTGAAACATATTTTAAGTAAGAGGAAGAGGACAGCAATCATGGTGTGAAGAAACAAGCCAGAATTTTGAAAAAAAAAAAAAAGTATTGACTTCTAGCTGCTTGTTATATCAGGATTCTCCAGAGAGACAGAACTGATAAGATGATAGATAGAAAGATAGATAGATAGATAGATAGATAGATTGATAGATAGATAGATTGATAGATAGAGGGGTGCTATAACAGGAAAATTTCCTCATGTGATTACGGAGGCTGAGAAGTCTCACCACAGGCCATCTGCAAGCTGGAGACCCTAGGATGCCAGTTGTGTGGCTCATCCAAGTCTAGAAGCCTCAGAACCAGGGAAGCTGATGGTGTAATTATTGGTCTGATACTGAAAGCCCAAGAACCTGGAGAACCAAAGGGACTTATGGTGTTAAGTCTTGCAATCAAAAGGCCAGAAAACCTGAAGTTCTGATATCCAAGGACAGGAGAATAAGAATCCCCTGATTTCAAGAGAGAGAGAGAGTGGAAAAAAGAAAAATCACATTTTCCCTGCTTTCTTGTTCCATTTGGGCCCACAGTGGATGGGATGGTGACTGCTGACACTGAGGGCAGATCTTCCCCACTCAGTCCACTGACTAACATGCCAATTTCCTCTAGGGACACCTTTATAGACACACCCAGAAATATTGCTTTACCAAGTCTCTAAGTATTACTTAATTCAGTCAAGTTAACACCTAAAGTTAATTAGAACAATTCCAACCCCTATCAAATTGGTACCCATATTCATTCCTTAGACCATACTTAATCTCCAAGTAAAGACAATAGTAAGGTAAATAGTTTCACCTAACATGATAGGAACACCATGTGAGCAGCCCAAAATGCACTAATCCCTTCTCAAGAAGAGGAGGTAAAGAAAGACCTTGGGTAATGTTTACTCTTCTCCTGAGATCCTATAACTTACATACTGTGATATAAGGTTAATAATAATATACCTTATGTTAGATATTGAAGGAATAAGGGAGAAAGAAAAACAAAGATACATGCTACACACATACACACACACACACACACACACACACTCTTAGTGTATTCTTAACAAAATAGGAAAGAAATGCTCATGACAATTGCAGTCCTTGTTTCCATAACTGGTACACCTGGTTGTAATGTAAGGTATTTATAATTACCTTCTTCCACTATTTATTCTGTATTCCCTGTGTCTTCAGCAAGCACCTTAATTAGCTGTGATTATTTACCTAGTGGGGTGACCAAAACCTTTGTTTCTGAAGGGTCTGGGTCATTTGTAGTCCTTCCTGGATTGGGTTGTTACAGTTTCCCATTGACCTTAATCACAGAGTATGGTAAAACAAAAATGCGACCTAAGGAATCTCCTGTATTCCAGACATACTATTCCTTACCTCCACCACGGAGTAGTAGTTCAATTTCTTCTTGGTAGTCTGGAACAATCACCCTAGCCAACACTGTTACTTCTTTCTCAACTTTTTGACTCAAAGGCACGAGGAGCTCAAAGTGGCTGGGTGGCAGTCTTAACTTCCAGTTCTGTAAAATTATTGTTATGTCTTCTGGTAGCAGCATTTCTGTCTCTGGAAGTAAGACATCTAATCTATAAAGTCATGTAAAGTTGCAGGAGTAGGATACAGAAACTTTGTTAGTGGGTCACTAGGGAAAATGGTGAGTTCTGTCATTCCCATGTCTCCCTTTGATTCCTGGACCATAAATCTTGACTATGCCATACATTTGACGCTGATTCAGAGCATATGCAGCCTTTTGGAGAACCTTGCCCCAACTCTGCAAAGTATTATCGTTTGGCTGGTGCTGTAACTGCAACTTTAATAGGCGCTTCCACTGTTCTATCAAGCCCACTGCTTCAGAGTGATGAGGGACATGGTAAGACCAGTGGATCTCAAGATAAGCATGGGTCCATTGCTGCAAGTGTTTGGCTGTGAAGAGATTTCTCTGGTCATGGCAACACTGTGTGGAATACCATAATGGTAGATAAGGTATGCTGTAAGTTGATGAATGGTAGTTTTGGCAGAAGCATTTTGTTCAGGGAAGGCAAATCCATATCCAGAGTGTCTTTTATCCAGTAAGGACAAAACACTACCCCATCCATGATGGGAAGTGGTCCAGTGTGATTAATCTGCTACCAGGTAGCTGCTAATCACCCCAGGGAATAATACCATATGAGGGGCTCAGTGTTGGTCTCGGCTGCTGGCAGATTGGACACTCAGCAGTGCCTATAGCCAGGATGGCCTTGGTGAGTGGAAGTCCATGTTGCTGAGCCCATGCATAACCTCCATTCCTACCACTATGGCTACTTTGTTCATGAGCCCACTGGGCAATAACAGGGGTGGTTGGGGAAAGAGGCTAACTGGTATTCACAAAACCACTTCCATTTGATGATGGAATGCTGCTGTGCATTCCCAACTTTATAGCTTGGTGGGTAAGATAACACCAAGTTTATGATAGGCAGCTCAGGTTACATGATAAGTTGGTGGCCCATGGTCAAGCATTCAGTTTCTACTGAGGCCGAGGAGCAGGCCATGAGCTGTCCCTCAAAGGGAGAGTAATTATCTGTAGGTAATGGCAGGGCCTTGCTCCAAAGTTCTAAGGGCCTCACTTGAGATCACCTATGGGGGCCTGCCAAAGCCTCCAAACAGCATCCCTATCTGCTACTGACACCTCAGTTACTATTGTATCTGCTGGATCATATAACCCAAGTGACAGAGCAGCTTGGGCCTGTCGTACATCCTTCTCTTGTTCTGGGCCTCACTCAAAACCAGCAACTTTCTAAGTCACTTGGTATGAGCCAGAGTAACACACCCACCTAAGTAATGTATTGTCTCCAAAATCCAAGTAGGCCTACCAGGCATTATGCCTCTTTCTTGGCTTTAGGAGTGGCCAGATGCAGCAATTTATCCTTCACCTTAGACGGACATGTCCCATACCACTGGATCCCTAGAAACATCACTGAAGTAGAAGGCCCTTGAATTTTTGATTTATTTCCCACCCTCTGCCATGCAAATGTCTTATCAATAAGCCCAAAGTAATTGCTACTTCATGCTCACTAGGTCCATTCAGCCTAATATCATCAGTGTAATGGACCAGTGTGATATTTCATGAAAGGAAAAGATGATCAAGATCCCTGTGAATTAAATTATGGCATAGGGCTGGAGAGTTGACATACCCGTTAAGAAGGACACTGAGGGTGTATAGCTGCCCTTGACAGCTGAAAGCAAACTGCTTTTGGTGGACCTTAGAGACAGGGATGGAGAAAAAGCTATTGGCCAGATCAACAGCTGCATACCAGGTACCAGAGAATGTGTTAATTTGCTCAAGCAACAGAACCGCATCTGGTAAAACAGGTACAATTAGAGTCAGCACTTGGTTAAGCTTGTGATAAGCCATTGTCATTCTCTAAGACCTATCTGTCTTTTGCACAGACAAAATAAGAGAGTTTACTTGGAATGTAGTGTGAATTACTACTCCTGAGTCTTTCAGTTTCTAACAGTGGCACTAAATCTATGTAATCCCTCCAGAGATGCAGTATTGTTTTTGGTTTACTATTTTTCTAGGTAGAGAAAGCTGTAATGGCTTCTGTTTGACTTTTCTCACCACTCCATAGGTTAGGGAACTAATGTGAGGATTCCACTAACTGCTCGATGTGTCCATTCCAATTATGCATTTTAGAATTGGGGAAATGACCACAGGATGGTTTCAGGGAACCACTGGACCCACTTGGAGTTGGGCCCAAGCTGAAACTCCATTGATCACCTGATCTCCATAAGCCCCTAATTTACCTGGAGGACCACAGTGATGTTTCTGATATCTTAAAATCAATGTCAGTTCAGAACAGTGTCCAGTAGTTTCCTAAAGTTCTGATTATTTCCTTTGTCTCAATGCACAATTATTCTAGTAAAAGGCCATAGGTCCCTTCAGAGAAGGATGGGAGAACCATTAACCACATAAATATTCAGTAGTGTACAGGGGTCTTTGCTAGAGGGGACCCAGCCTCCCCTTCATTTAAAGGGTTTTGGGTGTGTAAACTGCCCCAAGACTGGAAATTTAGTGAAGGGTCATGATTCTTTGTTTTAGTGATTTGAGTTACACTTTTGTTCATTTGACCTGAAAGTTTTCTGCTTATACAGATCAAGTAAAAATTTAGTAGGTTTACTATCTACTTTACTTCTAGAAACACTGTGAATAACTAGCTAACACCATAGGTTTACACAAGTCAGACTATTCTGATAGTTGCTTTGCCTCTGTTACCCATAAGAGTAATTCACCCATTTTGCCTTTGATGATTGAGGGCCACCACTTATTCCCGCATTCCTGAGATCTAATTATTTCCATAGCATCTATGGTTTTCAGTCATGTGACTGTGGCTTCCACTGTGAGGTCCAACCTCCAGAGAAGGACCATCATGGAGCCCTTCAGGAACGCTAGGGCTCCCCTCCCAAATTTATTCTCAAAGTATTGATGAAAAGTATGTCTTCTGGACCCTCCCAGTGTGGGTGAGTAAGTTTTAAGTGATGAATCCACTATAGCATTCCAATCTTCCTAAGCCTTTTAATATTTTTGAATTCCTTCCCCTACATTAAACCAAGGGAGACCAGGCATCTCCAACTTGCTCATGATGGGACACCTTTTGATTTATGTTTCAGCCAAACAACCAAACTATTAGCACTTTCCCTAACTCCCCAAGCTACCACATTAAATGCAGAATCTCTTCTTAGTGAGCCTATATTAATAAATTGGGCCTAATCCAATTTTGTGTTCTTTTCACTATGACCTCACATCCTTAATACCTATTCCCACACATGTTCTTTGGATTTCTGATTGTATAAATTAGAAAACTCAAGTAGTTCTTTTTTTAAAATTTTATTATTATTATACTTTAAGTTTTAGGGGACATGTGCACAATGTGCAAAGTAGTTCTTTTGGAGTGTAGTGCACCTCCTCATGGGCCACCCTTTGTGCCTCATCTTTAGGAGCCTGCTGGGACTTGAGTCTAGTTATATGTCTAGAAGCAAAGAGGAATATTGTTGGTGGGTTCTGAGAAGAATCAGAATTGTCTTTCTAGGCAACTGTCTCATAGGAGCTCATTACCATTTCTTTAGGCAATGCAGGGTTTCTCCTCTCAGACAGAGGTATTAATATAAAGTATGGTACCGTTGTGGGAAGAAGGTCACTTTTGCTGGCAAACAAGACTCATAAGAATTTAGGGGCTTAATGTCACCAGCCTCATCAGGGCCTTTCCACATGTGTTCCCATCCAACTTACAGAATCCCATTTTTTCCCCAATCAATGCTGCCACTTTAACAGTAGACACCCTGCAAGGCTGACTTCAGCTTTCATTATAATTCAGACAATCATATGATCAGTGCTTGTGTTTGATTTTCAGCAATTTCAGCCCTGTGGATGCAGGAAGAAAGATTCTGACCGGGCACACTTAAAGAAGCCCTTAGGCTATTTATGCCTATTTGAATCCCTGAGCTAATTCTTTTTTTTTTCATAATTTTGTCTAGTGACATTAGAAGAAACCAACTGAAGTCATTATGTTTCTTTGTTTTCCACAAATGTTCGAAAGTGTCATATACAAAGTCACCAAGTTCCTTTCTTCTTGTATGTGTTTAATTCAAAGTATCAAATATAAATATTCTGGGTATCTCTATAAAAATCTTATGCCATGGATTCTCAGTGCTCTCTGTACTATTAGAAGTAGAGCCCTGAGCATTTTTAGATCTAATCAGATTACAGAACGAGTTCTAGAAGCTCCAAAATCAGTTAATAAAACTCATCCTTAAAGTCCTCTTTCTCTAGAACCACTCTGGTAGCAAGATCTGTATCAGTCAGGTTTCTCCAGAGACAGAAACAATAGGATGGATGGACGGATAGATGATAGATAGATAGATAGATAGATAGATTATTTATAGATAGATAGATGGATAGATAGATAGATAGATAGATAGATAGATAGATAGATAGATAATAGATAGATAGAGATGTGTGAAAGAGATTTATAAGGGAAATTTGCTCTCATGATTATGGAGGGTGGGAAGGCCATGACAAGCTGTCTGTGAGCTGGAGACCCTGGGACACTGGCAGCATTGCTCAGTCCAAGTTCAAAAGCCCCAGAATCAGAGAAGCTGATGGTGTAATTCTCAGTCCAAGGCCAAAGGCGTGACAACTGGTGGGCTGCTGTTGCAATTCTTGGAGAGCCTGAAGTTCTGATATTTAAGAGCAGGATAATAAGACTGTCCCTATTTGAGGAGAGAGAGAAGAGACAGAAAATTGCCTTTTTCTCTGCCTTGTTGTTGTTCTACCTGTGCTCAGCTGATTGGATGGTGCCTGTCCACGTTAATGTTGGATCTTCCCTACTCAGTCAAACTCACATGCCATTCTCTGCTGGAAACATCCTTACAGACACACCCAGAAATAATGCTTTACCATTTCTCTAGATATTTCTTAATTCAGTCAAGTTGACACCTAAAATTTACCATTACACTTCTCTACTTCATAGCTCTGTGATCTTGGATAAGAGACTCAACCTCTCTGAGTATCTGTTTCCTTGTCTTTAAAATGGGGCTAATAATATGTACAAATTTGTCATAAGCATTGGAAACAATGTACATAAAATACTTGGTACATAGTAGACCTTCACAGTAATTATTATTCATTTTTATTATGAAATAAATAGGCATAAAAAGAATGGAAATTAATCTGTATATTAATATGCAAATATGCTTTTATTCATGTGTGATTCTTTCTTTGCTGCTATTTTTTGTTATTGCTGGTAATTAATGCCTCACATGCTAGCAGCTTTTATGCCTTTAACAATCAGAAGCTTAGCAGCTCTACCTTGTTCATATTCAGGTTAACTTATTGCTGCCTATGTGAAATTGTGTGAAGGGATTTCAGAAGTCATGGATAATTTTCATCAATTGCTGAATTCTATCCTGGAGGGTGAAATATTTTCACAAAGGCAATGACCTCCTCCTCCTACCCTGCCCCATTAAAGATAAGGCTTAGATACTACATCCCTCTTGAAAATCTTTCTGCTCTTTCCTTCTCCACATTTGTCACTTTACCATCTCCCATGCGTGCCCTCTAGACAAAATTCATCTCTTTCCTCTCTATGTAGTTTGAACACATTGCTTACATTTACCATAAGTTGTGAAAACTAAAATATTGTTTTTTTGTGATACATGGCACCTAGGAGTTTGAGGCTGCAGTGAGCTATGGTCATGGCATTGAACTCCAGCCTGGGTGACAGAGTGACACCTTGTCTCAAAAAAAAAAATGTATTACAATGTGAAAAAGTATGAAGTTGGTGAAGATGATGAATTTCAAATTAGGCTTCTAGGTCCAACTTGACAAAACTCTGGGTTCATTGGGCAATATCTATTTCAGAATGTTTTTCTATGGCTGATTTTGATATCTAGGGTTGGAAGAGAATGGAGAAATCATGAGGACATTTAGAATTATGAGGTTAGTGCCTGCTAAGAATGAAAGGGGGAAATTTATGCAGAGAAGGGAGATGGTCATAAGACAATACAAACACCACCAGTGTCCAACTTTGATGAGGACTTTTCTTATTAAGCACATATTTACCATCTTTATTTTATAACATCGTCAAATAATATGATTTTCTATACTCTCCCAAATCACTTATTGGGGAATATTTTATGCGCTTGAAAATGTGATTTTAGATAGAAGAATCCCAATGCACTTAAAACTCAAATGCAAGACAGCATGTAATCATGCCAATGAATTCATTTTGTAAATAGATGCTTATAGCAAATTATAAGTAATTATAAAGTAATTATGTAAATTATTAAGTGACAATGAATTAATATGGCACATATTTATAAGGAGTGAGTTATTGTTGAGCATTTTGCAATACCAATGTTAATTAACAAAGGCTGTATTAGAGTTTGGGGGGAAAGCTTTACTAACCCAAGCCTGAGGATATCTGAAGTGAATGAGAAATGTTAATCTGCAAGCCATTTGTGTTAGATATATACTATTGTCCTGATTTATTAACATTTTCTAATAGATAAATTAGATTAGTTCAGCATAGCTTGTTCTTTGTGAGCTTACACTGGTGCCTCATGATAACTGTTTTTCTTGGCAGAATCTGGCAGGGATTATCAGCTATCATATTAAACCATCCCCCAACTCCTCAAGTGACCTTTTCCCAACTATGAAAACCAGAACCACAATTACTCATTTTTGGGCCATTGACAGTTCTCATTATTTCATCATTTCCCAAGGATCATTAATATTTGTGTCTTGTTCAGTTTTGCATGTTATTTTAATTTCCTGAGATAAAATTATTGTTGGCTTCCACACATATTCTTTTAAAGCAACAAGCTGCTTTCATCCCAGTTAAACTTGCCAAAACTTTCCCTACTAACCCAAAGTCCTTGATCTGACACCAAACTCAGTGCACCAAATTTGGAGTCAGATTAAGATAATTAAATCATTATCTTTGAGTGATTCCTAAATCTCAAGGGGTTCCTTCCAAAGGAGATGCATCAGAATCTACTGCACCATTGAGCCTTGCGTGATAAAGCCCTCCACAAGCTTTAAGGAATCAGAAGTAAAGGCTTGGGAGGATGGGCATACAATTAGGCCTTGCATAAGGAAAATGTATATAACCAGGAAACTTGTTTTAATTAAGCAGAAGTCTACATGCTAACAAAGAGAAAAAATTAAGGAACTCTAGCCAAAACCAGATTTATCATAATTTTGATACATCCATTTTGTTTTCTCCCTTCTGTATCTGTGATTATGCAAAGCTTGCCTGATAAATGATAATTGGGATATAATTGAGAGATAAATAGGGGTTAGGAGTTAACCACGTAAGAAGTTAGAGAAGGCTGTTCAGGCAGGTAAACTTGCATATATGAATAATGTGAAACCCAGTGTGGGGATGTGATTTTGCCTTGGAGACATTCAAAGGTTGTATTAGTCTGCTTAGGCTGCTATAACAAACTCAAAAGACTTGATGGCTTAAACAACAAGAATTAATTTTTTTCACAGTTCTGTGGGCTGGAAGGCTGAGATCAGTAAGTCAGCATGATCAGGTCCTGGTAAGGACACTATTCCTGGCTTGCAGATGGCTATCTTCTTATAATGTCTCTTCATATAAGGGCACTAACCCCATCATGAGGACCCCACCCTCCTGACTTTAACTAATCCTAATTACCTCCCAATGGCCCCATCTCCAAATATTATCCCATTAAGGGTTAAGGCTTCAATGTATGAATTGTGAGGGGACACAAACATTCACTCCATAACAAAGGTCAAGGAACCTGGAGAGCAAGGGAAGATGAATATGAGATGAAGCTGAAGAGCTGACTAAGGAGGTGTTTTTAGAAGCGTGATAATGGCAGGTCATGGGGCTGGAAAGCAAGGATACTTCCCATAAGTCAGGAGAGTAGTCAAGGAAGTGACCATGTCTTTGGGACACCACAACTGTGGTGATCTTACAATCAACAAAATAAGCCTCAGCATTCACACTGTAGTTAAGCTCATTCAAGCAAAGCTATCTCCAGTAGGGAACTTTCCCCATGAAGAGCATGAACATTTTGATTTTACCTGTTGTCAAACTGACCCTCATTATTTGCTCATCTTAATAGTAAAAAAGACAGCCTGGGTGGAGATTTAAGCTAATGAGACATGTGATATATGAACAAGCATGTACAACTACTGTGCATGTGCACCCAGAGGACCACCCAGAACATGCTTACTAGCAACACCTCTTACCATGCCCTTGTGTATAACCATGTAAGACTCCCATAAAGGAAGTCTCCCTAGTCTCATTCTTTGCTATCTCAACCTTACTAGCACCCCACCCTGAATCCTCTCACTCTCAGGGGGTACTGTCTATTCTGCACCTAACTTTCAAAATATTGTTTCTCCTTTGCAATACATCACTCTGTGATGCATCTCCTTTGCTCTGTGCATCTTGTTTAAATTATTTTAAACTATGAAGACAAGAACTGAGGTCTCACAACAGCTGTCAACACCAAGTGGTGAAGAGCTGTGTGTTAAATGCCACGGGACTTAGATCATGTGCAAAAGATTTTATAAGCATTAAACTCCCAAGCAGAGTACTCTTATTTCAGAAAAATCACCCTGGGGGTAGCATAAAGACAGGGTAAGAAAGAAAGAATCTGTAGGTGGGAGGACACCTAGGGCAGGAATGTTCATTATGGGACACTTGTAGTAGTCCAGAAGAAAGATGGCAGGAGCTGAACCATGACAGTGAGTGAGATGAGGGAGCTAGGGGAAGTTCTGGGTATTCAAAGGAAATAGTTGTAGTTCTAAGCCTAAAAAACAGAAGATAGGTCACAGAAATGAATAATAGGGTCACATTGCTTCCCTAAATATCTTCTGTGAGTTGTGCAATATTTTAATTTTACCACCCAAATTTCTATGTCCATGCATAATGGAATTCATTGAGGCAGTAGTGGCAGTCAATCACTGCTCCAGTGCAGAAGTTCAGCTCATCCTGGGATTCTTTATTTTCATGATGTTTTTTGTTCATTTTCAGCTGCTATAACAGAATACCAGAGACTGGGTAATTTAGAAAGAAAAGAGGTTTATTTGGCTCACATTTCAGCAGGCCGGGAAGTCCAAGACTGAGGGGCTGCATCTGGTGAGGGCCTTCTTGCTGTGTCATAACATAGTGGGAGGACATCACATGGCAAGAGGCAGGGAGTGTATCAGCTGTAGTCTCTCTTTCACTTCTTATAAAGCCACCAGTTCCACTGTGGGGGCCCAACCCTAATGACCTTATCTAATTCTAATTACCTCCCAAAGGCCCTACCTCCAAATGCCATCAACATATGCATTTGGAAATTAAGTTTTCACCAAGTAAAATTTGGGGGATACGTTGAAACCATAGTTCAAGGTCATGACAATTTAGGGGATAGTTGTGCCATGTGTCTGGACTGGGACCACTGAATGGTGGTTTTCCATCACTGCAGAAATAATTAAAGTGACCCAAACAAAGTGAGTGAGTGAGCTAAAAGTGTCCAGGCCTAGGAACTATAAACAGTAGGTCACCTTATTATCAGCTGGGCTGAATTATCATGTTGGGCTCTACTTTAGTAGAAGGCAGTTGGTAAGTAAAGCATGTTGAAACCATTAAAAGATAAAATCCTGACTTCTTTATGACTAATCTGGGACTCCTATGAGAAAAATAATTGATACCTTTTAGTTAAAAGAAAGAGATCTCTTCCTGAAGAGACCAGCAATAGGAATATTACACTGCTTTATCTCACATCTAATCCCAAAAAAGCCAAGAAAACGCACACAATATGGAGAGAAGCAAATGGATCAAAACTGAGATTAGGACATAATCCCTCAGCAGCCAGACAGTCCTTAGGAAAGAGAGACAGTGCTGTGGGATAGGTCCAAAACAGGAAGTCCAAAAACAGAAAAAAACTACTTTTAAAATTTAGATTTATTCCAGAATTTAAAATATGTCAAGCGCACACCTTAAATAATTTAGCATGCTTATGATTATCCTTATAGTTTATAATCCTATTTTTATAATTTACTATATTTCCCAATGCTGATATTCTGCTTTCTAGCATATGCTATCATTTTACATATACATATGCACATACACGCACACACACACAAACACACACACCCCAGGATGTGTGTGCTAGGATAAAAGGCACCAAAACCAAATGGTGCACTTGCTTACAGGCACTGCAAGCAGCATAATCAAGGATGTCCACAAAGAAGAGAAGCCTAGAGCTCAGATCTGGAAAGCTGTTTCAGTGCTAAGCACCAGGAGTTGGTAAATAAGGAGCATGCCTGGAAATAGACTGCAAGATGAGCCAGAGGGAATGATTTAAGATGGAGTCTATGAATGAAGTGAAAGTGTCAGGAGCCCTTTCTTACTGATATTTGCTTTGTGGAGATAGGTTCACCTGCAGCCTAAAGACATGGAGCACATTCAGACAATAGTAGCAATTTGCCATGTTTGCTGGGAATAAATAGAAATCTAGGGCAGTGATTCTCAAAGTTTGGTCTCTGAACCATCAGCATCAGCATTATCTGGGAACCTGTTAGAAATGCAAATTACTGGACCTCTCCCCATATCTACTGAATCAGACACTCTGGGCTGGGATCTAGAAATCTGTTTTAATAATGTTTCCTGATCTAAGGCAGTGTGTGTACATGTTCCTGTGTGTGCACAAGTGCATGAGGGAGGTATTGAAGAGGACAAAGGCAGGGACAGGTTGGGAAGAGCTAAGTATTGTTTTAAGCAAAGTCTTTCTCCTTTTGGTATATATAGGTGACCTCTACTTCTCCTGGTCTGACTCTGTAAGGGGTGAAAGAGGATATAGTAGGAATCCCAGTCAAACAATCTTGAGGTTATTAAGGTGGTATGATGGAATGCCTTTCTTAAGAAATTATCAAGATGGACCCTACTTTGTTATTTTGCCCCCACATTCTTTATGCAGACCTTGATTAATTGAATTTTTAAAACTTGCTAGGTTGTTATTGATGGAACTCTGCTCAAACACTGCTGATTAGTATAATCACCTTGGATACAGAGGCCACAGAATTCTAAGGGGAAGAACACCTTTCTTGTCTTCTCAGCCAAGGAAACTTAATACCTCTGAACTCTAGCCCCTTAGCCCTTCTGAAGCTCTTTAAATAGCTCATGGGGGTTTAGTAAGATTTTTCAAAGTACTATCTGAATGATATTAACTTGGAATATTTTCTTTTAGCCCCCAAAGGGTTCATTTTTTAAAATGCTGCTTGATCATTAACACAACCAGTGTCCTCATTAATAATCTGAGGTGCCTACAACCATGTCCTGGTTACCTCTGTGCTCTGCTATTTACAAGCTGGTCACAAGGAGCTCTTGCAAGTCATTGCATAATAATCAATTTGCTTTGTTTTCCTTCTAGATTCATTAAATTGTCTTCCAGGACGCCCATTAAACATGCATTTCTCATCAACTAAGTGGTTCAAAATGAGAACCTTTGAACACTTCTAATTAGCTGTGTAAAGTTTAGAACAAAGTTAACAGAGACCCCAAAAGACTATTGTTTGGAGTTTCAGCCCACAGATTGCTAGTTGCCAAGTAATGCAAAATCAAGAGTGCAGTTTTTACCCCCTGAAGATCTCTTTGAAAAACCAAGATAAAAGGAAGTACATTATTTACAGTAGTTGTCACATTTGTGGCGAATAATTGTTATTTAGGTTAACTCACATGCATAAGAAATGTGTTGCCTCGCTTGGAGAGGAATGGCTCAGATTTGCAAGCCCTGTAGGCCTTTTCAGAGACTTGAGCCAAGGGAGGTCTAACATCTAAGAAAGATTGTTATAGTACTCCAGAGTTTAAAACTCTTTTTTCTTGGATGAAAGCACTGTAAAATTAACTCTTACCTAGCTACAAAGATTGGAGGGCATTAGCAAGACTACCTGCGAGGTATTTGAGAGGCATATGGAGAAAATGGATGATCTCTCAGAAATATCCTCTTAGAATAGCAGTTATCAACCTTGCCTATGCATCCGAAACCCATGGAAAGTTTTGAACCAATGTTGATATCTGGGACCCATCTCAGACCAATTACTTAAAAATCTCTACAGGTGGTATAGCCAAGACACAGTTATATTTAAAAAGCTGCTCAGATGATTTTAATGAGAAGCCAAAGTTGAGAGCTATTGTGTTAGAATCCATCAGTTATCACTTTCTGGTCCCTGAAGAAGAACTATGGGACCTATTTGGGTTAAAGGGATGCTCCTCCCTACTTCCTACTTATAAAGGAATAGCTGCTCTTCTATTTTTGCCAGAGCAGTAGCATAGATTATCCAAAAGTCACTTGTTTTTTTTATTGTTTTAAAAAAATCTTAAAAGAATCATCTAGTTTAACTTTGTATTAATAAATATTAAAATTTGTTTGCACTCAAACTAATCCAATAAGCATTCATTGACTAAGCATAGAGATGGCTTTTGGGGGATATGAAGGCTACTGACATTGAAATAGTCCCACAAAACACAGAGCAGATATACAGTTGAGAGTGAATTTTAATTAAGCTCTAAATATTTTGAGCTCTATAGATTTTCCTTAGTATCTTCAGGTTCTAGAGAGTTAATGAGGAAGAAGCACACCCATATAGGTAAATTAGAGAGAGGCCACAGCATGGCACATGAAGCTTCCAAGTGACTTTCAGCTGTGGCCTCAGATAATATTTATTGTGATAAAACCATTGAAATACTTAAACCTTGGTAAACTTAGAGTTTGGTAAATTGTCTTAGAAAGTCAACTCATCCATATTGGTTGGTTCTTTGTATAACATAACTGTAAAAATTTATTTAATGGTTGGGTGCGGTGGCTCATGCCTGTAATCCCAGCACTTTGGGAGGCCGAGATGTGTGAATCATGACGTCAGGAGTTCGAAACCAGCCTGGCCAACATGGTGATACTCCATCTCTACTAAAAATACAAAAAGTAGCCAGGCATGGTGGTGGGTGCCTGTAATCCCAGCTACTCGGGAGGCTGAGGCAGGAGAATTGCTGGAACCTAGGAGGCAGAGGTTGCAGTGAGCCGAGATTGCACCACTGTACTCCAGCCCGGGTGACAGAATGAGACTCCTTCTCAAAAACAAACAAAAAAATTATTTAGTTTAGGAGTTGCAAACTGTCAGCTATATTTTGTTTGGCCAACTTTGTGTTTTAAAACCATAGGTCAGTGGAATTCTTTGTGATTCCACCGTGATATAAACAGAAGGCAAGGAAATACTGGGAAGAAGACGGTAGGGTCCCTGGTGAGGGCTCCACCCTCAAGCCTGGGCCCATCGCCCTAAATGAGAACTTCACATTCCTGTTTTCCAGCCTGAATGTTGCTTTTTGGCTCACACTGCCCCCCCTATCCTGCACCTATAAAACTCCTAAACTCCACTGGCAGAGTAGCAGAGCAGCATGGCAGAGAAGGAGAGAAGAGAAGAAGCATCTGAACGCCAAAGAGACAGCTGGATGGTTGGAAAGGAGTTTGGCTGGTGATGGCCAAACTCCAGGGGAAAGATTATCTTTCCACTCCATCCCATTTCCAGCTCCCCATCCCACTGAAAGCCACCTCCATCACTCAATAAAACCTCTGCATTCACCAACCTTCAAGTCCACGTGATGTGATTCTTCCTTGATGCTAGACAAGGACCCGGGTACCAAGAGGGCAGGATGTGGTGTAAAAGGCTGTTATCCTGACTCTTCACTGAGTTGGTTAACACTTAGCCATCTGTAGATGGCAGCTGCTAAAAGAGCATTAATTGTTACACACCCCTAGATGCTACCATGGGGCCGGAGCCCAAAAGCACTTGCCCCAGCACCAGCACCCGCTCACCTGCCGTGTTACCCCTCCCACAAGGGGTTTGAGTGTGGTGGCCTAGTAAGCAAGCCATACCCTCTCTCACAAGTTCCATGAAGGGGTCCAAAGAACTCTCCCATCTCAAGGGTACTGTGAAACAGAAGCCACAGGAGTTGATCTGGTATTATTCTGACTTTTGCTTAAAGTGGTCTTATGGGAACTAGGTAGTCCTAACACATTTTTCTCTTAGCAGGGCAAACCAAGCAATATCTTGTACTATGTTTCTCCTCCAAATCTAGCAGATGACTCTCTTAAGATCAGGACAAATGTATCACTAACAAAAATTTCAGGGCATGTTTTATTGTCTTATACATTTAAACCTTACTTGTTCCCTCATGTAGGTTCTAAGTCCTGTATAGAGAAGGACCACATATACTTATTTTGTACTCCCTTTATTACATGAAGTGTAGTATTAGACACATCATGGTTATTACACACATGCAGGGTGATAAGTAGTGTTATTCAAATACATATAGAGTTTTGTGTGTGTGTGAAACACATATGGTAGATATAAATGACATATACAAGTGTGTGTATATATATGCATGTGTATGTGTGTATATATATGTGTGTATATATATATATGTATTTGGAATGCCTATTTGTAGAGAGAGGGGAATTTGAGAGGAAGAACTGAAGAGCATTCTTAGCATTTTATGAATATGATCATTGCCCTGCCAACAGAGCATTTCACCAAGTGCAGAAACAGAACCATTTAAACAAATAACATAGATAGAAGAGTATGGATGTTCTAACTGAATCAGATACCCTAACTTTGCAAATTCTGCCAGATGGGAGGTGAGTGCCCTGAACTAACATCTGGTAATGAATATTAAACAAAGGATAAAAACAAAAGTTAGTAAAGGCTTTTTTTTTCTCCTTGCTTCAGGCCTTGGTTTAAACTTATTTCATCAGAACCTCTTTTCCTTCTTATGATGTAGAATTTTATTTTCCAGGGAATTGAAGACTCTCTAGAAGAGCATATTAAACAATTATTCTTATCACTGAAGACTGCTCTTTGACAGGTACACTCAGAGACAAAAGAGAAACACCTTTCCCTGGAGGAAATGGGAAATAAGGAGAAAGAATACAAGATGTAATTCTAATGTGGTATAGTCCAGCCACACTAGAAAAAGGTGATGAATAATTCAGGAGAAAATAAAGTACAAATTTGGAACCTTTTGTGAGCATACTAGCAATCTCAGAAAAAGAGATAAGTAGACTTGGAGCAGAATTCAGCTAGATCATTGGATGTTGGCTTAGAATTCACCTTTGTTTTGTCTGAGTAGTTGGTCTGGCTCCAGTTGAAGCTGAGCGTGGCTGAAGAGTCAGAGAGGGAAAATGAGGCCATGAAATCAGATACAGTGACGTAAAGCAGTGTTAAAGCACATCTCTTCCTTTGCACAATAATAGCAAATGTGATTTTTCTCTCTGTCTTAATCATAGTGCTATTTACCTTGACACTTCTAGCATTCTTGGTAGGACCACATCCTAGAATCCCAGAATTTTCTTAAGGTAGAGAAGATGATAACCACATAACCCCAGCATCAGAGTTCAGCTCTGCTTGTTTCGATAGTGCTTTGGCATTCCAGTTTCTAGTCCCTCCTTGCCATACTAGGCCTGTGAAACTGGCATGGTTCTTTTTGTTTTAGCTACACACTGTAATAGAAAACCATGCCTATGAGACAGATTCTACTAGTATTCATGAAACTCCTTCTAGTTAGCTTTATTCCAACTCTTATTCTTTCATACTCTCTCCACTATTCCCTCTCTAGCCCTGACAAATCATGACAATATTTCTGTCTTTTATCTTTCTTCTCAAACTCAGTGCCCTGTGAGAGTCTCAGACCACTTCCACTCTTCTGAATTCTTCTCTGTCAGTGACGGTTTTGGACTTCTCTGTTGTTTCTTTATGTTCATTTAGACAGACTGGAATTACTATGAGTTTGGCCAGTGACTCAGTGATTCAAAAAGTTGAAGTTGTATGTAATGTTTTGTTGGATGCATTCTTGAATTCCAGCCTCTATTGGCCAATTAGAAAGGTCAGTTCTCATGCATTGTCTAGGATGACTTCAGAAATCGCTGTCACTCAAATTCATATTGTAGCTACTGTAAAATATGCAACTTGGATAGAATTATTCTCCAAGAGCATTTCTGCATGAAATCATGTATCAAAATGGCATGCTATTTGTGCAAATTTAAGGCGACCTGTGAATATTTTGAAACTCTTGTGACCCTCTTCTGTAGAGAATATGTTCTAAGTTTGAGAAAGGGGGGTATATAGACTGTCATTTTATGTTAAATGGCAGTGTGAAAGAGAGAAAAAAACCAGTTAAGTGTAAGCCAACAATAAATTTGAAGCCTCCGCCTGACTGAATGGACCAAAAGGACCTCAGAGAAATCTGAAAAACCTGAATTCCCAGATTGGACATGCCTCCTTATACTCTCAGCCTTTCGGAGTTCAGGCACAACTGACAAGAACTAAAGTTAAAATAAATATCATAAGATTGACTAAGCAGACTCTTTGTGGCAATAAGATACCAAATTATAAACCAGACCTAAGGCCATGCAAGGCAAGGGTTAAATCACACCCTACAAACCATAACATCTCACAACGTGGATTCTTAAAAATGATCCAGGTACAGCATGGCTCACTTTCCAAAATGATTCTAGTGTAGCATCAAATGACAGATAGCAGACCCTAAAGCAAATAAAAACATTTTACTCCAAAATATATTTGGCATATTTTGAAATGGCCCTGCAAAGCTGTCTTTTGTGGAGAAAATTTGCATCTGCAGAGAATCTCCATTAATGCAGCTAGACCTTCCCTTTCTAGGCCTTTTCTGGCTCTAGAAGAGAAAATTAGTCTGATACCATTAGGTCTCAAAAGAGACATTTACTGCCTGTTCTCATGGAGCTCTGTTACCTAAGAGGCTTAATCTACATAACAAGGGCCTTGGTCCCCACAACCCCTTTATTTTAACTCCAGCATTCATTTCTACTGACTTTAGGTCCTTAGACAATAGCTTAACTCTCTCAACCAATTGTTAAATAAAGAATCCCTAAAACCCACATGTGACTTACAAGTTCTTACTTCAAGATGTCCTACCTTTCAGGCCAAACCAACATATACCTTGTACGTATTGATTTATGTCTTTGCCTGTAACTCCCATCTCCCTAAAATGTATAAAACCAAACTGTAACCCAATCGCCTTGGGCACACTTTCTCAGGATCTCTTGAGACTGTGTTTTCTGGGTCATGTCACTCATATTGGCTCAGAATAAACCTCTTTAAAATATTTTACAGTTTGGATTTTCAGTTAACAAAAGAGGGAAAAATGGAAAATTAAACTATAAAGAACCAGTAAAAATAAATGTAGTCAGCTTTATGTCTTAGAGGAATACATGTATAAAAATATATTTTGTTGTTATGTTTTGTTGTTCCGTATGTTCTCTTGCTATTGTGATTTTACAGACACTCTACTTTCTCATTGGTTGTTCTCTGGCAGCTCATTTATAATGTGGATTTTGATGTTTGGTGAATATAACAATGTGTCAATGAAAAGAGCCAAACTATAAAATATTTACAGAGATTTATTCCGAGCCAAATATTAGTGACCATGGCCCGTGACACGGCCTTCAGGAAGTCCTGAGAACATGTGGCAGCCAAGGTGGTACAGCTTTGTTTTATACATTTTAGGGAGACATGAGACTTCAATCAAACACACTTAAAAAATGTATTGGTTCAGTTCGGAAAGATAGGACAACTAGAAGTGGGGGGCTGGGGTGGCTGCCATGCGGTGGGGGCTTCCAGGGTATAGATGGATTGAAATATTTTTTGGTTGAGAATTGATTGAGTTTATCTAAAGACCTGGGATCAAAAGAAAGAAAATGTCTGGGTTAAGATAAAGGACTGTGGAGACCAATGTTCTTATTTGTAGAGGAAGCCTTAGCCTTGAGAGAGAATAGGTTGAAAAATGTTTCTTATCAGGCTTAAAGTCTGTGTTGGTGTTAATGCTGGACAAGTATAATGAGGCATCTCTGACCCACACTTCCCATCATGGTCTGAACCAGTCTTTCAGGTTAAACTTTAAGAGTGCCCCTGGCCCAATCAGGCAAGAGAAAGAAATAAAGCGTATTCAGTTAGGAAAAGAGGAAGTCAAATTGTCCCTGTTTGTAGATGACATGATTGTATATTTAGAAAACCCCATCATCTCAGCCCAAAATCTCCTTAAGCTGATAAGCAACTTCAGCAAAGTCTCAGGATAAAAAATCTATGTGCAAAAATCGCAAGCATTCCTGTACACCAAGAACAGACAAACAGAGAGCCAAATCATGACTGAACTCCCATTCACAATTGCTACAAAGAGAATAAAATACCTAGGAATCTAACTTACAAGGGGTGTGAAGGACCTCTTCAAGGAGAACTACAAACCACTGCGCAACAAAATAAAGGAGGACACAAACAAATGGAAGAACATTCCATGCTCATGAATAGGAAGAATCACTATCGTGAAAATGGCCATACTGCCCAAGGTAATTTATAGATTCAATGCCATCGCCATCAAGCTATGAAAGACTTTCTTCACAGAATTGGAAAAAACTACTCTAAAGTTCATATGGAACCAAAAAAGAACCCGCATAGCCAAGACAATCCTAAGCAAAAAGAACAAAGCTGGAGGCATCATTCTACCTCACTTCAAACTATACTACAAGGCTAGAGTAACCAAAACAGCATGGTACTGGTACCAAAACAGAGATATAGACCAAAGGAACAGAATAGAGGCTTCAGAAATAACACCACACATCTACAGCCATCTGATCTTTGACAAACCTGACAAAAACAAGAAATGGGGAAAGGATTCCCTATTTAATAAATGATTTGGGGAAAACTGGCTAGCCTTATGTAGAAAGCTGAAACTGAATCCCTTCCTTACACCTTATACAAAAATTAATTCAAGGTGGATTAAAGACTTAAATGTTAGGCCTAAACCATAAAAACCCAAGAAGAAAACCTAGGCAATACCATTCAGGACATGGGCATTGGCAAGGACTTCATGACTAAAACACCAAAAGCAATGGCAACAAAAGACAAAATAGACAAATGGGGTTTAATTAAACTAAAGAGCTTCTGCACAGCGAAAGAAACTACCATCAGAGTGAACAGGCAACTTACAGAATGGGAGAAAATTTTTGTAACCTACCCATCTGACAAAGGGCTAATATCCAGAATCTACAAATAACTTAAACAAATTTACAAGAAAAAAACAATCCCATCAAAAAGTGGGCAAAGGATATGGGCAGATACTTCTTAAAAGAAGACATTTATGCAGCCAACAGATACATGAAAATATGCTCATCATCACTGGTCATCAGAGAAATGCAAATCAAAACCACAATGAGATACCATCTCACATCAGTTAGAATGGCCATCATTAAAAAGTCTGGAAACAACAGATGCTGGAGAGGATGTGGACAAATAGGAACACTTCTACACTGTTGGTGGGAGTGTAAACTAGTTCAACCATTGTGGAAGACCGTGTGGCGATTCCTCAGGGATCTAGAACTAGAAATACCATTTGACCCAGCCATCCTATTACTGGGTATATACCCAAAGGATTATAAATCATACTACTATAAAGACATATGCACAGGTATGTTTCTTGCAGCACTATTCACAATAGCGAAGACTTGGAACCAACCCAAATGTCCATCAATGATGGACTGGATTAAAACAGTGTGGCACATATACACCATGGAATACTATGCAGCCATAAAAAGGATGAGTTCATGTCCTTTGCAGGGACATGGATGAAGCTGCAAACCATCATTCTGAGCAAATCATCACAAGGACAGAAAACCAAACACTACATGTTCTCACTTATAGGTGGAAATTGAACAATGAGAACACTTGGACACAGGGTGGGGAACATCACACAGCAGGACCTGTCATGGGGTGGGGGACTAGGGGAGGGATAGCATTAGGAGATATACCTAATGTAAATGACAAGTTAATGGGTGCAGCAAATCAACTTGGCACATGTATACATATGTAAGAAACCTGCACGTTGTGCACATGTACCCTAGAACTTAAAGTATAATTATATATGTGTGTGTGTGTGTGTATATATATATATATATATATATATATATATATATATATATAAAGGAGTGCCCCTGGCCAAGGAGTTAAGTCCCTTGAGATGGTTGGGGGGCCTTAGAATTTTATTTTTTGTTTATAGATGTTATACATAACAGTGATATCCCTGTCCTATCCACAGGAGCCTATTGAATTTACAAAGTAGCTGAAATATTGCATGTTTGCAATATAGTGAGATCTTAATGTTTATTAAGAAGAGTTATTTTAATTAAAACCAAATTGAGAGGAAATAGATATAGACTTTTAAACAATTGTGAAAGGACTTACGACTTTGTTTTTTTTATTATTATTCAGGCATTTCTCCACTTCTACTTTCTTTCTTTCTTTTTTTTTTTTTTTTTTTTGAGACGGAGTCTGGCTCTGTCTCCCAGACTGGAGTGCAGTGACGCCATCTCGGCTCACTGCAAGCTCCGCCTCCCAGGTTCAGGCCATTCTCCTGCCTCAGCCTCCCGAGTAGCTGGGACTACAGGCCCCTGCCACCACACCCGGCTAATTTTTTGTATTTTCAGTAGAGACGGGGTTTCACCGTGTTAGCCAGGATGGTCTCAATCTCCTGACCTCATGATCCGCCAGCCTTGGCCTCCGAAAGTGCTGGGATTAGAGGCGTGAGCCACCACGCCCGGCCTCTACTTTCATTTTTATAGGAAACGATTAAGACCATTTTTTGTTTCTGTTTTGGTTGGTAGATATGATGGAAGATGTGGGGAGGAGAGAAGGAGACTGAATTGGAAGAGAGATTTTTCATGGTAACTTTAGTGTTGTTGGAAAAAACAGAGGATTAAAAAGAATAGCTATGTGAGAAAAGGAATTGTTTTTCTTTTCTTTTTTCTTTCTTTTTTTTTTTTTTGAAACGAAGTCTCACTCTGTTGCCTAGGCTGGAGTGCAGTGGCGCGATCTCGGCTCACTAACCTCTGCCTCCCAGATTCAAGTGATTCTCCTGCCTCAGCCTCCTGAGTAGCTGGGATTACAGTCGTGCGCGCACCACAACGCCCGGCTAATTTTTTATATTTTTGGTAGAGACGACCTCCCAAAGTGCTGGGATTTCAGGTGTGAGCGACTGTGCTCAGCCATAAAAAGGAATTCTTAAGATGGCTTTATCGAGATTGACAAGAGGAAAACAAAAAGCCAATTTGGCTATATAGGCAGGTCTTACTTGACACAATTCTGATATACATGGATTTCAGTTACAAACAAATGGTATTAAGTAACCCTAGTCCCAAAATATGGTTCAAATTTTGATTAGCACAGAATATTAACTGTGAATAATTGCATTATATACCGACATTGCCGAAAGCTCTTCGTGCACAAACCACTAAGTAAATAATAGACTGCCATCATAGTCAATGGCCAATCATGTCACTTCTTTCAAAGTCTATGGTGATTGGTTGCTGCATGTCTATTATTCCATTCACACACAGACAACAAAGCATATAGTTGTGTCCTTGTCTGTCCCTGATTAATCCACATGCCATTTTACAAAATTAGACAATCAAAACAGAAGTGACCAACAAAGTTCAAAATGGAGTAAAGAAAGAGAATGTGGTAATTCTAGAAAAGAAATTAAAATTGAACATAAATGAAGTTATAGAGCAAAGAGCTGACCTTGACATTGCCATCTTTCGAGAATCTCTGCACATGCAGCCAGAAACACTGAGTGAAGAAAAACTTATTTATTTTATTTTATTAGGGAAACTTATTGACATAAAGTGGTTGTGATAAAGAGGATGAAGATCCCTTTGGAAGGCCGAGGCGGGCGCATCATGAGGTCAGGAGATCGAGACCATCCTGGCTAACACGGTGAAACCCCATCTCTACTAAAAATACAAAAAAGTAGCCGGGCGTGGTGGCGGCCGCCTGTGTTCCCAGCTACTCTGGAGGCTGAGGCAGGAGAATGGCGTGAACCCGGGAGGCGGAGCTTGCAGTGAGCCGAGATGGCACCACTGCACTCCAGCCTGGGTGACAGAGTGAGACTCCATCCCAAAAAAAAAAAAAAAAAAAGGATGAAGATGTCCTAGAGGAAGTGATACCAGCAAAAACTTTCAAATTGAAGGAACTTGGAGATATTTCATAATACAGAAAGTGCAAAGGTTAAAAATGTTGGAAGCTAATACAAACTTTGGAAGGAATGTGACAATTTGCCAAGATGTGAAAAGAAACTTGCTCTATATTGTAAGTTACACAATGAGGAGAAAAGGGAAGCACTGTTCAAAGAGCTTAACAAGAGATAAGTTTTTTTACAAAGAAATATGACGTTTTAATTCTCACTCTCTAATGTTTTAAATTACAGTGTACTAGTTTTACTGTTTTTTCCATCACCCTATACATGTATAACTGATAGTAATAGGGTTTTTAATATTTTGACAAAAGATTTAAAGGTCACAGAACAATTGTAATTTTCCCTAGTGATTATTAAAGATTACTTTGCACAGTATCAGCTTGCACAGTCATTTTTATGAATACCAACTGCTGTGCAAAGTGAAGACTGTCTGCATTCCCATGAAAAGAGAAAGAGACATTGATCAGATCTTGCCCTATGCACAAATGAGATGTTAAGATTGGTCCACAACAGCTTGATTGGCAGTCTTGAGTAACCTGGGAACCCATGCATACAGGACATATGCAAATTAGAGTCCTGGAATTTGATTCTACTCTGAAACAACAGAAATAATATTCTCTCTTAAACCAAATTCTTAATGACTTGGAATCATTGACACTTAGATTAGAAAAGGATATTATCCGGTTATAGTTTACAGATAATGACGTTGAGGCCTGTACAGGTAAATGAAGTGGCTCATCTGAGAGCATATGCCTGGTTAGTGACAGAGGGATTAAAAAGAATTGAGATCTCTTGACTCCTAGTCTACCCCTTCTTCGTGGAAAGAAACCAAAGCACATTCTTTATGAGACCACCATGGAAGATGTTGCAAGGCCTTGGAAGTAGGGGATGATACCTGTTCACCGCATGGCTCCTGTAGACATAAATAATAGCAGTATTGAAAAAATGCAAGCTCCCAGTGAATCTCTGTTTCCTTTTAATGCTGCAGTTTGTTTTCTGGTAGCCTATTAGCTTGCCTCAGAAGAACATTTGAAGTAGGGCTAGATTTCCCTTGACATTGTTAAATCAAGATCCTTTCCAAAGTAATTTCTTGAAAGCTGTTTAAGTTGTCCCACTAGATGAATACCTGCTGATGACTATTCTATTCACCAACTAATCCCTGAGCTTTTCATTGCTCAATTGCCTATTTAGTTTGTGTAATTTAACATTTTGGTGTCATATTTGTCTTAACTTTTTCATTTTTATTTTCTTCTTACCAGAGGCAAGCAGAGAGACAAGGGAGAATGATTTATGAACCTTTCTAGCTTGAAATTGTTGGCCTTTTTTGTTTCTCTTCGGAATTTGTATAATTTGAGTTGTATAGAGGCATGAATAAGGGGTGGTTATACAGATTTAATTTCGACTTTTTTGAAATTCAGCACCAAATAACATGTTGATATTTCTCATGAATTCAATAATACACTTCAACAAACACATTTCGTGTTACCCTATTTTGTTATTTATTGTGTGATGACTTTCTGAAATTATGTTATTATAATAGCTATTTACTTGCAACTTTTGTTTTTTATTTACTAATAGCTAAGCTACAGTCTTATCTATCTTGTTCTCTTGATCCCAGGGTAGTGCTAAGGTTAGGGCATGGCAAGGCATGCAAACATATTTATTGACAATAAATAGTTTATAACAATAAAAATAAATATAAACAACAACCTAAAAATAATAATAACAAGTAAATAAATTTAAAGCTGGTAATGGTGTCAGACATTAGGGGTACAACAGTGAATAAGACACAGTTCTTGAAATAAAGAAGCCACGGTTTAGTTGGAGGTGGGAGGTGTACATGAAAGGAAATAGACTGCAGTGCAGTAAATAGGTAAAACACAGCAGCATGTTGAAAGAATGAAGAAAGTGCAGAGGGAGCGGAATTAACTTTCTCTTAGGCAGCTTAGATCAAGTCTGAACCTAGTTCTGAAGGAGAACCAGAGGTTCACTAAGCAGACAAGTGGGAGGACAGGGAAGGGAAATTCCCAGGAGACAAAATAGCCGGGCAAGGACAGAAAACACAAAAGAATAAGACATTTCCACAGAACCAGCATTGCCCTGTGGTATTGCGGGAGCATAAGTGAAATGGGAAGTGGGAACCTGTAGCAAATGCAACCAAAGCAAATGCAGGGTCAGATCATGACAGAGCGAGTGACAGCATCAGCTAAGAATCTCCCAGTTTCTTCTCCTTGAAAGGAATTGATGCAAATAGGAGGGTCTTGAAGAGGTATAAGATACCGATTTTACAACTGATGATTTAGTTAAAAGGACCTGAGATGAAGCTGGGAAATAAAAATAACAGTACGAACTAGCATATTGTAAGTATCAAATAGTCTTATATATCCACACCTTTGCCCACTGTATTCCCTTGGTTTGACTGCCTTTATGTCTCTGTCTGGTTTATTCAGTTTTTCTTCAAGATGCAGTGGGGCCCTTTCCTCCTTTGAGAAGCCTTCTCTCACCTCCTAGACTGGCTAAATGACCCATCTCTCTGCTTTTAGAGAGCCTTGTTCCTCTCTTCTTACCACAGAACCCCTTGTGCTTTACTGCCAGTAGTGTTCTCCTGCACACCCAGTTTGGCCTTGGAGATGTCTTCCTAGGAAGAGTTATTTCAGTGCGTCAGGTATTTGGGTTCTTATCATTGCTAGAGGGTACATTACCAGCATTTTAGGAGGCAGTTTTTTTCTCTTCGAATTCCCTGAAGTAATGATGTGTCTTAGGCCTGTTTTCTTCAATCCACTAGGTGTCAATCCTTCTAGGTCACGGATACATTTTTGATAGATGTCATAATGTCAGTGTACCACCAACCCCCTTCTACCTGCCACACTTTAGCATCTGTACTTTGGACCATTTATTTGAAAACAATTCCTTGAAGAGTCTCCAGTGGGACATTTTTCCTTACGTGTGTATGTGTGTGCATGTGCGTACATGTGTGGTTGGCTTGGTGCCGTCTCATATATATGGCATTTACATTCTGCAACATTGCCCTTTAATGAAAACCCCAGTTCATGGGAAAACAGTTTTTTCTTGTCAGTCTGCTCATAGTTCTCTAACCAGGCCTTTTACGTTATTTCTTCTGCACTTCTCTCCTTGGCCTCCTTCCTTAGGTAGTCTACATCCTTGTTCTGTTCTTAAAACAATAATATTCATCCTTTAAGGCCCAAATCAAGCCTCATACCCTCCAGAATGCTTTCCTCATAACAACATGCATTCTGAAGGACAGCATCTTCCTCAAAATTCCTGCAGCCTACTTCAGGGTGCCTACTATGAGAGAGCCAGTGTGAGAATTGGAAGCAGCGAGATTAGATCCACTATCTATTGGATAGATATGTAAGTAACCAGATGTTATAGACAGAATAATTCTCTCCCACACCCCAGCAAAGATGCCCATGTCCTAACCCCTAGAATTTAAGAATATGTCATTATGTGGCAAGAGAGAATTGTTGAGGATGGAGGTGGAGTCAGGATTGCTAAGTAGCTGACCTAAAAATAAGCAGATTCTGTTGGATTATCTGGGTGGACCCAGTGTAATCACAAGTGTCCTTGAAAGCGGAGGAAAACCACAGAAGAGGAAGTCAGACTCAGAGTGGGTTTTGAAGATGCCACACCGGTGGATTTGAAGAAGGATTGAAAGCAGCATTTAGAAACTGAAAAAGCCAAGGAAACAGAGTTTCCCCCTAGATCCACCAAAGAATGCAGCCATACTGACGCCTTAATTTTAGTTAAGTGAAAGTTATTTTGGACTTTATTCTATAGAACTGTAAGATAATAAATTTGTGTTGTGGTAAGCCACTAAATTTGTGGTAGTTCGTTAGAATAGCAATAGGAAACTAATATATCCAGCTTAATGCCCAACACCATTTAACTCAATTATTTTCTAAAATAAAAAGGGATAATATATATTGTGTAACTTATCAGAAGACATTTTAATTTATGTTATATGTAAATGTTACTAAACATTCTCAGCCAATGAAAACTAGGGACACAGAGTAAACTGAACAATTCTGGACCAATGAACATTAGCAAACTACACTGTCTCTGCTCTCAGCCAATGAGAGTTCTACTCTGCTATTTTCAGTGAGTGTACTTCGCAGCGTGGTTCATTCCACCAAGAAATTTATGTTTGCCATTTAGTTTATGCAATATAGAACAATTTTGACTCGTAATGGCTGGCAAAAGTTTACAGCACTTCTCCTTGCTTCCATACTCACTCATTTCTTAGTAATCACAGTGATCTTTCTATGCTGTAAATGAGATTATGTCATACCTCATCTTAATAGCATTCAACGGCTCCCATCTGCCTTCAGAATAAAGTCTAAATTCTTTAGCAGTGAATAGCTACCTCCTGTGAATAGCTACCTCCTTAGCCTCATCTCTTATTATTCCCCAGTGTCAACTGTCTACTTGCAAGTTCCACTGACTATTTAATACCATCATTCTCCAACAAATACCCACTTGGAATCTGCTTTGTGCCTTTGCCTGGGATGCTATATTTGAATAAAATTCACTCATCAACTAAATACCCCTACTCAATTCCTTTGCCTGTGATCTCCAATGCTATAGAAAACCTACGTCTTTCTTTGTGGCCTGGTAGAAACCACCTTGGCCAGGGCATGGCACAGCCAGAATATAACTGATTCAATGAAAATAACATATTCAGAGCATTATCTTTAGGGGCAACCATGAAAGGGAGAATTGGCGTCAGTGAAGCAGATGGTTTTTGCATTTGCACCTGGGTCATCCCTAACTTCTGCATTGATACTCCGGGTTATATTCTCAAGGTCTGGATTTCTGAACACCTTCCCTTTCCTCAGTCTTCTTTCATGAGTCTGGCAGCTTCAATTAATACTTTTGAAAACTCAAAACAGAGTATCTGATTTTGCTTTAATTTCTGAAAAACGAGAATAATTTCCCTCATTCCTAAGAGTACCTGGTCATTTCAAATTTCTCTGTGCTCTCCTCTGGCATAGAATTTTACCTGGAGTCTAGATTTAAATATGATTGCCCACCTAGGTGTGATTTCCTTGGGACTTCCAAGTGGTATTCTAGCACTGCCCTTCCCTGAAGAGAAGGAACTAGGCAATACTCTACTTAACTTGGCTGATCTGAGCTACATAAGCCACCCACAGAAAGGGGCATAGAGAGGCTGCCGCAGTTTGAGCTCAGCAGGACACATTGGCTTGGTCTGCTACATTTTTTCTGATGGTTTGTATTGGCTTCCATCCTTCAAGATGGCATCTCCTTGGAATTTTTATACTCTTTCTTTGCCTACTCACTAATCTAATGTCTCTAGACTTAGCAGCCCTTCAGTAGGTATGAGTCCCCCTGTATCATCTGGAAATTGTCATATGTGAAGGCAAGTGTTACGTTTAGGAAGATTTTCTTCCCCATTAGGCAGGTGCTGATGAACTGACAGGCTGGGGTTTCTCCATTAAGTGTATGTTCCTTTAAGAGTAACTAGGGTCCTTTCCATTTCCCAGCTTCTCTAGGCATAAGTGGGGGAGGGCAATCTTCTCTCAGCCAAATGCAAAGGGAATCACTTGAGCGCCTCTGGTCAGACTTCCTTGAGGGTGGGTGGCTGGCATGGGCAGGATGAGAGCTATCTACATATAGGAGTAAAATTAGTTCCTCCTTGTGTCCTGAGGTATCTGTGGTAGGTTTCTAACTCTGCCTGTATATGTTTCACTTCTTGTATTGATAAGCTTATGAATTAATTCTTTGGTACGATTTTGATACATGTAGTACAAGCATGCTGAACTCACCACCCAACTTAAACACTCTACACTGTTGAAGAGCATGACTTTGACACTGAACACCATTATCCCTCATGGACAGATACGGATTGGGTGTTTATTTCACTGGATAGATTCCACCCATCACAATCTGTTGCTGAACCCTAGCACAGGGGTCTGGAGTTTCTTACACACCTACCTGCTTTGGAGTTTACTTGCTCTAACTGGGGCAGAATGAAACCTGCACTTGTTAGAAGCCAGCTTGGAATGGCAGGAGATACCAACATTGCTAAAAACAGCCATCACTTAAATGGTCAGCCAGATTAATGCAGTATATATAGCCACGGCTTATAAAGACTGTCTTTGGTTATGAATTATTTAAATCATTTCCTAGAATATTGAGGTAGATTTTTGACTCAAGCCATTGCAATACAACTTTTATGAGTCTTCTTCCACACGCAAAGAATGGTTGATGTTCTCAAAAGCCTATAGGCTGGTAAGGCAAAGACTACTTTCTTACTGAATGTAGCTAAGTTTCTTATCTATGGCCTACCATATGGAGAGCATTAGACAACTTTTGTATAAATCTCCATTTTTCTTAATGGAAGTTGAATATTGGCCTTGGGGATCCCTGACAAATCAGGCATCATCTGTTTATACCATTCTTCTGAATGGAACTCTTGGACTTGAGCTGTTTGGTTCCATAATGAGTTGCAGGTGCTGACAGGGATTGATGAAGCTCTTCTTAATTGCTTGTCACACAGATAATCTGATGAGGGGGCATCAGTGCCAGCAGCTGGCAGCTTTCTTATCCATGACCTGAGGCAGATTCTTGGGTTAAGAAGGTTGTGAGATAAAACGATAAGAATTCCTCTCTTATAAATGTTTCTAAGGACATTAGTTGGGGTGGGGGGTGTTTCTGGCTTAATTTTGAGAATACAATGAGAACAAAAATGATGTATTTCAAAGATCATATGTTTTGGTATAGGAGAGTCCTAGGTGAGCATCCTAGTTTGTTTTCATTCATTGTGTACCCTCAGGCAAGCTATTAAACTTTTCTGAGTCTTGGTTTCCTCATTAATAAAATGAGAATAAAAATATCTAATGTTACAGGATTGTTAGAACTCGTGTGAACGTAAGGGTAACACTAAGTGTGGTGGGGGCCAGTGCTTCTCAAAAGTGAGGCTGGACCAGCAACATCAGCATTGCCAGGGAGTTTGCTAGAAAACACACATTTTTGACTCTCTCCCACTCCTCCTCAGACCTGCTGAAAGAGAAACCCTGAGGCCCAGCAGTCTGGTTTAACAAGCTCTCCAGGTAATTGAACTAAAGTTGGAAAATCTTGATGTAGGCTTTCAAAAAGTGATTGTTAAGGCGAACAGAAGGGAGGCAATATTCAAAATGCTAAGTGATCACAAGAAGTCATAAGTCAAGGTCTAGCCCCAGAAAGGGTGAGAAGAGCTGATGAGCAGGAAAGACTGGGGAAAACCCATCCCATGAGGAGCATAGTGGAATTCTGAGGACACAGTTGAGTGTTCCGGACAGGACAGCCTCTGGAGCTCCAACAGGGTTGCAGGCCAGCCTGTGAACCTTTGTTCCCTTTCTTGCTCCTCAGTGAAGCCTAAGTTTACCTTCCTTCATGTCTGACTGCTTGCAAATCTATCGAATATTGTGGAAACTGTTTTTTTCCCCCAAATAAATAATATTTAGACTTAAAGTATGTAGAATTTAAACATAAAATTTTACAATGAATTAAGTGTATAAGATCCTATTGAAAATAATGGAAAATGTTTTCTATTCACATAGCTTATCCGTGAAAAAGAGTAATTGCTGTGTTATACTTACAAGCAGTATAAATAGACCTGCTTTTATGCTTTTAATGAGGGTTCTGAATGTATTTGACCAAGGTATTAGGAATTATAATACAGCAACCTTTTCAGTATTAGTAGCAATATCTAAATCTTATATTGCTTTTTACAGATTCCAATGTTTTCATGTTTATTCACTCAATCTGATTTCTACACACAGCAGATCAAAAAAAGTTGTGAGTTCAGCTTTCTCCACTGTTTGGAGGATACAGCTTTAGAGAGGTGTGAAGCTGAGACCATTGGCATTTGGACATCAGTGGACACTGTGAGGTGCTGCATCATCATAAGACTGGAGTCCATAGCACTTGTGAGGAGGAGGATGACAAACATCATCTGTCTAGGCTCAGTCTGGAAGAATTTCTTCAACACTCAGCTGGGGCGCCATCCACAATCTCCTGGAAACGCTCCAACCCTGTAATTACATTCTGCCTCTCAAAATCAGACTTCGTTTTCTAATTCAATAATGCTCCATTTTATCATGCTCATTTTAGATACTTTCATCTCTCATTTCAAGAGTTTAAATAACAGACAACTATCACGACTTTGGGAGGAGGTAGGTGAGGCAGAGCAGTGCTCCAGAATTAGGTCCCACCCCCGAGGCCTCTCTCAGCAATCAGGCTAAGACACCACACAGGCTGTCTCTTTCTGCCTCCCCTTTCCCACAACACAATCACCAGCTTCTCCAATGCATGCAATTGGAGCATCGCCTGGCCTGAAGGGCAGCACCACCCCATGGGACCATCCTGGATGATTAGGAAAGAAGAAACTATTTCTGCCAGACTTTCTTTGCAGTTTCATTTCAGAAACCTCATTTAGTTCTTCAGCTGTTTTAAGCAATGTTTCTGAAAGAAAAAACTATCATTTAGGAGAATCATTCATTGATGCTCATATGTTGCCTTTGAGTGTTACCCCTTCGCAGTTGCTATGGGGAGATATAAACAAAGCAAAACAAAACAATGCAAAACAAAATCCAGTAGATTTAGTTCCTCTTATTACTCATTCCATTAATAACCCTTGAGTACTTATTATATACAAGGCAATGTAGAATAAGAATCTATGAATCACATCTAGAATTTGTCTATAAGAAACATGGGTTATAATAATAGGCTCTGTTTACTAGGCTGATAACAAATCCTTTCTAAAACTTATCCTACATGAGGTAAAATCAATGCAGAGGTCAAGAATCTCAAGTGGTATACAGTCTAGGTGAGGCCATAAAGATGAATCTCACGATAGACCTGCTTCAACTGAACTAGACATGTTACTATTAGAGTAGTTCCACTGGAGAACTGGTTGTTTAAAAGACATTTCAGACACAAATCTTTTGCTATATAAAGAAAAGAAGACCCTAGATTTAGAGTTACATCTATTGTAAGTGCAGAACAGCTGCATGCTATGTAAGGGTTGTTCACTTTCAATCCCCAGGGCACCATTTACATAGACTGGGACATGGCCTGCATGTGCAGTCTACGCAATTGCATGCAATAGCTCTATATGAATGTTTCTGGAAAAAAATAGACTTTATCTGAAAGGATGACTTATACCTCCCAATTTAACTATTCACATTTTGGGATTTGCTTGGAGCCAAACCAGACTTCTGGCTTTTTGCTGCCAAACCAGATTTTAGGAAAATCCTGCAAATATGGGTTTGACCAAAGTTTTCTACTCTCAACCTCCTGCTAAAATGGTCTAGTGCCCACTTTTAGTAGCAATCTCAGCCCCACCATCACTCTAAAGATCCTAACTGGGAAAGCTACCTCTGGACTTTTCTGTCTGGTCAATGATTATGATCTTTTACCTTTTTTCTTTGCAAAACCTTTCTGTTTTCTGTTCTCTGCTTGAAAACTGAAAATATAGTTTATATTATGGGTTGAAGATGTTAATGTGCTTTATAATTACTTCAGATAATATACATGCATTGGACAAATGACTCTTTAACTCCCTGTCCTCAGGTTGTGGTTTTTGGCAAAAGCAATTTTTTTTTCATAACCTTTGTCTTCTGACCCTCCATTAATCCACACTTTACACCTTCCCTTCCTTACCCTTAGGTCTTTTCTTTTCTTTCTTTCTTTTTTTATTATACTTTAAGTTCTAGGGTACATGTGCACAACGTGCAGGTTTGTTATATATGTATACATGTGCCATGTTGGTGTGCTACACTCATTAACTTGTCATTTACATTAGGTATACTCCTAAGCTATCCCTCCTCCCTCCCCCAACCCCATGACAGGCCCCGGTGTGTGATGTTCCCCTTCCTGTGTCCAAGTGTTCTCATTGTTCAATTCCCACCTATGAGTGAGAACATGCGGTGTTTGGCTTTTTGTCCTTGCGATAGTTTGCTGAGAAGATGGTTTCCAGCTTCATCCATGTCCCTACAAAGGACGTGAACTCATCCTTTTTTATGGCTGCATAGTATTCCATGGTGTATATGTGCCACATTGTCTTAATGCAGTCTATCATTGATGGACATTTGGGTTGGTTCCAAGTCTTTGCTATTGTGAATAGTGCCACAATAAACAGTTTTCATGTGTCTTTATAGCAGCATGATTTATAATACCTTTAGGTCTTTTCTCACTCTAACTTCCCCAGGACTTCCTCTCAGTACACATCTGTAAGTTTAAGTCATTCCTAATTCATAATCCTTCATAATCCTTCATCCAACGTGTGGATGAAGGAGGTATGGATTGGTAAAAGGAGACAGGAGAATCCGTGATGGCCTTTAGAACTCCAGGTCCTGTGGAGTAGAGGGAGAGGAGTAGAGATGAAGCTGAGGTCTTCGAATGCAGATGGGGTGGAGGTAATACTTCAAGTGCTTTGATGCATTCTCATGAGATTAAGATGTAGAAGGTCTCTTGATGACTTCAACTTTGAAATGCAACTTTTCTGTCAGATGTGCGTATATACTCTTTATGCACATAAATACTCATTTCCCAAAGGAGACATTAGTCTTTGTCTAAGCCCTAAAAAAGGAGATAAATAATTTTCTTATTTATTTTTTAATTTACTTCAAGTTCTAGATACATGTGCAGAACGTGCAGGTTTGTTATATAGGTATACATGTGCCATAGTGGTTTGCTGCACCTATTAATCCGTCATCTAGGTTTTAAGCCCTGCATGCATTAGGTATTTGTCCTAATACTCTCCCTCCCCATACCCTCCAACCCCCGACAGACCCTGGTGTGTGATGTTCACCACCCTGTGTCCATGTGTTCTCATTGTTCAACTCCCACTTATGAGTATTTTATTCTCTTTGTAGTAATTGTGAATGGGAGTTCACTCATGATTTGGCTCTCTGTTTGTCTATTATTGATGTATAGGAATGCTTGTGATTTTTGCACATTGATTTTGTATCCTGAGACTTTGCTGAAGTTGCTTTTCAGCTTAAGGAGATTTTAGGCTGCAGTTTTTGGTTTTCTGTCCTTGTGATAGTTTGCTTAGACTGATGGTTTCCAGCTTCATCCATGTCCCTGCAAAGGACATGGACTCATCCTTTTTATGGCTGCATAGTATTCCATGGCATATATGTGCCACATTTGCTTGATCCAGTCTATCATTGATGGATATTGGGTTGGTTCCAAGTGTTTGCTATTGTGAATAGTACTGCAATAAACGTATATGTGCATGTGTCTTTATCATAGAATAATTTATAATCCTTTGGGTATATGCCCAGTAATGGGATTGCTGGGACAAATGGTATTTCTAGTTCTAGATCCTCGAGGAATCGCCACACTGTCTTCATAAATTTAAGTTATTTGTAGATTCTGGATATTAGCCCTTTGTCAGATGGGTAGATTGCAAAAATTTTCTCCCATTCTGTAGGTTGCCTGTGTACTCTGATGATGGTTTCTTGTACTGTCCAGAAGCTCTTTAGTTTAATTAGGTCCCATTTGTATATTTTGGCTTTTGTTGCCATTGCTTTTTGTGTTTTAGTCATGAGGCCTTTGCCCATGCCTATGTCCTAAATGGTATTGCCTAGGTTTTTTCTAGGGTTTTTATGGTGTTAGGTCTTACATTTAAGTCTTTAATCCATCTTGAGTTAATTTTTGTATATGATGTAAGGAAAGGATCCAGTTTCAGCTTTCTACATATGGCTAGCCAGTTTTCCTAGCACCATTTATTAAATAGGGAATCCTTCCCCATTGCTTGTTTTTGTCAGGTTTGTCAAAGATCAGATGGTTGTAGATGTGTGGTATTATTTCTGAGGCCTCTATTCTATTCCATTGGTCTATATCTCTGTTTTGGTACCAGTACCATGCTGTATTGGTTACTGTAGCCTTGTAGTATAGTTTGGAGTCAGGTAGCATGATGCGTCCAGCTTTGTTCTTTTGGCTTAGGATTATCTTGGCTATGTGGGCTCTTTTTTGGTTCCATATGAACTTTAAAGTAGTTTTTTCCAATTCTGTGAAGAAAGTCGGGTAGCTTAATGGGGCTAGCATTGAATCTGTAAATTACTTTGGGCAGGATGGCTATTTTGATGATATTGATTCTTCCTATCCACGAACATGGAATCTTCTTCCATTTGTTTGTGTCCTCTTTTGTTTCACTCAGCAGTGGTTTGTAGTTCTCCTTGAAGAGATCCTTCACATCCCTTATAAGTTGGATTCCTAGGAATTTTATTCTCTTTGTAGTAATTGTGAAAGGGAGTTTACTCATGATTTGTCTTTCTGTTTGTCTATTATTGGTGTTTAGGAATGATTGTGATTTTTGCACATTGATTTTGTATCCTGAGACTTTGCTGAATTTGCTTATCAGCTTAAGGGTTTTTGGGCTGAGACAATGGGGTTTTCCAAATATACAATCATGTCATCAGCAAACAGGGACAATTTGACTTCCTCTTTTCCTAATTGAGTACCCTTTATTTCTTTCTCTTGCCTGATTGCCCTAGCCAGAACTTCCAACACTATGTTGAATAGGAGTGGTGAGCGAGGGCATCCCTGTCTTGTGCCGGTTTTCAAAGAGAATGCTTCCAGTTTTTGCCTGTTTAGTATGATATTGGCTGAGCGTTTGTCATAAATAGCTCTTATTATTTGGAGATATGTTTCATCAATACCTAGCTTATTGAGAGTTTTTAGCATGAAGTGCTGTTGAATTTTGTCAAAGGCCTTTTCAGCATCTATTGAGATAATCATGTAGTTTTTGTCATTGGTTCTGTTTATGTGATGGATTACGTTTATTGATTTGCGTATGTTGAACCAGGCTCGCATCCCAGGGATGAAGCCGACTTGATCATGGTGGATAAGTTTTTTGATGTGCTGCTGGTTTTGGTTTGGTTTGCCAGTGTTTTATTGAGGATTTTTGCATCGATGTTCATCAGGGATATTGGTCTAAAATTCTCTTTTTTTGTTGTGTTTCTACCAAGCTTTATTATCAGGATGATGCTAGCCTTATAAAATGAGTTAGGGAGGATTCCCTCTTCTTCTATTGATTGAAATAGTTTCAGAAGGAATGGTACCAGCTCCTCTTTGTACCTCTGGTAGAATTCAGCTGTGAATCCATCTGGTCCTGGACTTTTTTTAGTTGGTAGACTATTAATTATTGCCTCAATTTCAGAACCTGTTATTGGTCTATTCAGAGATTCAACTTCTTCCTGGTTTAGTCTTGGGAGGGTGTATGTGTCCAGGAATTTATCCGTTTCTTCTAGATTTTCTAGTTTATTTGTGTAGAGGTCTTTATGGTATTATCTGATGGTAGTTTGTATTTCTGTGGGATCGGTGGTGATATCCCCTTTATCATTTTTTATTGCGTCTATTTGAATCTTCTCTATTTTCTTCTTTATTAGTCTTGCTAGTGGTCTATCAATTTTGTTGATCTTTTCAAAAAACCAGCTCCTGGATTCATTGATTTTTTTGAAGGGATTTTTGTGTCTCTATCTCCTTCAGTTCTGCTCTTAGTTATTTCTTGCCTTCTGCTAGCTTTTGAATTTGTTTGCTCTTCCTTCTCTAGTTCTTTTAATTGTGGTGTTAGGGTGTCAATTTTGGATCTTTCCTGCTTTCTCTTGTGGGCATTTAGTCCTTTAAATTTCCCTCTACACACTGCTTTCGATGTGTCCCAGAGATTCTGGTACATTTTGTCTTTGTTCTCATTGGTTTCAAAGAACATCTTCATTTCTGCCTTCATTTCCTTATTTACCCTGTAGTCATTCAGGAGCAAGTTGTTCAGCTGCCATGTAGTTGTGTGGTTTTGAGTGAGTTTATTAATCCTGAGTTCTACTTTAATTGCACTGTGGTCTGAGAGATAGTTTGTTGTGATTTCTGTTCTTTTACATTTGCTGAGGAGTGTTTTACTACCAATTATGTGATCAATTTTAGAATAAGTGTGATGTGGTGCTGAGAAGAATGTATATTCTATTGATTTGGGTTGTAGATTTCTGTAGATGTCTATTAGGTCCACTTAGTGCAGAGCTGAGTTCAAGTCCTGGATATCATTGTTAACCTTCTGTCTCATTAATCTGTCTAATATTGACAGTGAGGTGTTAAAGTCTCCCATTATTATTGTGTGGGAGTCTAAGTCTCTTTGTAGGTCTCTAAGGACTTGCTTTATGAATCTGGGTACTCCTGTATTGGGTGCATATATATTTAGGATAGTTAGCTCTTCTTGTTGAATTGATCCCTTTACCATTATATAGTGACCTTCTTTGTCTCTTTTGATCTTTGTTGGTTTAAAGTCTGTTTTATCAGTGACTAGGATTGCAACCCCTGCTTTTTTTCTTTTTGCTTTCCATTTTCTTGGTAGATCTTCCTCCATCCCTTTATTTTGAAACTATGTGTGTCTTTGGACATGAGATGGGCCTCCTGAATACAGTACACTGATGAGTCTTGACTCTTTATCCAATTTGCCATTCTGTGTCTTTTAACTGGGGCATTTAGCCCATTTACATTTAAGGTTAATATTGTTATATTTGATCCTGTCATTATGATGTTAGCTGGTTATTTGCCCGTTAATTGATGCAGTTTGTTCACAGAGTCAATGGCATGTTTTTGCAGTGACTGGTATGAGTTATTCCTTTCCATGTTTAGTGCTTCCTTCAGGAGCTCTTGTAAGGCAGGTCTGGTGGTGACAAAATCTCTGAGCATTTGTTTATCTGTAAAGGATTTTATTTCTCCTTCACTTATGAAGCTTAGTTTGGCTGGATATGAGATTCTGGGTTAAAAATTCTTTTCTTCAAGAATGTTGAATATCAGCCCCCACTCTCTTCTGGCTTGTAGGGTTTCTGCTGAGAGATCCACTGTTAGTCTGATGGGCTTCCCTTTGTGGATAACCTGACCTTTCTTTTGGCTGCCCTTAGCATTTTTTCCTTCATTTCAACTTTGGTGAATCTGACAATTATGTGTCTTGGGGTTGCTCTTCTCAAGGAGTATCTTTGTGGCATTCTCTGTATTTCCTGAATTTGAATGTTGGCCTGCCTTGCTAGGTTAGGGAAGTTCTCCTGGGTAATATCCTGAATAGTGTTTTCTAACTTGGTTCCATTCTCCCCATCACTTTCCGGTACACCAATCAAACTTATATTTGGTCTTTTCACATAGTCCCATATTTCTTGGAGGCTTTGTTCATTTCTTTTTACCCTTTTTTCTCTAATCTTGTCTTCTCACTTTATTTAATTAATTTGATCTTCAATCACTGATATCCTTTCTTCCACTTGATTGAATAGGCTATTTAAGCTTGTGCATTTGTCATGAAGTTCTCTTGCCATGGTTTTCAGCTCCATCAGGTCATTTAAGGTCTTCTCTACACTATTTATTCTATTTAGCCATTCGTCTAACCATTTTTCAAGGTTTTTAGCTTCCTTGTGATGGATTAGAACATGCTCCTTTAGCTTGGAGAAGTTTGTTATTACCGACCTTCTGAAGCCTACTTCTGTCAACTCGTGAAATTCATTCTCCATCTGGTCTTGTTCCCTTGTTGGCGAGGAGCTGCAATCCTTTAGAGGAGAAGAGGTGCTCTGTTTTTGGGAATTTTCAGCTTTTCTGCTCTGGTTTCTCCCCATCTTTGTGGTTTTATCTACCTTTGGTCTTTGATGTTGGTGACCTACAGACGGGGTTTTGGTGTGGATGTCCTTCTTGTTGATGTTGATGCTATTCCTTTCTGTTTGTTAGTTTTCCTTCTAAGATCCCTTAGCTACAGGTCTGTTGGGGTTTGCTGGAGGTCCACTCCCGACCCTGTTTGCCTGGGTATCACCAGGGGAGGCTGCAGAACAGCCTGATCCTCCCTCTGGAAGCTTCGTCCTAGAAGGGCACCAGCCTGTTTGAGTGTCTGTTGGCCCCTACTGGGAAGTGTTTCCCAGTCAGGCTACACGGGGGTCAGGGACCTGCTTGAGGAGGCAGTCTGTCCTTTCTCGGAACTCAAACGCCATGCTGAAAGAACCACTGATCTCTTCAGAGCTGTCAGACAGGGATGTTTCAGTCTGCAGAAGCTGTCTGCTGCCTTTTGTTTTACTATGCCCTGCCCCCAGAGGTGGAATCTCTAGAGGCAGTAGGCTTTGCTGAGCTGCAGTGGGCTCCACCCAGTTCCTGCTTCCGGTCATCTTTGTTTACACTTTGAGCTACTCAAGCCTCAGCAATGGTGGACAACCCTCCCCCATCCAGCTGCAGCATCGCAGGTCGATCTCAGACTGCTGTGCTAGCAGTGAGCAAGGCTCCGTGATCATGGGACTGGACAAGCCAGGCACGGGAGGGTATCTCCTGGTCTGCCGGTTGCTAAGACTGTGGGAATTGCATAGTATTTGGTCAGGAGTGAACTATTTCTGCAGATGCAGTCTGTCATGGCTTCCCTTGGCTAGGAAAGGAAAATACCCTGACCCCTTGAGCTTCCTGGGTGAGGCGATGCTCTGCCCTGCTTCGGCTCCCCCTCCATGGGCTGCATCCACTGTCCAACCAGTCCCAGTGAGATGAACCCAGTACCTCAGTTGGAAATGCAGAAATCACCCATCTTCTGCCTCGATCTCACTGGGAGCTGCAGACCGGAGCTGTTCCTATTCAGCCATCTTGGAAGCGACTGCCATGGTCTTCTTTATTGACTGTGGAACTTACCCTTAGAACAGATTCTCAAATAGTCTTTTGATTGACTGCATTTGCGCATTTGTTTGTAATTTTTTTTTTTTTTTTTTTTGAGACGGAGTCTCACTCTGGCCCTGTTGCCCAGGCTGGAATGCAGTGGCGGAATCTCGGCTTACTGCAAACTCTGCCTCCCGGATTCAAGCGATTCTCCTACCTCAACCTCCTGAGTAGCTGGGATTACAGGCGTGCGCCACCATGCCCAGCTAACTTTTGTATTTTTAGTAGAGACAGTGTTTCACCATGTTGGCCAGGCTGGTCTTGAACTCCTGACCTCAAGTGATCCACCCACCTCGGCCTCCCAAAATACTGGGATTACAGGCATGAGCCACTGCTCCCAGCTTGTTTGTGAATTTTTTTTTAAAAGAGGGACTGTCAAGCACTTTTAACTGAGCTATTTTGTATTTGAGAATGCCAAACTATTGTCTTTAAATTTAGGAAACACTGGTGATTATTTTTCCCCCAAAACTCAGAGCCTTTGCCTTCAAGTAAAAGACGGTTTCATTTTTCCTGTTACAGTGATTATATATATATATATATATTTATTGATTTCCACATGCTTTGTGATTATTATCTCCTTAATTATATTCTCACAGTAATTCTGCATGGACTATACTATCTTTCCTATTTCATTGGTTAAGAAGTTGAAGTTAAGAGAGGTTAATAATTCATAAGGTCATACACATATAAGTAGTGAAGTCTTGATGTGTGCATAGGACCCCTTGTTTCCAACGTCTTCCCTCTCTATTCTCTGCCATATGTCTTCTCCTGGATGTAGAGACTCTGGGAATGAGGTAAGAATGAGGCTATGTGACTTGTGGTCAGTTTGGGTGATCAGAAAGAAAAGAAAGCTGATTTTTGCCTTCTAAATTCTACTGCCAGACATGTAAGAAAATAGTATTTCCAAGAATCCTGAAGTCAAAAGTAAATAATGCCATGGAAATTAGAGAATATTTCTTAGCGCTACGCTCTACGGGAAGATTTCTTTTGAGGTTGACAGTTTCTTGGAATTCTAATGGCTGGGCATAATGCACTTTGCTCTGTCATGTTACTTTAAAAAATGTGTTCTGTTTAGGAAAATTAAAGGCATTACATCAAGATCCATAGTCTTATGTCAGCTCCATTATCTTGAATCATATTTAATAGCAACCTGATATTTCTAGTTATGAACTCTCCTTTGGGTTTGGTATTTAAAATATGTCTTAAGCCTAATCAATTCTTGTGACTGTATATTCTACAAAGTCAGGTATCTTGAGTCAAATGGTGAAGCAGTGAGCATCTAAGAGCAGAGTCCAGAATAGCTAGAATAATGATCACACACACACACACACACACACACACACGTGTGTGTGTATATATATATCTTATATATCTGATAAGAATTAATGGTTCATATATCACAAATGGAATACATAACCCTGGTGATCATTTCATTACTTGTGGTCTCCAGAAAAAGCAGAGTAGGGACGTTAAATTACATGATATATGAAAACCAAAAGGATTTCTTTTGTACAGAAAACTCAAGTTGCAGTTTCTGCCTCTGAACTCTACACATTCAGAAAGGGTGGCCTGGGTCTTCAGAGTGAGTTTGAAGGCAGCCTGACATGCCATGTCCCTACAGGACCTTCCACAGCATGCATCCTCTCTATTACTTTTTGGCACCTCATAAATTGGTGACATTAATTATTTAATTGATTAACTTCTTACTTATTAATCTCTATGAATAGAATTTTGCTTTAAAAGGGATCATGTATACCCTACATATTGTATAGTTCTTGGCACATATAGGCATTCAAAAATATTTGTAAAACATTATGTTTTCTGTAAGTCTTGTCTTCTGAACTAAATTATAAACTACCAAAGAACAGAGTTTATAGTTGATACTTTGAATGGTCCGTTGGACACAATAGTGCTGAGCAGAGAGCAGGATCTCAAGGGCAATTTGTTATACTGAGTTGAATTAAACCATATGGAACTACCCACATGAAGGTCTGCCTTCCTGGCTTCTGGCTCTGTGCTTCTATAGTTCTTTGTACATCCTTCTTTTATAGCCTCTAATCAACTCTTTTTTAATTTTTTGTTCCTACATCTGGCTGTCTCTCAATATTTTGTGCTAAGAGGCATTTATATCTCCTTTCTTCTTTGATAATTTTGCACATAGCAAATGATGGATAAGAAAATGGAACTAACATTATATTAATTGGCTGCTATGTCAGGCATGCGGCTATGCTATGGCTTTACAGATGTCAATTCAATTAATCCTCAAAATCCTATGAAGTTGGTAATTTAATCTTCATTTAATAGTTAAAAAAACTGAAACTCAGGAGTTGCTTGCCCAACATCATGTATCTGGCAAGGATCAAAGCAAAGATGGGAGCCCAGTTTTTTTCAATTCTGAAGACTTACTGACTCTTCTACTGCGCTAATCCATTTTTGCATTAATTAATGAGTTAACAAATAGCAACAGCAGTGGTAGGTAACAACTAAAGCTCTTGTGTTCATTAACAATGAAGTTGGAATACCTAATATGTTCTTACAAGGGAATCGTTTTCATTTCAAACTGATATCTCTAAGCAATACCCTTGGAATAATTTGGGTTGCCTCTCTTAGAATAGTCACGTTGCCTTTGAATAACAGGAGGTCCCTCTCCCATCTTGTTGAGGGAAGCTACATCTCAACAAGGTGGGAGAAGGACCTCCTGGAGTCACTGATGATAACATTCTTTGGGAGGTTTAGTGAGAAGCTTCATTGCTGAGGGAGAGGGGGTGTCATTAATTCTTGGGTTTTAGGAGTTTAAAGGAGGTATTATTCCAGAGAGGGATGGGAAAGAGTCAGACATGAGTCTGTCCAGTTATGGGTGCTTTACAACAGCAGTCTTTAGACTTGGTCAGAGTTACTCGTGGACATACTTTTTAAAAAATCAGTGTCCAGAACCTTAATTTTCATATTTCATGTTTTCCTGAAATTTATCTCCCTGATAACTTGCTTGCGTTTAAAACAGAGATTTTTCTACTTTAAAAAAAAAGACATTTCTTCATCCATCTCAAATCTTACAAAAGTGCACATCCTCCCAGACATCTAAGAGGAAGTTTTCTTTCATAAGTAAGGTGCCATATATCCTCAGGGCTTTTAGTCTTTCATGCATTAAAAATGTGTTAAGGTTGATGCACTTGTCAGAAAGAGAGTATTTGGGTGCTGTATTGGGATTTCTGATTTCATATCTGTGGTACAGTAAGAGAGTAGACTAATTACAATATTCACTTAGTCATGTTTCCTCTTTCACCCATCACCTATTGTCAAATAATGTATTTCTGTTAAGGCAGTGTATTAGGTCTTTCTTGTATTTCCATAAAGAAATTCTTGAGAGTGGGTAATTTATGAAGAAAAGACATTTAATTGGCTCATGGTTCTGCTGGCTTTCTAGGAAGCATGATGCTGGTATCTGCTTGGCTTCCAGTGAAGCCTCAGAGAGCTTTCAGTCATGCAGAGGTGAAGCAGGAGTAGGCATTTCACATGGCAAAAGCAGGAGCAAGCAAGAGAGAGTGGGAGAGATGTGCCCCCCACCCCACTTTTAAATGACCAGATCTCATGAGAATTCACTATCACAAGGACGGTACCAAGCCGTGAAGTATTCACTCCCATGACCTAAACACCTCCAACCAGGCCCCACCCCCAGCATTGAAGATACGATTCAACGTGAGATTTGGACAAATATCTAAACTACATCAGGCAGAGTCCTGTAAGAGTGAAGAAAAAAGACTCAGTAAGAAACACTGAATATGAAAACTGGCTTTTTCCCCATTTTCTTCCCAGCTCTGGTTAATACTTATTTTTATGACCTGCAATGTGCTAAACAGAAAAATATTTTCAAACAAGCAAAGAATTAGAGGTTCTTTTAAGGAATTTGGAATGTGTTCTAGAATTAACAACAACAACAAAAAAGATAGGTGATATTCAATTAAATCAACCAATTGAAAAAATTACATATGTTTTCATGTTGGTGTAATGTGAAAGCTCTAAAGCTTATTTTTGAAATCAAATTACAACATTTTCTTCCAATTGCAGGTAATCCTAATTTGGTTTAAATTTTCTACCTGCTATTGACAAGAGGTAAATTTATGTGCTAGGTGCCAGACCTATCGGTTTTTAGTAGTATATACTTTTCTTTATCATAAAGTATGCCCCAGACTAATCTATCTTTCATAATGTGATCTGCAATTTACTCAGTTTTTACAGTATTCCTCTGAATACATATTAACATATTTTTGAATTAAAAATTATAGTTGGTTTGTGGATAAGTTTGAAAATGAGGGCTGGCTTAGCCAACAAGGTTATATGTTAGTTTATCCAATACAGTTAGGATATGTTAATTTATGCCCATGAAGTGACTGAGCCAAATCATCAGTGCCAAGGTTTATACAAAATATACTTAAAGCATTTGAAAAGATAAAATATTGCACCAAAAATATTGTTTGCAAGATATGTTGCAAATGGAATTTGCAACATTTTAATATTCTCAAAACTTTCTAAGATTAGAAAGTTATTCAGGTACCTCTAAGTGAAAGAATAAAAGGCAAAAACAGTAAGTCTTGCTAAAACGAGGCAATCAAGAAAATGGCAGAGAAGAAAATCCTTTTGGTTCATCAGGTCATTTTTTCATTTATTTCAGCAACAAGCAAGTAGGGTACTGACATATCCTCTTATAAGACAGTTAGATTAATTAGGAAAAGAAAAGAGAATTGGCTGTGTTTGCACTCTGAGTTAGCAGAGTAGCAGGTATTCAGTTACAGAAACAGAGAGTTGAATTATCAGTGAATCCACTGGCTCCATGGAACAAATGGTTTCTAAATATTCAAATGTTTTGGTACCTGACAAATGCTTAAGCTAGTTTTTAAAAATCAACTTCAATCATCAATTTAAAAAATACCTTAAATGCTGCCGATATAGAGGTATACCCGGCTCTGGTGATGGGCATTGTACAAGTCAGACACAACCTCAGTCCTCAGCCACTATCATTTAGTGGACAGTGTTCAACAATACACAGAAAAGTAAAAAATAAGCTGATATAAGACTATGATATTGATTGTGAAGAAGATAATCCAAAGGAATATGGTCAGCATTATCTGGGTAAGGACAGCAGGATTGCCTTAGTATACGCAGCCAGGAAGTTAAAAACTGGGCTGAGCCCTCTGTGACCTGAAGTGGCAGCCCCGTGAAAATCCCCAGGTGAAGGTAAGATGCAAAAAGCCATGAGGTGGGGATGAACCTGGACTCTTAGTTAGCCCTGCAGCTCAGATTATAAGAATAATCTTCCATTTTAATGTTTTGCAAGAAGTAATATTTCTAGAATCTCTACTGTGCATAGACTCTCCAACTAGAAGTTTTCCTTCCCTGTGGTCTGCTCTCAAAATTAGAGATAAAAAATTACAACTTTCAGTTTTGTGTAATCATCAGGTAATAGATGTCTATTGTGAACAGGCTGATGGAAAAATAAATATCAAAAAGGAAATAATTAAAGCTTATAAGAAAATAATACTGAAATATGCCAAATAATAACAAAGAAAATATAATAAAAAATATAAAAAGAAAAAGAAACACCAGATGGATTTCCCATTCTTGAAATGAACTGCTGTTAACAGTTGTGTGATTTTCTTTGTTTCTAATCTTCAAAACAAACATATACACCCATACAATTACACATATACATATAATGAACAGTGCATTTTTTCCCTTCAATTTCAGTTTAACATATAAATCTACTATCTCTCTATCTATCTATGTATCAATCATCATTTATCTATCTATTTATCTAACGTCACATCACTTCTCAACCTTTTGGCTAAGAACAAGTGTAGTATCTGTTCTTATCAGTTTAATGTCTATCTACCTACCTACGTACCTATCATCAGATATAAAAGCAGAGAAGGTAATGGCTTACTTGGTGCCATTAGAAGAACAACAGATGTCTTGGACTGCTTCTTTGATTAGGCCTAATATATTGACATTGTTACTTCCTTGTTTAGGTTAAGGCATTAAAAATTTATTCATAAAATAAATCAATTAATCTATTCATAAATAGAAATAGTCTTTTTAGAAGGCATCACTTTAATGCATTATAAGTCACCCTGTCCTCACCTAGAATGATCTTTTTATATTAGTCAGCTGGCACAACCCTGCCAACATACTTCTGAGCATGTGACACAGACATTGGACACAAATATTATGGGACTAGAGCAACTTAGGAAGTGTGTGAGCTATAAAGCCTTTATTTTTTTTTCTTTCACCTCCCCTTCCTATTTCCCTAGAAAGATTTACCATTTCTTCCTTTTTGTCTCCACATATGTTTCTTTGATAGCACATATGTCTTATTATATTTATTTGAGTGGCAGAAGTAAGTTTCCTACGTAAGAGGCAGGTATAGAAAACACCGAATTTCTTAATTTTTAAAATCAATCTAGATCAACCCTTGCTTGAGAGAGTATAGAACTAAATCAGTCTCCTCTCTCCTTTCTGCTTCTCCCCATCCCTGTGATAAGAGAAGCACCTACTGCTTACCTGAGAAAGGTGGAAGGACTTCTATCATGCCAGCCACTCATGGATGTGCCCGTTTCCTGAACCCTTTTGGGCTTCTCCAGGGCATATGGTGATTTCCAAGCAGGCAATTCCATTTCCTTAGTGTCTATTATGAACCTAGAACTCTTTCACCAGTGGGTTATGGTCTCATCATTTCCCACCAAAGCTTTTCCTCCTCTGGTGAGAAAGACATTGGGTATTATTCACAGAAACCCCCAAACCTTAAACCATTGTTCCCCATGGTCTTCAGCTATCTTTCCTCTTTTAAAACTCCAGCTTCAGTTTTTCTCAGTGGTTCTAGACTCCTAAAGAAAAATGTGGGTTAAAAAAGATGAACAATTGCCCTGCAACTTCTGCTTTTGTCCCAGATACCAAGTTTTTGACAATTTTCCAAGACTATAAAAGTAGCAATATGAAGAAAATTATTTCAACTTAATTTCCAGTTGAGATGTGAGAAAACAGCAAGAAGTTAGCATCACAATAAATAATCTAGCACATTTGTTTACATGTCTATGTCACTATATAGCACTGCAACCCCACTAGCTCTGGGTCCCTCAAATGAACATAGGGCTTAGCAAATAGCTATGTGTCCCGACAAATGTTCGTTGAATAAATAAACACATTCATTATTACTTACAGCTTAAAACCACAATAAAACACATTTTGAAATTTCCTTGTCTCTCAGTGACCTACAATTTGAGGATGAAAGCCTCATCCTCTACATCTGGCCAAGTCAGTTTTTCCCACTTTCTAGTGAAAGTGGAGAGTAAACCAAACCTTTGTACATCAATATTTTGACTGCGTAGGTTCTGGGAAGAATAATAATTTGAGAGCCTGAAACAGTATAGAATATCTGGGTAGCTGATTATTTTCCTTGAGAAAGATCTTATAAGCAGGCATATTTTATGTCAACTTTATCAAAGCTTCTCACATTGAAGAATTAGTTGATGTGAGCTATGGCTGAGACCGCAAGGAGAGCTGAGACGTGGTAGGCTGGTGAGGAGGAAGCAGCAGCATCTGGGGTGGGAGGAATTTTCAGTGCTTTGTGCTAACCCCTTGCATAGGGAAGGCAATGGGTAGTTAGCAATCAAATAGGTGTTGAAATGTCTGAGAAAACTCAGGGTGGCTCTGGGCTTACCTCAGTGAGTTTCCTAGGTAAGCTGATCCTGGGGGTGGGGACTGGGGCAGGAATTTCTAGTGGTGACAAGGATCTTCTGAGTTATTTTGAATGTTGCAGGAAGATTTTACAGATAGAAAGGGCATTGATCGAGTAAATTTTATTCAGTATTCAAACTACTAATGTTATAAAGTTCAAAACCTAGATTTAAAAAGCCTTTAAGTCTGCATGTAATTTCTTAACTTCTTCGAATAGATAATTAATTTGAGTGGTATGTTTCCTTTTTGTTTTAGAATTTCAGTGGGAGCCTTAAAATGGGGGAATGATAGAAAAGTGCTGGAGTCGTCTATATAGGAGTTAATAGAAAATATCAAAACTGGCCGTGGTACCCTCATCCCCACTTCTTCATCAGTCCATGTAAAAGAGGAAAATAAAGGCCAGGAGCGGTGGCTCATGCCTGTAATCCCAGCACTTTGGGAGGCCGAGGAGGGCGGATCACGAGGTCAGGAGATGAAGACCATCCTGGCTAACACGGTGAAACCCCGTCTCTACTAAAAATATACACACACACACAAAATTAGCCGGGCGTGGTGGCAGGTGCCTGTGGTCCCAGCTACTCGGGAGGCTGAGGCAGGAGAATGGCGTGAACCTGGAGGCGGAGCTTGCAGTGAGCCGAGATTGCGCCACTGCACTCCAGCCTGGGCGACAGGACGAGACTCTGAAAAAAAAAAAAGGAAAAAAAAGAGGAAAATAAAGTATGGGAAGACAGAATGAAGGGAATTAATAGTGGTACAGAGAGCCCTTAGAATTTTTTCCTTCCTCTACTTGCCCTATCTAACTGAAGAGGGCTCAGAGAATTCAGTCGTAGAGATGAAGATGCCTGTAAGGGGGTGGGGCATTGATATCTTACTCTCTGGCTGAAAGTTTGCCGAGATGCAGATAGAGCCCACTGCATGGTGAGAGAGCGCTCTCGGGAGAACCAAACATATGTACCTAGTGGGTTGGAAGAATTCTGAAGCATGGAGGTGAGTTGTAGGGACCCATGATGCCAGAGCAAGGAGAGATGACAGAAGTTGGAAAAAGCCTATACTTCCACAGTTTGACAAGGCAGGAATGCATGCAATTCCCTATGCAAAAGGAATGTTTAAGGCACACACTTGGCTGAAGCTAAGTTGAAAGACTTTCTGCACAAGAAGTCGGCCTGCACAGCAGTGCCAGAATCCTGTGCTTAAGCTGAGGTTGAAACTAATTTACTTCACCACTTAATTTTATTTAGGTACTCTTTTTATTGACTGTATTCTACAATTCCCCCTAAAATAACTACACAATTCTCTAGTCATCTTCCTAACAAGAATCACAAAGGAGACTGTAGTATAGTTTCAAATACCCTTCAGTTTCAAGCAGAATCTTAATCCTGCAGCAATTAGAGAGGGATTAACCCACACAGGGAGGAACTGAGAAGAACTAGGTCATGTATCCTGGTGAACCTCAGGGAGGAAGGCTGGGATTCAGGGGAGTAGAAGAGTATATCTGAGGCTCTGGGATAAAGTGGTACAAGAAATTTCTGGTTGGGCGTGGTGGCTGACGTCTGTAATCGCAGCACTTTGGGAGGCCAAGGCGGGTCGATCATGAGGTCAAGAGATTGAGACCATCCTCGCCAACATGGTGAAACCCTGTCTGTACTAAAAATACAAAAATTAGCTGGGCATGGTGGTGCGTGCCTGTAGTCCCAGCTACTCATGAGGCTGAGGCAAGAGAATCGCTTGAACCCAGGAGGTGGAGGTTGCAGTGAGCTGAGATCACACAACTGCACTCCAGCCTGGTGACAGAGCAAGACTCCATCTCAAAAAAATAAAAAATAATAAAGAAATTTCTTACATAGGAAGGTTGTGGTCTTCAAGCCTTATCTTTCTCCTCTTCCTCCTCCTCCTCCTCTTCCTCCTCCTCCTTCTTCTCCTCCTCTTCCTCTTCCTCCTTCTCCTCCTCCTCCTCTTCCTCCCCCTTTTTTTGTTGCCCAGCCTGATTCTGATTCCAATATTTTACTCTTAAAATAATCCTGTCTAATTGAAGATTTTTTTTGGAGAGATTGGTATAACAATGATTTTATTAGCTTTTCTTTGTCAGCAGATTTACATTGCTTGTAAAGAGCTGTGTCAACTATTCCTTAGTTTAATGATGAAAATATGATTGCTGGAATAAATCAACACCTCTGTGGGTGTAACCTGAACATAGTCGAAACATTGCTGGGTTCTGACTGAATGAAAGCAAGGTGTGGTCCAATTGCTCTGAATATCATATCAGTGTTTAAAATCACAGGTGTGGCCTGATATGACAACTCGTGACATAAAATGATTTTACCTAACAGCACATAAATTTTAAAAATCTGATAATATTCACCTCAACAGGAAAAAGCTAAAAATATATGTATGTATGTGTATTAGATATGTATTAGATAAAAATATGTGTGTGTATGTGTGTGTATTAGATAACTTATGCAAACCACAGCTATATGAATAAAATATGGATAGTTTCAAATCAATAGAGTGTTCTGCGGTCTTATGTAAAATTTGGGAGTAGGGAAAGGGAATGTTTTTCAAAGTCTATCATGACCCTATGCAAGTGTCCTTTAAAGTAGACCTGTTTGTAAGACACTAAGCATGTTTACACTCAGGGGCTCTGGGTTGTCAAAAGGTTGGTGGAAATAAGGTGGAGGAATAAGGTTACTTATTGTTGATAGGTACATAGGAAGACTTTATTGACTTAAGTCAACAAGACCAGTTCCACACTCTATAAAATGGCTAGGCTCAGTCTTTTTACATATTGCCAAGCAAAGCTTGGATTGCGTTAGTGTCTGGCTACAGCTGGACCATGCCACAGAATTCCTCTGTGATGGCAGCCAACCACAACTGGGAAAAGAGAGGGACTATTAGACATAAAAAAAGAACTGGAACTAGCACATAGAATTAGTGGGAGAGCGAGTGACATAACAGATAGGGTTATAAAAGCAATAGAATTATGTGACTCTAGCTTGAATTCACTGTTTCCTTTATCACTGTAAGAGGATTGGTGCCCTATCCCAAGATAGAAGAGGCAAGTGAAAAGTTACTCAAATGGAGACGATAACTAGGATTTTGTACACTTGAAAGGCTTTTAAGATTTTCTTGAATACATATTTACGGCAGAAAATATTTGTTTGCTTAAAGTTTTCTAAGCTTTTGCAAACCTGAAGTCATTGTATTAATCAAGAATGTTCAACTGCAAAATATGGAACACGTGGTTTGTCCTAGATTAAAAACCTAAAGCTACATATGCCACACATAAGAAGAAGGCTGGCAGTAACAGTCCAGGGCAGTGGGTTTAGCAATGACTCCAGGGACCCACGCTCCTCCCATGTTTCTATGCCACATTCTTAGTGTCTTGGCATTTATGCTTATGTATGCTGCTCTGTGGGCACTGGAAGTTGCCACATCTCTAGGCTTTGTGACTGCATTCCAGACAGAACAGGTTGCTTCAGCAGATTTCTGCTTATATCCGAGACCTATGTTATATGCCCACACCTAGCTGAGAAGGGAACTAAATAAACCTGTTTCCAGCTTTCAAGTCCTTGAGAACAGTCAGGAGAGGAGAAGGGTATTGAAAGTGCAAGTTGAGGCCGGGCACGGTGGGCGCAGCCTGTAATCCCAGCACTTTGGGAGGCCAAGGCGGGCGGATCACCAGGTCAGGCGATCGAGACCATCCTGGCTAACACGGTGAAACCCTATCTCTATTAAAAACAAATACAAAAATTAGCTGGGCGTGGTGGCAGGAGCCTGTAGTCTCAACTACTCTAGAGGCTGAGGCAGGAGAATGGCGTGAACCTGGGAAGCAGAGCTTGCAGTGAGCCGAGATAGTGCATTGCACTCCAGCCTGGGGGACAGAGCGAGACTCCATCTCAAAAAAAAAAAAAAAGAAAGTGCAAGTTGCATCACCCAGCCTGTAGGGCTGGCCCACAGCCATTCCAAGGATAAATATTATATAAGCAATTATTAGATCACACAATATGTACTGAATTATTAACATTTCTCATCTCCTAAATATAGTAATATGAGAGCTAGTGGTTTTAAATCTTTCTTGCTTTTAGCCTAATGTATCTTAGCTTCAGCCCAGTTTCCCCTATACCTGGGTCTGTGGCTCTGTAAAGAAATGGCAAGCTGAGTTATACTCAGGCATAGCAATTAAATTCTATTGTGCATGCCAGCTCCAGTCACTGGAAAGGGCTGGCCAGGCTGCCACGTAGAAATGAATTCTGAAGTTGCCTAGAGGCCTGGCAGGAAAGCGGGGCTTGATGTTTGCCATGAGAGAAAATGGAGACAATGTTTTCCTGTCGGCTGAGTGTGTGTTCTCCCTTTTCATACAAAATTCAGTTATATTGTAGACATTTCCCCGGAAAGTGTACTAGTTTTCCTCTTTCCTCCTGTAATTCTTTTAACACCAATATTTCTGAAGAAAGGGAAATGGATGCTTTTGCTTAGTAAACTGAGTTCAATTGGGAAGCCCTTATGTTGTCGAAAGGAAGGCCAGGTTGACAGTCAGCTACACTTGTTTCTTTGAGTTTAAGAAATGTACCTGGGGGTATCACCATAAATTCTATCTTCTAAGTGATGTTCAAAGAAGTGACGGTAGCCACATTGATTTTGTTGCAGTTTGTGCTATGATTCTTATCACCAATTATCAGTTGGAGCAAAGATTAATGCCCAAATTAGCAACCTTAAATTTATCTACCCAAAGCTATTTTTGTTCAAAATTACTTATTCATATAAATGAAGTCATATTCCTTGTATTAGTCTGCTCGGCTGTCATAACAAGACACCACAGACTGTGTGACTAAAACAACAGAGATTTATTTTCTCACAGTTCTGAAAGCTGGAAAGTCCAAGCTCAAGGTGCCAGCAAGATAGTTTTCATTCTGAGGCTGCTTCTCCTGGCTCGTAGGTAGCCGCCATCTTGCTGGGTGCTCACATTACCTTTTCTTTGTGTGTGGGGAAAGAGAGAAAAAGCTCTCCATTGTCTCTTGTTATAAGTCTCTTCTTCCTATTGTATCAAGACCCCACTTTTATGACCTCATCTAACCTTAATTACCTCATTATAGGACGTATGTCCAAATACAGATTAGGACTTCAATATATAAATTTGGGGAAACATATATCAGTTTATAGCATCTCTATAAAATAAAATTATAGGGAAGTTATAATTCTAAAACAGAAGATATATTTTTTCAGTTTAGATTCAATAAAATATCTTTTATTCTAACCTGTATCATAAGTCATGATATCCTCTGTCCACAGAAAGTTCAAGGTCTTTAGAAAGATTTGTGAGGAAGCATGAAAAGCAATCTATTTTATCATAGTCTTATTTTCAGCCAGAATTATTTAGCTTGAGAGGTCACCAAGAATAATAAATACCAGTAGTCCAAAGGTTAAGTTATTTTCTTCCACATAAACTTTAATCAGTTTTATGATTTTTAATTCTTGTTTTAATTAGAAATCAGAGAATATTGAAAATTCCCTCTAATGAGCTTTTATTTATTTTTTTATTTTATGAGAGATGATTTAAGTAATAGGGCTTGCCAAGTGAATATCGGCTTTTGATCAAGGAAATAGTTCTGAGATATTCAAAAGAGTATTTAAAACTGAGGAGAGAAACAAGCCTCAAATTGGTATATTTATTGTTGTGATTTAGATAAAATAATTGGACTAGAAATTTAGAAAAAAACAACAAAAAAACAGTTTCACTTCTGATTGTCTCTCGTCTCCTCGAATAAGTCCCAAGAGAAGAATGCCTCGTACAAAACTGACCAGTACTTTGGACTGGAAGGCAGAATATCTGGGTTTGACTATACCACCAATACTTGCCAGATGTGTGACTTCGGACAGAAGATTTAACTCTTTTGAGCCTCAACTTCCTTATTCGTAAAGTGGGACTATGAATTTCTGTCTAAAACATACGAGTATATATATATTTAGAATTGTGCCAGTCATATTACTGGCATGCAGTAAATTTGATGAGAAGTCCTTTGTGGATAGATATGTATAAAACTCATAATTGTTTAACTCCAACACACTTTTAATTTTTGGTTAAATATATAGGCACTCAAAGAATATTTGCTGAGTCAAAGAGAAAATCTATTATAAACAAGTGACTTGACTTATCATGTCATTTCCTTTACTCCAATATTCAGAGTTTGCCCCAATGGGTCTTCCAGCCTTGGTAGTTTATGACATTTTGATACAGAATGGAATTGAAATCTACAATTTTTAGGACTGGCATGAAGGAGCAGCAAATAAAAATCTCATGTTAGTCAAGGCAAAGTTTGTGCGAATGAATAAGCCATTAACACTCCAGAAGTGTGAGCAACAGTTTTCTCTTTTTGGATTTCTTTTGTCAAAATTACAAAAGTAGTGCATGTTTGTTGGAGTAAAATTTAAACAAATTAAATCCCCTATAGAATTCTAAAAAATAGAGGAAAGCCTGGCTTTCTTTCATTCTTATACTCCTTCTTATCCTACTTCCTAGGATTAAATGATGATAAAGGTTTGATGCATATTTTTATCGCAGCTCTTTCTCTCCGTGTCTCTCTCTCGTATATTCATACGAAGAAATTGACAGGTAGGGCTTTTCTTTTAATGAATTATATTGGACAGTAAGTAGATTTATAATTTATAAAGAAGGGAACACAGAGAGGGCTCCCAAAGAATGATTCTATGTTGTTTAATTTGCTATAGTGTGAAACCTGAGGGGTGTCTGGGACTGGGCCAGATGAGTCAGTTTTTGCCCAGAATGGCTCTTCCTGGTTCACTGCAATTATATCACACAAATGACCACCTTCTCCACATCTATCCTGGCTGGCTTGATATTAATCAGTCTAGTTGAGGTCTGCTCCTTTTTACTAAACCCAAATCTGACATTAAATATTGAAACTGTTCAATACATCAATAGGACAATCGGAGAGGTTTGGGTACTTCCTGGATTGGGCATTTGGCATAGTTACTAAAACAGAGCTCACATATGGTTTCAGAAAGTGTAGCCTTGAATAGAATAAAATTCAGCTATGTTTCATTATTTTAACACATTTTTCTCTTTTGAACAAGTAGATAACCTGCCTTTGGTCATCTGGGCCTCAGCACCTTTGCTGCTAAGCTGAATCTGGAATTGAAGATCTGGGACATAGCTGTACATATACAATAGTTCTCAAAAGATTGAAATGTATACATTCTTCATAATTATTGTTATAAACTGTAGCCATGTTCTAGAAGGTCTACCATTTTGAGATCTGAAAACTTCCCCAAGGTTGGTTACACATGGAACTGTCACAAAAGGTCTAAACTCATCACTGTGGGCCCACATTTCTTATTTCCACCAAAATATCTGTAAGTTTCTGTAGAAGACGAAAGCAGGGCAATGCTTAGCAGGAGTATGGAAAGGATAAATCCACTCCAGCTCCTGACACATCCATGTGACCCTGTGGAGAAGTCCTGAGCCTCACTGGGCCATGTGCCTCCGGTTCCCCCAACCCCAGGTCATCAGGACAATTCTGCTCAATAGACAGAAATCCAAGAATTGTGTCTTAGTCTATTTGGGCTAATATAACAGAATACACAGGTTGGGGGGCTTACAAACAACAAATATTTATTTGTCACAGCTCTGTTGACTGGGAAGTGCAGGATCAAGGTGGCAGCAGATTCAGTGTCTGGTGAGGGCCTGCTTCCTTGTTCGTAGGCACTTATCTTTTCCCTGTGTCCTCATATGGTAGAAGGAATAAAGGAGCTCTCGGGGGTCCCTTTTATAAAATCACTAATCCCATTCATGAGGGCTCCACCCTCATGACCTAACCACCTTTCAAAGGCCCCACCTCCTATACCCATCCCCTTGGGGGTTAGGATATCAACCTATGAATCTGGTGTCAGGAAGGAACAATTATTCAGTCCACAGCAGATTGCATGGTATCAAAGCATGTCAGTTTCTATAAAAAGAAACTAAATGAGTGATGTATTCTTAGGAAGCTAAGTTTTGGTAAAAGAGGAGTAGCAAAAAGGAAAATAAGGGATAGAATAGATTCCATATGAGTGGAAACAATTTTGTATCCAATTTTGGTAAGAAGAGGGCTGATATTCAGCCAATATGTACTGCAACTAGTTTACATGTATTTAAATACTTCCCTACTGGTAGGACATTTTTTCCATGGCTCTGCCTCTGGTGCTCACATCTTTCTGGGCATGGAGAGGTGCTGGGGCAAACACAGCACCTAGTTGGTACCAGACAGAGAACGGGAAGACACACTAAACACGTTGTCAAAGGTTTCGATGACTTTCTTCTTGAAATGGAAAGATATTTCAGCACCTGAGCTGAGAGGATAGGGACAAGAGGACTCAAAGGAAGTGTAAGAGAAAAATCCCAAAGACTGAGAGAAAGGGGGACAGGACAAATCGCTCCTGAGCATATGAGGGCTCACCTAAGTGTCAGGAGGCAGGGTGGTAATTAAGCTTTGTGGATTAAAATGCTTCTGAAACATTCAGCCCAAGCTTACTCTGCAATATCTCTATTCCTTTCTACATTAGTTGCAGATATCCACCACAGCCAAATCTGTTCTGAAACTTTGTAACCCATTAGCAATAATAGTTGAGTAGCTATTAACAATTCTCAACCAGCACTTATTTATTAGTAGTAGATATCAAGTCAAAAGCACCATTATCTGCTTCCTTGAAGGAAAAACGACATCAGAGACGAACTGCAGAGTACATGTGGAGGTATCAGGCAAAGTGCCTGGACCAGGCGGGCTGGCATTCAAGTTGTGCCATTTATGAGCATCTCAGAACTTTCTTTTCATTCAAAGGTAATGTTATTGTCTTCTCCCTTCTACTTACTTCCTATTTCTGACCACTTCTCAGCATCAAGGCACTCAAATACATTCTCTTATCCATTCATATAACAAATACTTATTGACCTTCTATTAGATGTCAGCCATTGGAAAATGACAAGGAATAGGTGATGCTGAGAAGCTCACTCTAATTTGCAATTACTGATGGAAAAGACTGAGTAATGGAGATGGTTTGGTTATTAAGCAAACCTAGTATTCAGTACTGACTCCAGTGTTTAGTATTTTTGATGTTTACTAGTCCTCAGGCAAATTAACTTCTCTGAGTCTCAAATATTTCATTTGCAAGATTGGAGCAATTTTACTTGATAAACCTTGTATGGTTACTGTAAGAGTAAATAACGTGTACAAAGGGCTGGAAGAGAGACTGATTCATAGTCATGACAACATAAATGTTTATTTTTTTCTTCCTGTTTCCTAATCAATATAAGGGTCTGCATCTGGACATGAAATGGCATAAGGGATGGACTCATCAAATTTAGTTAATAGTTTTGCTGACAGCGAAGTTCAAAGACTTGAAATAATTTGTTTACCTCCTTTAAGATCTCAATTGCCCTGTCATTTGGACAAATTTCTGTGGAGGTGGGTGGGATGGGGGTTGGGCTGGCAAACTTGAGAGTGAAGAAGCAAAGGAAAACCAATAGACCAGGCATTTTGCCAGAGAGAGGGAGAGAGTCTTCTAGACTTCCCCTTTCTTCCCTGATGTTACTTAATCATTGTAGCTTTACTGGGGTTCTCCAGTGGGCATTTATCATTGATATTAGGGCTGTTCTTTTTACTTTGCAGTTCCCAGTGACACAGAATAGCTGAAAATCTGATCACAACATGCCGTTTTGAGTTCACTTAATGTTCCCTATCTCCTAGGCTCCATAAATAAAGAATCAGTGTTTGGAGAGTGATTTCAGAGTCTCATCCATCTTCAGTGTCTTTAAGGATGGAAAACCTGAATCGCAGGGTCGGCAACATTGCGCAGTCTCCGGCCTGAAAGCCAAAAAGAATGAAGAGATTCTCCCTAAATCTCAGGCTTCTCTCTGGCTGGGTATTGAGCACAGATTTTAATCACTGCATGTCGTCGACCCTTGAGTGCCATAACCTCTGTGCGGATGAAGACATCACTTTTGGAGGTGTAACAGCACATATCTGCCCACAGTCTTAGGTCCATTTTTTGGTGACTCCTGTATTTGAGAAGCTCCTGCTATGTCAGAATCATAATATTTTTTCAAGGATATTTTATGTTTTCTAAGGTTTGAGTCCTCATCAACCAGGATTAGAAGAGACACATCAACTTTCACTCCCTTGCTGTTTTCCAACACATTTAACATAATGCTTTAGAAAGAGTTTTCACAAACAGCAAACATCTGTATATAATGGGGCCGACATTATTCCTGACTTTTCAACAATAGCCTAGTCAAAATCCTTTATCATCCTATGTTGCTCAAGTTACTAGCACCGATTTCTTCTTTCACTCCTCCATGTTTTTCCTTTTTGGGTTACCATTGATTTGATGACTTTTCTTGGTTTTTTGTTAGTTGCTTGCTCCAGTCTTTTTAACCCCTTCTAGAGAACGCTCTAGAATTTATCCAGAAAACCCTCTTTGCTCTTCTTTAGTGTAAACACCACTCTTATCTTCAGCTTCTACAATTACGACAGAATAGCAGGACATCACTACAGTTTTTTTTTTTTTTTTTTTTTTTTGGTAGATTTTCTCCTCTGGAGTCCTGTTTGAAAACGTACTTTTTGTATGGTCCCTACTTTAGATCCGTTGCTTAAGAAGTTTTGGGTAAGTGGTTTCCAAGATGATTGTAACATTTAGAGAGAGTTGGCAACAAGTGTGCCATGCTTTTGTTTCTTAATTTAACAATTATTTATGAAGACTTTACAGTGTGTTATCAAGCCCTGTCTGAATCTAGTTTTTTTCAGTGAAATTGCCAACTACATGTTTGGTCCAAATTAGAGACCTCTGATGTGATCTCTCAGGTTGCCAGCTGAAGTCATGTGTACAGGCTTTCTCTGCCGCCATGCTCTGTGCCTTGGCAACTGCTCTCATTAGGCAAATGCCAGGGCTTTATGTTCTGCCTTTTATGCTTTCACCATCCACTCTGTAGCTGTACTTCATCATTATTGGGGTAGGAATTATATACATGTGCACATTTTTCCTGAAACATGGTTGCAAAGAATAAAAACCCATTCAAATAAATAAAGCAAAAATTGACAAATCAACAGGAAACTTCTGAAGCTAGGCCTCACGGGGCCTGTAACCAGGAACTGGAGGATTGGGGCCAGTCCCACCCCTCAGTGTTTCTCTGCTGATCTTCTTGTCTCTCCTTCAGCTGCAATAAATGTCGGGCCCAGCTGTGATTGTCTTAAACCCTACCCAGCTACTCAGTTTTACCATTTTAAGTTTTCAATAGAGACTGACTAGTTTTCCTTTTTTCCAAATATAACTTCCAGAAAGAGAAGTTTGTTTTGTTTGTATCTCTATACCTAATTCCATTAGCGGAAACCAGGAGGTACTGGGCTCATGGGGTCTGTTTATTTCTTAATAGAGGCTGTTGGAACAAGTTTTCTGAGAAGTAGTTAAGAAAGCTGGAAGGACAAGATTGCTGCCTCTAGTACAATTCTATACACATGCACACACCCCACATAGGTACATATATATTATCTATTCATAAAAAAGATATGCAGATTACAAAATGGAGGTTGAGAAGCCAGCATAATACAGAAGCAGCAGCCTTGGAGTGGGAGGACAGAGTCATGAATGCTTGAACTAGCTTTGTGACTAATTGCTGGTGTCACTTTCCCATTTCTGAATTTCATTGTCCTAATTAATAAGTGAGGAGTGTACTAGTAGTTGGTTATGCACCTTAACACCCTTTTAAATAAACAATTTTTAAAAAATGAATGGCCCTTATACTACATTTCTTCTTTTTCCTAAATTAGTGGTTCTCAGACTTCTTGGTCTCAGGGACTCATATCCCTAAAAAAACAAATAAAAGATTGAGGAAATCCAAGAGCTTTTATTTATATGGGTCGTGTTTATTAATGTTGACTGTATTAAAAATTAAGACTAAAATTTAGAAAAAAGTGTTCATTAATTAATTTAAAAATCACAATAATATGCTAATTGTGTTTTAACATAAGTAACATTTTTATGAAAAGTAATTTATTTCCAAAACAAAACACAATCTCTTCAATGTCTTTATTGAAAGAAAAACAGATGGATTTTCATAACTGTTTCTGCATTGAATCTTTTACAGCTTGTTGTTTTCACTGAAGTGCCTGAAGAAAATTGACCTTATGCAGAATTCTAGTTGGAAAAGGCAGAAATATTTTGTGGCCTTTTTAAATAATTGTGGTTCTTTTTCTTTGGTAGCACACCACAACTCTATTAAAGGTAGTTTCTTAAAGGTTAGTAGCAATATAGGATCTGAAACCATATCTATTAAATTTTTACTATGAAAAGTTTATTAATCTATTTTATACTCTTTTACCCATGCATGTTTCTTTAATGTCATCCATTGGTCATTTGGAAAATGCTGACTTACCTACTAATTTAGATCTTCCAAATGTCGACAATTTTCACTATACAACATTGAGAAATCATACTTGTTAATATAGTTAATATAACCACACATCTCATCAGAAAAGTCTAAGTACTGGAAAGAAGTTAAGCTCCCATGACAGTTAGAAGTTTCCCGAATTCTAATTTTGGCTTGAAAGTTCCAATTTTAACATTGGCCACAGCTATTGTCAGTTGTTTTCCTTAAAGTGTTAGGCTCACTTTGTTCATTTTAGAGAATGTATCAGTCAAATATTCAAGTGTGAATAATCACAGTGTGTCTGTCAGTTGTTCTTTCACGTAAAAGTGTCATTTCATTAAAAAGCAGCTCATCAACTTACAACTTAATTGCACAACCATTGTACTTTGATTAGTGGTAGAAGTGTTTTATGCATTGTTTCACCAAGAACAGGCTTTTGATGAGTTTATCTACAGAGGCATTATGAGAAAGGCTATGTGGGAAGTAAATATTTTGTGATTTACATATCTGAAGTTAACTTTATTCTATCTTCTTATTTGATTGATAGTTTTGCTAGTTACAGAATTCTATTAGAAATCATTTTCCCTTAGTGTGTTTTTCCACCCAGCCTGCTAGTTTCCAGAATTGCTATTGAGAAACCCATGGCTCCTCTGATTTCTTATTGTTCATACATAACACTTTTATTTTTCCTCCGTGAAAGTTCTTAGCATCTTTGTCCTCAGTGCTCTAAAATTTCAGAATGATGTTCCTCATTCAGGGTCTAGTTTTACTTTTTGTGTTGGACATTCAGTGGGCACTTTCAATCTAAAAACTCTGGCCCTTCCATTTCTAGAAAATTTAAGTCATTATTTGGTTGATGATTTCTTCCCTCCTGTTCTTTGTTTCCCTTTCTTTCTAGTACTAATATTTAGGTATCAGACCACTGCAAACAAGACTTCTGATTTTCTTATCTTTTCCATCTCTTTAAAGACACTCTTTTTATATGGGTTTCCTGAACTTTACGTTATAATGATTAAAAAAATTCTGATATCACATTTTTAATTACTAGTGTTGTATTTGAATTCTCTTTTAATTTTTAAAACAACATTCTAGTCTTATTTCATGGATATAATAGCCACTGTTACTACTCTTAATAATAGTTTCTTTCATTTTTTTCTCCCTTCATAGTCCTTGCTTCCTCCAAGGACTTTTTTCTATTTATTTGACTTGGTCTCTATATTAGAGACCTTCCTCCAAGGACCTTTTTCTATTTATTTGACTTGGTCTCTATATTAAAGATATAGAATTTCTTCATGTCTAATAACCCTCAGTTTTCTGCTCATGATTTAGAACAGAAACGTAAAATGTAATTGAAACCTCTGAGCACATGAATAGGGTTTGCAGACTTTGGTCTTCTTGGCAGGGTGATCACGGTGAGTTGTTAGAGTTCTTTAATGTTAATGTCTTTGGGCTTTTCCTTGGAGTCGACCTTTCCAATCTTTTGTATTAAAAATACAGGTCTGCCTACCAGAGTTTTGGAAATAAAAAACAGGAAAGGGGTAGGTTGGTCAGCATTCCATATTCGCTTGGCCACATCATCTCACTGTTCTTAAAAGACTGTCTAGATTTTCAGATGAGTCTGGAGTCCTTTTGTGCTGATACCCTCTATTTAGAGTCTCCAGAATTGAACCTTCCAGAAATCTTTTGAGAAGTGTCCAGAATTTTGCCAGAGTGGAGGATGGGCAATTGTCTATGGGCATAAGGTGGGGAGGGGTTCTAGGGATCTATTTTTTTTTCTCAAATAATGTTAAACCAATTATCATCTTTCTCTTCATCTAAATTACTCTTTGCTCCCAGTTCCAGAGATATCTGGTGCTGTCACCTCCTGTACCTTTTGATGATTCTGCAGTGCAGATATGGTTGTTTCTCAGTTTTCTATAATACCAGCTTAAGCTTGGACTGATTAATTATTTAATTAAGTCTGCTTAATTATTCAATACTCATCTTTCAGTCTTCCAAAAATTTGTTGCTGTTAAATCTTCTCTTTTTATTTCCATCCTTATAAGTTTATATCTTCCAAAAAAATATTTACTTATCTAGTGGGTGTTTTTAGTTACTGCAAAATTAGATGCATGTATCCAATTGGCTATCTTTTCCTGGTTTTGACCTTTCTTACATTTAAAAGGAGAACTAAAATGACTTAGGCACCTAAGTGCTGGACATTTCAGGTCACCAGCAAGAGCAGGACAAAAACTTGAAACTTTGGTGATCTTTAACCATGGAATTCAGGGTTCTAGTTCTCTACCAAGTGGGCTTTATACTCTTCTCAAACAGTTATTTAACTCTACTTCTCTGACCTTCTTTAGCTAGATCCTTATTTCTCTAGAAAATCGTTTCATTTCTCTTTGGTTCATTTGTGCTCAATTCTTCTCAGTAACAGTTTTAATCTTCCACTACTCTCTTCTAGCCCAATCCCATGTCTCATTCGTTCTCAGAAAATTATGCAAACTCTTACTTAATATGGAATCTGTTCATGTACTTCTAGTTCTCACCTGTATATCTAGACAGATCTGCAGCTTGTAGCTGGCCTCACATGAACTTCCTTATTTCCAGTCTCAGAGGAAATAAAAAGCTTCTTCCTCATAGAGACTGATCTTACCACCAGAAATCTGAACCCCATCTCCTCAGATTTCTCCTGAAAATTACTGCATTATTATTTCCACCTTATTCCTATTTCCACTTTTCTACCTCAAAAACTCCCAGAAAAAGATCATTATTGCTCACTTTTGTACTGCTAATGCCTAACATGTTTCTTAAAACATAGTAGGCATGCACATTTTTCTCTCAATCAACAAATGAATGCTTTAACTCTGGTGCTAAGAGCTGGAAACTTTTGGAGTTCAAGCAATATTTTAATCAATATTCTTTAGTAAGAAAACATTTTTAGAATACTCTAATTCTAAATCATTGTTTAACTTAGGAGCTCAAAAGGAAAAAAATACTAATATGGAGCTATCTTACCACCTAAATACAATAACCTTTTATATTGTAAAAGTGAGAATACTGTTTTCCCCAAGTATAATTTTTGCAAAATTCAGAATAAAATGCAGCTTTTTGGTGTTGTTTCCCCCTTGTTACTGTTATTCCAGACAGTATGTATTTTGCTTAAATTTTCTAATCAGCTCCGTAGTACATCTGCTGTTTCATTCCCATGCTGACTCATATCTGATAGATTTGTTTAGGGGAAGAATACAGAAAAATTTAGTAATATTTTTAGAGGAAAAAAATAGCATTTTCTCTAGAATTTATGATTTTATAGTATCATAACTTTTATTTATATGGGGTTATTACCTTTCCCAAGCATAAATTTGCCTCTTCACAGCTAAGTTTCTTAACAGTGGTTTATATTCCATATGCCATTTTTTGCCTTTTATTTAGCCTTTTATCCATTGAAATCTAGTATTTCTTTTACCTTTCCACAAAACTGCTCTTAGCAAGGCTAAATGTGACCTAGTTACTGCTAAACTCAATGAATAGATTTTGGGTTTAATTAATGAATTAAGTAATATAACCTGCAGTTTGTTGTTAATCTATATGCATATGCTAAAGTGTTTCACATTATATAAAGAATTTTGAACCATAATCTTATCCCTCAGAGAACTTATGGACAAGTTAATACACGTAAGAACGCTACAGAACTAAGTTACTAAAATCAGAATGTGATTAGTACCATAAAAGAGGCAAAGATAAAATGTGAAAAAATCAGGAAGAAAATTTGATGAAAGAGGCAACATTTAGATGGGCATTGAATAATATGTAGTAATTGGGGATGGCAGGAAGGGAATAAAATGAGCACTTTCCTAACCTTATTTTGTTTTCCAGGAGTTCAAAGTCAATTCTCTTAGCTTTGATTTTAAAGCCTTCTTTGAATGAGGCAATGAAGAGTCTGGAAGAGATATTTTGAATTTGGGTACTTTACTTGCCTTTTCCAAAGACTACAAACATTTAATTTGTTTTAAGGCTTCTCCTTGAATTTTTATTCCAGAAGACTTGTCTTATGACCATAGTTTTGTAAGATAGAACAAAATTTCCAAACCAGCACTTTGTTCTCTTATATAATGTACAAAATGCTGAAGTTACAAATCACACCTGCCATGGAACCTCCTTAATGCTGCAAAGGTAGCAGTCGGCCTCTGAGTTGGGCACTATCTGCAGTTGAAGACTGTTTACCACAGGGAAAGGAAGGGAACTGAGTCCTAGCAAACACTGGTTCTGCATTCCACTGCTTTGGAGATGTGGGATGCACAGTAGAATCCAGGACTGAATGACTGCCAAAGCTCCCTGAAAATTATCATGATTGTTTTATTGGGCTCATCAATTATCTACCTTACATGTGAACTCCTTTTCAGGTCATACATGTTGTGACAATACTCAGAACAGGAAGAAATGAAAGCAGGAGAAATGGGCAATCAGGGAGCAATGGTCAAAATTCCTAATAGGCAGATCTTGGAACTTTAGAATAGCATAGGCTGGCTTGGGGGACTGCTGTCACTTATAGCTGAACTAGATGAAGTAGTCTGTCACTGATGTCTGGGGAACTATAGTACAATGGATTTTATGTGTGCATTCTGCCTTCACAGTGATTTATGACTTTGGCCATAGAGAAAATTTATTGAAGGCATTTGTCAGAGATTGTGGAGCAGACTGTTATGCTTACATAAAGAGTTACCTCCCGTGTTTATTTCCGTGTGTTCATGAAAGCATCTGTATCTAGAACTGAACATTTCTAAGGCACTTTTGGGGGTCTTGTTTGCTGAGTTATTTGCAACTGGAGAACTGAGGGTGAGGAAAGCTCCAAAAATCCCTTATGAGGAAGTCATGGCTATCTATTTTAGTGTTTTATAAATTTAGGATTTGGATCACATTTTCAGCTGGAAGTTTTTGCAAAAGAGAATTATTCCAGAAAACATAAATGTCACCATTAAAAATGTGTAAGACAATGACAGTAGCAGAGATAATGTTTTGCTTTTTTATGGATGTGGAACTCCACTTGGGGCAACTGATAATTTTTGAGACGTTTGTGTTTGGTTCTGGTTAACAAGCAGCAGGGAGTGGAACCTGTCAGGCATGTCAGTCAACTGGATCTGTGAGAGTTGGTCACCCTGAGGTTGGTCTGCATCATACAGACTATATATCCAGTGTACTTGGAAGCAGGCAGTATCCAGGGTAAGAGCAAATTATAGTCAAGGATCAGCTAAGAGGACAGTTTGAAAAGTTTGTGGTGATGATCAAGAGATGAATAGTGGAAAAATCAGGAAGCTAAATCCAATAACGGGAGATGCAAAGAGGGGCAATTCACACTTGTCAATGAGTGTAGGTCAGTTCTTATTGGATATGGGAATGGCTGCCAGCTCTAAAGCTGGACTGGCATAGGCTAGTCAATAACTTCACTTATTTGTCAATTCTAATCCCTGCTCTCACATTCTATGTGGTTTTAGGCAATACCTCAGGAGAGAAAGAGTACAATAAACTACTTCATTAATTAATTTGGAAGATAAATTGAAAATGTAGAGCAAGCACTTCCCACTTTCTATGTGTTTGTGTGTTTGGTTGGAATATTATGGGACATAAGTCTAGAGAGGTGGCTTTCAGACAGTGAATCACACAGTAGTTGATCATCTAATGTAAAAGTGAGTTTAGATATTTGGGTTCACAGTAGTTGATCATCTAATGTAAAAGTGAGTTTAGATATTTGTGTTCTTTTTCTCATTAAACTTACATTTTATTGCTACTTGAGAATTCATAATACTATATTTGTTTTTTTTTTTTGCAGAAAGTCCTTGAAGTGATTACTACTGAAAGAATAAGAAAATGTGAGTTTTACTTTTTGTTGTATTAGTACAGTTACAATGGTTAGTAAGATACAATAACTTTTTTTATTTGTATAGCAGAATAGTTAGAAGTATGCATTCTGTATGTAGTCAGACCTGCCTGCTCTGCCTCCTACCAATGGCCCTGGCCTTTGCAGAGCTATATGTGCCCAGCAGGGGAAATCCTCATAGCTCACATTCAACTCTGGTATTTCCCCATATGCAAGTGTTATTATAGGTCTGTATCCTACTCCTGAATAACTCAGGAAAAGATATTATGAAAGCCCTGTTGATAACAAGACACATAGGATAAAGAAGTTCTGTCTTATATTTACCTAAAGTAGCTTTGAAATGAACTTGTCACAGTCTATGGACCATTAAATATAAGCATGCTGGCATCTTAAGGCTGTATGGCAGAGATAGGCATGTATCTCTGCATATAAAAAATGAGCAGCAGTAGGGTTATGGCTGTCATTAGGGTTACTCAGAATGCTATTCTGATTTTACTACTACTTGGGCACATGCTGCAAGTCACTTTCTTGTTACCTAAACTTGAATGTAGCCATGAGAGTGGCTTTGGCCAATGGAATGTAAGTAGAAGTGTTTTGTGTCTTTGCTGGGCATAAGCCTTTAAATAAGAGCATGATTTTTCATGTTTCTTTCCTTCTGCCTTGTTGATTGTGAAAGCTTGTATTAAGACAGGGCCTCTATCAGCCTGGATTCCCTAAGGTTGAAAGAGCCTCACATGCTCTTCCTCCCATGCCAACCAGGTATTGGATACTGTATAATGAGAAAGAAACCTTCATTATTTTAAACCACTGGGATTTAGAGATTACTTATAAATTTATTTATTTATTTATCTTTGTTTTTTGAGATAGAGTCTCCCTCTGTCACTCAGGCTGTAGTGCAGTGGCACAATCTCAGCTCACTGCAACCTCCGCGTCTGGGGTTCAAGCAACTCTCATGCCTCAGCCTCCCGAATAGCTGGGATTACAGGTGTGCACCACCATGCCAGGCTAATTTTTGTATTTTTTTGTAGAGATGGGGTCTGCCATGCTGCCCAGGCTGTTCTCAAACTCCTGGCCTCAAGTGACCCACTTGCCTCAGCCTCTCAAAATGCTGGGATTGTCAGTGTAGGCCACTGCACCTGACCTTGGAGGTTATTTGTTATTTAACCATAACTTTGCCTATCCTGACTCTGTACCTGGTTTCCAGAAAAGATCAATTCTTGAAGACCATGAAGCCAGAATTAGACCGGAGACATCCACTTGGGTGAATCCTGGGAACAATCTGAAGCACAGAAGGTGTTAGAAGCAGGGGTCAGTCATGAAGAAAGATGTGGCAGGCAGGAGTTAGGTGAGGGTCAACTCAAAAAAGCCAACCATTTGAAACCATATTCCAGTTCCAGTAGGAAATGCAAATGACTGGGTCATGAGAAGACCAGAACACAGATGGTGGGTGTTAAGATGAGGAGATGATCTCTCGATGGTCACGTAGGGATTTGAATTTTCTACAGTAGATTCCAAAAGAATCAGGGAAACAGCCAATATCCTTTCAGATACCATTCTTATTGACTAGAGGCCTGGGCTTGCCTAAATTTGCAATCTGTAGGTCATCACTGTGACCAGCTAGTTAGGGCTTGGGCAGATGGGACTTGAAATAAAGAGACGGAAATTGGTAGTAGAATCCATCTGACACTTTGACTTTTTTTTTTTTTTTCTAATGAGATATTTTCATTAACCCCATCCTAATTTCTATTTCCCAGATCAAATGATAGCTGGTCAAGGAACATCGTGGGTTATATTTTCTGAAAGTATTAGCCATCTTAATTTTTTTTTGTGGGAAAGGTGGAAGAGACTCACTCCTAACTTTTCCCAAACTGTTTGAAAACAACAACATATTTTTATACGGTTATCATAAGTGTTGATTAAATTTGAAATTGGTCCTTTGGACTAAATTGTCTAAATTTTCCAGTTCAGTATGATTTACTGTATAGTGTTTCTTCAGCAGATCTAAATCTTAAAAAAAACTACTTCCATGTGACAAACTGTGATGCAATTTTGCAGCTGTTTTCATTCTAAACATATTGAGCCCAATATATCCCAATTAGAAGAAATGTATATGAATTATCCTTATTAAGCGGTATTTGTAATTCTCTAGCATTTGTCTAAATTTCTTTGGTCTCCATTTTCTTCTAGTTGTACATTCCAATTGGCTACATTAAGACACAGCAGATTTTACAAAATAATGAAAAATTTATACATGTTTTAAATAGAAATGTTTAAAAATTACTATGGTTTTCATTTCCTTGATTCATGAAATGATAATATTCATGAAAGGGAAAACAAAATCCAAAATGAGATTTGGGTCATATGTTTTGCTCTGAACACTTGATTTTTCTTTGGAACTTGGAGTTTGATATAATGTGGAGCCTAGAAAGGGAGCATATGGTGTATATGAGGCACTCTTTTCTCTTACTGTGATTTTTCTCTATTTTCAAAATGCAACTTTGGGAAAAGATTTTAGGTGGATTCTGGTCACCTACCTATAAATGGTAGTGTCAATATCTTTCTTGGATCCTGCTGCCATCCAGGTGGGGGTAGAACTTTTTGAAAAATTATAGAAAAGGGGTGAAGTCTCATGTGACTATAGTTGTAGAAATCCAGCAACTCAAACCCTCTTTGTGGTAGGCATATAAATGCTGTCTCTATCAATGTGCCTGGAGAGGGTTCCTTGAAGTACTAGTGGCTCCTTCCATCCTGTACAGTTCTTTGATGGAGATGGGATACTCTGAACTCTTGACTGCTCTCGTCTTCCACTTTTCCTCATTCTCCCTCCCTGGACTCCCCAGATAATTTAGTTTGGAAGTTTATTAGATGCCTAGTACAAAGTGCTGTGTAAGAAAGGAATTAAGCCAATTCTACTGGTATGGAATATTCATTTATTCAGAGATTATCAAACTGTAAACCACCTGATGAAATGTTCATGGGTTTTTTCATTGAGTATTTTATTTGTTTTTTACTTCATTACTTTCTTCCCTTCTCTTTATTGTTTTCCCCCCATAATTTATTTCAGTTTATTTTACCATTCTTTTTCCAACTCTTTGATATGAATATTTAGCTTATTAATTATTAATTTTATGCTTTTCTGCATTTCTGGTATAGGTACTTAATTATATATGTTTTCCTCTAAATATTGATTTAGCTGCATACTGCAAATTTTCAGTGTTGTTTTCATTATTGTTGAATACAAAATGTTTAAACATTTTTAATACACTCTTTTTGTGATTTATGAATTATTCAAAGCAATGCTATTCAAGCAAAATACAAGATAAGCCACAAATTCCAGTCACATTTGTGATTTAGAATTGTAAACTTCGAATCATGAGATTTGTTGGCCCTATGGCTGCCTCTGGTTGTGCTCAATAAGATGCCTTAATATTGCTACACCAGATTCTTGGACACAGCCTTTTGCCTGGTTCTTATTGGCTCCATCTCTTTTCCCACGATTCTTCTGATTTCTCCTATACTCTTGCCATTAACCTTTGTGGCTTCAGACAGTCTGATCTTGCTTCTGTCACATCTTTACCTCCACTATGCTGCTTAGAACTATAACCTTCTGAAACTTAGCCATCCTCAAACATGTGCAGACTACTTTGTCAGAATGTTTAGATCCCTTTTCTGTTTTACAAGAGAAAATACATGTTCACAATTATGTATAAATTAATTTCACCAAACTCATTAATTTATTTCATTTCACGTTAAAGTTTATCTGTAATATTTTAGGCTGTTCATAAAAGCCTCCTGAATGTAGTTTATTAGTTCAATCTTATAAACCTAGCATTTCATTAGTAGGACACATTTCTGATGAATAAATAGTGTTGGTTTTCAACATCAAATACTTTGCAACAAAAGTTGGAAAACAGTGTCCTGCATTTACTCAAGACTACTGGATCTTATTTCCAACCAGGATATATTTATTCTAGTCAGCGTTGATGTGACAATGGGGACTGGTGACTCAGAAAACTTAATTTACAAATATTTATAATTTATTTTGCCTAAAATGACATTAGGGACAGAGAGGTGACCATTTGGGGAGTTAGACTGGCGTGAGCTAACTACCAGTTTGCCCCAGGCAGTCAAAAAATGTGGCTTCAAGAAAAGCAATGGTCAAAAATAAAGGTAAAAAAAAATTGTCTTGCTTTGGTGCAATATCCAAAAACTACAATAACTATTGTATTTGAAAACTTTTTAAATATACCTTAAGCTTTCTGGCACCTTACAGAAAGGACAGTCTCTTGGCTGGCTGTTATGGCTAAATTTTAAAAATATCCATAGGGAATATCAGTCCTTCAACCTATAGATATAAAACCCCCAAATTCTGAAACTGCCAACAGTTTTTTTTTTTCCCCACAGCATTTACTTGTGTTTTGATTGCAAGAAGGACCCAGGAAGGAATAAAATTTAGTAACAGAATGATGATGTTATGATTTTTTTAAAAAAACTGGGTTGGGGGTGGGGAGAGAGAGAGAGAGAAATATTTTGCACTAGAAAAACTATAATCTGGAGAGACAGAGGAGTTGAGAGTGCCCCTTTAAACTGCAGGACTGCAATTGATCTCTGTATGTTTTCTGGTTTTCGTCCCTTTGAAAGGGGAATGAGAGCCAGGATCATTGGCTGTACTGTGGAGCTGTCACATCTCCATACTGAAAAGGTACACTGCAAGTGAATTTAAACCGTTTTTGGCTTTCTATTCCATATTGCCAAGAGCTTTGAGACTGATGAACCAAGTAAATGCTTTATTTAGGGCTAAGTGAGATACAGATTCCTCCAATCTGACAGCGTTTCAGCCTCCGGAGTGAGGAAGCAGCAGAAACAGAAGCAGCAGAAGCAACAGCAGTAGCAGCAGCAGCAGCAACAGCAGCAGCCCCTATTGAAGTCCAATAGAGGAGACTTGATCTCTAGTTCATTCTGGAACTCCGCCTGGGATTGTGCACTCTCCAGGGTCCTGAAACATGAACCAAACTGCCAGCGTGTCCCATCACATCAAGTGTCAACCCTCAAAAACAATCAAGGTAGGATCTGGTTTTTCCCTCTGCTTCTGCACATGTGTCTTCATTCATCTACCTAACACATGGGCATTGATATATCAGGGTACTGACAGTGGACATACCTACTTGATTTGAGTTTGAATTGAAGGTTGAATCGCAATAAAGCATTTGGCTCTGCATGTGTATGTAGACTGGAAAGAATAGTTTCCATTGAACACTTCTTTCATCTTGATGACTTTTTTTTTTTCACTGAGAATCTATCAGTGGTATATTTCCAGAAGAAAGTTTAGTGAGTGTCTAGAAGAGTTTCCAGTCCATGCCAATTTTCTTGATAGAACTGGTGAAGAATTTGCAAACTGCTAGAAATAAATAGCATCAAATTGACTACAAATCTGATAACAGGATTTCATTGTCATATGAATTTTGGATCTCTTATCCTTTTTTAAAAAAAGCTCATCCTTCATTGTGAGCATTGAACTGGTGGTTATACTAAAGTGATTATAGTGAGAGAGGATGAAAGACTTGAGAGAGAGTATAAAATCACATGTCCTTATTTATATCACCATGTAACTCAAAACCAGTGAGATGATTGGAGACACTCTTCAATGCAGGTGTTGTTTAAAATTTGAGGCTTTTCTGACAGCACATGGTTAAAGGTAAAGAACAAACTCACAATTTCACTCTTCTGTTTTAGTTTCAAGTCATGCTTATACCATTCTCTTTGTTTTTATTCGGGATGCTCTTACTTCCAAGAAGGCTTATAAACGACCAGGCTTCCAATCAAAGTTTACTATATTTTGCCATTTACTTGAATTGTATTATTATCTGTGTGGATATTTTGCATCTTGAGGGAAAGTGATGGATTCGTCTGAAACTCTTTTATGAAAAAAAAAAAAACTAAAACAAAAAACGTGATATCCTTACAGGGCATCTTTAGTTACTGCAATCTCTCATTAACATACAAGCGCATACCTTTTGCTACTATTCCAGAATTTGATAAGCGTGACTTTTTATGATTTATATTATGTTTTGGTTTATGTCTCAGGCCTTTAATAATATTGCATAGACTGTAATTACAAAAGGAATATAATTTTCAACAGTGTCTCTTCTTCATGAATTTACCTACCCTTTGCCAGAGTGTTTCAGCGATAGATAAACCATAAACTAAACATGTTCCTCTATTTATTAGCAGTGACTTTTAAAAGCAATGGGGTTTCCAGGGTGTATTAAATTATGCATAATTATATTCCTTTCATACATAAACATAGGGAGTTAACTGAAATCATCCAGAACTCATATTCAGATAATTTACACCACCTCTAATAACAAAGCTATGAGAATCTTTTTCAGCATTAGATTTTCTGTGCTGTGTCTAAGTTTAGAAATAAAAAATGTTGAGCTTTTGGTATAAGTTTTCCTCTTTGTATCAGTTTCCCACATACATCAATTATCTAAGCATATCACTGAACAAAGCCAAAATAGTAAATACATGACACTCTACATTGGGATACATAAGCTCTAGTGGGAAATATGTGTTGAAGCCTAAAGTGGGATAGAGTTACAAACTGGCTGCCTACTGCTAAGTATGTCTAGAATGCTATAACAAAACCAGTGGCTTTCTGTTTAAGAGTTTGAGGTCACAGGAATCAAGCATTTATTTTCCCTTTTCTTTATTGAGTAAGCACAAATGACTACTACTTTCTGAGACTTCAAATCACTTCCTTTATTAGTGCTCTGGCATTGACTGCCTGCAAACAAACTGTGGAACAGAAAAAAAAATGTTTCTAGTGTAGAGGTCTTACATCATCTTGCTGATCTTGCGGATGCTGTTTTTTCCTTCTTACTGCAGCTGTTGAATTGAAATGAAAAGCATCATAAAAATTGGGCAACCCACCACTTAACAATGTATTATATTAATGGCTTAATGAAGGAACCTTGAATCAAAGCTCTGGGTAATTTGGTTAATTGTACAAGTTAAATTCTTTTGTGCACCCCATTCCCAGTATTGCTCTGGGGAGCAAAAAAATGCTTGTGATGTTCATAAAATATATATAGTCGCAAGCACTGAACTATTAAAGGAGTAATTACTTGAGTATTTTCCAATTTGCAATAGTAAAAAGGGATGAGTGGAAAAGCTCTCTCAGTTCAAATTGTGTGCTCAATTATGAAACATTTATGGCTTTTGGAATTTATACTAAAAATGGCTATCTATATTTAGGTAATGCATTAGCCTATGAACAAAATGCAATAACAATCTAAAGAAAAACTCTAAGATGAGAGGGTTTTGGGAAGCTATGGGACATTGGAGCTCAAAATACTCTTTGAAGTATTAGAATTTTAGTTTCAAGCATGGTTGTTTAAAGTTAATTTTTTTCTCACTCTTAAAGTTACTATCAGATAATTTTAAGTAACCCTCCCTCGTGGAATCTGGTTGGCCTGCAGATAATGATAACCCACTTTGAGGATCTGGAAATAAATAACTTGCATATTGCTCCATTTTAGAAATTCAAAAACATCTAGAGACTTTTCTCCCAAAGCTCAGTGTAATAACCTCTAGAGAACTTTTCCCCCATCAGTATAGTAAATGCTGACTGTTTCTTCTCTCAACAGTTAAACTACGGCTAAAAAGAATGCAATGGGAATGAACAAAAGTGAAATGCATTGCTAAAATAGCTGTAAAGGCCAAAAGTGTGCAGGAGGAGAAAAAACAGCTGTGTGTGTGTGTGTGTTTTCTCCTCCACTTGAAGTTCAAGAAGTGATGAAGTCTATAGTGGGTCAAATTCAGCAATTGTTGCCAATGAAGGCTGTTTGTGGCCATGATGTGTCAGAGTTGGAAAAGAGGGAATTGGGAGAAGTTATAATGGAACAAGATGATCAACAGTATTCAGGTTGCTTGACACTTGCTTTGGTTGTTCTGGCCATTCTTTAGCTCAGCCAGTTACTGACACACTTTTCCTGGCATACTTGGGCAGGTATGTTCCTATCGTCAAAACCAGTAAGGGAGAGAAAAGGGAGTCAAATAAGGGTGCCAAGTGTGTTCTCAGATCACTTTGGGTGAAATGCTGAATGCAATTCACTCTAAAAAGTTTCGTCTATTTCAGAGCTTGTAAAGGAGTAAAGCTTTTCCTGATGTGATTACAAATCTTCCTGTGAAGGTAGCAACATTCTTTTAAAAAAAATCTTTTACTCTGCGATGTTTAATGGAAAGTTTTAGGAAGTATCTGGGAATGCTAAATAGAGATCAGATCTTTGCGTTATTATAAATGTGATTTCTGAAGAATGTCCCCCACCATGGGTAGCAAACTTGAGTTTTTCCTTCACTGTTACGGCTTCTCTTGGCTGCACTGAAATTAAATTAAACCTTTCAGCTACATCTCCGCTCTTGGTTTACTTCTTTCGCTAGTGGAATTGCAAACTTAGAATTTTGTCCCTAAAATGTGCAGATTTTTTCTTATTTCTTTCACATTTGAATATCAGTCTAGCATCCATGTGTGTCTAAAGTGAGTAGAGGAAATCCTTCATCCTTTTTGAAGTTATAAATTGTGAGTAACTTATCAGGGGTGGTGATTCCTGGATCAAGAATTATATGTATTATATTTTATATGGTAACTCTGAAATACAGTACACAATATTTCTTTACCCTTCCCATGTAGTGACCGGTCTTCCTCTTTCTCTTTCCTTTTTACAAGACCTGCCTGATTTATTTTAATACTACCTTCACACCCAGGTTTTCACTTCCATTTAGAAAAGGGTCTCAAGGTCTAAAAGTTCTAGTTACTTCCTACATAGCCCTGCTGCAAGTTTTTAAAAACTATACTTAAATGAATCTTTAAGATTTTCATTGTCCTCAGAGTACATCTTGAGCTGGCAAACTTTTTCATGGTGATTTTTACTGCCTTTTATATTGTAACATTGATGAGTCATTGTGTTAATAAAGACTTTTTCCCCCTTGCTACTTCTAATCCATAGCCTCAGCCAAATGAGGCATAGGAAACAGAAGATAAGGGGGTAAAAGAGGATGAAAATCTTATCACAAGTGTGTGTTGTTAAATGTGTAGGCTTGGAACATGGTGGTTAGGAAATAATTTCTTTTATTTTTTATTTATTTATTTACTTTTTTATTATTATTATACTTTAAGTTTTAGGGTACATGTGCACAATGTGCAGGTTAGTTACATATGTATACATGTGACATGCTGGTGTGCTGCACCCATTAACTCGTCATTTAGCATTAGGTATATCTCCTAATGCTATCCCTCCCCCCTCCCCCCACCCCACAACAGTCCCCAGAGTGTGATGTTCCCCTTCCTGTGTCCATGTGTTCTCATTGTTCAATTCCCACCCATAAGTAAGAATATGCGGTGTTTGGTTTTTTTGTTCTTGCGATAGTTTACTGAGAATGATGATTTCCAATTTCATCCATGTCCCTACAAAGGACATGAACTCATCATTTTTTATGGCTGCATAGTATTCCATGGTGTATATGTGCCAAATAATTTCTTTAGTAAATTGGTATTTTGGAGTGTGACATTGCCGTGAATTGGCATGATGAGATGGCTTGGAACCACAGCATTGCAATCTCACTGGTTGTACATATATATATATGTGTATATATATATATGTGTATATATATATATATGTGTATATATATGTGTGTATATATATGTGTATATATATGTGTGTATATATGTGTATATATGTGTATATATATGTGTGTGTATATATATACATATGTGTATATATATGTGTATATATGTGTATATATGTGTGTATATATATGCGTATATATGTGTGTGTATATATATATATATATTTTTTTTTTTGAGACGGAGTCTCACTCTGTTGCCAGGTTTGAGTGCAGTGGCACAATCTTGGCTCACTGCAACCTCTGCCTCCCAGGTTCAAGTGATTATCCTTCCTCAGCCTCTCGAGTAGCTGGGACTACAGGCACCTGCCACCACACCTGGCTAATATTGTATTTTTAGTAGAGACGTGGTTTCACCATGTTGGCCAGCATGGTCTCAATCTCTTGACCTCATGATCCACCCCTCTTAGCCTCCCAAAGTGCTGGGATTACAGGCGTGAGCCGCCGCACCCGGCCCACTTGTTGTTAATTCTATACCTCTGACCTAAATGCTGGACATTGACAAACTTGTGTTTCACATAGTACTTGAACTTGAATTGCAAGTTATTCTTAAAGGGTATTTCATAATTAAATATATAAATTATATCAACAAAAATTTAGAAATGCAAGGAGTGTTTAATAACAAAAAATTCACCTCTGTGTGTCATTGCAATATGCAAAATGGAAGATTCTCCAATTTCACTATTACAGTATATGAAATTCTAAGTACAAAGATTGTTACATACTTCAATATTGTACCTTATCTTACAGAGTCTTCCTATTCCTAATCCTAAGAACTTTACTCATAAGAATACATAAAAAGAAACTTTATAAAATTATCGGCTCAACATAGATTCATACACACTAAAGAAAGAGTTACCACTGGTAACTCTACAGCAACTGAATTCACCAGTGAGTTCTACACTTCCATTTAGCAAGGTACAGATTTTTCTTCAGCATTAGGATGAGTCATTCTAAGTGGTGATAGCTAAGGAAATCAAAAGAAAAAACTTACAAAAATTAGAAATGAGGGTATTGTATGTGTGTGAGAGAAAATTTCTTTCTCTTAGCAATGGTCTACATATTTTTAATTATTCTGACATAGCTTCCTTATATGCTTAAGGCAAAATCACAGCCTGTGATAAACATGAATAGGACCATCTGCTAATGACAAATTTATCACCATTTACAATTTCCATTTATGGCCAAGTATTTAAATCTTAAATAATTATAGGACAATTTATTTCAAATTACTATAAATTCAGCTGTTTTTAAAATGAAGCATTATAGCTTTTTCTTTTTAATAGTGACTGTAATAATTGGCCAGCTTTACATTTTATAGCTTATATCTTCATAAAATCAAAAGTTTCTTTTTCCTTTGACATTTATAGTGTTTGAATGTCAACTTTTACTTTTAAGAAGTATTCTTGTATAATATAATTTTAAGGTAAATTTAAATGGTTTTATGAAATATTTAGTATTTATTTTATTCTTGAAAAAGTAATGTGTTAATACTTTTCTAGAAATTCATGTTTTGGTCAGTTAGTGAAGACATTCTTGATAGTAAATTTGTGATGACAAATTACTAACTCACTGAAAAGACATTATAGTTCTACAAATGAAGCATGGAGGTAGTAAGCTAAGATAGTGGTTATCAAAGTGCTGTCCCTAGACCAGCAGCATCAGCATCTCCTGTGAACTAATTAAAAATGCAAATTCTTGGACTCTACTTAGACCTACTAAATCAGAAACTCTTGGGGTAGGGCCCAGCAGTCTCTGGTGGGTGATTCTGATGCATATTGATGTTTTGGAACCACTGAGCTAAAGGATTACAAAATAAGACACATCTGTGCTATTGTTGGCCTGTAAGAATTGTCTGAGTATCACAGAAGAGGTCTAAACAGCTTCAGAATGATACTTAGGGTTATTAAGTAACATGAATTCTGTGAGAGCCAAAATCTCATCATTAGGTTTATCTCTTTTATTCCTCACAGGGATTACTTGATACTATGCCCTTCACCCAGTAGACATTAAATATATATTTGTTGGTTATTAATGACTGTTAAGGTCATTTAGTAGAGATGATGCTCTAAGAGGACCTAAATAATATTGTAAGATGTTACTCAACAGGTAAGCAGGTTAGAGGCCTTGCTTTTTGTTTTAAATTCACAGAAAATTTCTCAAAGAAGTATACTGACATTTTGGCTTTTGATGGTTTTGTTCTCTGATCTTGGTTTGGGGCCATCTGGTAATCAACACATTTTGGTAACTAGGGGGATTTAGAATCATACTAATTTTCTGTCCAGAAATTGTGCTGGAGAAATGTCTCCCTTCTTGCCAGCTGTATCTGAAAATTGGCAAACAATGGTAGGGAGGAATATCATCACATTAGCCTTTCTCCTTGCCTTTATGAATGTTCTTTGGCCCTTAGATATGTGCCAGGTTGGTAGGGCATAATTGGAAGTAGTACACAACTGGAACAACATCAATAATTGTGAACAAAGCTGGCCTTCCACGGACAGACACTGCATAATATTACATTAGCAGAACCAGATTTAAGCTGGGGGATAAGCTATGAAATAAGGAAATTACCTCTGAACAGGCTTATTTGTTGGAAATTCTTCATAGCACTCTGATATTCTTTTTTTTTTTTATAGTTACCACTGGGAAGAAAAGTAAAATGCATACAGCCTACCCTACTACCTGCAAATGGATATAAGGCAGATCGGATGGCTTTTTCTTTAGAGGGGCATCCTTAAGTTGAGTTCTCACTCTCCCTTTACCACATGAATCATGTGGCCTTGGGGAAGGCAATTAACCCTGTTAAGGATTTTTCCCCACTAACAGAAGGGCAATAAACTTAAATTATCTGCCCAAAAAAAAAATGCTATGTAAGTGCTTTGTATTATGCTTTGTTCTAGTAGCAATTTTTAAGGATACGACATTTTCATAAAGAGTTGTATAGTGAGAATCAATTTTTATGACATAAAAGCTGAGAATTTTATTTGCAATTATTATGAACTATAATGATGATAAAAATTCATTTTGAAGTCACCAGGAGGATGAAAAGTATCTTCTAATATTGTAGTAACATCTGCAAGATTTCATCATGAACCTTTACCAGGGAGGTAGGGAAAGAAGAAGATTGGATTCAAATGTCATTGAAAGAACTGATTAATTCAGTAAAAAAAAATGCAGTTAGTCATCCCAGTGCTGTGCTACCAAAATGGAAAATACCTGGGTAGCTGCACTGATGGTACATATGGTTGCATTGAGGAGGAATTTTATCCTGGAATAAATACAGTCTTCATATTATCTCTGTGCTTCTAGACTTGATATTTCCTTTGCCTCACATACCTTCCCCATCCCCCAAACCCCAAAAATGGTTCTTTTAGCAAACTCCTATTCTTACTTTAAATCTTATGCAGAATTTTTTCACAATCTCCCACTCAGACTGTTATGTTCTTACCTAATCACCTGTGTTCTCATATAGTCTTCTGTACCTGTTTAATAACAATTAATCTTTCGAGTTATAATTATTTGTTTCCATGTGAGTCTCTCTTCTAGCTATTAAAGTGCTCTGATTTTTTTTTTTACTTTTGTTAATCTCAGTGCCTATCCTAATATCTGCCACATAGCAGCTCAATTAATATTCTTTAAATAAAAGAACAAATAGAACAAAGAAAGCTATAAATTCATTTGCCTTCCCAAGAAATGTAGTTTGATTTTTCAGTTCACAAATATACTGGTCTTTGTTGAGCTAAGCAGAACTAAACCTGTTACTTTGAAATATGCAAACAACATTTGAAGGAAATAACAAGGTTCCTCAGGGATTGTGAGAACAATGTGCTATCTCTCTTGAGGATAAGTGGCTTCTGTAATTGAAAAAACATAGGTTTTGCATTATGAGCGTTTTTCTACATTAAGAAAGTCCTGTGACCAAACAGAGACAACCACTGTCGTTCTGTTTTGGAGCTTGCGTTAGTATAGCAGACACAGGTTACTGCTGATTTCAATAGGTAGAGCTTTTCAGGGGGACTGTTTGTTCTGGCAGTCTAGTGAGGCTTTTTATAATCAGAAACCTTAATTTCCAAGATGAATCATTGCTGACAGACTGAAAAACACCACTTCTCCCAACTCTGGTTTCCAGAATTTTGCCCTAAGAAAAATGAGTTCCACTTCATTTTAATGGAAAGTAAATAGCATAAAATTACTTATTGTATTTAAAGATCGGCCCTTTATTTGATTTTTTTTTGATTCAGTGAAACAATTAGGACAGAGAGACGATGCAAGGCAGGCATTTTTGATCAAGGATGGACAGCTATGGCAAAATTTTTCCTTTAGGTATATCCTCTGAAGGTAATAGAATGAAGGAACAAACTCAGAACAGTTGTTGGATGACCAGTGAGCACAGCATGGTGTGAGGAATAGAGCACTGGACTCGTTCTCTCATTGTTACAGTCATTCAATATTTCATGAAAGAGAATTCAAATGTTTGGAGGGTGATAGCTTTTGTTTTTGAAGAGCATGGCTATGATATAAATTAATATGATTACAATGTAAAGCGATGAGTATTAAGTGGTATAAATACTTAGGTTTGTCGTTGGTGGGAAGGGGGGCATTCACAAAACCCAAGCCAGAACTCTACATAGGAGTTAGATTGATAAAGAAAGGAAAAGAAAATAGTTCGGAAACAGACAAAATGTGCAAAGATGAAGAAAAAAGGCAATGCAACTGTCATGAAAGTATTTAATAGTTGAGACCAACTAGATTACAAGAGGGCAAATGATTAGGAGGGGTGAGAAACGAGGCTGCAAATGCATACATGGAGCTGGACTTTGTGTTGTTTTTCAGGATTTGGCTGTACTCTGACGGCAAAGCTTAAATGCAGATACAGCAGGGACAAGATCTTGGGATCTAAATTCAGGACACAGTTCTATGACCCTGGGAAACATTCCTGAGGTTTGTGTCTTCAAGTAAAATATAAAGATGCTAACACGTTCCTGGTCTGTCTTACAGGATAATCCAAATATAAGATGTTATTATCAGCCAGACAGGTTTTACAGAAGGTAAATCTTAACAAGAAAAAAAGGTTTGTTCATTAGCTTCATTTAGAAAGGTACCACGCACTTTCTTGAAGGTTATTAATAGCTTATTAATATATGGTCTTTAAATACTAATTTAGTGGTAGCCTTATAATCTAAAAGTGCCTTTTTTGACTAATGCCAATCATTTAGCTGTACCAAAATTTTCCTCTTTAATATTTGAAAATAATATACTGACAATCATTCTCTTGCATATTTGTTGCTGATTCATTATTTCAACAATGCCTAGTAATACATGAATGGCTTCTGTTAATAGCATTGTGTATAATCTCGAAGAATACCTGGAAATTTCGGGTGTAGAGATGTGATGATTATTTTCTTCCTCATTCTCTGATTACATATCCTATATGTTGTCTTTAATAAAGATACCTTGTGTTTTTTTAAAGATTATTTCCAAGTGATTGGGGGTGATCTCTCTTGATGGCTCACACCGTTTTCCAGAGGATACACGAAAAATTAAAGTGCATTTGATGTGCTGTGTTTCTATAACCATAAAACTTTAAATATTTCTTAGAGATTTCCTAGTCTAGACTCTCATTTTGCAGACAAGAAAGCCAAGGATTAGAAAGGAAAAATAGGCAAACATGAACATTTTCTATTAGCTCCTTTAAACAGGAACCACACTTATGATCATGGTCTTTTGAGATCTGGGGCAAGTTAAAGAACATGTAAATTTTATTAATTGAGATGCTTTTCATTGAAAGCATTAGAAAATAACAGAAAAATTTAAATAAATTGGCTAAAAGTCCCAATAAATTGGGACTTTTCCCAAACTGAAAAAGTCCCTTAGTAGAACACCTCCAGGGTCAGTTAAATTGATGCCCAAATATCATGGCCTAGAACCCAGCCTCTTTGCATCTTTCTGCTTTGCTTTTCTCAAACTAACTTCTGTCATGATGATTACATGGTTTCTTCAGTTCCATAATTGGCCTACAGACATGACAACTGACAATGTCCAGTAGACAAAGAGTGGTTTCTTTCTTTGAGTTTCTTTTAAGAAAGAGTACCCCACAACTCTTGTTGGTTAGAATTAAATCTTGCACCAATTCCTTATCTAATTTCTTGATGATACACAGGGTTGAGCAGAGAAAATAGAAAAGTAGGTGACACAAGTAAATATTGGATTCTGTTGAAAACAATCAGGGGAATTGGATGGTTTGAAGGTAGAAAACCAAAAATACATACCACAGAGATCAGCAAAATAGATTTTAGAATCTGATAGACATATGATGTGCACCACACTGTGAAAAATAGGCAATGCCATGATCCAAGCACACTTTCAACAAATGTGTATTAATTTAAAATATAACATTGTCCCTGATTGCTTCCCTTATAGCAGAGGCTTCTTTGATCATGTTTGAGCAAAAGGGCAGGTAGAAAGTCTTGTCTCCTTTCATATTAAATGACTCAGTTTCCAATCAATTTTCATTGTGTTTTCTTTCCTTCATTTCTTTTTTCTTTGTTAACATGCCATTGGACTTTCTTCCATTTGGGGAACATGAAACAAAATAATGGTGATATTCTTCATCAAATAATTAGGGTTCTCAGGGTCTATCACAATTACCTCTTCTCTGGTACATCTAGGGATTTGAAGTTCTTATACTTTCAGGAGCATTGTTTTCAAACCTTCATTGTAACACCCGAATACCCTCATGGTTAACAGGAGTAACATGAGGATTGTGGTTACATATGCAACAGTTAACACTGTGATGACTGGGATGAGCATGCACTCACCTAAAGACACACCAGAGCAAAACCCATTCCCCCTCCAAAGAAATACCTCGATCTTTGACTTTTGTTTGCTATATTCACAATCAAAACCCTTGTACTAAATGGCTTCATTTTATAAAAGAGCCTTTTAAATTGTGTATTCTGATATTTTGTCTATCCATATGTTAATTCAACAAATGTTAATTGGATATACAATAGATATTAAGTTGCACAAATGAGGAGACCAAAAGGGATAGCACACAGAACCTGTCTTTAAAAAGCTTACAGTCCGACATATTTTCTCTTCTCTCCTTGCTTGGGATGAAGGAGAAAAGCAAGGAAAAGTAAGTCATTGATGACCATAGCATATGAAAAGTGTCATGACAAAGGTAAGAAAAATGTGCTCTGAGACAGCAGAGAAGGGGCTCCTCACCCCAACTCACAGATGAGTTTGGATCTTTGAACTGAAACTTTATGGGCAAGCAATAGCAGCTTGGTGAAGAATCAGGAGAGAAAAGAATACTCCAAATGGTGCCATATGTGAAAGTACTCAGATAAGGGAGGGTACCACCACCACCATCCTTGCTGTCACCATCATTATTATTTCATCACTACCAGTTAAGTGCCCAAACCATGATACTTTTCTAGGTACTTTTATGAGCTATACAGTGACTTAGTAGTAATTATTGTTCTTATTTTATAGGTGAAAACATTAACTTGCCCAAGGTCACCCAGACTGTAAGAGGTGGAGATCATACTTGAGTTCAGATAAGCTTACTACAAAACTGAAGCTGACTTCTCATGCTTTCTGCCTCCTATTTGAGTGTCTCCTAACTCTCAGGTTTCCACCAGCTCTAAGGAACTAGTTTTTGTTACCCAAGGTCCCCTGCTATTTTAAGCCTCTCAATTGAAGTTTCCTGTTTTCTCTCATGAAAGTGCTTCCTGTTTCTTTTCATCTGGCTGGTAGTTACTGCTCCTCATTCGGGTTGAATTCACAGGGAATTTGCCTCATCTTGGAAGATTTCTCAACCCTTTTTTTTCCAGCCTCAAGAAGATGACTTGCTTTGTCCTTCCCTCCCCCTGCAAACAACATCACATTTATGTCTATGTATCTTTGTTATCCTATCCCTTCACCCTCTTTCCTACCCTATCTACCTTCCACTATATATTGAATCCACCACTAGACCACAAGCTCCTGGAAGCCAAGGCAGCCTCTCATTCGTCATTGTGACTTCAGTGTCTGGCATTATTCTTGACATGGAATGAAGGCTCAAAAAGAACTTGCTAAATAAATGAGTGAGTGAAGGCCATCCAATCTAGGGAATGCTATGTTACTGCTCCAGAATATTCTTTCATAGTATTAATGTTTCATTTTATTTGATATATAATCACATGGCTTTTATTCCAGAAGACAATATCACTATGAGAAACTAAATACATTCTTGGTTTTTTCAAGGGATTTTCTTTCTATTGTGTGTGTGTGTGTGCGTGTATGTGTATGTGTGTGTTTGGGGGTGGTGGTATATGTATTTAAGACAATAAGATAGAAGAGATAAGAGGTGGGTTTTAAAAATGTAAATACGGGCCAAGTCCAATCCAATAGCTCATGCCTGTAATCCCAGCACTTAGGGAGGCCGAGGTGGATGGGTCACCTGAGGTCAGGAGTTCCAGACCCACCTGGCCAACACAGTGAAACCCTGTCTCTACTAAAAATACAAAAATTAGCCAGGCATGGTGTCGCACACCTGTAGTCCCAGCTACATGGGAGGCTGAGGCAGGAGAATCGCCTGAACCTGGGATGCAGAGGTGGCAGTGAGCAGAGATCATGCCACTGCACACCAGCCTGGGCGACAGTTCAAGACTCTGTCTCAAAAAAAAAAAAAAAAAAAAAAAAAAAAAGTAAATACAGCTGTAGTTGGCTTATTGCTAAGTTATTTCATTGGAGTTTGGCTGAAAAGGTTTAAAGCGATTTCAAGTTTGGAGAAGTTACTCTTTTCCATAATAAGAAGAAAATATCTTCTAAGCACCTACTCTGTGCCAGAAAGTCTCATACCCACAAATTCATTTATTTGTTACCATTTTCCTGTTTAGTAAAGTAGTAAAAATCAACAGCTAACCAGCTGACCTTCATCTAGCCCTCTGTATTCAGTATTTCTTCTAATATTTCCAGATAGGCATTATTCTCATTTTACCAAAAAATTTTAAGGGCTTAATTTTTTGAATACAAAAGAGGTAGAACTGGGCCTACTACTCAGTCATGTTTCGACTCCTTATGTCATGGAGGCAAGCCCGTTGCATCACACCACATGGCAATACTGCTTATGAAAATATCTAACTTAAGGGTACTTCCTTCTAAAATATACTGGCACTTGACTATCCAGACAATCATTGTATGCTGACAGATGGGTCTTTTCAAAGTCTCACGTTTTCACGGTCATCACCCCACTCAAGTCCTTACCATGTATTACTAATGGAGACTCTAAGGTGAGGCTAACCTGGAAAGATCAGAACTGGGAACTCAGATCTCAGTGAGGCAGGAGAAACAATAGAGAATCCAGAAAGTGCATCTAATGGGAATACTAAGCAGGACATAACACCATAAACTAATTTCAAAGGATAGCTTAGCGTCTGGGAGAGACAGAATATTGAGGAGTAAGGACAAGTTTGCACAAATCTGCATGACCGGTGATTTTAAGTCCATTTGGACTAGTGACTTCTTAACATTAGAGGCCCAGGCAGAGGCATCTGTAGCAATTTTGGTCTAGCTAGGGTCAGGGTAAGAATATTAACAATAGCAACCATGTCGGAAATATATATAGGATTCAAGTATTTGCAAAACATTTTAGATTTTTTTAGTATTGAATGTCAACCACAGTCCTATAAAACACACAGTTATTATCGACAGGGTATGATAACATGAAGAAGGAAATGTATGTTGTTGAAATAAAAATAGCAGTATATAATGAAGTATACATACACTGTATAGTTTTATAAATTGCAACACATTTTGGAAAGGCAACTGCTTAAGAGAATGGTTGTGATTACACGTACAAAATATTTCAGGCATTTAAAGTACTGGGCAGAATTTTTTCCAGTCATTAAAATAGGGCATAAGAGGCAGCGTATGTTCTAGAGATCACTAGGGTATAATAAGCCAAGGGCAGATATGAAGCCAGCATAAAGTGGGGCAAATATAGCAACAAATATCCTATTACAGTGAGTGTGGTCTATTCCTGGACACTGTGGTTATAGAGTCCAAGTTCTGCTGCCAGTGCCACAATAAGAAAGCCATGGGCAAATGTAGAAAACAGTTCATAAGAGTGATGGTATCTATGCCTGATCTAACTCCATCTAGGGAGAAGGTTCGAGAAAGAGTTTGAGATGAGTTTGTGGAATAGACCAAGAGTAAGACCAAGGAGGGTAGACTTGGGTACATATATGAAAACTGGGTTCAATCTTAATGTTCAGGAGAGAACAGATCCTGCGTCTGTTGTATCTTACACAGACTCTGTTGGTCAATACAAATAAACTATATCCATTTGGTTTCACTTGCTCTAACTTGGGATTTCTGAACCTCGGCACTATTGACATGTTGGGCCAGACCACTCTTTGTTGTGGGTCTTTCATTGGCATTGTAGGATGTTTGGCAGCATCCCTGGCCTCTACCAGTCAGTAGTCCCTTCCCCAGCTGTGACAATGAAAGGGCCTCCAGACATTGCTAGTGTCCTCTCGGGAGCAGAATTAACCACTGGCTTATGTGGTAGCTGTTGTTGCAGGTGAGGAAACTCTGGGACTAGGAGTAGGTCTGGGTCATTCTGGTCTCATGGCTTCTGTGAATTGGGAGCCACTGTAGGAGTCTATTTTTGGGCCTTTCTGAAACTGAGGATGGTTGAGCCACCCAAAGAACACTCAGAGGATGCAGCGTTTGTCAATCAGGATTTACAGATGGAGGAATTTGGGCGGAGAGTTAGTAGTCTGCCCCCAAATCACATGGAAGAACTGATATTTATACCCCTGGGATAACATTCTATACCCTGTCTCTTTTCTCTATAACAAGTGATTTTTATTTTATGCTTTGCAAAGCCCCAACACTTAGGTATTGAGTGAGAGGCAAAGCAGGAAGGACGCTCCTGCATTTCTGCTCCTATCCCTACTCCTGTCTTGGCCAAAGTAGCACAGCTATCACCATCCTGTGCTGAGGATGGTTAGTGTTCCTTTTAAAATAGTAACAAATAATGTTCTCTGAATTATTCCTCTATGCCTGCTTGGAACAGAAGACAGACCAGTGTTAACCCAGAAAGCAACACAACAATATTCCTTATGTGCTGTCAGAAGTCTCTTTTCAAGGGTAAGGCAGGCTGAGACTGCAGGGTAAATCTGAAAATCAACAAGGTAGAAAGATACAGGGACTGACTCAAAAAGGCCATTTTATCATCCATTCCTGGTCTCTTTCCAGAAGAGTCATCTTCTTGCCTCCATATTTCAGTCTTCCAGGCTATCCTGTGCTATTCTGCCAGAGTTTCTTTCCTGGCAAAGCCTTAGCAAATAGTACCCCGTTCTTGAGAATCTGAATTCTCATCCTGATAGCATCTTGCTTGGCAATCTTCAAATTCTATATTAATCTAGGAACTTCTCACTCTACCCTTTTTCATAAAATAGGAAATCATCTCAGGGTAGGAGAATCACAAGTTGACCACTCATCTCTGCCTTTTGCCTGTCATGAAATCTAAGATTCTGCATTTTGAGATTGATTTTTTTTTAAATAAAGAGGTTGACTGCTCTAGTTATTTTCTTAAAAGCAGATGAACTTGAAAATTTTGACATATGTATATTCTGTCAGCCAAAGGCATACCATCTATTTCAGGAGGCAATATTATATCCTTGCTAGCAATGTGTGCTTTGGAATCAAACTGCCTCAATTCATATTCCAGCTTGCCACTTTTAGCAATATTATCTGAGGCAAGTTTTCAAAATCATCTGAATCTTCTTTCCTCATCTGTTAGACAGGATAATAATGTTCTCTATATTACAGTTATAACAATTAAATGACATAATACATGCAAAGTATTTTTTAAAAATAATAGCCATCTTCATTATTATTACTACCTTTTTTGAGGGGTCATTGATAAAAGCAAATGCACTATTGAAGAGATCATTAATAAAAGTCAATACAATGTTGAAGGTCATCTTGTCCAATTTCACAATCATCTCCGAGTTATTGGGAAACAGGTGTTATAATGAATAGATCAACAAAAATATACAGTAAGGCAAAATAATATGAAATGAATTACAAAGACTAAATCACTCTGATAAGAATCAAATTCTCACTGCAGTAAGCCAGTAGAATTTATAAATTGGACATTTAAAGATGTGATTTATTTTGTCCCTATTATAAACCCGGCCTTAAGTGGATTTGTAGGCTTCTAATGGAATTTATGCCATCTTGTTTGATTGCTTACAGAGGACTCGGGATTTCTGAAAGAATTTTGCCTTATGTATTAAAGAAAACTTTAAAAAAGAAATCCTAATGTGTTGCTGAAGGTTATACCAAGTATTTGATACGTTAAATCTAAAAGAGTTTTATAAAATCTGGATAAATTAGAATATTTACCTAAATGTCTTCTTACAGATATTTTATTATATTCTTAATATGGGTCTTAGAAAGAGTAGAATAATATAGGCAAATTGCTACAATCTTCATCAATTAAGTAAATTTCTAAAAATGTTAAGGAATGTATAACACAAAACGAGCTAAAGAATTGTTTGCAGAATGAGTGTTGAAGATGTTGGGTTTGTCATGGTTGTCATTCCATATATCACACATGTTCGTACGGTTACTGTGACCTTCTTTCTTGTTTAGCAGGACATTGACATGTAGCACGTAACATGTACTATTAGAAGATGTAACCAGTGATCTGGCTATTATGCCAGGACAGATTTTGTTCTAGGGTTCTAAATTGATACTACCTCCATCACTGATTATATCAGTCAGTGGTCCATGCTATTAATGCATGCTGCATGACAATCTTAGGTGTAAGAAACATGTTACAGTTTAGAAAGATCTATACAAGGTCTACTTACAGAGACTGGTGTCAAAAATTTTTATGAGACTTAGGAAAATCATATGTATTTTTTCCTTTCCTCTTCCCTGGGTTTTCCTTATTCCTTAATACATGCGAAGCTGATGGGGTCAGTTTGGGATCTCAAAGGGAATTCTCTCTTCTGTATTACAGGAGGCCTCACGGTGAGCTATGCTTTATTCAAAAAGGATAAAAGCAATTTAAATTAAATAACAATAGACAATCATCTAGTTTATTATAAGGTATTGCCACTTGAATACTACAGTTTTACTATAGAATCTTTGTTTCAATAGTTGTTTTTTTTATTTTATATGTGACTTACTACAAGAACTTACTCTGTTATTTTAATGTAGCTATGTTTTTAATTTTTCTTGAGTAGTAGTAAAGAGGGTTATGTCCTGTTATCATGGTGACTTACCTCTGCCATCCATTCCTGGGGAACTTGCTTAGCTGCTATGGTCCACGTGGTGACAGGTTATTCCTCGGTGGACATGAAGTGCAGAGGGTACAGTGACATTAAAGCCCTTTTCATTACTTGAAATCTTCTTACCAGCCATCTACCAAGGTATGTTAGACCAAGAAAAATGTCTTCTATTTTCTTCTACAGATTATAACCAGCAATATGCTGAGATAATAATGGGGCCGGATATGAAAACAAATAGAGTACTTTACTTTCTGAAAATCATTCCATAGCAACCAAATGCATTTGGGATGACATCTATCTATCTATCTCTCTATCCATCTATCTATCTATCTATCTATCTATCTATCTATCTATCTATCATCTGTCTATCTGTGTATCTATCTATCTATCTATCTGTCATCTATCTAGGTAGCTAGCTAGCTATTCTAAGAGCATATGTTTGTGTTCAAATGTCTGCTTTTCTAAAGAAGTATTTTTGGAAACTGACATATAAAATGATCAGTACTAGTAATGCTCAATCCTTTCTTGTGTTTTGGTATAGTACTGACTTTTTACAATCTATAGACATTTTGTATATAATTTCAGATTAGCTGATATAGCTAGGGTTTAATTACAATTACTTCCTCCCTAGAGAAAAAGCTCCTTTGTCCGAATGGTGATAATCCTGAGTATATGATTTAGATGTGCCTATTATAACTGCATGATTGAAAAAAACTACTGAGTAAATTCACAATTTAAACAGGATAACACAAGATGTACATTTAACTTATTTATGACACAAATTTCTTCAAGTCTCCATTTTATGGAAAATGTAGAATACTGTGCGTTACTTTTATTTATTCATTATAGGAGTATTTTCTTTTAGGTCCTTCTTTACCTACTGTAAGCCTTATAGCTTAGTTTGTGTTACTTTCTGTATATAAACTAATAAAGAGGCATATTTTTCAATAGACATGAGCCTTTCACTAATTCAGAATGCCTATTTCTTTAACTAGTAGAAATTAGAGATTATGTTTTTCTCTGAACAAAATGCATTTTTATGTCAATTAAATGAGAGTTTTTGATGAAATGTTTCCTAACAGAGAGTAAGTAATTGTGATATAATTGTAGATGAAAAATAACTGCCACATTCATGGCAAATGTGAGTTTAATGCAGATGATTTTCATGATTATGATGTGTTTTATGCCGCTTTTTATACCCACTGTTTTGGAAGCATTCATAGTACCAGTTAAGGCAAAACCATCTTAATGTTTGCTTTAGTGCTTGGCAACAAATACAGTCTATAAAATATGTAGTAGTTAATATTAAAAGCACATGCCAGATTGTAACATAAAGAGTTTATTCAATCTCTTTAAAGTCATCAATTTGAAGCTTCATCTGAGTGAGTTAGCATTTGGGTTCCTTATGATTTTCAGCAGGTGAGCGCTTGTGAAGTTAGGAATTGGCTACCCCTGCGAGCCCCCATTGGCACAGCCCCCAGTTTCTTAATGAGCTTGCCTCACTGCTGAGTGAGCAAAACACTCTTAACAATGTTCCTTTTGAGCCGTCTTTGTTGCAGGGGGAAATAAAGAGAGGCGCCAAGCCTGCAAATGCTTTCCTGATCCCATTGGTTCACCAGGAGAGAACAATTTTGTTTACCATGGTTGCGGTTTTCCAAGGTTGTCTTTACTTAGGATTTGATTACCTGTCTCCCTCCACCAATCAGCATCTCCCACACACTCTCTTGCCCCCAATAATGATCAACCTCCTTTTTTAAGACCAGCCTCCTCTTTATCATATTGCATTAAACACTTGATGAAAGAAGACCTAGAAGGCTTTAAGAAAGACAGAGTAATATTTTGCTGGTGTAGAGGGCCTGTTCTTCGGAGACAAATACTTGCTTTTCATTTTGATCAGCCGTCTGCACTTACAAGCCTCCTAGCCAGGGACATGTTAATTAAACAGTCTGGGGCTCAGTGTTCTCATCTGTAAATTGGAGGATTAGAAATAATATACACAAGTAGCTGCTACATACCAAATATTATAGAAGATATCTTCAACCTTTAGCTATAAGAAGAATGGAAAATGAAAAAGAGACAGGTGGAGAGAGGGAGGGAGATGAGAGCTGCGTGGAGCTGGTATGCTGGTTAGGAGGTAGGAAATATTGAGGCCTCGACCATCTAAGGTACAGAAGTCTCCCTGCTGAATCGAAAGGAAGCGCTACAATATTCTTTCAAATTCATCGCAGTTGAGAGAACACTGGAGCAGAGTGTGATATCAAGAAAGGGCTTGACCAGGATGATCAATGCAAATGGATATGGAGCTTTATTGGAATGAAACATTATCCTGTAACACCAGGTAATTTTCTTTTTTAAAAAATACACATTAAAGTCTTAGAATAGTTTGATATTTACCAACAAGTTGCGAAGATTTCACAGAGCCATATATACCACCCTATTGCTAATATTTTACACTACTGTAGTACATTTGTCACAATGAGGAATAAACGTTGTGGCACATTACTATTAACTAAACTCCATACTTTATTTCACTTTATTACTTTTCCCCTAACCTCCTGTTCCAGGATCCCCTCTAACACGTGACATTTAGTCATTATTTCTCCTTAGCCTTCTCTGAACTGTGACGATTTTTCAGACTTTCTTTTCGACTACCTTGGCAGTTTTGAGAAGTACTGGTCCCTGATTTTGTAGAATGTGACTCAAGTCGGTTTTATCCGATGTTTTTCTCATAGTTAGACTGGGGTTATGGGCTTTGGGGAGGAAAACTTCAGAAGGGATATGCTATTCAATTCATATCCTAACAAGTGTCTATGCTATCAACGTGACTTATCACTGATGCTGTTAACCTAGATCACTTGGCTAAGACAGTGTTTCAGGTGTCTCCACTATAAAATGCTCTTCCCCCTGCTTCGCACACCATACTCTGGCAGCAATAGTTGGCAGAGCCTACCCTTACATGGTGGGGAATTATTCTCTATCTCCTTGAGACAGGGCAAATATCAACATAAATTATTTAAAATTCTTCTATTCAGAGATCTGTCTCTTCCTCTTCTCCCTCCCCCTGTTGACTTTATTCAATCACATATTTATTCAATCACTTAGCTCCTGCATACTTTTAGCCTACACCTATCATTTTTGTTTTGTAAGCATTTCGTTACGTTCTGATACCATCATAAGCTCCAGGATAATCTCGTATATTCCCTGCCTTAGCCTTAGAATCAACAATTTCCCCAAGGACTCTGGTTTCTTTCATTGGAGAATGGTTTTTGAAATGAAGATCTTGGTGCTGGGTGTGCTGGTTACTACAGGGGATTCATTGCTTCTAGGCCCTCTCAGTGGACAGAGCTAGGAAATCTATGTGTGCATACTAACCCATGTATGTATACATATCTATAATTATTTCAATAGCCATCCATCTGTGTCCATATTAAATATTTAAGCATGAGTTCACAATGATGTTTCCTACTCTAATACTGTACCACATGAATCATTCTAGTCTTCCTCCTTTGCTTGTCTGTAACCTGCCATTTGAAAACTGAGAAAATTGGATCTAACTCTTATTGGTTCATTTACTTACTTTTTCCATCCAGGTGTACCTACATGAAGAGTGGCTTCAGGATTGGTAAGTTATGTTCCTTTGAAAAATAGCTTTACCAACTAGAGGATAGTGCTCATGTGCAGTTCCTTTGCCCTTTTATCTTCTACTTTCCAATAATTTCCAAAGTTACTTAGGTCGACAGTTCTTTAACCCACCCTCTTCAGTGAGGTTATGTTATATACTTAGCATACAGTTAGATCTTTTTGTCGAAGTATGCATTTCATCCCAAGATCTCTTAATCTACTAGTTATTTTAAATTTGCCTATGTTAAATTTATTCTCTGCTCTGTAAAGTTCTATGAATTTTGACAAATACACAGTGTCATATATTCATCACTATGGTACTGTGTGGAATACTCTCGCTGCCCTAAAAGAATCTCCTGTGCTTCACCTAGTCAACTGTCTCCCTCCCCAAACCCCTTCAAATCTCTGATTGGTTTTCTGTCCATGTATTTCTGCCTTTTCCAGAATGTCATATGAATAAGATCATAGATTATGTTGCCTTTTCAGATAGGCTTTTTTTCATTTAGCAATATGCATTTAAGATTCATCCACATTGTAGCATGGATTAATAGCTCATTCTACTTTATTGCTAAGTAATATTATCTGTGGATGTGTCCGTTTGTTTATCCATTCACCTTCTGGAGAACTCGGTTGCTTTCAGTTTTGGGTGATTATAAATAAAACTTCTAGAAACATTCAGGTGCATGTTTTTGTGTGGACATAAATTCAAGTCAATTGGGCAAATACCTAAAAGTGCAACTGATGGGGAATACGGTAAGTCTAAACTGTCTTTCAAAGTGGCTATACCATTTTGCATTCTGACCAGCAGTATGCTTCACCAGCAGTATGCTTCACCAGCAGTATGGATATTGTCTTTTTATTTTTTTAAGATTTCAGTCATTCTAATAGGCACGTAATGGTATCTTCTTGTTTTAATTTGCAGTTCTCTAATGATAAATAATGCTGAGTATCTCTATATATACTTATTTGCTACCTGTGTATCTTCTTTGGTGGGGAGTCTGTTCAGTTATTTTGCCCATTTTTACTGGGTTATTTATTTTCTTATTGTTGATTTGTAAGAGGTCTTCTAAAGAAATATTTCAGATACACATCGTTTATTAGATATGGTTGTTGCAAATATTTTCTCCTAGTCTGTGGCTTATCTTTTCATTTTCTTAACAGTGTCCTTCACAGAACAAAGGTTTTTAATTTTTTATTGTATTTCTATCCTCTCTTTGTCCATGGTTATATCCTCTGCTATACAGAACTGTTCCACTTACTGTTAGAGCAAATCATATTCATTTCTGTTGCCCTAAATAATTGTCCATTGGCCGAGAGCTGTGGCTCATGCCTGTAATCCCAGCTACTTGGGAGGCTGAGGCGCGAGAATCACTTGAACCCGGGAGGCAGAGATTGAGGTGAGCCGAGATCATGCTACTGCACTCCACCCTGGATGACAGAGTGAGACTCCATCTCAAAAAAATAAAAAATAATTAATAAATAATTATCCATTATATTGTATTGAAAAGAGCTGCTATATATGGCATGATACCACTCATTATGTTAGTTTTCCCCGTTCTCCATAAAATGACCACTGTGTCTGTCAGAGCTGTCACACAGAAATATCTAACCATCTAAACACCTGAGCATGCCCAGGACTGGAGGGGAACTATTGCATTCTGTATAGAGTACAACAATCATGGACGTTGGACTCAGAGACCTCGGTTCAAATTTTGCTCTTAAGATTTCCTGGTTGTGTGAATGTAGAAAAGTAACTTAAGTTTTCTGAACTTTGGCCTTCTCACCTATAAAATGAGGACAATATCGTCCACATGTCTTAGGTGCTATTAGAAGGACACATACAAAGTGTTTAGCACAGGGCCTGACATAGTGTAGCACTCAGTAAATGTTAGTGCATACTTGCTTTTCCCCCTTGTGTTTCACGTTTTCTTTCAGCCTCCTGATTTTTCCCAGTGGAACTCTTTACCTTGCATCCATCATTTCTTTTCTTTTTTTTTTTTTTTCAACATACAATATTGCAATGCATTTCTATGCCTTTTTGAGGAGCTTTTCTATTCCATCTACACTGAAAATGGCTCATCCTATTGATATAATTTCCCTGCTCCCAGCCAATGGCTGCTGTAGCGCTTCCTGATATCTACATCACAAAGTCCCTGAACAGGTTAGGGTAGCACATACTAAAAAACAATATACCTGCAAGTTCACCTTTCTCTTACTTCTCATTTCCAACCTATCATGAAGCCCTGGCAATTTGACTCCATAAGATCTTTTCAATGAGCTTACTCTGTGACTGAATATAAAAACAATTTTTAAATAATTCAACCTAAAATAATAGAAGTATTTTTTGCTTTTATTATTATTTGTAATTAAGTTATAATAATTGTACACATTTATGGAGCACAGTGTGATATTCTGATACATGTATACAATGTGTAATGATCAAATCAGAGTAATTAGCGTATCCATCACTTCAAACATTTATCATTTCTTTGAGTTGGGAACATTCAAAATCTGTTTTTCTAGGCACTTGAAAACATACAAGAAATGTTGTTAATTATAGTCACCTACAGTGGTATAGAATGTTAAAATGTATTCCTTCCATCTAGCTGTGCTTTGTGTTGTTAACCGACCTTTGGCTGTGCTTCCCCCCACCCCTACCTGCCTCTGGAATCACTATTCCACTCTCTACTTCTGTGAGATAAACTTAGAAAGAAATAATACTATTAGGATGATAATTTCCCACAAATTCATCTATAAATTTATTGCAATTCTAATTAAAAATCCCATAAGATTTATTAGGGACCTGACACACTAAAACTTGTTTGGAAGAGAATATGCTGGAGAATTGCCAAGAAATGTATCAGAACATTCTATAAAGCCACAATAACTAAGGCAATCTGATATTGACAATGTGTATTTTATCAATGGAAAATAATAACTTAAACATATATGTATTTATGTGGTTTGTTCATATATATGTATTGTGTATGCATATTTGTGTGTATATATAGTATTTATATGCATATATTTAAGCGTAACAATTCAAATAATCGCGGAAAGGATGGACCATAGCAAAGGGTCTTTATTACACAATAGTTTTGAGCACTGGCCGTGGCACCAGACTGCTTGCTTTGAATCTTGACTCTGTTTCCGGGATTTGAATCTGTCAGAGCTATGTGACCTTAGGCAGGTTGTTTAATTTCTTGGGGCATAGCCTCGGCTTTCTTTTGTGCTGAATAAGAAAATAATAGTACCTAACTCCAAAAGTACTTAGAAGGGTTAAATGAATTAATGTAGGTAAGGAGCATAGAATAGGTCCTGGCACTAAGTACCAGTGAATGTGAACCATTCTTATTATTATCATCCATAATATAGAATGTAAGCAATTGTCTATTCACTTTGAAAAGTAACCCTTGGAAGGGCGCGATGGCTCATGCCTGTAATCCCAGCACTTTGGGAGGCTGAGGTGGGTGGCTTGCTTGAGGTCAAGAGTTCAAGACCAACATGGCCAACATGACGAAACTGCATCTCTACTAAAAATATAAAAAACTATTAGCTGGGCATGGTGGCTGGTGCCTATAGTCCCAGCTACTCCGGAAGCACAAAAATTGCTTGAACCCGGAAGGTGGAAGTCACAGTGAGCACCCTGCCTCCCAGGGTGACAGAGGAAGACTCCATATAAAAAAAAAAAAAAAGTAAACGTTTAGTGACTAGTTTAGAGCTCTACACTGACAGGTGCCTATCCAGTTGCTGATTTCTTGTGATGTGTATTCATTTTTACTTCATAAAATAAAGAGGCAATCTTACACTTTGTTATGAAAATAGTAAGTGGTAAGGAACCCTTTAAGGGATATGGTTTTAACATATTATTCAAAATAAGAATTGCAAACTCAATTGCTTAGAGAGGTCAGCAAGTAAATCAGTGTATTGAGTGGGTAGAGTGTGTGGTGAAATGAAGGCCTTCCAGACACTTAAGAAGACAACTAGTTTTCAACACCACCCATTTATTGCCAGGCAGAAACATGCGTGCACATTTTTTAAGATTTTTATTTTCATGTAACATTTTCTGGCTTCTAAATGTTGACAACAAATTAAAAGTTTGAAGCATTGTGTGGATCAAACAAAATAGATGTCTAGAGATCAGAGTTGGTTCATATTATTTGTTGCAATCTGAGACTTAGAACCTCCTTTAGATTACACTACCCATTCTTTCTCCCAACCTGTGTACCCCAATTGTAACTTGCACAGTGCTGCCCAAGTGATAAGGGCTCGATACTTGTTTTTTGTTGAATTAACTTGATTTTAATTCTGAATCTTTCTGATTCTAATTGATGCTTTGAATTAATAATACTAGCTCCAGGCCAGGCACAGTGACTCACGCTTATAATCCCAACACTTTAGGAGGTTTAGGTGGGTGGATCGCTTGAGCCCAGAATTTGAGACCAGCCTTGGCAACACAGAGAGACCCCATCTCTACAAAACAAAACAAAAATAACACCACAAAAAACATTAGCCAGGCATGGTGGTGAAGTGCTGTAGTCCCAGCTACTTGAGACACTGAGGTGGGAGAATCACCTGAGCCCGGGAAGGTTGAGGTAGCAGTGAGCTGTGATTGCAGCCACTGCACTTCAGTCGGTGCCGCAGAGTGATACACCATCTTAGTAACAATAACAATGGTAATAGTAATAATAATGATAGCTCCCTCTGTTAACCATTTATTTTAAATATCAGGTGCTGGTATGTACTTTACACATATCCCTCTGATCATTACAATATTCATATCCCTCTGATCATTACAATATTCCGTAAAGATTGCTTTCCGTAAAGGTTGCTTTTCTCATTTTATAGATGGGAAAACTAAGAGGTTCAGTTACCTTTCTAAGGTCCAAGGCTAGCAGCATTAGTGATATGACATTGTCTAGGTCTGCCTTTTTGAGGGAGTGAGAAGTCAAAAGGAGTAGCAAGAGGTCCAGGTCCCTCTAGGGTGTAATGTTTCCTGGCATCAGCTAACTGGGAATACTGATCACGTTTTGTCCTGGAAAAACTTTTTAGGGCCATTTCATTGGATGACCTTGTCAGGCTTACAATGCAAAAAAAAAAAAAAAAATTACAGGATAAAAGATGAAAGATGTCTTCCACTTACAAATGGCGAGCGATAGCTATCCAAATGTTCATTTGTAAATCAGTTGTTTGAAACTCAGAATTCATTTTCCTGCAGAAACAGTTACAAATGGTGGTTATGTTTCCCCTGAGGCTCATCCACAAAAGACCATTTAGCCTTAATGTATCTGAAATAGTGTACATTTGCTGTGAAAATGTGTAGAAAATAGAACTCTTTTAATTCTAGTAATTAAATAAAAGAAAAAGTAAAATTGAATGAGAACTTTAAACTGCATCTTGAATGCTGATTTGAAAGAAAAGCAGATTTACCCAGAAGAGGATGCAGAACTTTGAAAATAATTTTGTGGGGATTTTAAAGGGGGCTTCTGAATACTTTCACAGCACTTGAGAAGTTAATGAAATCATATCCTTGAAATATCGCATTTCATTTCATGATTTCTAGATTTTTAACATAATCTTTCCATGATTAATGCTATTTCTAGTGTTCTCTTTAGAAGAAGAAGAAGGGAAAAAAGGGTGGAAAAGGAAAAGATAAATGAAAATGGGCTTTCTAATGATGCAGAAGTTGACAGAGATAGCATGTGAAAGAAAATTAAAGATCATGTTTGTTTTTCTATAGGCATGCAAGAAGAAAAAGCAGCCATGAATTATGAACAGTGGAAGGAGGAAAGCATAGATTCTGATTTCACTTGAGAGAGACAAAACAATGCTGGTGGCAGAGATCTTTTGTCTGAGAAATTCCAGAAACTGTTACTGTTTTATTCCATCATCTCAGGGCATCATACTTCATGGCAAATGTAGGATGGGTACAGGATTGAGATCAAGAGTGCAAAAGCTGCTCAAATGGACTAAATGTTGAGAATACCAAGTACTTATTAAACAAGAGAGGCTTTGTTCTCAAAAAAAGTAATTATCATTTTTTATTGTCTAGGTTTTGTCATTCATCTTGTTTAACCTTCAGCCAGGAAAATGAAAGATAGAAGTTTTTATAAAAATATGTATATTGTGGGCTGGGCGCGGTGGCTTATGCCTGTAATCCCAGCATTTTGGGAGGTGGAGGCAGGCAGATAACCATACAGAAGTTTCAGACCAGCTTGGCCAATGTGGCAAAACTCCGTGTCTACGAAAAATACAAAAATTAGCTGGGAGTGGTGGTGCATGCCTGTAATCCTAGCTAGTCAGGAGGCTGAGGCAAGAGAATCCCTTGAACCCAGGAGGCCAAGGTTGCAGTGAGCTGAGATTGCACCACTGCACTCCAGCCTGGGTGACAGAGTGAGACTCCATCTCAAAAAAAACAAAAATACCAAATATATGTATATTGAATGGCCAAATGGTTGAACAGGAAATTGAGGAAGAATGAAGAACCTCCCAGACACTTCCACAGTGAGTTTGCAAGGAGCCTAAAAGCTAGCTGCACAGAGCAGAGGCCCTTCCTGCCAAATGTAACCTTCTTTAGAAATAGAGAAGAGAAAGACAGTTGGGGGACAGGGGTTATTATGGATATAGGACAAAAATGAACCAGGATAGAGAAACCAAAAACCAACAAGGCCAAACCAACAGACACCTTGAGGTGATGTGGGCAGACACAGAGTGTTTCCCTTTGTTGTTCTTTGGAGAGTAAGATAGGCTTCCACCATGGGCCCTCTTGTCAGTAAATCTTCCTGGGTTAAGCGGTTAGTTAGACTAAATTGCTCCTCCACCAATATGAGGTGACAGCAGCACAGAACCATCAAAACCATTGCTGTGTTGTCCCCATAACCAAAGAGTGTTGTTGATGTCTTTCTGTTAGAGGAAAATTTTAACCTGCCTGCCTTTATTTTTTTTAATCATTTGAATTTAAGACACTAGTTCCCTGTAGGATTCACTATGACAATTTTCAGTGATGAGAAAAAGCATCAAGGGTTTCTGGTCTCTGAAGAATTGTGTTCTTTTTGGCCAATAAAATTAAAATGAAATAGATTTAAATTGTATTAATTTCTCATTTAAAGCTGAAGTTTCAAGTCATCTTCCATTACTATTGTATGGGATTTCTACATAAACCTATTGGGACCTGAGATAGGCTAAGTCTTTACTAAATTTCCTGGCTACAGGGATATTTCTTTTGGGGATTGGAGATGAGAAGGGGTAATACCGACAATCTCATTTTCTCCTTAATTCTTCCTTGATGGAACTAGTGTCCATTTGCTTAACCTATTCACTGTGTGTTATGGAAATTTACAAGTTACTTTGCAAGTGTGGCTATATTCATGTATGTGCTATCTTTTCTTTCAATTAAATTGTGAGCTCCTTTAAGTAAGGAATTATATTTTTTCTTCTCCCACAATGACCAAAGCCAGAGTATCTTACTTAAGACACTTAAAAGTGGAATACAAAATATTTTCATGCAGTCTATACTGCCTTATTTGCTAATTGCTGTACACATGCAAATATCATCTCACCAACTATGCCCTAAGCACCTCATTGATAGAGTCTTGTTTTGAGGTAGCAGTTATAACAGTTTGGGTCTTTTATTAGTGCATTGTAGGGACAGAGTAGCCTCTTGACAAATAATTGTTAGTTAAATAGTCAAGTTTGGAGGGCAGTAGATGAGACAAAGTAGAAAATGAGAGCTTTTGCATTAAGCTATGACAACTAAAATGTATATTTAAAGTTTACAACCTAATTGTATGTTCTTTTTAGTACATACCACATCATTAAAACTTGATATATAATGTTTCCTCAATACTGTTACTTAATGAGGAGTAATAAAAATATGATGCTGGCAATAAAAGCTGTTCTATTGTTACTGCCTTACCTCCTGATTGGTGAGCAAATGCTAGAAAGACAAAGTGGGAAGTAGTTTAAATTTGAGAGATTTGGATCATTTTCTTGGCAAAGTCAAGAGACCATTCGCTTCTTTTAAGCAGTCTAAAAGGTGTTAAAGGATTAGAAGCAGAGGAAATACCAGCATTGCTGTGCTGTTAGACAGATTCCTAGAGAATCAAATAGGGCTGGTAACAAGATTGAGCAACCCGTCTCCTTAGAATTTTACTTCCCTTTACACCTACAACCTCCCTATCTTATTTTTAATAACCCATAGAAATAAACAGGGATATTAAAATATTTTTTGAAGATAAATTCTATAATCGTTTCATGTTTGGTTGTTGATAAATATGATACGGATGAATATAAAGAGTAGATTTTCAATATGAAAAAAGAGTCTCCTAAAATGACGTGGGTTGTAAATTGGAGATGAATTTCTTATTAGTTTTAGTGCCTTTTGTGTCTCCTATTGTCAACTTAAATGGTCTCACACAACACATCCGTTGCTAGGCTCACGAGATGGAGTAGAGTTCAACAGGTACATTTCAAGGCCAGGAAGCCTGATAAACTGAAGGTTCAGTAGGTAAGAAAAGCACTAGAAACCTAATGATGAGTGAAATTTAGAACTATCAAGAGGATAGAAATCCTGTTAGAAAAAAAACGACAGGATTGGTAGGATCTGAAAGTTGTTACAGCTTCAACAGTCAGTATTGCCAACGAAAATAAAGTAGGACACTTTTTAAAAGCAGTAAACTTCGATTTCACTCAGGAATAACTATTGCAATGTGGGAGAGACCTCAGCATAACAGCTCAGTCCAGCAACAGGCAGGTGACTGTTTAAATGCTGGGGTGTACCCAAAGAAAGGCATTAAGGGAGAGATTGGTCCATGTGATTAGGCTATCTGGGTTTGCTAACTAGTGTTCACCTAGAGGAGCAAACTTCTCATATCTTTTTGACAGAAGTTAGTGGTGCAAGTTGGAGCAAGGCATCCACTGAAGTTAGGTGCTTACTGTCCTACAGGGACTGGGAATGTGAACTATTGCCTTGAGTGTTTGTATTTCAAGGAGACAGCTCTCACGTCCTTGAGGAGCCAGTTCTGGATGGTAAAAGATTTATTTCAATGGGGGCAGAGAAAGGATTTATAATTGCAAGCTTTCTAAAATAAGTGCTTTAAGAGGGATTCAAGGGCCTATTGGCCTATCACCAGGCTTTGGCTGGAACAAACAGTAAATTCTCCTGGCAGCATTGAGCTTTCTCAGAAAGTCATTTTAAGGGGGGTTAGTGCGAGAAAGACTGAAAAAGAAGTTATCCCAGAACTGTTCTCACCTTCAATGCAGGCTGCGTCTCAGCCTAATATTTGTCCTCATGTTATTATCTCAGGGGACTCACAGTCAGGAAGAGTTGGTAAAGAGGTCATCAGACTTTAATCTCCCCCAACTTCTAGTAACTTACCAGAAGATGCCACAAAGTTTAGTGGTGAAGGAGACCGCTCTAGCTAGAAGAAACTTTTGATATTTGTTTTTATTCAATTTGCAATGTGTTCTAGCATTGTGAAATGAGGCAAAAAAAAATGCTGAAGCTGGTTCAAAAAAGTAAGTTGGTGTAAAATCCTATGTGGTCCAGGTTTATCTCAACAATACAATCATCCTAATACCGTTCTACCTTAGCCAATCTTCTCCCATCACCATAGCAACCACATCTTATAATATGTGATTCCAACTCAGAGTGCCTTATCATTGCCCTTTGTACACGCAGATTGGGAAAGACGGAAGAGACTGTTCTTGGGAATAGCACACAGCAATCTGGGCCAAGTCTGGGTGGTGTGTGCCCCACTATTTGCCAAACTTATTACCATTTTTTTTCTCCTTCGGCCTTATTCAACTAGAAGTCCTCTGCATCTATTAGAAGTCACTACATATATAGCCCCAACCTTCTTTCTTTTATCTCTGGCAGTGAACAATAGAAGTCATTTAAGAGTATGAAAAAATAAATAATAAGTGCAGTATGAAGTGTATGGTAGCCATTGCTATTAAAATTACTCATTCACTTTTCTATGATGAATGAAACTCTAGTGATAAATAATGTGCCCCTGAAAAAATTAGGTTTGCAATTAGGACAATTTCTGCCTTGTAGACAAACTGCCTAATATGTTTCAAGACAGTTATTTACCATAGTTATAACCCAATGTGTTCTGCTGAAATGGCTTGTTTTTCCTACAATGTTAAAGATTTAATTTTTTGAAGATCAGTTTGAAACAGCAGCTGTACTTTTAGGAACATAACCTGAAGAAATGATTGAATAGACTCAGAAAAATGTAGATGTAGATGTAGGTTAAAGTGAGTTCATCACAGGCAATCAAAGACGTAGTTTTAAAATGTAGAATTGTTTATAGTAGTAAAAATTGTGAACAGTCCCAGATATTGAACTTTAGAGGACTCATGAGGTTACATAAGGTAAACGCATATAGTAGATACAATGTAATCTTTAAAATGATGATAGCTGTATAATATTTTTGAAATGGAAAGATTTTATGATACATTTTTAGTGAAAGAAATAGCTTGCAAGTAATGTAAACACTGACATTTGGTTATTAAAAGATGCATATACGTATTTGTATATATTTATACATACATACACAAATACACACACTTATATACATTTGGCTAAACAAAAGCCTAAAAGAATGATTTGTAATTTTGTGTATGCTTTTGCTTTTTTTTTTTTTTTTTTTGAGATAGAGTCTCTCTCTGTCACCCAGGCTGGAGTGCAATGGCGCAATCTCGGCTCACTGCAACCTCCGCCTCCCAGGTTCAAGCTATTCTCCTGACTCAGCCTCCCGAGTAGCTGGGATTACAGGCATACGCCACCATGCCCGGCTAATTTTTTATATCTTCAGTAGAGATAGTGTTTCACCATGTTAGACAGTCTGGTCTCAAACTCCTTACCTAGCGATCCACCCGCCTTGGCCTCCCAAAGTGCTGGGACTATAGGCATGAGCCATTGTGCCCAGCCGCTTTTGCTATTTGATAATTATTTTCATAATAAAATCCTATACTAATGATGTAACAACCAAAATAAAAAAGAATGAGGAACATAAAATTGCAGTTTGCTTTTCTTATTCATTATGTCAACAAAACCTTAGACAACCACACTGGCCCTTCTTCTTTTTCCTGGCCAAGTCAACCCTATTCCTATTAATGATAACTGGAGAAAATGTGCCCAGTGTTAGGAACAAGGATTTGTTGGTGTATACCTACCATGGTGTCTTTCTCAGGGGACTGAGTAAATACAGGGCTCTATGCAACACAGGAAGAATTCTTATGGGGCACCTCAAATTCCAAAGTTCAGATTCTTGAAAGAGAGAGGGAAAATCAATACTGCTCTCTGACTTGGAGTGAGAATATGCCCTGCTGTGAAGGGAGGAAGGTCACCCTAAGGTGGGAAAAACTAAAGGTAAGTACTGTATATATGTCTGGGACACAACTTTGACCTTGGTGGAGAAATACACCCATTACTGAGTAGCTTTGTCCTCCACTTATAAGGCATTGGATAGACGTTCAACAGGGGGAGCTGTACCTATGAAACTTTTGAAAGTCGTGGTAGGGGCTATATTCCAGAAGGGATGCAAACCCTAAGAGATGGGTCATCTGCATTCTGAGCCTTGACAGTAAACTGGAAGAGTGGTCACCCTCTGGGGAACCTGGAGGCCTTGCCATGCATGGCGCAGGGGCTTCTGTGTATCAGCTATTTGTTCTTGAAGCAATCTGGTCAGCTTGAAGAATCTGAATATCATAGAGGGAGAAAGCCTTCTATAGAGCATTAAAGCTTGTTACCTGAATTCCCAATGTATGCACTGGTTGGTTTATCCTGAAGAAGCGAAATTAAATAAGATCATCCACACGGCACAGTTTACACACCAGCATGTTTATTTATTTTTCTGTTTTATCTGTTGCACTCTCAGATTTTTAAAACACACTTACCATGGTATCCTCCAGGCCTCACCTTTCCTGGTACAGAGGTGTTTATAATAAATAGTAATGGAATGAATGAGTGAGGGTGCTATATAATATTTACTGATATCCTACTTTTATATATCAAGCCTCATATTATGGTGCAGGGCAGCAAAATTTATACCCAGTTGTTATTGCCATTTGTATTCAAAAGTAACAAGCTTTGTCATTTTGCAAAAATGCTTTTCGGTCTTGGAATTTTTATTTATTTAGACTGGTTTTCTCTCTCTTTCTCTCTCTGCCCCTCTCTCTCTGTCTCTGTTCTTCTGTTTTCTCCCAGGTCTTATGTATCAGAATCACCTGGGATGATTGTTAAAAATGCAGAATTCAGAGATCCAGTGCCCAATCATAATCTCTAGGGCTGGGATCTGAGTATTAACATTTTTTAAAGACTGCAGCTCATTCTCACGGACACTAAATTTTGAGAACCATTTGTAGTTAATCTGTTTAAAGAATCACAGTTTTATACATCATCCGTCTGAAAATGCAAGGTATCACCTAGAAACTTTTAAAACAACTTTTCCTCTCCTAGGAACTGTAAAATAACAAAGTAGACAAGTGGAGAGTAAGGGTGATAGAGGTGGGTGGATCAATAGGAGCTCTCTTTCCTGTGAGGGTAACTTGATAGTGACTAGGCGGTGCAGTTGGAGTGAATTGATTTTGTTCAAACAAGTTTTCCTGTTTCTCAGAGTTCTCAGTGAATGTTTTTTTGCAGGCTTCTTGCAGTGTGCTGTTTCACAAACCATCACAGGCATTTAGAAGGGCCAGGGTTTTTCTTCTAAGGCTTAAGAACTTTAAATCTCTTGGGTAGAAGTAGTTTTCAGTGAATTGTTTGTTCTTGTGATATAAGACATAGTACAACTAACCACTTGAATCTACCATTCCTACTTATTGCTTTAAAGCCAGGATAGTATCAAGTTCTTGATGTACTTTACTAATCATGGCTTTCATTTTCTAGTGTGTATTTAATGGATATCTATTCATTTATCGTTCTTAAGTACAGAACATTAAAGAAAGGATACTGCAATCAGAGATGTTATCAGGCTCAATTATTTTAGATTAACTGGGTATTGTTATGGCAATACTCTGTGATATCCCTATCTTCAAGCACAAAGTAGGCAAGGAAAAAAATGTACATCAAATAAAAAGTAGTTGGCAAAACTACCTTTTGATCCATTTTCTCTCTATTAGAAGTATGAATGGCTCTCAAATGTTTTACAAAGATTGTACATTGGACACCAATGAAGCTGTTCAACACTGACCAAAAAAAGAGACAAAAATATATGGTTGCTCTTTTCAAAAAACAATGAATTTCATGTCTTTCTAGTAAAACACTATAAAATAGCTCTTCTTGTGTTTACATTTATATAATCATTGAATCATATGCCATAGTCCCTGAAAAGTTCAAACAGGAAATAGTGTGTGTGTGTGAGTGGGGAGCTACTCTGTGGGACTGGTGATAGCTTGGTGGATATTATTTTTCTTTTTTAATCAAAGTATAGCAATCATACAGAAATATGTAGGCAAATACCAAACTCAGTGAAATGTACACAGACACCCATGACTGTATAGTCAGTACCCAGATAAAGAAACAGAACATGAAAAGCACCCCAGAAAACTATCCTTATGCCCCCTTTCAGGGACTAATTCTTAAAACCATTGTCTTGACTTCTAACATCATAGATTAGTTTGCCCTTAAGTTCTTTATAAAAATGGATTCTTTTTTGAGTCAGAGTCTCACTTTATTGCCCAGGCTGGAGTGCAGTGGCATGGTCCCGGCTCACTGTACCCTCTGCCTCCCCAGCTTCAAGCAATTCTATTGCCTCAGCCTCCTGAGTAGCTGGGATTACAGGTGCGCACAACCACACTAGCTAATTTTTGTATTTTTAGTAGAGGTATGGTTTCTTCATGTTAGCCAGGCAGTCTTGAACTCCTGACCTCAAATGATCCAAGGCCAAGGCCTCCCAAAGTGCTAGGATTACAGGCGTGAGCCACTGCACCCAACCAAAAATGGATTCTTATATGCACTCTTTTGTGACTGGCTTCTTTGCAACATGTTTGTGAGATCCATACATACTTTTGGGTGTAATTGTGGTTGTTTATTCCCATTGCAGTATATTATTGAATTTTATGAAATACTACATATATATTTATACACACACATATATACACATATACATATATATGAAATACTGCATATATATTTACACACACACATATATACATATGTATATATGTGTATGTATATATGTATATATGTGTGTGTATATGTATGTATATACTATATATGTATATACCATGTCTACATATATGTATATACTATATATGTATATACATATATACATATATGGTATATACTATATATGTACATATATACATATGTGTATGTATGTATATGTACATATATACATATGTGTATGTATGTATATGTACATATATACATATGTGTATGTATGTATATGTACATATATACACGTGTGTGTATGTATATGTACATATATACACGTGTGTGTATGTATATGTACATATATACACGTGTGTGTATGTATATGTACATATATACACGTGTGTGTATGTATATGTACATATATACACGTGTGTGTATGTATATGTACATATATACACGTGTGTGTATGTATATGTACATATATACATATGTGTGTGTATGTATATGTACATATATACGTGTGTGTATGTATATGTACATATATACGTGTGTGTGTATGTATATGTACATATATATGTGTGTATGTATATGTACATATATACGTGTGTGTGTATATGTACATATATACGTGTGTGTGTATATGTACATATATACCTATATGTCTGTGTATGTATATGTACATATATACATGTATGTACATAAACACATACATATAGGTATATTTATATATACAAACATATGTGTATATATGTATATATGTATATGCACATATATACATACATACATGTGTATATATGTATATACATAAATATATGTACGTATAAATATATGTCTATTTATACGTACATATATGTGTATATACATGTATGTCTAAAGTTAGGCAGTTAAAAATACTGCTGCTACTCAATTCATTTTATATAACTAACATTACCCTGAAAACAAAACCACACAGACAGTATAAAAAAGCTACCGATAAATACTTCTCATGACCTAAATTTTCAACAATATATTAGCAAATTGAATAAAAATGTATAAGAAGAATTATACAGTATGATCAAGTGAGATTTATTCCAGGTATGAAAAGCTGGCCTAACATTCAAAAATCAATATAATTCCTCTTTTCAACAGGGTAGGAAAAAATAGAGGATTATATCAGTTTACCTAGAAAAATAATTTAACAGAATCTGACATTTATTTACTGCAAACAAGCACCACAAGTTAAGAATAGAGAGTAATTTCCTTAACTTGACAAAAAGCATCTACAAAAAACCTAAAATTAACATCTTAGATGATGAAAGACTCATTATTTTCCTCCTAAGTTTAGTAATAAAGCAAGAATGTATTCTCACCATTCTTATTGGATGTCTTATTGGAAGTTCTAGCCATTGGTACAAGGAAAAAGTAAATAAGGAAGGAATGAAGGATGAAAGGAGAAGGCATACAAATTGTAAAGAAAATTATCTCCATTTACAAATTTCATAATCACATAGAAAATAGAGAGTAATTTCCTTAACTTGACAAAAAGCATCTACAAAAATCCTAAAATTAACATATTAGATGATGAAAGACTCATTATTTTCCTCCTAAGGTTAGTAATAAAGCAAGAATGTATTCTCACCATTCTTATTGGATGTCTTATTGGAAGTTCTAGCCGTTGGTACGACGAAAAAGTAAATAAGGAAGGAATGAAGGATGAAAGGAGAAGGCATACAAATTGTAAAGAAAATTATCTCCATTTACAAATTTCATAATCACATAGAAAATCTGGAGAGATCTACAAAAGAACTTACGTAACAAGTGGATGAGTTCAAAAAATCATAGGATGCAAGATCAGCATGCAAAATTTTATTTTTTATACCAACTGTGAACATATAACAATCAAAATTTGAAACACTATACAAGCTAAAATTTTTCCAAAGAAAATGCAATCTATTTGTGTATACTTAATAAAGCATGTACAGAATCTGTATGCTGAAAATGACAAAATGCTGATGAAAGCAATCAAATAAAATGTAAATAGATAGAAATATATTCCATGTTCATGGATTGAGAAACTCAAAATAGGTAAGACGTCAATTATTCCCAAGTTTCTGTTTTGTTGTGTTTTTACACATAGACAAGCTTATTCTCAAATTTACATAGAAAGGCATAAATCTTGAATTAGCTAAAACCATCTTGAAAAAGAAAAATGAAATATGAGGAATCATTCTACCTGTTTTAAGGCTTACTGTATAACTACAAAAATAAAATTAGTGTGGTATTGATAGAGAGATACATAGATCAATGAAAAAATGAAAAAAATAAAAACAGAACTATTTAAATATTCCAAACTGATTGTTGATAAAGGTGCAAATGTAGTTCAATGTAGAAAAGAGTCTTTTTAACAAGTGGTTTTGCAGCAAGTGGACATCTATAGGCAAAAAAGGAGCCTCTACTTAAACTTCTTACTGTTTATAAAAATTAACTTAAAATGAATAATGAACTTAAATATAAAACACATAAAGCAGTTGGGGGGGGAAAAACCAGAAAATCTTCAAGATTTACCATGAGACAAATGGTTTTTAGATTTGACACCAAAAGCATGATCCAAAAAAGGAACAAATAAGAAATTGTACTACATCAAACTAAAAAAAAAAAGTAGTAAAAGTATTTGCAAACTACATATTCAATGAAGGACTAGTGTCTAGTATATACATAGAGCTCTCTAACCTCAAAGGGAAAAAAAACTTCAAATGAACAAAAGACATAAAGAAACATTTCACCCAGGACTATATACAGATAACAAATAAATAAATGAAAAATTCCTTAACATCATTAGCTATTAGTTAAATGCAAATAAAACCACAATAAAATATAATGATACCCCTATCAAAAAGCCTAAAATAAAAATAGAGACAACACCAAATGCTAACATGAATGTTGAGAAATTGAATCATTCGTAGATTGATAATCAAAATGTTAAGAGGTACAGCCACCATATGACCAGCAATTGTACTCTTTGGCATTTATCCCAGAGAAATCAAAACTAATGTTTACACAAAAACCTGTACACAAATGTACACAATAGCTTTACTTAAATAACTGGTATAACCTTATCATGGAATACTATTCAACAAGCAACAACTTAGATGAGTCTTCAGAGAATTATTCTGAGTGAAATAACCCAGTCCCAAAAGGTTACTGTATTAGTCCGTTTTCACACTTCTATAAAGATACTACCTGAGACTGGGTAATTTATTTAAAAGAAGGAGGTCTAATTGATTCTAAGTTCTGTATGTCTGAGAGACCCCTGGAAACTTATAACCAGGCGGAAGGCAAAGGGGAAGCAAGCATGTTTTTCACAAGGAGAGAGAGAGAGAAGAAGGAGAAGAAAGGAGAGAGGAGAAGGGAGAAGGAGGAGAAGGAGGACAAGGAAGAGAAGGAGGACAAGGAAGAGAAGGAGGAGAGGAGAGAAAGAGAGAGAGAGGAGAGAAAGAGAGAGAGAGAGAAAGAGAACCTAGGGGAAACTGTGACTTTTATACCACCAGATCTCATGAGAACTCTCTCACTAGCATGAGAACAGCATGGCATGATCCAGTTACCTCCCACCAGGTCCCTTCCTCAATATGTGGTGATTACAATTTGGGATGATATTTGGGTGAGGACACAGAACCAAACCATATTAGTTACAGACTGTATAATTCCATTAATATAACATTTAAAAAATGCCAATGTTTTAGAAATGGAGAACACATTAGAGCTTGCTAGGGGTTAGCTGTGGGGGACAGAGAAAGTGAATGTGGTGATAGAAGCCTTTTATTATACGGAATTGATTGAATCTATTTTTGTCTATTTATGAAAACATCATAAAGATAGAACGTTTTGAGCTATATGCCTTGTAAATTCCATCTTAAGTGGAAATAACGATTATGAGAATCAAATGTATTAGTTATCTATTGCTAAGTAACCACCTCAAATCTTGGTTGCCTAAAACAGACATCGTTTATTACTTTCCATGAGCAAAGGTCAGTCGGGTGGTTCTGATCTGGACCAGAGTCAGCAGATTTTAGCTAGGTTCGTTTACATCTGCAGTCATATTTAAACAGAGGTAGACTGAAGATAAAAGTTTATGTCAAGAAAAGAACAGAAAACAGCCAACAGTAATTTTAGTCAGGTTTTCTTTTATGAAAAAGTCTGGTTTATTGCTATTTCTTTTTTTGTTGATGAGCTTCAAATAGAGACTCTTCAGCTTTATTTTGTCAGTGATTGCTTATTAGCCAATGCATATCTTGTACTTTATATGATTACTGATAAATGTCTTGTTGAGTTGTATTTGAAGTCCTGGAAAAATAAACCTCTTGCTCAGTTACCTGGATCCACAACAACTTCAGTCACCAAGTTCACTCCTTGAGTAAGCAAAGTCTCCACAACATCTGTATATTTGTGGCCACACAAGATTGATTATTTTAATTTAGTCTGACAACTTAGCAAGTGTAAACAAGTTAATGAAACAAATTATTGTGCCTATGGGTCAATTAAACATGTTTAGACTAGTTTTTCCATTTTTTCAAGTAGCTGTTTAGTAAACATGACCCGGGAGTTGAATAAATGATGTAAATGATATCTTAACAGAATTGGTTGGATATTTTGTTGTCACCAGAGCCAGTCGAAACCCCAAAATAATGAACTAGAAATTAGTGAGACCCTCTGACAGAGCCAGTATCAGTTTACTTTTTTTTTCTCAGTATTCTTCAGAATACTGAACTTGGCAAGGGGGTGGAAGATCAAGGAGAGGTGAGTTTGTTTCTGTGAAAAAGGAAACACAGTGTACATCTATTCCACTAGGTTTTCTTCCTCTGCCATGTAGACAGTTTGAAAATGTTCAATGGCCACAGCATTCAGCTTCCCTGTTAAAACAAGTACCATAAAGTCTTCATGAATAACAAAATAATCATACTCTTTTTTTTTTTTTTTTTAATGTAAGAGAACAAGATGCTAACCAGGAACCACATCAATCCTGAAAGCACTTTTTGGACAACAGGCAGTCTCTGACTAAACAGGCTATACTTGAAGCACCTCCAGCCTGTGATTAACTACAGAGAGCTTATAGAAAGCTAGAACTTTCAAAATAAAAATAAAAATTTTGACAAAAATTATCGAAGAATACTGTGCATTTTTTTTTTTTTTTTTTTGGTCATTAAGAAAGGAATGCTCACTAGCTGATTCTTGAATTTCATTAGAAGCCAGGATGGCTGCCTGTGGAATGCGGTCCTTTTTCTGGGGCTTACAAACTGGAGGACCTCACTCAGGCCTTGTTAACCAGCACATGTATGTTAAATAAGATTCACATTTTAAAAAATCTTGATTTCTACTTCTTCTGAAAAATCTGAATATCTGCTTCTGTGCAGTCAACAGACCTGCATTTCTATATTGTAGAATCATCTGGAGCTGAGTGGTGGCACTGTCATTTTGTCACACTCCCCATCAGGCCCTTTTAACACTGGGGACAGCTTTACTCATTTACATGAGCTTCCAAGTCACTGTAGACTTTTGAGTCCGAGCCCTTTGTGTCACTCTCAGACTGGACCTCATTTCTTTTGACCAAGGCAAATACCACTGAGGGTAATAGTGTTTGTAGAACTCAAGGGAGTGACTCCAACTTTGGAGCCTCTGAACTCCAATAATGGCATGCAGAGGCTGTGAGCCTGTTCAATACCTAACCCAAGTTCGTGTCCTGGATCAAACTTGATATATCTCCAACAACTTTGAATCTCCTGGGATCTACTCTAGACTTGCAATTAGATTTAACAGCACATTGCCTTTAGAATCATGGAGCTCAAAGAATCACAATGTAAGTGGAAACTGAGGTTTAGAGATCTTGAGGACTTTCCTGACTTTCTTGACATTACCGAGTTCTGAATGGGGAATTCATTTAACTAGGTGACTCATTAATCAGTTCTTACTATTATTTTTATTTTTGAGGTCTTAATAACAGCAAGTAAAAACATTCTTTTCTCTGCCATGAGGGTTTAGCCCACAGTAACCCAGTACTGCGCTACTCAATGTGTTAACTATGTTGTTTTGTGGTCTTCTAATATAATGTTTTGTATTCATTCACTATCCTATGATTGTATATATGTCAGGGCCAAGGTCTAGCAGCAGTGGCTTCGTCTAGGAGTTTGTTAGAAATATAGCCTTTCTCATCCCACACCAGAACTCTTCAAGAGTAATCTTGAACAATATCCCTAGGTGATTCATATAGTGTTCATTAGAGTTTGAAAGGCATTGACATGTATACAATCAATAGCATAATATAAAATATATAGTCAATAGCATAATATAAAAGGACCACAAAATAACATAGTTAACAATTCAAATGTCTTCAGGTATAGAGATTTTTGGAGCTACTTCCATGCTTCGGCACCAAATAGTATGGTATTTTTCTGTTTATTTCATTGGGCTGCTTCTAAGATTTTTTTTTTTTTTTTTGAAGAAAGGGTTTCAAAGGTTAAAAAATACAAAACAAGTTAAAGACAACCTGTTATTTTACTAGCACAAACTGAGGAGAGAAACTAGAGGAATAAGGTTGAATTAGCTAGACAAAGCTCTGTGGAGTGGGTTGATAAATTTGAATGGCCTTTGTTGATATTGAGAGGCACAAGCTGGCCATGAGGTCTAATTGGAATTATAACTTGAATCCTAAAGAGCTTGCATTGTTGTAGTTGTCAAAAGACAAAATTACAGCAAACTTAGTTATAGATCTGACTCACATTGGCTCTTACTCACAATTCATGAATCAGGACAGCCGCCATTCTACAAAATAGCATGAGAGCTCCCACTGGGCACTGGTAGAGTGGTGGGTTTTGTAAGGTGGGGACAAAGAAATGGAGCAATAGTAAAAAGCCAACTGGTTAATGTCAAGTTAATTTTTTAATGAAGGTTAAAGCAGAGAGGACCCACTTATTACACTGACTCAGGGAGCCTGAAATCTCCTATTTTCAGGAAAAACTGTTTTTGTTTTTTTTTTGGCGGGTGGTATCTATCTGCTTCCTTAGCGTTTCAGTTTGATTATATGTCATTCAGCGTGAGTCAGTCCATTTTGGTTTGCACTAGTGTATTGTGGCCTAATGCAGGAACTCAGTCCAAAGCAATAGCCTCTCATGATCTTTGATTAACAGATCATTATTGTGTCTCTTCTGGGATGTCTGGGCTCCTCTCTTCTTCAGCTCCCTCCCCTATTTCCTCCTCCTTTTCTTTTCCCTTGCCTTATTCTTCTGTGTTGTCCTGCTGTGCATTTCTAAAATGTACTCTGTCAATCCCACGTGCCTGATCAATGAGCTGATCATGTTAACCCAAGATTATCTGAACTTCCACCAAGGGAAAGCATATATACCCTAGGGTTAGATATGGGAAACATCCCTGAGATGAGAATATTTAAGTAAATGCCACCTTGTAAGGAAAAATGGCTGGGGCTAGGGTTCTCCTGCTTCATTCCACACTACCCACACACGTAGTTAAAGTTAAAAAGGTTGCTTGTACTCTCTGATACAATTTGGGAGAACATTGAACTTACTGGAAGATTCATTAGTGCCACATTCAGTCACCAGGTTAGGCATAGGAGGAACAGGGCCTTTATATTAATACATTGGTTATTACCTATGCTAAGAAATTCTGGAAATTCAAGGCTATAGTACTGCCATCCTGTGTAGATCAGACTGACTAGGCCAGGATTTCCAAAAGTATGCTTTTTTTGTGCGTGTGTGATGTTGATACAGCATGGTATTGTACATTGCATTTCAATTTCTTTTCATATCATTTGGGGACATCCATATGGGTCTTGTTGAAAAAAAAATTACATTTCCTTGTGGCCAAATTACAAGAAAAATAGAATACAAAATTTTAGGTAACATATTAAATAGATATTAAATATTGAATTTATATAAAACATCCAAATAATTTTTAAATAATATTTTAATAAGCTTCATTTTATGAGAATACTGTTTTATATAAGGTTTTCATGCTTGAACAGCTACAAGTAATTTTTGAAGAAGGCAATTTAATGGTGATCACTTCTAATTCTTTATTATCACAAATAGACAGCATTGGATATAAGGAGTGTGTATATTACTGTTTTCTTCATTTGACTACTTCTTTCTTGCTAGCAACCAGAATTTAGTTTCTATAAATTATAGGTCAAAGGACTTGTAGTTCTGTAACTCTCATGATTTTGATTTGTTTTTTTTCTTTTCAGTGAAACTATAATGTTGAAAATATTTGTGATAATGCATGTATATGGATTTATCAATTTTTTATATTGTTTTCCAAAAATAATGATGATGCTTTTCTTCAATTATAGTCAGATACTGTTCTTCTAGTGTTAAAAATTTTCTTTCAGAATTCAAATAAAATGCTGGTTTAACATAACCAATCAACCACTTCAATCTCCCTTTTTACAGTTGAGTTTTTCTGAATCTATAAAATTGGTCATTAAATATTAACATAATTTTACATGTTGCAATTTACATTTTGCATAATTCACATTCTTGCAAGTTTCAGCTAAGTTCATTCCAGTGCTAAAAAAATGAGAAGTCGATTTTTGAAAGCAAAGTTGAAAAGTACTTTGGATCTAGTGATAATGTTGTGCTTTTATAACTAGCCTCTTGAACTCCAGCTAATACTTTTGTAAATATCTCATAGAAAATTCTTGTTCCATATCTTGCCCTTGCACACATTTAAAGTTCAAATATTTCCTGTGATGGATAGATGCTTTTGACAAGGTACCAGTGTAGTATGTGACAATTTGTTTAACACCTTTGCATGCAAATAAATAATAAGTTTTGAAGAAAAAGGAAGTATCAGGGCCCACAAATAGACATTTGAGAGAATCCTCATGTTGCTCTTTAGTCATGTCAGCTTCTATGGTGGATTCTTCATTTGTGTTATAAATCTGGTGATGTCAATTTTAATACAATCTTCCTAGTTGTGGTGGGAAAATAAATGTCAAGTAAAAATTAAATCTGTTTAAGCATAAAGTTCTCAACAGATATGACAATCTTTACAAATTTAGCAAATTAATTTTCTGGTTATTAGACAATTAAGTTCCAGTTAATTGAACAATTAAACATGTTTAACCTTTATAAAATGTGATTTTAAATTTTAAAGGCCTACAGTGTCTTTGGTAAATCAATTTAAATGAATTAGGCTCAATTATTTTTATGAGAAATAAAAATTTGCTGGAACAAACAATAATCACTATAAAATTCCCTCAAACCCACTTTGGCTAATTTTAAATATCAGCAGCTGATAAAAATGTAAGTAAATCCAGAGGTTTTAGTCTAGAAAATTAACAACATCCGTTATCTTCTAAATATCAATATCTAAAAAGAAAAATGAGAAACGACAACAGCAATCATAAGTGATTTCTAGATGAGTAATCACAAAGATAAGCACATTAAAGGGAAAGAATGGGAAATAACTTACATGCACTAACAAACAGAAAAGCTTTATTCTTGAAAAATAAGTCACAGAGCAGTGGAGGTGATTGAACAGGTAGATGCTGTGTTTCATTCCAATAAAGTCTTCATCTGCTGAAGTAGTAATTTCCAAATTCAGAAAGTTACATACAAATAGTGTTCAAATGTAATTTCAACTATTTAAATTTTGGAATAATTGCAAAAATGGCTTTAAATTTTATCACCTCACAAATTTGACAGCCATCAATATGTCAGGGCCCACCTGTGCCCCATTTGTTGCCCCTGGCTAAGTAACTCTGGCCTAGTGGGGAAGCAACGGGACAGGGGTGTGGGACTTCCTGGGTTTGAAGCTAGGCTCCGTGGCTTATTTGTTAGGTGATCTCAAGTAAGTTACTTTGTGCCTCAGTTTCTTTATCTGTAAAGTGATGATAATAGCCTACTACACTTTTGGCTGGCATGAGGATTAAGTAAGTGAGGACACATATTTCATCCCTGAACAATGTCTAATGTAGAGTATGTTCTCAGCTAGGGTGGCTCATTTTTATCACTACTACCACTAGTAATAGTAATCCATGAAAATAGGGCCTGTGGTCAAATGATAAATCTTGAATTAGGGCAAAAGTAAGCAGCTTTTCTAATTACAGAATTATAGTACTTAATATCCTTCTAACATGCATTGTGAATCTCCGAGCGGTGGCAGAGCTATAGTGTATAGTGTTTTCTAAATTTACATAGCTGTACAACAATTATTTTGGCCCAAGGATCCCATGTGGACACTGCTGTGCAGAACACATTTTGGAAAACACCAGCCTCGTGGCATCCCCAGACTAAATGAGCCTCTACAACATCCTTTTAATAAGGTCCTTTCCAAAGTCCAGTCCCAGCCCTGGCCCAGATCCTCCTATTTGGAAGCATAGGCTTATGCTCTGTGTCAAGGCTGATTTATCAGATGGTAAAGCTTGATAGAACTATAATAAACACTCTTCTTGATCATGCTAAGTAATTTTAAATCATCTAACACTTTAAATCAGCCTCAGATTTTTCTTGCTTCTTTGAAGACCTCTGCCAGAGAGAACATTTGGAGCACTGGCTCCCTCAGACACCCTTTGGGTTGCATGTGAATATTTCCATCCTATCTGAATCTGTTTTCAAAATAAAGCCTGATTAGAAACTGCTTTAAATGTCTGACCAGAGTCCAAACACCCTCAGAAGTCTTTGTGAAATGTCATCCATGCCCAGATCCCTTATGTATTTATAATGTTCCTGCTGTATCTTTCTCCCCTGCACTGTTAGGTTTTAGATATTCATCCCCTTCTTCTCTCCAGGAAGGAGTGTGCAACTAATATTACACACAGAGACAGCCTTCCTGATCAGCTGCCAACAGATGCACAGCCCTTGGGCCAAGTTCAGCTGTCAAACAGCCCTGGCCCATGAGACAAAGGGCAGAAGCTTCCCAACCACATGCGGATGAGCAGAAACAGCTGCATTTGCTGTAGCCAGGGGCTCAGCATCCAATCCCTGTGATTCTTAATAAAAAAATAGCAAGTACATGGAAAGGGAAAATTAAATACTATTCTCACAAATACCATCATCTCCCAGGAAGGCAGAATGGCAGATAACCCCTATTCATGAGCCTTTGTCCCATTGCGACAATCAGTGCTCAAGGACGTTGCATTTTAGCTTTTTACTCAGTCAATGGCCTGGCAAGAGAATTGTCTTTTTTTCCCTTGAGCTTGAAAATGGAATTTATGAATTTGGGTGCATATGAAGCTGGTAGGACTAGCTCCTGGAGGTAAAAGTACCTCAGATTATACATAACAAGTGATTATTTTTCAATCAGCAACATCTACCGTAAAATACATAAGCCTAAGGGCACTTAAGAAAGCATATAAACCTGGGTTTGAATATGGCTCTAGCTCTCAGCTGTGTCCTTCAGCAAGTTTGTTAACCCCTCAGAGACTTAGTTCTCTCAACTGTGAACTGGGCTGATGTGAAGATTGAAAGAAATAATACCTGTAAAACCCTTAACAAATATCTGAATACAGTGAAAGCTCAATAGGTGTTATTTTTATTATATATCTATTTGCTGGTCCAATAATTTTTATAAGACCAGTATGACTTCTCCACCAGAGACTGACCAGGAAAGAATGCCTTCTGAATGACCTCTCTTGCAGCAATAGCACGGTAGGACCTATGTTTTCCTGAAGGGTTAATTTCTCATTCTCTGGCTATGTCTTGCACTAACAGTTCCATTAGAGAATCTCTTGCCCTCATGATCTTGTTCTGGTAAGCTCCCCACATTTGTTCCCCTCTTCACATGTCTTTTGCAAAATGAGCTTTCTATTGGTGGTTGGCTTTGCCCACACTTTCTTGCCTTTGTAACTCTGTGTAGGCATTTTCCATTCTACTTCCTACTTCCATCAGCTCTAGAAGGCCCAACACCTATTTCAGCTCTACTCCACTCTAGCACAGTAATTGTAGTAGGGGTTTCCCTAATTTCCTTGAGAGAAGAAAGAGAGAGAAAGCAGAGGCAGGTAAAGGGCCCTTGAGAGGGCTGCCTCACAAGCTTCACACCTGTAATCAATGCCAGAAGACTCAATGCACATTCAGAGGCCACCGGTGTAGACTGGAGGCAGCCGAGAAAGACTTGGTGGAGGAGGCAAGATTTGAAGAATTGATAGAACTTGGCTTATGGAGAAGCAAAGGGGGAGAAGAGGGAGAAGGTGAGGAGAAACAATTCCTGAGTATTGGAAAAAGTTCTGAATTTGGAGCTTTAAGATCTAAGTTTGTGATCTTGGGCAAGGTACCTAAAAACTCTGAATTTTAGTTAATCCATGATGTATATATGGGGGGGTAACATGAACTCAGAAAACTTGTGTGAGAAGGTGCTTAAAAATTAGTTGAATTGAATTTTATAGAAGAGACACCAGTAGACATATTTAGTTGTAAGATTTTTATTGTGACATTAATGCTGCCACACTAACAGGGTTTGAAGATGTAGTCGAATCCTGTTATAAAACAAGCATCATGTCAGATCCATAATTAGCATTGAAATATTCATTGAGTGCCCATTATGCCCTGGCAAGCTCATACCTCAGAATTGTTTTCTTTTACTTACATATGATTTATACTAGGGTGTTTTATGACTTTTAAAGAAATTTGCCTTATCAAGGAAACCAATTATACCTGATGGACTCCTGCATACTCATGTTTTTCAATTTAAAATTATCTTTGATTCTACTGATGATCAGAAAATTTGTGAAAATTTTAGAAAGTTCAAATCTTTTAAAGTTTGGAAAATATAATGAAAATCAGAATGAACTGTTTCCTACTCAAATTTTCATTCATAACATAATCTTTTGAACATTATTAATGGATTTATATTATTCCAAAGTGTGGGTATCTTATAATTTATAAATATCTCATCTGTTCCAAGCTTTTGCTATTGTAATTAAACTTGCAATGGATATCCTTTGTATAAAAATCAGTCTATAATTACTTCCTTTCCTTGCATCTCCATGAAGGGAGGAGAATGTTTCTTCCTCATTTATAGGCTCAACAACCCAACTTGACCCTCCAGTCTGTCACACACATCTTTTCTGCAGCATAAGAGGTATCAGTTTCCTTGCACACTAGCAGAAGTGATTCATTTCCACTGGAAACTTACCAGAGGCATTCTCCACCAGATACTGCATTTCCTTAGGAAAAGTTTTACCTATTTTGCTGAGAAGATTTTACTCACTGAAGAATAAAAATACATGCTCTCAAGATGAATACATGTCAGGTAAGTTCTAGAAGGATTAATTTTCAGTTATTTAATTCTGGAATTTAATTAGATCACCTTGGAAGGCAAATTTAAAGAACATTCTTAGACAAGGTATTCATGATTTGAAAAGGATTTTCCTAAGAACTGATAAACATGGTGGTGTCTTTCCCTTTAGTGCTTTTTCCTGGGGGCATTTCGAATTCACGGAAAACAGTTGTCAAACCTCAAAAAATGGACTAATGAATGAATATAAGCTTTTGCTCAAGAATTAGGAAGGATTAACATCCTTTTGCTCATTCTGTGACCAGATATATTATATAGAGTTATATACATTTCATCTCTGTGCCTCTGGTTAAGGGCCATCAGTTGAAAGTGTTTGTTGCAGCTGAATTGACTTGTGCATTTATACTCCAAATATTATTTTTAAATATTTAATTAATATATTATTCATCGAGTGACTCTTTTTTAGTAGAAGCTATCACATCAGAAACTCTTTATTCTGACAAAGTGACATATTGTATAATTTTATTCCTAAAGCTAATTTTTTTATTTTAAAACATTTTCATGAAATGTTAAAAGCCCCAGTGAAGACTGTTTAATGAGCCATTAAGGTTAGGTTATCAATGATCAACTAACGAAACTATCTTAATTTTCTTTTGATTGAATAATAGTAACAGCAACGGTAGGAACACACATATGTGCAACTGAAAAATAAATAAAAATAAGGACAAACTAAAAAATAAGAATTATGCAATGGGCATTATTTAACATTGAAAATGTCCTATAAGATTTCAAGGGAAAAAGTAAATAAAATGTATATGCACGTGCTGACATTTTCCAGAAACTTCTAGGAGCAACTATTTTACATTTCAATATATTTTCCTTTAATATAAAACTAAATAAAAGTTGTCTTAAATACAAGTTAAAAGCAGGTTGCTTTCCATACGCAATTAATTATATCAAATTGGATAGTGTTCTTGGCACAGTCAGCAGCAGCAGCAGCAACATTGAGTGCCCTTGGGTGTGGCTCTGTATTAGGGTACAGCTACTAAAATTGTCATTTGAGATAGAGAAATAGTGTCCTCTCTTAAGAAATATGCTATTTTCATTCAACAAATGTTTGTTGGGCATCTGTAAGCTGTCCAGATGCCATACTAAACACTGGGGATGCAGGTATGAGCAGCACATACATGATCCTGGCTTTCCAGCCCTTAGGTTCTAGTGGACACTAAGACAAGCACACAGGTACTATGAGAAATAGTAGACAGCTCCTGTGCTCCAGGAAATTAGAACTGAAAACAGTTTGTAGTGCCAAGCAGACAGGTGGAAAATATTTGTTTAATAAGGAATTAGCATAAAATATAGAGATCCACTCAGTGTGCATTCCTATACATTCAAATATGGGAATACACAGTGGCAGCAAAGTGTGGTGGTAGGCAGATGAACTCTGGGCACAAATTGGCCAGTTTAAATCCTGGCTACACTATTGCTATGAGGTAAGTGGAGTAAGTTAACTTTTGCTCTAGAATGCAGGACAGGGGTGGTGGGCAGAGAGAGAAAGGGCCAGAGAGCAGGACGTGAGGACTGCTGGAGTATAATTAAAGCAAAGCAGGTATAGTGGTTCCAAGAAGAAAGATTTCTTTCAAGAAGAAAAATCCAGAAGAATGGCTTGTGCAGCAGGTGGCATTACACAGCATATAAGAGAGGGACTTACTTTAATGCTGGTAGGAACTGGTAAGAGGATATAGAAACCCAGAAAGATAAAGGGACTTGCTCATATCTCTCAACCAACAAGTTCAGAAATCTCATGTAGGACTTGGTGAGGTTTACCAAAATGGGGCATGGGATGCAATGAAGTAGCAGAGACACTCAATAATTTCGACTTGGAAAGATTGGAGGATTCAGTCATTACCATAAAAAAACTGAACATGGGAAATGAATTATAGTAAAAATATAATAATTGGGTCTTTAGTTTGAATAAAGAACAGAACATCACAGTGTAGTAATTGCTGAGAGGTTTACAGGTCAATGGAAGATTGTTCTGCGAGAGAAAAGAAAGATAAACACTGCAAGCAACTAGAGGCCATGAACGATGGTAAAATCGATGTGGGAGACAGAGCACTGAACTGGGAGTCAGGATACCTGACCTCTATTGAATTTTTAGCAAATAACAGACTTTTCCTGCACCCTAGTTTCCTCATCTGTAGGCATTACATAGACAAATATTTTCATTTATGTTTCTGTGAGCTCAAGAACATTGCCTGGTATTTCATATTATTACGTGCTTAATTTTCTATTTTAGTGAAAGTATGCTGCAAGAATTTAGAGGCAGTGGCAGGTAAATAAAGACAGCAATAAGGCAAAAAAAAAAAAACCCAGCAAATTGTCAATAAAAACAGTAGTTAAAAGCTGATTTCTGGAGCCAGACTGCCTGAGTTCAGATCCTGGCTCTCTGCAGTGGGATCTTGGGCAAGTTACTCAACTGCTTCTGCCTCATTTTCCTCATTTATAAAATGGGAATAATAATATTATCTTCCTCATAGTATTTGTGGAAAGATTAAACAAGTTAATATCCATAAAGCTGCTTACAGCAGAGCCTTTTACATAGGGAGTGCAAAATTGCTATTAAGCTTCACTGAACAGATGAAACTAACTTGAGCTGGATATTAAAGAGAAAAGTTTGAAGAGATATTTCAGGCAAGGGAAGCAGAATGTGGAAAGAAAGAAGCAAGTATGAGTTTGACAATTGTGCATGGAAGATAATCATGTCACTTTCTAGAGGAGAAAGAAACCAGGATGAATAATGGAGAGCATTTATTTCTAGTACAGAGGTTCCTGCTACAAGGATTAGGAAATCTAGTCATACCTACATTGTGCCTATCTCTGTAAAGAGACAATGGGACAATATTGGAGGTTTTCAAAAGGGAGTGACATACCATGGCTGTGGAGTAGCTGGGTCTGATAGGCACATTCTGATTGAGTATACATTATTGATGTCATTTGGCCAGGGTTTTCTGCAAGAGTAAGGCAAAAGATAATGAATGTTTTTAGAAAACAGTTTCAACATACTCCAAAAGGTTTGGTATTAGTGATAGAATGGGCCAGGGTTTAAGCCATGAAAGAAAAGCCTTCTCTTTGGGCCTTTTCATCTAAATTACAGGTGGTATTGGGGTCCCTGGAGAGAGTTCATTTTGTAGTGAAATGCTATGTTTTGTGTGGAGAAGTTTTGTGAAATTTGGAGGTCTTTAAAAAATCTGTCTAATTAAATGGTAATAGGTAATTTGGGAGAGGAACAAATATAGTAATCTCACTGAAAAAATTACAGTTTTATTTTCTAAGGATTATAGAAATAGTAAAAAAATGTGAAAGTTTTCATGGGCTATTACATGTATGTCTTTATTATAAAATTTTATTGCTTAAAAGATATCCTCATCCACAGCCATGTCACCTGAGCCTGTGCAGTCCTAGTATTTGAGCAGATGCTGAGTTTTCATTTTGCTTCAAAGTCCATTAATTCAGAACTCTTTAAAGAGTGCCTTTAAAAGTTCAACCACATTTAACTCATCTTATCTACCTTTGCATTTGCCACCCCAGTTGACTAAAGTTTTTTATACTATAAGGAATCACATGTTAAGTAAGATCTGTAAATATTGCTCTAGCTCTGGGAAATCATTTGAAAGCACTTTAAAACATGCAATCTTTTTCCATTATTGTATTTCTTTCTGTATTTATTGCCTATCATCTTAAAAAAATCTGAAAACTGAAGCTATGACAAAATAATGAATTTGAACATATCATAAGTTGGTAACTAAGATAATGTTCTTTTATAAGAATTTGCAAAGGGATGTTTTATCCTCTGTAAATACGCCAAAAGAATCTACTTGGCCTCAGGTATTGACATTGGATGTCAACAGTGATAGGCCATTTAAAGATGAGGCCATAAACTGATATCTAGAGAACATTTGATTAATTAGCAGCTGAAAGATAAATGCAAAGAAGCTTCTTGAGTGTCTAGATAGACTAAAGTTTGCTGGATGAGGTAAATAGAGACATCCCTTCTGGTGGTTTCTCTATTGTCTGAGAAGCAAATGCTAACTGAATATATAGATAGACATTACACACACACACAGAAATTTTTACCTTCTCTCTTTTTCACAACCTTCCTGTTGCCCTTTGGCAATTTCTTCTTCCTTTATTTTGGACAAGACTGATGTTGATATCATTTGTATTAGTCAGTGTCCAGTCAGGAAAATACAAACCATATCAGATATTTTAACAGAGGAAAGTTATTAGAGGAAATTGGCCAAACAAGTACTGAAGGACTAGATTTGAGATTTTACAAAGCTAGTTATGGAAGGAAGCAGCTACCACTTCTAAAGCGGTGGTGGGGTGGGGGTGGGGCAGGGAGCGAAGATGTTTGGGGTTCTTAGGATCAAGAAACCTGGAAAAGGGGCCTGTGAAACTGAAGTCCAGACCTTTTGAGGGAGGGGTTCTGTTCAGCTGGTGGCACTATATCAGAAGCTCAGAGAAGGGACACTACAGAATTTGGGCCTAGACCTCTAATGAGAGTGTTGCTTATAGTATTTTGGGGATGCTGCAACAAAATACCTTAGACTGGGTATCTGGTGAACAAGGAAATTTGTTTCTCACAGTTCTGAAGGCTGAGAAGTTCAAGATACAGGTGTCAGCAGATTCAGTGTCTGGTGAAGGTCTGCCTCCTGGTTTGTAGATGACTGTTTTCTTGCATCCTCATAAGGTAGAGGTGCAAGGAGTCTCTCTCAGGCCTCTTTTATGAGGGCACTAATCCCATTCATAAGGGCTCCATCCTCATGATCTAATCACCTCCCAAAGGCCCCACCTCCTGCTGTCTTCACCTTGCAGGGTTTTGAACATATGAACTTAACCTCTGGATTTTGGAGAGACAAACATTTAGACTATAGCAGGGTACTTTGCCACCACTTCAACTGTCTATAAGGAGGCACAATGAGGCTGGTTTGGGGACACTCAATGAGACGTAGGAACTGGAACCAACTGCTATTTCCAGGATGAAAGGCCATTGTTGAGGCGACACCTGCAGGAATGTGAGCAAAACTGGAAGAAGCAAGTCCTTTGTTTCTCCTCCAGCCTCTAATAGGTTAATGACAGCACAAGAATTTTAACTGTTACTGTTATCAAAGCATCCTTATAGAAGGACCGTGGAGACCCTCTCACCATGCACAGACATGTTATATATATATATATAAAAGCATCTAAGAACAGGATCAGTGGTGAACCATAAACTAGAATGATTAGTATGATTCAGGGAAAAAAAAAAACTAATATCACTCTTGTTCCCATTATGGGTCTATAATTTTATTAAGTTATTCAGAGATAGCATCTCAGTTAATAATTCTCATTTAATAATCCCAACAGTCTTGTTAGAGAAGTGGTATTATCTCCATATAGTAAATGAAAACAATCAGACTCAGAGGATTTAAGTAATTTCAGTCAGTCAGTAAGTAGCGGAAAGGATTCTGACCAAGGTCTGTTTAACAACAAAGGACATGTTGAACTCTCATCACCTTCAATGTAAAAGAAGGCAAAGCCAAGAAGCCAAAAGTACAGGCATCCAACAAAGTGGGAGGCACAGAACAAGGGGGAGGGCAGGTACAAACATCCAGAGTGACTTTGGTTCTAGGGAGATGGTCACTCGGCTATGGAAAATGTATTGGATTCAGTTTCTGTACTTTAGGTCTTCACTCTAGCCTTGCCTTCTGGATGGTTCTATCAAGTACTTGGGCTTTTCTCATAGTCTTTCAAAAATTGTTAATATTATTTTGATTGACCAGTCATAATTGTACACATTTATGGGGTACAATATGATACTTTAATATATGTATACAATATGAAATTATTAAATCAAGCTAAAATATCCATCACTCCAACTACCTATCATTTTTTATGGTAGGACATTTGAAATTTACTCTCATTTTTAAATGTACAACACATTGCTGACTATAGTCACACTACTGGTTAATAGATCTCAAAACCTATTCTTCCTGTCTATCTGAAACTTGGTACCCTTTGTTCAACAGCTCCCTATTTCCTCCCTCCCCATCCCCACCAGGCTTTAGTAACCATCATTCTATTCTCTACTTCTATAAGTTTAATGTTTTAAGATTCCACATATAACTGAGATCCCAAAGGAACTGAAATCCATATGTCAAAGGAATATCTTCTGTCTTAGTCTGTTTTCTGCTGCTACAACAGAATACCACAAACTAGGTAATTTATAGAGAAAAGAGATGTATGTGGCTCACAGTTCTGCAGGCTGGGAAGTCTAAGGCATGATGCCCATATTGGGTTGGCCTAGTGAGGTTGTTCTTGTTGCATTGTCCTTTGGTGGAAAGCAACTGAGCATGTTAGACAGGGATGAAATTGGGCCAAACTGATTATTTTATTAGGAGCCTATTTCTGTGATAACTAATCCCATGATAATGACATTAGTCCATTCAGGAAGGTAGAGCCCTAGTGACCCAATCATCATCTAAAAGTCCTACCTCCCAACATTGTTAAGATTACAGTTAAATTTCAACATAAGTTTCAGAGGAGACACTGAAGCCACAGCATCTGCATTCCCATGTCCATGTAGCTATTCACAATAGTCAAGACATGGAACCAACCTAAGTGTCCATCAATGGATGAACGGATAAAGAAAATGTGTTATACATATGCAATGGAATACTATTCAGCTCTAAAGAATAAGAAAATCTATTATCTATTACAACATTTATAGATCTGGAGGACAGTATGCTAAATGAAATAAGCCAGGTACAGAAAGACAAATCTCATAGTCTTGAAGTCAAATTTTTGCGGCCACAAACTGATGCGTCCATAGTGGCAGCTATCCCTGATCTCTCATGCTATTCGTGGGTACGATACAACAGTGGCCAACTTCATTCTCATGCTTTTCACTTCTTGCCTCCTACCTTGGGGGTTTTCAATGACTGCTAAGATATGAGACACCAGGGCACATGCTCACTCCTCATGCATGTGTAATCCAGAAAAGGCAGGGAGTTAACACCTTTGGAATGAACTTTGAGCAAGAGCTATTAGAACGTGTAGACGCGTCTTTCTCCCTTCCTCTCCCTGGATGAACTCTTCACATTTATAATAACATCAGCTGGTCTCTGTGAAGATGTCCTGCAAGGCTAGGCAAACAGCTTCGCTAAGCTGGACAACTCTATAATACACTCCATTATATTTGTTTCCCCTTACACTCCTTTTCCTTCACTCCTGCTGTTTTGGGACTGCGCCATCTCCCAATAAAATGTTAGTACAAGATGCTTTTGCAAAGACTTTTTTTTCCTGGATTGAGAGCAGGGACTCGGCTGTGAAGGAGAACCATAGGCTAAGATGATAGGACCCACATTTTTCTTAGTGTCTGGAAGTAATTCCAAGTATCCATCAGTTCAGGAAGGTAGGTAGAAGCTATAAGTAGATTAAAATAAGGTAGCAAGAAGGACTTCTGAAAAAGCAGCAAGAATAGATCTGACAGCATCCACCTTTATGGAATGAAAGCTTATTATCCTGTAGATTGGTTCTTGTGATGCTTATTTAAAATAAATTTCCTTAAATGAGGTCCAATGTGAACCAATTCTCCACCCCTGTGAAAATTTTCTATTACCAGTTTGAACTTCTATTGGTGATCATACAATCGCAAAGCTTCTGAGGAACTAACTTTCACTCCGAACTTAGGATTCATCTGTTGTCACCTCCTCTGGGGAGAACTCATTGGCCCCTCTCCTTTCTGCCAGCTGTTGAGAATATTAGGGTTCCCTCTTCTGGGTTTCAGAGGTCTTTTCTCATTTCTATCACGGCACATATTATGCTGTTTCTGCACAATGCAGAGAGATCCTGAAAGCAGAGAATATGCCTTAGCCACTGCTGAATTTCTAGAAACTAACAGAAGCCTGCCACACAGTAGCCACTTAATATGGATTGGTTCCATTGACTAAATTAAAGAATTCATGAGGAGCTCTGATCATGGCCTGAGGTTTGTAGTTACTCTATTGAACAAATCCCAGAAGAGAATTTGCTGAATTAGGTCTACATGTAATACACATTTGTCCACATGATGAAATAAGATGACAAGAGCTTTGTGGTATCAAAATATCTATGTCTCCGACAATTTTCACAACTTTACACTACTTAATTATATTAGGGTTAAGTATTGGAAAGCCTTGATACACAATGCTAATTTGGAAGCATTATACCAAAGTGTCAGATCAGATTAGCCCCAATTCTATTCTAAATAGTTCCAGAAACCAGATTTGGACCCAGTCAGCCTAATGGCAGTAAAAGCTAAGACCTGTCTATCATGCTACACTGCTTTCTTCAGATGACAGGGGCCTTAACAGCAAAGTAAGATATTGATTGGCCTCCAGGATCCAGGAAAAACAAAACAAAACAAAAAAGCCAGAAAGAATACAAGGTGAAGGCAAGACTGAAAGGAAAATAGTTTTGATGTACTAGGAAACAAAACCATTGAATCTGAAACACTGTTGTCTTTGGAATATCCTGAGAGAAAGGAGCCCAAGACAGGTCATTTGGCTGGAAGGAACATCAAGGCAGGAGTCCGTCTGGTGTGTGGGGTTCTCCATGGGAGACTGTCAACAGCTAAGGGCAGCAGAGGGCAATGATGAATGCCTCAGAGCTGAGGGCCACAGAAAAGGCACTGGGAACACTTTCCATGCACTTCATACCTATGACTGGGAGGTTGGCCTAGGCAACCTGCTTTAGGGTGGAAACCATAGTTACAAAGATGGACAGTCACTTGACTTACTAATGAATGACCCCAGGTCTCATAGCTTTTCTTTAGAAAGGATTATACAGTAATTAAAAAGTGCATGGTTCCCAGATATAGAAAAATCTGGGTATTCACCTTGGCAGTACCATTTACTGTGTGAACATCTCAGGCTACTATCTTTACCTCCATTTGCATCAGTTGGCACCTCCTTAAAGCAAAAATAATAATATTATTACTTCAGAGGGTTATTGTGGACATTAGAGAAATGTATGTAAAACACCTGTCCAAGTAGCAATGGTGAGTGTGCAATGAATACTAGTTGTTTATCATGTGATTATTAGTCTAGTTCTTGGAAAATGTCCCAGTCTTTGTGTTTTGATGAACAAGAATATATTTTTTAAAAATTAAAAAAAATTGTTATCCTCATAATATAGACATCTGCTCTCTGGGACCTAAAAAGTAATCAGTAATTTTCCAAAGCTGCTAAAAATCTGCCATGTTCTAAATGACCTTTATCAAGCGATCTCCTAGTCTAGAGAGGCGGAGGAGTAACTTGAAGGTGAAATACCCCTTTAGCAATCCCTCAGGTGAATGGAAAATTTAAAATAATATTCTAATGATTCATTGTACATCACTACGCCCCATTAGGTGCCTACATTACATCTTGGGGCACAATCAATATCTGTCATCCTGCTTATGGCTTTGGTGCTAGAGCGGTTCAATTTCATTTTGCAACTCTCATGCTCATGAAGCTGTATCTCAGGTGTCATATGATAAAATATTACTCAGAAGTACATATTCAGTCCTAAAGCATAGTGGGAAATAATTGATGAAGAAAGCGTCTTTCCATCTGGTCAAACACCATTAAAGTGAGGATATGATTTATATGAGAAAAAAGGAAGATTGATATTCCTTTTTTTTTTTTTGAGACAGAGTCTCAATCCATCCCCTAGGCTGGAGTGTAATGGCGCAGTCTCTGCTCACTGCAACCTCTGCCTCTTGGGTTCAAGTGATTCTCCTGCCTTAGCCTCCCGAGTAGCTGGGATTACAGGCACGCACCACCACGCTCAGCTAATTTTTGTATTTATTTAATTCATTTTTTTAGTAGAGACGGGGTTTCACCATATTGGCCAGGCTGGTCTTGAACTCCTGACCTCGTGATCTGCCTGCCTTGGCCTCCCAAAGTGCTGGAATAACAGGTGTGACCCACTGCACCCAGCCAAAAGACTGATATTCTATGAAACTTCTTGGTAAATCCACGTGAGAGAGAAAGTTTTTATTCTGTACTCAACATAGTTCCATTACAAGCATTTTTCAAACATTTAAACTGGATTGCTACTTACAAAATTTTAATATAGATAAGACTAGTTCATGAACATATCTCCTGTATAAATACAGGTACCAGTATGTAAACATATATTTCTTGTGTTTAAAATTTAAAAAATCATACTACATTTTAGGATATGGCAAAGCTTAAGAGATTCCAAGATAGTCATGGATAAGTAATAAGTCACTTGTCATTGTTCTAAACAAAATTAGTGAATTAGTTAGCTAACCTATGTTTTGAGCTGTTTTCTTTCAGAATTGGAATGCCAGCTGAGTGACCCTCTTTTTCTCATGTGGGTGCACACAAGCATACTCCAATCGAAATATCTTCCCCACACATTCTACCATGTGGTAGTACCTAGTGAGTACTAACCTACTCACTAGGTTAGTAGAGACTTGTATTAGAATTCAGACATCCTTGGGAGGGTTAAACTCAGCATCAAGTGACTCATACTTTCACGTTAAATGTATGATTTCTATGCAAATTGAGAGTAGACTAAATGTGAATTCTACTTAAAAGAGAGGATTTCAGAGTACTGTGGAATAGGACACGCCAAGGCCCTTGTCACAGCCTAAGACAGACCAAAGACAACATAAAAGTGAGTGTGTGTCTGTGCAAGTGTGCATGTGCATATGTGTGAAGTATAAAGGGCCCAAGGAGGGCTATAGAGATAGATGGGTAAGAGTCGAAAAATAGATTTAACTTGGACTGCTCTTCTGTTCAAGATGCTTTTGGCTGCTGCACCCTTTGCAATGGCTCCAGAAAATCACCAATAGCATGGGGCTTCATGCACAGATGCTCTAAGTGCTACTCGACTTACCCAACTTTATAAAAGGAGGGATGTGCACAGTTAGTACATCTGTGATATTTGCTTTGGGATCAGAAATACTAACTGGGACAGTGGTTTTCCTTGATATAGGGAGGTGTTCATCTTAAAAATGACTGGAAAAGTGGCTTGATTTGGTCTTCAATATCTAATCATGAAATGGATATACTTTATAACCAGGGTATACAGTTTGGGAGTTTTGACTGATTATAATTTATGTCATTTCTTTTAAAAGGTTGAGAGATTCAAATGCCTTGATACTGATATATTAATGACACATTGGAGATGCATTTTTTGGGTTTTAGCATACTGAATTGAAAGTCAGTCAATAGAATATACATTGATTCCAGGGTAAATGTCCCAAATTTGAGAAAAGACGTTATCCTGAAAGGTGAGAAATACCTCACGGTCCCAAACAATATGTTGTTTCATTACATTGTTTGTGGGACAAGAAGGGAAGGGGGTTGGATGCAGGATTAAAACAAGTGAAACTGTCACATAGAAACATGAATTCTGGTTGGGACAGTCTCAAAATGCTGCAGGTGATTGTAAAGCTTGCTGAGATTGACTAGTCTCTCCTATTGTTTTTATGCTGGATTTTGCCTGACTTTTGTTCCATAAAAAATAAGACACTAGAAAGGCTTTTTGGTTTTTACAATTATTCATCAGTTTCTATTTTCACATAGCTTTGGGGCACTGTAGAGGATCCCTTGTATATTTTAGAATGCCTATGTGGGGGAAAGAATCACAAGTAGTAAAGAGCTTACCTTGATTTTTGGAATAGATATGTTTTAACCAAGTGTAGTAAAGTGAATATTCTACTTTCTAGTCATTTGTTACAGAATCAGGCACTACTACCTCCCCACTGTCACGATAAGTAGCTGTAGTCTTTCTATAACTTAGGACTGGTGTCAGGTGATTTTTGATGGGTAAATTTTTGACTGTCTTATTTCAGCCCTGAAGTTTAGAATTTTGTTGACATACACAGGATTCTTTAATAGCCTTCTATTTAGTCTTCTATTTGCCACTTCTTATTTTGAACTCATCTTATATGTTATTATGAGACAAATGTTCTTTAAACATTACTTTTTTTTTGAGCAATTGCTTCTTGAAGAACCAATTTTCTATTGCTCCTGTGTATAATCCGCATTTCTCTTTCTGGATTTGAAGGTCATCCTCAGTTTTGCTCCACTTGATCTCGTGTTAATTTCCTGCCCCTCCTCATCATGAAAAGTACTCCAGCCTGCAACTAAGCCCTTCTCCTCACCCTCTATCGTTGTCTCTACGCCTGCCTTATGCTATTGCTTTTCCCAAGAGTAGCCACCCCACCCTCTTCTTCCTCCTTTTTATACCTTACTGAGCTTTAAGTTTCACCTTAATTTCTACCTGTATAATAACAAAGTAGCTTGCATTCATTGAGACTCCACAATAGGCTAGCCACTATTCTCAACACATGTCATGTATATGTCGTTAAATGTTGATATCACCCTGTTGGGGAGGATTCTTCCTCTACCCTCTAAGGGTCTCTGGCAGTACCTAAGAATTAAATTAAACTGAGGTGTCTGGGTGTGGTGGCTCACGCCTGTAATCCCAGCACTTTGGGAGGCTGAGGCAGGCAGATCACAAGGTCAGAAGTTCGAGACCAGACTGGCCAATATGGTGAAACCCCATTTCCACTAAAAATATAAAAATTAGCTGGGCATAGTGGTGGGTGCATATAGTCCCAGCTACTTGGGAGGCTGACTCAGGAGAATCGCTTGAACTGGGGAGGCGGAGGTTACAGTGAGCCAACATCACGCCACTGCACTCCAGCCTGGGCAACAGAGTGAGACTCTGTCTCAAAAAAAGAAAAAAAGGAAACTGAGGTAACACAGATCACAGATCAACAGGAGAATAACATACACATTTTGCTAAAATTTTACATATATGTGGAAGTCCTTACAAAAAAAATAAAAAAATACAGACCCAAAGAAGTGACCAAAACAGATAGCCTATATACCTTTTAGACAAAGAAAGGATAAATTTTTAAAGAAATGATAAGACAAAGGGATTTGGGCTAGGGGCAATAAATTGTAGGGAAGAAACTAACAGATATATTGGGGGAAACTAGTAGAAGATAAAGGTTATTTTAGCAAGCTTGTTTGAACAGATTCGTTTCAGCATTGATTCCCAGTCTCTGGTGATTAGAGTGTTCCTCTTTTCTTGGTACAGGGAGAGCACCTTTCTCAAATGAAATTTCTGTTTTTTTTTTAATGGCCCATTTTTAGGTAGCAAAGGGGAGGTCAGAGACCCCTTCCTGCATCTGCTGTTCCTCAAGTATCTCCAACTCAAAATAATCAATATGCCCAAATAGCATATTTTGAGGTGGCATGTCCTGAACTCCTTCAAACTGTATAAGGTAGTTCTACATCTCCACTTTACAAATAATGGCATTGAGGCACAAAGGAGGAAACTGACTAAGGGACACAGTTGTGAAGTCGCTCCACTGGGACACAAAGCCAGCTGCCTGCCCCACATCCTGTTCTCTCTGCCACTCTGCTGCCCTTCTCTTCAGTCTTCTCAGACTCTCCAGCTCATTCTGCTTTCCTCTATCTATGAACTTATATGGTAGCTGTTTTCAAAACCATACAGTTTATTATTTCATTGTGACGAGTTCATGCATGTTAGTTTTTTCTGAGCAACTACATAGCAAGATATCTTGAAATGATTTCTATGCCTCATTCTACTTTCTTTCCAAAGCAGTCCTGGCTCCTGGTAAAAACTCATTAAATACTTTGTGATTGATAGATAATGCAAATAATAGAGATAGGAGGCAGGGGAATTCTGGGCAGAAGAATGTGGGTCCCCAGCAAGGGCCCCAACCTCAAGCCTGAAACCACAGCCCAAAGTGAGAACATACATCCCTGTTTTCCCACTCAAATGTTGCCTTTTCCAAAACCACCCATGGCCTGCCCCACTCCCAATCCTGTGCCCATAAAAACCCCAGAACTCAGCCAGCAGAGAGGAGAAGCAGCCGGATGTGGAAGACTATGGTTAGATGTCGGAGAGAGTGACTTTACTTCAGAGGGACAGCTTGATGTCATAGCTCTGGAGAGGAATCCGGCCGTTCCTCCTCCGTCCCCTTTCCAGCTCCCCTTCCCACTGAGAGCCACTTTCATCGATAATAAAATCCCCTGCACTTACCATCTCCAATTTGTTCCTGTGACCTCATTCCTCCTGGATGCCAGACAAGAATTCAGGTGCCATGAGTGCAGGTACCAAAGGCCGTCACACTGACCTTCCACTGAGCTTTTAACACTTAGGCCATCCAGCCATTCATGGATGTCAAAGTTGAAAGGGCACGGTAACACTCCTTCTAGGGCTTCAGGTGTTGCAGGCACCCCCCTAGATGCTGCTGTGGGGTCTGCACAAAGTTTTGCTCCTGCTGGCACCCAAAAACACTCACCCTGGCTCCTTTGTCCACTCACCTGTGCTCACCCTCCCACAAAAGGTGGAACACAACTGGGCCAAGCAAGTGGAGCCTGACCCTGCCAGCACCAAAGAAGCCAGCTAGTTCTAGCGCCATGCACTCCAGTTCCTGCCTGTGAAGGCATCAGGGAAGTATCATGCTTCACAAAGACAGCTCTCCTCCCCTCCTGTGATACAAATAATTGTATTGATTTTTGTAATTCACTCTGACTGTATAGACCAAGTGCCTTCAAGCATGGTGACATACTAAAAAGTATACATTTCATGTGACTGATCTACAAAGTAGCCCTCAGCTTAGCTGAGAGTTGACTAGCATCCTGCAATGGTTTCTGAGTTGGGCTCCAGTGGATCTGAATTATTCAGTTTTCTTTTTTCTCTTTTTTTTTCTTTCTTTCCTTTTTTTTTTTTTTTTTTTTTTTGAGACAGAGTCTCACTCTGTTGCCCAGGCTGGAGTACAGTGGTGTGATCTTGGTTCACTGCAGCCTCCACCTCCTGGGCTCAAGTGATAATCCCACATCAGCCTCTTGAATAGCTGAGACTACAGGCACGCACTACAACACCCCAGGTAATTTTTGTAGTTTTTGTAGAGACAAAGTTTTACCATGTTGTCCAGGCTGGTCTCAAATTCCTGGGCTCAAGCCATCCACACGCCTCAGCCTCCTAAAGTGCTGGGATTACAGGTGTGAATCACTATGCCCAGCCTTCAGTTTTCATTTGCATTGTTCTGAAACAATTTTTTAACATTCCACGTTATACAAACATCACACAAACAAGAAGATTACACCATTTGTGATACATATGCAGTTATAGTTCACATAATAGGAGACACTATTCAACTACCTTAAAATCAGCTTACTGAGCACCAGAAACAACATGATTCAGATATTGGCTTAAAAGTCCATTATCACTGTGATTTTGCTGATTTTTCTTTTTTTAAAAAAACCATATGATGATTATGACTTGAGGTAATATCCGGGATTGATACTGGAATAATTCTTGAAGGATGGTGGCTGGGGACAGAGGCCTGGTAATCAAGCAGACCTGATTTGGAATCTCAGCTGTACCACTGATTAACGTGGCAATTTTAGCAAGAAACTTAGCTTCTCTGAACAACTACTTCTTGATATCTAAAGTAGGAATAATAACCCCTACTCTGCAGGGTTGCTATGAGAATTAAATTCAATAATGCATATAAAGGAATTATACTTTTTGCCATATGGTAATTGCTCAATAAAAAGTTTTTATTAGTGGTAATCATGTATCCATAAGCATAGTAATTGATATATGCTGACTCACCTGAAAAAATGGCAAGTAGAATTTGGAAATGACAGCCTCTTTTCTTCCTTGTTTCCTTCTTTGCTTCCATCCTTCCTTCCTTTCCTCTTTCTTTCCTGTCTTCTTTTTTCCATCTCTCTCTCCTCCTTTTCTTTTTCTCTTCTTTGTTTCTTTCTGAGGCATAATTTACATATAATAACATGTATTTATTTTGATGTACAATTTGATGGATTTTGTTCAATGTATGCAGTCAAGTAAATGTCCTCACACTGAAGCTATAAAATAGTGCCATCACCCTAAAACATTTCCTCATGTCCTTTTTCAATCAAGTACTCACTCCCATTCTCAACCTCAGGCAACCACTCATCTGTTTTGGATCACGATAGTTTGGTCATTTCTAGAATTCCATATACATGGAAACATAAATTGTATAGTTTTTTACATTCAATTTCTTTCACTTAGCATACTTTTTGTGATTGACTCATGTTAAGTGTAATAATATTTTGTTTATTTTTATCGCTTAGTAATGTTTCATGGTACGAATATATCACAGTTTGTCTATTCACTAGCTGATAGACATTTGGGTTGTTTTAATTTTTGGCTGTAGGAATACTGTTGCTATAAACACTTGATTGCAAGCTTTCGTGTGAATTTACTCTCCTTACAGGTCTTAGTGTTCCCAGAAAAAGGACACTGGGTTACAATGGGAAGTACAGCACATCAGAGCATCTAAATTTTGTCTTCTCCTTGCCTCTAGTGATGATAATGAGAGTAATAAAGCCGACTTTCATTTATCTAGCCTGTTTCCTCCTCTCAGAGAGGCTGCTCTCACAGCCCCCGCAGTCCCCAAAGAGTCAGGTTAGCTTGTCATTGAGTCATTAAGCTGTGGTAGACACCTGCCTCAAACTGGACCAAATGGATTTTCTCCCCTGAGAATGTGAAATTCAGAAACAGGGGCTTTTAAACTTAATTATGCATGCTTAAACTAGAGGTAAAGTAGACTTAGCTAGGATGGGCAATTTGAGTCGAATACCAAGAGAACAGAGATCTCCAGTGTGAGGAGAGAAAGAGACAGTGAGAGTGAGAGCGAGAGAGAGAGAGAGAGACTGAGACTGCAGATAAGCAATGAAATCCAGAAATAAGAGACTAGATTTCAAGACAGAGAAGTGAGCTATATCTATTTCACCCTCTTTCAGTACTCTAAGATGCCACAAAATCCTTTAAACTCTGTGGTTTTGCCAGATGCTCTGAAAGTGTTCCAGGGAACTCTCACTTTGGTTTGAACTAGGTTCAGCAGGCTTTTGTTTCTGACAAATAAAATAACCAAATAATCCCTGACTGAGACAAATCATAATTGTTATGAAGATTTGTTGAATCCTAACTATCTACCTACTTTAATAATTATTCCATTATTCTTTTCTTACATTGGATCAGCAAAACAACCCTGTAAGGAAGGATTTTTCTTTGAAGGAACTGAACTAAGAAATAAGTTCAGTTAGTAGAGAAATTAAGTAGTTTGTATAAGGTTACATGTTTGGAGAGCAGCAGGCCTGGAGACTAAATTCTGAACTGCTTTTCCCCAAGGTCTCTGATGGAAAGAGCGGTCCCATGCTGGACCCTGGGTGTGACATGAAGGAGGTGGCATAGGGCTCCATACAGCTCCCCCAGCTTGGTGATCTCTCTTTATATATCTAAGGAAGTGAGTGGAATAATAGGCGTTGAGAGGGCTCCTGTCTATGGACTCCACTTTCTCTGTGAATCTAGATTATTTGCTGATAATAAGGGAAGATTTGATAGCATGGGATATTTGAAGGAAGTCATTTGTGAATGCTATCAGATGCCAACTTGGAAATGCAGAAAGATTATAAGCCAGTATGGTCCTATAAGGACTATATTTCATGTAAGTAAAGTTGAGAGAAATAGAGACATTTCCCTCCTATATGTTTGCCTATTGGTTTGTTCTTTTATTCATTTTGTGGAGGAAACACATGACTTAAAAAAAATGTAAACTATTTCTGTTTCTTCTTATGAGTGAATCGTGGTGGGAAAGACTTCATGGACAGAGTGAAAATGAAAGAAATGCTTTCTAAAGCAAAACACAGAAAAGGAGAGAGCTGGCTAGGGGGTGATGAGGAATATGAAAAGACTCCAGGAGTTATAAGGGAGAACTCAGAAGTTACAGTGATTCCCCTGCCTGGTGGGCTTCAGAAGCATTTGTGGAATGAGTGGAGCATAAGTTTTAGTCATGCAATTTGGATACGAATAGAGACTTTGCACTATCTGGCCTTTCACCACTTCCTTATCTTTTCTCAGCTTGGGCCTTCTCATGAGAAACTGAGGATTGTTACACCTCACAGGCTAGTTGTATCAACTAAATGGGCTGTCCAGGAGTGGTGGCTCCTGCCTGTAATCCCAGCACTTTGGGAGGCCAAGGTGGGTGGATCACAAGGTAAGGAGTTTGAGCCCAGCCTGACCAACATGGCGAAAACCTGTCTCTACTAAAAATACAAAAATTAGCTGGGCATGGTTGCGCGTGCCAGTAATCCCAGCTACTCAGGAGGCTGAGGCAGGAGAATTGCTTGAACCTGGGAGGCGGAGGTTGCAGTGAGCAAGACTGCACCATTGCACTCCAGCCTGGGCAATAGAGTGAGACTCTGTCTCAAAAACAAAAAACAAACAAACAAAAGAACCTAAATGGGTTAATGCAAGTAAAATACTAAGCCTGCTGATATAGAGCAGGTGCTCAGTAAATATCAGGTTTCTTATCACCACTTCATACTGTTCTTTGAGACATTCATTGGTTTTTCAACTGTTTGCCTTTAGGATTTCCTCTGGTCTGGACAACTGAAGAGGTTCACAGTGTTGCATGTCATTTCCTGGCCTACAGTGAAGTGACGATTCTACGCTCAAACACAAATTTAGATGCAAATATCACAGACTTATTTGTAGTTATTAATTTAAATTGGTCAAAACACCTTCTTAGTTACAGATACCAAAGAGCTTAAATATGTGGTTTAAAGCATTAGACACAAAAGCTATTACAGCTTTGCGTGGTTCAGGGATGATGGGTATCCCTTGATCCTAAGGCCTAGTGAATGGTGTCTTCTGTAGAAGACAGAGAGGATAAGAGTGGGGACTAACAATTCAATCTTATACCAAAGATAAATAAATCTGTATGGATATCAACATAGGTATATAGGTATAGATAAATAGGTATAAATATATATGGATATAGTTCTAATGCATACTACTTTACACTCTGCATGCAAAATATATTAGTTGATTGCTTTTATATTTAGCCTTGAATATTCTTTTGTGCAGAAAGACTTTATAAAATCAATGTGACTCCAAGAAAGTATTAGCAGGAATTCAGGCCTTGACAAAGACAAGCTTATGGAGCAGGTAAAAAGTTTCGTAATTGGGTCCTCCAAAGTTGTTGTGCTAAATACAAACAGAACTGTCAGAGCAGGCTTTTGACATTTGTCCATTTATTCTTGCACTAAAATTAGCAATTTAAAAATAGTTGGAAAGAAATAAGTGGCTATTTTTGAACACCATCCTCTGAAAGTACAGCAGATAAAAACAAAACAGAACAAATATATGGAAAAATATGTAGCTGATATCAGGGAAGCCCAAAAAAAACCTTAGAGTTACACGTTTTCCAAGATCTCAACTGAGCTTCTGAACCACTCCCAGTCAAATCAAACTCAATTATTTGTAAAGATGCTGTGTAATGATTGGTAGAAAGTGAAGACACACAGGATATGTCTCCATCAGCTCTTAACACGCATTGGCTCCCAAACCTTACAATAACTCAAACTTCTCCTGCAAGTTTGATCCACTAAGTGATCCTGAACTAATACAAGCAGCCCAGGCATGATGGCATCACCCCAGCACAGAACACTTCCTCCAGGCATACATTGTCTGTGAGCTTCAAATTGCTTCTTGTCCTGTATTGTTTCCAGATGATGAGTTTTCCATAACTGCTGTCTCTTGCTAGAAAATCTTATATTCCAGCATCTACCTTTAAAGGCAACTATCAAAACAATAGTCTTTAAAGATCTGCAGGCACCTGTGGAGATGAGACTCATGATTACTCTGATGAAATTGTCTTTGAACATACCAATGAAGAGTTATTTTTATTTGGGAAAAAGTGTAGAAATAAGAAAATAGCATAGTAAGTCTGCTCATAACTTTTGTACAGCTTCAGCCTTTTCATGAAACATAACTCAGATGATCTTCCTCTGAATTAGTGAACCCTGGTGTTAGTTATATAACCAGGGGACCATGGTGTCAGCCTTGTTATTTTAAGGGTCTTTTCCAGTCTGCAAGACCCAACCAATTTCCTTCACCTTTCACATGTGGACTTCTCATTGTTACTAAAATAACCATCCCTCCCTGCTCATCTCTACACATACTTTAGGACTTATTGATCTCATGGACGTTCATTTGTCTCACAAACTTGGTGATATAGAAACTGCATTTTCTGCTTTGGCACACCCCTTAGAGAGCCTAGTGTGGTTCAGACAAACCTGATGAGATGAACAACTTCGTGGTCTCCATTTTCTCATCTGTAAAACTGGGCAAGTTATTATAAAGATTGTGGCACTATACATGAAAGTGCTAAATACAGCAGGCACAGATGAAAGGAAATCTTTCCCTCTCCTAGCACAATGCTATGGATGCAAACAAGTACATTGTTTTACCTTTACATATCATAAGTTACCCAGAGTTTTCTCCTTCATGTATGAAGAGAGTACTAATTCATCATCACCAAAGCATGAGCATATTTAGAACTGGATTTTAAGTTTTGTAAAGATGTGCAAACTTCCCAGGTGCCAGTAGCAGGCTTGTGTAGATGTTGTCCTCATCAAGGATCAGGGACTGCTTGGTGTCATGTTCCTGTTGAGGAATGCCTGCACCTCTGACCAGCCTCAAACACTGCTGTAGAGGAAAGATTAGAAACAGAAATTATGTAAAATGCAGATCATTGACTGAACATTTGACTGTTCAAGGAGTTGCATTTTACTGCTTGGGATACCTTTTAAAGTGAAGAAGGAGATGAAAAGGAGGAAGGGGGAGGGAAGGGAGGAGAAAAAGAAGAGGAGGAAGGTGAGAAGAGAGAAACTTGCTCCATAATTTACAAGGCTCTTTTTTTCACAGTGGGATTATTATTTCGCATTATCACATGAATCAATCTTCATTACTTTTCTTAATTCCATCTTCATTCTCACTTCACCTTGTCCTTTTATATATGTTCTCTCAACTTGGGAATAAGAAACTGGACCTTTACAGCTGGGCACAGTGGCTAACACCTGTAATCCCAGCACTTTGGGAGGCCGAGGCAGGTGGATTGTGAGGTCAGGAGTTCGAGACTAGCCTGACCAACATGGTGAAACCCTGTCTCTACTAAAAATACAAAAAATTAGCCAGGTGTGGTGGTGGGCACCTGTAATCCCAGCTACTCAGGAGGCTGAGGCAGGAGAATTGCTTGAAACCGGAAGGTAGAGGTGGCAGTGAGCCAAGATTGCACCACTGCACTCCAGCCGGGGCAACAAGAGTGAAACTCTGTCTCAAAAAAAAAAAAAAAAAAAGATACTAGACCTTTACTAGACTAAATGTATCTGAATATCTGAGGCTTTAGAAAAACAGAAGAAAGGAAGGAAGGAAGGAAGGGAGGGAGGGAGGGAGGAGAAAGAAAGAAAGAAGAAACAGACAAAATAAAAGCCTTGGAATTGCTATAGAAAGGATTAGATTAGATGACTAGCTAAGACCTCTTCTTGTGTCTGTATTTTGGGAAGAGAAGGCATGAATTTCCCCTTTTAGTTATGTAAAGCATATTTTTATATTGAGAACCTCTTGTATAAGGACAGGTGAATTAATATACTCATTGAAAATCAAATGACTTCAGAGCTCAAAAAGATCTTGAGAATATCTGGCACAGTGTTTTTGAAACTTTAAAGAAATCAACATAATTATTCCCATTAATATTTCAATGAAGTAAAATTCACTCTAAATGCATAAAATATGGGAAACCTGGCTACTAGGGTTTGAATCAAAAGCAGGGTTTGTGTTATCCAAGGCATCTTTCTTCCCCTTCACTGTCCTTCTCTTTCTCCAAGGTTAAGTCTGAGGAGTTTTCAAGAAAACCTAAAATTCAGTGGAACCCATTCTACCTCCATCATAATGTGAAAAGAATCTGTGGTCTAATCTGATTAAATAATTTGCTCGTGGCTAGCTGATAAAAAGCACTGTAGCTAACATATATTGAGTGATGAACCCTGACTAGATGCATGATTTGAAGTACCTAATCTCCCCACCAACTCTGTGATGTACACACCCTTATGACACAAATTTTATAGAGAAGGAAACTGAGGTCAGAGAGCTTATGTGATTAGAAGCAAATCCATGACTAGACCTTGGTGTCCTTAACCCTCAGGGCAATGCTTTTGGCACTCTACAATCTTACCTCCTAGAAACACCTTCAAATCCACCCTATAATTAGAACTGAATTTTAGCATCTACAAAAATTCACAGTTCACTTTTAGTTCTCTAGTTTCCTGGGTTCTTTCCAGGAACTTAAGTTATTTTGAGTCCAGAGAAGCTTAAGGCATTGACATTCCACATGCCCTCAGGATTTAACTTAAGTCCCAGGCTGTTTCAATACCAAAGATTTTGCCTCAAACTTTGCCACCAACTGAGAACTTGGGGATGTGAAAACCACTGAGGCAGCAATGGCAAAGAGAAGAGTGAGAAGGGCCTTTCTACGATTCATGTGCAGAATTAGATTTGTGTACCACCTGTGATAACTGGGAAAGATCTTTTTTTCTGTTTTCTTTTTTCCTTTTTTTTCCATGTTGGAGGCAGGAATAAAGCAGGTGAGGGTTCCATCAGAGTATCTGCCCTAATTCCCTATAACAGCAACAAGAGTTACCCATTACTCCTATTACCAATAGATATCATGGCTTCACTCCTAAACCATACTCAGAGCATTCACTTGTTGCTGTTAATAAGGAAAAGCAAGTTGTGCATAAGCAGTATTATACAGCACGCTACAATACAGTTTGTAGCTATTTGCTTAACTGAAATCTAGGTACAAGCCTCTTCAAATAACAGATCTTCTTTTTCTGTATGTTCTTAAAGAGAAAGAGGAAAGCGAAAAGAAACATGCCTGGAGTGAGCATTTATCACCAAGACAATTTCCAATTTCATCTTAGGATCAGGTTTACTTCCCAATATTCTACAACCGTACCATTTTATCATGGGCATAAACATTGAGAATAATGACTCTTGTGTCTTTTCAGAGCCTAATTTGTGATGAGAGAATTTTAATGTTGGAAACAAACTTTAAAGGTACCAAGGTCCAGATGTCTAATATACCCTAGAATCTCTTTGCAGCACATCGGCAACAGACATCTGGCCCACCTGTGATGCTCTAATAAGTCCAGGCAAGAGGACCATAGCACTTTAGAAAGACATGAGGCTTACTGAAGATATGACTTACAAATAGAGCTTTTGGTACAGTGCAGTCTGAAACTAATTTTCCTAAAAATAAAATGCTCACCTAGGTCTCAAATAAAGGTGTCTCGCTCCTCAGATAGATAGAAAGTAGTAAAACACCCAACCTAAAAAGTCAGAATAAAAATATTGTGTATCCAAAAAAAAAGTTTTAGAAATGTATTTAGTTACCACTTGGAGCCAGAGGTAGTTGCCAACCCAATTTCATTGTAAGTGAAATTTCTAGGGTATTAAAAATGTCTCTCCTCTTCTTCTGCCTCTTCCTTTTCCTTCTTCTTTTTCTGTTGATTTTTTATCATTTAATTTTGATCCACAATTCTGTATAACATCTACATCTCATATCAACCTTTTTTTTTTCTAGAATTATTCTACTCCCTGGATCAGTCCCCAAGATGTTTAACTTCATTATGGATCTCCTTAGCGCTGGTGCTAAGGTTGAAACATTAATTCTCCGCATGCTGAGAGTCTCTATCTGCCAAAAGTCTCTGTCCAAATAAATATGTAACTACTGATTCTATAGCATGCATTAGAATCATGCAGAGGGCTTGTTAAAACACAGCTTGCTGGGCCCCACCCTCGTAAGTCTCTGATTCAGTAGATCTGAGAGATCCCAAGAATTTGCATTTTTAGCATCTTCCCAGATCCTGCAGATGTTACTGGCTCAGCAACAACACTTAGAACAACTGTTCTAGAAAGAGAGTCCCTAGAATTGTTGCATTGTAGTTAAAGATGGTGGGAATGGGAGGAAGGCATTGCTCTACACCAGGCTGTTATGGGCAAATTCGGGAGATAATTGTGATGAGGTTGAAAGGTTTGAATTTAGTCTCCAAATTTCAGTCAGAGAGTAAGATTCATTAAGGCTTTTTTCCACCCCCCTGCAAAGTCCATTCTTCCAGCCAGCTCTTGCTCCAGCCCTGCTGTGATGAGACTCTGCTGTTTTCTGTTTTAGCTACTTCTGCAGCTCTCTCAACCCTGGAAAACATGAAGAAAGATGATGATTTTGTTCTCAGCTCTTACTCTTTAGCTTTTGGACAGCCATCAAAAGTACATTTTAAGGAAAAGGGGGATAATATGTATACTAGGAGAAATGCCTTGTATTAGACTGGCTCTATGCTTAGGTCCCCATGGAAACAGGATTAGATCAGTGATTTGCTTTTACTTAATGTACTATTGAGGAGAAAAATGCTTCTCTTTTATTATTCAAATGCTTTGCTTGTACTTTACCAAATTACAAGAAAGCAATACCAAATGCAGGCTTCTAAATAGTTTAAACTGGTTTACCACATTAAACTCAAAAGAGAGTATTTCATTAAAAAATATAAATGGACTGGAGCTGTTTTCTGAGAATACACTGTTGGGCTTTTTTTAAACTTCTACTTTTGTTTTATGAACCGAACTACTGGTGTTTAACACTCAAAGATGCTAAGCTTTTAGGTAATATTTGTTGTAGGAATTCTTAAAAGCCACAGATACTGCTAATGGGGAAAAAACAACTTTTCTTATGTTGGGGTTATAGCAACTTTGGTGGATAACAGTTAATACAATTAGTTTTCCATCAGTTTCTCAAAATGCATTTTTTTTTTTCTAACTAACTTTAGGGTATTCGGTATCCTTGGCATTGATTTAGTGAGATCTTCATTACATGGCATTTCAGTTTAGTTTCCATTGCAGATTTGATATCACAGGTAATAATGGAATCTTTAGGGTTTGAAGAAGCTGACCTTTCTTTAAAAGATCTAATCATTTCATGGACAAGTTCAAGTGGTATTTCTATTAAGAAATCAGGGTATGGCTGGGCAGAGTGGCTCATGCCTGTAATCCCAACACTTTGGGAGGCCAAGGCGGGAGGATCACCTGATGTCAGGAGTTTGAGACCAGCCTGGCCAACATGGCGAAACCCCGTCTCTGCTAAAAATATAAAATTAGCCATGTGTGGTGTCACATGCCTGTAGTCCCAGCTACTCGGGAGGCTGAGACAGGAGAATTGCTTGAACCCAGGAGACGGAGGCTACAATGAGCTGAGATCACACCACTGCACTCCAGCCTCGGTGATATAGAGTGAGACTCTGTCTCAAAAAAAAAAAAAAAAAAAAAAAAAAAGGATCTGTCTTCATGGTAAGATAATCAGGACTTTAAGGAAGTGTGTAAGACATTTTACTCATATTTTTATTACCAATTTACATTATGGTTTCTAAGGTCATTATGTGAATCCAAATACCATCTTGAAATGAAAACACATTAAGCTATTTTTAACCTGCAAATTATTTGATCAGCTGCCTCAGATACATGAAGAATCTGATGGCAGGGGCACAGAACAGCTAAAGTTTAATGGGAAAGCTGGTACTATCCAAGTCAGTGAGGTGAACACCCAGCTGCAGAGCGGAGGCTCAGATATGGTGAGTGCCAAGACGAATCAAGCCACAAAAGGAATGTGGAGGACCTCTGAGGTTTAGCTTCATATATTGGGCAATGTTTCTATAGGCAGTCATTGGCCTTTCATCTTCGTCTTCTGTACCGATTCACTCATTTCATTTGTAGAGTCTTCCTCAACATATTGTTTAAAAAATTCAAGATTTTTCAAATTTGGTTTTAGGATTTCAAAAACAATCAGGACTAGTATGAGCTATGCTTTTTTTTTTTTTTTTTTTTTTTTTTTTTAGATAGAGTCCTGCTCTGTCACCCAGGCTGGAATGCAGTGGCCAATTTCGGCTTACTGCAACCTCTGCCTCCCAGGTTCAGGTGATTCTCCTGCCTCAACATCCTGAATAGCTGGGATTACAGGTACCCACCACCACGCCTGGCTAATTTTTGTATTTTTAGTAGAGACGGTGTTTTGCCATGTTGGCCAGGCTGGTCTCAAACTCCCGACCTCAGGTAGTCCACCTGCCTCAGCCTCCCAACGTGCTAGGATTATAGGCATGAGCCACCGAGCAGGGCATATTCATTGTTTTTTTGTTAATTCTCTAAGGATGAACTTTTGGGCCATGTTGGACTGACAGATTCTGTCCTTTGCTCTGCTTATGTTCTCCCTTCTATTTTCAGGTAGTGATTAAGATTGTGAAGACAGAAGATCTGAATTAGCAATTTTGCAGGCAGCTGACTTAATAATTTAGACTAAAATTCCTTCCAGGATGCTTGCTCACCTCCTGCATGTGGTGTCCTAGAAAGCCTCTTGTTTCTCCAGCTGTCCTCCCCAGCAGCATTGGCATCACCTGGGAGATTGCTAGAGATGCAGATCCCAGGCCCTCTCAGATCCATGGAGTCATCATCTGCATTTTAGCAAGAGTTCCAGGTGATTCGCATGCACATTATAGTTTGAAAAATATTGGTAAATATTATTGTCATCATAGCGGGTTATCCACCTACTGGTTTTAGCTCTGCCACTATCTAATTGTATGACCCTTTGCCAGTCAGCTCAGCTTTTCAAACTGTGTTTCATGGAGCTGTATCCATTCAGTTTATTACTCAGAGGCTGGGTAGTAAGGTCAGCAGCTCCCATCTGGGCCCTGAGCGACTCCAGTTTTATTAGTTTTTATCTGTTAGGCTTTAACTTAAGACACTGTTTGAAGAAAAGGTTTGCCTGTGAAAGAGATCGAAGGCCTACTGTCTCTGATGAGTCTTAAAGTCATTTCCAGATCTGAATTTTCTATGATTATAATATCATTCATCGATAGGAATTGTTTCCTTAAAGAAAAGGAAAAATCTCTTCATTTCTATACATGTGCCAGGTTGACATTTGTCAGGTACTGAGGCTGACAGACAGTTTAGCTACCTTTAGGAGGTTCCTTGATCAAGATAGAGAAACTTTGCCAGCCACTGAACTTCTCACTGTTTTCCTCACCTTAGCCACTTAATCCAGGCCTCACCCCATCTGTCACTACAGAAGAACTGTTTATGAGACCTCACTTTACTAGCTTTTATTTCATTATTTTATCAGTGTTGGTTATTTGGGAGCAAACTGACCCTGAACTATCCTTTGGCCAGTGCCATTCACTTTGCATACATTGATCTAAAAAGGCAATTGGGTTCAGAGGTCTGAGATACCCAATGATATTCTACATGTGACAAAGACTTTTCCCGTCCTGCACACCCTGGTAACCTAAAGAAGGCCAAGCATCTCAATTAATTTTCAGTTGACAGTTTCTGCAGCTGAATCCCCGAGTCAGAGTCCCTAAACAAAATTGTTTGCATTCTATAGGAAAATAGGACACATTATTAGCCTAGTTCTAAATCTGGTTCCATCTTTCCTCAAACAACAGCAAATGTTCTTCTCAGATTCATAGCATGGACCATCATCCACTTTTAATGTTTTCCATCCACATAGCTGCATTACCCTATTACTTATTTACAAATTTATTGGCTTTACATGGCATATTTTCTCTAAAGAACTCAGGCAATTGAATGAGTTGTTTTAGAAGTCTACAAAATATACCCTTACTCATTCACCTGTGGGATTTACATGAAGTTATTCCACATTCCTCTTCATGTATTGCGGCAGGGTTGTTATAAAAATACTCACACCTTTAAATCTTCCCAGGAGCACATATATTCTGCTTTCAAACACAACAACCAAGAAAAAAGAAAATTCTACTGAAACAACTGACCAATCTTCTTTCCTTAGAAAAATCAATCTCATCAGTAGCTCATGAAATTCAATTTCCCTGGTCAGGAACAAAGCAGATAATCATCCCCTAATAATATTTATGGATGATAGAAATGCAGAGCAAATAAAATTAGCCTCTAAAACTATCATAAAGTTCCTTGAAACTTTTTTTTTTTTTCTCAAGGGGATTTATGGAGTACTGGTAAGTGTGTTTTTCTCCGTTTCTATTTAGGCCAACACACATCAGAGGCACTCACTAGATATCTGGTGAATGAATGAGGGGTGAGTAAATGAATAAAGTAAAATACAGATGACCCTCAATTTGGACATAATGCATTCCTAGAGACTGCTTCATAAAGGATACTGCTTAAAGGCAAAACACCGACTGCAAGAATGCCACCACTTCTGTCTGTAAAATTCATTACAAATTGACAGCAGGTAAAGTAGCATATATATCTCTTCAGTAGGTAACAGCAAATAAATGGAAAGGCAAAAGAGGACCACAATGAAGCATGAACAATGTATAGAATTCTAGTAAAAGATGATTGCATAAGGACATTGTTACCTTGCTTCTCTTTATGAAAGTGTCCACCAATATGAAGAAAAAGAAGAGAAGAACCACCATCTTCTCCATGACAGCATGCCTAAAGCTAGTCTAATCTTCTCTCTATCTTGAAAGATTTTATGGATCCTCTGAGTCTGCGTATCACAGTCATTTGAAGAGAGAAACAACAACTGCCAATCATGAAACAGAGGATGTGTGAACTAAGTTGATCCAAAGGGGATGCTGAAAGCTTAGCAGAACCAAATACTCAAATAGAAAAAATGTGGCTGATTTGCTTCAACAGCTTTCCAAGATAATATACCAAAGTGGAAACTGATAGCTTCTCCAGATCATACTTGTCCATTCTGTCCCCAATTCTCGGGCAGAACTCTGGTCTAGAGAGAACTTTCCTTATTCCGAGAAGCACCATGAGCAGAAGACCTAAAACAAGACCCATAGAGTAAAGGGACATGGGAAACAAAATGACAAATCTGACATCAGAAAAAAATGAAGAAGAAAATAAATAAAAAATATAGCCTTCATACTTTTAAGTAAAATGAATGTAAACTAGTTGCAAAAGACATAAAATTAATAAAAGATACCAACTTAATAAAAGATATCAAATCTAATCTGTCTCACATGCACACACACACACACACACACACACACACACACACAGTGTCGAAAGGATAATCAGGCAGGCCGATTTTAAGAAATAAATGTAAAAATAAAGTCATCAAAAACTGTCACCGCATTAAGAACCTAAAGAATTAAGAAAGACAACACAGAAAATAGCATCCATGAGCATAGAAGGCTTGAAATAATTACAGAAAAAGAAATGAAACAAAAAAATTAGAAAGTGATTAGATACAATTTTATAGATATGGAAGTCAGACATAGAAGATACAAATTATGATATAAATTATAGTCTAAAAAGAGAATAATATAATACAGGGAAATTTAAAATATTTGTTAAAATAACATCTCCTGAAATCAACTAAAACCAGAATCTTAATGTTAAAAAAAAGCCTATTGTGTTTTAGGAAAATTTTATGTGAAATATCTCCTGATGAATAGAAAGTCTGTGGCCATCCAAGCAAAAAAATCAAGCTAGTTTAAAATTCTTCATGGCAGAATTGAATGCCAGAACACAGAGGAAAAATTGTATAATTATAGATACTATTATCCAAGATTTTTATACCCAGTCAAGCTGTTCTTCAATGTAAAGGCTATATACTAGTGAGCAATCTAGGATATAACACCCATGATCCTTCAAAAAACAAACAAACAAAAAAACCAGCTGATGAAAGAACCTAACCACAGAAGATAAATGAAAGAACTCTGGGTTAAAGAACTCATTGCATTGGTATTGAATCTATATATACTTAGAGATAGGACTAAAAAAACACTCTGGGAATTATGATAATAGAAATATAAATATTACAAATGTATTACTGCATCTTTAATTATGTTTTATTTTTCAGTAATTATATAATCAGTAACTGGGGGACGCAGTTAAGACTTTAAGTTTGGGGAGAAATGATGCCTCTGATTGGTCTTTTTGGGGTGTATTAGTCCGTTCTTAAGCTGCTGATAAAGACATAACTGAGACTGGGCAATTTACAAAATAAAGAGAGGTTTAATAGACTTACAGTTCCACATGGCTGGGGAGGCCTCACAGTCATGGCAGAAGGCAAGGAGGAGCAAGTCACATCTTACACGGATGGCAACAGGCAAAGAGAGAGAACTTGTGCAGGGAAACTCCTCTTTGTAAAACTGTCAGATCTCCTGAGACCCATTCACTATCATGAGAGCAGCATGGAAAAAACTTGCCACCGTGATTCAATTACCTCCCACTGAGTTCCTCCTACAACACATGGGATTTCAAGATGAGATTTGAGTGGGGACATGCAGCCAAACCATATTGGGGGGGTCTTAGGTTAGATTCTCTCGAAACAGATCCTGAGACAGGAATTTGGGTGCCATGGTTATTGAGTGAGTGCTCCTTAGAGGAAGGATGTGGATAAACAGGATGGGGAGACGTTAAATGAAGATGTGGTCTCAGCTTGAGTCCAGCTTCAGTCTGATCCCATAGAGAGTTCTGCAGCAGAAATTTAACCACAGTGCTAGCCCCACTTTGAGGTGAGGGGCTGGACTTTTTTTCTCTTGTGTCAATCAGTCATTGACTGCAGCTGTTCAATAGGGAAGGGATAAATAGGGATGTAACTTTAGAGCTAGATGGCTCTACTTCCATGCTGGGTAATTCCCTGAAAAAGAGAACAGCTGGGGGCTTTAGCACCAGCACCCACAGCAGCAGGGGTCTAGGTGCATCAGCCTGCGAAAGCGAATCTGGGCAGTTTTCCAACGGTGTCTCCTGTAGAGCATTGATAGCTCTGGTTGATGTTAGCTTTCCCTGTCACTGATAGGTCCTTTGTTATCCTTTATTATGGCTTATAAATGTCAGTTTTCAGTGTCTGAATGCATTTCACTGAGAGAAGGAAAGAAAAGAGGCTCTGTAGAGAGAAAAGGAAGTGTGGAAAAGGCTAGACTTTTTTTAAGGAGAGGAAATGTGCCAGTGAGCTTTGTGGAAGTTGTTTCAGCATCGAGCAGTTATACATGTTGCCAGATGTGGAGTCTCAGCAATCTCAGAGGGTCAGCCTCTTTAGCTATGAAGTGTTGCTTTATGCCCTCCAGAAATTATCCCTCTCTCCCCTCCACCTGCTGCTCATCCCATCCCCCATTTCTCTCTACTCACCCTAATGATCCATCTCACAAGAGATGGCATGTCTCAAATGGCAAGAACAGGAAGTGACAAACATAGACCCTGTTGGTAATGTTGAAATGAAAAGAAATCATTGTCTCTGATTAAGATGAGACCAGAAAGAAATTGAAATTGCCCTCTGTAGCATGCACTAGGGAGCACCCAAATTTCTAAGAGAGGACTGGAATGTGGCATTTTGCAAACTTACTTTACAATTGTACCCATTGTCTGTTGACTGTTCAGTGGGAATAATGTTCTATAAAAACATTCTTTAGCAAATGTGGATATAGGCAATGAGATCCAGGGGGTTTTCAAAAAATACAGGTGAAGATGACATTTGTGCTTTAGCAATAACTCTTAAAGAAATGTGGAGGATGGGTTAGAGAGGAAAGAGAATGTCAGGGAGGCCAGTGAGGGCTATTTCAGTAGCCTAAGTAAAAATATTAAAGTCCTGAACTAATCTTAGTAGTTATTAATGCAACCTCCCAGGTAATGCAGGATCCCATATCCCTGACAGAAGAGCCACTGATGCTTCTTTCTCCATGAAACAGCTAATATAAACTGATGTTTGAGTCTAAGCATTAAGAATGTTTTCCTGATAAGGAGCTAAATTAGTCTTTGAAAATCACACCCACAATATTAGTCCTGCTCTTTGAAGCTATGCAGAACAGTTTGCTTGTTCACTAACAAAAAGATGTATATATCAAGTGCTGTCTTACAAGTGGGAATACAAAGGTGAGGAAGACATAGCCCTAGCTCTCAAGGAGCTGAATATCTAGTGAGAAGAAAAAGACATACTCAAGTTTTGTTGCAATAAATTTCAGCAGAGGAAAGCTATAGGGATTTTAGAGGAAGAGGTGAATGACTGTCCAGACATGCTAAGAGGATTCATGGTGCCTTTATGAAATAATCCTTCTGATATAGGAGGGATCAAGTCCATCCTACCCCTACCTCTTGTTTGTTTGTTTCTCAATTTGACCAGTTCTTGAACTTGTTCTTTTATTACATGAATCTAAATTTCATTGAATCCCATTCCTTCTTCCTCTGGAGATTTTGTACTTTTCCAATGTTTTTCTTTAAATGTAGGCTTCCATGATTGGCCATTGTCTCAGCTGTGCTCTGAAGAACGTAGAATTCAGCATAGTGTGCTGGGAAGTGGCAATGTACCCAATGTGTGTGTGGAAGGCTTGCCAGTATATTAGCAATATCTTCCCTCTACCCTGTGAGTTCTCCTTAGAGGTTTAACTCACTTTCTAAGCCTCCAGAAACTGTATCCTATGTTCCTTTATATTGTGTTAGAAATAAAGAATTGGTTAAACTCAAAATAAATAGATGTTAGTGCATTAACACAAGCCTGTACCCATTATAAAAATGTATTTGGCAAAGAAGGTAATGTTTAACCCAAAGAAAAATCCTTTAGGGGAGGGATTTTAGGCACCTTAATGTAAAATACACATTTGGTAAAGAGGCCCTTTAAGTACATTTGAGTCACACCATATATTCAATTTCTGACTTCATAAGAGGCTAGGTCCTAATAAAAATATTGAAGGAACACATGTGTTAAAAGTGTAGTATAACATCTAATATTATTGGATGCTACATAAAAAGCATGGAGCTAAGCAATTCTGCATGTATTATGATCATGCAATTTCAACAACCACTCTATAAGATATATGCTATTATCTCCATTTTAGAGATGAGGAAACTGAGGCTTAGAAGTATTGTTCAAGATCAAGTGAAAGAGGCCTAGTTTTCAGATCAAGAAGCTTTGATTCCAGTTTTGATTTTATCATTTACTGTGATTTTTGCACAAGTCATGTTACTACGTTTAACCTTTTGTTTCTCACCTGTAAAATGAAGGAAGATGACTAAACCATTTCTTGGGGCTGTTCCAGTTGTATGATTTTATGAACATCTCCATGAGACTATTTTTATTTAGCAAATAGCCAAATCTGAGAAAAAGGCAAATTTATTAGTCTTTCTAGAACTCTTTAGCATCCTACCTTTACCATGAAGCATTACTCCACATTGGCTGGCCTGTATTCTTTCCAACTCCTAGGTAGTAGCTCTTCTTTCAAATATCTCCCTCTATTTAGGCACAAGCAAGGTGCTGAAAAGCATGAGAAATATGAGCATAATACAAGGAAATCAATAAGGTTAGGAATCTTCACACGTTTAACTTAATCATGTCAGACACTGAAAACAAAGTCATATTTTATTGCCAAAGAGAAATGCTCTTTGGCAAACCATGATAGTAATCTGATTGTGAACAATGCTTATTCATCATTTCTGGGGCACTGGCTGCTAAGCCAGCCAAGGGGACAGCTGACCTAATGGGCTTGAAGTTGCATTCCTCAACATTAGTTATGTTGTTGTGTGTAATCACCAACACAAAGATAGTGTACATTGGTCAATCAGAAAATATGGGCTTCTTGCTTGTTTCCCATTCTGTTTTTATTGACGATTGGAAAAGAAATTGCACAATGATAGCCAAGAGCGTAAATTTTCTTTGCACCTTTATATAATCCTGTTTCTTATTTTACAATATCTATATTTATTCCTAAAGTTGAGAAGAGGATCAGACATTACAAAACAATCTGGAAAAGGTATGGTAATAATCTAAAATATCCCACAGAAAACACCTTTATGTGTTGCCCTAGGTCACTGAGGCAGTTATAACAAAAAGTACTATAGACTGGATGGTTTAAAGAAAAAAACAGTTATTTCTTGCAGTTCTGGAGACTGGGAAGTCCAAGCTCAAGATATGGCAGATTTAGTGCCTGGTGAGAACCTGCTTCCTGGTTCATAGAAGTCTGTCTTCTTACTGTGTCCTCACATGATGGAAGGAATGAGGGAGCCCTCTTAAGTCTCTTTTATAAGAGCACTAATCCCATTTATGAAGTCTCTACCCTCATTACCTAATCACCTCCCCAAAGCCCCCATCTCCTGGTACCATCACTTTGGTAAAGATTTCAACATATAAATTTAGGGTGGGGGACACAAATATTTAGTTAATTACATGTGTATTTATGTCTTAGAGCAGGTCTTAGTTTCAAATAGTTACACCTATGCAATTATTCCAAACTTCACTTTCCCTGTAATCCTCTCCTTTTGATGTCATATCATTTGTCCACCCTGTAAACAGTTACTCTGGGACATAGTCCATAATTTACACTCCCTTTTCCTTGATTTTACTTTGAGGCTCCTTCTCAGGGCTTCCTTTGGACTCTGTGGTTACCTCTATCATAACTCTTATCACATAGAATGAGATATAATTATGGTTGTGAGATCAATCTTTAGACAAGAGTTTATTGATTGTTTATGACTAGCTTTGTGTTAAATGTGGGGTCACTAAATCCTGCATGCACTTCTTTTCAACCAGGTATTGTTTCAATAATTCCCTCTATCTCTCTATAAAAAATTGAATTCCTTAAAGCTGAGAGTCCTTATGGATCAGAGCAAGTGAGCAGCCCATCACTTTCTACCAATTTGGCTTTTTTACAAAATCCCAGTCCAAATGGGACTATTCCCTAATGTTCTACGGTCGTAACTATTGTCCAGTGTGATTGGCCTGGTTTTCTCAGGCATGAGACATGATGTATTAATTATGATCTGAACAGTGAGCCAGAAGTTAGTGTATCTAGTTTGACAGTATTAACATTTATGGCACATAGTTAAACAAAGACTTTTGATTCTGAGGTAGGAGGAGTTGGGAAGATATGAGCAGAATTTTTATATACAGGAGGATTCTGATTAGAGGATCAACAATTAAAAAGTACAGTTATACACCATTTAATGACAGAGATATGTTCAGAGAAATGTGTTGTTAGGTGATTTTGCCATTGTGCAAACATCACAGAGTATACATACACAAACCTAGATGGTATACCCTGCTACATACCTAGGTTATATGGTACAGCCTATTGCTCCTAAAATACAAACCTGTACAGCATGTTACTCTACTGGATATTGTAGGCAATTGTAGCACAATGATAAGCACGTATATAAACATATCTAAACATAGAAAAGACATAGTCAAAACATTGTGTTATAATCTTATGGGACTACTGCCGTATATATGGTTTGACGTTGTCCAAAATGTCTTTCTGAGACACATGACTATTGGCTCACACAATAAAGAGATAGAACCTTCATAAATGGAGAGTGGAGTGTCAGTGCAAAGTGGGATTAAATCAGGAACTTACTTGAAGATGGAAAAAGGAGGAACACCTTCAGCACCATCACTCCCATCCTCATCCCAAAACACTGATGACTTTACAGCCACCTCCCACACACACTGCAAGCACAGGGCACTGCAAGAAGTTGTGGTTACAGAGTAGACACTGGCTAAGGGATCAGTCTGAGTGCCACTGGTATCTTGTGGAAATACAAGCCAGGGACTATCATAGTCAATGGAAGAGGATTTGTGTTAATGCCCCACAGTCAGCCAGAAGTGCTTGTGACTCAATTCATAGGCACAGTGCCTTTGAAAATTGACTTTCAATCACTTTGTGAGAGTGAACACTGTTACTGCAGGGTCTAGCTGCTCTACCCATTGTTCTAGATGGGAGATAAAGCAGCCTAATTCTAGCTGGATGCTCAATCCAAACTCTAGGATGAGGGTCAAGGCAGGGACTGCACTATCCATTCATGTTTGCTTTTCTGGGACTCCTATAACTGATGCTTTGGATTCGTGGGATGGTTGGTTATGACCAGGGGCTGCACCTGAGGAACTCACTGTAGCTTGATGGTTCATATAGATTTGAGATTACCAAAACGTTATTCAACATTCATACTAGATGGTCTTCAATATACTTCAAATTCAGCATGTTCTGATCTGAACTCACATCTCAACATCACCACACTGTCCCTTTCCTTTTTCTTATATTTTCAAAGAGTATCAGTATCAATCTCATTTGCACCAGGCAGAATCTGAGGAGAAATCCTTGCCACTCCTTCTTCCTTATTCGTCATCAAAGCCTATTGATTTTGCCTCCAAACCATTCGCTTCTGTTCCTCTTTACATATGGACAATGGAAGGAGCTGGCTAACCACTTGGGCTTGTCATTCTTTCTGACCCCTTTCCGCAGATGTATTCTTTGTCCTGTGCCCTGTTCTGCCTTGACCTCGACTTATGCCCTCCAAGTGGGTCTGGCTGAGAAATCACTGGCAAGAGATGGGCATTGGGAAGGGGAGATAGGAAAATATTTACCTCCATCCCTTGCTTTGTCAGCTATTCTGGATGCTACTGCCCCTACCCTGCCAGGCTTTGGTAAACTGCCTCTCTCCTTGTCCCTTCAGGCTGTGGTGTGGTGCGCCAATGGCTGCGTCTTCCTTTTTGACTCCTGAATTTTGCTCATATCTGTGTAAGTGACTCCTTTGCTACATTTCTTTAGGCCAACCACTTTTTTTCTTGAAGAACACTGAACAACCCACTATTTTTCCCATACTCACGTTGCCCACTTCAAAACTGCTCCTCATCCTATAGAGAGTGGTCTTTTAAAGGGCAAATTTGACTGTCACTTTTCTGATTAAAACTCTCCAAAGCGATCTTGTTGATCTTAAGATTGACAGAAATAGCTCTAATGTGGCCCACAGCCTGTATGATCTGGCTCCTGTCTGCTTCTCCATTGTCATCTCTTGTCACGATCACTGGGTTCCAGCCATGTTGCTCTTTTATTGTTCCTTGAAATTGCCATGGGACCTCCAGTTTTGAAGGCCTTCTTTAATTCTTCTGTTTTCAGAAATTCTCTGCTCCTTTCTTGCCTCCTCCCATCCCTAGCCTGCAATTTTATAGGAAATGTTACATTCCTTTTTAAAAAATTTTATTTTAAATTCAGAGGTAGATGTGCAGGATGTACCGGTTTGTTCCATAGGTAAATGTGTGTCAAGGGGGTTTGTTGTACAGATTATTTCATCACACAGGTATTAAGCCTAGTATCCATTAGTTGTTTTTCCTGATCCTGTCTCTCCTCCCTCCCTCTGTCCTCTGATAGGCCCTGGTGTGTGTTGTTCTCCTCTATGTGTCCATGTGTTCTCATCATTTAGCTCCCACTTACAAGTGAGAACATGTGGTGTTTGGTTTTCTGTTCCTGTGTTAATTTGCTAAGGATGATGGCCTCCAGCTCCATCTATGTCCCTGCAAAGAACATGATCTCATTCCTTTTTTAATGGCTGCATAGTAGGAAATGTTACATTCTTAGAGAAAATCTTCCTCTTCATGATACTTTATGACATTTCTGCCACAGGATTTTGATTCTCTAGTTAATATGTTCTCATAGCACCTTATATCTTTGCTTCAAAGCATTTATCATGGAGTATAATTACATATAATCGTTTCACTGATATAAAATAAGTTCCAGTGTGTGTGGAAGTATGTTCTGTGCCTTGTTTTTCATTTTATTTGTAACAGTTTGCGCAACTTGTGGCAAATGATTATCATTTTATAATAGTTATTGGGTAAATAATTAAAAAGTATCACTAGCTAAGGCCAACCAGGATAGCAAAAATAAAACTAAAACGAAGAGCACTTGAATGAGACAGCAACAGCAGTGAAAGTAGCCTTCCATGATTATTATTGAAGTATCTGTTGGGAGTTAAACTGAAAACTGACTTGAGGAGTTTGGGAATAAACACAGCCCACAGTCAGAGGAAGGGGCTCATTCAAAAACATTTAGTTGCTCTCAGGTCAATGATAGGTCTCAAATTCCATTTTTCATGAGCATCCACAATAAAACCTCAGAGCACAAGCCAATAACAAGTACTCAAATGCCCTCCAGGGTTCCTTCCAAGTTGCTCTGCTGACCTGAGCTCATTACTTTTATATAAGGATTGCAGCAGAAGCATCTATGGAAGTACTGTCTTCAATGAGATAGTCAAAAAATTTTAAGGAGATAATTACAGTATTAATTCTTAGGTTTTGCAGAATTAATGAAACATAAAAAATATTCTTTTGGATCATCAAGTTTGGATATATGGTGACAAAACAAAACCACTGCTGGCCAGTGAGAACTTCCAGGGAATCTATATTATACATTTTTACATTATGTGAATTTGCATAAGTAAATTATCCAGAATAATTTACTCATGTCAATTAACAGAAAAAAGACATGACTTTAAAATCTCATCACGGGAACTCTCTTCAATCAATAATTCTGGAAAGCCACAGAAAAAGATGGTCCATAGGGGGATGCATGAGGACAAACATAGCTTTAGATAAGACTGTGTTTGCACCATAGACTGGAATGTCTCTTCCTCAAACACATATTAAGCCATTCCATTTACTGAGCACCTACTATATTCTAAGAACTGTACTTGTCATTGTGGTGGGGGAAGGGAGGAATAAATAAGCTGTGATACTTGGGACAGGACAACCAAAACCTAGTTTCCTTCAAATAGAACTTGAGTCACTCATAGAAGTCTTTCCTAAATATTCCAGTCTTCAAGAATTTCTCTGAAGACTTCTAAAAAGTACTGCTTATGTCACGTGTGAACCCTTTCTTGGTGATGATGATGATAGAGAAGTATTTATTATGAAAGAAAGAAAGAGAAAGAGAGAGAGAAAGAATTGACATGAGCCAGTTCCCAAAATAAATCTCCATATGTATATGGAGATTTGAAATGTATATATATATGTATATATCTCTCCCTATATATATCTATGTATACCATATATTAATATGTATATATGTGTGTGTGTGTGTGTGTGTATATACACACATATCTCCTATTGGTTCTGTTTCTCTTGAGAACCCTGACTGATATATAGATAGAAGAGTGTATGTAAAATAGAAACAAATAGATCTTCATGGAAGATCAGTTGAGTATAAAAGCAAAGAGCTATGAAAAGTATACGATGCTTATTTGCTTATTTTTACTTGTACAGATTTTGATATGTATTATTGTAATGATTACTTTTATGTCAACATGACTGGACTAAGGGATGCTCATATATCTGGTGAAACATTATTTCTGGGTGTCTGTGAGGATGTTTCTGGAAGAGATTAGCATATGAATGGGTAGACACCATCAAGAAGATTGCCCTCCCCATTGTGGGTAGGCGTCATCTAATCCACTGAGGGGCGAAATAGAACAAAGAGGCTGAGGAAGGAAAAATTTGCTTTCCGTTTGAAACATCCATCTTCTCCTGCCTGTAGACATGGGTGCTCCCAGTCCTCAGGTTTTTAGACTTGGATCAAAACATATGCCATCATTTCTCTCAATTCTCAGGCCTTCAGACTCAGACTGAGTTACACCACCAGCTTTCCTAGTTCTCCGGCTTGCAGAGAGCAGACTGTGGGACTCCTTGGCCTCCATAACTGCACGAGCCAATTCCCATAATAAATCTCCATATATTTATATATATATATACACACACACACACACACACCATATATCTCTCTATATATGTATACCATATATATATGTATATATACACACATATTCTTTTGAGAACCCTGATATATAGATAGCAGAGTGTATGAAATGTATGCACAGTCTATAAATTATATAGTAATCACCTATCTACCCACTTACCTACCCACTCCCCAGGTAAAGAGTTAGAATATGGCCAGTGTCTTAGAAACTTTCTGTATGTCTGTCCTTGATTACATTCTGTTTTATCCTACCCTCCAGAAGTACTCACCATCCTGTTTTTAGGTTAATTACTCCCTTGCTTATACTTATGATATTATCAACAGTGTAAATGTTTTCAAATAATATATGGATTAGTTTTGAAATTTGAGTAGCTGTGTAAGAAAAGAGCAATATTGCCACTATTACACAACGCCTCCCAAGAGAAGAGAAATAGAAGTCTGAGAAATCTCATGGTCCCAACTTCATGGAATGTTTGCATGAATGAGTCTCCTCTAGGGATGTCAGAAGCCCCACTCAGACCACGTGGTGGGGTTAAGGTGTGTACCATGTACTGGATATCCAGCAGGGATATGATCAGGGGTATTCTCTGCTTCTGGACTCATCGTTCCCTACCTACAGCTCTCGGAGTGGGTCAAAGCTGAACATTTCTGTGAAGCAAATTGAGTGTCTTCAGCTGATTCAGGAAGCATGGCAGAGTGGACAGGATATTTATTAGCACATTGACAAGACAAAGTCAGACCAGCTACTATTGAGAATCATGCTTACCAAGGAATTTTATTCTCTGGTAAAAAGTTGGTATGAGGTGTATGTATCATGGCATTGGGCATCTTAGCGTGTATAACTTTCAGTGCATCTGACTCTTGGGGTGTATTGGTCCAAACTCTGGGTTGCGCTTGAATGGGGGGAACTCTGTCCTTCTGATATAACATTTTATGGTGCTCCATAGATTCTCACATCCTTTCTCCCATGTTGAATGACCTGCTTCCTATGTCTTGTTCTTTGTTGGTTTATTATTAAGTATTATTATTATTACTATTATAGTAGAGCTGATACTTGAGTCGCTTCTTAAGAAAGGAAAAGGGGTGAACAATGAGAACACATGGACACAGGGAGGGGAAAAACACACACTGGGGCCTGTTGGGTGGCGGGGTAGGTGGAGAGAGAGCATTAGGAAAAATAGCTAATGCATGCAGGTGTTTAATACCTAGGTGATGGGTTGATAGGTGCAGCAAACCACCATGGCACACATTTACCTATGCAACAAACCTGCACATCCTGCACGTGTACTCCTGAACTAAAAATAAAAATTAAAAAAAGGAAAGGATAAGAGGGAAGTGAATTTTTGAATCTTGAATGTTTGAAAATATCTTTATTGAAATATCACATTAATTGCTAGTTTGCCTGGGTATAGACTTTTAGATCAGATATAATTTTCCTTCAAAATTTTACAGGCATTTTTCAATGTTTCCTTTCAGGATTATTTTTGAGAAATCTGATGCCATCCGAATCCTCAATTCCTTACTCCCTCAGTTGAAGCTTATAGAATTGTGTGATTTCACTGTGCTGGACACTCACTAGGTCCTTTACATCTAAAAACTCTTGTCATTCACTTCTAGGAACTTCTCTTGAAATATTGCAGTGGTAATTTTCTCCTTTCTCACTTCTGTGATATGTCTTTCTAGAACGTCTGTTATTTGGATACAGGATGTTCAACATGCTTTGTTCTACTTTATGGTATATTCCCTTAACTTTATCTTACAACTGTTCAATTGATATTTTCATTTTATTTCCTGCTTATGATTTGAATTTCTAAGAACTCATTTAAAATGATGGGAATATTTTTCTTATATATTATCCTCTTTTTGTTTCATGCCTGCATTATCGTATCCCTCTGAGACTATGAATCATAGCTTTATGTTCCTTTTTTTGGTCTTCTTTTGGCATGGTCTCTATTTTCTCCTAATTCCTCTTTGTTCTGTTTGTCCTTTGGGTCTCTGTATTCTATTTTAGAGTGGCTTCTTTATCTTAGAGGCTTTCCTTTAACTCTGATATCTGGTAAACCTAGGTACCTGTTCATGATTAGGAATGAACTACTCAGAGGTTTATTTGAAGCTCTCATTGTCTGGTATGTTGTCAACTTTCAGATTCCCAAAAGGAGAATGCTCCAGTGTCTTTGGTAATTTTTCCTTGTGCTGCTCAGATTTCCCAGAAAACTCTCCCACTCTTTCTCCTGTAACAGCAGAAATCTGACTGCCAGAGTAACTGTCTTGGAGATTAAACAGTCAGCATTATTTTTACATAGTTACTTATTTCCTTTGTTTTCAGTATGGTGCCCACACCCTCAACTGTGCTTGATGTCCCTAGAAACTGTCTGTTTTGCTTTTTACTTTTTTTTTTTAAGGGAATATGTATCAACAATTTTATGGTGCAGCAAAAATCTTTTAGAGTCATGGAATTGAAGAGAATGGCAACTAGTGGTCTATCTGATTCCTAGATGGCTTCACCCAAATATCTGTTACTTTGACCTCTTCCTTCCCTTTATCTGCCTCTCCTCGTTCCAAACATGACTGGGATGCCCCCTTCTGGGGCCCCTTGAGGATTCTGTGGTTAACTTGTGTTGGTTTTCAATTTTCTTTGATACTGACTTGTAATTTAACTTTCTCGGTTCTATCAAGTTACTTCTTATCCACTTGCTTTTCGGTTTCTAGAATTTGGTTGCTGTTGTCTTCTTTTCTTTCTTCCCATTTGCAAGAGTTTGTTTCTGCAAAAAAAAAAAAATTATTTATAATGAATTTAGTGGGTTTCATGGGGAAACAAAATTAATGTATGTGTTTAACCTGCCATCTTAACCAGTAACTCAGCTGGTGTAGTTTTAATGTTAAACTTTCACCTGTTTAACAAATATTTCTTGATCTCTATGGAGTGAAGAAGAACATCATCTTGACTCCATAAATTCTAAGACAATTACTTTTGGCACCGTTTAGATACCCTTTCCTTATTAAGTTTAGGATAGTCAAGCTTTCAAGCACTAAAAGTGCTGGGTAATAATGGTAATTAGACAAATTGGGAAAATAAGGCCATCTCTCTACTTCGTAATTTCCTTTTTTCCCTCTAGGTTTAGCAGTACAATTTGAATTAAGACAAATTCAAATGTTCTCTAAACAAATTAATCCCATTGCACCCCCAAATTATACACTTTTTCTTCTTCTAATGTTAAAATAGTTATTAAACCAGCGAATTTTCCTTAACCACACTTATCCTACCAGCCCCTTATCCAAACATTCACTCAGTTTGGATGATTTCACCTCCTGAATATCTCCTGCATTTTTTCCTTTTGTATTTTCCCTGCTGCAAACCTCTCAAACCCACTTCTTTGATTGCCATCAGACAGTTTTTTTTTCTGAAATACAAATATGACCATGTCACTTTCTTTTTTAACTCCCAAATGAATCCGTATTGCTTTAATAAAGTCTAAACTTAGAGCAGCATCAAGAGCTCTCAAAGATGCCCTAACTGCCCTCATATTTTCAACCTCATTTTTCACCATGGCTTTCCTGGATGCAGCACTTCAGTAAGAACACATGCATGTGTGCGCATCCATGGCAGGCTCCCGGCAATTTCATACTGCTGTGCCCTTACACATGCTGCTCTCTCTGCTTGGAGTATCCTCCTTGTGCTGTCTCCTCTGGTGACATCCTTCAAAACCAGGTTGGATGCCTCTAGAAATCTCTCACCAGCCCTCTTGAGGTTGGGCTCAGAGCCCCTTCTTTACCCATGGAGAGTCCTCTGCATTGGTGCATCCTGCATCGACACGGTTTGCCTGAGCTTCCGTGCCCTCTTGGAGCCCCATGATTTTATTCCTCATGTCTTGCATGCTGCCTGACACAGTGTAGAATGTTTCCTACTGTGAGAATATTGAATCTGAGGGCTGCCAACAGATGAATCTTTTCCCTCTGAGGAATGTTTTGCCCATTTCCATAATTATTTCAGCCATTTAGATTTGAAATTCACTCACTGGCCTAGGATTAAGGTAACTTTGGTGTATTCCTTTTTTTTCTTTCTTTCTTTCTTTCTTTCCTTCTTTCTTTTTTTTTTTTTTTTGAGACGTAGTCTCGCTCTGTCGCCCAGGCTGGAGTGCAGTGGCGCCATCTCAGCTCACTGCAGCCTCCGTCTCCCGGGTTCACAACATTCTCCTGCCTCAGCCTCCTGAGTGGCTGGGACTACAGGCGTCCGCTGCCACGCCCGGCTAATTTTTTGTATTTTTAGTAGAGACGGTGTTTCACTGTGTTAGCCAGGATAGTCTCGATCTCCTGACCTCATGATCCACCTGCCTCAGCCTCTGAAAGTGCTGGGATTACAGGCGTGAGCCACCATGCGTGGCCAACTTTGGTTTACTCTTCATGAGCTGTTTAATTTCTCTGGGCCTCAGCTATGTCATTTTAATCATTATTTGTTTAGATTCATATAATTTAACTCTAGCATTGTCATCTTTCTCAAAATCCTTCTGTCTTTTCCTGATACTTGTCCCTCCAGCCCCATACATCCTTTTCTGGTGTCTCCTACGTAAAGTTTGCTGCTAGAAAGCTCTCAATAAGTTCACCCAAGGTTTAGCTAATAATTTCAAATACACTCCCAAATGGATTTGCATTACTAGAAAGGGTTCTGGATGCTTGAAAAGTCTTATAACCCCAAAGATTAAAGCTTCCTATGGATGGGAGATTTCATAGTGCTCATTAGGGATATTGGGTGAAGGGGCTCTACTCTGGGTCTTCTCCTCCCACTACCTAAATAACTGTACAACATGCCTTTAGGAGGGTGTGTGTGTGTGTGTTACAGAACATGGTCTCCAATTCTTTTGCTTTTATTTCCAGCCAATGAGCTCGGGGATGTGAGTTGGGTAGAAACAGTCAGCTAGACTACCATGAGATCTGAAGGATAGGTGTTTATTTTAGTACGTTTATTCAGAGAATAGCAGACACCTAGGAAGGAAAACTGATTACAGAGATAAAAAGCAGTTAGGATCTCTCAGAAGGATAGGGATTCATGTGCATTCAGAAAGAAAAAAAAAAAACAATTGTTCCTGTGTGTGTAAGGAAAATCATCTCTGTGGAAATAGGTTGTTTTCGTTTTCAAGTCGGCAAATTCCCTTCACAGCCACACCATGTATCAAATAGAGAAGGGAGACTTTTTTTTTTGGTCCCTGGTGTGCACAAGGAAGATCCCTTGAGATGCATCATCGTGGATCAGGAAAGATCATAATAGCAATAACGACAACAATGCATCAATTGTTCTCAAAGGCATCTATGGGGCAGAGTATGCTTTTCAAAGGACATTCACTTCTATTCCATCCCGTTTGATCATTATGACAACCGCAGGAGGGAAATAAGACGGGTTTCATTATCACCATTTCACAAGTAAGCATCCTGAGATGTGGACAATGTAGAGTTATTTTTCTGGAATCACAGAGCTAGCTAGTGGCAGCTTTGGAGCCAGAGCCCAGTTTTTTCTAAGAATTTCTGTCACATAAATGGATTATGTGTACTGCATGAACACAGAAATGCCCAGGACGTGGAGAAAGCCCAAACCTCCCTCTTACTTGGAAGTCTGGATCAGTGGTTCTGGGAATTTGCAGACTTGCCTGGCAGTTCTCTTAAGAGGACACAGAAAGGCCAACTGGGAAATCCCTTAACACTAGTTTATTGATACCTTGACTATCTTAGCCAGGAGAATTGGTGTTTTTATTTTCCCTGGCCAGCTGTTGGGTTTGTAAATCTCTAGAGATAAATTAGGGATTTGTTCAGTGGCCTTGAATGAATCATGAATTATTTCATAATTGTTTCTTTATGCAAAGAAGAGCAAAAGGCAGTATTAGTGGCCTGGTTCCTTGGACTGTGTGTCTACTGACCTGGTATCCAAGGGATGTGTTTGCTCTGCTTGATGAACAGAGAAGAAAGAAGAGGAAAGGAAAGCAATGTTCAGCTTTTCCATGTAGCACAGACTACTCTGCATTTGTTATCCCATCAGCTCAGAATGTTAGGTGGCGAGGGTTTTGGAGATCTAGTGCAAACCCCTCACTCAGAGAAGGGAATTGAGACTCACAGAGCTGAAGTGTCCACCTAAAGTCCAGGGAACCAGTTAACAACAAAGCTGAGACTGGAATAAAAAAGCCAGTAGGACTAGTTTCTAGCTACCATTTTCTTAGAATCTCCTTTGTGCTTGCTACAGTGATGCACACTTGTGTATCTGTTGCTCTATTGTTTCTCACATTCCCCAAAATTGAGTCCTATTATTCTAGTGTTTTAGTGAGGGTAAGTTAGGCTAGTTTGAGGTAAAAAAGTAGCACTGAAATCTCAGGATCATTAATATAACATAGATTTATTTATTGTTCTTGCTACTAATTTAGCATAGATTAGTGGGTGACAGATGCAGCATGTGTGGAAGTGCTTCTTCTTGTCACTGCCACCAAAGGACCCAGACTGAGAGAATGTCCAACTTGCAGTAGGTGCACCCAAGAGCACACATCCCTAGGTTTGCTGGGGCAAAAGAAGAGAATTCCCTTCTCTGTAGTTAGGCCCATAAGAGCTTCACATCACTTTTTCTCATAGCCCCTTGATCAGATTAGTCACACATACCCATCCAACTGCCAAAGAGCTGAGAAGTCACTGTCTTCCTGTCCTTCAAAGGAGATGAAGACAGACGCTGTGGAACCTAAGAGATGACAGCCACTTTGATCTTCTTGCTTCTACTCATAACCTTTAATTGCCACATAGCAGACAAAGTGACTTTTTTAAAATAAAAATTGTGTTTTATATATACATAAATATATTTATAATTGTTATATTACATGTTTTATTTATTAATAACTGTATATTACATATAAATTATATTTATAATTATACACATATAACTATATATTGATACAATATATAAAAATATATGTTATAAACACATAATTACATATATGCAATTATATATAACTTCCAGGAAAAGTAAATTCATATATATACATAAACACACACATATATATATATACACAAATTCATTATTATTTCACAGCTCTGATGGAAGTTCCTTCCGACTGTATTTCCTTCCTATCACCTTAAGATAAAAGACAAGCTGTGCCATAAGGCCTCTAGTCCTGTGTGGCCTGGCCTTTTCTACTCTCATGCTTCAGTCCCCTAAACGTGTGCTGTAGCAGACATGCTTTCTTCCAGTTCTTGCATATTCCAAGTGCTTTCTTTGCTCAGGTTCTTGACCCCTGCTTTCTTTTCGCTTGGCTAATTCTTATGCAGCTTTCACATTTCAGCTTCAGTGTCATCTCTGACCAGCTCTACGTTCCATGCACGTAGAGAGTATGGGTATTTCGTTCTCCATTATAGATTCAGCACATCATACTGCACCTGGCACAAAGAAGATACTCAATAAATATTTGTTAAATGATTACATGCAAGAATGAATGATCAGAGGCCTCCCATATACAACATTATATATAGTCTTCTAAAGCACATTGACATAGCCATAACAGACAAATCAATCACTTAGAACAGCAACCATGGATATTCTTAGCAATATTATTATGATAAGGATGCCCACATTGCAGGTAATGATAATTCCAAGCATTCGCTATTCATTACCTGCCTACTGGACATTTTCAGCATACAACATATTATTATTTTTAGTATTAAAGTACATAATAGGAAGAAAAACCTAAGATTTGAGTAACAGGAAATGTGCAACATATTTTCAAAGACAGATACCACCAATTCAGCCTTTCTCGTGAGACTGATGGAGTGATATTTTCCAAATAAGGTATCAAATGCAAAGTGACAAAGGATTTTTGCATCATTTCCAAATATGGACCAGTACTTAAGAAGAGTAGTTTTAACTCCATACATTGACATAGCTAAGGGAATTTGATGGTTCAGAAGGACAATGGCATGGAATATGTATAATTAGAACTGTCATGGAGAATCTGAGACAGATGGTTGTCATCTAGTCAGATCTCAACAGAAAAAAGTGATTGGAAGCCTGATATACCTATTTTAAAAGGTACAATGAGTGGTATAATTTAAAATGTTGGGTATAAGCTTGATGAAGTTAGCAGATACTCATTAAAAGCATTTTAGTAATTCCTATAATAATACTGGCCATGGTTTTAAAGTCACCTAGTGGAAGTCATTATATTGAAATAATTAAAGAAAAACTTCATATTGTGTTTCCTTGGCAATAGAACATTCAGATGGAGCCACACTAAATATTTTTCTATTTATTGCAGCCATCTCCTTAATGACACTTTTCAGCACATATTATACATTAAAATTGTTTATGATATTTTGTTATTGCTGAATTTGATTTAATTACATCAGGGCTTAAGGAAAAGGAGTCTAAACTGAGAGAGTTCACGAAGACTTTGTTTTCTAACAGTTTTGTGAAAACTGTTCACAAAACTGTTCAATTCCCTTGCCTCTGCTTATACTCCGCCTGCTCCCCACTCCTAAAACCATACATAAAATAGTATTGTCCAATCTCTTCTTAGTCTTATCTTCACTAAAGGCTGTGAACTGCCTTCAGAAATATACTCGTAAAACTTACACAGCCTCTCATTAGGAAGCTGCTACCCTCCACTCCCGTCACAGCTTAACTCCAATCTCTTTGGTCTTTTAAATACCTTGTTTCCTCTCCATCTTTAAAAGACAAATAGATATATCTTTCAAGAATGTTTCAAATGAGAACTCATAACTCTCTTGAGGGAATTCTCTTGCCTACTTGGAAAATAGCTTCTCTGGCAGGGGTTGTGATTTCTGATGGAGGCAAAGTCATGGCTTTTTGCAACTACTCTGTATTTTTGTTTTAAATGTACAGGAATCTCTTCTAAAGTTCAGATATAGACTTACACTCCCCTGACATACTCGAGGGGTCTGGATATTTTCGGAGGTTGAAGCATTCATATTCCATCCAGTGGTTTGTATGAAAGTAGAGTCACGGTGATCAACACTGGACATGGGGAGGTGACTCTTGGACAGCCAAACCTTTCCTTTCTGTGCCAGCTTCCCCCTTAGGAAGACCCTACTATACCATTGTCAGGAATTCCGGAATTCCATACTCCCTTCCTCAAACCCCCCCTTTTTCCTGAAACCCACTCTCAGGAAAACAGGTAAGCTCCTTTCAATATACAAATGAATCATCAGATCTTATACTCTAGCTTTTCTGCAGATATTTGAGTAATTGCAGAATGCTAAGCTTTAAGTTAAAGAAGTTAATCTTTGTTATTTATAATAGAAAAAAATGAAAGTAAATGACTAACGGGGAGGAAATTAAGTAAGTTATTACATATACCTGATGGCATGTTACCAAAGTACATTGACAGAATGTTTAAATTTTTTTCCTATAAAATTATTAAACATTTAAAACTTGTAGAATATTAATGGCAAAACATGCTTATGCCATATGTTGAGCAAACACAGGAGGAAAGAGTATAATATGATAAAAACTATTTAAAATGTCACAGAAAAAGACTAGAAGTGAATAGTTGCTTTTGAGTAATGGGATTATGGTTTTTATTTTAATTTAAAACATCCCTTTATTTTTTTTTGTAAGAGGGAAAAATGTAAGTGTAAAATAAAGAATGGATTCTCAATGGGAGATTTTTTTAAAAACCAGTTTCTGCTTGAATATATATACATAGAGGTTTTTTTTTCTTTCTTTCTTTCTTTTTTTTTTTTTTTGAGATGGAGTCTCACTTTGTCTCCAAGGCTGGAGTGCAGTGGCGCGATCTTGGCTCACTGCAACCTCCACTTCCCGAGTTCCAGTGATTCTTCTACCTTAGCCTCCTGAGTAGCTGGTATGACAGGCATGTGTCACCATGCCTGGCTAATTTTTGTATTTACAGTAGAGATGGGGTTTCACCATGTTGGACAGGCTGGTCTCGAACTCCTGACCTCAGGTGATCCACAAGTCTCAGTCTCCCAAAGTGCTGGGATTACAGGCATGAGCCACCGCGCCTGGCCGAATATCTTTATCTACTAACACCTACACTCCTTATTTGGTGGGGAATGGCATGCCAGTTCTCCCCACATGCTTTCCAGAAGGCTGATTGAGTGGAACACTTGGAGCTGATGACTTGGATTTACATGAGTCTCATCTCACTAGCACATCAAGGCTTTTGGATTTAAACCTCTTCAGCATCCTCTGTATCCCTAAGGAATGCAGTTTCTGCCCCTCTTATCCCTGAGTATAGAGGAGAATAAAGCTTTGGCATCAAATCGCCTTCAGTTGTGGTTGAATCCACCATTTGCTAGCCATGTGACCCTGGGTGTCTACTTAGGCAAGGGAAACAAGCTTTCTTATCTGTAAAATGGTAATCTGGTGAAATAAAAGAGAAAATCTATGTTAAAAAAATTCTTAGCACAGATTCTCAAACACGAATAGTTACTTAATATCTCATGACTCATTATTGCACTGTGCCTCCAAACTGAATGTGCCTCATAGTGTGGGTTTTATCAAGATTGTGGTCTGCCTCTCATTTCTTAGTATGAGATCTTTCTTAGGAATCCCTGTGGCTCTATTTCCTCATTCCCCAATCATGCCTGAAACCTTGGATTAGCAAAGTCCTGCTTCATTCAAATAAGCCCTGGGTTTGCTCAAGAGAACAGTGGATTATCTTTTCCAAGTTAATAGAATGAAATTTAAACTACGTTTTCACCACAAAGACTGGGTTAATCCTGCTAGAGGCTTTTTCCATTCCCTGACCAATACGATTTGGCCCTGGGGGAGACTATGGCATGTTAGTAACAGTATTAATTGTTAAAATTCACTTGTTACAAAGTTTTCATTGTCTTGGTATCATTATAATTTTCCTTTTATAAGGAGAATCAACTTAAATCACTTAGCTGCTCTTTGTTCTTCCTGTTTTCTAAGCACTGGCGACATCTTGTTTTCAGCACTTAACTGAGTGCACATCTCAGCTCTCACCTAAAGCCTTTGCCAAGGGGCTAATTTCCAACATTGACAGCATCCTCCACTCCTGCATCCCTGAAGCAAAGCTAAAAAAAAAGTAGGAAATAACAAGAGGGAAAAAGTAATTTCCTTCACTTCTTTCTGAGTCTATTCATTCCTTCTTGGAATTCAGTTGAGGGTTAACTATTTTCTCCTTTCCTGCGAATGCTTCACGCCGCCTCCTGGTGGCCAAATAAAGCCATACTTTTTTTGCTGTCTTCGGAAATATTCTTCATGACTCCTGTGGGCTGTGGGAACAGGAAGTCAACAAAAGATAAGGTCTCAAATCTCTTCAAACAGTCCTCACACTTGCTCTGCTGCCAAGTCATTAAGCAAGCAAACTCCTCTCCCATACGGGCTGTTAACTTTTATTTGTGTAGTGCTGCTTTTAAACATGGCTGGCCTGAACTCTTTTTTTTTTTTTTTTCTCCTTGTATTGAGAAGAAGCTGCCCAGCATCTGCTTTGATCACTGCAATGTCTGCTAGTCTACTAGACTTTTGGCCTATCTCAGATGACTCTTTCAATGTAGCTTGTTTTTTGTTGTTGTTGTTGGTGGTGGTGGTAGTTGTTTTTGTTTGTTTAGCCTCATTCATTTATTCATTCATTCAGGATTCATTTTTCTAATTCAACAAATTTATTTTCATCAGCTAGTATTTGACCATTCTAGATGTTAGGTATATATCAGTGAATATAGCAGTTAAAAAAAAAAGCAAAAAATCCTTGCCCTTCTAAAGCTCACTGTCCAGTAGAGGAAGGGAGTAGAGAGTAAGCATGCTATGCAAATTACTGCATATAATGTGCCAGAATGTGGTAAGTGCTTTGGGGAAAAAGTAGAACAGGGTAAAGAAGATCAGAAGGGTCAATGGGAGAGGTCTATCATTTTAAATAAAGTGGTCAGGATGGGTTCCATTGAGAAGTGAATGTGAGTCAAGACTCAAGGAACTGCAGGCATGAGCCAAAAAGTCCCACGGGGCAAGAATGCTTCAGATCCTGTGGGAGGAAACCAAGACATAGAAGCTTTTGTTCATATTCTTGGCAGTATGAGACACTGGGGGAACACAGACTAATAAAGTATGTTTCTTGCCTTCAAAGAGTTTATAGTTTAATATAAGAAACAGGTCCAAAATAGGCAATTTCAGTAGATTGTGATTGATAAAACACTTGGCTAAGGATGCTTTAGGGGCATAATATGGTCTGAAGAAGGTGATGTTGTTAATGGCTTCTCTTTGTCAGCATTTGTTAAATAGCCTTTTGTAGAGTATAGACCACTAATTACAGAAAATAAGAGTCATTGGGGGGACTCAAATTTGTTTAGCAAGGTCTATATAAGTTAAATGATATAATAATATATTAAAATTTATACATTAAGCATAATAATTAAGTGCTCAATTTATTGATTAATTTATATTTATATAAGCTACTATATATCAATATATTATTAATTTATATTTAGATTGTCTCAATCAGATTAATTCATAGGTTATTTTAATGTATGGATTGTGTAAATGTAGTTCATTATATTTATGTCAATATATTAAATTTTTTTTTTTTTTGAGGCAGAGTCTTGCTCTGTCACCAGACTGCAGTGCAGTGGCGAGATCTTGGCTCACTGCAACCTCTGCCTTCTGGGTTCAAGAGATTCTCCTGCCTCAGCCTCCCAAGTAGCTGGGATTACAGGCCCCCGCCACCATGTCTAGCTAATTTTTGTATATTTAGTAGAGACGGGGTTTCATCATGTTGGCCAGGATGGTCTGGATCTCTTGACCTCGTGATCCGCCCACTTCAGCCTTCCAAATTGCTGAGATTACAGGTGTAAGCCACTATGCCAGGCTGTCAATATATTAAAATATTTATTATATTAAGTAATATGAAATTAATGTATTTTGTAAATTAAATCATTAAATAATTGATAATGAGATTTTATGTATTCAATTAAATTTTATATAAGTTAATAAATTTTAAATATTATAATTAATTTCACTTTCATTTTAACTACTTTTACGGTGGCTACTAGAAAATTTGAAATTACACATGTGGCTGACACTTTATTTCTATTTGTCAGCACTGGTCTTGATTCACTGAGCAGATGGCTGGCTTCCTAGTTCCTTACCTCTTAGCATTCCAGAATGAACAAGGTTACCCCGGGTCACTGAGGGACACTATTGAGGAGAAAAAGTTGGATTCATTGAGATCAACATACAATGTCTTTCCAACTGCCTTACCTTCTTAGTAACCTGATGAGTACTTCTCATGCAGGGGATTTAGATAAAACTTTCTTAGACTTTCTGTGTGAATTGTTAGCAAGTACATGAATTTATGTGATTCTTCATTCTTTTTGCAAAAAAATAGTCTAAGTTTTACCCACTCTATAAAGTCTGTTCTCTATTTTTCAGCTCCTTGTGGTGTTCATTTACCATTCAACACAGGTTAAGCACTGCTGCTGCTTATTATTATAATAATTATTATTTTGCAATAGTTTTGGTTTTACCTGTAAGAAAACTCAGTCTAGTTTTGGATTTCTTTATACCGCAACCCATGGAGAAAATGTTACTCATGTAAAACTCTCGATGAGTGTCTTTTATCTTTGCTGCTGCCATTTCATTACCCGGGACATTTGTGCCTTGAATTGTGTATGAAATTCTACTTTAAAACAGATTCCTGGTTTATACACTCATATTGATGGTCTTTATTTTCTTCCTTGGAAGCAGTTCTGTGTTCTGCTTCCTCTGCCCCCACCCACATTATACAGTACCATCATTCCATTCTTGAGAGTCATAATTCAGCATTCCCCACTGTATTAGTCCATTTTTTCATTGATATAAAAATACCTGAGACTGGGTAACTTATTTAAAAAAAAGAGTTGTAATTGGCTCACAGTTCTGCAGACTGCGCAGGAAGCATGATGCTGGCATCTGCTTCTGGGGAGGTCTCAGAAAGCTTCCAATCATGGCAGAAGGTGAAGGGGGAGCGGGTACATGACTTGGTGGTGAAAGCGAGAGCAAGTGGGGAGGTACCACACAGTTTTAAATGACCAGATCTCACGAGAACTCACTCACTATTGCTAGGACAGTACCAAGAGGGATGGTGCTAAACCATTCATGAAAAAATCATGATCCAATCACCCCCTGACCAGGACCCACCTCCAGCATTGGGGATAATATTTCAATGTGAGATTTGGGCAGGGACAGATAGCCAAACTATATTACTCATGCAGCCAAACACCCTCGCTGGTCAATCTCCTTCCAGTGGGCCTGAAGCTCTGAAATGCTTTTCTGGTCTGAAGATTTTGAATTTTCCCTTGACAGAGAGAACAGTCAGGCCATACTACTCAATTTTAAAGTGGCTGGTGACATCCATATCTCCTAAGGCAAAGTGTTCTAGTTAATGATTTGCCACTTCTGCTAGGTGTGCATACTTAATTGAGGCTCTGTATGAGTCTGATGCTGAGATTAGAAGTCCAAAAGTCACCAGAAATATTACCTGGCATAAATTCGTTTTCTTAATTACAAAGAAAAACTAAATACCTTCTTTCCTTGGCTAACAAAATAGAGAATGTATGTGGGCTATTGGCCTGGGAAATTTAAGATGTGATCTGTCTGTTGGATTTCATTCTTATTCTGATCCCCAGACTTCTCACTAAGGAGAGAGGAGTCCATTTATTAGCTTTGGAAGGCAACATGATTCTGTGGCAAAAGCATGGATTTTAGAGTGAGATACATTTTAAATCCTAGCTTCATCGCACACAGCTGTGTATCGGCCCCGCATCATGCGTGTGCAGTAGCACAAGGCCCCATCAAAACAGGCACTGCTCCTGTGGTTTAATGTCCTGCAGTTGCTGCTTTGGGATTCTTCATAATTTTACTTTCGAATTTGTGGTTCATAAGTGAAGCCCAATGGGACGCTGGAGCAAGCCCTGGGTCGCTGGCCTTCTCACCTCCTGCTGCTTCCACCCCTCCAGGGAACCACTTTGCTGCTCCCCCGCTCCTGCCCAGTCACGGCTGCTGCTGTTGCCCCTGCAGGGTCTGGATGCAGGCATGGGAGGCATCAGGGCTGGCACCTGCTCCCAGGGAGTGTGACATTAAATAGCAAACAAAAGCACACCATGCCGGTCAAGAGGGAGACCGCAGAAGAAAAGCAATAGCTTTTTTTTTTTCCTTTTTGCATAAAGCAGCTGCATTTTGATTTTGTCCTGGGCATCACAGATTTTGTAGCTGACCCTAGTTGTACAACTCTAGGAATGTTCCTTAGCCATTTGATTTTCTGTGTATCCATCAGAGTAAGGGTTCAATCAGAAAAGCACTCTAAGATATGCATGTGTGTATGTGTTTATAAATATATAAATATTTGTATGGATGTGTACTTATGTATGTATGTGAATCCAATGCATACATAGGTAACATAAGACTTTAGAGATTGTTTAACTGCTTACAACAACAGTAGTATACCTTTACCAGCACAGGGCAGAATGGCTGTAAGAACTCCAAGGTTGCTGAACCTGTCACTGTGGAAGAGCGTAGACATGGACCACTGGACAGATATTCCCTCTTTAGGGCAGCACAGCTACTGCCACACTTTGACCCAGCAGGGGTGGGCTGGTGATTGCATTCACTGACTTTTCTCCTCTGGTTCTCTCATCTCATGCTGGTTCCTTCTTCTGATAGAAAAGGACCAGAAGCCCCACTGCAGGGACCACAGTTGATGTGGTTCCTGGAGGCCAGCCTTCCAGGGATAGAGTGGGGTGAGGAGGTTGGCTAGTAGATCTGTAGGGCAAATAAAGAATGCCCAGCTCACCTTTAGCAGGGTTGCTTTGAAGATTACATGAGATGAAATAAGTAAAACCCTTTATAACTGGAAAGACAGAGGCATCTATTATTACTGATAAGATTATTCATCTCTATGGAGAAACTGGAGCAATTTTGAGTTCAGGTAGTGGGATTGGGAGAGTAAAGAAAGTTCTGCGGCATTCCTGATTCCGTCATAGCACCATGCTCAGAAATGGTGATGTCATGTTAAGGTACAAAATAAAATTCCAGTGACACAGCCTCAAAATTAGTAACACAGAGATGGGGGAGTTGCGACACCTGGGTTCTAATCCTGGCTCTGACACCTTTCTGCGGAACAATCACACAAGTCACTTGCCTCCTCTCCTCCCCTCCTTACTCATCTTTGAGAAGGGCGGGCTAGTTACAGGCTACTTGTGAGGATTGGAGAGATATCTAGAAACTGCTCTGATACAAGCCACAGCTTTTATACCCGAGTCTTTTCCAGGGCCAAGCATGGAAATCTAGGTTGGTGGGTCTCTGAAGCCGTTGGTTGTCCCTAAACAGTGACTTCATTTCTGGAGCTACTTTTTAAGTATTGGTGAAAACACAAATAATTGGAGACTGTGAAGTCTTTTAGCTCTGGGACCTGAGGGGCAGTAACCTCCAACAGGCAGAATGAAATGATATCCTTTCTCTCCATGCCTGAGTGTTCCTATGGCACCAGTTGCTTGTAATGGGTGAAGAAAAAATTGAACTCGTTTCTCCTGAGGCACACATATGAAAGCTGACTCTAAGAAAGAAAAATTGAAATGCGGACCATCTTATTTAGTTCCAGTTAAAGAGAGATGTGTTTAAAGTACTCTGATGTGTGGCCTTAAAAAAGGATGGGGCTGTCTCTTAAGGCAGAAACACACGAGCACATAGAAATAAAAATCAAAGCAGGTATCATATTTAATTTTCTTACTGACTGGATTCATTTTGCATTAGCAGGGGATGGCAAAGGAGAGGGATTGGGAATGCATTATGTTCTTATTTGGGTCATTTCCTTGTGCTCTGGGGAACTTTCTCTTGTCAGTGTGCACATGCACGCAGGGGGTGGGCGTGAGCTGGCCCCATGCACTCACTGGCTTCTGTCTCGGTGTCATACGACCCAGGAGGGATTCTGCAGCGTGGCGTGACTCTCCACATAGAGAGTCGTTCACTACTCTCAACTCCGTCTCCGGGTACTGCCCGTGTTCATTTGAGAAGAGGCAGCTGACTTAAAGCCTCATTTCTAAGCAGACCATTAGAAAACATGTCCGCATAACCGGGAGCAGCAGCTCACACCTATAGTCCCAGCATTTTGGGAGGCCAAGGCAGGCAGATCATGTGGTGAGGAGTTCAAGACCAGCCTGAACAACATTGGGAAACCCTGTCTCTACTAAAAATGCAAAAATTATCCTGGTGTAGTGGTGTGCACCTGTAGTCCCAGCTACTCAGGAGGCAGGGGCAGGAGAATCGCTTGAACCCAGGAGGCGGAGGTTGCAGTGAGCTGAGATTGTGCCACTGCACTCCAGCCTGGGCGACAGAGTGAGACTGTGTCTAAAAAAAAAAAAAAAAAGAGAAATAAAAAAGAAAACGTGGGTACAAACAAGAAGAGAGAGGGCGAGGAGGGCATCCTAGTTGGAGACAGCTGGACTCACACATGCACTTCGTAGCCACTCACCATAAAGGCAGCCCCAAAAGCTCTGAGAGCTGGGGAGTAAGAGATCCTATCCTGGAAAGCTCCCATTTCACACACAGGCAGACAGCCCATGAGGTGAATGGGGTGATGTGGGGCTGGAAGGGAAGGGCAAGGGTCAAAGGAAAGCATTTTACCTCCTTTAGAAACCATCATACCCCCAAACCTAAAATTTAGGGACTACTGCTGCCTTCATCCATTTGTCACCTAATTCTTTAATATTCCACTCTTAGCATCTTTTGAGCCCATTTTATTCTTGCCGTATCTATTGCCACTGTCTTAGCTTCTGGCCTCCCTCATTATTCATTTAAATCACTGCAAGTCTTCACCCTCAGCTTTCTAAAATGCGAGTCCAGAGACTTTACTGTTCTTGTTATATTTCCTCAACATTGCCACACCATTCTCAAGGCAAATCCCAAGTGTGTGAACATAGGACAAAGGGCCCTCTCCATGATTTAACTGGCTTTTAAGATTCGAGTCGCACCACATTACATATTTGCCAGGCACAGTTCTAAGTTCTTTACAAATGTTAGATCATTTACTCCTCAAATAACCTTGGGTGATGTGTATTTTTATTGTCTCTACTTTACAGATGAGAAAACTGAGACACAGAGAGGTTAAGTGACTTTCCAAAGATCACACAGCCAGTAAGGAACAGGGCCAGGACTTCGACCAGACATCTGCTGGCAGAGTCGGTGCTTTTAGCCCTGGCACTTGCTGGTGTGGAGTGCTCTGTATGAGTCAGACCCTTCCTCACCTCTGGCACTGTAAACAGGCTGTTTCCTCACTTTGAAGCAACCTTTGCTCCTTTCTTTGCCTGAGTATATTCTGTGTGTTTTTCCAGATTCACCTCAAGTACCACACAGTGTCTTTCATAAAACAAGACCCTGTCTTACTTGGTTTCTGTGACACATTATACCAGATTGAAATTCCTGATTGATTTGTCTGTGTTTCCCCAGACAACCTGTGTGTTTGTCAAGGTCAGGGACAGTTTCTACCTTTATCTCACCTGCAACTGAACCATGGGTGCACGGAGTGAAGGATGGTGCACATGGTCTTTCAATTCTTGTGTCTGACTGTTCAGATCAGACGAGTTACTTATCTCTGAGATGCTTTTTATAATAGAGGTAAACAGAGTTCTTCCTGCAGCACAGCTATTGTGAAAAGCAAGTTAAATGATGACTATAAACCCATAGCCCTGGTCTGGCACATAATAGATGCACCACAAAGCCTTCTCTGTTGAGTCAGTCTGGTGTCCTTGCAATCCATCCTCCACTACACTCATTTTTTTCTAAGCTCATTTCTCCATCTGGACTCATGCTTGCTATCAAGGATGATCTCCCCACTTCTACCATCACAATTATAAAAATTCAAAGTCCACCTGTCCACTAAGCCTTCCTTAACTGTGTAGCTTGCTTTGGTCTCTCCCTGTTTCCTAAAACATATTCTCAGCGTCAACATTCCCTGGAATGGTCCCCATCATGCCCGCTGCCCCCCCTGCCTGAAAATTTTGACTGTGGATTTATGTCTCTTATATCCTCAATGAGATTGTATCCTCTCAAGTGATCAAGGCTATAATTTTTAGTTCTTTACCATATTCACAACTCTAGGAGAATGACACGTGTTCTCCAAATAGTAAATACTTGCAGAGCTAAAATGAATTGAAGTGAATTCCTTTCCCAGGTACTTTGCTGCCTCCTAGTGTTGTGGTGAGGCTTCAGGCTGAGACAAGTTTCCTCTGAGCTCCGGCTCAGCCAGCACCCTCCTGAGTGGTGAACACTGTTGCAGACCGTAGACCTGAGACAGCTGGCTGCAGCTTGACACAGCTTAGAAGATGCTACTACATCAGAGGCCTCTCTTGTCCGTTGGGTCCCTTGTAGTGGACCCCTTTGCTTTACTCCTGAACTGAGTATCAGTAGGGCATCTGTGCAGGGCTTTTAAAGACTTCTTGCCTCCCTCAAATACCTCCCTTCTTCCCAGTTTCTGACCTGGTTACTGTTTGGAGTTTTTAATTCCCTCTGATCTTAAGGTTACATTGCACTTCATGTTAACATTCAAATACTACTGAGAAAAATAAAACATAACTTTTCCAGTTATCTAGATTGTAAATGAATTTCTGATCCTGATGAGAGAAAGGTATGAAAGGTACCCGCTCTATGAAAAAGTAAAATGGGGCCACGTTAATGAGACATAAAGCACAAGAAACAGAAAACCTTGTGTAGGTCATAGATTAACCAGAAGTTGTTTCAGCTAGGTACCGGCAGAGATAACATGGTATAGTGGAAGGAATATGGATTTTGGTGTAAACACTGAATTCAAATCCCAGCTTTTTCAGCTGTTAGCTCTGTGATGTGTTAAGTCTCTCAGATCGTCAGTTTTGTTGCCAGTGCAGTAGGGCAGCGACGTGTAGCTCAGAGGGTTTCTTGAGGATTGGATGAGACAATATATGCGAAGGCAATTAATAAGATGCTAAGGGGTTTGTGTTTTTGAAATGCAAAGATTATAGTTTTGCATTGATTCCTGTTACAAGTTTGCTCCTGTATTTTCCAGCTGTCTAGTCCATTCACAAAACTTCATCTCTTAGGGAAAAGAGATGGTGTCTTTAATGTTCTCTGAATTAGCACAGTGCCTGGCACTTAGGGGTGTAGTAACCATTATGGAGTAAATGTAATGCCTACAGCTAAAGATGCTGAAACTTTGTGACTTTCCATTATACATTCTTTTTTCTTTCTCTTTTTCTTTTTTTTTTAAGACCAAGTCTTACTCTTATTGCCCAGATTACAGTGCAGTGGCCCCAACTTGGATCACTGCAACCTCCGTCTCCCAGGTTCAAGCAATTCTCATGCCTCAGCCTCCCGAGTAGCTGGGATTACAAGTGTCCACCAACACACCTGGCTAATTTTTTTATTTTTAGTAGAGATGGGGTTTCACCATGTTGGCCAGGATGGTCTCGAAATCCTGACCTCCAGTGATCCACCCACCTTGGCCTCCCAAAGTGCTGGAATTACAGGCGTGAGCCACTGCACTTTGCCCATTATACATTCTTTCTATTCTCAGTTTTTATATTTAATATTTTAGAGTCAGAGACTAATGACTCCCACATCAGCACCCCAATTAAATAGACTTTTTCCTGTTTAACACCTTTCCTTTAATTTCCTCATTCAAAGCATGATTCAATTGTCCTCTCCTCTTGCTGCTTAAGCCTCTCACCAGCTCTCAGTCAATGCTCCCAGATGCAGCTTTCATTGCATGTGGTGTTGTTTAATTTCACTTGTCTTATCTATAATCACATAAAGCCATTTATTTGTTAATAGGCTGTTTGGTGGCTTCACAGTTGGAATTACTGTACATCACATTTCATTTCCACAAGGACATCCTTTATGCCGGTCTGCCTTATGTGGCATTCGTCTTTTCCTCTTGCCAGGCTGGGCCAGCTTCTCTTGCTGTACCTTCCAAATCAGCTGTTCATTTTCTCCCTGCTGCTGTCACTGATAATTTCCAGGTTAAACCTTATAAGTGGAAATTGGATCCACAGCTGGAGTTGAAACGCAGCTCCTTGGAGTTATGACCACAGTCTGTTCCCGGGTAGGTGGGAAAGTTGAAGATGATAGATTTCCAGTGCCTGGGAATAAAAATGCTGTCCCTCTAACCACAACTAAGGTGAGATTACTTTCCCCTGGGGAGAGCGATATTTTTACCTTTTCACTCTGAGTTTATATCAGGGTGATTCAAGAGAGGCAAGTGGTTTTTCAGTAGTTTTCTGTTATTTTATGAGAGATGAGTTAAAGCGATAATATAGGCTGGACAGCAAATAAGTTATAAGTGATTGACCAGCCTTTTAGGCTGTCAGCTATCTCAAATAGAGGGTTTCTTTATTTTTTTTTCCATAGTAGAAACATTTTATTTATTTGATTCAAACAGTAGAAGTATGGGAGGATCAAATAAATAGGTTTGTTCAAGAAAAAAATAATTTTAGAATTTCATGCTTTCAAAGCCTATGCCATAACCTTTGAATTATTCAGAAATAATTAATTCAACAACTATTTACTGAGCAGCTTCCACTGTTTCAGGATTGGAAATATCAGCGCAATAGAACACACAAGATTCCATCTTTTTGAAGCCGGCCTTCTAGTGGACAAGACTGATAATAACAAGACAAAAGACACATAAGATGATTTCCAATGTACTAGGAAGAAAAGAAAACAGGAAAATGTGAGACCATCTTGGGTGAGATGGTCTGGAACAACTTTTCATAGGAGAGTTGATGTTAGTGAATCCATAATTGCTAAAGGAGATTTGAGTAATTAAAAGGGGTCCGGGTTGATCTATATCTCTATTTCTTTTCTCTCCATCCCATGCTTTCCTCTCTGACCACCCCAACCCCCAGTAACCATCCTGAGGTCAGAAATCTCAAGATACCTTAAGGGGCTTTCTCCTTAAGATGTCAACAACATCCACTGAGGACTGAATAGAAGATGCCAGCACTTGGCTCACGTGCAGGGGATGGCAAGAGCTGAGCTCTGGGCTGTGAGGAGCTCTGGTTCTGGTCTGGCCCCATCACTAGGGCTGTGTCACCTTGGGCAGGTCTTGTCCCCTTTCTGGGCCTTAGCCTTCATTTTCATTTGTGAAGTCAGTGTGATCAGATGATGTATGAAATTTCAGAATCGTATAGAAGATAACCTACCTGTTACCTTAAACAGTCCACGTGGGAGGAAAAGGTAGCAATAGTTGACATGAGGTTGTGAGGGATCAAAATGAGGCTCTCAGTGCTACCCTACACCTCTCAACTTTGTCACACTGAATGACCTGGAAGGTACATGTAGGGACAGTTTCTTATAGAGAACACACTATCTAATAAGTGGAGACATTGCATGTCCTCAAAACATCTCCCTTATTGCCCATTCCAGGCTTTAACATCTGCCCCTTCCAATTACTTTGACTCTTCAAAGGTTTTCAGTGTACCTTAAATGGTTTGTACATCTTCTGCCCCCTTGGATACAACAGCATTCATGGACGTTTGCTTTTCTGATTCATCTCTTTGCTACCACCCTCAACTCAAAGCATTACAGGTAGGAAAATGGACTCAAAGATATACAGGTTAATAAAGAGAAGAGGGGAAGAGCCAGGAGCACAAGCAGTGTCCATGGGCTGCTGGTCCCAGCCAGTGAGTGAGCAAACATGATGGACCTGGGCATCGAGGTTGGGAGAATGCTGAAAAAGAAAAGAAATGCCAAAGTCAATTTAAGCCATGTTATCCTATTTCCTGGGATTGGTCCTGGTTACTGAACAGAGGCTCTCAGCCAACCCCTACCTCACCCAGAGCACAGTATAGAGTGTAGACACTGTCTTGTACACACTCAGAATACAATAGTGATGTGTTTCTGTGTGCAGCCCTGGACTGTGTGAAGTGGCTTCTCCTGGACATATCAACTCTCCTTGCTTGTGTCAGGACATCAAAATTGGTCAGCCTGAAAGTGTCTACTAAGCTGCTCCCATATGCCAAGCACTATTTTCAGCAACAAGGACTCAGCAGTGAACAAGACTGGCACAGATCTCCACCTTCAAGGGTCTTATATTGTAGTGGGGAAGACAGGAAAAAATAGGCACATAAAGAAAAGTAAATGAATACATTTCAGTTGCTGATGAAGAATGTAATGTGGGTAAGAAATAACTCTGTGGGTATTTGTGTTGCTTTACCCTGCATGATTGGGAAAGTCTCTCTGAGGGATGGATATTTGAGTTCATTCATTCAACAGAGAATAATTAAGTACCTTCTATGCTACAGGCCCTTTCCTAGGCAGAAAGGATTCACTAATGAATAAACTGAACAGCCCCATACACAGAGAGCCTTCTTTCAGCAAGAAGAGACAAAGAAAAAATATTTAAAGTGTAATGTTTTACAACAGGTATAATAAACTTCATATTTAATGATGTATAACTGATATATAGGAACAGTAATCATTCTTATTGCTTTATTGAGCAATGCACATCATGTGTAAGTGTAGTTGTAACCCAAATTCTAAGAGAGTGGAGCCACTTAAAGATTTGGATAAAGCACATCCCAAGAAGAACATAGTATCCTCAAGGCACAAGTAACATCCTATGTGATGAACACTTGAGCCAGGGAGGCATGGATGGGAAGATATGAGGTTAAAGAGAGAGACAGGAGCCAGATCATCAAGTCTGGATTTCATCCAAATTTCAAGGGAAAAGCATGGGAAAGTTTTAAGGAGATGGCAGAAGGAAGTGGAGAGATCTGATTTAAGGTTTAGAAGATTCTCTCTGGCAGCTGGTGGAGCATCAACTTAGGGACAAGAAGGGCAAGAGGGAGATGGGTTAGGCAGCTGCTGCAGAGGTCTAGAAGAAGAGGGTGGTGGCTTGAACTAGGGCTGTAGCAGGAAAAATAGTGATATATAGATGATACATAGATACAGATATATAGAAATATAGGCAAATAATAGATGATAGATGAATAGATAGATAGAAATAGGTAGATAGATAGATGTAGACCTGACAGCGTAACTACTGAATTGGTTGTAGGATGGGAAGGAAAAAGAGAAATTACGGTTTTTCCCTAGGTTTGGCCTGAAGAGTTGGGTGAATGTTGGGGCCATTTATAGAGAGAAGGAAGACTTTGTGGGTAGTGAAGAGGGAATTTGGAGGAGACAAGTAAATAAATAGCTCAGTGTGAGCCTTTTACAGTTTGACTTTATACAGTATGCAAATGAGGATGTGAAGTAAATAGAAATGAGACTACAGTTTTGAGGAGTGGGGCTGGTATTTGGAAGGTATCAGTGGTGAAATGGCATTTAAGCTACGGGGAGGATGAGAGCAACTAAAGAAAGTGTATACATAGAGAAGAGGTTTGAAGACTGAGTTCTGGGACATTTTCAGATTTGGAGGTCTAATAGATGATGGAGTCCCAGTAAAGGAGGGCAAGAAAGAGTGGATTTTGACAGAGGAGGAAAACTGAGCGTAGCGTAGTAAAATTCTAGATTCATGGGAAATGTTGCTGAAAAGGTAAAACGACAGAGAATTAAACATTTTCCTTGAGAAGGGATACAGTTGCTGATGACCTTTAAAGAGTGTGGTGGAGGACCAAAACCAACTGGAGTGGGGTGAGGAGAAAAAATAGAAATTAGGGAGTGTCAACAGATAGCAAAGACAGCTTTTTTTTTTTTTTTTTTTAAGAATTTTGCTTAGAAGTAGAGAAAAGAGCTATTTGTTGGATCTCTAGTTGGAGTCAGGAGTTAAATTATAGAACAATATGTAATCATAAAGAGGTGAGAAAAGTGTGGATGAATGCCATGGCTTCCTTTTTCTCTCTAGTAGTAGTCCCTAGTTGGTCTGCAATGAACTTTTGCAAGAACGAGAGTGGGGAAGACTCTTCATGAGGCTGATAGGCTGTAGCGTTCATGGTTTGTCTTTAACCCACAGGTAGTGAGCAAGCCATTTGCTCTCAGGGAAAATGTGGCTTTCCTGACATATGCCCCAGATGCTCCATCTGTCTCTGCAGCCAATAGGTGGGGCATATTAGAAACAAAGCATTTAATAAAATGTAATAGTTGTGACTCGGGACATAGAAGAGGCAGATTGAAAGAGAAGTGGAGACCAACACGCCATCTTTCCACATAAATGGCTTCAGAAAGCTGCAGACTCAGAGTGGATTTGTTCATGCGATCCTCACCTCTCCTACTAGTTAACAAGTCGGCAAGCCAGCAGTGAGGGTCTGGTTTGTACCCTCAGTTATTAACCATTAGTATTTGTGTCATGTGCTTTTGCCTGGGAAGGTGTCCAGAGATTGGAGAGTAGTGTTCAGTCTTCAGTGGGTAGAAATTGATCAACTGTAGAAAGAAATAAGTTATCATGGATATGTACATCAGCTGTGTCTTGTTTCTAATGGCTCGGCTCGCGACTAGCTGAAACAATGAAAGGAAAAAGTGTGGGTAATTTTCAATTAATTGATGTGTTTGGGGCTCATGTAGGCCACAATCATGATAGTCATCTAATTTGATCCTTATCTCAGAGCCAAATCTTCTCACAGAGTTGTTCACATGCGATGCGTTTTGATCTTAAATTCTTGAATTCTTTTTCCAAATTTTCATTCTTCTCCCTCTGTATGTCCCTCAGCACTAGATTTTATCATCAGGCACAGAACATCTTTCTGAGCAATCTCTTCCATACTCTAGGTGGCGAATTAAAAACTATGTGAGGATGACTGGAAGTAAAACATTTAGGCAGTACTTGCTGCTCTGGAGACATTCAAAGAACAATAAACACCTCCAATGTAGTAGGTACTGACCTCCAAAAGTGATAGCTGATAGTGAAGACAGAGTGCCTGGGAGCTCCAGGCTATTGCTCCATGTTGAGATTGGCTGAGAGGTCTTCCAAAGTCCTCAGATTGAATGGTAGGTTCACTTTAAATCAACCAAAAATTGTCGTCAAAATTCATGACTCTCTCCTACCCCAGCTTTCCTCCAACTAATTGGGCCCTCTTTGTGGTCTTGAATGCATCGAGTTTTTATTTGTCTCAGTGCCTTTGCACTTTCTGCTCTCTCTACTACAAAGCTCTTCCCAGGGCCCTACACATAGTTGGTTAGCACATTCCCTTCTTTCTGGCATCAACTTAAATACCGTCCCCATAAAGAGATAGTCTTTGAACAATCAATTTAAAGTAATCCATCCATGCCTTTTATTTTCTTTATGACACTTATCTCAACTTTGTTCATTTTGTGTCTCTTCCATCAGACAAAAAGCTCCTCTAAAGCAGAAATTTTCATCCTTCCTGCTCTATGCTGAGTGCCCAGCCCAATGGCAGACACAGCTGACGCTCAGTAAATATTTGTTAAACAAAATGGCAAGTGTGAGTGCTGTAGAGTATTATATGTTTAAATATTAATTTCAAAGATTTTTAAGACTTTTGTTGACTTCTTCAACACAGTCTCCTCCCATGCTATAAGCATCTGGGTGCTCTTTTCCACCTTTTCCCTCTCCCATCACAATGTCTGACACATAACAGATACTAAACAAACATTTGTGGTATCAATGAGTGATTCCAAATTAATTTGTATTGGGTATTTCAATATAGTCATAAGTACATCTCTATGTCCAAGTACATCTCCATGTCCAAGTATATCTCCATTCCCAAGTATATCTCCATGTCTGAGTACATCCCCATGTCCAAATACATCTCCATGTCGACATACATGTCCATGTGCAAGTACATTCAAGTACATCCCCATGTCCCACATACACCTGAGGATACTGAAGCTTAGTGTGGTGGGCAGAATAATGCCTCTTCTTCATAGATGTCTATACCCTAGTCCCTGGGACCTGTGCACATTACCTTGTATGGAAAAGGGATTTTGCAGATGTGACTCAGGTAAGGATCCTGAGATGGGGAGATTATCCTGGATTGTACTGTTAGGTACAATATAATCACAAGAGTCCCCATATGAGGGAAGCAGGAAGGTCAGAACCTGAGAAGAGGCAGAGGTCAGAGTGATGCAGTTGGTCCCTGGAGGACACAAGTGAAAGAATGTGAACAGCCCCTAGAAGTTAGAAAAGGCAAAGAAATGAATTCCCCCTTAGGGATTCCAGAAGGAATGAAATCTTACTGACATTTTGATTTTAGCCCACTGAAATCCATTTTGGACTTCCGACCTTCAGAGCTGTAGATAATACATTTGTGGCATTTTAAGCACTAATTTTGTGGTAATTTGTCACAGAAGCAACAGGAAACTCGTACACTTGGTTCCTCACATTGAACCCTATCCACTCTAGCTCTCTTGCCATCCCTGTTCCCTATTAGCTAGATTCCCCAATTCACACACCTGGCATCTCCAGAGAGGGAGTTCTAGAGTGTGGGACTCTCCCACCAATCTGTGTGGATCATGATAGGTAGATCAGAGATCCATGGAAGGCCATCAAGACCATCAGTGGTTGGAGTAGGTCATGAACGTGATAGGGCCTTGAGGGTGAGTAGTTATTCCTCTCCCAATTTGGTAAAGAATAAACTTCTTCCAGGAAAATCACAGATGTTGTCATAGACTGCAAGAAGAAAAAAAGCAAAAAAAAAAAAAAAAAGGAAGGAAAGAAGAAGGAAAGGACAGAGAGAATTATCACTGTGTTGTGTCTTTAAAAAAAAAAGGAAGGAAAGAAGAAGGAAAGGACAGAGAGAATTATGACTGCATTGTGTCTTTCTCTGACACACACTCCTGGAGCTTCTCCAAGCCTGTACTTGCCTTATATGCCATATGCAAATGCTGTAGAATGATTTCTTTCAGTGCTAACTTTATTTAATTCTATCGTCATGGTTTTTACTTTAGGAAATTTTGGTTCCATTGGTTTAAGAATAACATGGAACTGACCTTAGAAATTGTCTAATCCATATTGTGACTGGCATTATGAAAAAGCTATTATTGGTGAACCATGGACTGCCCTGTGGGAGTTGGGAGGAGAAGGAGGGTAGTGGGGCAGAGTGGAAGAGGAGAAGCATTCACAGATGAAATCAAGGTCTTTGCATAAATGTGCGGTTTCTTACCACTATAATTTTTTTTTTAATAAAATTAAAGAAGCAAGCAAGCAAACAAAACAAAGAGAAGATGGTTCCTGAGGCCAGGTGTTTTATCTAAGACATATTGGATGCCCAGGATCTCCTTATTAGGACTTAGGCTATTAGGCCACAGAAACCAAAGATTTGTGAGGGAGAAGTTGGGGACCAGTGTCAGGTAGTCAGGCCTTTGCTGGTAGGAAGATGGGGCTTACATACCCTATAGCCACACAGGCTTGGCACTGGTCCTGGGTGAGGAGAGAGTGGGTCCCAGGTATAGGCCAGCCAGCCTTCCCCGGATGATGCATCTGTACTTTCCAGTCTCACTCTGCTCCCCTCACCACCTCCCCACACAAGCCTCAGTTCTCAGTCACTAAGCAGCGTTGAGAGGCAATTACAGGGTGCAGAACTCTGCCCAGGCTCCTGGAAGAAAAGAATGTGTGCCATACTGTGCTAATGCAGGCTCTTCTATCATGCCTCAAATAAATGGGTTCAATGTCCACAAGCGTATGTTTGATTCACTATACTTCATGTAGTCATTTTCGCTGGCTCCTTGGGGAGAAGTCTCATGCTTCAGGGAAAGGCACGATTCACCAGAAGCCCCACCTCAAACTTCCTTTTTGTTTTTGTTTTTAAAAATCAACTTTTGTGTTCTCACAGCTCCAGCCAGCAGGGAATCCTAAGGAAGCTCTGAGGAGAGCCACAGCACCCCCTTTCTCCTGCCTGGGTGTCTCCTGTCCCTCCAGACCAGCTCTGTCTGCTCCTTTAGTTTGGAATATTTCCTTAACAGACCTGTAGGCTCTGCCTGCCTACTCCCTCCTAAGCCCTCACCCCCAATCCACATTTCTGACCTCTCTAAATAGATTACTAGTTCAGTTGGTTGCCGGACATCTTAGCTCTCTTGCTATCCATATGATATTGGACAAAGAGAAAAACAGGGTTTTTGTTTTTTTGTTTAAGGAGAAAACTGATATAAATGCTGCTAGTCCATGTCAAGTTTTATGTTATTTTCCTTTCCTCAAAATAGAGCACACATGCACACACCACATACACATACCATATACATCTACACACATGTGCACATAAACACCCACACATGTACACACCACATCCACATACACATACACGACACACCACAAATACATGTGCACACACATACAGAAAGTTTTTGCTGTAGATATATCATTCCTTTAGCAACTATTTTACACTTTTTGGAGTCTTCTCTCACTATTAGAAAGAGCTTTCCAGTTTACTTTTAGAGAAAAAAATCCACCCCCTCCTTTAGCATCTAGTCATCACCTGGGAGACAGTTTTTTTTTTTTTCCCAATTAAAAGGAAAAAAATTCCAAGTCTATTTTAGAAAAGAAATAAATATTCTCCTTCTCAGAATGCATTTCAGCCAAAATATGCCATCTGGGGGATGTTAGAAATTTCAGTCAGTTTATCTTTATAAACTATTGAAGCTGCACCTGTTATAAATGGCCTCTGACACAAAACATTCTAGAAACTTCGAAAACAACATTGAACATGACTTCTTGACTGCAGATTTAAACTTATTTCATCATATGTGCTTCACAGACAGTGAGCTATAAGGTGTTTAATTAGGGCACAGCAGTCATTTAATTTAGCAGTTAAATAACTTCAACTAAGATAATGGGATAGTCTTGAGGAGGGTGATAAACTCTACTCCCTAGGTCTTGCTTTATTGGACTGTGGGGCTTAGCCCTTAGCACTGGATTGGCTTGGGAATTTATTTACTGATGAATTCAACCAGTATTACAGGTTCTCTTTTAAAGGCAGTCGGCTGAAAGTTGGAGGAAATTCTGTTTCAGATTCTAAGAAAATAAACAAATCTGCTCACCTTCCACTCTATGCTACCTTTTCTATTTTGAGAGAATAAACCTCTAAATCTCTAGACTTTTATGAAGAACACTTACCATCATTTGAATGTCTCTCTTCATTTCCAGTCTATTCTGAAAGTATCTTCCTCCCACCACTAGGCTTTAGTAAACATTTATAACCCAATCATCTCAAGTCCATTGGACTCCATCACTGGTATGTTTCAATTATTTAAAATCAGAAAAGCATCTTCTGGGCAGCTAATGAAGTCTCGATAGATATACATTATCGAAACATATTGTTATTTACTTAATAAATCAAGCCTGTTGGGGAAAGTAGATGCAATTCAAGTACCAGAAATGAGGAATAATGATGGCATAGATCATTTCTGAATCACTCTAGCCCATTTTACAGCCTGCAAAATACACTGAATTCCATAAAAGTGACAAATGGTACAACATTGTAATAAATAGCTATAGTTTGTGCATTGTGAATTGGAGCTTAGATTCATATTGAAACTCTCTGTCAAAAAGAAGATGAATTAAGTATTGAAATCATACTCTGTAAAAGGAATTATATATTTTCCATTTATCTTGATTTATTATATGACATCATGTGCTTAAGTATATGTAACCTTTCCAAATTGAGTTGATTTAATGTGAAGGGAGAAAAATGGTAAAAAAGAAAATTTGGTGTATGTTTAGAATTCTTTCTTTATTTTCTTGCTATGTTTTTATAAGACTTTTAACTGTTCCATGGAAGCTTAATCATATTACATTTTTTAAGTTGAATTCCCAGAAATATGCAATAACATCTACAGGGCTTATTAAAAACAATGTGCTAAATCACAATTAATATGACTGTTTTTCATTCAAATTCCAATGTTTGCATATTAAGAATACATAAAACTGGCTGGGCGCAGTGGCTCATGCCTGTAATCCCAGTACTTTGGGAGGCCAAGGTGGGCGGATCATGAGGTCATGAGATGGAGACCATCCTGGCCAACATGGTGAAACCCTGTCTTTACTAAAAATACAAAAATTAGCTGGACATGGTGGCAGGCACCTGTAGTCCTAGCTACTTGGAAGGCTGAGACAAGAGAATCGCTTGAACCTGGGAGGCAGAGGTTGCGGTGCGCTGAGATGGTGCCACTGCACTCCAGCCTGGTGACAGAGCAAGACTCCATCTCAAAAAAAAAAAAAAAATCCAAAACTTTCAGTGAAATATTAGCTGTATGAAGAGAGTGACTACACTGAAGGGTGAATCTAGACTTCCAAAATGACAGACTGAGGAATGGGTATGCCTTGAATTTTTCCAAATTTCCTGGAATTTAAGTGATACATCTACTGTTCTATTTATCATTGAAAAATAATTGTTAGAGGAATAAGCACATGTACACAATATTCTATTGACATCTGCTATTTATTCCCTCAACTTAACAGTACTGCCACAAAATGATTAAGATGAACAAACCCAACTCTTACTGCATTGCTTCCTAAGGAGATGATGTGGTTTTTCTTAGGCATGTGCACTGGCTCCATTTTTTTAAAGTTGGTTTGCAGCACACTTCAGAGGGCCAGAAGCTAAACAAGGAAGTGTGAGCATTAGCCTGTAGGAAAGGCCAAGGAACAAAGCGAAGAAAAGAAATGTGTCTTGGTCACCCTCACCTTTCCCGGTGCCTAACTGACATTACACCATCTCTCTGTCCTCTGCTAATCTGCCTCTTGCATATTGCATTCTTGAAGCTTTCCTCTGTCATTTTGCTAATTTCTGGGATGGAGCTTGCAGCTGACCCACTGGGATAGAAGGAGAATGGGTGTGAAGTACCAAGAGCTGGGTTGGCCACGTTGTCCTCCTTCACCTTCCAGCAATCGATTCCTTTGTGCTCCATTTTTTCCAAATGTATAAAATGGATCCAATGTTGTCCTGTGTGGAGTAAAAGAGGTAATATATGTGAAGTTTACCACACCATTTGAAATGATATTCTAATGGGAGGTGTAATTTTATGAATACTTCTTGCATCTCATCTCCACAATTAAAGCATAAATTTTCTGGTTTGAATTCCATCAACAGAGACTATTCACTAGGCCCCTTCTCTACACAATGCTAAGTTGCTATATATGTCCTATTTTATGTAATTCTCCAACCAAGCAGAAAGGTAAATATATAGGTAAATATATATCTTTATTTAGCTTATGAAGGAAATAATTTCTGAGCTCACTAAGACCATAGCAGAGGAGAAAGACTCAAGACCATGGTGGTCTGATGGCAAAGCACCTATTCTTCCCCCTATTTCATACTGATTCTTATTAACAACTAAGGTTATTTAGAAACTATATATTCCATGATATAAGGTACCTGGCAGATCACAGGCCTTCATAAAAGTTTTAAGTTAATAAATCAGCCACTGAGGGAAAAGGTTTTTTCTCTGAAGTCCTGGGTTTTCCACTGGTACCAAGGTATTAATAGTATCTCATACATAGTAGGCATAAAGGAAAGGAAAATAAAGGAGAAAAGGAAAAAAACTGGGGAGAAATGAGGTAGATAAGTGAAGGAAGATGAATGAAAAGAAAGACAAAAGGCAAAGCAGGGAAGGAGAAAGAATATCTCAGGAATGATTTCTGTTCCAACCATTGATAAACTGGTACAAGGATTCTACTGCTCTCAGGCTGTGGTGCACTGTTTGTTTTGTTTTTGAAATTACAATGAAAGAAGAGAGAGATTTAAAGATCTTCACTCACCAGAAAAGTTTTGTCTCCTTTCATCCATTAATAATTTTATTTAATTTCAATCACTTAGAGTGGTGTGGACCAAGGATGCTCTTATTGCCTTCAGGGAACACTGCAGAGGCCTGGAATGAGTTAAATAAGCAATATACAGCAAATGTCAAGTGTAAGCCTCCTCTAAGCTCAGTAGGGCCTCATCTTGGAGGTTATAGCAAGAATGGCTGTGAGCCTCTGGTTCAAGAAGGGCTAATCCTGGCTGTGCTCCTGTTCTGCCAAGACAGGAACTCTGTCACTATCTTCTTAGCCTTAGTGGACTACAGCATTAGCTCTTGTATTTTCTTTTGCACAACAGCTGCTGGGCTTCTCTTTTAGGCCTCAAAATGCCTGGTATAGTGCATGACATGAAATAAGTCCTCAGCAAATACTTATTGGATTGGATTGATTAAGTGGGAAGGAATGGAGTAATGGCTTTATCTTACCACATTGCCCACCTGATCTGTTCTTTCTTTTTGTCCCAAGCACTTAAAGCATTCTTACTGAGTCATGGTGACAAGCTACTCTCTGGATAAGGCTCCTTGAAATGGATTTTATTCAAGCTTAGCACCAATGGCCATTAGGAAGCCAACAACATAACACATTTCTCCTCTGTACTTAGCAGATTATTTAGTGAACTCAGCCATGCTTCCCTTGGAGGAGTGAAAACAGACATGGAAACTGGGGTGAGGCACACAGTGCAGCATACTTCTGTCCTGGTGTGGACCTCTGCATGAAGAAATGTGATGTGCTAAATAAATCCCTATCCCCAGGAGGCTTGTCTTCTTATCTCAGACCTGCCACCTATAAACTATGTGACTTCCTGGTGTTATAATTTAATCTTCTTGTGTCACAGATTCCTTATATTTAAAGTGGATATTTGCTAAGTGTCTGCTGTGGGTCAGGTGCGGTGCTAGACACACGTGGACCCTTAACTCATAGAATAGATTCATTCATTCATTCATTCATTCAATGTATATTATTAAGTGCCTCCCTCTGTGTTCCAGACACTCTTCTGATTACTAGAAATACTGCAATGAACAAAACAGATAAAAATAAAATATCTTTACCCTTATTGGGGTGGATGTCTATAAGTCAGACATATGAGAAATGGACTCTGTGTTCAATAGACATGAATACTAAAGAGAAAGAGAAAGCAGGCGAAGGAGACAAAATTTTCAGGGGTTCAGGTTCAATTCTCAGGAGCATTTTTTTCCTTATCTCTTGTCTTTAGATAGCCTGCTTGGGAGGCAATTCACTGAGCAAGCCATGCCACTGTCAGGAAGAACATTTTGGGCTTAGGGACCTGCAAGAGCAAAGGAGCTCAGCCAGGTTAACGACTATGCCAGGATATTTTACTACACAGTGAAAAACATTGTTTAAAATAATGTGGCATTATCACAGAAAAAGAAATGATCACATTTAAAAAAATAAATTTGTATGTAGAAATAATTTTATATGTGCAAGAAAGTTGCAAAGAGAGTGCAGAGAGTTCTCACATGCACCTCAACAAGTCTTCTTTTCATTAGCATTTTGCATTATCATGGTGCATTTGTCAAAACTGAGAAACCAACTAAATTCTGATCCTGCTGGTTTCTCCACTAATGTCCTTTTTCTGTTCCAAGATCTAATCCATAATACAAAATTATATTCAGGAAAGTCCATTTTAAACTCAGGTGTTAAGTTTTATTTTTAATTCCGATTAAATGCTATTTCCGTGTACCAGGTAGCAGTTGAAAGGCAGTTGGCAAACACTTGTTAGGCCACCAAGTCTCCCTTAAGTAAGTCACACACAGCAGGAAGAACACCAAGCAGGTGGTCTGGAGTCCTGGGTCTTCATCCCAGCTCTTCCTCAACCAAACATGTGTCCTTGGACAAGTCTCCCTCTGGAGATGAGGCAGATTTCTTCTGTACAAAATTTAGAAATTTAGGTTAGATTTGTAAGATCCCTCCAACCTCTTAAAATCTGCCCTGGCATTATCATGGCATCAGTATCTTCATACTCAGAAGCATCAAAAATTATGTGACTGATTTCCCTAATGCCAATCAGCGATTCATTACAGAACCAGAGTGGGCTGAGAGAGCTTCAGCACAACCCTTGCTTCTGACTACCATACTCCACTCCAGGCTCCATCCTTCCCATCTCCCATCCTCCAACAGCTGGCTCCAGACAGTAGGTGTTAATGGCTGAGATCACTAAAGGAAAAGGAACTATTCTTAGTGTTTTACTTGTATTTCTTATAAACACCCTTATGAGGCAGGTACAATTTTTTTGGCTTATCTATCTTGGTAGACAGAATAATGGCCCCCTAAAGATGACCTTGTCGAAATCCTCTGAAGCTGTGAGTATGTTGTCTTACAAATCTCACATCTGCAAAGGGATTTTGCAGATGTGATCAAAGTAAGGATCTTTTTTCCTTAGTTAGAGATTAGAATATGGGGGATTATCCTGGGGAGATAGGGAGTTATTCTGGTGGGCCTGATATAATCATAAGGGTTGTTTTAAGAGGGAGGCAAGAAGTCAGAGAGGAGAGGAGAGGCTACATTGCTGATTTTGAAGATGAAGCAAGGGGCCATAAGCCAAGGAATGTATGAGGCATCTAGAAGCTGGAAAAGGTAAGGAAACAGATTCTTTCCTAGAGTCACCAGACTGTGACATAATACAATTACATTTTTTAAAGTTACTACATTTGTAGTAGCATATTGGCATATTGGTTTCTACATCAGTAGTAATTTGTTACATCCTCAATAAGAAATCAATATGCCCATGAAAGTTAAAAGAATGTGTCCAGAGCTGGAAGGCATTATCCTCAACAAACTAAGGTGGTAACAGAAAACCAAACACTGCATGTTCTCACTCAGAAGTGGGCACTGAACAATGAGAACTCATGGACACAGGAAGGGGAACAACACACACTGGGGCCTATGGGAGGTCGGGGACTGGAGGAAGGGAGAGCATCAGGAAAAACAGCTAATGCATGCTGGGCTTAATACTTAAGTGATGGGTTGATTGGTGCAGCAAACCACTATGACACATGTTTACCTATGTAACAACCTGTACGTCCTGCACATGTACCCTGGAACTTAAAAAAAAAAAAAGATAATGTAAAAAAAAATGTGTCCAGAATTGGGTAACTGGTAAGTGGTTCAGTCTAGATTTGAGCATAGGCAGAGTATACCGAGAACTTGCATTTATAGTCACTAGGCCATACTGCTTCACCAAAGTAATGAAAAGACCTTCCCCATAGTTTTTTTCTTTTACTGATTACACACTATTTTATATGTTTATGGGGGCACATGTGAGTGTTGCATGCATAGAATGTATGATGATCAAGTCAGGGTATTTGGGGTATCCACCACTATGAATATTTATCATTTCTATATGTTGGTATAAAGTTCTAACTTCTGGTTACTTTGAAATAATCAAAATATGATTGCTGAGTATAGTCGCTCGTGAATGGAACTGGAGGTCATTATGTTAAGTAAAATAAGCCAGGTCTATAGGATTTTTGTGAAGCTTGAACGAACTACACAGAGAATGAAATGGTTAGAACACACAAATATCATTGAGTTTTGTAGTTACCACAACAATTTGTGGCTCTAGTCCACTATTTCTCAATCCTGTCACACTCAGCCACCCATCCCATTATCGCCTCAATCCCGAGCCCCTGTCCTTGGATCTGACCTGTTTGACTTTTGTAAGAGGACAATCAGAATTACAGTGTCAAAAATGACCTCATGCAATTGTATAACAACTTATGCTATTCAACCTGCATAAGTAAACATGATCATATTTAGTTTTGAGTCAAACATCCTTGGGAATAAGTTAAAGAATGATTCACCTTTGCTGTAGGTGTGCCTATCCCTCTCTCTTGCTCTTTTCTGTTCATTTGCCTTCTGCATTCTACCTATTCTTACATGTTTGTCTCTGTATCACCAAATCTATTTTGCTCCCTTCACTTCAGCCTATTTCTTGTTTTTGTGGCAGTCCAGAACAAAGCTACAATTTATTATTTAATACATAAATAGAATTTATGTGTTTTTAATGTAAAGATCAGAACTGTAGAAGGTTTTATATTTTTCTTAAAACTCCAGACAAACAAGATGTTTGACTAAATTGCTTTTTTATATATGATACTGCTTTTTCTCATCTTATATGTTAATAGTCTTGGGTATGAAAAGTACATAAATTTGGAGACACAGTAATTTAGAGGGAGAGGCCTGGTTTAGATGTGCTGACTTTTTAACACTGAGAAAGTCTCTTAGAGTCCCTGAAGGTAAAAGTGTAGATTTTAGTTACTAATTCACCTCTTTTGCTTGTTATCCATATGAGGAGCTGGTAAGGGACAAATCCTGCAAGAGTGAGAAAAAGCACCCATTTTTCTATTTGCTCTACATTTGGGCTTAAATTGCTGCTAAGTCATTCCCCAAGGGAAATCTGGAGTGAGTGCATGTTACAAATAAACACTCCCAACTTTGCTTTCCACAGCCTCAGCATTTTCAGCTCCATAAGAGATGCTCTGAACAAGCAAATGTGCTTTTAACTTAGCTCTAAAATATGTCCTGATAGGTGGGAGCTATTTTTAAGACAACAGCAAGGACCTGGCAGACTGATATTTGCTGGAACCCAAATTGCCTCACATCTTCTCTGACTTTGCCCGACAATGAGGCCCATCAAGTTATTATTGTCCCCTGAGAAAATATATTTTGCATTGCACTGTATGTTACTGCTCCCCTTAAAGATGTTGGACATTTTTAAGCTGTGTAATGAGGAAGAGAAAGTGGGTGGCAGGATAAAGAAGTGGGAAAATGGTAAAGAGCCCTGCATGAGAAACAAAGAAGCCTTTGCAAAGTGAAACAAGAGCAAAAGAGTACGATAATTTAAACTACAGAGATGAATCACACACACACACACACACACACATGCACACACGCATGCATGCCTATCAACCTATCAGCCATCTGTTAATTATTTATTAATCATCTTGTAGCCATCTATGTCAACTGTCAATCAATGTATCATTTATCTATCTGTCCATCTATCATCTACATGTAGGAGGCAGGAGGGAGAATGCTACATTTGAACTAAAGCAGAATAAAATAGTAAAACTAGTTTCTGTGTTTCTTTTGTCAAAGAGGGTGAATATGCCATGAAAGTCTAGTGGGGGATGAGAAGTTTGTCTCCTTCTCTTCTTTCCTCTCAGCAGCACCCCCTTTCCCACTTCATGTCCTCCTCAAGGCAAGGTGCTATATATTGAAAACAGGTTTATAAAAACTATTCAAAATATTCCTGAGAGACCAGGTTTGTCACCAAAGACTTCCCAAATGATAACAAATCATTCTGTTATCATATTCGGAAAAGCAGAAAATGTGGACTGGAAGCCAGGAAACCTGGAGTGTAGTCTGGGTACTATATCTCACTCAAAGATAAATGGGAAAGGACAGTTCTCCAACTTCAATATCACCATGGGGCCCCCAAATCCAACCAACATATCTAGAAGCTGTCCAACTGGATATTCGAATATCCAACTCAAAAGAATCCAACATAAGACCCCTTAGGTAGGAGCCTTGGCAATGTGTCCACAGCAGGCAGAATGATGGGGAAACTTGAAATTATGATATGAAAAGTAGATGAAAGTGGCCGGGCGTGGTGGCTTATGCCTGTAATCCCAGGACATTGGGAGGCCGAGGCAGGTGGATCACGAGGTCAGGAGATCGAGACCATCCTGGCTAACGTGGTGAAACCCCGTCTCTACTAAAAAAATACAAAAAAAAAAAATTAGCCAGGTACGGTGGCAGGTGCCTGTAGTCCTAGCTACTCGGGAGGCTGAGGCAGGAGAATGATGTGAACCCGGGAGGCGGAGCTTGTAGTGAGCAGAGTTTGTGCCACTGCACTCCAGCCTGGGTGACAGAGCGAGACTCTGTCTCAAAAAAAAAAAAAAAAAAAAAAAAAAAGGTAGATGAAGTAATTAGAGATATGTATCCTGGAATAGAAAAGATTCATGGATGGACTATATAAACCCTGTGAAAGGCTGCCATGCACAGCAGGAATCTGATTTGTCCTATTCTGTCATAAACTGGTGGTTCTGACACAGCTTCCAGGGACTCATATACTGGATCATAGTTAGACCCGTAAGTAAAAATGACTCCTAGCTGCGTACTGCTTAAATAAGAACAGTTTGGGGTGATACTTGATTTTGTTTGGATTTGTGCCCCCACCTAAATCTCATGTTGAAATGTAATCTCCAGTGCTGGAGATGGGGCCTGCTGGGAGGTGATTGGATCATGGAGGTGGTGTCTAATGGTTTAGCACCATCCCCCTAGTGCTGTTCTCCTGAGAGTGAGTGAGTGAGTGAGTTATCATGAGATCTGGCTGTTTAAAAATGTAGCGCCTCCCCACTCTCTCTTCCTCCTGCTCCTGCCGTGTGAAGTGCTTGGCTTCCCTTTTGCCTTCCACCATGATTGTAAGTTTCCTGAGGCCTTCCCAGAAGCCAAGCAGATACTGCCATGCTTCCTGTACAGCCTGTGGAACTGTGAGCCAATTAAACCTCTTTTTATAAATCACCCAGTCTTGGGTATTTCTTTATATCAATGAGAGAACAGACTAATAGAGTACATTTAACATACCTGTAACCCCATCCCCTTTATCTTATGATATGCCACTTCATAGAGGGTAGACACCACCACTAAAACTTATGGAGGGAACCAGAAAGTGGTAGGGTACATCTCTACAGAAAAATGTGCTTTATATTGATGAAAATTCTGACAATTAATTGAATTGCTGTGGTAGGTAGTAAACTCTGTCACTCAAGGTATTCAAGCAGAGGTTATTAATTAATATAATACAATATTTATACTACATATATTGTGTATATATTGTGTATATGTAGTATATAATACAGTATTTATACTACATATATTGTGTATATATTGTGTATATGTAGTATATAATACAATATTTATACTGCATATATTGTGTATATATTGTGCACATGTAGTATATAATACAATATTTATACCACATATATTGTGTATATGTAGTATATACACAATATATGTAGTATACGTATTGTATTATATTAATGAATAACCACTACCATCCAAATCTCTCTCTCACATACACAAACATGTATGCACAAGGAAGAGAATAAACATTGTGAAAGGGCAGGGATCCTTTCTCATTATAAAAATAAACATCATCTTTTGTAAACAATTTAACTTTCAAAAGATAATACAGTTGGAAGTAACCAAATTGTGACTCTATAGTTAAATACTTTGAATTGATCTAATAATATGGAATGTAAGGTGTTACCTAGATAAGTATGAAAACAGAATGAAGCAAACTCACCAAAACATGAAATAGGCCCCCCAAAATAATACAACTTGTTTATGGGAAAGAAAACACATTGTGAAGAAAAGATCGTATCTATCATTCTATAATAATCACCAAAATTAATTCCTCAAAATCTCAGAGTTGGTAACGGCATGAAGATAAATAAATGCCTATTAGAACATGAAAGGTCCAGAAATATGAGAAACATGATCAGAAGAGGCAGATCTCTACACCCTATTCAATCTGTCCAGCTCTGGTGACACATGTTAAATTAGAACTATTGTGTGAGCTTTCAGGGAAAGGAGTAAACCTACAGTGAATGATAAATGTCTCCAGATATTTGAGGTTAATGAAGGGGAAGGAGGAGGAAAAACAACATTTGTGGAGAGGCCACATGTGCCAGCCATCGTGATAGGCTTTAAAAATGTGATATTTCTCAAAACTGGTCCATGGGGAGGACACTGTTATCTCTTCTTACAGATGAAGAAACTGAAGTTGAGTGGTCATGCTGAGATTCATATCACAGCTTTTAGATGCAAAGCCTGTGCTCTTTCTACTCTACCATTCTCGAGAATTTAAAGTCGTGTAGAAAACACAGGAGTGGAACCTATAATATTTAATGGACAAACAAGTATATTTTACTTATTCGTTTAGTCTTTGTTTATTTCTGAGACAAGGTCTTGCTGTGTTGTCCGAGACTAGAATGCAATGGTGGGATCATAGCCCATTGCAGACTTCACATCCTGGGTCAAATGATCCTCTCACCTCAGCCTTTCAAGTAGCTAGGACTACAGGCACATGCCACCATGCCCAGCTAATGTTTCCAGTTTTTGTAGAGACAGCATCTTGCTTATGTTGTCCAGGCTGGTCTTGAACTCCTGACCACAAGCAATATTCCCGCCTTGGCTTCCCAAAACATTGTGACTACAGGCAAGAGCCATCACACCCGGTTATATTTGTGTTTCAGAAATTAAGAAGGTTTGAGAAAAAATAAATAAATGAAAGATCTTCATTTGATCAAGTCCAAATGAAGTCATAACCTACAGGCATCCTGGAGTGTGAACAAAGAGAAAGCACCGATAGTTCTACACAATCAAAAGGGGATTTGGAAAGATGATCCTGAAAAAAACACCTGGACAGGGTTCTTTATAGGTCACTTTGCAGAACAAGATAAGTACAAGGAAAAGAGAAAGACATGGTCACAAGCTATCAAACAATGAAGCAGAAGATAATCCAAAAGCAGGTTTCTCAGCTCAGGAAACCAAGAGCATGAACAGTCTATTCAAAGGGAATAGATCTTGGGCCTGCTCACCTAGTTCCTGAGTTATAGAGAGTTTTGAGGGCTTCTAGGCAAGCTGTCTTGATCTTGTTAGAGCACTACCCAGGGGAGAAAGCACTCACATATGGAAGAAATGCAATGGCTAATTCTCGACTAACTGATTGATAGGTTGGGAACAATGAAGGGAATGAGGGTGAGAGGCAACTAATATTAACTAAAAAGTAATTGCTGTCTTTTCATCAGGAGTCTGCTGCAAAGGATGCCTTACTGCAAACAAAGTGGCTGAAAACAGATAATCCTTTGCTAGGAAATCTCCACTTTTCCAAAGGATGGAGGCATCAAAGAATGATCATTACATTTGATCATGGTGAAAGAGTAATCATGACTAATACCAAGAGAGGCTCAAGCAGATAAACTGCTGAAAGAAGTATGGCATTTTATTCCAAGTGGATCAGAAATATCCTGTTTTATGCAATGATGGGAAAGAAAATGAAAGACTCAGGGCATTTCTGGGCAAAGGACAGTGGTGTCTGTGAGGAGGGGCAGACCATTTTACCACTTTATATTACCCGCCTCATGCGACTAGACCCAGTCTGCAAGCATCAGCACAGTGATCCAATAATCTGTTACAAAATTCATAGGCTTTTCCCCCTCCCATTCAAATTTCCCTGGGATCCCCTATGGAAAGAAATAGGAAGAGGAGAGCAAAATCTCCCTCTCTAGCAGGGTCAGCATCCCCGCCCTGCACAGCGTCAGCGCCGCTTGCCCACCACTCTCCTAAAGACCCGTCATTATGGAAGGAAAAGAGAAGCAAGTGGCTGACTTGGTGGAAACATTCTTGGCACTGTGGACAGGCCTGCTTTGAGGCCCTGTCTGCTGAGCCTTGGGAATGTGAAGAGGAAAGGGAGCTGGTTAACATTGTTTAACACAGAATTAAGCCATAATGGCACCTGAGGCATATTCCAGATCTTTGTCCCCTCAGCACCTGCCACATTTGATTTAAACATTTCTCAAAGTGAAAAACAGTCTCCATAAGATAAGGACAACTCCCCAATAGCAACCGCAACACAAAACTGCTACTTATCACGATTTTCCAGGGAAATAAGGAAAACGGCTAGATTATACAGCAAGCATTATGTGAGAGAATGCAACTCTTTTTCTTATACATTTGAAAATATTGGAGGAGGGAGGCAGTGAAAGTTTCTTCAAGGGCTTTACTGGGAGAACATGAAGTGCTGGGAGACCCAGGATTTCCATGAGTCCATTGGGCAGGGCACAGCGAGGCAAGCTGCCTACATGGGTTATACCTGCTCTTAAGTAAGGCTATGGAAGGTAACAGAAACCAAGAAACAGGATCCGTAAGCTGAAGAGTTCTCACTCCTCAAAGCCCATCTAAATAGCAGCAGCGGGGAGAGGAAGGGGCTTGAAGAATAAAGATGAAAAATGCATGCTCTGATTATTAGTATTTGAGTTTTCAAAAGTTGTATGAAAAGATTGGAAGCAATTGGATATTTGACGACACTGAAAATGGAAAGTGGGGATTTCATTGGTAAGAGTTACTGGTATGCAATTTAGGAGAGAAAACCAAAGAAGAAGAAAGAAGCAAAAGAAAAAAATAAAGACAGGAGACAAAAGAATAAAACTGTCATGGCTGGCATTAGAGGGGAAGGCTGGGCTGGCATGTCACAGGATCGTGTTCCCTCTATGTTGAGATGTGTATGACTCAGTCTCTGGGGATTATATTCATAATCTATACAGAAAAATAAGGCAAAGTCAATCAGAAAGTGCATTAACCTCTGGAAGATGCGGATGTGGACGAGCTATATGCTATTATTGTTTGGAAGTAATGCATTTGCACTTCAATTTTAATGACAGAGGGTCACAAAAATTAGAAAGGTAATTTCTAGTCTTTCCCACTGTAATAAAGGACTGATTTCTTATAGAGAAGTAATTTCTCCTGACAAATTATATTAGGTAAAGATTGCATCTTATATGAATTAATACATTTTAAAACAAAGAAAACTATTCACCTTTTTTTGGTTTGTTTCAGTTTAAGGGGCTAAAAATTGTTAATCCGCTAGTATGTGCTGTTTCCTTCAGTTATTTTATTTGCTCTTAATCACAAATTTGGGGTGTTAGTCTTCTGAGATTGGTGGAAAATTCATGATTTTCTCATAGTCATGGTGTTCATACAAACACTCAGAAATCACCCTCATTGGGTTCAGGGAAAGGTAGGCAATGTTTCATTCCAAGCCTGGCCACTGGCTGATTATCATCCCCACCCCCTCCACTTATTGTGCCTCCAGACAATAAACTTAAAGGTGAAGACAGGGAAAGGGGAATGAAGAGTTCAGGAATATCAGAGATGCATGATAAAATAATAACAGATGAACTGGTGGTGATTATGATATCAAAAGCACCACTACAATTGTTCAGGAAATAAAAGAACTAGGATAAAGTAAAACTTCCTTATCAACAAACTGCTGGTTATCCCCAATGTAGAGTTATAAAAAGGAAGAGACGGCAGTGCCAAGATGGTGGTGGTGGGATATCAAAGTCCTAACAGTAAATAAATGTCACATTCAGTGAGCTTAAATTAAGAGAGTTATACTGAATGGACTGTTTACAAACATGTGGGAAGAGTTAGAGGATAATTAAACATCAAGGGACCAGTAATAGTGAGAAATCCAATTTTTCAAGGGGCAAAGATAATAAAAAATGATTATCACATTTGTTTGTGTCACTACCTGTGGTCTTGAAGAGGGAAGAGGAGGGAATCATAGTACTGGAATTTAATGAGAGCTATTGCACCAGGAGAAAGGTGGCTGGAAAGGAGCTACATTCTTAGAGGGACACAGTGAAAATCTGTGCCTGGCACAAAGGAAGCCTGGGGATGGGGTGAACAAATACCCCTATCTCTCTGTCTCTCTTTGATCCAACCCTGTGGTTTTCTTACAGGGGGACAAGGGATTTTGAGTAAATAGCCCACAGAAATCACCCTCTTTGGGTACAGGACAAGGTAGGGAAGAGTGTAGAAGAAGTCTGGAGTGGCGAGCAAACAAACAAAAAAAACTAGCCCACAGGACTGTGACTGAGCTAATTAGCACACCACTCCTTCCAAGCCACCCCACAGAAGCCAACACTAAACAAAAACATAGCATCTGCTCTGCAAGACAGACTCAAGACATGTTCTTTGGCATGTCTTTCCAACAAAATTACTGCCTCTGGGTCATCCTGTGTAGAAATTCTGGAGCTACCAATGAATTGGGAAGAGTGTTTTTTTTGTTTTTGTTTTTTTTTTCATAGAAGGATGAGTAAAGAAATTTCACTTGTTTTAGACAAGAGGAAGGCAAGAAGACATAGTTAATGGGCATGGCACGGTAAAAGGAGTACAGAAATTAAGAAGAGCAGGCAAATAGATGTGATGGAAAAAAATATATGGTATTTTATCAAGAGGAAAGAGACAGAGAACAACGAATCATGATTTGGGAATAAAGTTGGTAGGACTGCAGAATGGTGATATGTATGTTTTCTCCCTCATCTGTGCAGCAGCTTTCAACACTGAATTAGGAAAAAATTGGGACGGTGATGTATATTACTTTATTTACACCTCACAACAACTTTGTGAGATAAGTTATCCCCATCTTATAAATAGGGAAGTTAAGTAATTTGTCAAAGAGCACCCACTTGGTAATAGGGAAAGCCAGGAACCAACCTCGTTTTTTTTTTCTTTTTTTTTTTCTTTTTTTTTTTGTGAGTTCCCTTGGCCAACAGGCCTTCCTGTAGAGAACATTGGGAGGATATATAAATTGAAAGCAGAGTGGAGGTGGCCAGTATCACATACCTGGGACCCACTGGACACATGGACTTCTAATAAGAGTAACCAGAGGGGTCCATAGAAAGTCAGAGCTGCTGCCTTTGATGATGAGGCAGGAGGGGCTCTTTTTTGCCATACTTTCTTAAAGCACCATGACCCTATGCTCTTAAACATGTCTCTATTTTTTTTTTTTAAAGTAACAGGCATGACAGCAACTGTATTGGTTTACTAGAGTTGCTGTAAACCATACTCTGGGTGGCTTATACAACAGGAATTTGTTTTCTCACAGTTCTGGAGGCTACAAGTTTGAGATCAAGGTGTTAGCCAGGTTGGTTTCTTCTGAGGGCTGTGAGAAAGAGCCTGTTCCATGCCTGTTCCCTAGGTGCTGGTGGTTTGCTGGCGATCTTTGGAAGAAGCATCACCCTGATCGCTTGCCTTTATTATCACGTGACATTCTTCCTGTACGCCTGCCTCTGTTCCCAAATGTCCCCCTTATGAGGACACTAGTCATGTTGGATTAAGACCTAACTTAATGACCTCAATTTAACTAATTATATTAGTAACAACTCTAATTCCAGGTGAAATTACATTCTAAGATACTGCAGGTTGAACTTCAAAATATAAATTTTGGGGGGATATAATTCAACCTATAATCGCAACCTATAAATTTGTCAACAGGTTCTAAGATAAATCGGCAAAAAACATAATAGATCTATGGTAGATAACACAAAGGAAAACCATGGACATTTAGAACAGTGCTAAGAACTGTGATAACCAGTGTCCATACAAATGTAATTGGCTGTGGTGTTGAAAAATCAATTATACAAATATATGTAATGCGCAAGTATATTTTATCATAACCTCTGAGAATCAAATGAAATACCATATGTGACAGCACTTTACAAGCTGTGTGGTATTCAAATTAAGGCATTAGTTTTATTGCTATTACCATGTCTTTATTTATATAGGTAGCTTATTTTTATTGTTACATTGAGCATTTCACATTTTTATGGTCAATTTCTTTTTATTTCAGTTACATCCTAGATTAATAGCATCTATGTCTATTTCTTCTTAGGAAACTGAGTTTCTCCATTCCTTTTTTTCTTGATCATTATAAAACATCTTTCCCAATTCCCATTTAAATGCAAAATGGAGTCCTGGCACTGGGTTGCTCAAATAGCCAACTCCATCTAAACTTAGCTCACAACAGAAGGAACTTAAACTGTCAGCAAAATCAGCACACTGACTGCAAACTAGTTCTCATAGAGATCAATTATAAATTGAGGTGGTGTCCTGGATGCTTTAGCCAGATTTGGCTGGTACCCCAATGATCTCTGACTCTATTTCTTCGGATACTAGTATGAATTTTCATCTTCAATTATAACCTGCTTCCAGGATGACATATACCCGATCCTCTTCTATTTATTATTTATTTTGCAGAAAATAAAAATAGGAAAAAAACACCCCGTGTTTGTACTTTTACATTTAACTCAAAACTCAAATACTAATGCATTCCTTTGATTTACGTGAAAATTAAAGTTGGATCTAACATAGGCATCACAGCCTCCTTTTTTTGACCTTTCATCATACTCTCTTTGTTAGTCTCAGATTTGGTCACCCCACACTGGAGACTGGTAATTTGCAAGTTAATTCATTCATCCAGAATTTATTGAGCACCCATCATTTATCTTGTACTCAGTAGCAGCTATAGAGGAGATAAGGCTAGTTGGTAAGTATGGGATTTGGTGAATTTAATATTATTGTTTTGATTAATGACTGGGCCCACTGGTTTCCGATATGCAGTACTTTGCAATTTTGAGAGGCACTGACTTGACATATGCGCTGGGCTTTGAGTGGGAGCCCTTTATAAGTGAGGGAGTGGAGTGAACTGCTCAGCGCCCACGGCTCAGTGGCTTGATTGTTTTCCACTTGCCACAGCCTTGGCTCCCCTCAATTTTTAATTTTCTGAATTTTATAGGGGAAAATAATGTACTGTAATGGTAATCATGGAAAGCCTTAAAGTGTGTCTCTAAAAACACTGAAACTCTCATCTCCTATATAAAATAAAAAAGGTTTGCAATCTAGATTCGGAGTTTAGAAATAAGTACCTTGACATTTTCAGCCCCTAAGAGAATCTTTTTCCCCCTAAACTTTCTGTAGAATTTATAACCTGTAACTAACAAAACACCAAGTTATTTCTCAAGCAGCTATGCAGGAGCTCTTCTATTTGGAAAGGGAATTAACAAAATCAGTATAAGACTTGGGTGCTTTCTGCAAGGAGTTTATAAATCTCGTCGGAGAGAAGGGACAGGTTTCTTTTTATAGCATCAACACAAGTCAGGAAAGCAGGAAATGATAAGCCACGTTATTTGTTCCAGAGTCTTTAAACCCAGACTCTACATCTAATCACCATCATAAAAATGCCTTTTTTTCCCTCCAGCTTTATAGAGAGGAGCCTCCGAGTGGGCCATCCTGGAGGAGTGCACCTATCAGTTGAGAAATGGGAATGACGAGGATGCAGGCAGCTGTTGCATTTTAAAATGTGAATTTGTTTTGCGAAAGCCTTTCATTAACCAAATTATGTGCCTAGAAAGGGCAATGACAAAACTGACCAAATTCCTTCCCTTGTAGGTCAGATAACATTTAAGAGCTTTACATGTCTAACGAACTTGAGGTTGCTCAAACTGGACAAAGGAGGAGATTAAAACACTTTCTGTGATGATGTAAAGCAGTGCTACGGGTAAGGCCCTCCTGCAAGCAGAAGCAAATGTATTTTCTCCATTTAAAAGGGTTGCCTTCTTAACCCACACTTCCCCAGGCATTCGGTCCTGATAGGGCTTGGTTTGACTGACTAATTGTAATTTTGCTCCACACAAGGTAGACAATGATGAATTGATACATTAAAGATGTGATTAATGGTTACTTTCTATTCAGTGTAATTATCAGGTGATAGTTTCAATGAAAAATGCTGGAAAATGAAACTTTTCACTCCAGATAACTATCCACCCTGTCTGGAAAGAAAAATGGTTCTCTATTTTCAACATTTTACTCTATATCAAGGCCAAGAGAGACAGAGAGACAGAGCACACTGGCTTTGTGAGTTTTATAGAATAAGATGGATTTGGAATAATGCCTGTCTTTAAAGAAACTCTTAGAGAGGAAATCTCTGGATAATAAAACTTTAAATTTTATCTTAATCCCGGATTACTTTTCCAGCTCCTGCCTGGTCTTTCTGGTCAATTCTGGCATTTAATCTATCCTGAAGATGGTTTTGGACTAATTTCCCTAAAGCGCCGCATTAATCATATCACATCGGTTTTTTTTTTTTTTTTTTTTTTTTTTTTTTCAGAAACCTCCAACAACTTCCCACTTAAATTATAGGAAGAACAAAATATCAACATGACCCTCAAGACCCTTTGATAAAAGGCAAACACTCTTTGTCAAACTGTTTCAATTCTTGTGCTCTGTTCTTTCGAGGCTGTCAGCTCACTGCCATCTCAGCTGGCCGTGTTCACCCCAGGCCATGCTTTGCTTTGCCTCTTTTTCTACAGGTTTTTAGCTGCTAGAAAAAAAATTGTGGACGACTTAAAAAGGGACCAAAAGATTACCAGGTTTCCTTAATGGAGAAATTTTGTACTGTTTAGAATGCATCCTCTGATTCATCTGATTCTGTAGGGTTTGTGCAGTTCATTGTTTTGGAACTATTATATAATTTTGTAAAGTTAGAAGTTAATTTGCAGAAAATTCATAGAAATATAAAACATCTTTTTCTTTTTCTTTTTTATTTTTTTTGAGACAGTCTCGCTCTGTTGCCCAGGCTGGAGTGTAGTGGCGTATCTCGGCTCACTGCAAGCTCCACCTCCCGGGTTGACGCCATTCTCCTGCCTCAGCCTCCCGAGTAGCTGGGACTACAGGTGCCCACCACCACGCCAGGCTAATTTTTTGTATTTTTAGTAGAGATGGAGTTTCACCGTGTTAACCAGGATGGTCTCGATCTCCCGACCTTGTGATCCACCTACCTCGCCCTCCCAAAGTGCTGGGATTACAGGCGTGAGCCACCGTGCCCAGCCGAAATATAAAACATTATTTTCTATATACATGCAGATAGGTTCTGTCCGATGGAGATTCAATGGACTTTTCTAACCTGCTGTGGAAGAAGCCAGGTTTCTCTGTGTTAAGCATATTCATGTTGGCATTTTTGTTGGCCTCATATAGTTACTCTTTGGGATCTCCTTTGAACTTAGGACATTTTAATTCCCATCTTCCTAACTAATGAGCTAAATAAAATCTTTGACACATGTACATTTTATATCTGTGTAAACTCATACTCATGATTTACCTATTTTAAAAATGATCCTTTAATATCATCTACCCAATTTAAAACTTAGACAAGTTTTTAGAGCAGTTTTAGGTTTACAGAAAAATTGAATGGGGCATACAGAGAGTAGGCATATATCTGTTACATCCTTTCCCAGTTTTCCTTGTTATCAACATACTGTACCACACCAGAGAGGTACATTTATTACAATTGATGAACCTGTATTGACACATCATTATCATCCAAACTACATAGTGTACATTAGGTTTCAGTCTTGGTGTTGTACATTCTATGGGTTTAGATAAATGTATAGTGACATGTATCCACCCTTCTGTCTCCTACAGAATAGTTTCACTGTCCTAAAAATCCTCTGCACTCTGCCTATTTATCCCTTCTTTCCCTCAACCCCTGACAACCACTGATCTTTTTATGTCTCCATAGTTTTGCCTTTTCCAGAATGTCATATAGTTGGAATCATATGATTGGCTTCTTTCACTTAGAAATATGCATTTCAGTTTCCTCCATGTCCTTTCATGTATTGATAGCTCATTTCTTTACAGTGCTGAATAATATTCCATCGTCTAGGTGTGCCATAATTTATTTTTTCACCTGCTGAAGGATATGTTGGTTGCTTCCAAGTTTGGGAAATTATGAATAAAGCTGCTATAAATATCAGTGTGCAGGTTTTTGAATAGATATATGTTTTGAACTCATTTTGTAAATAGCAAGGAACTGGATGGCTGAATCATATGGTAAGAGTATGTTTAATTTTATAAGAAACTGTCAAACTGTCTTTCAAAATGGTTGTGCCATTCTGTATTACCATCACCAATGGACAATAATTCCTGTTGTTCAACATCTTCACCACAATTTGATGTTGTCAATGTTCTGAATTTTGGCCATTCTAGTGTATACGTAGTAGTATCTCATTTTGCTTTTATTTGTATTTCATTGATGACATATGATGTAGAGCCTGTTTTCATATGCTTATTTGCCATCTGGATGTCTTCTTTGATGAAGTGTCTATTGAGATCTCATGCCTATTTTTTAATCAGGTTGTTCTTTTTCTTACTGGTGAACTTTGATATCTAACCAATTAAAAAATTTGAACTCAACTTGGCTGTACGTTAGAATCATCTGTAGAGCTTTCAAATAATACAGATTTGACTTGTGTACCTCCTTATTACTCCAGTAAGTCACATATCACTGGAGGGCTGGTGATGACATAGATTGCTAAGTCCAATGCTGAGAACTTCTGATTTGTTGGGGGCCTGGGAATCTGCATTTCTAACAAGTTCCCAGGTAACAGGAAACACTTTGAGAACACTTACTCTGCTTAGTATGGATTACTAGCAGTACAGTTTGTTAGGCTCTCTTCTTTCTCTATATTAGCCTGTTTTAAATTTAACTGTATATCTCATATTTTGTTTACAATTACCTATTTAAGTATATGTGCTTTTGTAATCATAGCTTGGAATTATGTTTTCTGGGTTAGTTTTCAAAATAATGCTTATATTCTGTTAAGTACCTGCCTTGTATTTTTGTTAACAGACTGACAGAAATTGGTGCCTGGCCTATGGCCTAGTGGTCCTCAGAACTGTTCTTCCAAATGCTTTTTAACTAAGAAGACAAACTCCACCATTTCTACTCAACTTAGCTATTATCCTTTTAAATAAAACTTTTTGTAAAAGTATCCCAACACAAACAATAAGATTAAACAAAGGATCATAGATTTCTCCCTGGGATTATACTCTCTATTAAGCACAGAATTGAATATATGTATAATCAGATTTTAAGATGAGTTTGGGTCTGCCTAACCTAAAATGTAGATGAGTCTGCCTCTTTCTAAAATTTTAAATCATAGTTTCTTGCAGAGAAATCTGGGATGTTTAACTGAAACTTTGACTTTTTAAATTGGATTTTTCTGAGGTTGCAGTTGATGATATTTAAGGTGAATTTATTTTGCTATAACTGAATCTTTGCACTAAAAGAGAGAAATACTTGCTATTTTAAATAAATCCAAAACAACATATCTGCAAAGCTGAATAAAGTCTATTTTCTCTCATATAAGATAACGTATTTCAAAGTTGATGAGATACGGAGTAACCTCTTGATAGCATTTGGTTCCCTCCTCATTGATGTTCCACTGTTATGAATCCTTGTTTAATATAATGCTCATTCTCCTTCTAGGTTTTTCTTTGATCTCACTATAAAATATTTTTGAAAGCAAAAGTCCTTCTGGAGTGAATGCACACATGTATGTTAAGACTTTAAGGTATTTACCTGTTAAGAAATACTTTTTAAAAAAAGAACAAACAGAAAGCAAAAAGAGAATCACGAAAGATTCAAATGAATATTTCTTATTTATTTTGAAAAGCATGAAATTTCTATCTTAGCATTCATAGATAGTATTCTGAGCATGCATTTTACCCTTTTGCGTGTTACATTAATTTTGCTTAGAGACAAAAGCTGAAAAAGAAATATAGTATATGTGTGCATGTATGTGTAGTTTTTTCTCTTTTTGTAGTTAGTGAAAAGAATTTACAGATAATGGTATATCAGTTAAAACCAAGCTTAAATGTAGTGATCACTGAGGGGCAAACTTCTGCTTTGCTTAGAGTTGTTAACAACCTCAGGTCATCTGTTACATACCTTTTTTTAAATTGAGAAATCAATTATGAATATTTACAACACTAGGCAGCCAATGACTCAGATAAACTGCATTTGAACTTGTCGTGGCCTGACAAATGCAGGCTTTAGACTTTATTCTTAGCTATTAAGAGTGGTTCACTTTTATGAGTGAAAAATGGGAGACATCAGGAAACCAGAAATAGTCTAGGCTAGAAACTTAGCACCACTGTGAAGACTTGAACATTATGTGAAGGGGAAAGTTTGGATCTCAAAGTGGATTGAGCTAGAAGCCCATCAGGATCCAGGTTCAGCATTTGGACTGTGAAGAAAAATTATCAGACTTAGAACATTAACTAAGAAAGCTTGTGTTAGCTTTTTATTTTTGCATAACAAATTACCACACGCTTAACTTTAAAACAATGAGCGTTTATTAGTTCACACTTCCGCAGGTTAGAATTTTATCACTGCATAGCTGGGTTCTCTCTTCAGCATATCACGAGGCTGGAATGAGAATATCAAGACCTACACTCTGCTTTGACGACTCTAGGGAAGAGACTGCTTCCAAGCTCTTTCAGATTGTTGACAAAATCGAGTTTCTTGTGGTTGTAGGACTGAGGTTGCCAGTTCCTTACTGACTCTCAGCTTCTAGAGACTGCCTGCATTCTATGCCATGTGCCTGCAGCACATTTCCCTCTCATTGAATCTCTCATTCTTCTACTCGCCTTGATTCACTTATCTGTGATTACCAGATTCAGACTTAAAGGGCTCATGTGATTAGTCCAGCTCCACCCAGATAGTCTCTCATTTTTAAGGTCAACTGACTTGGACTTTTAATAACATTTGCAAATCCCTTTCCAGCGACACCTAGATCAGTTTAATTGAATAGTTGGGAGTAGGCAGTACATCAGGGGCCAAGGACTCTGGAGCCATCTTTGAATTCTGCCTATCACTGAGCTACAAGTTCAAAATCAACTGGGCAGCAACCTGCCAAGCTGGCAGATACCCAGATCAAGGAAGCATTGCTGCAGAGCGGACATCTGATGGACAGTTGAATCTTCAATATTTCAACAGCTACACAGTGTCCCATTAGAAATGATGGTGGTGATTACCACCAGAATTGGATTTTCTCTCAACTTGATGCCCCTAGAAGGTCTGAACATTTTTGGATGGAGTATGACACCAACATGTGGGAGCACTTTCAGGTCGGTAAAGCCTGAAGAAGGGAGAGAGAGTTTCCTGACAAAAGGACACATAGAAAATTGAGAATGATGTGACTTTGTATTACAAATACACAGAGGAATTCATAACATATAAACATTGTTTTATGGCCCAGTATGGTGGCTCACACCTGTAATCCCAGCCCTTTGGGAAGCTGAGGTGAGCAGATTGCTTGAGCTCAGCAGTTCGAGACGAGCCTGGGCAATGTGGTGAAACCCCATCTCTATAATAAATACAACATTAATTAGCTGGGTATCATGGTGAGCACCTGCAGTCCCAGCTACTTGGTAGGCTGAGATGGAAGATCACTTGAGCCTGGGGAGGTCGAGGCTGCAGTGAGCTGGGATCACGCCACTACATTCCAGCCTGGATAACAGAGTAAGACCCTGTCTCAAAAACAAAGAAGCAAGCAAACAACAACAACAAAATACCCACATTGTTTTATTAACTTGCTATAAGCTCTTGCCCCACATCAACCCTTGATATTTGCCATATAACATATGGGAGACATGATTAAGAGCATAGTGGGGTTCAGCATCCCTGTGTCACTTCTTACTCACTGCATGATTTGGGCAAATTAACCCTAAAACTTCGTTTTCTTTTCTATAAATTGGGAAATAAACTAGTACCTAGCACATAAATTATGAATAGTAAATAAAATACAACATGTAAAAGGCTTACAGCAGACTTTAGTTAAGTGCTTGATAAATAGTCACTATGTTGAGATTAAGGTGTCTGGTTCCTAAAGTTACCAAGCCATTGCTATGGTTTGGATACGGTTTGTTTGGTCCCACTGAGTCTCAGGTTGAAACTGGATTCCCACTGTTGGAGGTGGGGCCTGGTGAGAGGTGTTTGGGTCATGGGATGGATCCTTCATGAATGGCTTGGAGTCCTCTTCAAGGTAATCAGTGAGTTCTTGCTCTCTTAGTTCCCATGAGAGTTCCCAAAGAACTGATTGTTAAAAAGAGCTTGGCATCTGCCCCATCTCTCTTTCTTCTCTCTTGCCATGTGATCTCCACGTACTGGCTCCCCTTTGCCTTCCACCATGAGCGGAAGGAGACTGAAGCCTTCTCCAGAAGCAGATGCTGGCAACCATGCTTCTTGTATGGCCTGCAAAACCATAAGTCAAATAAACCTCTTTTCTTTATAAATTATACAGCCTAGTCCAGGCGCGGTGGCTCACGCCTGTAATCCCAGCACTTTGGGAGGCTGAGGCAGGCAGATCACGAGGTCAGGAGTTCAAGACCAGCCTAGCCAACATGGAGAAACCCCATCTCTACTAAAAATAAAAAAAAAAAAAATTAGCCGGGCATGGTGGCGCATGCCTGTAATCCCAACTACCTAGGAGGCTGAGGCAGGAGAATTGCTTGAACCCAGGAGGCGGAGGTTGCAGTGGGCTAAGATCACGCCATTGCACTCCAGCCTGGGCAATAAGAGTGAAACTCCATCTCAAAAAAAAAAAAAATACACACACACGCACACACACACACACAGCCTCAGTTAATCCTTTATAGCAACACAAAATGGACTAAGGTAGCCATGTAGGTCTTTGATCATTTTTAAACTGATTTTTTTTTCATAGAATAGGATCTAAGTTGAGTCATTCATTTACTGTCCATTTGTTCATTCAGTTATCTAAGTCATATTTATCAAGCTGCAAACTAAGCAACTGAGATGCCAATTTAAATGAGAAACAAATCCCTGGAGCTTGTGGTGCTTACAGCCTAGGGATTCTAAAGGGAATCATGTGCACTCTCACTCCACTTCATTCTCACTGAGATTTAAAGAAAAAGGGAACATAATGGCAGTTTTAAAATAGAGCAATAAAGCAATTTTCTCACATTCCCCCAAACACTGTAAACTCTTGCAATTTAGAGACATAATTTTTCACATTTTTGATTCTACCTAAAATTAGCATGGTGGGAGCACATAGTTAGTACATTGATTTAAACTAAAAATACTAGAAACAGGTATTGTCTTTAGGAGAATGAGCAATAATATTTGTGAGTACCAGTGTCTAATGATTAGGCATCATCTTAAACAAGAAACATATTGATTTATTACATCAAGATTACAGGCTTAACACAAAAGTCAAAATGAAGCAACATTTACTGCAATCTATGCTTTTAAGTAATGCCTCTCAACAAGGTCCCAGGTGTTTTAGGAGCTGTGCTATTATTTTAGCACAAAATAATATACTGCTGACTTTTCCTCATTGCTTTTAAAACAATATGGATCTACTTTTGTCTCATTTACAGAACAAATAAAAAAGCCCTAGATTCAGTGAGTCAGTAAATAAGACCCATTTTTAAGAGAAAGCTGAGATCCTCAGAAAATAATTGGAGAGAATGACAGGGGTTTATATACAAAGGCGTACCTCATGACATCATTAGTATTTGTAGAAAATCATAACTACATCACTAGCAAAAAAGAATTGGTTAAGTAAATTACCAAATAGTCACAAAAGTGCCATATTAGGCAACATTTACGAACGTTCATGAAGAAATTTTATTGGCATGAGGAGAGGTTTAGGGCAATGTTAAATGAAAATAAAAGCATGAGTGAACTCCCATTCACAATTGCTTCAAAGAGAATAAAATACCTAGGAATCCAACTTACAAAGGATGTGAAAGACCTCTTCAAGGAGAACTACAAACCACTGCTCAAGGAAATAAAAGAGGATACAAACAAATGGAAGAACATTCCATGCTCATGGGTAGGAAGAATCAATATCATGAAAATGGCCATCCTTCCCAAGGTAATTTACAGATTCAATGCCATCCCCATCAAGCTACCAATGACTTTCTTCACAGAATTGGAAAAAACTACTTTAAAGTTCATATGGAACCAAAAAAGAGCCCGCATCGCCAAGTCAATCCTAAGCCAAAAGAACAAAGCTGGAGGCATCACACTACCTGACTTCAAACTATACTACAAGGCTACAGTAACCAAAACAGCATGGTACTGGTACCAAAACAGAGATATAGATCAATGGAACAGAACAGAGCCGTCAGAAATAATGCCACATATCTACAAGTATCTGATCTTTGACAAACCTGAGAAAAACAAGAAATGGGGAAAGGATTCCCTATTTAATAAATGGTGCTGGGAAAACTGGCTAGCCATATGTAGAAAGCTGAAACTGGATCCCTTCCTTACACCTTATACAAAAATCAATTCAAGATGGATTAAAGACTTAAATGTTAGACCTAAAACCATAAAAACCCTAGAAGAAAACCTAGGCATTACCATTCAGGACATAGGCATGGGCAAGGACTTCATGTCTAAAACACCAAAAGCAATGGCAACAAAAGCCAAAATTGACAAATGGGATCTAATTAAACTAAAGAGCTTCTGCACAGCAAAGGAAACTACCATCAGAGTGAACAGGCAACCTACAAAATGGGAGAAAATTTTCGCAACCTACTCATCTGACAAAGGGCTAATATCCAGAATCTACAATGAACTCCAACAAATTTACAAGAAAAAAACAAACAACCCCATCAAAAAGTGGGCAAAGGACATGAACAGACACTTCTCAAAAGAAGACATTTATGCAGCCAAAAAACACATGAAAAAATGCTCACCATCACTGGCCATCAGAGAAATGCAAATCAAAACCACAATGAGATACCATCTCACACCAGTTAGAATGGCAATCATTAAAAAGTCAGGAAACAACAGGTGCTGGAGAGGATGTGGAGAAATAGGAACACTTTTACACTGTTGGTGGGACTGTAAACTAGTTCAACCCTTGTGGAAGTCAGTGTGGCAATTCCTCAGGGATCTAGAACTAGAAATTCCATTTGACCCAGCCATCCCATTACTGGGTATATACCCAAAGGACTATAAATCATGCTGCTATAAAGACACATGCACACGTATGTTTATTGCCGCATTATTCACAATAGCAAAGACTTGGAACCAACCCAAATGTCCAACAATGATAGACTGGATTAAGAAAATGTGGCACATATACACCATGGAATACTATGCAGCCATAAAAAATGATGAGTTCACGTCCTTTGTAGGGACATGGATGAAACTGGAAATCATCATTCTCAGTAAACTATCGCAAGAACAAAAAACCAAACACCGCATATTCTCACTCATAGGTGGGAATTGAACAATGAGAACACATGGACACAGGAAGGGGAACATCACACTTCGGGGACTGTTGTGGGGTGGGGGGGAGGGGGGAGGGATAGCATTGGGAGATATACCTAATGCTAGATGACAAGTTGGTGGGTGCAGCGCACCAGCATGGCACACGTATACATATGTAACTTACCTGCACATTGCGCACATGTACCATAAAACCTAAAGTATAATAAAAAAAAAAAAAAAAAAAGAAAATAAAAGCAGACTTTAGTCCTATAGCATTGCAGGATGACTATAGTTAGCAATAATACATTATATAGTTTCAAATAGCTAGAAAGAGGATATTGAATATTCCCAACACAAATAAATGATAAATATTTGAGGTGATGAGTATGCTAATTACCCTGATCTGATCACTATATGTTATATGTATGACAACATCACTATGTATACCATAAATATGTACAATGTCATTTAAAAAATTTAAAAAGAGTTGAAGATACACACAATATTTGCAATTATCATAATCATATTTTATTTTTTTCCTATACAAAGGGGCTACTGGTTATTCCATTTCAGTCAAACATCACTTGAGAAAAACAGCTGGTGCAGTGGTTGAGTGCAATTTGAAGAATGTAGTAAAGGTCTCCATAACCATCTGGCTGAGAACAGAAATGATATAGTTACGGATTTTTGTTGTATGTTGCTGATTGTCACTCAGCATCCAACCCCATCTCTTTCAGTTGTGTTCTATAGAAGTAGGAAAGCTAAAACTCATGTATCTGATCTCTCTGGAAACCATGGCTCTGGATGTTAGATTCTACAATGTTAGATTCTACAAGTTAGATATACAATTATGCTGTCTGGTAGTAAGGCAAAGGTTTTTTTTGGGGGGAGGTGGGGAAAGTACTATTTATAAAAACTGGAAATACAAGATTTTATTGTAGCACCTTACTAGTGAGCATCCTCTACATTTTGTGAGTGTTGAAGGCAGGGGAAGTTTCTTGAACCAGGCATTCCACCTAAGTCTAAAACCAAGTGATGGCTTGAAGCAAAGGAAAAAGCCCCTCAAGTAGGTCAGTTTTATAAAGTTCTGGGAATAATTCCCGGAGGCCCAGCCTACAGAATGTTCCTCCTGTGCCCCAGTGAGGCTGTAGGCACTTGCTGCTCCGTGTTAACCCCCTTCCTGCGGAAAATACCACGTGGTTTCTCTTTTCTATCCTGAACCAAATGAGGACAAACATAGATATGATGTGAATTCTGCTATTATAGGGAATATTTTACAACTTTATGTAATATCATTGATTATGTTTTTGGCATGCGTGTGTTTTCAGCTCTTTTTCTATAAGAAAGTGCTCATATTAAGCATATACAAATATATACATTTGTGGATACGAGGAGTTAGTAGAAAGCATGCTTGAGGGTGGTTATAAGTGCATCTGCTACAGACTCTAAAAACCATTTCAAATATTTTCTTAAGTCAGCACTAACTATATATACCAAGATAATACATTGAATAATTATCTTCTGCTTACAGAATTTTTCATTCAAACATTAATAAAGGAGAAATAGGTATGTATTCTGGAACATTATTACCTTAACCAGATACTCTCTCTTTCTCTTTTCCCAAAACTAGTGTATTGTTCTCTAGTTACCCTGGCCAAGATGAGAAAAACTCCAACTTCTTGGTTGTTGCAGAGGTCCTGCATGCCTAAATATTAATAGTTGGAAATACAGTCTTTCCTTTAACTCAAGCCAGCGAGCAAATTATCAAGTATCTGCTGGGGATAAAATAGGTGCTGGAGATCTAATGATGATTCAGATACGACCCTAATTATTTTAAAAAATCTTTCAATATCTTGTGGAAGACACATACCATGTAGTAGTGTACTGGTAAATGTTTATCAACCAGTTTTCTAAGAAAAAAATGTATATGCATATATATGTGCATATGTTTATTATAAATATTGTTATAAAGAGTTGCAGCCCAATTTACAAACACAAATAAAAATAGAATCTTCCATATTGTAAATTTTATATAATGGATTGCTCCTCAAAGTATGCTTTCATCGGTTTTACTGAAATCTTATATCTATAGCCAACTGATGGTTGCAATTGAGGAATGAGTGTAGTCTAAAAATGAATGATAGTTTGTGGTTTTGTGTATGTTAACACTATGCTAACAAGTAAGATGAAAGAGAAGCAATTAATATGAATCAGATCTTCACTCATTTGTCAATGACATGAGCAATTGCTTTTCTGAATTGGGTAATAATTTCTAAATACTGCAAAGTATATTCTGGATTTTTTCTGTTATTCACAATGTAACAGCTAAAGGCACAATACATGTTAAGTTTAATGTGAAGTGTTACCATTTTCTCAATCACTTTCTTAAGTCTATACTAACAATATAACAGTAATCAAGTTCTGCTTTATAATGTTTGTCAGTTTCAATGGTATAAATACTCCCATCATGAACGATTGCAAGCTGCCAATGGAATGATACTGAATACGGAGTTGGAAAGAGAGGCACAGTACAGTACCTCATTATTTTAGTATTCCCACCACACAAATAAAATAGAAACGAATAACTTCAAAGGCATATATAATAGTAAAATGTAATAAGCTAATTAGGGAGTAATGAGTTTTGAGCATTTATTAAATTTATCTTAATATAATTTATTTAACTGTAATTTCATAGAGTTTACTTTTAAATAATGGCTGTATTTAACAATTAGCTTTTGAAATTCACTAAAATGTAAGAAGTGGCTCTTGTGAGCCTATAAGGGCCATCTCTAGCACAACACTGGATATGTGATTGGTGATAAAGATGGAACGAAGCATGAGGAAAAACTAGTCATCTGTATTTGGGGAAAATCAGGAAATAAATCCTGAATAGGAGCCAGCCAGGCAACACTGGGAGGTGTAGTGAGGGGACATCCCATGCAGAACAGGGAGAAGGGTTAGTGGCAGGAGGTATCACAGCCCACTTAAAACCTTCCCTCATCTCTTAGCATTCGAATGGGGTAAGGTCTGCAGAAGCCAGATTGACAATGAACCTTTCTAGGTCAAACTGAGGTGTGAGACTTTCATCTTGTTTGAGACTGACAGCCTTTCAGAAATTTTAAAAGCAAGATAATGCATTTGCATTTTGAAGCAAGGACTCTAGCAGTAGTATGGAGCACAGAGAGTAGTAAAGCAAAGTCATAGGTGGGAAGGCCAGACTGGTCCATCAACACTGATGTTGGTCCTCTTACTTGTCTTTGGTCAGCATCCTTGTCCTTTCCCTTTACTGTCTTTTTCTAATTTGATCCTCCCATTAGCAAAGGTCAAATCCTAAATAAATTAGAGTTTTTCCACTCAGCCATCCAGACTTAGGAGGCTCAGAATGTACCCAACCTCTTTTTTTTTTTTTTTTTTTTTTTTTTGAGACGGAGTCTCACTCTGTCACCCAGGCTGGAGTGCAGCGATCTTGGCTCACTGCAACCTCTGCCTTCCTGGTTCAAGTGATTCTCCTGCCTCAGCCTCCTGAGTACCTGGGATTACAGGTGTGTGCCACCACGTCTGGCTAATTTTTGTATTTTTAGTAGAGACAGTGTTTCACCATGTTGGTCAGGCTGGTCTCAAACTCCTGACCTCATGATCCGCCCACCTTGGCCTCCCAAAGTGCTACGGGGGTGAGCCACCACACCTGACCAACCTCATCCTATTCTATGTTGACTTTTTACAGCTACATCCAAAGTGAAGTTGTTAACCAAAACATCGTTACAGTTACAAAGTTAGGAAGAAAAATGAAATAATATTTGATGTTATTAGGAAAAGTGATACTAGAGACTTGAAACATACTACCCTCAATGATAATAGTGATGCACGCAGACTGTTGAGAAACTTAGAGAGTCGATGGAAAATTTAGTTTATTTTAATTTAGGCTGTATGTAGCTCAAACATATGCTGAGCTTTTATAATTAAATGGAGTTTCTTTCCAAAGTGTGACAGCTCTTTGCTTTCTTTCTACAAGATTGAAATTAGAGATGGAGGACTTGTGAATTCTGAGGACAGAGAAGAATGTAAGCAGCAGAAAGTTTCTGGGAAACTTTCTAGATTATGATTTGAGGCGACTATTTCACTGCCTATACCCCAGACACCTGCTACTTCCTGTTTGACAGTAAACTTTTCCCTTCGGTTTTTATAAAGAGATATGGCATCTGGGAAAATTGCTTGGTCACATGAACTTATTTGAGGGAGGTCAGCATTTCTAGACAAATTTGATATTTAGGTGACGGAATGAAAGTCAAAACAACCAGCATTGAGATTTTGATTTGAAAATACTGAGTCAAGTCTTTAGTGTTAATAGAGCTATGTTTCCCACTTTTGGGATTTCATGAGGAATATGCTTGTAGAGCTGAGGAATATGCTTGTAGAGCTGAGGAATGATGCAAGCATTATGATCAGAACTGAAACAAACCATATAAAAAAGCTCCCATCAAAAGAAAGGAAAATAGCAACAAAACGAAACAAATACTCTTCCCCCTGAAAGAAAACCCTCAAAACACTTGAAAACATGTTCATGCTGAAAAATAATCAAATACATTGAAATTAAAACAACAATGAGACATTCTTATATATATTCTAATGAGTATATAAAATTGAAGGTTCACTAAAATATATACTCTCCTCTACTACTTTTATGGTGAACACTTTTACCATATACCTTAAATGTTTATGTGTCTTGAAGGTGCACCAGTCTCTAGAACTCATGTTCATAACTGGTATATAATACTGCCTCTTTCTGTAAACTACTATGTATTGTTGGTCTTTTTGTGATTGGTTTATTTAGAATTTCATTTGTGTTCTACACCCTATATTAGATCTTAGTCTCTTCCAGATAATACAAAACAAAACCAAAAAAATGCTTTTTCTCTCACGTTTCTTTTAGTAATGAAAATTTTATCAACGGTTAAACATTTATTCACCCCAACTTCATTCCCCAAACCACTGGAGGCAGCCTACCGCAAGATCAAATAAGTTTAAAAGGACAATAAAAGGACGAAAGTTTAGGAGCAAGAAAAAAATGAATCATAAGAAGAAGTCTGCAGCATAAGAAGAAAATTAGAACAGTAATATAGAAACTGTAAGGAACTCTACCCATGGAACAGCAGAGCCACGCAATTAATAGACTGGGCTTGGAAGTCAAAGGGAAGGAGCCTTGACCAGCTCCACTGCTTTTATTCACTGAGTGCTAAGAGCAGCTTTGCATAGGATGCTCCATGAGGAGCTGTGAAATAAGATGTAGACCTGAGGACTGCCATAGGGTCCCTTGAGGTAAATGCACTAACGCGTGTGTCTGAAGCTGATTTCCTCACTTTAGAACTTCTAAATCCCCGCAAATCTCCCTCCAAATGCCATTCTGTCTCTACTTCCCAATGTTCATCACAGTCTTTTAAAAATACTTTTTAAATTTTATTTTATTTTTAATTGACAAATAATAATTGTATCTATTTATAGGGACACAATGTGATGTTGTGATACATGTAGGGTTCACATCCATTGTCTTTTGCTGTAGCTTAGCAAAAGGGTCTAGCTTTCCAGCACCAGAGCCAGAGGAAACCTTGCTTTTTGTGGGGGATTGGCGGGGAGAAGTAAAGAAAGCAATAGGAATGCATTTGGTCTCCTCTCCAAGCTCGCTTCCTTCCTTACTTTATAGCATGTCCACTTGCAATAAGAATCAGCCTAGGACACCCAAAATGCCTTTGCCTCACTGCTCTTTGCTGCGGTTGTCATCTTTCTCACTGGAGTTGTGAAAAAGCAGAAAGTGAGTCCTCAATGTGTCAGGCCTTCTGAGCCACTGTGATGGTTAATACTGAGTGTCAACTTGATTGGATTGAAGGATACAAAGTATTGATCCTGGGTGTATCTATGAGGGCATTGTCAAAGATTAACATTTGAGTCAGCGGGCTGGGAAAGGCGGACCCACCCTTAACTGGGTGGGCACCATCTAATCAGCTGCCAAAGAATATAAAGCCGGCAGAAAAATGTGAAAAGGGCAGACTGGTCTAGCCTCCCAGCGTACATCTTTCTCCTGTGCTAGAGAATTCCTGCCCTAGAACATCAGACTCCAAGTTTTTCAGTTTTGAGACTTGGACTGGCTCTCCTTGCTCCTTAAGCTTGCAGACAGCCTATTGTGGGACCTTGTGATCATGTAAGTTAATACTTAATAAACTCCCTTTTACATATATATATGTGTATATATAAACTCCCTTTTACATATACTTGTTCACATATATATGTAAAAGGGAGTTTATGTATGAACACATATATATGTAAAAGGGAGTTTATTATATATATATACATATATATGTGTAAAAGGAAGTATATATTATATATATAATATCTCATATATATACATATATATCTCATATATATTTATATACACATATATATATCCTCTTGGGGAGAGGTCAACAGAGGCAGGGGATACAAATCTGACTGCAAAAGGATTGAAGGACAGTCTTTATTGAAGGCCTTTGGTTGGGATACAGAGGAGTGAATTATATTGAGAGATAACTCAGCTGAATTTTCTATAAATTCATTGTTACTATCTTCCATTTTCCTAACCACCTGCTGACTTAACCTGGGGTTCTTTCTCCATTTGCTCTCTGACTCTGCTTACCTTTCCTGACTCTGTGGTGCTTCTCGGTCTTTCTCTCATGTTCCTTCCATTTGTCTGTCTGTCTGTCTCTGTCTTCCCCAGCCCCCACTGGATCTTCCTGCATGTTCTCTCCTTCCAGATTATTCTCTCTTGGTGTTTGTTGTATGCTTTCTTGTAAAAAAACATGTTGGCCTCTCTGGGCTTTTGTAATTAATACATCTGGTCATAGGGGAAAAGAATGATCCTAAATGTTACTTGTTTTTCCCTGACGTGTATCAAATTTTAGTTTTCACTCTACCTAAAGTCCAGTCTCCAGTTTGAATTCACCAGTCTTGCTGGTGGTTAGATAAGCAAGCAGCAGACAACATACACACAGACCACATATTGAGAAAGAAGGGAGCCTATTTGAAATTGCAGAAATTAAAACAACAACAAAAAAGATGCATAAGGAGCTTTCTGAGGAGTACATCCCCTACCCACCACCCCACTTCAATTGGAAATCTGTTTCCAGTCAGCAGAAAACTGACCAAAGACCCATCATCAATTATACTTTGTGAGGATGGTTGTCTCTGGAATACGCAGAGTGGCCCAGAAATTGTAGAAAAGAAGGGTTGGGAAGGTCCATGTCTATAAAGCCAACAAGACACTTTCTGCACCTCAAAAAAAGTAGTCTCGCTGTTATTGTATTCTGTCTGATCAGTTTTCCTTATTTTAATGACACATGGTTTTCATGTTTTGTAATATTTTTGTCATTGCAAATGGTAAAAAGCCAACCCATATAGTCTGAGGTGGAGGATGGGAAAGCATAAGACATTCACACAGTGACCTTTCAAATAGTCACAGATGACATGGTTCCTGGACAGTGGGGCATATCTCCCAAATGAATTTCAATGAAAGCAATTCTATAGAGAGCAGAGAGCATTGTGGCCTAAACAAATAGCTTTTCAGTGACCCAGGAAGAGCCAGGTATACTACTTCAGGCACCTGGAGTAATGGATGACCTGAATGTCCTCAACACAATCCTGGATCATCATCTTTACTTTCAACCAGATTCTGATAAGAGGAGATGTAGTCAGTGATTTGTAGGCCCACAGCGGTTTGCCAATGGTTGCTATTAGTAGGAAATCAATTCAGAGATGTCATTTGAGGATGAAGCTCCTCAGTATTTTGATGCCTTTTTAGGAAGCTAAGAGGCGCTCCACTACCAGCTCTTCAGAAAAAAACTCCCGAGTTGCCTAATTTCACCTGAATTTTTGGAGCACACATTTAAAAATTACTTGTGAATCAAATTCAATTTGAAAATATGCTACTGTTTTTAGCTCTTGCTTTCTCCCTGAGCTATTTCTTGAAAATTGTGGAGGAATTGCTTCTGCTCATTGGGCCCATTTACATGAATTATTTATTTTTACATGTATTACATATTTGTCTCTCCTCCCTCCTACAAGCTGTTCCATAGCAAGACCTCTCGTCCCTATGTATATTCATGGTGACATTACAGCCATCTTCACCCTCTGGTGTCTAAAGGAAATGGAAATTCTGAGGGTCTTTGAAAAGCAAAAAGCCAGGTTTCCTTTTTTCTAGATTTCTAGGGGATTTCGTAGCCACTAAATCTGTAATAACCAGAAGTAACATACATGCATGTACCTGGGAAGTTCGGTGATAAGATAAACGCATAGATGTCTTTACCCATGAGTGTATAATGCATCATTTTAACTATATTTTTCCATTTTTCTGTGTTCATTTTGTAGTCATACAAATAATAGCCATTGCTCATTGAGTACTGTATGTCAGGAACTATGCTATGCATTTGTGTAAATCATCACATCTCTTTCCAGTTATCCTGCATAGTATTGTTACTCCATTTTTTTTTCCTAATGATAAAACTGAGGTGGAGAGAAGTAAAGTAACTTTCCCAAAGTTACAAAATCAGTAAGTCATGATTTGATACAAATATGCCAAACTACCAATCTGGGCCTTTTAACTCTACTCTGCTGTTGTCACATTATCCTTCTCTTGCACCTTTAAGCCATATTATTTCAATGAAATTCTGCAAATAGTTATTGAGCACTTGTTATATGTAGCCATTGTCCTAGTTACTGGGATCACAGAATGAATAAGTGGAGCCTAATTATAAGGAGCTTAGATTCTAGTAGACAAGTCAGAAAGATGAACAGATGAATGTCCTACAGGGCAGTACAGGTATAATAAGTGTTCACCACTTAACTAAAGGTGGCTCAGATCAGGGAAAGATTTAGTACATTATGGTGCTTCAGGATGCTCACTGTTGGCCAGGCAGAAAAGAGTAAAGACAATTGCATTCCAGCAAAAGAGAGAGGCATGTGCAGTGTCACCTACTGGTGAAATAATGTAGACAAAAACCAAGAAGAGTAATTTGGTACTGTCGGGCCGTAACAGATATATAGGGGAATGGTGGGAATAAGGATAGAAAGTGACTGGGGACAGACAATAAACATAATTCAGTCTTACAAGTTTGGATTTTTCCATGTAAGTCACAAAGACCCATTCAAGGAATTTTAAGCAGAGAAATAATCAGAACAAGTCATGCTCAGAGTAATTATAGGACATCAAATTGTTTATCAAGAAAAAAAGTGGTTTTTGTTACACTTTGTGTTTTACTGGCAATGACATATTCAGTAGATCTCTTTTTATCTCAGTTGATATTAGACATTAGGAAGGAAGGCTGTGGTTATATTTTAAAATGGTAAAGATCTTCTACCTGTCTAGATAAAATTTTGTTCAACGTTTCAGTCACTTAGGTGATGGAAATTTGGCTCTCCTCCGTGAATCCCACTTTCCTTGACTCCTTCCTACTACAATGTCAATTCTCCTGCCCTTTCAAGGTAGAGAAAAGTGTTTGTAGTCTCCAAGATACCAGATGGTATCTTTGCCTCCTTTTGAAGTTCATGGCACTTATGTTATTCCACTTACCCACTCAATGTCTGTCATCTGTCTATATCCTAGTTGCTACCAGTGTCACAGAAAACTTTGAAACTTGATCCTTGATCCTCCTTTCCATTTCAACTCCCACCATCATTTTTGACCACATCAATATCTTTGTATGCAGTACAATAATCTGGGAGTTTGTAGAAGGAAAAGGGTACTTTTGACTTTGAGGATTAGGAGAAGTTTTAAGGGAGACATGTCCTGTTGCTCTGCTCTTCCAAAGGTAAATGAAACTGGAATTATTAAAAATTGGGAGCACAGTCCACATTTCCTAGTTGGAAGAAACAGCACAAGCAATGGCGTAATATGAAAAGGGTGGCAGGAAAGCACATAATCCTGTGTGACTGCATCATAGAAGATATAAAAAGGGGCAATATGATACAGGGCTAAAGTGGCTAACTTGTTCTACATTTTAGAGAACCTTGTTTTAATATCAAGAGAAGGAGACTGAATTTTATTTGGCTGGCAGTGGTGGCAGGGAGGTGGAGATTTTTGAGAAATGTAATGATGAAACTGTGCCTTAAGAAGGTGAATGAATAATTTTTTAGGATGGGAAAGAGGATGGAGAGAGGGAGAAGATAGAGTGCAAACTGCTGCTAACTCTTTTGCTTGTTGTCCAAAGTGTGTCTAAGGTCATCTAGGCAGAGAGAGCAGGAAGTGGAAGGAGCACAGTGTCTATAACTGCATTTCAAGGAATGCCAACACTTACTAACTGAATAAGCTTGGGTTGGTATTCAAGTGAACTTGAGGAGGACTGCCTGAGAGGAAGGAGGGAAACCAGGGAAATACTTGGCAGTGGCAAGTAGAGACAATATGCTCTAGGTCAGAAGGCACCAATAGTGTTAAATGAAAACAAGAGGTCAAATAAGATGTGAACTGGACAGTAAATATTAGTTATAATAACATGGAGATCATTGATGGTGTTAGCTGGTTATTAGATTATTTGTTAGCTTCATTGGGGGCAGAATCTGGGAGAATCTGGTAGAAGGAAGTGCTGCAAAGTGGGAGACTCATGAGGGAGATTTTTAAATAAACACTGTTGGTATAATTAGGAGGGGCAGATATATATTCAAATCCTGCTTCTCAATTAATCTTACATGTGGCCTGACTTCTCCAAATCTTAGTTTCCTCCCAGTGGATAAGAGAATGGAAGCCAAAGGGTCATTATGCAGAATAAATGAGATCATAAGTCAATTATTGGATGAAAAGAGTTCTGCCTTTGCTTGACCTAAGTATTCAATAATGGTGGCAATTACAATATTATTTGAATCTGGGCAATTGTTACATATTGGAGGAGGAGGTTGCAGGTATAAATATAACTTGTTAGTTTTGTTTTGACTGAGAATAAAACCGTTATCAAGAGAAATGGGGAAGTCAAAAAGATAATCTAAAGAAGAGAATGAAGTAGATTTGTAATTTTTTCCCTTTTAAAAATACGCGTGCAATGAAATGTGCAGATATTTTACATTTCTGTGGGTTTTGACAATAGCTTATACACATTTAATTCACAAACTTTTGAGGCTATGCTCTATTTCTATTACTTTAAAAAGTGCCTTCATTTCGCTTTGCAGTCACTCATTCTACCACCACCTCTGGAGGCAACTACTGTTTATTTCTATAATCATAGATTCGTTTTTTCTACTCTAGATTTTTTGGAGTGATACAGTACATACTTATTTGTCTCTGGCTTGTTTGAATATACTACTTTTTAAATTTATCCCTGTGGTTTGGGGCACTGATAGTTTGTCCTTTTTTTCATTGCTAGGTTTAAGTACATTAAGTATACCACAGGTTTTTTTGTTTGTTTTAAAATCTATCCACTTGTTTATGGACATTTTTGTTGTTTCTAGTTTTAGGCTATTTTGAATAAAATTTCTGGGAACATACATCTTGTATAAGTTTCACTGTATAAGAAATCATTACATGCCCAAGCCATGTAGATAGTTCCCGATGTTTTATTTTGTTTTCCCAATAAACTTTACAGTCAGCTTTTATGTTTAGATCTGGTATTCATATAGATTTAATTATTGTGTGTGGCTAGAATTCAGTGTAGTTCATTCTTTTTTTCTATATTAGTATGAACATATTTCAGTGTAATATTTGAAGTATTTTTCTTTCTCCATTGAATTACTTCAAATATTTTTAAAAATTTGTCTTTTGTTTTTAGAAATATGACTATTATGTATCTAGGGTCTATTTTTTTAATGTGTATTCTGCTTGGGATTCATTGAGCTTCCTCTAGGGATCAATTTTTTTTTCCAGATCAGATTTGGAAAGTTTTAAGCCACCATATCTTTGAATATTTATTTCTCTGCCAATCTCTTTCTCTTCCTTTTGAGATTCCAGTTTCACAGCTGTTAAACCACGAAGTGACCCAGGGGTCACTTAGATTTTGTTAATGTTTAAAAACTTTTTTTCCTCTCTGTACTGATTTTATAATTTTTATTTCTGTGTATTGAAGCTTACTGATTGTTTCTTCTGTAATATTCCATTTTCTGTTAAGCCCATAAGATAATTTTACATTTCAGATATTATACTTTTTAATTCTAGATTTTCCATTTGGTTCATTTTTATGGATTCCATTCATTTGATGAGAATTTCTATTCATTCACTCATTATAATATCTATCCTTTCCAAAATCATTGAATATATTTATAACAGCTAGTTTAAAGTCCTTCTCTATTAATTCAAATATATGTGATTTCTCTGGGCTTGTTTCCAATGGCAATTTTTTTTCTCTTGGTTATGAAAGAAACTAAGGGACTTTATTATCATTGGAACCATGATATAAATATTGCCACGATTTGAGTTGACACAGCTACAAGCAATTTTGATATGCCTTGGCATCATTAATTTATTCCAATTTAGTGTTTAATGTCCCAGTAATAATATTTCTAGCCTAAGTTGGTGTAGAATAGAAACCTCAGCTCTTATGCATTGGAATAGAAAAATACGATTACACATGATCGTGAAAAGCAATGATGCTTGAATATTTGGATTTGAACTCTGTTTTATCTTACTTAAACTGAGAGTGCTAGGTTAAAAGAGCAGTGCTGCATTGAATAAAGGCCATTTTGACAGAATCTGTTGAATCTGTGTTTAGCAGTAAAGAAAGAGAGGAAGAAGAAACAGGAACACTTTAAAAGAGTTGATGCCAAGGACAGACACATAAACAAAGAAGATGAGATGCTTTTCTGTTTCTCTCCCAACTTACCTTAGAAGGCTGTGCTGTAGCAAACAACTCACATTTCCTATATAAAGCCTGTTAGAAACTTTTTCAGACTATTGAATCACCACAAAGAGAGCAAGCTGATTTTGTATAACATCTTATTCAGTATTTACTGGATACCTGATACATGCTTGGCACTCTAATGACGTTGTAATGGGTGGGCACATCCACGGTTTTTATATTCATTGAGTTTAGAGACCGGTTAGTGTATTCTTTTATGCTGTTAATTTTACAATTTTATAGGTGCCGCCATGTCCTCTAATGAACCACCTTTGCTTTCTGATTCTAGACCAAAGATCCTCTTACATATGTCTATTTCTTACATCTATTTCTTATTCCATAATCTCTCAATCTCATGTTCTTTCTGTAAGGAATGAGAATGGAGATAGGGTTATATAGAGATCATAGAATCTTGGATGTGGCTTTACAGTTGTGTTTATTCTTCTGTTTTAAAGTGATTGGGGAAGGAGGATTTATAAGTATATGGTATTTCACACATACAACACTCTGGGATTCCATTTCAAGTTTTAATGATAGTATAAGCGGTACATTGAAAGACAGCCAATAACATTCATCTCTTTAAATAAGTGTGCTGCAGGGCTTAAATAACTTTGGCTATATTGCTTTTAAACTTCGTGAAGCTTGAGTTAAGCTCTTGGCTATGTTACATCTGAGAAATACAGACCTCATTTCACCTGTTCCACACTACAGCTGCAGTTTTATTTGGAAAATTGATGAGGGCATTAAGTTCTGAACTCGTGTTGATTCTAATGTAAATAAATGGTGTCATTACTTCATAGTTGGGAGTGCCACTAATGCAGACCTTAAAATTAAGGGTTATCTTGTTGATTGGGGGAAAATTAAGGCAATCAACTTTCAAGGCTTTAATAAATGAGACTGCGCACTTAAGAATCATTTTCAAACCAGCTTTAAAAGTAGATGACTAGAAAATCAATAGCAATAATACATACCTATGGAAACAGAATGGGCTATATTTATTTTTTAAGGATAGTTTCTTATGTTATTTTGTTTGAATTTATTAATAAGGGGCTTAAAAGTAATCATACAAAATATTAAGTATATTTTCATAGGAAAATACACATGGTATTTTTTGTGGCAGTTAATACATGTAGAGCCATGAAAGTTGAATTTTCCAAAAGAAAAAAATGATGGTACAGGTTCAGTACACCTAAGGTAAATTCATGAAATCAAAGGATAAGGTTTTTCTAGGAAGTTAGAGGAACAGAGGGCTCAATTCTATTCCTGTATGTAATACTTGTTAATGTGTGTGTGTGTGCACGTGTGTGAATTCGTGTGTAGGGTTTATTACATTATAAAATATAGTATATAACCTTTGAAACTAAGCTCTTTCCAGTGTTGGAATATAAATCAATTTAAATATTTGGACACAATCACTACCATCACTATTATTATCATCATTATCCCAGCTCATATTTATGTAATCTGAGTCTCTGCCAGAGAGATTCCGTGCTAAGTCCTATTTAGTATGAAGTGGGCTCTCAACCTATATCTGTGAATTAATCTTTGTGTCACTACAAGTGTCCAGTAGGCTGATCTGAACAAAATCAGTACTCAGGATGTGCTTTGAACTGTTAACACCAGAAGACAAGGGCAACTTTCACTTTTACACACATAAGGGAAAGTGTATTCTTCAATTTCATGAGTAGAGAGTAGTGTATGTGAGAATAATTTATAAAGTTATGTCATAAGTCCCTATGTGCCTGGGGAACACAAACCTGCCTACTCCAAACAACAACTGGGGTGGTTTTTATTATTGTTGTTTGTTTTACATTTGAAGCAGACTTGTGTGGCACTTCAGAAACAATATGAGATATTGAGCAGTGTATAAATTTGAGTTTGGAGTTGATTCAGGTAGAACTTTCAACAGTAATCTGATGTATATTTAATGGGATACATAATTATTAGTGTGCTGTATTGTAAACATGGCAGAAAAAATATCAGAAGAGTATGTGCTAGACAGTCCTCATTGTCTGTCTTGCCATCCCCTGTTCCTGGGGCCCTGGACTAAGCAGGCACAAAGGGTCTGAGCCAGAAAAGTCCCCATTGTAAGTATAATCATAGTCATTGTAATAATAAAAATGATTTCCACTTGTTTCAATTTACTACATGCCAGACTCTATATTACATACTTAACATGCGTATCTCATGTTAATAACAACACTGAGAGATAAATAGTTTCAATTTTCATATGAAAAAAATGGAGGCTGAAAACTTGGAAGTAAGAATGATATGATATAATGAAAAAAATGAAATTTAACATCAGATAGGCAGCATTTCAACTCATGATTTACCATCTACTGTGTAATCATGGGAAAATTACTCAACTTCTCTGGGTTTTAGGTTCTTAAACCATAACATCGGGATTACTTTTGTTCTCCTATTCTGAGGATGCATTCAGATATGTATGTAAAACTCCAAACATAGTACCTAGGACATAGGAGGGCATTTGCAAATGTTGGTGGTCCCGTCCTCCCACCATTCCTTATTGACTCTGCAGAGTTAATGTTGACCTGGGAAGTTTTCATCCTGGCTCCAGTAAGGAAAGGGAAAATAATGATTTTCTTTATCCAGTAAAGGATGTGTGGGATGGTGCAGTAAACTTGGATAATTTCCTACATCCTCTTTTCCTGGCAAAGCCCCAGTAAATACTTATGATAGCTTTGTGTAAAAACAGCACCTGTAGCTACACATGGCCCCATGGAAGGCAGGTTGCTGGGCAAATGCCCTCTAAGTGTAAAAAAGAAAGTGTTGTGGGTCCCCAAGATCACCCACCAGATTTGATGGTTTGCTAGAAAGGCTCACAGGACTCATCTTGTGGTCATATGTATAGCTACGATTTGTTACAGCAAAAATAAACAAAGCAGAATTAACAAAGGGAAAGGTACATGGGGCAAAGTTTGGAGGAAACTGGGTGTAAGCTTCCTAGAGTTATCCTCCAGTGGGGTCACACAGGATGTGCTTAATTCCTTCAGCAAGTAGTTGTGACAACATATAAATGCCTTCCAGGGAGTCTCATTGGAGTCTCAGTGCCTAGAGTTTCTATAAGGAGCTGCTCACCTAGGCAACCTCTCCATGTACCAAATTCCAGACATCCTGAAGTGTTCAGCATAGACCATATGGTTTGCATAAACAGGCAAGGCACAAGGAGCCATTCTTACCAGGGAATGGTGGGAACTCTCTTCAAATCCCACTTTCCAGACCTAGCCAAGGTCCAACTTTGCAAGCAGACCTTTATATGGATAGCAGTCTCAGGCCCTCTCAGTTTATATTAACTCATATTAGCATAGTGTCAGGGTGGGTTACCTCTTACCTGCACAGAAAGACATAGTTGTGTGCCAGGACACAAGAATAGCAGAACAGGAAACACATGGAGTTTTGACCTTACCCATCTCCGTGTACAGATACCTTTAGGCAATGAATAATCTACCAAACCATGGATGGCTTCCCTGCCTACTAGAGAAGCCTCACATGGAAGAGCACGTTGTGTATGACCTCATTCTGCCTTCACTCTCTGGTCCTTTAAATGTTGATTGATCAGCCTTTTTTCACTGACCCAATTTGCCTTCTCTGGAGATGCTTTTTGCAAATACAGCAGGTTTGATGAATGCTTAGCAGGAAGTTTGGATGACTTCTGCACTGGTTTCTGTCTATTTGGGGCTGATTGGAAAACTGAAGACACCGAATTTATCTTATACTTGAAATTCTGTAACCACTGTTATTTATGTCTCTGTGTCTGTCTCTTTCTTTAATCTTTGTTTTGTTTTTCTTCAGTAAGCAGTTCTGTGAGGTAGTTACGACTATGATTGGGTAGTTGAGGCTCCGTGTGGTTAATTAATCATATCAGAAGAATTTGTTGGAAAGACTCAGATCAGAATACAGATTTGCTGTTTCTTGAATGAGCATCTTTTCTGTTGAATCAAATTAATGTTATAAAAGTAATTTCATGGAAAGAATAATCATAAATAGGCAATATCAGTCCAAATACAGAAAGTCCTTGCTTTTTTGACTCTCTGTAGTAGTAGCAAACCCATTGGAGTTCTGAAGAATGTGGTCATTGCTATGGATTGATGTTAGAGACCAGAGCTAGATTAGTCAGACTGGTAAACTATTCTAGAGCGACTGGAAACTTAAGCATCTAACGACAAGGGCAAATCAGTATAAATACAGTTAACCCTTGAACAATGCAGGTATGAACTGCATGGGTCCACTTATACATGGATTTTCTTCTGTTTCTACCATCACTGAAATAGCAAGACCAACCCCTCCTCTTCCTTCTCCTCTTCAGCCTACCCGACATGAAGATGACAAGAATGAAGACCTTCATGTTGTTCCACTTTCACTTAACAAATAGTAAATGTTTTTCTTCCTTATGATTTTCTTAATAACACATTTCTTTTCTCTAGCTTGTTTTATTGTAAGAATATAGTATGTAATACATAATAACACACAAATATATGTCAATAGACTGTTCATGTTATTGATAAGCTTTCCAGTTAGTGATAGGCTACTGGTAGTTAAGTTTTTGAGGAGTCAACAGTTATACTCAGATTTTGAATGCACAGGGTTTTGGTGCCCCTAACCCCCATATTATTCTAGGGATAACTGTAATCAAGACCTGACAAGTCCTGTCTAGTCATCAAATCAAAAGTTCATGAGTGAGGAGAGATGTAGGAGAAGAACTTAAGGATAACAGAATGAATATATGAAGGAATAAAGTAGCAAGTAAGGAGCAGACTTCAAAGTAAGGATGAAGGTCCAGTTGTTTTGCCAAGAACTGGGCTTGGGTGTTCACTTTTCATCCCTAAGTCTGCTCTATTTTAGCCCATATTTTCTCCGTCTTATTTGGATATAAGATGTCCAGTAAGTGGGTAACTTGCCTGTTTGGAAGCCACTGTCTGTTACGAACAAGGCTTAACTCGTTCATATTTCATTCATTATCTCCCAAATGTTGAAATAAAGATTTGGGCAGAAGAGTTAGTTTTATAAAGACATCCTACCATAAAAGATATTTAGTATTCAATAAAGATTGCAGCTCTTTACCTTAATGTTGTGTCTTAATATATTGACTCAGGTCTCACTGGAAATCTGAAACACGGGTTCCATGATCTATACACTTAATAAGCCTTTAAATAATGAAACAGGATATACTTGAAGGGCCAACTGTCTTTGTTTCTATTTTATGCCTGCATTTTATGGGCTTGATCACTAGGACTCAGACTGGTCCTTGGCAACATTGCAAAGTTAGCAAAGATCTTTCCAGCCCTTTCCTGACTTCTTGCTATGTGGAAATTTTTTCCCTGACTGCCTGATGCTCTTATGCTGCTTGTATTTCAGTGTCTCCCTTATCCTTAAAGGATTTGCCTGCCCTAGAGTTGTCTTATGTACCAGATCTAGGTTTATCAATATTCTGGGAGTCATTTGTTAAGTTCTCAATTTATTCCTTCTTATGGAGAAGGCTGTTATTCACAGTCTCATATATTTGGACCAATCTAGAGTATAATGAGTGGGAATGACAGTCTGGAAGGGGAGAAGAAAAATGCAATACGATTTGGTGCCCAGAAGAACTTCTGCACACTTAATCAGACCCCAAAGTCTTATATCATCAGCAAAGTGGGAAGCTTAGTATCTCACCTTCACATAATTTTTAGAAGCCATCTCATACCTTATAAATTTTGTCGCATTTCAGGAAGAGTTCTTGATATGTATTTAAACCTGGACTCTCTTATCTAAGTGCTGTCGTTGGGAAGGACACAAAGTGTTACTGGGTATTTGAGACTTAGTGTGGTTAAGCATATTGTTGAAAAGATGGGACCATACTCTATAAATTGTGAGAATAATCATGACTTCTCTATTTCCCTGCCTGGGATATTCAAGGAGAGAGTGCTAAAATGCAAAGTACCATAAAAGCTCTGGAGTAGCACTGATAGGATGATGGAGACATCACCATGGTGAAGGTTGTCCTGGGTTGTGAGATACCTTTAATTTGATACCTTCTTCCTAAAAGATTAATTCTTACAAAGTTTGTCTTTCTCCAAAATACAAGGACCCTAATATGGATCAAACAAATAACAGGTTTCTCACTGGCTTTTATAGAAGAGATAAAATATCACTTGAGAATGAGAAGTCCAGAGGGAACACAGTTCTCCATGCTGGAAGCAGAATATAGCAAGAAAGAAAGACAAAGTGTGATCTAAAGAAGGACCCACTGTTCCTGTTTGTGTGGATAGATACAGCTGAGGGAAGAGACAATTTGTAACTGGAAGGATAAGGCAGATTTACGGGTGTTTATGTGCCAATGTGACAAAAGGGACCTTGGTGTGTAATGGGCTAGACTTAAGTATGAAGTATGACTGCCTCATGAAAATATTCATTCATGGACCTTAAATCTTGCCCATATTGAGGACAAGAAACTGTAGCTGATTCATGCAAATGCCTCTTTATATATTTCTTAATGTTGCCCATTTTCTTGTTCACTGGATATGTGAGACTCTGGCTTCATCATCTCATCCTAGTAGTCAACAGATTCCTTCGCAGCATTTACTGAGTCCAGCTCTGGGAATATGCAGCGGCAAGGCTGAGGTAGGCCTTCTTTCAGTCTGTCCTTATAGTCATCAAACCTGAGAGGGAAATACCTTTTCTTCTTTGCCTTGTGTTCTCTGCATCTTACTGAGAAGATGTTGTAATGTTATGCTGTTGTTTGATTTTGTTTCCTCATAGAGACTTTCAGACTCCCCCATGTGGTTTGGACCCAAAGTCAGTCTGAGTGCCACCACACCAACCCCAAACTATTGTTTCTGGACCCAGTGTGGTCTTTTCCTTCAAGGAAGAATCTTGTCCATCCAGTGCAGCGGTTGGAGGATTACAGAAGGTTCTTATTCCTTTATGTATTATGACCCCCAAGCTTGTGAGCTGGTCATGACCCTCAAGGTTTTTATCCACTTTCCATCTCATTAGGCTTTCAGCCATCCATGCAAATAGCACCATCTTCCTAAAGCCCTGGCCATTACTGTAACTCTCCAAACATAAGTATTTACTGGTCCTGACTAAGAGACTTGGCTTGTAGGGGATCTGAGTGAGATGTTGGCCCTTATTCTTAGTGAGTTACAATCTTCTGAGCAGACAAATACACAGGAAATAATGAGACTAACAGAAGATAACCAGGTGGTTTGGATGATCAGTGCCATTTCAATCTCTGCTCAAAGCTGACATACTTATCACTAACCCACCAAGTACAGATTTGTTCTCCAAATTCAGAAGTGAACAAATAATTATAAATAATGGTAAGGTGAGCCCAGAAAAGATTAGTGTAGAAGGAGAGGGGTTTGAGGAGACAGTGGTAACAGCAAATAACTTGCAGCTCGAGAAAGATGATCATGATGATTTAACATTTATCAAATTCTATTTATATCATATTTATATGAATTATCTCATTTGATCTTCAAAACCCTAAGATATAAATAATTATCTTAACACAAGAATGTTCAGTTTGGAGTCATTCTACCAAAAAGACACATATACTCATATGTTCATCACAGCACCATTCATAATGGTGCACTGGGTAAAGAAAATGTGGTACATATACACCATGGAATACTACACAGCCAAAAAAAAAAAACAGTGAAATCATGTCCTTTGCTCTGATATGAATGCAGTTGGAGGGCATTATCCTCAGCAAATTAACACAGGAACAGGAAACCGAATACTGCATGTTCTCACATATAAATGGGAGCTAAATATTGGGTAGTCAGGGCATAAAGATGGCAACAGTAGAAACTGGGAATGACTAGAAAGGGGAGAGAGGAAGGAGAGCTAGGGTTGAAAAACTAACTATTGGATATTATGCTCAGTACCTGTGTGATGGGATCATTTGTACGTTAAATCACAGCATCACGCAATATACTCAGGTAGCAAATGTGTGCATATACCCCAAGAATCTAAAATAAAAGTTGAATAAATAAATAAAAGGAAAAAAATATAATGTAGAGCTTGGGAGGTTTGATGAACCGTCACTTTCATTGAGAATACAATTCCAGGAAGTGAGAGTGAAGTTTCCAGAAAACAAAGCAGAGAAGGAGCAAGAGCCACAATGAGGGTATGTTTTGGAGTGGCGGAGACCTATTCATTGCTTGATCAATAGAAGCATATTTCTCCCCAGGAATCCGTATAATCTGTATCTCAGAACTTTCTCCCAGGGGTGGAAAAAGAGATAAATATCCATGACTTGTGTCTCTCTAGGCCAAAATTTATCCCCTGGGCCTTAACTGCTTCCCTGACAGTCAATTCATTTGCAGATCCCTGGGAGCCACAATAGTCTGTAGGGAAGCCTGGGATGGGAGGCGAGAAGCAGGGGGTGAGGTGCTCTCAGTAGTGCCTGAGAGTGAAGTTGGTCTGACCCCACACACAGATGGGACAAGAGTCAGGAGGTGAAGCCAAGAGGATTTGAAACGATGCAAAAGTGATATCTAGTCCATTACTGTTTTCTTTGTTTTACAAGTGAGGAAATCTCAGGCACAGAAAGCCAGGCAAGTTGTCTAAAGTTAAAATCTGAGATGTGATAGGGAGGAAAATATAAACACAGAGATTCCAAACTATTGCATCCAAACCCCCAACTATTAATTACTAATAGAAAGGCTCCTCTTGAAAACTTTCAGAGAATGACCTGCTAGGTGACATAGACTAAACATTCAAAGAGCATCAAAAAGAATTGTAAGAAACCTGTGAATGAGAAACACTTACTAAGTTACCAGAGGACAATGGGAACTAAGGGGGTGTCTTTAACCTGGAAAGCAACCAGGGAAGCCAACCACATCCTTCAATCCCACATCCTTTGATGCCCTCACCTTTCACACACAATAGAGATCTGAGCTGCATGTTGGCACCCTTAAATGTACTTGGCCATGTTCCAGAACAAAGAAAAGGCAATGTTTTTACCTGTTTCACACCTGCCTCGTGCCAGAGACTGCTGGGTATTTCATAGGAGCAACACTTCAAGGAAGGTAAAAGCACCTCCATCTTACGGATGATGAAACTGAGGCTTAGATGGGTAAAGGGTATTCTTTGCTTCCCCACATTGTTTTTCTGGTATATATCACAGGCGTATGTTTTGTTTTGGGTCTGTATTTGCCTTCTAGAATGATATTCAAGAGGTGGGATTATAAACCCTGGCTGGGCATTAGAATAATTTAGGGATCTTATTAAAATTACAGAACCCCAAGCTCTACCTGAAACCTAAGGCATTAGACCTTTTTAACCTAGGGGAACAGATATCCTAATGTGACCATATTTCACAGGGGATCTGATGGGAAGCCAGGGTTGACACTCAAAAGAACAGACAGAAAACAGTGAACATGCTCCTGAGCTGTTTGAAAGAAATACACAGGATTCAGAACAAATCTTGCGTACAAATTTCTCCCAGAAATACGCTGGGAGAAAAGACAGTCCTGCTCTTCTTTGTACAAATCAAATCACCTCTGAAGAGGTGCTTTAAATTTTGGGTAGCTTACTTTAAGTAGCAGAATTGGAAAGAAGAACTGTACTGGGGAATAGGACTGTGTCCAGGGCACCAAGACAAAGCCAGACATAGCCCAAGAGGCTGACAATTTGGGGAAGTCTGGTGAGGGCCACTATCTCACCCACAATTAACAAACAAACAAGCAATATTTTCTCCAGGCTCAGTCTCTGGTTTTGGCAGCAGGGAGTCAGCGTCCTTTCTGGAACATGCCCTGCTGTGTTCCTGCCCAGTCTTGCCAGCAGCTCAGTCTGCATCTGGGCTTTTCCCCACCCTCTGTTGCCTAATCCACAGCATCCTTATCCCTCCCCTCAGACCACCACCACCGCCCTCCTCTCATGCACCCAGGCTGTGTTTTAGCAGGACAGCTATTTTCTGCCATTCAACACCGGGTGATCATCATCAGGTACAGCTTCCCAAACACACAACTGCACTACTTGTGTAGCCTCACATATAATTATGAAGGCTGTCCCAGCACTCGCTGCCTACACTATACTTAATGGGGAGGGATGGTCTCTTGTTCTCTATTAAATATTTTGAAAGAGAACCCGTAGGCATGACAAGGTTCAGGCACCAAGCAGAAATGAGAATTGGAGTGCCCCTGCTCTGACAGGCAGGCACAAGTTTTAATTATCTACTGATCCAGGATTTAAAAGTTTTTGTTTTACTATAAAAAGCAGAAAAGGATGACAACGTGATTTCATGTACTTACAGGAAATGAAATTGGTTGGGAACATTGTCTGTTGTCATCTCTCTTATTTCTTCGTTTGTAGTGTTTATTTTTCCTGTTCTATGAATAATAAATACTGAAAATATAAAAAAAAAGAAATGCATAAAGATGAACAACTTATGACCCCACAGTTCAGACAAAACTTCCATTAACATTTTTATATGTTTTCATCCAGTCTTTTTCATGCACACTCACACATGCAGAGACAAAAGAATTGATTGTATTATGGTAGTTTAATATTCTAATTGTTTTGTTTTGTGTCACATTATGGGAAAATATTTATGCCAATGGATACATTTTAAAAACAACTTTTCTAATAGTTCTATATTTCATCTGTTTCACTCTGATTTATTTCAATTTATTTTCCTGTTATTGGATATTTAAATTATTTCCAATCCTTTGTTGATAACTCTTAATAAATCAATAAATCACCCAAAATATTAATCAAGCTCATCCTATGTGTTGTCACTGTTCATGTCAGCATTGTATGAAGAGTGAATGGGCTTTGGGGACTGAAATGATAGGACTAAATACTGATTCTACCACTAGCTCGGGACATCTAGGCAAGTCATTAAAAGTTTACTCACCTGTAAAACAGAGCTCATGCTAACTGCTTTGCTTATTTTTCTAATTTTTTTCTCTCCATTTCCTAGGACAAACAAACAACGTCAGATAATCTCTTTCTACCTATTCTTACTCATTCTGTTTCTCTAAAGTTGCAACTACACATATACTCACACAATTCCTTTGTTAACACTACCTCATTCTCAAGGTCAAATCCAAATCCTACATCAACTTCTCCCTCCACTGGTTTTCTTCTTCTCTGACACTTCCTTTTCCAGGCCCTGCATGGATGGCATCAAGGTACTTTCATTGACTCTGGTTCTTCATCTATGACTTCTTATGCCTTTGAGTCTGCCATTTCTTTTTCATGGGATTTTCTCTTGACATTCCTGCATCCCTTTTTATCCAGCTCCTCCTCATGACTGAGAAATCATCTCTAGCCTCAACTCCTCTTGGAAGGTTTCCAAATCCCAAACCACAGACAGAGCTAAGCAACCCTCCTTGCTGAGTCTTAGGGCTGAACCATGTTACTCTCAGTAAAAGAGATGCTGTATTTTGAACTTTCTCAATTTGAATGTTTGGTGCTTTTTCCCTCATTTCTGGCAACATTTCAATGTTTCTTTGCTTTCTCCTTACTATATCTCTAGATATTTCTTCAGCTATACATGGTCAGATGACTGGAGTTCACTTAGAGGTAAGGCTGTCCTAAACCTCATTATTCTATGATATCTATTGACAATGTATGAATGAGTCTGTGAGGCTTATTACCTAATATTAGAAATAAAATAAATCACCAAAAAACTTGAAGCAAACTAGTTAGCAGTTCATAGAAAAATCCTGAGTTAGATTCCTAGCTCAGTCTTTTACCAGCCACGTGACATTGACTGAGCCTCCAAGCTGTATGTTCTTTATCTGTTTACATGAAAATAATATTTGCTAATTCTTACAGTTCTGTACATAGAGTTATTTCTGAATGACATATAATAATCACTTAATGATAATTTTGTTAGAAACTATTTTCAGCTACCTGTTATTTTTACAAAAGAATCACATTTAAAAATTCTGTTAAAACTCTATGAGAATACATCAGATATAGCTGGTTACTACTGTTTGGCATTCACACCCAAATATCTAATCACTAAAATTATTATTAATAATGAAAATGAGGCAGATGATCATGGGATTTATCCCCAAATCTCTAGCACCTTGCACAGTTTCTGGTACACATTTAGCTCCCAGAAATAAACACTGAATTGAATTTATGGTAAAATAAATTTTTAGAGGCTTTGATATTCCATTTTTTAAGCATCCAATCTATTCTACATACACTCATATTAGCATATTTATGTGACAATGAAACTATTGCAAAAAGAGAGAAGATTATTAGGTTATGGGTATTAAGTTAATGGGGAAGATATAAAATATTGAATAGCATGGGCTAGACTGCATCTTTTAGAAGAAGAAACTGAGGATGAAAAAATTTCCGTGAACTGCCAGGACACAAAATTTGAGAGGGGCAGAGTTGGAATTAAAACCCAACCTTTTCTCAAGCCAGTTAGAATGGCAATTATTAAAAAGTCAAGAAACAACAGATGCTGGTGAGGCTGTGGAGAAATAGGATTGCTTTTACACTGTTGGTGGGAGTGTAAATTAGTTCAACCATTGTGGAAGACAGTGTGGTGATTCCTCAAGGATCTAGAACAAGTAATACCATTTGACCCAGCAATCCCATTACTGGGTATATACCCAAAGGATTATAAATCATTCTACGATAAAGACAAGACACATGCACACGTATGTTTATTGCAGCACTATTTACAATAGGAAAGACTTGGAACCAACCCAAATGCCCATCAATGATAGACTGGATAAAGAAAATGTGGCACATATACACCATGGAATACTATGCAGCCATAAAAAAGAATGAGTTCACATCCTTTGCAGGGACATGGATGAAGCTGGAAGCCATTATTCTCAGCAAACTAATACAGGAACAGAAAACAAAACACCATGTGTTCTCACTCATAAGTGGGAGTAGAACAATGAGAACACATGGACACAGGAAGGGGAACATCATACACCGGGGCCTGTCGGGGGTTGGGGGCCCAGGGGAGGGAGGGCATTAGCACAAATACCTAATGCATGTGGGGCTTAAAATCTAGATGATGGGTGGATAGGTGCAGCAAACCACCATGGCACATGTATACCTATGTAACAAACCGGCACATTCTGCGTATGTATCCCAGAACTTAAAGTAAAATAAAATAAAATAAAATAAAATAAAATAAAATAAACCCAAGCTTTGCCTCCCTAACACAATTTAGCTTTCCTTCATACTTCACCAGACTGATTTATCTACTCCACATCACTGGATTTTTGTAGGTCTTTCAAAATCTCATTTATGCATCTAGGATAAACATAAATTTAAATTTAATTTTATGTTAAGCATTGATTAAACTTGCAAAGTCCCTCTAAGTATTGTGTTGCTCTTGTTATTGCTGTTGCCCTCTCTCCCTACCTCTAATCCAAATTCCTAATGCTTGGTCTTTTTTTTTAAACAAAGAACTTGTTTTCATAGAAATGAATCTCTTATGGATTTTTATGTTATATGTCAAGCTCCCTTATGAATCTATCCAAAACATCCGAAGAATAAATCCCAGGACAGGAGGAACTTGTATTCACACATCTAATTAACCTTTAATTGTCTATTGTGACTGCTTTGCAGTTCAATAGTTGCTTGATTTTTATTGCCCGCCTAATTAGTGTGGTTAAAGTGGCTTTTTATGTCAGATTTTATTATATCAGTTTGCTTACACAATTTCGGGATACTCCAGGAAGTTCCAATAACATTGTGATTCTTAAGTGCTATATATGTATACATATTTGTTGTTTGTTTGCTTTTTCTCCTCAGGAAAAAAAGTGCTTTGACCAATTTCTCCCACTAGAGTGTATGAGTAGTCTATGAAATTCCTTAATGATAGCAAAAGCCTTTTCATTAATTGTGCGTAAATTATCAACACAGCCAGTCAATTCTAATTAATCATTTTTCTACCCAATAAGCCACCAGATTGACAGATTTAGAATTCTGAAACAAGGGGAGCAGTGAAGGAAACCCCCCAAAATACTGCAATTTAAGGCAAACTAACATATATGCACATCTCTAAAAATCAGATTCTACAGCTGTAATTTATTAGTGAGTCCATGGAATGTAGCTAATTGAGTATCCATCTATCAGGGGATGGTTAAGATTTAAAATAATCAGTTAGATGTACAAATCCTATTGCATACCATGGATCTTTTTCCTTCTTTTTGCTTGCTGTTTTATTTTCCAAGTAAAGAATAAACTTGCCTCCAATTATATAATTTGTATTTTCATATGTTAGCATTCTTTTCTTGTTCCACAAACTTTCTAAATTACTGAAAATTATCATGAATGCAATTTAATTTTCTACATACTGAGCACTGTGGTTGTCTCTAATATTGGCCACCGTTGTGGTTTCCCTTAGCTTCCCTGAGCTCCTGCTTTATTTTCTTTGTCTCTATTCTCTTGGCTTTAAAATAGAGTTAAGCAGTTTGAATTATTTCTAGATCTCTGTCTCTCTCTGTATTGGAGAGATAAAAAATCTAGTGCTTAACAGAATCCTCAATTCATCACTAATAGTCAAAGCATTCAGTGACGATTGCCCTATGTATGAAAACAGCAGTGCAATACAGAGTAAAAGTACTGGGGCGTGCTGTCTCATACACAGAACAGGAACCAAGAGTAATGGGTTCTATTCCCTACTCTATGTTTGATTTACTGTTTAGCCTTGGGCATACGATGCTTCTTACCCTTTCAGTGTGTTATTCTTTCCATCTGGAAAACAAAGATAATTGTACTTGCAGGGAGAGAAAAGGGAGAGCATGACATAAATTAGTTTGGATAGAAATTATTTGCAAGATTCAAAAATGATTCTGAAATGTAATCCATTCCACATTTATTGGGCATTTCCTATGTTCTAACAATTGTGCTGAGTGCTAAAGAATACAGAGTTTGCCATTACATTGGTGCTCATTATCTGATAAGGTGTAGCCATGTAATGGTAATTATAATGTAATGTGAAAAGTTAATATTGATGAGCCCAACTATCTATTTCTAGCAGAGAGAACTGAACTAAAATTTATTTGAAACATCTTCTGTAACTGTTGGCTCATCATAAATCAAAGTGAATTGCATTTATAAGGATAGTTTGTCTATTAATAATCTGAAGGAAGACAGAGAAAGATATCTGGAAAATTACCACAGTAGATTGGATTATTGCTTGTAACTCTTTCTTCCCCACTGTGAAAGAATTACACATGAATTGTCTTTACCACTTGACTTTGTAGCGACTCCCATTACAATTGACAGAGTGTGCATCTGTCTTCCATTGACTATGGTTTTGGTGTAATGACTTGCTGTACCCAGTAGAATACATTGGGCCAATGAGGAGACATTGCGCCAGTTCTGAGTTGAGTCTTGAAGAGTCATGGGAAGTATCTGCCAGCCTGATGGGATTTCCTACCATTTGCCAGGACAAGATCATGCTTCAAGTAGCCGTTGCTCCTTGGCTTGTGATAAGAACAAAGAAATGCTGCACAGACTGAACTCCACCAAAAGCCTGGATTCCAGTCTAACCCAGATGATACCAGTCTAGACCAGCTGACCCTCAGAAACACTTAGGAGAACAACATAAATGCTGTTGCTGTAACCTTTGCAGATGTGGGGACTGTTTGCTCACAACATTATCACGGTGAAGGAAAGAAGCTGGTTGATAAAACATCTTTTTGTAAACTCAAACAAAATTATTGACTAAGGAAGTGATCATCAATAAATGATAAAACTATTAAGTGAGAGGTTGATGGGAAATTGAGTCTTTACATGGTGTCGGACTGTAACTCCACAAGTTTCTTGCCAGGCAGAGAGAACAGACATAACATCAATGGAGAGATCAAGCTTTCACTACCTTAGTACAGTGAGTCACTAATTATGTGACAACCAGACACCATAATACAGCATATGATGACACATCAACTTCTCAGCATGACCTATGAAGTGTTTTTGCCAAAAGTGATTAACCTGAAATTAGCAGAGTCCTAGGTCCCAACTCTCCCTTTACAGGAAATACAAGGGATAGAGATAGAAATTAAATACCACCAGTTAACATCAGAAAAATTCGTCAAGCACACGTTCTATAAGACAACCGACTGGTTACTTCAACAAGTCAATGTTACAAAAAGAAAAAGTGACAAAGGACCGGAAAAAACCATATTACAATGCAATGTGTGATTCTAGAGTGGATCCCAGTTTGAATGAAAACAGCCAAGAAAGACACTAGAAGACAATTGAGGACATTTACATATGGCTCAGCTTTTAGAATCATTCAGAAATTATTATGTGGTTAGGCTTAATATACTTGATATAGTATTGTAGTCAGTAGAAAAGTGTCCCAACTTTTAGACATGTATAACGAATTAATTAGAGTTTATAGCTTATATGTAAATAATTGACTTGAAATTACATAAAAATAGATACTAAAATTATGGCAAAGATGTTACTGCTGACTAAATTTGGAGAAAAGATATTAAATGTTTATGATTCTATTCTTTCTAAATTGTATATGTTTGAAAAATTCTAAAATAAAAATGACCAGTGGCAGTGTACTTAGGACTCATGCTAAAATCATTTGAGATGTCACTCTGTGTGCAATCTGGCCCTATGTTTAGTGTTGTTTTTAGTGTTCTCCAATTATTTCACTCATTTAAAGGCTGTATCCAGAAGGGGTCAGTAAGCTGCATAAAGATAAGCACCAAGTTTTATACTTGTTTTCACTTAGCCCAAACACTCAGTGGGTATGCGAGTAAATTCATTCCATTAAAGATGATAGAAAGGACTTTCTTTTCATTATTTGCTATTACATTATGTGACTATTTATTGCCCTCCTTTGTTCTTATCAGAGGAAGCATAGACTTTGGTTGTGTGTCTTCTTATCCTATGAATTAGTTGATTAAATCAGTCCAAGCAGTGCCCACTTGAAGCAATCATGAAGCCAGTCAACCGGCTGGTTAGAGCTAGTCAGAGATCACCCACCACCACTGCTCCAGATTTGCTCTACGTGTCAGATAATACGGAATGGAAGAAAACAGACTGTGTGTTTAAATACCAAATGGGTCCACGCAGTGTATTTTTTAGGTCTCCATGCTGGGCCAAATATATTTAGAAAAGAGAATGTTATGACTTAAATATGTATCAAGAAGCTCACAGCCTTGGTTTCAGTAATAAAAAGGTGTCCATCATGTTAATATCAATGGATTAATTGTACCATTTTTTTGAATCCTCTAATCAAATGTCTCATGCTTGTCATGTAATTGTCAAAATACCAGAACTGATTGACAGATATTGCAAATTCCCCAAGGGTAAATGTTTCAAAAGGAAAAACATAGTAATTTCAATACAGCAATTAATTATAAATATTCAGTCATTAATGACAAGTACACAGGTCTCTCTCTCAACACAGAGGTCAGAAAAGTAAGGTTTTTCTTGAAAGAGATGAAAAGTTGTGGTTACCATCATACAGATATAATTTTTCAAAATATTAATGAAAATGATGCAATCATTTATTTTGCACCCACCACATTTCAGGAAACACACTCAGTACTCTAAGCATATTTTTTTAAAGGGTTGTTGGCATGGGGAGGCGGTGCTTTTGACTAAAAGTCTTGTATGCTAGCAACATTATTTTAAATAATAATACTAATAATAGTTCAGGTGGAGATTAAAATATAATCAAAACAAAAGTAACAAATCAGTAAGTTGGTAACACGTGAACTGAAGCCTTACATGGAAGACTACATTTTTCAATGGTTTTTTGTTTTCTTGGATGGGCATTAGGTAAATTTAGCATCAGATGTCATCAGTATAAACTAATGTAAAATACTGAATCAAATACCCTGAGAATTCAAGGCAGAAGTAGCACTATATACATGTATAAGAGAAAGAAAGGGAGCAGGGCGGCTTTGCCTTGTAATTGTCTGGATGAAAGTCGTAATTTCTACATCACTCTTAAAGTACAGAATTAAGGTCCAGAGTCAAGTCTGGACATTATCGGGAATCGCCACTACTGATTAGCAATAATATTTAACAAGGAAGCAATGGACCACACATGGGAAAGGTAAGACACTGTTGTGAAATGTTGACAGGAATTTATTTCTTGTCAGCAAAACTGGCCAAATGATTTATACATTGTAGTTAGGAATGAGATGAGAACCTTATGACAATTGGGAACAGTATGGATTATGATGAGGAAACAGGAAGCGTTTCAGAATATGTTATCCACATGTATTATAAGGGTGACTTTTAAGGAAAAAAAGAAGTAAACTTTTCAGTCGCAGTTTAGAAACAGTTGAAAACATGCAAATACAGTTAACAGTAAGCACAGACATATTTAAGACAAAGCTAGAAGTATTTTAAAGAATCTAAATATCTCTATGTGTGTGTATATATACACATATGTGTGTGTGTGTTCGTACACACACATATAGTGACAGAGCCAGGTGAAATCCAAACATCAGAATGTCTTCAACATTTTTCCAAACATCAAAATACTCGAACAATTTTGCCTCATCCATCAAAAATAAGAACACTATCTTGTCTCCCTTCCCACTCCAAGCCACAACTCTGAATGGATTTTCCAAAAAATTGCTTTTATCATGTTACACCTGAGCCAAAAAAAATTAAATTAAATTAAATTAAATTAAAATAAGCATTGATGGCAGCATATCTCACCACTCTACCACATCAGGTGTATGATTGCCAGGTAGGGCTCTATTCCAAAATGCTTGTCAATATATGATTCTCTTAAACTCTATATGAATACATTTTCTTCAGTTTCTACTTGCAGTTCTTCTGCAGGGGGCTCAGATTAAAGGATCTGGGTGGAGGGGCAATTTCTATAAATATCATCTTTATCACCCCATCTTTAGCACCCCATCCCTACTGGCACCACATCCACGCCTGTTACTACTAATACTATGATCATGCAGCTTACTTTTAAAATTTGAACTAGTTTTCTCCAATCCTTTCAACTTTAGCCAAAAATAAAACCCTCCTAACAAACTGACCCATTAGGGCGGTTCATCAATTATTACTTAAAATGATCCTAAAAATCTCGGTTTATGTTTAAGTTGGAATTCCTTCTACAACTTATTATATTAAATTTAATTGTTGACATGCTCATCTTTTCTTATTAGACTATAACATTTCAATGGCAGAAATTATGCGTTGTTAATTTCTCTTCCTCAGTGCCCAGCTAATACTTAGGAAAGTATGTTATATAAAACAACAAGTCATCAACAGGCATATATGTTACAAAAAAATTCAAGGCAAGGAAAATAAAGAAACACAAGTAGGTTTTTGGTATGTCATTTTCAGGAAAAAGCAGTGAGTAGATCAGTTTTTTTAAAATGAAGCCCTCTGAGTTGGCATGTAGAGAGAGAAAGAATTGAGGTGGCTGTTAGGATATTGCCTACAGGCTGTTAATTATCGCCTTATTTGAAATCATCATTTTACTATTCAGAACATTAATTTAACTAATTATAATGGACTGACATTATGATGGTTTAATTGAGGTTAAACAGTGAAGTCTTATATTTAATTAAAAGTAAAAAAACCTATTATAAAGTATTATAAAAACCCTGTATGTGCCTGCCAATTTCTACCCCAAGAATTACCTGGAAACTCTCTTTTCAATTGACAGTGAAAATTTATTCTGCAATATCTATTTGGTTTTATGTATTTGTTTTAAAGAATATATTCAGAGAGTTTCAGAGAAAAGTACTAGGCCAATTAATTGGCAAATTCAAAACTTTAGAGTTTTGGCCCTGCCCTTCAGCCCCACTGCAAAAACCTTTATCTATACTTATAATGGACTTTTCACTGCAGCTGAACAAAAATGCTGCATCTTGGTACCTTATGCATGATTTTCTTATCCTAAGATATCTGTGTATAGCTTAGAAGCTTTGTCTTTTGACAGTAGCTACATGACATTCATCAAATCTGGTGGAATTGGTAAAATAAGAATATTGTATCTCTACAAAGAGAGTATCAGTGACTAAATCTTATTTTTCAATTTTAAGTCATTATTAAGATCCTAAGTAAAGCCCAGCCAAAATATGGAGACAGATAAGAAGCTCTGTGGGGTTCTGAGAAAAGATATGAAGCTGGCCCAACCATTGTCTGATTTTTTTGCTCTCCACTGAGGATGAAACACATGGAAATAGGATTGAAAATGAAACAAGAATCAGCATTGGACTAACACAGCTGGATGTTAGGCAAATGCTTATTATGTGTAGTGTTTACTTTTCCAGAGGAGAGGGAGACAGTTGTAATACTTAGGAACCAAACTTCTAGAAATCAAACATAATTCTATTTATGCTTCTCCATCCCCCAAATATGCTTTTTCATCCCCCAAACAATAAAGCTCACCTTTGCTAACGTTTCTTGCTTTCTCAACTATGTTTCTTGCACTGTGCTAATATGCCTTTTATCTACACTATGTTATTTAATTCTTTTATCCACCATGTAAGTCCCTCACTACAAATTCTATAAGGCTGTGTAATTTGCCTAAATTCACACAGATTCTAAATGGTGGATATTGGACCCATATCCAGGTCATTCTCCAAAGTCTAACCTCTTAACGACTATTTCACCTGCTAATGAATATTCCTACATTAAATTATAATACTTCATTGCAAGTAGGTTTTTTTGTGTATGACTGAATCCAGTGGAGTTAAAAGGGATCTTCAAAAGGCACTCCAAGCATCCTCATCGCTTCAGCAAAATGACATGAAACCTCTCTCCCATACCTCTCAAAACTTTCTTCCTCTCTAAATAAATAAATAAATGGATAGAGGTTTTTTCCTTTTATAGCACAACTTTCTTTAGTTAACCATTCCAATATTTATTACCTCTTCTGCTTGTGCCTGTCTCCTTGTGTGTGTAATTCAATACCCTCAAAATGCAATTTGATTCAAACAGCTGGTCCAGGGATGCAAAGTGCCTGTCTTATTCTGGATTGAGCCAGTGACTAGTCCTGGGCTGGCTGCTGTGGCAGGGCACAAAGAAATGACCTCAGCCCATAAGGAGCTTAAAAACTAGTAGATAAAATGAGGTATTTACACATTCAGCATATAGAGGCTATATTGCCTGTGTGTAATGAAGTGGTAAGTTGAGTAATAGACTAATACTAACAAGCTTTCAGACAGCCCACTTGAAAAGACAGGAGTAGCTGAGGGTGTCTTCCTATATGAGATGAACCCATCATTGGCCTTGAAGAAAACTAGCTTGTATTGAATGTTTTCTATTTGGCAGAAAGTGTGGTATACGGTAGATACTTCACTTATACTTGCTTATTTGATCTTCACAAAATGAGCATTATTATCTTTTTATAGTTTATAGAAAATGCGGTTCAAAAGAAAGTATTGACTATGTAAATCCATACAGTAAGTTTTTGAATTAGACCCTGTCCAACTTATCTGAGTCTATCTATCTATCCATCCATCTATCCCCATCCATCTATTTTTTTTTTTGCTTTTTGCATTACTTTACAATTGCCTCCATGATTGTTATATCTTGTGCAGTAATATTTACAGTTTCTTGCACAGAATCTATTGCTTTTTTGCTAATAGCTCTTCTGCTTTTCTTTGTAGGACTGTCCCACCCCAGTTCTCAATGTGTGTTCTTCAGGTAGGGCTGAAATCTTCCCATCAACTCTAGGGGTGAACAATCAGCAAAATAAGCCTCACTGAACACAGTGATTATTTCAGATGGTATAATTGGTCAGTTATGTGTGTTGAGAGAAAAGGGCCTTCTTTCTGTTAGGGATCTCAACTCTGAAAATAGGAGTTCATGGTTTTTAGCTGCCATCTTGCTACCAAAAAATGAGAGGGTATTTGAGAAAGACATCATCAGAGAAAAAGCAAATGTCAAGTGGCAGGGACAGAAAGATTTGGGCACTAGCATTTGCTTGCCTGGCCATGCATAAATTAACTTTTTATTTTTGTCTCAACCAGTTGGATTTGATGTTCTGCCATATAAAATCAAATGAGCCCAGGCTTACATGGAGGGTATTCCAAAAGGGGTTGACAATTTGGAGGTGGCAGGATGAACCAAGATTAATGATGAGGAAAATGACATGTTTTAAATGAAGGCATTAAAAATGTAAGGCTAAAGTGAAGTAGAGGTGTTACATAGGAGACAGTAGAGACCAAATCCCTTGCACTAGCTTTCATTCTTTGCAATAAAGGAGAATTCAGTTGACCCATGAGGATGGTGCAGTGACATTTAAAGCAACACAGCAAAAATGCACTGAATATTAAATGCACTGTAGAAATAATGTGCATCATATGTTTGTGATAAAAAGACAGATAAATATAATTGTAGAGACTCTATCACAAATAGAAAATCTCCTGTGAAATACACTTATAGATACGGTCAATGTTTTATGCATATTAAAACATTCTCCAAGATGATACAACTGCCAGCAGCACCATAGTTCATTTTAAAGGACAAATACATTCTAAAAATAAAATAAAACTAGCAAACACATTATTTATTCAAATTGTATTTTGAGGTCAACCAAGATGCACTTCTAGTTCCTTGCAATTTGAGGGATTTTTATAAAACTGACTTTCAATTGAGATTTTGAGAAACACCAAGGCAAGTTAAAATCTTCATGACTTTATTCAACAAAAAATGGCAGCAATTTTTTAAATTTTGTGTGAAAAGTCCTACAACAGCAAAAATGACCTAGAAAAGAGTTCAAATAAGAGCCTCATGGCACAATGACATTTTCATTCTCCTGAGAAAAGTCAAACAAAGTATAAATCTATTCAAACAGATGGACTTAAATTACAAGCATTAATTCAATTCAAACTTTGTTGCATTGTCTAAAAATCGCTGTTGAGAAATAGCTTTAAGTCTGAATTATTAAAATTAGTAATTAAAATTCCTAAAACAATCCAATTCAACAGTTACTGAGAAATTACTATGTGCCTTACTCTATTTAGTATTTAAAATACAAATAAAATTCATCCAGTCCACCAAGGAATGGCCTTAGTATCCTCATCTGTCATATAGGAATGATGATGGTACTCATAGGATTGTTAGAATGAGTAAATTAGTTTAATATACATAAAACACTTAAACAGTGACTGGAGCTTGACAAATACTCTTTAGAGGGTCATTATTATTGCTCTGGGAATAGTTATATTCACAAAACTGTGGAAGCATTGAAGAGGTAATGGTTAGTTCTGTCTTGGGACTAGAAAAGTCTTCACCAAGAAGAAATAATTTAACTAAACCTTTAAGGATGAGTAGAAGTTCACTAAATGAAATAGTGTGGGTGGCCTCTCTAGGGAGAGACTGATGGGTCAAAATTCCAGAGCCACAATAGAACTTGATATGTTCAGGAAGTGATGAACAGGCTGCATTTGATTTGAAAGGGTGCTGGAATTTTATTCTCTAGGGCATAGGGAATAATCAAATTTGTCTTTTTTGGCAGACTAGTGGTATAAGAAGAATTAGTTTTAAAGTTGCCCCTAAATTATCATGTGAATATTATGTGAATATACATGAGTAGCATCATATGGAATTAGAAGCACCTGGCTTCAAACCCCATCTGTCGTGACTTCTCTTTCCTGAAAATATAAATAATAATACTTATTTCAGAGACCTTTCACTTAAAATAGACATTTTTAGACTCCCATTATGTGGCAGACACTATGTGGTGCTTTTCTATATACATGGTGATAAGTATATAAGATTTATATATTATAAAAGTGTTAGACAATATGATTACTAATGTGTTAATATCCATTTTAAAGTTTTTGTTTTAATTAATAAACATCAGGCTTGGTTACACTCATTAATGAAAGAAAATATGAAGCATAACATAAGCAATTAAAATAGTATAACAATAGGATAATAAAGCACATCATCCATCTTCAACAGCCATCAACTCACACCAACCTTGGTTCATCTGTTGCTCCACTTACCTCCTCTACTTTCTGGATTAAATTGAAGCAAGTTCCAAAGAACTATTAATTCATTTGTAAATAATTAAATATGCATCTCCAAGAGATAATGACTTCTTGAAAATATCCTAATATCACATCTAATAAAGAATTAACAATAATTATGTAATATTTTCAAATATCCAGATCCTGCTCCAAATTATATTAAATTTATTTATCTGAATCAAGATTCAAGTAAGATTCATATGGTAGTTGGTTGACATTGCTAAAGTCTTTCTTGATCTTTTCATCTCTTGTTTCTGTGAAATTTTTATTTTGTTGTTGTATTGTTGAAGACACCAGGTTGTGTGTCCGGTAGTTTCACCAAGTGTGGATTTTGCTTATTATATCTTTGAGGTGTCTTTAACAAGATCTTCTAGCCCCAATACTTTCTGTCAGTTGTTGGTTAGATCTAGAGGTTGGATCAAAGTTAGATATGTCTTTTTAAACAGGAGTACTTCACAGGCTTTGCTGTGTATGTTTATCAGGAGGCACACTATGTTATTTGATCTTTAATCTCGAGATGATTGGTAATTATTATTTAGGACTGACAAAAAAGCAATATTTTAATTCTATCATTTCTTCTTCATTTAAGTTGAAGTACTTCTATAAAGAGAAATCTTCCCTTATCAGCTACTTGGTTGAGATACAACAGGTAAATTATTGATAATTACCCTTTATTTATAAGCTTTTAAAATTGTATGTTGATACCTCAATAGTCTCCAAACATAATCAAAGAGCCTTTTAAAATATCATTATGAATGAACAAATTGAGAAATATCTGAGAACGCCAACCTTACTAGAGCTCAGATATTTTTCATCTTTGGGCAGTGAAAGCTAAGTCAGGTAGGTTCTTGAATACTTTTGGGAACTTTCTTGTCAACATATAAGATATTCCAGACTCATGTCATATATTTCCTGCAGCAGACCTGGAATTCATTATTTCTGCAAGAAGCCCTGTTTCCTTTTAGTGGAAAATAGAACCTATCTAGAGACCAAAATCTAGGAGTGTAGAATGCTTATTGCTATTGGGTTGTTCGTTATTTCTAGGTCTTTACATTGACAGAGCAGAGGATACTTTTTTTTTTTTAAGAAAATAAAATATATTATAAATTTATACTGATGACTACAATTCAAATTTAGGGTTACAGTATTTTAATTTACCCTCATCAATCCTTCCTTTTTTTTTTACTTCTATGTCAAAAACCTTGGTTTTCAGCAACGTAAATGTGATTACTCATTTGCTTTAATCCACACTACATATAAAACACTCACTACAAAATTACCACCACCAATATAATTACCAAAAAACAGTTTATGGTTTATAGTTCCTGAAGTTTATTTTGTCCTTAGGGTATATCTCAGTGTAGATATACAGTGAAAATACTGTGCTTTATAATCATTTGCAATAGTTCTTCCTTCTATAGTAATTCCACCAATTGGATATTTAATGAAGTTTATCTGTTTTCTTTACTTTCAGAATTTAGATATTGTTTTTCAAATCTAAATTACATTTAATAATCACATAAACTATATATGTGAACTCAAAGTCAAATCTTCAAAGACTATTGAGACATGAAAAATGTTGTTTGAGCTGTCACCTTTCACCAAGGGAATTTGGGGGGGGGTCACTAAATTCATGCATTTTTGAAATTTCTAGTTTTAGAAAAAGACTTAGGGCTCACCCATTTAGAGTCAGATCTAGTTTGAGAATGAAGAGAGTTGGCTGGCACCAAGCACCAAGGGACAGTAGCAATGTGAAAACACTTCAGAAACTGCTCATATCATTTTTGCTGGAAGAAAAAGTACACTACCAAGTAATATTTTAATAGGTATTTATTCCATTGGAAATTTAAAAAAAATCAGCCACAATTTTCTTCTACCTTTGTGAAATTTTGCATCTGATTTATGACTTGACATTAAGAGATCACTTAATACTTGCTGTTGTGTCCTATTATTTGGCATTCTATCATAAACATTTTCCATGTGGTAGTATATTCTTCCTATTTTCATTTTAATGGCTGCATACTGTTTCATGGAGTGAATGGACCTTAATTTAATTAGTCTGCACTACCGTAAAATATTTAGGCAGTTTTCTTTTTTTTTTTTTTTTTGCTGTTACAATTATCTTCCAGTGAACACATGATGCTCCATAAAAATAATTTTAAGTACTTTGCTTTAGCTGTGGCAGCAGTAGCAAATAGTATTTTTTGATCATCTGGGTGCATAATACTTTACCAGGTCTTGCTCACCAATTAGATAAAATATTTGCCAATTATGATGCAAGGAAGAGCAAAAATAGTAAATATTATTTTGAACCAGCTGCCAAGAGAACAGATGGAATCCCATAGTATCCAAGACATTTGACCTGAAGTTGTCCTCTGTGACCAGATCCATCTCTTCTCAAAATACATTTTTCAAGTAGTAGTTTCCTGATCAGTAGAAAATGCTGCTTTTATCTTTCTCTCCTCTTGTAAATCATACTGCATGCTATTTTGTTAAAACACCCCATGCCAGAGAAGTATGAATGAATAAATCTTCCTGCAGATCTAGGTTTCCTTCAGGCATAACTAAACCTGGCAAACATGCTGTTAAAATGATCAGCCACAGCACTGAACCCCAAGAGAGCTCTATGGTCTTACACAATAATTGCACAACAATCAAGGAGGCCAATAGAGGGGATGAGCTGGGATTTTTTTTTTTTAGGTAGGAGGAGGGAGTGGAAGTAAAAACATAGAAGAAAATATGAGCTGCAGGGCTAATCGGATGTAATTTGGAGATTTCAAAGAACACTGACTACAAGGTTTGAAGAGTTGCAGTATTTTTGAATGATGAGGTACCAGAAACTCCCTAGGTAGCATTTTAAATTTAATTTAAATGAGAATCCAGTATTTGTGCAAACCTGGGGCTGTTAGGATGCAAGACTATCTTGGGATTGGCATTGGCAAACCATGTACAGAGCTGTGATGAAGAAACCCTGTCAGAAGACGGTGCACTATGGCTTTAGAGAGTTAATTTCTAGACAGTCAAGGTTGTATGAAATGGGGTACTTTCAGCATCCCTAGAGATGATGTCTTGGTTGGTTGAATCTTGGATTTTGCAGATTACTGATGAAAACATTTTTTGGAGATATAAGGGACTGAAGGCATAATATTAGATCTTACTTTCAAACATGTCTATCAGTTAAGTTCAAAGAGTCATTTTGGGGCTTATGGGGATTTATAATATAAGTTTGTGACAGGTGACATTATTTTCTTATATTGGGCCTTGAATTAGATTGAATAATTAACTGTGATTTAAGAAGTGAAGACGCCAGTATTTTCTAAATACTAAAACTATGGTTTTGGATGTTTTATGCTTCAGAGATTTAATTCCTGCCAGATTAATTTCTTTGTAAACCCCAAAAGTTGTCTGTATTTTGAATCAGACATTCAGATTTTTTAGGAAGCAATTTTTCACCAAAGATAATTCCTGCTGAGATTTAAATGGATAGAATCCTAGTCACCTTGGGGCATGAAACATGTCTAATTGTCCCATCATTTTATTAGAATATTATTTTATTTAAAATTTTGCCAACTTCATTAAGACATAAAGACCAAGTGAGAAAGAGCAATTCATCTAAAATAATTAGCTGGAATTTTTCATTCACGGAGTCTTTTGCCAACCTTAATCATTAACCTGGACTTTAACAACTTGTGCATTCTTGCTGACAGCCTGACTCTCATCTTGAACTCTCCAACCCAACTGATATTTTTTCTTGAGATAAACTGCACACTGCCTCTTCAAGTATCTGAACAGCAGGGGAAAGCTTAGACAAATAGAGTAGTAACAATGCTCAGGTGTATTGAGAAAGGGAGAACTGCTGTCCTTGACTAACTCTTTGGATGCTCAGAGAGACATTTTTATCGTTTCGTGGAGCCCTTATTTAATACCATGTTTTGAAATACACTGCAAAGTTGACAAGACAAACAGTGGAGAGGTGGAGGTCTTCTTATTTCTTTGTCTTTGTGGCAAATGCCAAATCTCACTTTTTCCTTAAGATTCCTAGAATGCACAGCTAAGAGGAAACATGAGAATTTATTTAGGATAATGGCTTACAATTCTTTCATCATGACACACAAGACAGCTGGTGGATCATGTGCTGCACCTCCCATGGGTTATTTTAAATAGCTCCTCAGGTGTTTGGAACGCGCAGCCAAATTTGTGAGTAACTGGCTGGTGGAAAGAAGATGGCACAATATCCTCGTTGATAAGATAAAAGCTTTAGAGTAGAAAATTGCTATCATTACTTTAATTTTCCTTCAAACTTTCTCTGCCCCCTCTTGCCTCTAAGTTAGATCAATTGTCAGCCTGCTTCTCTGCCTTTGCTGAATTGACAGTAGCTAACATACTACTAATGGCTAACTGGGACTTACTGATTACAGAAAAATGTTTGGCTAATTCAAAATCAAAGTGATAACATGTTTGAAAAGATGCTTAATATATGCATTTAAAAACAGCTCTCACAAAAGATTGGTTAAGGGCTTTAAGATACAAAGAACTGTTATTAACAAAGAAAGTGGACTTGGGTCATTAATGGGTAATGTATAAGAAAATTAAAATGGGTGATAACATTTTAAAAGAAGTTTACCTTTATTAATAATAAGATAAATATAATTTCAAACTATAACAGCATAGCACTGGGCATTAAATCTCATTTAATTGGCAAAAGGGCAAAAATGATGCCTGGCAGTAGTGAAGTAGTGAGGTTTCTACATTGCAGAGGTGTTGCTAATTGGCACAGCCACTCTAAAGAAAGATTAGACAATATGGACATAAATTCATTAAAATGTGTATACCATTGAAGCAGCATTTCTAGTAGTTAGCATAAGAAAATAATTTGTCAAATATTCAAAGATGTTTATACACAAATGTTCATAGTAACTTTTTAAAATATTCAAAATAAAACCCTCAGTGGACACCAATGAATAAGTTTTGAATATCCTTTCAGAAGACTATGAGATAGCCATGAAAATCAATGATATAGATGCAACTGTATCTATATAAATAAATCTTTAATACAGTATTAAGTAAAAACACCATACTATGAGACCATATGTATGTACATATATGTACATATATACACATACACATACATATCTATGTAACTTGATAAAATTTGGACGATTATGAATGAACATATTAGCAATATTCTCCCTGAGATGATCGTTTTTTCTCTCTCCAGTGCTCTATATTTTATGATTCACTTCTAAAATTTTAAAAGAACACATTATTAAATTTCTGAAAATGAAAAATTCCCATATTTTAGACAAATGTAAGAAGAAATTATACTATTTCAAAACTTACTGGTTGTGACCTCTTAAGAGTTTATTTCAGTGTCTTTGAAAATCTCAGAAAGACAACTGGAACTACAAATATAGGCAGGGGTTTTTTATTCTGTCCAGTTCAGGATAATACTAATAAACCTAGAATAATTCCAATGTTATAGGACAAGCAAAGTCTGATTTGGAAAGGTCAGTTTATGAAATGAGAGTCGAGTTAATATCAATTCTCTTCCCCCTCACCCCATTCCATTATAATTTGATCATTTAAATGAGAAGACAAATATATTACTATTAAGAAAGATGTTATTAGGATTCTTCCTGTCTCAAGCTTGGTTTAAACCTCAAGAGAATAGCTGCCAACCACATCCGGATTCCAAGGAGAGGCCTTTGGGTGCCAGATTACCAAAGCAAGGTTTACCAATGAGATAGCCAAGAGCCAGTTTTGCAACCCTTAAACCCTTAGCTGACCGTCCACCTCTGATCTATAGAAGGGATTTGACAGATTGAGAGAATTTGGCATAGATTACAAAAGAGTTTTAGAAAAGATTTGTAAGGATACTGTGTGCCCCCTAACCTCTCTGCCCTTCAGGTCCCCACCCCTCCCTACCATGTTGGAAGGGTGAAGATGCTTCTCCCTAATTTCAAGTCTAAAAAAGGGGGTCTCGATTGAACTATCTGGAACATTTGATATGTGTCTCCCTAGAGCTAGGGTGCTGTTGCATTGGTATCTAGTTGATGCCTGAGAGATCAAAAGGCTTGAGATTATGGCTGGCCAGTTATTCTCATGCAGGACAAAGAATTGCTGCAAGGAAAACTGCTTGAATGCCCAGAGTTTATCAGCATATAATTTATGTTTTTTAGGGACCAAATGTGACCAAGATGGGAGGCGGGGAAGGAGATTCTGGAGTTGTTTTAAAGAGGGTGAGAAAACCTCAACAGAAAGAGACCTGTGTTGAATGCCTAGGGCTGCTGAGCAAAGAGTGAGGAGCTGGAAGAGGTCATTTGCCAGCTCTCAAGTAAGATGGCGGAGTTTCCAACAAACCCACACATTCGACCCACTCTGAGTTCCCTGTAAAAGCATGCCTCCTTCCAAGACAGCACCACTCACTGCAGGCCACGTTCCCCTGCTCTACCCCCACCTCTATCCTGAAGAAACCTGTGAATGAGGGAGGAGTTAACAGGAGAAAATGAGGAGTGTTTCCTCAAGGCCAGAGCTAAAGGAAGAGAGATGGTTTCACTCTAAACAAGTTGAGCATTTGGATGACTCTGTTAATGATCTGACAGTACTTTTGGGGACTAAAGGCACTGGAGAAATTTTTATGATCTGAGTGACCAGAAAACTCACAGGGCCTGCCTGCATGTCCAGTGTCAGGAAACAGACTAGCAACATCTTGCCATATATTTTCTCTTTCTCTCTCTTTCCTTTATTTATATTTATCATTTAAACTAAATCATACATATCAAGACACTTCACTTCTAAAACGTACCATGCACTTCTTAAGAATAGGAACAATTGCTTTCAGGACCACACTGTCATTATCGGGACTAAAAAAAAATCAATTATCAATAATTTCCAATCATCTAGTGTCTGGTATATATACAAAATTTCCCAAATGTTGCACCAGTGTCTTTGTAGCTGTTGTCATTTATTCATTTATGTATTTAATTAGCATCTAATCTGGTTCTAATTAGTTTCTTTAGTCTCTTTTGGTCTAGAATATTCCATCCATGGCTTTTTATGCCACTGCATTTTTAAAAAATCCAGGATATTCTTTTTATAGAATATCCCATAATTTGTATTTGGCTGATTGTTTCATCTTGTTGCAATTAAATATCTTCCTCTATCCCTTATATTTTCTGTAAGCTTAAATAAGTTAGCTTTGGGTTAAATATTTTTTCTCTTTATTTTTTGCAAGAATAGATAATTGGGAATGCTTTCTTATTATGTCATATCAGATTGTTCTGATATTAGATATCTAAATGTATCCACTTGGCTAGTATTGTTACTTTACAGTTTTTCCTTTGTAGTTGATAAGAAATCTAATTTTGTGGTTGGGGAATTGTGAGTACTCTGCTCCCCAGCCATTTCTCAACTAATGGTTTTAGCACTCATTAAGATACATTCTTAATAAATTACAATACTATAGACTTGAAAAATGGTAATTTTATAAATATTATATATATATTTACATTTATCAGAGAGTTTTTCTGTAAAAGAAGTTTTCTTTTTGTTTTTCTTTTGTTTGAGCGTAACTATGGACTTAGGGTTTTTTATTTTTATTTTTTGAGACAGAGTCTTGCTCTGTCACCCAGGCTGGAGTGTAGTGGCGCGATCTCGGCTCACTGCAAGCTCTGCGTCCTGGGTTCATGCCATTCTCCTTTCTCAGCCTCCTGAGTAGCTGGGACTACAGGCGCCTGCCACCACACCCGGCTAATTTTTTGTATTTTTAGTAGAGACAGGGTTTCACCGTGTTAGCCAGGATGGTCTCGATCTCTTGACCTTGTGATCCACCTGCCTGGGCCTCCCAAAGTGCTGGGATTACAGGTGTGAGGCACCACACCTGGCCAGGGGTTTTAATTTATATTAATGGGTTTCAATTAATTACCATTGTGATTACTTTTGCTGCTAAATTTATCCCAAATTTGACAAGGAATGTTCCTTCAGGCTGGCTCTTATATCCATTTTTGACAGAGGCCTAATAAATACTTTCTCTCTCACTTATTCCAGGATCTCCTTACCTTACAAACCTCAGACCTAGAATTAGCTATTTCTCCATATAGCTCTGGTTCTTTTCATGGGCAATCGTATTTAGAAAACAAAATCTGGGTGCCAGATGTGCTTACTGCTATTGGGATATCATTGCTTCTGCGTCTTTTTAGTGGGCAGAACTGGAAGATATATTAAAATGGAAATTAATTACTTTGCATTGATATTTTCATTAAAAATTTAACGTTATAGATTTGTTTTTTCTCACTTCATTTATTTCATATTGGTTTTTCTTTTTTTTTTTTTTTTTTTTTTTGACAGAGTCTCACTCTATCACCCAGGCTGGAGTGCAGTGGCACGATCTTGGTTCACTGCAACCTCCACCTCCCAGATTCAAGCGATTCTCCTACCTCAGCCTCTCGAGTAGCTGGGATTACAGGCATGTGCCACCACATCCAGCAAATTTTTTGTATTTTTTTAGTAGAGACAGGGTTTCTCCATATTGGCCAGGCAGTCTCAAACTCTTGACCTCAGGTGATCTGCCTGCCTTGGCCTCCCAAAGTGCTCGGATTACAGGCATGAGCCACGGCACCTGGCCAGCTGGTTTTTCTTTTTATTACACTGAAGATCTAACTTTTTGTGGATTTTATTTTATTTTTTATTTATTTTTATTTTTTTGAGATGGAGTCTCACTGTGTCACCCAGACTAGAGTGCAATGGCAGGATCTTGGCTCACTGCAACCTCTACCTCCTGAGTTGAAGCAGTTCTCCCGCCTCAGCCTCCTGATTAGCTGGATTACAGGTGCACACCACCACGTCTGGCTAATTTTTTTGTATTTTTAGTACAGATGGGATTTCCTTATGTTAGCCAGACTGGTCTTGAACTCCTGACCTCAAGTGATCCACTCACCTTAGCGTCACAAAGTGCTAGGATTACAGGCATGAGTGACCAAGCCCGGCTTGTTTGTGGATTTTAATTGTCTTAATGGGTTACAATTTGCTTTATCCTAATTGTTTATATGTGTGTATTACTATTAAATTTACTGAGTGAAATTTAGATACAACATCTTGTTGGAATATAAGCTTTGCAGATACGTTTAAAAATATACCCCACTAAAATGTAGAGGCAATACTGTCTTCAACAGGTATTTGAAATAATTCTTTAATCTGCATGGTTTATCAATTAAGTTCATTTGGTAAACCAAATGAATTGATAAAACCATGGAGATTTTGGCACTTCTGCCTGTGTTACATTTTATCATCTGCTATTGTTTTCTTTTAGGTAAGATTTCGTTTCTCAAATATGAAAAGCTTCTACATAGTTCAAAAGTTAAATGAATATAAAAAGTATATTCAGATAGGTCTCATTCCTATCCTGTCCTTTCTTCCCAAGTCCGTATCCTTATACAGAGCCATTTTTTTAAGTTTTTTATTTGTCCTTTCGTATTAGCCTATCATGAATTGGTGAATGAGGCAGAGGAATTATTTGCCTGAACACACATGGCCACAGAGTGGAGGAGCTAGGATTTAATCCAGAGCAGTCTGGTTGCAGGAGTAAACCCTTAGCTACTTTGCAAACACCCTATTAAAGTAAGATTGTGGGGGAAGACAGGCTTTGAAATTAGCAGGTTTTATCACTTGCTATCTGGGTGACTTTGAGCAAATTCCTTAACTTCTCTGAGGTTTATTTTACCCACTTATGAATTAGGGATAATAATGTTTACTTTGCAGAGCGTAACAAAGAATGGAGATAACTTATGCAAATTAAGTGGTAGATTGTCAGGCACATAGCAATTACTCAGTGAATGTTACCCGTTATTATAACTAGTAAAACTATAATAGTATGACTCATACAGAAGAGCACTAGAAACTTTTATTGTTGAGTTGTCATTGAAGTATGTGTTGATCTGATCTATGTTATTTAGTAAGATTAAAATTTTCTAAGAATTGATGAACAAAAAAGCAAACAAGCCTGGGTTTGATAATTCATGGTTTCAAAAATGTTAACATAATCTCAGAGGGCTTTGCTGATTTTGGTTCATTTTTCAAAATAGAAGTTTCAATATTTTAGTGAAAAAGAATGTTTTACTACTACTAGAAGTCATATAGAAACAATAAGGTAATTTCTAGCTGAAGTGAGTTTTACGTAAACTTGTTTAACTTCCTCATTTTTTTTCTGTTTGCAATATAAGATATTCTTATGCTCCCTATGTTTTAAAGAATTTTTATTCTGTGTTTAACACAAAGAAGTTTGAACCATGCAGAGGTTGAATTTAATTTGTATAAAATCCTCTTAATAGCATGGTCTAATTAAGATACCCATTACATTCATGTAACGCTAATTTAATTTGGAGGGAAATGTAGTTGAGCACTATTGGATTTAACATAAAATTAACACAGTGGACATAAAATGGATGTGCTAATTAGATATTGTTATCAGAAATATTATATGAATGAAAATCATAATACTGTTATCTTGATGGAAATAAATGTTTTACAGAATAAGACATACTGTGTGATTTACTAGCATAATTTATATGTAGCTGTATGAGCAAGACTGTTAGTGACCGCTTTTCTGAAGACAAAGATTATTCAATCGTTTTTTTCTGACATTAGTAAATGCCTTGGCCCCTGCCTTAGAGAGTTTGTTATATTGGTGAAATTTATAATGGTAGATTGAACACATTGACTTGTATTAAGGCAGCAGATCTCAAACTTTTATCTCAAAATCTTTATACCCTTAAAAATTGTTCAGGACTCCAAAGAGTTTTTATTGATGTGAGTTATATCCATGGCTACTTACATAAAAAAGTAAAATGAAGACATTTTAAAAATGTTTTTAATTTATTTAAAATAGCAACAATAAAACCTCATATATTAGCATAAGTAGCATAGTTTTTTAAACATGAGGATATTCCAAATGTTGACAGACTTCATTCTAAATTGTAAGAAAATTACATTTGTTAATATCATGTTCTTGAACATCTATAATTACTGAGAAGCTTTCAATGTGTTGGTGAAAGACATACATGTTTCAGAATTTGACTTTTTGCTTAAAAGCTGCCAGTTATTTTCTTCAAAGTGACAGATTCACTCATTCATTTTTTAAGAAAGTGTCTGCTGAGTACTTGAGTCTAACCATAGTTCATTAGTCATTCTTTCAATAAAAATCATGTTAATGTAAAAAGCAGATAGTTCATTTCACAAGTCAAACATTTGCACAAATACTTTTCCTTGAAATAACCACTGTGCTTTGATATGCAGCAGAACTGCTTTATATAAACTTCCCATTTTGTCACAGAGAATACTAAAAAGATGTGCAACAGGTAGTTGATATGTAAATAAACCTAATAATTTTTATAGCTTCAACAAGAACATTCTTATATAACATTGGCATTTTCTCCTGCCTGCAGGCGAGTGGCCTTGAAAAATACCTTGATTGCTGGAAGAGTTCAATGCCAAATATTTGGTGCCAAAGACACTAGCAGTTCTACCCAAAATTCCTTTTGCATCATTGGCACCAATGCCAATACAGTGAAAAGGTCAAATAATGTCCTAGAATTATTAGGAAAACTGTTTAGACCTTGAGGAACACTACAAAGCGTCTTGGAGATCCCCAGGGGTCTGTGGACTATACTCTGGGAACGCTGTAGTAAGATCCATGTTTGCTCAGATGTCCTTGAGTTGGGACAGAGAAAGCATTTACAAAGAAAGGTGGCTCTATTTCTACTACGAATGCAGACTACTCTCCATGTTCCCTGAGAATTTGGGGTACTATGAGCCTTGTAGGAAGATGCAAAACTTTTCTGGCCCCAAATCCCAACAATGTACCTCCTTAGTTGGTTTTTGATATAAGACTTTTGTGTCACAAACAGTCCATAAAGAGGGATTCACTTTGAATATTTGGATAGTGGAGGAAGTGAGGGTGGGTAGAATATGTAAAGAGGCTCAAATCACAAATCACACAGTGGTGGAACTTTTGCTATTGCCACATACTTGGAAAGATGACTGGAGATACAAATATAGAAGGAACCATTTGCAAACTAACATAGTACAAATTGTACTTTTCTTAATTCTTTGGATTTTATTATTTATTTTTTGAAGAACGTTGTTTTACTTTGGCTAGTTTGAACAAGATATTTGTTACAAATGGGATGAGATTCTAATATCTTATATTTTAAGATCCCTAAATAAGCAAAATTTTGTTTCAGATATTTAGCCTTGGAATAAAACGCTAACACAGTGTAATATAAATAATTACATTTCGTTAATGCTTTTTGCCACATAGGTGATGATTATGGGATGAAAAGTGATTTTCATTCAGGATAAGCTGTTTACAAGATTGAAGACTTTAGGAGGATCATCTGATCTGTTACCCTCACTATTATCTTCCAATCCACACAGGAATTGGTTGAGCATAATTCAGAGCAGGCTGTCAGGGGAACGACTGGGGCCCAGAAGCTAATTAATACAAATCACACTTAAGATTTTATTTCAAGTGCTGTGCAGAAGCTCTTTAGTTTAATTAGGTCCTACTTGTTAGTTTTTGTTTTTGTTTTAGTTGCTTTTGAGGACTTAGCCAAAAATTCTTTGCCAAGGCTGATGTCAAGAAGGGTATTTTCTAGGTTTTCTTCTAGAATTTTTATAGTTTGAGGTCTCACATTTAAATCTTTAATCCATCTTGAGTTAATTTTTATATGTGCTGACAGGTGGGGGTCTAGTTTTATTCTCTTGCATATGGCTAGCCTGCTATCCCAGCCCCATTTATTAAATAGGGAGTCCTTTTCACATTGCTCGTTTTTGTCAACTTTGTCAAAGATCAGATGGCTGTATGTGTGCGGTCTTATTTCTAGGTTTTCCATTCTGTTCCATTGGTCTGTATGTCTGTTTTTGTACCAGTGCCATGCTGTTTTGGTTATTGTAGCCCTGTAGTATGGTTTGAAGTTGGGTAGGGTGATGTCCCCAGCTTTGCTTTTTTTGCTTAGGAATACTTTGGCTATTCAGGCTCCTTTTTGGTTCCATATAAATTTTAGAATAGTTATTCTGTGAAAAATCATACTGGTAGTTTGATAGGAATAATGTTAAGTCTGTAAATTGCTTTGGCCAGTATGGCCATTTTAATAATATTCTTCGAATCAATGAGCATGGAATGTTTTCCATTTATTTGCATAATTTCTGATTTTTTTCAGCAGTGTTTTGTAGTTCTCCTTGTAGAGATCCTTCATCTCCTTGGTTAGCTGTATTCTTAGGTATATCCATTTTTTTGTGGCTATTGTAAATGAGATGTGTTCTTGATTTGAATCTCAGCTTGAACATTATTTGTCTAAAGAAATGCTACTGATTTCTGCACAGCAAAAGAAACTGTCAACAGAGTAAACAACCTACAGAATAGGAGAAAATATTTGCAAACCATACATCTAACGAAGGTCTAAAATCCAGATTCTATAAGAAACTTAGGCAAAAAACAAATAATCCCATTAAAAAACGGGCAAAGGGCATGAACAGACACTTCTCTAAAGAAGACATATAAGTGGCCAACAAAAGTGAAGAAAATGCTCATCATCACTAATTATCAGAGAAATGCAACTCAGAACCACAATGTGATACCATCTCCCACTAGTCAGAATGACTTTTATTAAAAAGCCAAATAATAACAGATGCTGGCAAGGCTGTGGGGAAAAGGGAATGCTTATACATGGTGGTGGGAATGTAAATTAGTTCAGCCACTGTGAACTAATTTGTAAACTCCAGTTTGGAGTTTTCTCAAATAACGTAAAACAGAAGTACCGTTAGACCCAGAAATCCAATTACTGTATATATATCCAAAATAACATAAATTTTTGTACCAAAAAGGAACATGCACCACTTTGTTCATCGTAGCACTATTTACAACAGCAAAACCATAGGAGCAAGTTAGGTGCCCATGAGTGGATTGGATAACGAAAATATGGTAAATATACACCATGGAATACTACACAGCCATAAAAAGTAATAAAATCATGCTCTTTGAAGCAACATGGATGCACTGGAGACCCTAATCCTAAACAATTTAATGTAGGAACACAAAACCAAATACTGCATGTTCTCACTTATAGTGTATATTAGTCTGTTCTCACACTGCTAATAAAGACATACATGAGACTGGGTAATTTATAAAGGAAAGAAGTTTAATTGACTCACAAATCCACATGGCTGCAGAGTCCTCACAATCATAGCTGAAGGTGAATGAGGAGCAAAGTCATGTCTTACATGGCGGCAAGCAAGAGACCATGTGCAGAGAAACTCTCCTTTATAAAACCATCAGATCTCATGACACTTACTCCCCATCATGAAAACAGCATGGGAAAGATCTGTCCCTATGATTCAATTACCTTCCACTAGGTCCCTCCCCTGACATGTGGGAATTATGGGAGCTATTCAAGATGAGATTTGGGTGGGGACACAGCCAAACTATATCACAGTAGAAGCTAAACATTGGGTACTCATGGACATAAACATGGGAACAATAGACATTAGAGACACCTAGAGAAGGGAGAGAGGGAGGGGGACGTGGGTTGAAAAACTACTTATTGAGTACTCTGCTTAGTACCTGGGTGACAGTATCCATACCCCAAACCTCAGCATCATGCAATATACCCATTTAACAAACATGCACATGTACCCCTTTATCTAAAATAAAAGTTGAAATTATATTAAAAATTATTTTATAAAACAAGCAAGTTGTCAGTTAATTTGCAAAGAATATTTCAAATTTAAGGCCTTTATTCTGTACTAGGATCTTCAAAAGATACTAGACAATTTATTTTTTCTTTTATCAAGTTATTACCTTAACATAGATTGTTTTCTTACTTGTGAGATAATTGTAAATTCCATGTATTTCTCTTGGGGGATAAATGAAATTTCAAATGGATTTCTATTGGAATCAGTTGACATTTGGAATTAAAATCTTGGGGAAGTTTCTGTGATTCCGTCTAAGATACTAGATTTTCTTTGATTTTTTTTTGTTCTTCACTGTTTCTAAAGCAATTATGGTAGAAACAAGACTAAATGATAGAAGATAAATGAGACAAACAGGATGTAGTTACCAGAACATTGGATTGTGCAAAATGGAACATTTCAGCTGCTATTTCTATCACTAGAACATTATGACTTTATGTGGATTTTAGAAAAATATTAGGTAAATGATTCCCTAGCTCAAGACTCTCTGAGGACAGCTGAAGGCCTGGAAACAATAATTAAAGGGATTCAGATGAGTGCTGGGCTTGCTTGCTGAAGCGTGCTTGGCTGTGCCCTGGAACGCTGAGTAGAGTCTGAAGCTGGTCAGAGAAGGTCATACCCTACTTGACTTTTGCTGTTGTAATCTTAGAATCATGTTTTCCCTTATTCTAACAGTTTATCTTCTTAGCCCATTTTATTAGATGCCAAACTCATATAATTTTTTTAACCTCTAAATATCTACTTCTATGGGACAAAAATAACTTTCATCAGCCATAGTGTATGAAGGAGTATCTGTGATTCTTCCATAGTGTAGATAAAGAGAACTAGAGAGGATACACCTTGTCATGCCTCAGTTCAACTCAGCCTCCCCTAAGGCTCTAGTGGCCATCAGATTGTAGTGGTTATTCCTTGTTCCCTCCTGTCTCTATCCTCCCTCCCCTTCATCAGGGCAGCCTGCTGTTCCTTGACATCATGGATGTTGATGGTAGCCCCAGCTTTGATTGTCTTTCTACCAGTCAACCACACAAAGAAGGAGGGAGAAAACTCTTTTGGAGAATTCCTTGGCCCAATGGACCAGGCATCCCTTTTCCTTAGCTAAGCTTTCCTTCTTGGTGTGTTACAGGGAAGGTGGAAGCAGTTTGTCAGATAGCAAGTCAACCCGGTCTTGGAATGAGGGGAAGGAGGTTTCCCTCGGTCCCAGTAACACTCTAGCAGGGCCAAGCATTAAAGGAGTCTGCATCCAACTTGCAGAATCTGTTTAGCACTTTCTACACCTCCATCAGGATGTATTTTATTCTCTGGTTTTAGTTTCCTATCTGGTTTAAAGAGGAGAAAAATAAAAGACATGAAACATATAGCAAGCACCTGCTCCCTTTGACATAAGTCAGCTTGTTCAATTCTCACAACAATCCTATAAAAGAGCTGCTATTATTCCCATTTAATAACTATAAAATGGTGGCTCAGAGAAGGTAAACATTTTTCTAAGTTCTTATACTTAATAAGTCTAAATCCAAATTTGTTTTTCATTCTTCTTTCCATGTCACACTGCTATATAGTTACTATATTATCATTTCACAATCACTGATCAACTCAGACCTTTGTCTTTTTTCCTGATAAGTCACCTTGTTCTTGGCATTGCTTTCCATATTCATGGCTAGCAGTGTCCTTCCCAGGGTTAGAGGCAATGATGAGTTCTTTTTCTTGTGATTGCTCAGTAGAGAAGGCACGAATGGTGCTGCAAACCTAAGACACCTCCAAACGTTATACACTTTTGCTAATAGCAGGAAAAATGACCTCTGGATGCTGTCAAAGTGAGCACTGCCTTTATGTATGATAGAAAATACAATTATACATTTTAAAATGATTTCACAGTCTTGCTTTCTAACTTGAATTCACTGTCACTTAACTGATTTATAAGGATTCTTGGCCACAACTAAAGTATATTTTAAACTTATAAGTATCTCTAATGAGGAAATTTTAAAAGTCCAGATAAAAGCCCACTATTCAGTAGTTAGAATAATTCAGTGAAATTAACCATGTAAATGCTCAATGAAGCAAATGATTAAAGAAGGAATGAATAAAAATGAAGAGTAAAGTGGATCAAATTATATTTTGTCTTTTTTTATACTGCTTATAGATCATAATTAAATAGTGGTGGCTCAAAAGTACAAAACCAACCTCATCACTCACCAGGTGTGAAAATAATGTTGATGTGTTTTCTTAGTTTTAGAATGACAAAGCAGATACACTTTTTCACTTTTAAAAAAATCACTCAATGCATCATTCTTTAATATTTGCTTTTGTGATGATCACTGAATATAGAAAGTCTTTTGATTTTGGGATAATTTTAAGTCTTTGCCTGCTGATGACCTCAGACACAGACCTGCAGCCAGAATTGGTTGAAAGTTCTGCTATCTTTTCCAATGAGGAATATTTGAGTATATACTAAATAATCATATTTATATACTGGTATTTAAAAAACCAAATATTCTCATAGTTCTCTTCGGCCTCCTGAGCTCCTTAATACAGATGGCCACATTTTTATCATTATACAGTCATGAAAAGAAGCCTATGTAGGTCTTATCCACATACACAAGAGAGGAATTGAAGATCAAAGAGGTTAAGTGACTTTCTTAAGTTCCTCAGATAAACATTTTGAAACAGCCGAGATTGAAATATAGATGGGCTGACTTCAAACCCAAGTTCTTTTCTCTAGAGTGCAGTACCTCCGATGAGTTGACAAAATTAAACAAAAACTAAGCAGAATTATATTTTCTTACACATACTTCATACAAGTAATCATTAAGCAGCTACTTGGTACTAAAGTTTCTCCCAGCAGGTTGCAGTGCAGATGGGTGAGTAAGCTGCTGTATGTGCTCCCAGGCCATAGGCATGTCAGCAGCTATGGATACCACAGTAAAATAAATGGCCATCGAGAAAGCAGCAGGAACAGCTCACCAGGGGAGCACAGTGATGAAGTGAAAGCTTCACCTTTCAGGAATTCTACACAGCCTATAAAAAAAGACTCCCTCCCCTCCCTTTCAGAGTGTTTCTTAACTAAACAACTGCTTAACACAGAAACCATCAATGTATTGTTGTAGATACTGGGATTAATATGTGCAGAACTTCAAACAGAACCCAGATCTCATGACTCCAAGTAGAGGACCTGTTCCGATAACCCATGAAAATAATCACAACATCCTAATCACGTTTTCGTCCCTGTTTTACTTTATTAGCTGTTAATAGGTCCATTGGTCACTGGGACACCCACATGGGGGTTATATACCTGTTCATACACAAGCTATGAGTCTTTGAAGACAGAAGCATATGAGGTCCTGATTTTGCTCTAGTATGAACTCAAACAAATTTTTTTCAGACTAGTCACCCTTGTCTTTCAAAACATCAGATCATTTCAGAGCTGCTTCTAGGACATGTGAACTTGGGGAAAGAGAATTGCTCTTTCTTCACTGTGTTACTATAGTGTACCAGTCATACTACTATTCTAAGATCTTTAATCCTCACTTCCTTGTCACCCTCATGAAGGGTCCTTCAAACTTCTTGATGACAGCCAGGGGCAGGGAGGGCACTCCAGGCAGCAAGCTGACACAATTTACAAAAGCAGTTATCTTCTCTCCCATGAAGCAATGCCGCCTGGTAGAACAAATGGTGCAATGCATGCACACTTAGTTTATCCACCTTGATAATCTAAGTGTCAAGGACAGAGCAAGTACCATTCGTAAGACTCTCTGGAGCATGCAGGATACTGACAAGCTTTTTATTTATGACCCAGGGTTTAGCCCATGTGAGCTCATACTTTGTCTTCTGCTAAGCCTTCCAAAGCTCCATCTCAAGTCCTCCTTTAAGGTGAGGGTCACTGGACTGCATATCATGCATTTCCCAGCTAGTTTTTTCTTCATTTATCTGTGATTTTACTCAGATTATGATATTATTAGTTTAGAAGGGGTTGCTGTAGTCAGGACAATCAGTAATGCACTTCTAAATACTAGGTAGATCCTCCATTCTTTATGGTTAAACTCCTTCCAGGTTCTAATTTGTTTGTTTGTTTGTTTGTTTGTTTATTGGAAGATTCATACACTTTGCCTTTCTTTTCACCACCTTGGTTTGGTTTACAAGAACCAAAGCTAGTTTCTCTAAACCCACTTGATTAGTGTGTGTTTGTGTGTGTGTGTATGTGTGGATGTGTATGTATACATATATATATATATATATTTTTTTTTTTTTAGACAGAGTGTTGCACTGTCATCCAGGCTGGAGTGCAGTGGTGTGATCTTGGCTCACTGCAACCTCTGCCTCCCAGGTTCAAGCGAGTCTGCTGCCTCAGCCTCCCAAGTAGCTGGGATTACAGGTGCCCGCCACCGTGCCCAGCTATTTTTTTTTTTTTTGTATTTTTAGTAGAGATGGGGTTTTACTATGTTGGCCAGGCTGGTCTCAAACTCCTGACCTCGTGAACCACCTGCCTCAGCCTCCCAAAGTGCTGGGATTACAGGTGTGAGCCAGCGCGCCTGGCTTGATCAGTGTATTTTATTTCTACTACGTCAGACACAGATTCTTTTTGCCCAGCATACATCACCATGTAATCCTACCTAATATAGTTTCCTCTGTGTGTGTGTGTGTGTGTGTGTGTGTGTGTGTGTGTGTGTGTATGTGTATTATATATACAACTAGTAGGAAACCCCACATATCCACATATCTTTCTAGGTATCTTATCACCCTGTTACAAAACTCCTCTTTCTTGATTATTACACTTTATAATTTTACTCCCTATGTCATCCAAAGTGGGACTCTCATTGCTGATTGTCTAAGTCAAGTGAGACCCTGTTGCCTTAGCCAATTCAGAGTCTCTGGATGCAGGGCCCTGGAATCACCATTTTTTTATTTTTATTTATTTATTTATTTATTTATTTATTTATTTATTTATTTATTTATTTTTCTGAGACGGAGTCTCACTCTGTCGCCCAGACTGGAGTGCAGTGTCACGATCTGGGCTCACTGCAAGCTCCGCCTCCCAGGTCCATGCCATTCTCCTGCCTCAGCCTCCCGAGTAGCTGGGACTACAGGCGCCCGCCACCAGGCCTGGCTAATTTTTTTGTATTTTTAGTGGAATCACCATTTTTTAAAAGCTATGCAGTGATGTTAATGTGAAGCCAGGTTCACATTTTCAGCCTTTAGAAAAGGCCTGTTGACCTAAGTTGGAGAATGCTAGCCTTGTCCCCAAAATTGCCTGTCTTCTGTAGTTATTCAGTCAATATTTATTGGCAACGGTCATGCAATAAGCAACTCAAATGAAATATCCTGGCTAATGTGGGACCACTCTGACAGCTCTGAAGTTAGAGGACATGCTACTAACATTTATCATTTCAGATCTTTCTGATCGAGTGTGTAAAAAAAGATACTGGACCACTTTAGTTGCTATTTCACTGATTCTCTGAGACTAGGCATACAAATACACAAAGTTTTCTCCCTCCTTCTGTTGTTCTCTTGGTGACATTCAGTCATCACAAAGAAAAATTAAGGCCTTTGTATATACTGAGCAAACTGTTGGGGTAAAGTTATAAAAATGGCAGACAGATCTTACTTTGCCAAATTAAGACATTTAGCAAGTATTATAAGTGTGATGAGTGATGGGAATAAGTCCAGGACACACTTGCTTTGTCTAACAGATGTACTAACCTGATTTTGATCTGCCAGAGTACAGGATTCATTCCTTCCAGGTGAATTATTCCAAAGTGCTTTTGGCTAAAAGGCCTCTTAACACCTCAGTTTATTGTTCTCTATATAGTATATTTCTATTTGACATCTCTCCATTATTTTCACAGCTATCTGGTGTCCTAAGTTGGTCCCTAAGAAAAACAAACTGTCCTAAACCATAGGCCAAGACATCTGAAGAACTGAAGTGGTAGGGCATGGATTTTGGGAAAACTTTTTTATGGAAATCTCTGTCTTGGAATTTCTCTCAATTAGCAGTTCTTGTACCGTTTATAGCACGAGAACTGACAGCATATCCTGCTTCTCTTACAAGGTAAACCTCACATTCTGGGTGAATGTTTTCTCTCCACAAAAGCCATTTCACATGTTTTCAGATCAATTTTGAAGTTGTTTTGACATTTTAGACACATTATTTTAACCTTTTGTTTCTGAGTGTAGTATCGTCACCACTCTACAGCATGAGGAATTGAAGGCTCTACCCTGTCTGTTTGCCTGGCAGAGCTGGGGTGACTCCGCTGCTTACACACCAGCCTTCCCACTAGACTGAAGCTCGCCATGGCAAGGGCTCTCAATATGGAAATGTTTCCCTTTCCAGGGCCCTAAATATTTCTAACTTGTATGGCACCTGTGAACAAATCAAATTATCTTCTTGACTCCAAATGAACTCCAGGCCTTCTTAGAAAAGCTGAAAGAGGAATTAAAGGGGGATAATGGCTCATGCCTGTAATCTCAGCACTTTGGGAGGCAAGGCAGGTGGATCATGAGGTCAGGAGTTTGAGACCAGCCTGACCAACATGGTGAAACCCTGTCTCTACTAAAAATACAAAAACTAGCTGGGTGTGGTGGCATGCACCTGTAATCCCAGCTACTCAGGAGGCTGAGGCAGGAGAATCGCTTGAACCCAGGAGGCGGAGGTTGCAGTGAGCCGAGATTGTGCCACTGCACTCCAGCCTGGGTGACAGAGCGAGACTCAGTCTCAAATAAATAAATAAATAAATAAATAAATAAATTTAAAAAAAGGGGGAGAGGGGATCAAAAGCACTAGTCTGCATCCATTCAGAGCTGTATGTGCAGTCGGGAGTCAAGCCAGCCTAGAACCTGTGGGTCATCCCAGGTGTGTTTCCAGTCCTCCCTTCCCATCATGAGACAAAATGAATGGAGACAAATTTAGATCCTCTAAAATGAGGATCCAGAACAGGAGGCCAAAATGGGAATATATAAACGACAAGGGCACATTTCACTTGCTTTACTTTAGTCCTGAGATGCCCAAGGTCAGACTCCATGGATGAGTCTTGGGACACTTTTGTTCCCACTCTCTTAGCCATCTCCCAGTTCCTGCAATTCAGAGGAACTCCCCAAATTAATTAATCTGATGAACTCTGTTCTCGAGATGACAGTATCTCCATATTATCTGTTCCCAAGTTTCCTTTCAAAAGGGACAAATGAACAAGGAGGAGACAGCACTAAGTCCTACTCATTTCCAAGTAAAGCATATATATGCTACTTCCCAGCTTGGGAGCAGGCTGGGTACCCTTTCAGTATTTTATGTCTGTATCTTTGAATAAGTCTGGTTGTTCTCTCAAGGGAGTTTTACTTTATGGCTGAAAGGAAACCTGAAGCTGACTTCTTGGCCTTTCTCTTTAACTAATTCCTCTTTCTCCCACCAAGTTGTCTGTAAAGATTCTCTTTGGAATTGCCTCGCTTCCTAAAAGATATTTTAAACACTATAGGAATAGTCAATGCCTACTCATTTTATCAAGGAGGAAACAAATTCAAATCAGAGGAGGGCCTTGACTAAAGTCCCATGGACAGCTAGTCACAGTTCACACAATGGAACTCCAAGCTCAGTTCACTTTCTGCTACACTGCCTTGCTTGCCATAACATCATCTTTCAATTAGCCGTGGTCGTTGCCTCCTATGTATGTTCAACAGAATCCTGAAGAAAGCAAGCTGAACGTATTTCCAAATCAGCGAGAGCAGCTCTGAATGCAAAGAAAATTCGTGGTAAGTTTATGGGATGGCTCCAGGTATCCATCTTTCTATCTTCCCTTGTTATCACTTTCCCTGTTTTAGGTGTAGGGGGAGAAGGAATTTCCCATTGACTGTCTCTTGGGGTGAGCAAAAATTGAATGTGTTTAATCTAGATTTTCCTCAGATTCCTTGACTTGTAATAAGCACATCTTTATACTCTTACCTCTCCAGCTGTTCTCTGTGCAAAGCTGAACTAACTAAAACTGCTGAAAATGCCAGAGCTATTTAGTGTCAGGGAATTTCCCTAACTGCTTCAACATTCTTAAAGTGACTAATTTAATTGGATTTATAAGGCACTACATAATAATGCTATCCTTTGGCTATGTTCTTAGTGGGTTGTACACCTGTAATGAAATCCATAATGAAAAGGAAAATAGAAGTACATTTGGGATGCAAAACCACTTAATTTCCTGGACAGCCATTAAAAATGTGGCATCCTATGCAATACTTTAACTTTGATTTTACCTTCAGACACCTATGATGATGATTCTGGTTGTTGGGTGTGGGACATTAGAATAATTGTGTCAGAAGAAATTCCCATCACATCCTAGATTCACACAGCATTTCTCTTACTGGAAACCCAATTCATTAGTCATCTGAGTTGGAAAACTGGGACTCTAACACTGGATGTTGATTTTATTTATTTAATCTTTTGTGTTCTGGTCTTATTTCTGTTGTATTTGCGGGGGTCCTATCTGCTATCTCCTGTTCCTGGTGTTGAGGTGTAGTGTTCTGTGGCATTTCTGCATGTCCTTGGACTATTTTCCAAGGAATATTTGTTAAACAAATCCTTCAAAGATAGAGGCAGTATAGCCATGAAATGTCTCCCTCCAGGGCAAGGTTAGACAGGTTTGCTTGAAGCTCCCTTCATAGATTGTTCTCTAGCTTTGGGATTTCTTGGTTTTGGCAAAAAATCTATTCTGTGAGTTGCATCACCCTGAGCCCACTTCTTCATGACTCCCACTCTCGTCCTCCCCATGACACTTGAGCGACAAGGGCAACTGATCCAAACAGAAAGCTCATGCTGCCTCCTGTGTTCTCCTTAATAAAGTTCATTGTCTCTGATCCAGGAGTCTCATGTCTTCTGAGACCATCTATGAAACTAGCAGGCTAACTTGTTGGCAAGCAAGTAGGGTTAAATCTCAGACCCTTCACAGTTCTTGACACCCAATTTCTTCTTTTTTGGAGCCTTAGCCTTAGATCTAGATGATTAAGTCCTGCTACATGATCTTCATCCCAGTATTTCTCCCTTGTTTAAGTGGCTCAGCCCATATTTCCAGTACCAGTTCCCACTAGATTACCCACTAAATGTGGTTCCCTCCCTGTGGTCACAAGGAAATAGAGAATTTTTGTAGGTGTCTAGAATGGGCAGGACAGACATATTTGAACCTATTTGCCCATTCTAATTATTTGATAGTGACAGTCTAGGGCTTATGATGGAGGGATTCAGTCGTTGTATCTAAATTCAGGGTGAAAGGATTGCATGATCAATAGGTAGGTATAAGAAATGGTCTAGATACTTAAAGTCCAAAACATCTGCATCAGGGCTCCAGAGTCAGGTGCACCCAATGCTAAATGATATGAAGAACTGGTAATTAGAGTGGTACATACATACAAAGTGAGCTATTTTTGATGATAGTGAAGCCACTATCCATTTAAGTAGGTAACTACTCTGGTTATCACAGAGGAAAATGTGGGAAAATATGCCAAATTTTCTCCAATCCTTTCTCTAATTCGTCTATAGATGGGCAAGTATGATCCTTCTCATGAGGTTTAAGGGTGGAAAAGCACAACTAACATGGGCATTAGTGCTATAAAGCCACTGTTAATTTAACAAGTTTATAGAATGTGCTGGTAATTTACAAAGTTTAAAATGGTGACATTTCTGTCTATTTTCCGGTACCAGGAAAACCTGTAAGTCTCCTGAACATTTAACTTTTTAAAAATAAAAACTGTGGCACTTGTTATTAACATATTCTTTGCTTTGCCCGTTAGAAAACCTAGGAGGAATTTTTTCTATTAACGAGAAACAGTTCTCAAACTCTGATACACATTAGAAACACCAGAAAAATCTTAAAATTACTGATACTTGGGTTTCACCACCCTAGATTCTCACTTAATTGGTATGTAATGGATCCTGAGATTTTTTTTTTTTCTTTTTTTTTGAGATGGAGTCTCGCTCTATTGCCCAAGCTGGAGTGCAGTGGCGCCATCTCGGGTCACTGCAAGCTCCGCCTCCCAGGTTCACGCCATTCTCCTGCCTCATTCTCCCGAGTAGCTGGGACTACAGGCGCCCGCCACCACGCCCGGCTAATTTTTTTTCTGTATTTTTAGTAGAGACGGGGTTTCACTGTGTTAGCCAGGATGGTCTTGATCTCCTGACCTCATGATCCACCCGCCTCGGCCTCCCAAAGTGCTCGGATGGATCCTGAGACTTTTTGAAAGCTCATCATATAATTAAAATAGGAAGCAATGATTTGAAAACCGCTATTTTATAGGGTTTTAAACTATCTAGAATTCAGTTTTGGACTAGTATATAGTAGGGATCAAACTTTTATTTTCCCAAATAGCCAACTTTTCCAATGTTACTTATATCTTCTACTTTTATTTAGTAGTTTTGTTTTCATCACTGATCTTTAAAATGATATCCTTATACATTCCATATATCTGAATCTGTTTCTGGATTCTCTATGTTTTTCACTTGGTTTATTTGACAATTCTTTAACCAGTATCACACCATTTAAATTACTGCAGATTTATGGAGTGTTATAATAACTAGGAGAACAAGTTTTGCCTTATTGCACTGTTTTTTCAGAATATTATTGGCCATGTTATACATTTTATTTTTCAGAGAAAAATGTAGGAGATTTTGATCAAGTTCCATTATCTGATGTTTTGGGCCATAGGGAACCAGTCAGTCTCTGTATTCCAGTTTGTGAAATACAGTGTTTTGATTGGTCACACCTGAGTCTTATGATCTAACCTTGGAGCACCGTCTGAGAGCACATGATCTGAGATCAAGAAAGGTGGTTTTGGGAGACAGAATGTGGTGTCAGAACTATAGAGTGAGAAAAATTAGAGAATAGGGATCCTGTTACCTTGAAGGGCAGGGATGCCTGTTTTGATGCCTGAAGCATCAAAACCCAGCAATATCCCTAATTTTATTTTGCTTTTATGGTACCAAGAATGAGTCCAGGAGATAATTGTAAATGGTAGGGCTCCAAAAAGTGATACATATACACTACATGAAGTGGTTACAAATGAACTATTGTTATTCATGAACTCCACATACCCATCATTAAGTGTGCTTTTCAATACTACATTACTGTGGCTGCCTTCAAGGTTGTGCTGTAAAATTTCCCCACATTAACTTTTCAGTTATTCAGAGCATCCCATTAGTTTACATGAGAGAAAAGGAATTAGAAAGATAAGGAATCTAAGAAACCTTAATAGATGGGAGAATTCTATTAAGTAAGCATAATCAGGCAAGGAGTCTCTTAGAATTTAATTGGAATTTCAAGGTCACAAGTCCTATCAATCCGCTCCCTCTAAAATCACCTTCTCTTCATCCTAGCAGATGAGTCCTCCGTCCCCACATCCTACATAACTGCTTCAACAAACTCTGATTAAGGATTCCATTGAAGATACCATGTTTTTTCCTATCTCAGGGCCTTGGTACATAGTCTTTTTACTGCCTAAACATTTCATTACCTTCTTTTTTTCCTTTTTGTCTAGCTAACTATAACTCATACATTCAATATTTTCCTGGTAGTATTTTCTTAGAAATACTTACGTAGCTTAGAGTGACATTCAAGCTCCTTCATAGTTTGACTACCACCTATTTATTGTTTTGGTCTATTACCTAGTAAGCCAGGCTAGTCACCTAAATGCCCTCCTTTCTCCTATTATTTATGGTTGTGTCACGTGCATACATTACCTGCTTGTACAGCAATCCTCCCACTCAGGAGTAATAGGTTTTATTCCTATGAACTAACATGCACTTGACTTGTACTTAGTCACATTTTGACTAGAATTACAGGGACCTGAAGGTATGTATTGTGTCTGGATCTGCCCATATGCTCAAGGTATTTCTTCGAAGTAACTTTGCATTACTCCAGGGTAAGCACCAGACTTCCTCATTTTTCTACCTTTCGTGGAACTTTTGAGTGAGTGGCAAGAAATACTCAATGGCAGTGTTTCTCAAGCTTTACCCTCATCAAAATGACCTGGAGACGTTGCTAAAACACAGATTGTTGCAACCCATCCCTCATACCCTCCACTCACCAAGCCTAAATCCATCTCAGATGGAGCCCAAGAATTTGCATTTCTTATAAGCTCCAGTGATGTTCAGGCTGTCGGTGCTAACATCACAGTTTGAAAATCACTATTCTGTGACAGTGTTTTAAAAACTGGTTGCATGTTAAAAACTCCTAGAAATGATTAATTAAGATATTAAAAAAAAAAAAAGAAAGACTGTGCTTGGGCTCCCCTCTAGACAAATCAAGATCTCTGAGGATGCCACTTTTCTCATGAAAAGAAAAAAATTCAACAATCCGCAACTGTTAGGAGATTTTAATGTGCAGCTAGGGTTGAAAATCACTGTTCATACAAATGGCAGATGAGAAAGCAGAGTCATGAACAAGAGAGCAGGCTTGCTGGGAGCCTAGGCCAGAGCAAATGTCATAACCTCCTGAGGCAGCATGAGTTAGGGCATGCATCTCACATTTTAATGTGCTTGCAGAGAAGATGACGATAGTAAGATGTCTCTGAGATGCTGCTGGTCTGACAAGTTCCCAGATGATTCCTATCCATGAACCCCACTCTGATTAGCAAAGTTTGGATATCCATGAAGAAAAAAGGGTGAGTGCATGCAAGGGATGACAAAGGCAGGTGAGTGAAATGGGGCTTGAGAGCCCACATCCAGTAATCCTTTAGAATTTCAAACATAAGAAAGAAGGGAAGTGCTGGGGGGTGGGTTCCCCTGTGGAAGAAGTTACTTCTAAGCCACCAGTTTAAGACTTTAAGTGAATTTTTAGGGAGAGCATCCAGTTTTGATAAGTCTGGCCCAGACTAAATATATAATTTCTTTTTTATTCTTTATTATTATTATTATTATTATACTTTACGTTTTATGGTACATGTGCGCAATGTGCAGGTAAGTTACATATGTATACATGTGCCATGCTGGTGCGCTGCACCCACTAACTCGTCATCTAGCATTAGGTATATCTCCCAATGCTATCCCTTCCCCCTCCCCCCACCCCACAACATTCCCCGAAGTGTGATGTTCCCCTTCCTGTGTCCATGTGTTCTCATTGTTCAATTCCCACCTATGAGTGAGAATATGCGGTGTTTGGTTTTTTGTTCTTGCGATAGTTTACTGAGAATGATGATTTCCAATTTCATCCATGTCCCTACAAAGGACATGAACTCATCATTTTTTAAGGCTGCACAGTATTCCATGGTGTATATGTGCCACATTTTCTTAATCCAGTCTATCATTGTTGGACATTTGGGTTGGTTCCAAGTCTTTGCTGCTGTGAATAATGCTGCAATAAACATACGTGTGCATGTGTCTTTATAGCAGCATGATTTATAGTCCTTTGGGTATACACCCAGTAATGGGATGGCTGGGTCGAATGGAATTTCTAGTTCTAGATCGCTGAGGAATCGCCACACTGACTTCCACAAGGGTTGAACTAGTTTACAGTCCCACCAACAGTGTAAAAGTGTTCCTATTTCTCCACATCCTCTCCAGCACCTGTTGTTTCCTGACTTTTTAATGATTGCCATTCTAACTGGTGTGAGATGGTATCTCATTGTGGTTTTGATTTGCATTTCTCTGATGGCCAGTGATGGTGAGCATTTTTTCATGTGTTTTTTGGCTGCATAAATGTCTTCTTTTGAGAAGTGTCTGTTCATGTCCTTCGCCCACTTTTTGATGGGGTTGTTTGTTTTTTTCTTGTAAATTTGTTGGAGTTCATTGTAGATTCTGGATATTAGCCCTTTGTCAGATGAGTAGGTTGCGAAAATTTTCTCCCATTTTGTAGGTTGCCTGTTCACTCTGATGGTAGTTTCCTTTGCTGTGCAGAAGCTCTTTAGTTTAATTAGATCCCATTTGTCAATTTTGGCTTTTGTTGCCATTGCTTTTGGTGTTTTAGACATGAAGTCCTTGCCCATGCCTATGTCCTGAATGGTAATGCGTATGTTTTCTTCTAGGGTTTTTATGGTTTTAGGTCTAACATTTAAGTCTTTAATCCACTTGAATTGATTTTTGTATAAGGTGTAAGGAAGGGATCCAGTTTCAGCTTTCTACATATGGCTAGCCAGTTTTCCCAGCACCATTTATTAAATAGGGAATCCTTTCCCCATTTCTTGTTTTTGTCAGGTTTGTCAAAGATCAGATAGTTGTAGATATGTGGCATTATTTCTGACGGCTCTGTTCTGTTCCATTGATCTATATCTCTGTTTTGGTATCAGTACCATGCTGTTTTGGTTACTGTAGCCTTGTAGTATAGTTTGAAGTCAGGTAGTATGATGCCTCCAGCTTTGTTCTTTTGGCTTAGGATTGACTTGGTGATGCGGGCTCTTTTTTGGTTCCATATGAACTTTAAAGTAGTTTTTTCCAATTCTGTGAAGAAAGTCATTGGTAGCTTGATGGGGATGGCATTGAATCTGTAAATTACCTTGGGAAGGATGGCCATTTTCATGATATTGATTCTTCCTACCCGTGAGCATGGAATGTTCTTCCATTTGTTTGTATCCTCTTTTATTTCCTTGAGCAGCAGCTTGTAGTTCTCCTTGAAGAGGTCCTTCACATCCCTTGTAAGTTAGATTCCTAGGTATTTGATTCTCTTTGAAGCAATTGTGAATGGGAGTTCACTCATGATTTGGCTCTCTGTTTGTCTGTTATTGATGTATAAGAATGCTTGTGATTTTTGTACATTGATTTTGTATCCTGAGACTTTGCTGAAGTTGCTTATCAGCTTAAGGAGATTTTGGGCTGAGACAATGGGGTTTTCTAGATATACAATCATGTCATCTGCAAACAGGGACAATTTGACTTCCTCTTCTCCTAATTGAATACCCTTGATTTCCTTCTCCTGCCTAATTGCCCTGGCCAGAACTTCCAACACTATGTTGAATAGGAGTGGTGAGACAGGGCATCCCTGTCTTGTGCCAGTTTTCAAAGGGAATGCTTCCAGCTTTTGCCCATTCAGTATGATATTGGCTGTGGGTTTGTCATAGATAGCTCTTATTATTTTGAGATATGTCCCATCAATACCTAATTTATTGAGAGTTTTTAGCATGAAGGTTGTTGAATTTTGTCAAAGGCCTTTTCTGCATCTATTGAGATAGTCATGTGGTTTTTGTCTTTGGTTCTGTTTATATGCTGGATTACATTTATTGATTTGCGTATATTGAACCAGCCTTGCATCCCAGGGATGAAGCCCACTTGATCATGGTGGATAAGCTTTTTGATGTGCTGCTGGATTCTGTTTGCCAGTATTTTATTGAGGATTTTTGCATCAATGTTCATCAAGGATATTGGTCTAAAATTCTCCTTTTTTGTTGTGTCTCTGCCAGGCTTTGGTATCAGGATGATGCTGGCCTCATAAAATGAGTTAGGGAGGATTCCCTCTTTTTCTATTGATTGGAATAGTTTCAGAAGGAATGGTACCAGCTCCTCCTTGTACCTCTGGTAGAATTCAGCTGTGAACCCATCTGGTCCTGGACATTTTTTGGTTGGTAAGCTATTGATTATTGCCAGAATTTCAGCTCCTGTTATTGGTCTATTCAGAGATTCAACTTCTTCCTGGTTTAGTCTTGGGAGGGTGTATGTGTTGAGGAATTTATCCATTTCTTCTAGATTTTCTAGTTTATTTGCGTAGAGGTGTTTGTAATATTCTCTGATGGTAGTTTGTATTTCTGTGGGATCGGTGGTGATATCCCCTTTATCATTTTTTATTGCATCTATTTGATTCTTCTCTCTTTTTTTCTTTATTAATCTTGCTAGCAGTCTATCAATTTTGTTGATCTTTCCAAAAAACCAGCTCCTGGATTCATTAATTTTTTGAAGGGTTTTTTGTGTCTCTATTTCCTTCAGTTCTGCTCTGATTTTAGTTATTTCTTGCCTTCTGCTAGCTTTTGAATGTGTTTGCTCTTGCTTTTCTAGTTCTTTTAATTGTGATGTTAGAGTGTCAATTTTGGATCTTTCCTGCTTTCTCTTGTGGGCATTTAGTGCTATAAATTTCCCTCTACACACTGCTTTGAATGCATCCCAGAGATTCTGGTATGTTGTGTCTTGGTTCTCGTTGGTTTCAAAGAACATCTTTATTTCTGCCTTCATTTCATAATGTACCCAGTAGTCATTCAGGAGCAGGTTGTTCAGTTTCCACGTAGTTGAGCGGTTTTGAGTGAGATTCTTAATCCTGAGTTCTAGCTTGATTGCACTGTGATCTGAGAGATAGTTTGTTATAATTTCTGTTCTTTTACATTTATTGAGGAGAGCTTTACTTCCAAGTATGTGGTCAATTTTGGAATCGGTGTGGTGTGGTGCTGAAAAAAATGTATATTCTGTTGATTTGGGGTGGAGAGTTCTGTAGATGTCTATTAGGTCTGCTTGGTGCAGAGCTGAGTTCAATTCCTGGGTATCCTTGTTGGCTTTCTGTCTCGTTGATCTGTCTAATGTTGACAGTGGGGTGTTAAAGTCTCCCATTATTAATGTGTGGGAGTCTAAGTCTCTTTGTAGGTCACTCAGGACTTGCTTTATGAATCTGGGTGCTCCTGTATTGGGTGCATATATATTTAGGACAGTTAGCTCTTCTTGTTGAATTAATCCCTTTACCATTATGTAATGGCCTTCTTTGTCTCTTTTGATCTTTGTTGGTTTAAAGTCTGTTTTATCAGAGACTAGGATTGCAACCCCTGCCTTTTTTTGTTTTCCATTTGCTTGGTAGATCTTCCTCCATCCTTTTATTTGGAGCCTATGTGTGTCTCTGCACGTGAGATGGGTTTCCTGAATACAGCACACTGATGGGTCTTGAGTCTTTATCCAATTTGCCAGTCTGTGTCTTTTAATTGGAGCATTTAGTCCATTTACATTTAAAGTTAATATTGTTATGTGTGAATTTGATCCTGTCATTATGATGTTCGCTGGTTATTTTGCTCGTTAGTTGATGCAGTTTCTTCCTAGTCTCGATGGTCTTTACATTTTGGCATGATTTTGCAGTGGCTGGTACCGGTTGTACCTTTCCATGTTTAGTGCTTCCTTCAGGAGCTCTTTTAGGGCAGGCCTGGTGGTGACAAAATCTCTCAGCATTTGCTTGTTTGTAAAGTATTTTATTTCTCCTTCACTTATGAAGCTTAGTTTGGCTGGATATGAAATTCTGGGTTGAAAATTCTTTTCTTTAAGAATGTTGAATATTGGCCCCCACTCTCTTCTGGCTTGTAGGGTTTCTGCCGAGAGATCCGCTGTTAGTCTGATGGGCTTCCCTTTGATGGTAACCCGACCTTTCTCTCTGGCTGCCCTTAACATTTTTTCCTTCATTTCAACTTTGGTGAATCTGACAATTATGTGTCTTGGAGTTGCTCTTTTCGAGGAGTATCTTTGTGGCGTTCTCTGTATTTCCTGAATCTGAATGTTGGCCTGCCTTGCTAGATTGGGGAAGTTCTCCTGGATAATATCCTGCAGAGTGTTTTCCAACTTGTTTCCATTCTCCCCGTCACTTTCAGGTACACCAATCAGACGTAGATTTGGTCTTTTCACATAGTCCCACATTTCTTGGAGGCTTTGCTCGTTTCTTTTTATTCTTTTTTCTCTAAACTTCCCTTCTCGCTTCATTTCATTCATTTCATCTTCCAGGGCTGATACCCTTTCTTCCATTTGATCGCATCGGCTCCTGAGGCTTCTGCATTCTTCACGTAGTTCTCAAGCCTTGGTTTTCAGCTCCATCAGCTCCTTTAAGCACTTCTCTGTATTGGTTATTCTAGTTATACATTCTTCTAAATTTTTTTCAAAGTTTTCAACTTCTTTGCCTTTGGTTTGAATATCCTCCCGTAGCTCGGAGTAATTTGATCGTCTGAAGCCTTCTTCTCTCAGTTCATCAAAGTCATTCTCCGTCCAGCTTTGTTCCGTTGCTGGTGAGGAACTGCATTCCTTTGGAGGAGGAGAGGTACTCTGCTTTTTAGAGTTTCCAGCTTTTCTGCTCTGTTTTTTCCCCATCTTTGTGGTTATCTAGTTTTGGTCTTTGATGATGGTGCTGTACAGATGGGTTTTTGGTGTGGATGTCCTTTCTGTTAGTTTTCCTTCTAACAGACAGGACCCTCAGCTGCAGGTCTGTTGGAGTACCTGGCCGGCCGTGTGAGGTGTCAGTCTGCCCCTGCTGGGGGGTGCCTCACAGTTAGGCTGCTCGGGGGTCAGGGGTCAGGGACCCACTTGAGGAGGCAGTCTGCCCGTTCTCAGATCTCCAGCTGCGTGCCGGGAGAACCACTGCTCTCCTCAAAGCTGTCAGACAGGGACATTTAAGTCTGCAGAGGTTACTGCTGTCTTTTTGTTTGTCTGTGCCCTGCCCCCAGAGGTGGAGCCTACAGAGGCAGGCAGGCCTCCTTGAGCTGTGGTGGGCTCCACCCAGTTCAAGCTTCCTGGCTGCTTTGTTTATGGAAGCGACCCTGGGCAATGGCGGGCGCCCCTCCCCCAGCCTCGCTGCCGACTTGCTGTTTGATCTCAGACTGCTGTGCTAGCAATCAGTGAGACTCCGTGGGCCTAGGACCCTCTGAGCCAGGTGCGGGCTATACTCTCCTGGGGCACGGTTTCCTAAGCCCGTCGGAAAAGCACAGTATTCGGGTGGGAGTGGCCCGATTTTCCAGGTGCCATCTGTCACCCCTGGAAAGGGAACTCCCTGACCCCTTGCGCTTCCCGAGTGAGGCAATGCCTCGCGCCTGCTTCGGCTGGCGCACGGTGCACTCACCCACTGACCTGCGCCCACTGTCTGGCACTCCCTAGTGAGATGAACACGGTACCTCAGATGGAATTGGAGAAATCCCCCGTCTTCTGCGTCGCTCACGCTGGGAGCTGTAGACAGGAGCTGTTCCTATTCGGCCATCTTGGCTCCTCCCCCTAAATATATAATTTCTACCTAATTAAGGAGGCAGGCACACAGGCAAAAAGGTAAATGCAGCTTCTGGAGGCACAATCTAACAGAACCCCAGAGAAATTTTATCAAAGCCTTTGGGCTTTCTCCATCTTCTTAGCTGCGTTCATTGAGAAGTAAATTTTCATGGGAGAAAATTAGGATTTTGCTTCATTCTCAGCAGCTGGCATTAAATTAGTCCTCTAGAATGTGTTTGGAGATCATGTTGATGAGCAGAGGTTGTCTAAGCAGCAGGTGTTACGAATTCATTTAATCATTTAACCACACACCCTGCACATATTTCAGCTTTCTTAGGTTGACTTTTATTTGCAAAACACCTATCTGAAGATGTGTTATAGTGGATGTGTAATTGATGGTGCTTGTCAAATTTTATGCTCTATAAATGCCAGATACATTTTCCCCAAGTATGCTCTTTCTTGATCCATTTCTCTAAAGTAAACATTTGAAACAAATTTAACTCTTGACGGATTATAGTCAGGACTCACTTTCTCCCTGATTTTAGAGCTTGTGTTCAGGTTGGGGAGACAGCATTATAGTTCCCAGACTCAGCTCAGTGTAAAACCATTGTGCCCAGACAACTCACCTAAAAGGAATGAGAGAGTGCATTTAGAGAGCCTTTACTCCACCCATCCAGATGCCAGGCTACCACCAATGGGCGTCTTGTCTTCCCTCTTTTCTCTCTCATTGGAAGAGAGAGTGTGTGTATGTTTTACTACCTGTAGTAGTTTGAATGGTGACCCTCAAAAAGTTATGTCTGCATCTTGAAACCTGTGAATATGACCTTATTTGGAAAAAGTGTCTTTTGCAGATGGAATTAGAGATCTTAAGACGAGATCATCTTAGATTATCCGGGTGGATTCTAATTCCAAGGCTAACTGTCCTTATAAGACACAAAAGAGGAGAAGGCCACATTACGCTGGAGGCAGAGATGAGAGTGATGCACCTGTAGCCCTGGAAGCCCCCAGACCTGGAAGAGGCAAGGGATGGAATTTCCCTGGAGCCTCTGGAGGAGGAAACCTTGTGGAGCCTGTGGAAACCATGATTTTGGACTTCTATCCTCCAGGATTGTGACAGAATAAATTTCCATTTTTCTAAAAGTCACCCAGTTTGTAGTAATTTGTTATAGCAAACCCTAGAAAATGAATATACTATGCAACAGCTTGGGGTCAGGAGGTGGGGCACAGAAAAAGAAAACAAGTTCCCAGGCCCTCCTAAAAGTCATTTTGTTTAACATTTGATCCATGCATTTGTCATGCCCTCCAAAGGGGACTTCTGCAGAAAAGTTCTCAGTGTTCTTCAATAAGATAGAGCCTTTCTTTGCTTCTACCCTAACCTTGAATCAAATACAGCCTGACGCTAGAGGAATTCTCAGTGGCTGGGCTGGTGGAGAGCTATCTATTTGTGTATAGGGTTACAGCCAAAGTCTTTAAACTAAAACTAAAACCCTGTGGATTAAATAAAATACTGGACATGCAAAAGAAGATTTTCTTCGGGAATCCGTGTATACTAGCCCCTCTGTGTAGTGAATGCTATCACTTTTTCTTCTCGCTTTTCTAGATAGGCATCTAGAAAGGTGTTCAATCTCTTGGGGGTAATCCATAGGCCTCCAGGGTTATTTCCAAAAGTCTTGTTGATGTTATCAGTGTTAACACAGAACCTCTTCTGATTAGTGTTCAATCTTACTATGGAATAGCTTTTTTCTCTCAAATATTATTAGAAAATTAGTACAAAATAAAAATGATCAGGTTTGGCCAATTTTACCCCTACTATCCTACTGCTATTCAAAGACCTAGCACTTCTGTACATACGAGTAAACTGCACTCGAAATGGTATTCTCTGTTCCTGCTTCTACTTAGGTTCCAAGGCAGGTAAGCAGTCTAACCAGATGACAGGTGAGCAATCTGAGGTGAAGTGACTTCCCATTGTATGACTTTTGACCCCCATTGTTGTCTTGGAAATACTTTATGCTAAGTATTAGAAAGAAGGAAAACCTACTGGCTATTGCAAACAATTTAAAATAACTTAAAGTGGGAGAAAGAAGAAAAAAGCAGAGTGAAATTTTATAGGGTGGGGAAAACCTGGAGGAAACTTTCCTTTGAAAGCCAGGAGTCCAAACTCTAGATAGAATAGTACAGAAATTCAGCAATCCCCAAGTGTTCTAGCAGAATTTAAAACAGAGGATGAAACTTGGAGAACTCTGGGCTAGTTGTGACCTTCAGATATACTTTAAAACAATCAACTAATATTTAAAAATCAGTATTTTCACATAAGATTATGACTTTTTTTTCTTTTGAAAATTTTTAAAGATCTGGCAGCATTGGGCCTTTATTGCTGCATTGTCAGGAACTGGGCTATGGGTGTTCCTTCCAGTTGAGGGCTGTTTGAGGTCCACTCTGTCATCTACCTGGCCAGTCACAGCAAAGCTGGATGTAGTTAAATATGGAAGGCACAACTGGACTGGAGGAATTGGGTAAGTCCTTGAACAAGTACCTGAGTTAAAACATCATAAGTTAAAAGGAGGGGATACTGGTGTGAGTTCTGTTTCTCCAAAATGGGTGTGGAGTTCTAAAATTAATGTTAATTTGGGTTCCATTTTTTCCAATTTCCCCACTCTCTGCCATATTGTATTCTCTGACTTAGCATTAGACTTAGATAAGTTAGTTAATATTCCTGTAACTTTGATGCCTCATACGCAAAATGGGAACAGTTATAACTACCTCCTAAGGTTTTAGTAAGACTGAATAAGGCAATGGATAACAACGACACAGCATAATGCCTGAAGCATCATAAGCACTTAAATGTTGGTTGCTATTATGATTGGTATTCTTTAAAAAGTGCTATTACTTGCCATTATTGACTTTTGAAATTGGAGGGTTCAAACAAACAAGATGTTGAGAGGCTCAGGCAACCAGTATGATTGGAAATAATAAGAAAGTTAGTTACCTACCGTGATACTACACTAACCCTTGAAAAAATGTGTGGCGTTTAAAGAAATTTCTGCTAAATTTCTGTTTGGCTTCAGCAAAACCTCGTGTTCCATTTTCAGAGTGTGAAAGAGGCAGTTAAGGCAAGAAAAGCGCATTTAGAAGTTTAAAGAATGCAAGTGTCCTATGGGTTGAGAAATGAGATTAATCCTTCCTTGACTAGTGTTCTTTTTACTGGCAGGATAAATTCTTCAGGAAAAAGAGTTATGCTGGCTGTAGAAGTAAGTAGTGACAGGTGTTCTTTTGTTTATTTTCTATTTATTTTTCAACCCCAGGTCCATTTTATTCTCAAATGTAACTTCTTTTCTTAGTCAACCTGCTTTTTGGTAAAATTGTTCTTAAAGCATTCAGCTTACATAATTAAATATGGTTGTGTGGTTACCTTTTATATCCCAATGTAAGGACCTCCACATAATCTAATTATTTTTTCCATTAAATATTTCACAGACACAAGCTATAGGTAAGGATTCATTACAAAGGAATCTCATTATTTTAAATGAGCAATTCCATTATTTTTGATTCTGCTGAGTGTGGGACCTAATTCTTTCGAAGAGAGAAGGTTGTTAAGATTTGGTGGTCAGAAACACATGACTTCCAATCAAATTTAGCAGTCCTAACTATTAAGTTTTAAGACACATCTTGTAGGTTTATATGGGCTTTCCTAAGGTGAATTGATTACAGGGGGCATACATAGTTCTATCTAAGGAATAATTAGTTATGTTGAGATTCAATGTTATTTGCATATTTGTGTCTTTGAAATTCCTCTGAAAATGAGTAATTTTTACCAATTATTCTTGGTGTTTGAGTCCATTGAACTAGTCAAAAATTTATAATTGCAAAAACTTTGGCCAAATTATCAGACAGAGCTAAGATTCGGTTTGGAGTCTTAGGAATTCCTATTATCTCCTTGAACTTTGGGACATACCTGTTGTTAAAATTTAGACAGTCAATGAGCTTGTCGAAATTTTTTTTGGAACAAGATCAGTGGAATGAATGGAAAGAAAGAAGGGCATATATTTGTAGAGGAAAAGGAGTGATTTGCAGAAGATAAAAAGGAAGAAGATAAAGGAGAGGACGGAAGGGGAAAATAAAATTCACATAAATTGCTTATCACTGATATTATGGAAGTGAACTATTTTATAACAATATCTGCAATTTATTGTTCACATAGCCTTCAAAGAAAGAAAGAAATGAAGCAGTAAATCACCTTGCCTCAAATTATAGTTTTCCTTACTTGTGCAATATTTATTGAGCAATTTTATGCACAGTGTTGTGTTTAGTGGTGAGGATATGCAGCAAATAGGACAAAACTTCCATTTAAACTGGTATAGTATGTTTGTGCACATATGTGGTGATGGTGCCAAGTGACTGTTGTAGAAGAATAGTGAAGAATGAACAAATTAGAAAGTAGAGAATTACAATAGAGAAGGAAGGCACATGAGCCTCTCAGGATAGCTTAATTCTATTGCTACTTTCAATGGACAATAATATTTTCAAAAGGTATTAATTAATGACTTCAATACAAAGAGTCTTTCAGCCTAAGTGGTCAAACCAAGTTAAGAGAAAAAGAAAACTAAAAATAAAAATAAAAAATAAGATCAACTTTATAAGCACCATTTTGATCTCAGATCTTTGTGGTAAGGCTTGGGAAACAGGACTTTCATACGGGAAGATCATAAATCTGGGCCTGTCAGGGATTTGAAGTGCCCATAAAAGTCAGTACTAGGTGGCTCTGCTGTTCTCCTAATCTGGAAGATTAATGGGTAATTTCGATTTCCTGGTAATTCTCTATACAACCAGGCCTATACCTTTTAAGATCCAAAAGGTATATTACCATAAAACGTTTATAAGAAAATTTGTAATATAACCTATTCTCCTTCTATTTTCATGTTCTTTCTTTTTCTCCTGTGGTCATTATCAGACAGTTAAAAAGAAATGGATTTTTGTCAACTTTAAACTCAAGCTTAAATAACCAGAAATAGGAACCTTCCCCATTATGTTTCAAAATGATTTTCAGTGTACCCTTTCCTAACTAGTCATAATTTAGTGTGAGAATTTCAAATATTAACATATTAGTCATTAGTTGGTATTATTTCAATTTTCTATTCTTGTTTAAATAAATTCAGCTTGTCAGCTCTATATACTAATTACTGTCAATGGTTTTCTTTTCTCTATAATTTAAAGTCATAAAGTAGTAATAATTTTGTTCTTTATACATAGTTTGAGCATAACCCATCATGAGAAGGCAAGGTATAATTATTACTAAACATATTTGTTTTTACTAAATAACAGTTTCTAAATTTGAAAAACTTCTCTGTGGGTGATATGTGAGGCTGACACATTGAGCAATACCATGAGCAGATGTAGCAGCATGTGAAAAAACTGGTTAAGCTTCTTGATGTTTAATGAAATTTAAGCACAAAAAATATATTCATGTATAACTACTTTTTGCTTAAGAATTCGTGCATTTATTTGCCCGTAAATACTCTTTAAACTTCTGTTATGTGCAAGATATCATCCTAACTGCAATAAAGCTTATAAAGGTGAATCAGGTTCAACTTCTTTCCTTAAACAATTTGCAGTCCAACCTACGCATGTATATAAATAATCTACCACCAGAAAATGATAAATAATCTAAATAGGGCATTTTTAAAGTGTTGTGTGAGTTAAATACTATTTGTGTGTGTGAGAGAGTATGATATATGCATTCATATATTTGAGTTAGAAATATATACACATTTGTGAGACAGATTAGATATAAGCTTAAAATGTGTATGTGTGTGCACATGTGCATAGGTGTAAATGTGTGTAAGGAGGTAACTAGGGGTTCACAAATTTCATTAAGAGATTCCATTTGAGTTGGCTTTGAAGCACAGATAAGATTTGGAAGTATGGAGATAAAGGATATTTGACAATTTGACATGGTGGAGAGAGTATACGAAGGTATGAGCAGAGTCCAGTAGGCTGACAAATTGGGACCTGTTGAGAGGACAATGACAAGCTGTCTTGGCTAAAAGATAGAAGATCAATGAGCAAGAATAGTGGCAAATAAGTTTCAAAAGTAAGTTTGTTTCAGATGTTAAGTTTTTATTATAGAAATTTGATCTTCAGTTTATTGGAATGGAGTTCTGAGTAGGAGCAAAGGAATACCATGAAGGTACAAAAATGCTCTTAGTTAAAACATAATCCACTAGGGTTGGGATGGAACTGAAATAGGTGTTTAAATTTTCAGTATCTTCAGTTTTCTTTGTTTTTACTGTGCTTAGACTGTTGGATCACACATATAAGACTGCAAAGCACTCATTAAAGTGAAAATATATGCAGACGTTTATACCCGGTATAACAGATAAATTGAGCATCTCTCTCCATGTGTATCCCAACTTTTTGCTATGTATACCCTTAGTGGATACCTGTGATTGAATGTAATTATTATATCTTCTAGAATGTGAGCATACACTGATTGATGTTAGACATTTAGACTGTGCTATAGTTTGGCTCTGTATCCCCACCCAAATCTCATCCTGAATTGTAATCCCTGTAACCCCCACATGTTGAGGGTGAAACCTGGTGGAAGGTGATTATATCATGGGGTTTCTCCCATGCTGTTCTCGTGATTGTGAGTAAGTTCTCACGAGATCTGATGTTTTTTTAATGTTTGACATTTCCTCCTACACACTCTCTCTTCTCTCTCATGCTTCTGCTGCCATGTAAGATGTGCCTTCTTCCCCTTCTGCCATGATTGTAAGTTTCCTGAGGTCTCCCCAGCCATAAGCCATGTGTAACTGTGAATCAATTAAACTTCTTTCCTTCATAAATTACCCCGTCTCAGGTATTTCCCTATTGCAGCATGAAAACGTACTAATACAGACTGTGGCTAACAATAAATTGTATGTGGCAGGAGGGTTTCAGAGTCTTGTCAGATAAACAGATATGAGAAGAGGCCATGGATAATTTAAAATTCCATAGCAAGCAAATTTTTTTTAAAAAAAGATTCAAAAATGAATTGTAAGAAGGGGTGATAAAAGGACCACCTCACTGGGGACTATTGCTTAATCTCTGCATTGGCTGTGCATTGCCTCACACATTGGAGACAAAGCATTATTTCTGACTTAAAAAAAATCCCCACACAAAGCCAAGTAATGAGGTTTAGTATTAGGCCTATTTCTATTTTTTTTTCCTCGGAGTTTGCCAAACATTTGATTTGCTCGGAAAACAATCACCCAAGAGTGCATTCATTGCTTCCTGCAGAAATGTGCCCTTTATTAAAAATAGTTTATCTGGGACCTGCAGTGTGTTGAATTGTGTCCTCTAGAAATACATGTTGAAGTCCTAACCTCTGGTACCTCTGAATGTAATCATTTTGGAAATATGGATTTTGCAATGTTAAAAAATTAAGTTATACTTAATTAAAATGGGCCCTAAATCCAATGACTAGTTTTGTTATAAGGAGGGGGAAATTTGGAGACACTTAGATGTACATACACACAGAGGGAAGAGAGCTGTATAAAGACAGAGGGAGAAACTGATGCAGCTACCAGCCAAGTAATGTCAAGTGTTGCCAGCAACCACCTGAAGCCAGCAAAGAGGCATGGAACAGATTCTCTCTCACAGTCTTCAGAAAGAGCATGGCCATCAACACCTTGATTTCAGACTTCTAGGCTCCAGAGCTGTGAGAGAATAAATTTATGTGGTTTTAAGCCACCTTGTTTGTGGTACTTTGTTATAGCACAAAGGAAGATGGTACAGGAAGGAAGCTGGTAGAGCACAGAGGAAGCTGGTATAGGAGCCAAGAAATAGGGAAGGAAATAGGTGGGCTATATCATGTTTCCTGCTTGATCATTATCTCCAATAAACAGATTTGTATATTAAGAGCCTTTGTAACAAATATGCTTAATATTTAAAGGATGCATGTATTAGCTGGAAAAAAAAATTACACTTTTTTTCTGAAAAAATTATGTTCTATCCTTGACCCTTGCTCGGAGCTTCTGCAGAGAGAGATTTGTGGGAACCGTGTGTCTTACCAAAAATCAGCAATCACACAGGAGGCTTAGTGTCCTCGACAACCCTAGTTTGTGGGCTTAAGACCAGGTGCCCTGATTAGATCTTGGACATATAATACTAGAAAGACTCACTCTGTACTTAGTATGGCTTGTTCAAGTGTTTCGTAGGAAGTGCAAAGGGCTTAGAAACAATAGAACTTATTTGATTCCTAACTTTGAAACTCATTAGAAAGTGACCTTGTACTGCTGAGGAAACTCTCCAGACGTCATTGGTAATACGAGAGTTTTTAGGAGGTGAACTTTAATGTCCCTTTTAGCTCTGTGATTCAATGACTCAATAGAAGAATAATTTTCCTAAAATAAGTTATAAAGAATCCGAATAATAGAACTAGCATTTACAGTTTACTTGGCAGTAAGTACTGGCTTTCAAATAATTTTAATTAGTTCTTGTTGAATTATGAAGTTTATTTTATTTGTATTTTATTATAAATGAACTGCAACTCTTACTTTTAGATGATTTCGCTAAGAATAAAGGAAAAGGAGGTAATTTGAATTTCAAATTTTTAGCCCATCAAATATGAAATGAATATTTAAAGGTGAACAATAAAATCAGGCTGCATTTTTGAAAAATATTTCTGCTTGCTAAAATCAGAATTATACAGCCACGACCTTTAAAATAAAAGACAGAGTTTCAGATAAATGCAGTGGTTGCAGATTATAGTTTCTGGAGAATTCTGCCCCAAATGATATATGCTCATTCATCTTTCCTTTCAAAGAACAACAATAAAAAAAAAATCTTTCAGTCAGTTGAGTGTTCTGGAATGCTAAAATAATATGAATGGCTTCCACTCTTCCATGTTAAAGTGAGTCCCCCAAAGGTTTACAATCTTTGATGTCCAGCCATGCTTGACTTGGCATTTGAAAATTCTCTAGTAAGGAATTAAGGTAAATGGAGCATAAGTTTCTCTTATCAAATTTGGTTTTGTAGATGTCATACTACATGCATGTAATATACATGACAATTACTCCACAGATTGGGGTACATGTGTTAATGTCACGAGAGCATCAGTGGGAAAGAACCTAAATTTTGTAATGTAATCGTAGTGGGATGGCAGAATTATCACATAATTTATATGATAAAGCAAAAGGGAGGCCGTGTCCCTGTAAGGATTCAGGCAATACAAGTCCACACATAGCATTTCTCCATCTTAGACATCTTTGCACATCTTATTTCATCCACATCATTAGCTAAGTAACTCAGGGATCTCTGTCTTTTTTTGTTGTTGTTTGTATGTTCTGTTCTGCTGCCCCAATCTTTAGCTGATACAACAAAAATATGAGTAAAAAATAGGGCATTTATAACCCACTGTAGACTCCATGGCATTTGGACACTCAGTAATGTGTTCATGGTGCTTTATATGAATGCGCACAGAGATAAGGTTTTTGCTTAGCCAAGGTTTTGCTCATTCAGCAACATGAAAACGTCTTCTCCTTAATAAAATAATAACACAGGAATGAAGATTTCTGATACATAATGAGCCCGGGGGTTGACAAAGGAACTTAATCTTTATGAACTTGGGCTCTCCGAGATCGCGCCATTGCACTCCAGCCTGGGCAACAAGAGCGAAACTCCGTCTCTAAAAAAAAAAAAAAAAAAAGGACTTGGGCTCTCCAGGCCGCTCCCCGAGGCCTCAGGTCGGCCGGCTGCCCCTCCCTCTGCTCTATTCCAGGCAGGGCTAGAAAGGCTTCTGCCGCTCAGTGGGAATCAGGCAAAGGAAAGCCAAAAATCAGGTCTGGGGGAAGAGCTAACGGTGCTTGATAGAGGCTCCGAGCGGGGAGCAAGAGGCGGAGGCCTTACAATGTCCTGAGGGGGACACTGGAAAAGCAGACATGCAACTGTGCGAAGAAACCCAAAGGAGTAAAGAACTCACAGCAAAAGTCCAAAATCTCATCGGCATGCGGGCCTCTCTGCGGGGGAAAGGGCACAGCTGGAGGGGGAGCTCCGGAGCTGCAGAGAGCTTCCACTCTGCCTGCACTGCCCTGAGAACAGGTGATGGGCCTCAGAGGGAGTCCGCGGAGGAAGACGCCTACTGCTTGGACCTCGATGTGAGACTTCGCAAGGCGCAGACAACTTGAACTGCGTGTGTCAGACTTGCGACTACGACAAGACAACGTCCCAAGACCTAGCCCCGGAATTGAAGAAAGACACTTCCGGTTTTCAGAGGTCGCTGTTCTTCCCTGAGAACACGAGCCAGGAAGGCTGGATGGCCACCGTGTCCACTGAGAGAGCACTCCAGGAGCTCCAGAAAGAAAATGACCACAACGGGCAGAAACCAGCTGTGAGGCCAAGGTCCAGCCTTTCCTGAACGGCGCTTTGGCTCCTGGGGTTCTGCTTGCAGTCCACAGGGGCCCTTCCCTGAAGTGCCAGGGGGACCTTGGGCCACCAGGAGCGAGGTAGGTCACGATTTGAGGACTTAGGTCCAGAGCACCTGCAGGTTTGATGCTGTTTCCCTTGTAGCCGGTTCCTGAATGCCCAGAGACTCGGCAGAACATTAGCTGGTGCTGCTTGCTTTAAAGCACTTTTGATTGAGTTCTTGTCAGTTTAGCTACTGTTCATTAGTTTATGCGGAAATTGTTCTTATTGAAGTTTGATGAATGGTGTTAGGTTTGTAAGGTACTGTTTTTCAAATAAAGACATATATATGTGTATATATATATAAACACACAAACATATATATATATATGTATATGGTACAGGAAGGAAGCTGGTACAGCACAGAGGAAGCTGGTATAGGAAGCTGGTACAGGAGCCAAGAAATAGGGAAGGAAATAGGTGGGCTATATTATGTTTCCTGCGTGATCATTATCTCCAATAAACAGATGTGTATATTAAGAGCCTTTGTGTGTATATATATACACATATATGTATACATATACATATATACATACACGTATATGTATGAAATGAGTGAGCTCTGGTTTATTTATTATCCGATGACTGGCAGTTATTGAATAATCCATCTTCCCCTTGTCTATTTGCAATACTTGCTTTCTCATATTTTAATTGTCAGTGTGTCTTGGATATAGTTAGACTCTTGAAAATTATTTTGCAGTGATTTATTCTAGCCCTGCCCCAACAGGGCCCGCTGTAATTTTGGTTGTTTTATTATGTGTTTCAATGTTATTTAGGACATTGAATATATATATAATATATATGTGTATATATATATAGATAGATAGATAGATAGAGAGAGAGAGAGAGAGAGAGAGACTGACTGACTTGGGCTCTCTAGAGCCACCCTACTTGGATGCAACTCCCAGATCTGCCACTTGCTAGTTGTGTGACCTTGAGCGATTTACTTAATCTCTCTGTATACTGTATGCCATAAAAAGTAGAATTAGAATGGCAAGAGGACCTTCCTCTGAGGACTGAGTTAATACATATAAAGTATGCAGAACAGCACCCTTAACATAATAAGCACTTGATAAATCATAGCTATTATTATTAATGAGAGCTTAAAGATGGGTAACTAGAGAGACCATCTGGGGAAGGAGCGTAAGTGTGCATCGTCTGCAAACATCACAGGGAGCAATTGTATAAAATGCTACAGTTGAATCCTCACAGTTTGCATATTTTAAACTTGAGATACCCAGATTGAGATTCTCATTGTGGTTGGCCAATCCAGAGCATGAGAAATTGAATTTCAATTATTCATATTTTTGCACTCACAACTAGCTCTTTCAGAGCTGCTCTCTGGAACTCAGGCAAAACATTAAAGTTAAATTCTGAACTCCTTTCCCTTCTTCTCACTGAAGAGAAAATTAACAAGAAGCATGTGGATAAATGTAAAGCAAGCAGAAGAGTCATAACACTTGGAGGGACTCAAGAGTATAGTTCAGTAGAAAGTCGTCATGTCTGGCCAGGCGTGGTGGCTCACGCCTGTAATCCCAACACTTTGGGAGGCCGAGGCGGATGGATCACCTGAAGTCAGGAGTTTGAGACCAGCCTGACCAACATGGTGAAACCCCGTCTATACTAAAAATACAAAAATTAGCCGGGTGTGGTGGCGCACGCCTGTTATCCCAGCTACTCAGGAGGCTGAGGCAGGAGAATCACTTAAACCAGGGAGGTGGAGGTTGCAGTGAGCCGAGATTGTGGCACTACACTCCAACCTGGGTGACAACGAGACTCCGCCTCAAAAAAAAAAAGAGAAAGAAAGTCGTCTTTCTTTCTTTGCCACATGAGTAGCCACAGGCACAATCGGGCATGGAGAGGAACACTGGCATAGAGCGTACCAAAGATGGCATAGAGCATACAAAAGATGGTACGGGAGTTGCTGAGGGGACTCTGGAGTCCCCTGAAATAGCATAGGTCTCCTATAAATTCATCAATACCTTATATTACAACATAGTGGTCAAGGAAAAAAATGTATGCTGAAGAGTATATTTGAATGTTGCCACAGTAAGTTGCTTTCCTGGACCTAGCCCTGTGACTGGACCCCAGTAACCAGAGAACATTGCACCCAAGTTAAAGAAGTGAGATAGTACAATTAGTCCACCATTCTTGAGCTACCTGCCTAACAGCCTGGCCTATGCAGCTTTGCTACATCCCTGCACATCCTTCTCACCTACACATTATCTCTGCCAGAAGGGAAATCAGCTTGTTCTTTGCATGCACCGTTTTTTCTCTTATCATTTTTTTTCTTGTAATGCCGCCTATGACTGCTACAAGAGAAAACATGACATGAAGCTGCTGTGTCTGTTGCAGGTTTCTTGATTTTGAGCAAAGGTGGAAGGGATCCATGGCTTCTTCACATTCATCAAAGGAGGGAAAGGAAGCTGTCACTAGAATGTCAGACCTAAACTTAATGTAAACAGATTTCACAGAAAATCTTTCATACTTCTCGTTTAGGGGAATTAGTTTGGATTGTCTGAATAATAGATAAACTAATATTGTTATTGTAAACTGCAATTTTATAGAAATATAATCCCTACAATTCCAGATGACCCCCAAGAGAAAAATGTGTTGTCCATGGGAAGAAAAACAGATCAATGCACTGGAGGAATGATGTGACCCAACCACCTTCACTCATAGAAATTACCGTGCTTCATTCAGTACATAATATATATTTACATTGCAGGAACACAAGGTCTGGGATGGTTATTTTTGCTCCAGTAGCCTAGAAAAAGTAGACTTGCCTATACTTGCAGTTCTGGCTATGATAGACTCTGTATGTCTCTAAGCTTGAATGTAATTAGAGATCTTAGTATATAGCCCATCAGGTCAGAACCTCCAAAGGGATGGATGGAGACACACCAAGTACCATCATTTTTTTCTGAGTTTTATCTTAAATACACTAGTTATTGGTAATTACTTTATATCTTCAGAACTTAAGAGTTTTAGCCATCACTGAACACTTCATCAAAATGTAACATGTTATCTTACTCCCTATTCTTAATGCATAGCTCAGTGCTAGGTACATAGTAGTCATTTAACACTGTTTTAATGAATAGATGAATGAATACATGGATATAAAATGTGTGTTCTACTTATATAAACATCTCAGTGCACAGGTTAAAAACTTTCAAAGTAGGAAAATTTAAACACATTTATTTTCCATTCTGTTTTATTTCTAACATTGGTATAATATGGCTTCTATAAAAAAGAATACCAAAGGGATGAAAATGTAGCATTATCTCCTTTTTACATAGCTGAACAGCTGCTCATTTCTTTTTCATATGAAAACATGAAGACCTAGACCTATTAGTAGGAGCCATATCATGGGCATTTAGCAAATGCCATTTTCATCTGAAGAAGGAAAATTTAGAATTTGATCTCTCAGCTGCCCTCAGCCATGTTAGAATTAAATAAGTGATCATATAGGCAACCTCTAAAGTCCCATGTATATGCAAGACTGAGAGAGAGAGACATAGACCCAGACAGGGCCAGAGGTTGAGGCACCTTACAGGTTATCTAGAGGAGTTTTCTTAGGTCTTAAATATAGAAACTTGGACCCAGAAGGGGCAGACACACAACATATCTACGCAAAATAATACTGTTACAGCTGTTAGACTAAGAATGATGACCTGGTCTCATCGTAGAAAAAGGCATATGATGGTAAATACATAGAAGAATACTAAACGTTTTGTATGTCTTAATTGTAACTATATAATAACATGCCCATTAAAACATGACTAGTTACTTTTTATTTTTTTCTATTCTCAAGCATTCTCTTGTCTAGGAGTTAGGGAACATTTTCTGTAAAGGGACAGATAGTAACTTGTTTAAGTAATTGGTAATTTCTTTACTGGCAAAGAGGCCACATACTTTGCCTTTGTAGCACGAGAGTAGCCATAGACACTATGCAAATGTGTGAGTGCGGCTGTGTTCATGGGCTCCAAAATAAGGCATGGCTGGATTTGGTTCAATGGCCTCAACTGGGCTACCCATGCTTCATTCTTTTAATTAATGTTCATCGATTAAACAAATATTATGTACCAGACATTGTGTTATTTGCTGGGATACAAAGGTGAATAAAAGCTAATTTTCATTTCATTATATCATGCCTTAAACTATAGTCATTGCCTTATTTTACATTAAAAGTTATTCGTGAATTATTACCTCTCTAAGGTAAGAAAAACCTTACTTTGTTGGTATCTTTCTAGTTGATGTAACCTGAAGGATAAGCTCCTTCTTCTAACATTCCTTAACAACCAAGGGAAGAAAGAAATGCAAATGAATTAAGTATGCTTTGAGTTTATATGAATATAACTTACCTTCTTAATATACAGGGCTTAATATTATCGCTTAGCTCTACAAAGGAAGAACAAAACTCAGCGTTTCTGTTGAAATTTGCCTTCAAAGAAAATGGAGTCAGTGAACTACGCAATCCTTGAGATCCTTTGCGGAATATTCATGCTTGGCAAATCCCCCTCGGGTGTACTATAATTGCTCAAATAGAGCTCAAGGGATATTGAGTAAATGCTGCTACAGAGGAGATAAGACTTCAGAAAAGAAGAGTACAAACAGAAACGTATGTTTTTACAAAGAACTAAATTGTGTGAGTGCTAATAAGAATGCAATCTAAGTTTAATCAGGAGTGGCTTGTAGAAGTTGGGTAAGTACAAATCTGAAACATTCTGATGGCTGTAACAGAGAATGTTCTACATGCTTGGACTTGGAAAAAAATTCTTATCAAATAAAGTTATGAGTTTTACAAATATTCAGTAAGTACAGATTGATTGAATATCTTTTGTGTCTTTAGGTCAGTGACCTCTTGAGGCTTAAGAGAAAGCAAACATACTTTTTTGCTAAGAGGTGGCCCAGTGGAAATTTAGCAATCTAGCTTATGAAGTATTGGTCATGAGTTCTCCAGAGAAACAGAATTAACATATGAAGAGATTTGTTATGGGAATGAGCTCATGTGATCGCTGAGGCCAAGAAGTTTCATAATCTGCCGTCTACAAGCTGAAGAAACAGGAAAGCTGGTGGTGTAATTCAGCCTGAGTCTGAAGCTCTGGGAACTTGTGTGTATCTGGGGAGGCTGGCAGTGGAGGATGGCACTGGTATAAATGCCAAAGTTTAAAAATGTGAGAACCAGGAGCTGTGTTATCCAAGAGAAGGAGAAGATGAATGTCCTAGCGTAAGAAGAGAGATCTTCCTCCACCTTTTTATTCTCTTCAGGCCTTTAAAGATTGGATAATGCTTGCCTACATTTGGGAGGAAGGATTTTTGTCTTCTCAGTCTACTGATTCAAATGCTAACTTCTTTCCAAAACACTCTGATAGACACAATCAGAAATATTATTTTACCAGCTATCTGAGCAGGCTTAGCCCAGTAAAGTTGGCACATAAAATTAACATCACACACTATGAATGAAAAACCTCAAAATTAAACCCACACTCAGCAAAATGAAAAGTAGGTGAAACCTGATACTTGTTTATAATTTTCACCACCAACTGTTGGTATGGGCAGAACTAATGTATTTTGCTATGGAACATGGCTTTCCTTATATGTGTGAAAATAAGAAAGTTGTTAGTTTACTAGCATGGGAACTTCTTGTTTTAATACCATTGAGTAGATTGTATTGAAAATCCACCCCATATGAAGTTACATATAAGGAGGATCAAAAGAAAATGACACGTCAGAGAGATGCTCAGTTCCTAATCTGTCTGTGCACACAAACTGAGAACCAGGGTCTTTAACAGCAGAAAAAATCTTTGCTGACCCTTTCTTTCTCTGTGGAATGTTCCCTCCTCTCTTCTCTGATAGGAGACTTTTTATTGCATTTCAAGCTTCAGAAGTTATGCCCTTTATTATTTTCTCTCTCTCCTGTGTTTTCATCATTTTTTACATACATGTAGTGAATCAGTTATGTTCTCTTGTAAATGTCGTGTTCTCATGTAAATATCATGTTCTCTTGTCTATGTGCCTGTCTTCTACAAGACTCCATCCAGGACGAGAGCCATTTCTTAACATTGCTTGAGTCTGATCATCCACTTAGTATTACTTAAAGCATAGTGATTAGCTCAAAACATGTTTGTTTAATAAACATCAAGGTTGCATCTACTTTCTTGTTGTCAAAACTGTTCCCCACTCATCTCTAATGATTGCTATTTTAAAATTCTGATTCATTTTTAATATCAAAAAGCCTATAGATTTTAGTGTAATACTTGGATTCCTAATATCCCTAGCTTGAGATAACAACAGTTTCAAAAGCTATCTTAATTTCAGCAATGCTTTTAATAAATGCGTATGCAAAAAGCATTTGTGTAATTTTGAAAAGCTAATAATATATGTAGGTGTATGTGTGATTGTTCAGCCTACACTAGTCAGTGTACATGTATGTTTCTATAATAAAAACCTGGGAATTAAGCTGTTGCCCTTAATGGTGCCTTTGGTATTGTGGATGGGGAAGACTGCCTTATGTCAATGAAGGAGTTACGTCTTTCTGCAGAAACTTTGTCTCTTTCTTTCTCACTACAGATCATCAGGTTGACAGTATTGAATTGATGGCACCCTAATAAGGAATAGCAATTTTCATGTAAAGAATTTTATAAAATACTTTCTTTTTGCTACTTACTACTTACACAAGAGAACAAATCAGTTCTATTACCTAAAAGACATACTAATATTATTTAGTAATTTGTCATTTGGGCTACCTTAAATTGACAGCAGTTTTGGTAAGTGAAATCAGCTTTCTCTCATAAAAATGGCCATTTTTTTATTATTACAAATAACATGACTCATTTCAGAGAGAAAAAATACAAATTTAAGTCACCTCCTTTCATCAACATTAGGCTTTTCCTAGTCAGGGACCCCATTTAATGTCTGCAAAATTTAAAAATTATTTTTATCTAAACATAAAATCTACATATGCCAACATACAGATCATAAAGAACAAGTTGTATTTATATTTCAAGGGAAAATTATGTTTACTGTATTACCTATCATAATAATTCTTGTCTGTTGTTATAAGCCATCCATCATCTTAGAAGTAAATAATTTTCTTGTTGTGCTGTAGGAAAACACATTAATATAGAGAATGATGATGGTGTGATTATAATAATTATCACACATAACATAGGTAGTTACTACCATTTAATTCTGTTTTAATTTATTATAGAGCTAGTAAGGTCACATTAAGGAGAAGATACAAGATGGAAGACCCTTAAAGAATTCTTGTTCACTGGAAATTACAAGAATAAAAGTCTGAAGCAAATTTGGTTGACAAGTCTTTTTCTGGCTAAACTATAGTTATTGATATTTAGTTATTGATATTATGGGTTTAAGAGGGATTAAAATAACTTTCAGTTGGGAAGAATGTTGTAAATAGTCATCTAAAAGATGAGAAAGTTAAAAAGACTAAAGACTTAACATTGTATGTTCCCCAAAGTATAATAATTTGTGTTGCCAATTATCATTTTCTTTAACTAGACCCTGGATTATTCAATGGCAGAAATTACATTATTTCTAGTTTTGCTTTTTCTAATGCCTAACAAAGTATCTGGATTGTTTTCTAATCCTTGGTGTCCTGGGTTGGACTCGTGCTGGTTTGCTAGAGTTCATTGTTAAATGTTCAGGAATTGTGCGAACTGGTTGGCAACACACTGGCAGCTTGAAATCAGGCACGATGGGAATATTAATACCACGAAATTGGCACAGAAAAGGCTTTTTCTCCCGAGAAAGCAGGTTATTAATCATTTACTAGCATACCACCAGAAACCATTCAATAACTGTTGAATGAACAGTGAATGAGTAAATGGTAAAAATAACACATTAATAATCTGAAATAATAAAAAGGCATGCGAACCACCCATGTAATAAACACCCAGCATTAAATAAGGTGAAATATCTGTAATCTGGTATCAAGCAGGCTTCCAGTTCTAATTTGAGCTTTAGCATTGTGTGTTCTTATACAGGATATTTACATTCTTTGAGGTTTAAGTGACTTGCTCAATGGTGTGTGTGTATATATGTGTATCAAAAATTGTGGTAATAATGTTCACCATAGGGAAATATAATGGAGATTGAATACAGGGATTGCCTAAATATGTAAGACTGAACCATAGGGAACCGACGTCTTTATAGACCAAAAGGGTTAAGGGTTAGCAGTTTTCCATAACTTTACCTTAGCAGTAGCTGTGCAAAAGATATTTGAAGGGAGAAAGAAAGAAAGACAAATACAATAGGTTAGAAAGAAGGAATATAGAAGATATAACTTTATTTAATGAGCAAAATTTATGTGTCCATCCACATCCTGCCCAGTCTTCTAGTTCACCATTATAATTGGTGACTAATGTTACAAAAAATTTAGACTATATGTTTGGGGCCAAGTTAATTAAGAAACACTTTTAAAAATCTATTCATGTAGCTAGCTAGTTAATTTTTTGAAAGCAATATATGTTCTTTATAAAAAGAAATCCTAACCATCTTGAAATTTAAAATACCTGTGTGTCAAGGGGAACACATGTATTAATTAGAACCTAAATCACATCACACTATGCATCCTGTTCTGCAGTCCACTTTTCAAACTAACAAACATGCCATGGACATCTTGCTATTTGAATGAATAAAGATCTATTTTATCTCTTAGCGTGGGAAATGGTAGGCAAATGAGATTTTCCATTTAACGTTTACACAGGCTGAGTGCATTGGCTTATGCCTGTAATCCCAGCACTTTGACAGACCAAGGCAGGAGAATCACTTGAGGCCAGTAGTTTGAGATCAACCTGAGCAACGTAGTGAGACCCTGTCACTATAAAAAATAAAAACCAGCCAGTTGTGGTGACACACACCTCTAGTCCCAGCTAATGGGGAGGCAGAGGCAGGAGGATGGCTTCAGCCCAGTAGTTCAAGGTTACAGTGAGCTATGATCATGCCACTGCACTCCAGCCTGGGCAATAGAGTGAGACCCCATCTCTAATAAATAAATAAATAAATAAATAAATTTGGACAAATACGGCTAATTTGTTATCCAAAAGGGTTGTGCTAATTTATGTTTTCTCCAAAAGTGTAAGAGAGTATCTTTTATGCACATATTCAAAAATATTTTGTAAATCATTTTTGAAATATTTACAAGTCTGATATAAACAATCTCTTTATAATTTTCATTAACTGATGATTAATGAGGACAATCATCTCCATATGTGTTTATTATTTTTAATATTTTTCTCTATATTTCCTATTCTCACTTTTTTATTTTTTTTTGAGTGGAAGGATTCTGTTGCTTTTAAAGTATTTATATTTTTTCTGTCAATATGTTTCAAATGTATTTCACGATTTTTATTTGTTCTTTTCTCTGTACTATTTTTTACTACGTCAACGTTTTAAAATTTTGTGTAGTAAAATCTGTCAATATTTGCTTTAAAGATTTGTTAAACATACATATAAATCCTCTCATTTTTCCGATATTTTGTATATGTTTTTCTATTTAAATCTTAGATCTGTCTGGAATTTGTTTGGTGAAATGAGTGAGCTCTGATTTATTTATTATCCGATGACTGGCAGTTATTGAATAATCCATCTTCCCCTTGTCTATTTGAAATACTTGCTTTCTCATATTTTAATTGTCAATGTGTCTTGGATATAGTTAGACTTTTGAAAATTATTTTCCAGTGATTTATTCTAGCCCTGCCCCAACAGGGCCCGCTGTAATTTTGGTTGTTTTATTATACGTTTCAATGTTATTTAGGACAAGTCCCTGTCATTACTCTTCTTTTGTACAATTCATCTGGCTATTCTTAAAATTTTCTTCTGAATAAATTGTAAAATATTTCAACACATTGCAAAATTAAACACAGACATAAAAAGGCGCACACACATGTTAGAACTTTCATTGAGCCTACATGAAATTTATTGACAGTTTAGGGAGAACTGACATAATACAAAATTGAATTTCACTATCCAAGAACAAAGTTGCTTTCTGCATTTATTTAAATCTTCTTCTTCTTGCTTCAGTAGAAGTTTTTATAACTTTATTCATATGAGTTCAGCATATTTTTGGTAAAGTTATTTCCCAGAGTGTTTTTTTTTTTTTTTTTTTTTTTTGCTGTTGCTATTGCGAATAGGATATTTAAAAAATTGCATTTTCTAACCTATTACTATTTGTGTGGTAGAAAAACAATGTATTTTTGCATTTTTATTTTTCACCTTGCCACTATTTTAAAATTCTTTAATATTTCTAATACCTTTCTTGGTAGGTTCTCTTTGATTTTTCATTTTTTGCTAATGTTTTTCACTTATTGTTTATTAAATATTTTCTATCTCTCTGGTGTAATGGTATTGTGAAACAATTTTAGAATGATAGCAGGAAAAGCAGATACAGTAGTCCCCCATTACCCACAGGTTTGTGTTCAGCAGTTTCAGGTACCCTTAATCAACTAAGGCCTGAAAATATTACCATTTTTTGAGAGTGAGAATGAGAGAGAGAGAGTGAGAAAAAGAGAGAGAGAGGGAAAGAGAACACATTCATATAACTTCTATTAGAGTATATTGCTATAATTATTGTATTTTATTATTAGCTATTGTTATTTTTTTATTTATTTTTATGTTTTTTGAGAGAGTCTTACTCTGTCGCCAGGCTGAGTGCAGTGGCACAATCTCGGCTCACTGCAACCTCTACCTCCTGGGTTCAAGTGATTCTCCTGCCTCAGCCTCCTGAGTAGCTGGGACTACAGGCACCCACTACCACGCCCAGCTAATTTCTGTATTTTTAGTGGAGATGGAGTTTCACCATGTTGGCCAGCATGGTCTCGATCTCTTGACCTTGTGATCTGCCCGCCTCGGACTCCCAAAGCTATTGTTATTAATCTCTTACTATGCCTAATTTACAAATTAAATTGTATAGTATGTATGTATAGGAAAAATAGAGTACAATCATGCACTGTCAATGACAGTTTGTATATACAGATTGCATATACATTCATGATCTCATTGATTATAATATTTTTACTGTACCTTTTCTATATTTAGTTATGTCCAGATACATACATATATATCATTACATTACAATTGCCTATGATATTGAGTACAGTAACATGCTTTTTTTTTTTGTAGCTGTTTGTCATTGGTTTGTAGCATAGGAGCAATAGGCTCTACCATACAGCCTAGGTGTGTAGGAGGCTATACCATCTAGGTTTGTGTAAGTACATTCTATGAAGTTTGCACAATGTCTAAATTGCCTAAAGATGCATTCCTCACAACGTAACCCTGTTGTTAAGTGTCATGTGACTCTATAATAACCTAGGAGATATAGTTTGGATATTTGTCTCCTCCTAATCTCATGTTGAAATGTGATCTCCAGTGTTGGAGGTGAGGCCAGTGAGAGGTGTTTGAGTCTGCTTGTTTCTGCCTCACCAGAAGCAGATGCTGGCACTATGCTTCATGTACAGCCTGCAGAACCATGAGCCAAATAAACCTCTTTTCTTTATAAATTACCCAGCCTCAAGTATTCCTTTATAGAAATACAAAACTGACTAACGTAATAGGATTTGGTAATATCATGGTGCCAAGCATCCACTGGGGGTCTTGGAACACATCCCCCTTGGATAAAGGGGGAATTACTATCTCTGTAGCTTATACCTGACTTAGATGGCAAGGCTTTCAGGATTTTGCCAGTAAACATAATATGTAAGGGCTGGTGGGTTGTGTTATAGGTGTTTTATCAGTTGTGTTGTATGCGTTTATTCGTACAGAATCCATTAGTTTCTAGTGTCTTGTTTCTGTTATTTAAAAAAAAATTATCAAGCATCTAGTAAAACTTTCCATATACTTTTCTTTTTTTTCACTTTTTTGGAGGGAAAATAATCACATTTTCTCACATTCCACTGTTGTTTTAATAAGGTACTAGAATTGATTTGCTAAGACTTTGTTTAGAATATTTGCATATTGTAAGTGGGATATACTTGTAATTTTTTTCTTCAGTCCTATATTCTAAGTTTTCCTTATGGTGCTATTATGATTTTGTAAGAAAGAATTGCAGATATTTCTTTCTTAATTTATGTAATTGATTCCCAACCTGGGCTGTATATCAGAATTTTAAAAGCTAGAAATGCAGGAAATTACTAAAGCCAGGGCCCTACCCTAGATCAATTACATGGATGTAGAGTGTCTGTGATTTCAGTTTAATACCGTCTAACATTTCTTCTCTTTTACCTTTTCAAAAGAAGTAGACAAAAAAGAGCACTTGGAAGAGAAACAGGGTTAATGGAAATAATGTCATATTTTCTTTCTGCGAGTTATCCCTTTTTCTCTCTTTCTCTTTCTCCCCCCATTTCCTTCCCATTCTCCTACAAAGAAGTGTTTGGGCAATAAATTAGGTGACAGTACTCTGCATGAGTGAATAGTTTGCATTGATACTCAGTGCTTACCTATTTGTGTCAATACTTTCTGAGTATGTTCCATCTGTAGAATTTGAAATCACAAGTTCCTTCCCGGCTCCAGGAGATAACAGATGAAATATCAGGCAAGAAATGAGAAGGATGTGATGCTGATTGCTTTCTGGAAGACTCAATTTGTAAGCTGGTGGGAATCCATATCTTTCCCAGTTGACCTTTCTTGTTATACCTTCTGTACATTTTTTTCCTCTAACATAAAAATTATCATGGGGATTCGTAGGAGATTGTCTGATTCTTGAAATTGCATGTTACTTTGTGCAATTTATAGCCGCTTTCCACAAGTAATTTATCAGTGCTTGTTGTTTAATGCCCTGTGAAAGATCTGCCAGTTTACACTCTCACAAGAGTACTGAGACCCTTCTTCCATATGCAGATTTTTTTTCTTGATTACATTTAATTCTGGTTCTGGGATATTGCTAACAGTTGTGTCAAGGAGCATGGCATGGTGTCTCCCCTATGTTCTACGGCCCTCTCAGCTCTAATAACATCTTTCTGTTGTATTAACCTGCTGTTCAGTGAATTCTTAGCCATCTGCTTCTGGCTTAGTACTGTGATTTGAGTATTGTATCTAGTGGATGCAAAGGGTAGGAAGATAGATGTTAAACATTCTCTTTCTCTGTGTGCTACTTAATTTGCTTGACATATTACAACTCGTAAGTTCCTGTGTCTGTCAACACATCCTCACCACCTCCAAACTAACTTGCACAAGCCTCAGTGTGTTGTTGGCTTAAATCCTTGCTCCCTCCATAGTTCCACCCAGTGCCTAAGATGAGCAAATAGTTTCTAGTTCACATGCTGATTGATAAACATCACAGTTGATTAGTCATAGTAAATGACTGTGTTAGAAAGAATCCCGAAGCCATGTATTTGCTACTCAGATCTCGTCCAATAGGAAAGATTTAGTATATTACCTTTTTCTTTCTTCTTTTCTTTTTTTATTTTTTGTTTGTTTGTTTGTTTGAGATGGAATCTTGCTCTGTCACCTAGGCTAGAGTGCAGTAGCAGTGGCTCGATCTTGGCTCACTGCAACCTCTGACTCCCAGGTTCAAGCAATTTTCCTGCCTCAGCCTCCCAAGAAGCTGGGACTACAGATGCACACCACCTCATCTGGCTAATTTTTGTATTTTTAATAGAGATCGGGTTTCACCATGTTGGCCAAGCTGGTCTCAAACTCCTGACCTCAGGTAATCTGCCTATTTCGGCCTCCCAAAGTGCTGGAATTTATTACCTTTTTCTAAGTGTCATGAAAAACACTACTTTTCATATATATAACATTTTCTTATTCTATGAAATACACTAACTTACTTATAACAACATTAGATTAGATTTTTTTAATCTGCACTAAAACTAAATTCATTAGTGAGTTTATTGTGTATTAATACTGCAACTTATGGATACTCGAACCTGAATTTCTTGAATCTGTTACCTTCCACTGTAATGTCTCAGGAAACAAGGGATTTTCATGAATTATTTATACTCTATAAGACTGAAAACGAAAGGTGTCTTGCCTTAGTTTGAATTTAAACTTAAAAATCTTTTCATTTTATGTTTCTAATAATTAAAATCAGTTATGAGATATATTAGAAAACTTGGAAAATATTGAAGGAAACTTTAAATGGAAGAAAAAAGACTTTACATGATCCTATCCTCATTGTTAAAATATTTATATACATTCTTCCAGGTTTTTGTTATAATACATGTTTTTGTAATGTAATTAAAATTATCCTAAGTAAATAATATATACATATATATCCTATTTGTTTCACTTATCATTATAACATAAGTATTCTCTAATATTTAAAAACTATCACATTATTTTTAGGGGCTCATAATATTCCATTAAATGATTGTGTTTACTTCATCTAACCATTCCTAATATTGTTTATTTTCATTGATTTCTTGATTTTACCATAATTAACAATGCCACAATGATATATTTTAGATTATTTTATTTTACCAGAAGTTAAATTCTCAAAACAAAAGAAAAAGACATTATTTCAAGGCTATTACTAAATAAAACCTCTTTTTAAATAAACAACTGAATATTACAAGATATGTCTGTGCAATGTAGCTTTTAAACTTTGTCATTTTCCTAAAAACATGAGTCATGGAGGATGGTAGCAATGATGACCCCATCCTGGCAGGTAATAAATTTTTAAGTGGCTTTGCACTGGAAAGATGGACTAGATGCGCTATTGAGATCTGTTGTACGATATGTGCTATGAAGAAGAGAAAAGTATAGGAAATCTTCAGAGGGTAGTTGATCCCAGTAAAGTGCTGCATCAGACCACATGTGGTATAAATGTGCCTACTGGGATTTCATCTAAAAAAGGAGGAACTAAAAATTACCAAAATAGCTTAACTTGATATTTAGAAAGTTTAGATTACAGTTAAGACTATATATGATTATCAGAAGCTTACTAAAAATATATCTCACTTTTTCAGTATATTTTTCTGACAAAGTTCAAAGTTAGTGTAACCCTTCACTTCATGGGTGACTTGCATTGTGTTCATGAAAAGAGTCCTTTTGGCAGAAATCTTGCAGTATGCCAGCAGTTTTCCCAACGGCCTGTCTTAATGTTTTGAAATTCAAATTTTTCTTCTTTGAACTGTCATTTTATGATCCTCCTCATCAGTTTCCTGATCTCTTCCTCTTGTTAACTGGTCTAACTCTGCCAGGAAGACATTTGTGAGTGGCTTTGTATGTGGTTCTTCAGCATCACTTTTATGAAATCCTGGATAATTTGCAGAAAAGTAGTTTCATAATTCTACCCAGTTGCACTTGTGTCTTAAAGATCTGATTTTTTAAAAAAATGACAGAATGGAAAGAAGTAGATGTCTTTTGTAAAAATAGAGAAATGTTTGAGTGAGGATTGACTTGATAAATTGTCAGTCAATTAGCAAATATTTTGTATTTTGAGTTCTAACTAATATTACAACCTCGAGATTGTGGCTAATAAACACGTGGGTAAAAAGGCCACCTATGTGCTCTGCTCCTTCTGCTCAGTCCTGTCTTCCAAACACATGTAAGTGTTTACACTTCACAATAAAAAATGAGCCATTTAGTGAAGATAATTTCACACTAACTATGAAGCTTAGCTCTACAAAGAACAATGGTTCCCAGTATTGGCTTCATATTAGAATTGCCTTGGAAGCTTTTAAAAAATGTCCATGCCCAAGCCTTACTCAGATAAATCAGAACTTCTGAAAGAGAGTCTCAGATACCAGTATTTTTTAATGTTCTTTTTAAAAGGAAAGTATAAATATGTATTTTCCATTTTCTGCATCTCCCATCTTTAATAACTTTTTTTTTTTTTAATGTGTCTTGCTCTGTCACCCAGGCTGGAGTGCAGTGGTGTGATCTCAGCTCACTGCAACCTCCACCTCCGGGTTCAAGTGATTCTCCTGCCTCAGCCTCCAGAGCAGCTGGGATTACAAGCATGCACCACCATGCCTGGCTAATTTTTGTATTTTTAGTAGAGACAGGGTTTCACCATGTTGGTCAGGCTGGTCTCGAACTCTTGACCTCGGGTGATCTACCCACCTCAGCTTCCCAAAGTTCTGGGATTACTGGCATGAGCCACCACGCCCAGCCCATCTCTAAGAATGCTTATTAACTGTATCTGAAGATTTAGTGCCTGAGATTCTGCACTTATAATTAATTCCTATATGATTGTGATATAAGTTATTCTGGAGAACAATTTGAGAAAATGCTGATACATGCAGATAAAAAGTAGTAGAAAGAAATGGTGGATTAATCTTATCCTATGGACTAGCAATTCTCAATTATTTCATTTCAGTTTTTACTTTTCATTTCCCAATGAATATCATAAATGCTTCTTTTCAACTCTCCATAAGACAGTGGCTACTTCTGTAGATTGAAAACGAAAACTAGCATATCAATTTTATCTGTTTTGTGGTGAGCATTATTGGTAGTATAAGAATTTTAATTCAGCTAATCAAACATTGGCACATCGGTATGTGATATTTTATGTTTTTTCCAAAATACAGTGTCACAACCATACTTATGGAACAATTACCATTAAAGTAATGTCTAGACCAGTGTTTATAAAACTTGGTTGTGCATTCATATTATCTGGGGATATCGCTGTATGTCAGATTCTGATTCATATGACTGGAGCAAGGCCTAAGAATCAGCATTTCTAACAAGCACCTATATTTTGATAATGTTCCTAAATCTTGGACCAAAATTTGAGTAGAAAGTCTGCAGCTTACACTATATAAATATACATATATTTATATATGTGTATGTATAAATATGTATTCTTTCCCACAAGACTAGATCGTGTAGGATAGATTCTTCTCTGGAAATTGAGCCCTTATAACTTCCCCATAGTTCAATGCAATTGAAAAATATATTTAACCACTATTTATTAAGGGCCTTTTATGGACAGATCATGTTAAACATCAAACATGTGATGTTATTTTATCATACTCACTTAACTTATACTCAAGGAGAAGCAGTAATTTGCCCAAGTCCGCATGATTTGAATTGACAGAACTAAAGTTTATGCTCATATTGGTATGGTCCCAGTGTCAATAATCTCAGCTAATAAGCAATGTTATCCTCCCCGGCTCATCAGTTTCCTACCGCCTCCTTCAGCCCAATGTTTTCACTTTCTTTTGTTTATTTCTGATAATGATGAAAGATTGTTTCAGCTTCATCACAGGCCATGTACTGCAAATTGAAGATGGCTGTCTAGGCAAGGCTCTTAACTATTAACATTGTGGAATACACACACAAGAAGAATCCACAGTTGTTATTGCACATTTAGCACCTCCACCCATACTCAAGTTATTATTTTATACTTAAAGAATTTGGATTTCCTATAGGGAAAATGACATAGCCACCATCTCCATTTTTGAATGAAAAAGTAGAGGAAATAAATGGCTCATTACTGGGGGGCTGAAATACATCTCATAGCAGCTCCTGTAAAGTAAAAATAACTAACATTTATTGATCTGCTTTTCTATGCTGGGTGTTGTGCTAGCCACTTCACACATAGATCACCCTACTCAGTCCTCACAACAGTCCACTGAATTATTATCTTCCACATGTTACAGATGAAGAAACGGACAATCAAGGATTAAAGAAAGACTTGCCTGCAGTTAACAGCTGCTAAATGATGGAGGCAATGTTTGCCTTTTCAGCGAATCAGTATAGTTAAAGGAATATAGTGTTTGTTTCTCTACACGCTGCAGATAACAATTTTGAATGCATTAGATGAATTTGTAATATATTCTGCTAAAATAGATCTGTTTTTATTTTAGAACAAAAGAAAACATGTTTAATCTGATGATCACTGCAATAACTCTAGCCTGATTGAGATTCATGAGAGTAGTTATTTATATGAGGAAGATAAACTAACATTTCTCAAAAGGCATACCCTACCACCAATATGTTTTACATGTGATTTATAAAATAAATATTCCACAAAGTGAAAGATATGGAGTGTTTTCTTTCTTGTATTTTAACATTTGTAGTATACCATAACATGATAAATGAATTAGGTTATATTGATTAGGTTTTTGCTGCAGTCAGTAATCATTTTACTTTCTAATCACTTATGCCTGAGAGTAGAAATTAAACAAATGGCTTAATTACAATGAGAGGAAATATCTTTTTCTATTCCAAGTAGTAGCTCTGAAGATAAAAACGGACACATTTCACTGATGTCTAACTTCTAATTGATGATAAAACCATGAGTATGTCATTAAGCCTGTGTTTGTCTTGAGCTATTTCTGGATTAGGTGAGTTTTTCAAATATCTGAGTGGTTGTTTCTTTTTCATTGCTATTGTTTGGTTTTCCCTAAATATTGCTTTCACTCTAACCCTATATTTCCATAGGAGTTTTTGTCCTGTGGGAAAAGTTCTATGGGGAAGTTTTATTGTTCTATGGAAAAGTTTGCAACTTTACTAATCCTGCCTTCCCTTGCCTTACCAACTAAAGATGAGTTTACCAAAGTCTGGTCTCCAGCACATGTGCTGGTCTTGTCTCTTTTTATTCTCCCCCTCTCTGCCTTTATTTTACTTCTGTTCCTATACTGTGATTATTTATTTACAGAAGTTCTCTATTACATGTAAGCTCTTGAGGGCAACCATTATTATTTTTTAATCTTTTAAATTCCAGGTATAAAACAGAGTTCAGCACTTAATAAGCTCAGTAAACATTGGTGGAATTAATGATTATTAAATGCCCAGGCAGAAAATTAATTGATTGAATATCACTAACAAACGTTCTCTAATTTGAGCTAGACAATATTAAAATGGCAATTAACTTTTCTTCTCTACTTATACTTTCAAATTTATCATCATGATTGTATATTCTCTAAGAAAATTAACTCCATAAGATAAAATTAGTCATTTTAAGAGGAATTCCTTACATTTTCATTTGGATCAGACACATGGATGCATCTCTTTAAAGGAAGTCTTCTTTTCTCAGTAGGTTGTTTCTGACTAGAATCCATTTGTATCCAAACAATTTGAGACCTTCATTCTGCTTTAGCGCACAGACTTTCCTAGGAGCAGTAGCCATTCTAATATTGTCCACAGAGCTGGAATGTAATTTTCAGACAAGGTCTGATTACACCTCAGTGGTTCATGAAACTCGAATGCATGGCAGTTGTTTGAAAGGACTTTACTAGTGAACACCTCAAATAAGACTTCAAAATTTTATTTTTGTGGGGTAGAGAGTGAAATACAGAGAGGTGATGCTGAGCTCTGTTGTAATACAAAAAAGCCTCTTGGCTTCTAATGCAGACAGTACTTCCAGAAAGAATGATAAATAGTGTGTGTAAAACCATTTCTTTTCTACCTAGTGTAATACTAGAATAATTATTTTATAAAAGACCCTGCTGTTATTGTAATGGCACTAACTGGTGTGCATTAGGCCCCTCTTGTTTATATTAGAATATTTATTTAGAACTAAATATTAGGCTAGGGATGCAATCCAGGAGGTGCGTTGCCTGTATTTTTTGCCCAGTTAGCTTTCTAAGAAAGTAGAAAAAAAATCTTTATTGTGTACTAGGAAAAACCTGATGTGGAAGAATAAGGGCCTGAAATCTCATACAGCTGCCCCACATGCAAGTTGTATGTCCTTAGGTAATTTTCATAAACCCTTTGATAATTAGAACTACAAGAGAAATTTAGATAATCTATCATAAATTACTTATTGAAGATATTTCTGCTGGAATATGTTTTTGAGAAGCATTTATTAAATCTCACTTTAGGGCTTTCTCACTGATTACAAGAATGCTTCAAACTAATATTATACAGTCTTAAGATTTTTAAGAATTGAGATGGCAAACTTCTACTATAGTACCCGTATGGAGCAAGGGCTGGAGCTTCAGCATAGAAAACCTGTAGCTAAATAAGCTCACTGTATTCAAATGTGTTGACAAAGTGCACGATATAGGAAACCATTCTGCAAGTCATGACAGGATTCTCCACAGGTATTTTCCCCTAGGATATTTAAAATAGGATGTAATTGATGGAAATGAATTTGCAGAATCTTATCTAGAACGCTTCTGATGGCACATCTGTACTTTTATAGAATCATCTCTTGAGGTTAGCCTATTTCAGTAAAGTTTCTAAATACTGTAACATCAGTGTCTAGGCTAAAGATATGATGGAGAGCATCTAAATTTAAAATAAGAGACAGTGCTAATACGCAGGTATTAATAAAAACTTTTCATGTTCCTGCTAGGGATGTCCCTTCTGGGAAACTCATGCAACATTATTTCATGATGTTTATGATTTTGTAATCACTCTAAACTACAGAGCCATTTTCTCACTTTCTGAATGTGTTTATTATCAAAACAACATTATCTGATCTTATAAGTCTGGGTCCTGTATTTTTTTAAGAGCTTTGAGAGTAGATTGCAATAATAGGTTCTCTCACCACTCTGGTTTCACATTGTTCCTTCTGTCTTAGAAGTGTAATTTATTCCTTAAATTCCTACTTTTTGAGAATTCAGTATTTTGCCTTTCTTCTTTAAAAGCTAATTGTGTATCTCTTCACTCTGTACAATGTTGTCAATTGAGTAAAAACGTGTTAAAAGGTTAGTACAACCTGATGTTTAGGAGTCATATGAATATAATGAAATAATTCTTCATAAGTATAAAGTATAAATGGCCTAATGAATATAGTCCTGAAGAAAATGTACTAAATTGACTTTTGAAAATAAGTTCACTCTCTTCAAGGTTGTTTTCATAGGCTATTCAGACATGTATTCAGGGAATCGGCCAATCAACCAGATTACAACTGAACTAAAATGATGAAACAAGCATGGTGTCAGGCCCTAGAAAAACCATATGACTAATACATGGTCCCATAATCAAAGGCACTTATTTAGAAAAGAGATGATTTTGACTATTACCTGATAGAGTCCTCCATGTAACATGTTTTCTCATTTAAGATTCTCTTTTCATATTGTCCATATTATAAATAATATACCATTTTGTTCTGTACTTAGGTCATAATAATTAGTTTTTAATTAAGCTGATCTTCTCCAAAAATATTCTACCCAATTCTGCTCCAACTATTCCAGTTCTACCCCTTTTGCAAATTCCAACCTAAATCTTGCTTTTTCTAAAAAGTCTTTTTCAATTTTCAATCATATTAGCCTATCATGTTGCTTACTTTGAATTGCTCTGACATAATTTGTTTTTAAACACCATCTGCCATACAGTGCATAGTCCATTACAGTCTAATTTATGGATAAGTTTTGCTTTACCAATGATTCTCTTGATTCACTTAGATTCTTCTACTACCAAGAGTCTGGAAAGGAGCTCTGCAACTCTCAGGCCAGTTTTCAATTCCCTTTGCTTTAACTTGTGAACATGATAAAGTCTCCTCCTTCTCTGATTCTTGATATTTTCTACTTTTAAAATAGCGTTTATCATCTATTTCATAGGGACCAGATAGAGCCATGAGGAAAAAAAAGAATTGACTTTGTGTTAGTTTCCCAGTTCAGAGATTCTCATTACAACTGTATTCCTGATTGCTGAAAGACCCTTTAAATGAAATGCCTCCTGTGACAAAGGGAGGCTCTGTGTGGGCTGACTTTATTATACAACAGCAGGGAATATCTGTGCATTGAAAAAATGAAGAAAATGCTTTGAAAGAATACATTTTACAAAGCCGGTAGTAGATCAGGGGAGCCTGTGCCTGACTCCATGTTAAAGTTTTTAAATTGCTTTTGGATGAGGATGGCCTATTTTTATTTCTTTGTCATCAAACATTGTTATGATAAACAATTAATTTGCTATATTTTATGTTTCTATCATAATCTATGTTGTGAGACAGAGCTATGGCATTTTGCTATAATGATAAGCAGAAATAAATGGTGCTACAATGCTTAGGAAAGATTATGTAATTTCCAGTGATAGACAGTCTGGGAAACTTAGCAAATGGCTGGCCTGGGTCTCAGCTAGTAGAAAAAGCTCAGAAGAGATGAGTTAAAGCATTGTCAATTGTTCAGTCTCATCCCTTCAATGGAAGTGCTGAAAATTAAAGCACAAGTCCTAGGCCCTGCTGTAAGATTGTATAATTCACAACATTTCCTAGACCCGGCAACATGACTCACAGACTGGTGCTGTCTCTGTCTCTCTCACCACTTACTCTCTCTCCCCATCCTCTCTCTGAAGGGCAAGACTCCTGCAGAACTGTTTTTCTGTGTAGCATGGATGGAACTGGAGATCATTATGAATTTGAAATTAGCCAAATCCATTCTTAAATACCTCAGACTGGCATACATCTTCCAAGGATTCAAGTTCCAGCTGGCATTTGAAAACACGGCTTTAGAAGCTCATTCAACCCTGAGATTCTGTGATTGCATGATATTCTAGTTTACCTTCATCTTTTCCATTTTTTCGTTTAAATGTAATAATGCTTCCGGTGTATATTAGTCACTGACAACTGATTAACTGTAAAACATTTTCTTATGCTTTGCATAGACCCATAGCTAGAGATGTTGACCCAGTGATTAATTCTAAATTGCAATCGATGGGTAATTATTATTATTATTATTATTATTATTATTATTACTATTATTAGGCTTTGAATAATATTGGATATGTCCCTGAAGTTAGAAATTTTTCCCCACTTTCAAAGTGAAAGCCTAGAAAAATATTTAAGTTGGTTCAAAAGACCCAAGGATTTTATTCTTTCTTATGATACTATCCTCCCAGGTAAGATTTTATTTATATCTATCTATCTATCTATCTATCTAGATATAGAAACACATATAGATATAGATTTAATATCTCCAATTACTTGTAGAAATTCATGGAGTGCTGAGGTGCTGAAGTATGTAAATAGTACACCCTACCGCTGTTTAACCTTGTGGTGAAATCATCTGCACTCTTCAGGTCACGTTCCAGTCCTTTAATCAAGTTTTCCATTTCGTAAACTAAAAGATGCTGTATTTCTAATGCTTTGCTAATCACTACAGGAGCAAACATTTATTGAATGTGTTTTATGGACCAGGCACTGGTGATGATAAGAACAGTCGTATTTATTCTTTTTCCTTGAATCCTCTTGGCCATACCTTATCGAGGTACAATATTTGCTTTCATTTTGCAGATGAGGAAACATAGATGTTTCCTCTATGAAATGTTAACCAACTGACTCAATGTATGGTAAATTCTTTCTATCTTACTTTCTCCCATTTACTTTTTTTCTTTCATTTATTGAACAAATATTTATTTAGTTTCCATTATGTACCAGATGCTGTGCTAAACATGAGGAATATAGGGATGAGTAAAACAGAAGTGGTCTTGTCAAAAAGTAAGTGATGGAAATGGAATTCTCACCCAGGCCCACTTTACTCCAAGGATAAACTCTTCACCACCCAGTGTGCCTTCCTCCCTTCCTTCCAGCCTTCCTCCCTTCCTTCCAGCCTCCTTTCCTTCCCTTCCCTCTCCCTTCCCTCCCCCTTCCCTCTCCCTTCCCTCTCCCTTCCCTCTCCCTTCTTTCCTTTCTCCCTCCCTCCCTCCCTCCCTCCCTCTCTCTCTCTCTTTCTTTCTTTCTCTCTCTCTTTCTCTCTTTCTTTCTTTCTTTCTCCTTTCTTTCTTTCTTTCTTTCTTTCTTTCTTTCTTTCTTTCTCTTTCTTTTCTTTCTTTCTTTCTTTCTTTCTTTCTTTCTTTCTTTCTTTCTTTCTTTCTTTCTTTCTTTCTTTCTTTCTTTCTTTCTTTCTTTCTTTCTTTCTGCTTTCTTTCTTTCTTTCTCTGTGTGATTCTTCCTATATCACAACAAAGAATTTAATCATGACAGTGAATATGAGAGAAGGTTTTCTTCATATCTGATTGACTAACTCCCTTCTACTCCTTGAGGACAGTGCAGCTCAGCTCTTCTCCCGTCTTAGATTTTCTTTCCCCTGCCATCCTAGCTGCAGAAAGCTCAGGGACATCAGCCCATTCAAATGGTGATATCCCATATTTCAAGATTTAACCCCCTGTATCTTGCAAACCATCTCACTTTCCAAAGCCCCTTATTAAATTGTCCAAACTCACTGTTTAAGTAAGACATGACCATTTCCACATGACAGAATATAAAATACTGATAGTTTTTGTATTGTACTATGGGGTAAAGGGACAAATCTACTGTGACCAGTGACAATACACTCAAAGATTCTCACTGCCTCAGGCACTTTCTGACCACTCTGCTCAGGGACAATCCATGTCTCCATACCCAGTAAGTCATGCACAGCATTCCAGATAGGGAAGATTCTTTGTGTTAATTCCAGTGATGGCTGGCTTTAGTGGGTTTTATTTTTCAGGTAACCCTGAGCCAGGCCCTGTGGGAATTGAAATACAAGTAGACCTTCCTGTGAGTTACATACAGAGATCTCTCAGGAACTTGCTCTTTTACCTTCCGGCCACTCTATGATAAGTGGAAGTTAAAGGAGTTGGTTTCACTCTACCACTACTTCACTGTGGTGCTCAGTGTGACATGTTCACCTGGTGTTCAGAGGTCTAAAAGAAATGAATTCTGCAGTACAGAGAGAAATTTTAAAAGGCAGAGGCAAAGGGAGAGACAAAAGGGGAAAAAACAGGATGAGGTTAGCATATGAAAGTGTTTTCTTTCCCTCCCTTTGGGCTGGTTTTACAATGCTAGTGTGCTAGTAGAATGGCTGCTTTCTTCAGCACTTTGTTAAAGGTCCGTGGTTGGGTAAGAAACTTCACTGCACTAGGACACATCAAACAACCAGCCAGCCTTTGGTCTTACCCAGGCATCGAAAAGCTGAGCCCTGTGCTCTGCTCTCCCATTCGCCACATTTTGCTGGATGAGTCTGGTATGCTTCAGACAAGCAGTTACACATTTCACGAAGGAAAGAGGTCAGTGGATGGAAAATTACTGTCATTTTTAGTGGGTGAAGGCAAAGAAGACCTACCTTCTCTTCTGTTGTGAGATACTGTGCAGACACCTTTGATTCAAGTGTGTAGGTCTGAATTCTGTTTTCAGGATACTTAGTGTTGTGTTTGTAGAATTGAGGAGATGCTACCTAGGGGAGACCATGGAGATCCACTGAAGTGGCTGCGGCTGATTGTGATTGAGTTTTTAAGCATTTACTGAACATTCCTAAATAATTTGTCTGTATGGAGGTTAACAAGAATTTCCTACAAACTGAGTCAAAAGGACATGTTTTATTTTTGTTTGTACATGAACTTTCTGCATTGTCTGATGAAGACAATTATCCCCTTTTTCCAGATACCCTCGTTTTCTTTCTTCTAAATGTCTGGTTGCCCTTTCTGATAATTTTTCTTGGATTCCTCTTTCTCTTCCTAGCTGTGAAATATTATACGAGGTTCCTTTCTCACCCTGCTCACCAACTCACTCCTTCCAACTTGTGTGTTAATTTCCCCACTCCCGTAACTCATGAGGAAAACAACAACAAACAACAAGATTTGAATGTGTTAAGCTGTTCCCCATGCTGGGATAGTTATTTTGCCACTGTCTCTTAGGAATCACTACCTGATCCCTGCTACTCTAAATTCCTGTCTCAGTTTTTGTCAATAATTAAATAATTAACTTTGGTTACAGAAAAGCATAGACCTAAGACCTATGTTTACCCCAAAAGGGGAACTAATGGCGTCCATTTAGCTCTCTGAAGCCTGAGACAATTTTCCAGAACTCCAGAATTAGCTATGTGCTTGCTAGTGTTTCCCATTTGATATCCTATAATCAAGTGTGCAAAATTAAACTCATCTTTTCTTCACCCTAAACTCGCAATTCTGCTTATATTTCCATGTTTAGCAAATGTCACTATTAGCTATACACATGCTCTAATTAAAATATGGAAGTCTTTCCTGATTTGTTTCTTCTCCTAATACATTTTGTACCCAGTGATTGTGCTCCTGCTAATTAGTTTATTGACTTTGGCTCTGTCCTCTCCATCAATTGCCACCTTATTAAGACCCCATTATTCCTTGTCCGTGTGATCACAGAAGTTTCCTATCTGGTCTTCTTGCTTACACTGTTGGATTCTTCTAATGCATTATTCCCACAGCTGCTGCCAGACTGCTTTTCTAAGGCATAAATATGGCCCATTTATCCCTTGATTTTGTTCTTTAATATTGTTCTCATAAGCAATGATTACAGCTGACTCTACTAGTGCACTCTACTTTCTTCCTTGAGTGCTATTTCCAGTTTCCAGTATAGGACATGAGATGCTCTTCTGACCTGGAACACATGCAGCCTGCTTGCTTTCTCTACCTCACTAACTGCTAATCATCTTCAGAAGACAAGGTGGTGCAAGGAAAAGAGCATGCACTCTGAGTATAGCCTCAGACTGAATTTCCAATCCCAGTTCTAAAACTTCTGAGCTAAGTGACTGAAAAATTACCTAACCTTGTTTAGTATCAATTTTTGTATCTGTTTTTCAGATAATAATAATAATAATAGTAGCTACTTTAAAAGGTTAGTGGATTGAGGTACATATGTAAAGTTATCTATTGGTTTGACTTCTTCAAGCAGCCGCAACTAAATTCCAGCAAACCAAAACAAACAATTTATTAACAAAACTCTATGATACTTCACAAAATTAAAGAAAAGAATGGCAAGACCAGAATATATCTATAGATGTAAAGAGCTAAAAATGAGGACATCATAACTCTAGGAATCCTAGGGTTTTTATCTCTGCTTCTAAGTTGCTTTTAATTCTTCATCTCCATGGCTCCAAGAGATACCATATACCTAGTTAGCCCCATCACAAAAACTAGGGGCAATGACTCTGAATGGCCCAGCTTAAGTTATGTGGCTAACGTTAGACTCATCCCTATGACAGATAGGATGAGGAGCATTAATTTTCTCATTTTGGGTCACATATCCATCTGTGTGGTAGAAGACATGAGCCAGGAAAGAATGCAATAATTGTAGTCAAGAGCTTCTTTGTCCAATGTACAATACATTCTTCCCATACAAAAAATTACAAGAGTCATTCTATTTAACATAATTCAAGTATCACACATGCATTCATCCTCTTCCAAGTGGTAGAAAACTTAAAGTCATATCCAACTATTGCAACCAGAACCAAGTTTATAGTATCTCTGGGATGTGCATTCCTTTTAATTATTTGCTCATATATTGCTCATTACAATATATGAGCAAAATCTGTATATTTAACCACATCTCAGACTTGCATTTTACAACAATGTTGAGAAAAACAAGAAAACAGCAATAAAAATTCCCATGTAGGATAGGGTTATAGTGGAATCCCCGTATATCTGTCACTGGTTGAAGAAAATAATATATGCATGGACAAGAATAGTAAGGAGCAGTCATTTGTTGGCTTGAACCTTTCCAGTTGAGTCACCATTTCTTATTTTCCCCATCTGACCTATAAAGGTACTTCTTCTGAGCATTGTTCTCTCTGGCTGCACCTGAGGGGGTCTTTAGGAAAGACTCCCTGGGGACTGTACATTTTTCTGTGCTTCTCTAGTGTAGTCACAAGGTGCTAACAGTTACTTTAGAAGTTAGCAGATGTATCTTAGAAACATGTTGGATTTATTTGGTAATTCAGTTACATAAAAGTCCAACTGGCCACCTAATTTGGATGTTTTTATGTGGGTAGATCTGGTTTGTTTAAAAACAAAAGCCAGAATTCTTATTCAGTTGTAAACTTTAAATCTGAACCCTGACCTTGCAAATTCTAACCTTAATAAGTCTCTTCATGTTTTGCCCATTTCACTAAGACTTATTTTAAAGCTTTCAACCACAGAATCCTAGATTGGATACTAAGAAAGGATGAACAACTGTTCTGAACCTGGGAATCCCTGAGAACTGGGCATTTCAGTTGAAGGAGTTATAATCTCTTTCTGATAAGGCCCATCCCAAGAAATGATAATGAGAACCTGGAGCAAGGCTTCCACCATTTCTCTGGCTGCTGCCATGTGCTAGACTCTGGTCGTTTTCATGGCATAGACTCTAGAGTGCATGTACTAGGCCATTCCTACAACCTCACCTGGTGACACACAGAGTCCCATCTCTTCAGAATGCCCTTTCCTTTCTTGTCTGTTATTCATCTGTCATGAATTATTCTTCCAGGTAGAACATTAGTTTTTCTGTAATGAAAACGTTTCTTCTAATTCTATCTAAAACAAAACTTTTCTCCACTTGTAGATGATAAATTTAGCACTTTGTCACTCAATATCTTGTGCCACTCTTTGTTCCTATGTGTGAGTCATGCTACATCAAAGAAATTCAAAGGGAGGAACATGTTACACAATTCTATTTTATTTTCTATAGCACTCAATTCAAGGTTGAATATTTGTTAATTCACTCCATTATTTGTCTATTAATAATCATTTACTATCTTCATACTATTATTTGCTTGTTATTACAATAGGGCCTTGTGATAGAAATATTAAAAAACACAGTTCTTGAAGTCAAAGGGCTTACAATTTAGTGGGTGGACCAAACCATGCATTGGACAAATATAGCAAACATAGATAATACACAGGGCATTAGGAGGCTTCTGAGATTAGGAGGCTTCTGAGATTAGGATAATACACAGGGCATTAGGAGGCTTCTGAGAAGTCTATCCAAATAAGCAAATGGAGATCTGAGAAGGCTTCCTGAGAGAGGTAATATTTGATCTAGCATATAAAAACTAAAAAATTATTAGTTAAGTGGAGAAGAGTGTGGGGCTAGCCTGTGGAAAGTCACAGAGACACAATATACTCATAACAAACCTGCACTTGTATCTCCTGAATCTAAAATATAAAAAACATTTGAAAAAATCTATAATGCAATTCTGTAAAAGTAGAGTAATAATTCTCTTCTATTTTTTCTACCTAGATGTGCTTGAGTACATCTCCCTTTTGCTGCCTTGTACAGTGACTCAGGCAGTGGTGATTAATCCAAGAGGGGTGGTGGAAGAGGCTGTGCATTCATGCAGAAATGCAACAAAACCACCAAGCCTGTGCTTGGCTAGAAAAGCTTCTTAGGGTGCTCTGATGCTTGGTCCTAGGAGACAGCACTTTTCCCTTCTATACTAAGCTAAATGGCTGGATTAGCATGGAAAACTGAAAGTCAGAACTACAAAGTACCTCCCTTGCATTCTGGAAATGTGGAAGAAAACAAGCTGTAATCTCGGCATGTGAGGAATCCACAGTCTAAGTGACTGACAAGTGCACATGTGAGGACAAACATGATAGAGATGGGCGCAGAGTGTTGTGGACTAGTATAGAGGAGTTAGGTAAGATTTCCCAGAGGAAGTCATGTGTGAGATGAGTTTAATCGAGGATGCTACATGAATCATTACCATCATCAACAAAGTTAGGAGAAGTTAGGAGGACATATTTTTCATTGATATTTTTACATGGTTAACAGTGATTGGATGTGGGAAGTGTGTGTATGTGTGTATGTGTGTGTGTCTGTGTCTGTCTGTGTCTGCATGTATCCCGAGATGTCATTAACATTCCAGGTTAATACTCATTCCTATATTTCATTGCTCAGTCCAGCTTCCCCTCCGTGTTTTTATTTTTAATTTCTAGTTTTTTTTCTTCAACTGTTATTTTAAGTTCAGCGGTACATGTGCAGGATGTACAGATTTGTTACATAGGTAAACATGTGCCATGGTGTCTTGCTGCACAGATCATCCCATCACCTAGGTATTAAGCCTGTTAGCTCTTCTTCCTAATGCTCTCCCTCCCCCGTGCCCCTTACCACCCTGCGACAGACCCCTGAATGTGTTATTCCCCCAACATGCTATGTGTTCCTATCACTCACCTCCCACTTATAAGTGAGAGCATGTGGCATTTGGTTTCCTGTCCCTGCATTAGTTTGCTGAGAATAATGGCTTCTAGCTCCATCCATGTCCCTGAAAAGGACATGATCTCATTCCTTTTTGTGGCTGTATAGTATTTCCATGGTGTATATGTACCACATATTCCTTATCCAATCTATCATTGATGGGCATTTAGGTTGATTCCCTGTCTTTGATATTGTGAATAGTGCTGCAATGAACATATGTGTGTGTACATCTTTATATGGTATAATTTATATTCCTTTGTGTATATACTCAGTAATAGGATTGCTGGGTCAAATAGTATTTCCGCCTCTAGGTCTTCGAGGAATTGCTTCACTGTCTTCCACAATGATTGAACTAAATTACACTCCCACCAACAGTGTAAAAGCATTGCTTTTTCTCTGCAACCTCACTAGCATTTGTTGTTTTTTCGGCTTTTTAATAATAACCGTTCTGACTAGTATGGTACCTCATTGAGGTTTTGATTTGCGTTTCTCTAATGATCAGTGGTGTTGAGCTTTTTTTTTTTCGTGTGTTTGTTGGCCGCGTGTATGTCTTCTTTTGAGAAGTGTCTATTCATGTCCTTTGCCCACTTTTTTTAATGGGGTTGTTTGTTTATTTATTGTAAATTTGTTTATGTACCTTGTAGACTCTGGATATTAGACCTTTCTTAGAAGGATAGATTGCAAAATTTTCTCCCATTCTTTAGGTTGTCTGTTCACTCTGATGATAGTTTCTTTTGCTGTGAAGATGCTCTTTAGTTTAATTAGATCCCATTTGTCAATTTTTGCTTTTGTTGCAATTGCTTTTGTTGATTTCATTATAAAATCTTTGCCTATGCCTATATCCTGAATGGTATTGTCTAGACTTTCTTCTAGGGTTTTTATAGTTTTGGGTTTTACGTTTAAGTCTTTTATATGTCTTGAGTTAATTTTTGTATTCTGTGTAAGGTAAGGAAGTGGTTCAGTTTCAGTTTTCTGCATATCACTAGCCAGCACTCCCAGCACCATTGATTAAATGAGGAGTCCTTTCCCCATTGCTTATTTTTGTTAATTTTGTCAAATATCAGATGGGTGTAGGTGTGCAGTCTTACTTCTGAGTTATTCATTCTGTTCCATTGTTCTATGTGTCTGTTCTTATACCCGTACCATGCTGTTTTGGTTACAGTAGTCTTGTAATAATGTAGTTTGAAGCCAGGTAGCATGATGCCTCCAGCTTTGTTCTTTTGCTTAGGGTTGTCTTGGCTATTTGGGATCTTTTTGGTTCCATATGAATATAAAAATATTTTTTCTAATTCTGTGAAGAATGTAAATGGTAGTTTATTGGGAAAAGCATTAAATCTATAAATTACTTTGGGTAGTATGTCCATTTTCATAGTATTAATTCTTCCTATCCATGAGCATGGAATGTTTTTCCATTTGTTTGTGTCCTCTCTGATTTCCTTGAGCAGTAGTTTGTAGTTCTCCTTGAGGAGTTCCTTTATTTCCTTGTTAGCTGTATTCTTTTTGTAGCGATTTTGAATGGGAGTTCATTCATGATTTGGCTCTCTGCTTGCCTGTTGTCAGTCCATAGGAATACTAGCAATTTTTGCACATAGATTTTGTATCCTGAGACTTTGCTGAAGTTGTTTATCAGTTTAAGAAACTTTTGGGCTGAGATGATGGGGTATTCTAAATATAGGATCATGTAATCTGTAAATAAAGTTAATCTGACTTCCTCTCTTCCTATTTGAATACTGTTTATTTCTTTCTCTTGCCTAATTGCCCTGGCCAGAACCAATACTATGTTGAATAAGAGTGGTGAGAAAGGGCATCCTTGTCTTGTACTGGTTTTTCAGGGGAATGCTTTCAGCTTTTGCCCATTAAGTATGATATTAGCTGTGGGTTTGTTATATATGGCTTTTATTATTTTGATGTATGTTCCTTCAATACCTAGTTTACTGAGAGTTTTAAACATAAAGGGATGTTGAATTTTATTGAAGGCTTTTTCTGTATCTGTTGAGATAATCATGTGGTTTTTGTCTATAGTTCTGTTTATGTGAGGAATCACATTTACTGATTTGTGTACATTTAACTAACCTTGCATCCTGGGGATGAAGCCAACTTGATCATGGTGGATACGTTTTTGATGTGCTGCTGGATTTGGTTTGCCAGTATTTTGTTGAGGATTTTTGCATCAGCGTTCATCAAGTATATTGGCCTGAAGTTTTCATTTTTGGTTGTGTCTCTGCCAGGTTTTTGTATCCGGATGATGCTGACCTCATAGAATGAGTTAGGGAGAAGTCATTCAATTTATTGAGAATCATTTTCAATGTTTTGGAATAGTTTCAGTAGAAATGGTGGCAGCTCTTCTTTCTACCTCTGGTAGAATTCAGCTGTGAATCTGTCTAGTCCTGGGCTTTTTTTGATTGGTAGACTATTTATTACTGTCTCAATTTCAAACTCATTATTGATCTATTCAGGAATTCAGTTTCTTTGTGGTTCAGTTTTGGGAGGATGTATGTGTCCAGGAATTTGTCTACCTATCCTAGATTTTCTATTTTATGTGCATAGAGATGTTTATAGTATTCTCTGATGGTTGTCTGTGTTTCTGTGGGGTCAGTGGTGATATTATTTCTTATCATTTCTGATTGTGTTTATTTGATTCTTCTCTCTTTTCTTCTTTATTAGTCTAGCTAGTGGTCTATCTATTTTGTTAATTGTTTCCAAAAACCAGCTCCTGGATTCATTGATTTTTTGAAGGGTTTTTTGTGTTTCTATCTCCTTCAGTTCTGCTTTGATCTTGGTTATTTCTTGTCTTTTCCAGCTTTGATGTTTGTTTGCTCTTGCTTCTCTAGTTTTTTTAGTCCAGATGTTAGGTTGTTAACTTGAGGTCTTTCTAGCTTTTTGATGTGGGCATTTAGTGCTATTAAGTTCCCTTTTAATACTGCTTTAGCTGCATCCTAGAGATTCTGGTACATTGTTTCTTTGCTCTCATTAGTTTCAAAGATCTTCTTGCTGTCTGCCTTAATTTCATTGTTTACCCAAGAGTCATTCAGGAGCAGGTTATTCAATTTCCATTTGATGGTGTGGCTTTGAGTGAATTTCTTAATCTTGAGTTCTAATTTGGTTGTGCTGCTGTCTAAGAGACTGTTTGTTATGATTTTAGTTCTTTTGCATTTGCTGAGGAGTGTTTTACTTCTGATTACGTGATCAATTTTAAAGTGCCATGTGGTGATGAAAAGAATGTATACTCTGTTGTTTTGGGGTGGAGAGCTCTGTAGGTATCTATCAGGTCTGCTTGATGCAGAGCTGAGTTCATGTCCTGAATATCTTTGTTAGTTTTCTGTCTCAATGATCTGTCTAATATTGTCAGTGAGGTATTAAAGTCTTCCACTATTATTGTGTGGGAGTCTAAGTCTCTTTGTAGGTCTCTAAGCACTTGCTTTATGAATCTGGGCGCTCCTGTATTGAGTGCATATATATTTTAGTATAGTTAGCTGTTCTTGCTTAAGTGAACCCTTTACAATTATGTAATGCCCTTCTTTGTCTTTTGTGATCTTTTTGGTTTAAAGTCTGTTTTGTCAGAATCTAGGATTGCAACCCCTGCTTCTCTGACTTCTATTTGCTTGGTAAATTTTCCTCCGTCCCTTTATTTTGAGCCTATGTGTGTCTTTGCACGTGAGATGGGTCTTTTCAAGACAGCATAGTGATGGGTCTTGGCCCTTTATCCAGCTTGCTTTTCTGTGTCTTTTAATTGGGGCATTAATCCCATTTACATTTAAGGTTAGTATTGTTACGTGTGAATTTGATCCTATCATCATGATGCTAGCTGGTCATTTTGCAGAATTGTGTATGTGGTTGCTTCATAGTGTCACTGGTCTGGGTATTTCAGTGTGGTTTTTTAGTGGCTGGTAACAATTTTTTCTTTGAATTTTCAGTGATTCTTTCAGGAGCTCTTACAAGGCAGGCCTGAGGGTGACAGATTCCCTTAGGATTTGCTTGTCTGTAAAGGATCTTATTTCTCTTTCACTTATGAAGCTTAGTTTGACCAGATATGAAGTTCTAGGCTGGAAATTATTTTCTTCAAGAACATTGAATATTGGCCCCCAGTCTCTTCCGGCTTGTAGGGTTTCCACTGAGAGGTCCACTGTTAGTCTGATGGCTTTTCCTTTGTAGGTGATCTGGACTTTCTCTCTGGCTGCCCTTAACATTTTTTCTTTCATTTCAACCTTGGAGAATCTGAAGATTATGTGTCCTGGGATTGATCTTCTCATGGAGTATCCTACTGGAGTTCTCTGAATTTCCTGAATTTGAATGTTGGCCTGTCTTGCTAGGTTTGGGAAGTTCTCCTGGATGATATCCTGAAATATGTTTTCCAGCTTTATTCCATTCTCCCCATCTCTTTGAGGTACCCCAATCAGTCGTAGGTTCTGTCTCTTTACATAATCCCATATTTCTTGGAGGTTTTGTTTACTCTTTTTTATTCTTTTATCTCTATTCTTTTCTGCCTGTCTTATTTCAGAAAGATAGTCTTCAAGCTCTGAGATTCTCTCCCCCACTTGTCTCCATTTTTCTCTGGAGGTATTTTAACAAAATTTAAAGGGATGTACCACACTGTTTACAATTACTGTGTATATTTGTGTTTTTGTGTGCATGTGTGTGTACGATGAACCCAAGGAAAGCATATTCTAAAATGAGGACCAATAATGTTATTTTCTATGGTTTATTCTTAGTACTGAACCCAATAAAGGAATATCAAGAATGCTTCAGACTGTAGAGTAAGATAGAGATAAATCCTACAATTGCCACTTATAATCTGGGTAACTTTGGGAAAATTACCTTTCTTTGAACTTATTTTATTAATTTTTAGAATGAGAATAATAAAAATACCCTCCTCATAGGACTGTGGTGAAGATTAAGACAATTAATTAATATAAAACACAGCATGGAGCCAAGCATATGGTAAGACCTTAAGGAATTGTATTTCATTAATTATAAAACACACATTTCTCCCCTACATTTTAACATCTCAGCAGAGAAAATGTGTCTTACAATTTATGTTCTTATAGTTGATGAAGCAAGTATTCTTATTTAAATATGATTTATAATTGAAACATAGTTTTTTGTTTAAAAATGTTAGAAATCAACACTATGAACTCAGATACCAATTTTCTCGGTGGGGATAGTTTGTAGTGAAGGAAGTAAAATGGAGAAATTTGCAAATTAGGACAAAATTAATATGTGTTCTCTTTATTTTGAGTTTATTCATATTTATTCCACAGACATTTGAATGGATAACCATGTGCCAAATTCTGTGTAGGACAAATTTCACAAGATGAATAAAACATAGTATTTGTCTTCAAAGATCTAGCACATGTTCATGGAAGACAACAGAACTGTATAAGTACAGCATCAGTTATAAATACCTAAGCTAATTGTTTACGTAGAAGAAAGACCTAATTCATAGGAGAGGAGAGGGTGAGGAAAGACAAAATGAAAGCTGTGATTTCTAAATTAAGTCTCAACAGACTGGTAAAGTGAGCCAGGTGAAAGGTGAGGGGAAGTATGCTTTAGAAGGAGGAAATACAAAAGGACTTGGGAGAAGAAGAGAGAAGAATCTTTCTTGTCCAAGAAACTACGTGATATTTAATTTGGATGAAATATTTGCAGGAGTAAAAAATCTAAGCTAGAAGTTAAGAAGGGTCAGCTTACGGAGGACCTTGCCTAGTTATGCTGATGGGCTTGAAGTTTAGGAGTTAAATGAAAATGCTGTGAAACAGTTTAAAATAGAGGGGTGATATATTCACAATTTTATTTCCAAACTGTTGTTCAGAATGAATTAAAGTGGATAGGATTAAAGACAAAGAGGGCAGTTAGGAGCTTATTGTGATCATTATTAATAGTGCTATTGGAGATGTAGTGAAATGGGCAGATTTGAAAGATAATGAAAGTGATAGACTCTATAGGACTTGATGATTAATGGAATGTGAAATAGAGATAGAAGTTAAGTTGTAATAACCACATCTCAGTTCAAATGATAAACAAATGCCATGCAGCTCTAGAGCAGGGGCCATTTGCCTGAGCCATTGTGCCTAACACAGTGCTAAGTCCACAATAAACGAATGCTAAACAGTTGTGCATTGACATATCATCCATTCCTCTGGAAATTCTTTGAGTACTTCACACACACATGTCCATATTGAATTAATACATAATTATCAAGAGAAAAAATATCCCTGAGTCAACATTCTAGAAATGTTCAATTGTCTAGAGTGGATTTTTTCATTGTCCTTTTCCATAACAACATAGTGAGTTGGAATATAACATGACACTAAGAAATAGAAGAATGAAAAGGATCTTTGAAGCAATTCCCTTTTGTCTCGCTTTATTCTTAACAGCATTTCTCTGGTCTAATTCTTTTATTGTTCCAGGGAGAATTACATTTCAAATTCCATAATTGCACAGGAGAATTGGAGTCTTGTAAAAATTTAGAGTACTTCGTTCAAAGGCAATTTTTATTATCAACTAAACCTATGCTGTGATGCAGCCAAAGAAATTGTTTAGAGCATCATTAAAATAACCTTTTGAATATGACTGCTTTCTCTTGAAAAAATGTAGCACCCTCTTATTTAATATTACCATATTACAATTGACTATATATTTGTTGAAAGTCTTATACTATGGTATTTAATGTATTGAACTAGCACAAAATATACATGAACTTTTTCGGTTTTCATTTTCCCTTTACAAACCAAGAACAATATTAAATGACATTTTATGACATTTGATAGGTATTTAAAATTTGTTATTGCGTCTCTTCAGTGAACCATAAAATATAAGTGTAACAGTATGGCTGTGCTTTCATTATGAGAAATGCAAGCAGGAAGCATTTAAATCAGCATCATTTTCCATCAATTTCTTGCTCCTGATTCTCTGCCAAGTTCATTATCTCTTCTGTGCCTAAATTTGTCCATATGAAAAATTAGGAGAAAAAAGAATAAATTAATACTTGCCTCTAAAATGATCTGAAATCCAGGTATGGAAAATCTTACACAAGTTTAAAAGACTGGTTTATTCACTACTGTCCTCATTTGTTTGAACACACTACAATGTTCCGTGGGAGAGTAGCTGAGAGACAAGCAATAGTCCTTTTCACACCTTCCATCCATAAAGACAATTCTTTTATTTGCAGCTGAAGCTATTATATCCAGAGCCTATGGCTGTTTGGCTCTTTTAACGATGGAAATTTTAAAAGAGAAACAGCAAGTAAAATGTGAAAATGTCCTCTGGGATATTATTTTATTACTACATGTCCCTTATCATTTAGCAAACTAGATGCAATATAAAAAATTAAGTCAGTTTGTTTGATGCCTGGTTGGCAAAAAATCAAATAACCGATACTAAAGAAATAATGGTGAGCTAACCTAAGCTCTGCATGTGTGTGTGTGTGTGTGCGTGCGTGTGTGTGTGTGCGTGCCATAAAGCCAAGGTGGAGAGGTGAATGAAAAAGTCATTAGAGGAGAGGTAAAAGCCATATCACTTGAAAAAAGCACCATGGTATCACGGTCGAAGAATGGGCTTTAGACCATTCTTGAAGAATGGGCAAGCTTAGGTTTCAATTATGGCATTTTGTAGTGTGCTATTTATTTCCGAGCATTAATTTCTACAATGAAAAAATACATAATATTTCATAGGATTTTAAGGATCAAGTGAGATGATTGAAATAAAGTATGAATCAAGATATCTGTCATATTAATTCTCTCTTTTAATCATGGGAGCTATTGACAATGCAAAAGGTACCCAGTATAGCACTAGAATGATAGTGTACCTCCTGAGATAATGTGTAAGGTCCTTTGCTACCCACCTTTTTCATAGGAATATTGCTGAGCTGCCTTCACACAGATAGAATATCTGGGTTACAACCGCTTTGCAGAAAAGTTATCAGATATAGCTTTTTGAAATTGTCTGCCTGGGTTAAAATTACAGTCTTGTAGTAACTCTTTGGTGCATATTAGTAACTGCTGAACTGTGTGGTGTTGAGTCAATCACATTGATCGGAAAGGAAATTTAATGCATCAGACAAGGGAAAGTAACCAAGGTTAGTTAGTAGACATAGAATGCTCTAAGTTAGTAAGTTCGTGGTAAGTTATGCAATAGAAGAGATCATAGATAACTAAATAGCAGGGAAACTGCAAAAAGACTAACAGAAGTTGGCTGGGCACAGTGGCTCACGCCTGTAATCCCAGCACTTTGGGAGGCCGAGGAGGGTGGATCATGAGGTCAGCAGTTCAAGAACAGCCTGTCCAACATGATGAAACCCCGTCTCTACCAAAAATATAATAAATTAGCCAGGCATCCAGGCATGGTGGCAGGCACTTGTAATCCCAGCTACTCGAGAGGCTAAGGCAGGAGAATTGCTTGAACTCAGGAGGTGGAGGATGCAGTGAGCCGAAATCACGCCACTGCACTCCAGCCTAGGCAACAGAGTGAGACTCTGTCTCAAAAAAAAAAAAAAAAAAAAAAAAAGCGGAAGCACATCAGTTATTATTATTCTCTAGGATATTCAACCAGAATGTATCTCTTTGCTCTCTATTATCTATAAGTCACCTTCTAGATCTTACAGCAGGGGCAGAAGTACACCTCTCTGAAATATCCTTCTTATAGTTGTAACTTACAGATTTGGTTTGGTGTCTACATTGCCAACATTATTTAAATGTTTACAATTCCACTGTGACCTGTTGTCACTATTCATGTAATTGATTTCAGGTACTGTACATTTTATGTTCTATTACATTTCAGAGATGTATAAAAGAGATGTCCTCCTCTATGCAGGAATATTTGTATTTCATGTTGGAATTAAAACACAGACATGTTTTAGTGTAAAGATAGGTATCCTTCTAAAATATTAAATCATTATCCCACAGCATGAATTAAACTTTTTGCCTCTGCTCTTATAACATCATTAACATAATCATGATAGGATATAAAACACTCATAGTTACCCTCACCCCTGCTCTTGGCTCTCTCTGAGGGAAGCCAGCTTCCATATCATAAAAAGAGGCCCGTAAGGAAAAAAAATGGAGGCCTCTTGCCTGGAGCTAGGAGAATTAGCTGTCTGGGAAGTGGATGCTTCAGTGTCAGTAAAGCCTTCAGCTGACTGCTGCCCCATCTGCCATCTTGACTGCAACCTCATGAGAGACCAGGAGCCAGAACAATCCCAGCCAAGACTCCCCAGGATGCCTCACCTCAGAAATTGTGTGAGATAAATTTGTCATTTTTAGCTATTAACTTTTAACATTATCTGTTATGCAGCAATAAATAATCAATACAGGAGGGTCAAGGGGTCAGGTGTTTCTTGTCGATACTCAGAACATGTGAGATCAGGGAGTAAGTAACAGACCTTCTAGAACAAGGGTTGATTAAATCTAAGTCAGGAGAACAAGGCTCAATCAATCAAGGGATCTTGGAAAGCAAGTGAAAGTTTGGAGAGTTGAGAACAAGACCTTTAGAAGTGATTCATGGTGTGAATAAATTCCAGAGAGCAAGAGCAACTGCCTGCCTGGCTTCTTGCATTTTCACAGCTTGCATTTGGAAAGGGGGGCTTGGTGCATTCAAATGAATAAGAACAAGATGGTCATAACATATTATGAATACTGTCTGTATAGTCAGGCACCTTTCCCAAAGTAATAATTTGAAATAAAGATTCCATTGGTCAGTAACAGGCAATTCCCATTTTTGACTGCTTTCATGATGTGTTCAATATTCCCAGTTATTACTTCCCAGGCATTATGCTTTATAGACAAGTACCTATTTCTTAATGACTGGATAAGCTGGGCCTTACAATCCACTTCAAGCCTGTTGTTCTATTTGTCCATGAGTGTACAGGCTGCTCTAGGCAAGAGAACATGAAACTACAAACCATTAAATGGTGATAATCTAAAAAACCTTGTGTAATTGTCTTACAGACATAAACTCAGAATAACATGCTATATACATCTTGCAGGTACTATGAAGACATGGCCCAAGCTGTATATATGTATGTGTTTGTATAAATATACATATGCATGCAATCATATATACATATGCGTGTATGTGTGTGTGTGTTAAGAGAAAGAGAAAGGAGAGATACCTAGCACAAGAACACATTTTGATAATTTAATTCACAGGCATAAAAAGGAAATGTGGACACTTAAGGGACTTTCACTTGAACGATATTGCTCCACAGTGAGGCCTTTGGGGAAATCTCTGCACACACTGCAAACACTGTTATGGTAGAAGGAAGCTTTCTTCTCCCTGTTACTATTAGAGAGTTTGTCACCTGTCTTTGAGGCTCTTGGCCCATATCTAAGTATGAGGAAAGAAACCTTAGCAGTCTTTGATAGGTAGAGGATAACATTGTAAACCCTAGAGCTGTGTTTTAAGAGGAAGTTAACACCAGCAAGAGGAAGGTTTACATGTTAAGACAAACAGATGAACCAGCTGAGTAAATGTGGGACTTGAAGGTTTCCCAATACTTTCCAGCTCCAAGAAGAATGGAATTAATTAACTGAGAGCTGAGACCACACAGTGTGGGAAGAGCAGGGGAACCAGAAGTGGCAAGGTCAAGGGAGTGAATGGAAAGGAGGCATGCTGCTGGACTCTGTTGAACAAATGGGAGAGTATATGTCTGTTTTTGTAATCTATTAGTTACGATACTCTTAGATACAACAAGGAAAGTCAAATTCAGATTTGTTGAAAGACATAGGAACTTTAGTGGCTACCATGAAAGGAGAGCCCCGTGGTAGATGGACATTAAGGCTGTACTGATTCCTGTGGCTCAAAATTATCAGTAAGCGCCATATTCATTTTCATGTCTTTGTCCTGCTCCTGCCTCCTATGGAACCAGTTTAATCCTAAAACCTGGATCTCCATCAGAGTCACAGAATACAAAGCATTTGTATGTTGTGCGGAGGAGGAGTAACTGTTCAAATAAAAACTGCAGAAGTCTCCAGGCCGGGAGGAAAGCAACTGTTTTTGTTGGAGAATCAATCACCTCCCCACACCACCTTCCACCTTCTCCCGCCACTGCCCCAATGGCTGTATCATCCTATGGAGATGCCATCTGCATATCCAATAGACAGAGTAAAACAAACAAACAAACTCCTAGGTGTAGATTACTTCCCACCTTTCCCAGTATTAAAGGTATTTTATAGAAATATGTGTGTATCTATCTTTTCCTGAAAGAGTAAAAAATAATTGCCAGTAATTGAAAGAAATCGGTGATCCTAAAATGTCAAAAATCACAAAAATTTAGGTAAAGTTTCAAGATAAATTGGTTCTTACTTCTCTTCTATTGTTTCCCCAATTTACATCCACATCACAAACACAAGAACAACTCAAACCTTTTCCTTTTGTCATCCTGCACCATGTCATGCCTTGGGTTATTTGACCACGTCACTTCCTCTGCCTCTTCTGCCTGGTAAGCCTTAACTCTGCCTTTATGACAGAATTCATGTACAGCCCCTTCACTGGAGCTTTTCTTTATTGCTTTCTCTTTGTGAACAGCAGATCCAGCTCTTTTGTACCATAAACGTCCCCTAAGAATAACTACATACTCCACAACATTGGTACTCTTTGTTTGCCTGTCCTACTCCCTAATGAGACTGTGAGCAATTTACACACAGGATTTGTGCCTTTCCTGTTCATCTTTTGGTGAGCTGTGCTGGCTTATGAAGCTGTTGTTCAGTGAACACACAACCGTTGATAGGTTTGACTTTCAGCAAAGTGGCAATACAGAACATGTAGGAGCTTTGTGATGGTGTACTAGTATCATTGTTATTATTATTATTATTCAATTTAAGAGAGGTTTTTCTCCTTGGTTAGGGCCTGAAAACCTATAGGGCAATATGATAAAAATAAATCTCTAGATAAATGATGTGATCTTTAATCTTGGGGATTCACACATCATGGCCCTGAAGCAAGCTAATGAATGTAATTCTTAAGTGCTAATATTTGTGGAGTGCTTTCTATATGCCAGGTGCCATGCTTAATGCTCCACATTCATCATTCCATTTGATCTTTACAAAAATCTCAGGAGATGGGTTCCATTATTATTGGTCTCATTTTATAGATGAGAATGCTAGGATTTGCAGAGAGTATATACATCATCCATGTCACACTATCTGTTCATTAGATGAGGCAGGATTTGAATTCAGGGCCCTCTAGCTATAATTAAGCCCTTCAGACCAGTTAAAGATTATGCTTTAAGGTGCTCTGTGTGCAAGGCAAAGCACTATATAATTTATTATAAAATATTCTTTAACTCTTAACCATAATCTTGCAAGGTAGAAATTATTGTTCTCATTTTAAAGGTGGGGAAACTGAGCTTTAAAGAAGATAACTAAATTTGCCTAAAAAGTATAATCAGTAATGTTAGTGCCACCCTTTGGCAGAAGTTTATTTAATTCCTGAATTCATGTACCTTTCAATTAAAACCCGGGAAAAATGAGTGCCAACTACATCCAAGAAATTGTTGATGGGAATGGGGGGTGAGCAGTCCAGGAAAGCTGAGGCCATTATGAGAAAATGTCTCTGCCTTGTGGGGACTTATAACACTGTCAAGATGGTAAAATCTAGTATTATAAAACAGGAATAGCATTTGAGGTCATCTATGAAAATAATGTGAAAAGTTAACTACAAATGAAAAATTTAAATAGCAAATCAGCGCAAGCCTAGAGATGTACCTCTGGATAGAAGGTGATTAATTCTCTAGTAAATTAGATGAATAATTATTGATATAGCCACTAGAGGGAGGGGGATTTGGGCTCCAAATTTGCTCACTGTCTTTGAAGAAGCTGCTCCTCTGAGCATCTGTAAGTTACCTCACTGCAATGTAATGTGATTGTCAATGTATTTATAGATCAACCCCATTAGACTGTAAGTTACATGAGGGCAGGTGGGGCCATGTATTGTATTTTTGTTCTCAGAATTTGACCTAATTTGTTGTACTTAGTAGGTATTCAGTACAAATTTATTGCATGAGTCTACCATCACTTCAACCAGGAAGGCATGGTCAGAAGAACCATCATACGGGAAGCAAGTTTTGAAGTGAGGAAACTTTTTTTTTTTTTTTGACAGTTTAAGATGGTATGGAAAGTCCCTTTAGGTGGATGAAATGGTGTGAGCCACTTGATGTTGTTGGGAGAGCATCACAGTGGGCGATCTCTATTCCTAGCATCTGCCTGGTCCACTGGTAGTGGGTGGCCATTGCTATCTGGAAATGGACCTGCAGAGAGGGCACAGGCACCAGGAGATATCAGAGTGGCATTATATAATTTGAGATATTTAGCCTTGATCTTGAAAGATCATGTGCTGCCCTGTTACCTCATATACTTGGCTCCTTTCCCTGGTTCATGAGGCCATTTGAAGACACTTAAAATGCCTATTTCATTCCTCACTGCATCTATGGCTTTGTATTGCCTTGTCATATTCAACCCTGATGCTGTGGCCTGCACGCATATAAGTCACAAGGATGCCTTCTGGCATTTATCAGGTGCAGGTTTCTTGGATCCATCCTGGATTCTGCCTCTTTCCTAAGAACAGAGTATGGCTCTGAAGTGGATGCTAACCTCAGACCAACCAGCCGAGTGGATGGAAAGGAGCCAAAAGAAAACCCCAGAAGATAGTCCAGAAAGAAGATGGAGTCTCTTATGTCTGTGTTCTTTACATCAAAATTTTCAGTTTCTTTGTACCTTGAAAAATTTGTAGTCCACTTTTTCTTGAACCTACATCCAAATACCTCTGTATTAGGGTGAGCAGGGTGGGAAAAAGGGGAGGGGATATACATTGGCAGAGAGATGATCTTTTCCTGGAGGTTGCAGTGTGTCACCAAGAAAGTCACTGCATTGCCAGTGAGACTCAAACAAAGTATATGTGAAATCACTTTCAAAAAATTCTATATGGAAAGTTATATGTTGTAATTAAGTGGTTTTATTGACGTAGAGTTTTACATTAACGGAGCATTCTTTTTTAAAAAAATAATATATCTAAATCTTTTTCTCAGTTAAGAACCATGCTTCTTGTTCTGGGGAAAACAAACCACTTTTATTTACAGAAGAAATAAATATACTTTTAAAAAATCCAGAAAATTGGAAATAGGCTAGCAGAGCTGCTAACCATGCATAAGATCACAATTGTGATTTTACAATACATCGTAATAAAAGGAGTAAATTACTTTCCATTTTCAGAGACATAAGTTTGTTTTTAGGCTTTCCCAAGTGGATTGATATACTTGTTTGAATGTGGTTTCCATTTACCTTTATATTAAAATAAATGGAAGTGAAAAGGTCAAGTTTATTCAGAAAATTGTTAGCTATCCTTGGGAAAAAATAATTCAGCATGTGTGATTTTAATCAATTTTCATTCATTGTTAAAGTTCACACAAAGTTTAACTTGATGTCCATGGGAAATAGAAGTGGTGACTGGTATATCAGGCACAACAAGTATACCAAATCTAAAGTCCTCTAGATAGTATGGTTAATAAAGTGTATTTGTCTGGTTCCATAAAATAGAAATGTTGAAACTAGAAGAGCTGCTGGGTTAATAGGAGCATTTTCAATTCTCAATATTCATTATTCTCAATGCCAAGAGGGAAAATTTGACTCAAACACAATGTTTGGGCTGTAAAAAGAGTAGTTACAGAGTGACTTGGGACCAGCTATGAAAGAAAGAACCCAGAAGTGGGTGATATGGGGAAATATATGCCCCAAAGAAAGGATTTGGGCCTTTTTCCTACTACCTCCCACAGAGCTGGGCTGTACCACATGGTTTTCCAAATTTTCATTTAGCTCCCTTTATGTGCTAGGGACCATCAGGGCAACAGGGCAAGGCTGGATGATGTTATGGTGTTATAAAGATTAAGAATAATGCAATGCTCAGAATGATGTATTTCAGAAAGGACTACATGCCCATAAATGCAATCTAGATAAAGATGGGATTAGGCACTGAAGCTGTAATTGTGCTGGTGATAGACATGCTGGCAATAGCAGTGGTGTTGGTGATAGACAATCAAAGATGTAAAGGATCCGTGTGGCCTGAAATAAGATGGATTAGGGGAGAAGGAAGGTCTTAGTCTGATAGTGAAGTAAGGAGAGGGATTGAACAGGCTGATTGAATGATCATTCCAGGCCTCAGTAGGGATGCAGAGATAGGGATGCTGTGTGATAGATGTGTGTAGATACTAGCCTATTCTGCTACAGCCAGTAGGAATGTAAGTTTTGACATATTTGATTGACAAATGCAAGTTGTACCAGACTACACAAACCAAATAGTTAATAGTTATCTCAAAAGAGGATGTTGACAGATTTCAACCATTTGCAGGGTCATTATGGCCCAACCTTTGGAAAATTACCATTGGTATCCCTCAATAATATTATTTTGCAATTTGGTTTTTAAACACTCTCTCTTCCTTTTAGGTAAGTGTGTACAGGTGCATATGATAGATTTCAAATGTAAAGTATACCTACAGGGTGAGAAATGTAATGGACAAAAAGGGGGGTTATGGACTGAATTGTATCCCCCGAATAATTTATATGTTGAAGCTCTAACCTCTGATATGATTGTATTTGGAGATAGGGTCTTTAAGGAGGTAATTAAGGTTAAATGAGGCTATAGTGGTGGAATCCTAATTCTATAGGACTGGTGTCCTTATAAGAAAAGGAAGAGAGAGTGCACATCCATAGGAAAGACTATCTGAGGACACAGTTAGAAGGTAGCCATCTACAAGACAATGAGGGAGCCCCTCCCCAAAACCAACCCTGCCGATGCCTTGCTCTTGGACTTCCAGCCTCCAGAATCTTGAAAAATGTAATTTATGCTGTTTAAGTCACCCAGTATGTGATATTATGTTATGGTAGCCTGAGCAGACTAGAACAAGGGGCCATGGTCAAATAATAATTCTACAATGGAAGAAAATCAAAAGGCAAATTGAGCTGGACCTCTTCATAGACCCAACTGGAGAGCCATGACTTTGTCAAGAGAATGGAGAAAATTCTTATCTTAATATGACATAATCTTTTATCCCGGTACCTTTTAAATAGCCTTGTTATACTGGATGCACTATAAATTTATCTTAAATTTATCACTTTTTGGGGAGGATGTTCTAAACTACATTTTTTCATAAGTTTATGAGAACAAAAGGAGTAGAATATATAGATAAGAATATATTCATAAGATATATATTATGTATATATACATAAGAATATGTATGTGTATATATTTGTTCCACCTTAACTTTTCCATGAATAATTTATAACTCATATCTGTCTTTATTTACTTTCCTTGATCACCATGTCTATTAGTTGCCAAAAGGAAATGGAAAACGCCAATATATCTTGTTATGTTTATACTGAGAATATTCTGTCAAACTTGTTGGAAATAATACAAGAAAAAACTAGAATATATGAAGTCGTACAGTATCAAGGATTTAATAACTATTGAATGTTTAAATGATAAAAATAAAAAGAGACCATGAGGACAAAAAAGGGAGAGGAGAGTATACCAGCTAGGATGCTATCAGTGGCAAGTGATAAAATATCCAATATAAGCAGACTTAAATAATACAAGGCTATATTGCCCTAATTACCAAGAAGATTGAAACTATGCTTTAGGTATGAGTTGATCATGGTGGCAATTCCTTATCTATATTATTTGCACAGGTCCATGTATCAGCTTCATCCTAAGGCTGGCTTCTCTCATGGTAGCAAAATGGCTCTATTGGTTCCAAGGGTTCATATGAATATTCCACACTGAGAGGAGGAGAGACTTTCATTGTTTAGTAGGTTTATGGAGTTATCTATGCTGCCCCCATGGGCCATTTTTCAACTTTGTGCAGACTAGCCTTCTAAAGAACCTAGCATATTTGAGGAGTATCTTAAATTACAGTGCAAGTTCTAAGTCAGCGAAAGAGCTGCCTGGCCATATCTTTTGATTCTAAAGTTGTGTAGGACAGAACCAGCACATTTTACAATTTGGTTTAGAATTATGCAAGCCTGTTGGGTGTATTATGGGGAGAGGTGTCCATGACGGGGCCTAACCTGGAAGGAGAGACAATAAGATCTTGTATTGGCACCCAGGTTGTTGAAATAAATGACCAAAACCTTGATTGCTTAAAATAACAGTAATTTACACTTTCACAGTTCTGGAAGCCAGAATTCAAAAATAAAGGTGTGAACAGGGTTGGTTTCTTCTGAAGACTCTAAAGGAGAATACATTCCATGCCTCTATCTTAGCTTATGGGTGATTTTGGTAACACTTGGCATTTTTTGACTTGCAGACACACCCCTGCAATTTCTGCCTTCATCTTCACATGGCCTTTCCCTCTAGGTCTCTGTGTCTTCTTTTATATCTCTTATAAGAACATTTCATTGGATTTAAAGCCCACTCTAAATCTAGAACCACATCATCTTGCAATCATTAACCTAATTATATCTGCAAAGACCCTATTGCAAAGTAATCTCACATTCACAGGTATTGAGGGGTTAGGAATTGGATCTATCTTGCAGTGTCCACTGTTCAACCCACTACAGATCTCTTGGAGAAAATTAGCATGAGTGAAGGTCCAGGCAGTGGAGGAGCAGAATTTCTAGGCACATCTTAATTCTGGCAAAAAGAAGAATGTCATTTGAAGCAGCATTCTCCCAAGGAGGGGGATGTGAACATATGTTGGAACTTCTCTTTGTAATTGTCTTCATCTAAGAAAATAAGGAATAAATAATTTTTCTAATATTGGGCATATAGATGGACACCATGGCCCTCCCTGGGTCTGTGGGTCATGCAGGTATATGTCAGGTACAAGAGGCATCCTGACTTTGGGAGGGGGATGCCACACAGATGTGGAGCTGACTGTCACACACTTTTTCATCCTTTTGTTTTCTGTGTTTCAGGATCCATTGCTGTTTACATGGGCCCATTAAATGGAGTTATGACTATTTTCTAGTTTATCTAAGTTGACCTTCACAAGATGAACAAGTACCTTTAAATATTGTTTCTGACTAAAGGCAATGCTAAGAATGCATTAGTAATAGAGAAAAAATAGGAAGAGCTGACACTTCTACACTTAAGCATGGACTCTTATCAGCCCAAGTAGGAGGTAAAATTATGGTAATCTGATCAGATATAAGAAGCAATTTGATAACCAAATTTCAAATTATTAGACAGCTAATATTTGTATTATGAATTTCTATCCACTGTCGTTAGTTGTTACCATCACTTAAGTCCATGATATGTATCGAGAAAGTAGTTATTAAATGTACATATTTGGGGAATGTGAACTTAAACATATTTGGGGAATGTGAACTTAAACATATTTTATTAATGGAGCAAAATTTTTAAACTTTGGAGGTTTAAATAACCGTGCATCACTTGGGGCTCAATAGCTCTACTTGAAAATCCCACTAAAAAGTGAGTCATGAGAGTATTGCTAGCCCTTTGGGTGACAAAAGAACAGAACCATAGGTTAGCAGAATTAGGTAGGTCAGAAATTAGGTGCCCAGCTTAATTTCTGTTCTGCTTAGCTGCTGTCTGTTCTTCTATCCAATGCCAATCAAGTGGAGCAATGGCCAGAGTAGTGGACCAACAGATTCTGCTCATATGTGGTAATTCACCATCTCCAGCCTCTTAAGCAGAATTCTATGCACCAGTGTCAGTTATGGAAAGGGGAACACTGTATACCAATTTCCAATCCCAGCGGGGGACTCTAAAACCTAACCAGTTTCTACAAAGGTTTCTAAGTGTGGAAGGAGGTTTTTCACAAACCCAGCTGCCAGAATTCTACAAGAGTTCTTGACTCTAGCAGGGACTCAAAGGGGACACAGCTGCTTCAGCAGTCATACCTCTACTACTTGCATTCTTAGCTCCAGTTTGGTAAGAAAGAACAATCATACGAGTCGGGCAAAGCAACTTTATTATTCAAGGATAGGCAGCTAAAACAAACAGAAGCCTAGAATCCATGCTGAGTCAGTTCCCTGAGTCTCAGGAAAGTTGCCCAGGGCAGGTGGAGCCTTATCTGTTCATGCCCACTTCATACTGCAGCTGAGGGACACCAAAAGCAATCCACTATGGGTTTTACACCCTGGTTGCCCCTGGGTTGCTGAGCACAAGCATTGCAGGACATCCTTTTCCAAGAGGGATGATAAAGCCTGGGCTATTCTAGGTGGTTTCTCCTTATGTCAGGACACTGTATCCTCAGCACATTCTACAGTTTTCCCAAAAACTACAGCAGAAGGGGGAAGAACTGGGTCAGCCAAGGCTATCTGGGGCCCTGCCTTCCTGCACACATTCTTCCCCTGTTCCCACCACCAGCACTTACTAATGGACACTATAGACAGAAAACTGAGCACCTTGGTCTGGAAGGAGACAGTGCTCCAGAGGAACATTTTGTAGTTTGGTTGCAACTGTGGCTCAGGTGTACATCATTGTGGTAAAAGAAGGGAGGAAAGAAAAGCAAGAAAATAGAAAAGGAAGAACATGAAGCTAATGTTGGGTGTCAGAAAAGTCCTAACAGCATTCCTTTAACTCGTTTACTCTTTTTTGTTTGTTTTTGTTTTTTGTTTTTTGTTTTTTTGAGATGGAGTCTCACTCTGTTGCCCAGGCTAGGGTACAGTGGCACAATCTTGTCTCATTGCAACCTCTGCCTCCCGGGTTCAAGCAATTCTCCTGCCTCAGCCTTCCGAACAGCTGGGACTACAGGCACACTCCACCTTACCCAGCTAATTTTGTAGTTTTTAGTAGAGACAGTGTTTCACTATGTAAACCAGGCTGGTCTGGAACTCCTGGCCTCAAGGGACCTGCCCGCCTCTGCCTCCCAAAGTGCTGGGATTTCAGGCTTGAGCCACAGCGCCCAGCCCCATTGTTTACTCTTTCACTGCTCTACCTCTTATCACAGGAAGCTGGCCCTTCAAGCCAATTCCCAGGCTCCTATGTCAGCTGCTTGCATTTGACCAAAGGGAGGCATTGGCAGGAGATTGGAGGGAAGAAAGACAGGAGGAGCCTGGGTACTTTCTTCCCCTCTCTGAGTCTTAGGTGGCAGCTCAACAGTGCTACATGTCTAATGTGATCTACCTATTGACATCCAGGTTCATTTTGATTTCATTGGCCTCTTTCCTCTCTCTCTCCAGCCTAGGTGTGGAAGCAGCCTTCTGCTATTTCTGATCTCTAAGTGACTTCCCTGACTCATTTTTGGCTTGTCAACTTCTTAATTCCCTGTGTAAAAAATGCCCTTAAATTTCCTTTATTTAAATACAAGAACTAATTTCTATTTTCCTGGTTGGACACCAACATATCCTTTAAGGTAGAAGTAGATAGGTGAACATCATTCAAATTTTATATTTTATTACTTAATTGCATGGTGTTTTCCATTTGCCTATGATTTTATTTTTTAGCTAAGACATGTTCTATACCTTTTTCCCTTTTGCCTTATGAAACTGCCAAGAACTAATTTCATTTTTGATGTCCTGAAGGGATATTATTAGAAAAGGGATGAAGCTGATTGATAAAGCAAAAATACAGATTTATAATTGGTGAATTGCAGATAGATCTATATGATGGGAATACATTCTAATAAGATTTTTTTTCTCTCATTTCCTCCTTGCAGACGGATCCCTGAAAGCCTATTATCTTTAATATAAAATTCTTATTTATTATCTTTTAAAGGTTTGGAAGGATGAGAGCTTTAAGGGGAAATTGAGTAGAGAATGAGATTAGGAAAGGATTTCATGCAGAGAAAGAAAGATATATAATGCAAGCCATACTATGGTCTTTGCATATGCAAACAAAGCATCTGACCTACTTTCAGGAGGCCACACTCTTTTGAGCTTTTCCAGTAATTCATTCTCTCTTCCCGCCAACTCTACCCTGTTAGAATGCAAATAGTTAGGACTGTAATGTGGGGCATGATATAGAATAGATGTTGACAAACTACTAAGGCCTGTGGGCCAAATCTAGCTCAGAGTCTGTTTTTGTAAATGAAGTTTCATTAGCACATACATATGCTTATTCATGTGCTTATTGCCTACAGCTGCTTACGTGCCACAAAGGCAGATTTGAGTAGTTGCAATAGAGACAATGAACCTGCAATGCTGAAGATATTTACTACGGAGATCTTTATGAAAAAGTTTGCTAATCCCTGCTATAGAATAAGTTGCTTGCTTTTAAGAGGATTACTTTGATCTTTTTGCTTTTCAGGTGAAACATTTCTGGTGCACCTACTGTGTGCCAAGTCCTGGCTAGATGCTTTGTAGAATAAAAGCACAGGTCGGGCACAGTGGCTCATGCCTGTAATCCCAGCAATTTGGGAAGCCAAGGTGGGTGGATCACTTGAGGTCAGGAATTTGAGACCAGCCTGGCCAACATGGCAAAACCCCACCTCTACTAAAAATACAAAAATTAGCTGGGTGTGGTGGCACATGCCTGTAGTCCCAGCTACTTGGGAGGCTGAGACAGAAGAATCCCATGAACCCAGGAGACGGAGGTTGCAGACAGTTGAGATCATGACACTGCCCTCCAGCCTGGGCAACAGAGCAAGTCTCCGTCTAAAAAAATAAAAAAATTAAAAGCACAGATATGAAATGCAATTAAATTTTTCATGTAATAGGATAAGAATGACACCTGCAAATTTAGTTTAGACAAGGGAATAACATGGATGCTTAGAAGATACAGACAAGGGTTGTTCCAGACGACAAAGAAACTGCTTTCGACTAAGATAGAGAACACAACAGCGGGGGTTAGGATTTTACTTTCTTTTCAAACCAGGAAAGACAAAAGAATGCCATTCTCCAGTGTGTATGGAGGAAACAAAAACTGAACACAGTTATTTGTGCTTTAAGTTCAGCCTGTTGGACTTTATATACTTTCAAGGAAAGCAGGGCAAAAAAAAAAAAAAAACAAAAGATTAAGGTCAGGAAAAAGGCAGTTTTTGGATGATCATCAATTCATATCAATTCATTTATCCATTTACCCATCAATATTTGAGTGCCCTCTCTTCCAGGCATGGTATGACATGCTGGGCATAGACAATAATTGTGGCAGAGGAGGTTCCTGCCCCCAGAAAACTTTTATTCTGGTGGGTGGCACAGGGTGTGAATAGATATAATACATACTTCCAGCTCAGCAGACTAACAAGGATTTTTATCTGAATTCAGAAGAAGATTTAAGAGGATCTTTAAATAAAAGTGCAAGGAGAATGTGTTGAAGATTCAGGAGAGTGGAGAGTTTGAGAAAATGGGTTCAGGATCCAGATGCCTGGGTTACATTGGGTGGCCCTTTAGGGATTACAACTCCCCTTTTTGGGAAGTCACTGAGTACCTGTGTGTTTCAGGTTCCTCATCTTTAAACTGGGATGATAATAGAATGTACTCATAAGACTGTTGTAAGCATTAAATGAGGCTGTGTCTGCAAAATGCTTAAAGTAGTCGGTGCTTGGCACATAGTAGGAGCTATAATGTTTACTAATAGAAGAACCAACCTGATCCTTTGTTTTTACTCTGAGACTGTCCACATTTTAATTATTTTTTTCTTTTGTGATAGTTCCAATAGGGTAAGTGAACAAGTCTAAGAAGAGAGAACTGATTTGCTCTTTATTTATATTTTAAATGAAAGTACTTGAGGGTCATAAAATGAAGCTAGCAAGAAGTTATAATCTAATTAGCATGCCATTGTTTATCTACTTCATCTGGAATAATTAACTTCATGTATACAAGACTTTTGCTTCCAAAGATCTCAAAATATTTTCTTTGAAAAATGCAATTTTCCACTGAAATATGTAGAATAGAAAGTCAAATTATAATAATTATCATCATCAAATATTTCTAAAATGGTTATGACATACCAGTCACAGAAAGTGGTCTTACACATTCTGGCTGGGCACGGTGGCTCACAACTGTAATCCCAGCACTATGGGAGGCCAAGGTGGGTGGATCACCTGAGGTCAGGAGTTTGAGAACAGCCTAGCCAACATGGTGAAACCCTGTCGCTACTAAAAATACAAAAATCAGCTGGGCGTGGTGGTGCGCGCCTGTAATCCCAGCTACTCGGGAGTCCAAGGCATGAGAATCGCTTGAACTCAGGAGGTGGAGGTTGCAGTGAGCCGAGATCATGCCACTGCACTCCAGCCTGGGTGACACAGTGAGACTCTGTCTCAAAAAAATAAAATAAAATAAAGTAGTCTTATATATTCATTAACTCTTTTCCTTAATTATAGAAATCCATAAAGCTGATATTTTATCCCTGTTTTTCAAATGAGAAAGCTCAGATGGGCAAATAGCTCAGATTCTATTCCTAAATCACACTAGACATGAGGTAGGACTCCTTCCCAGGGCTACCTGACTCCAAAGTGTGTGGTCTTTCTTCTCTCTTATGTGATATGGTCTCAAGGACACACTGAATGGTTGACATTTAGAACACCTACTACATCTTCTTTCAAAAAGAAAGCATTAGTAGGTAAAATTGTAAAATGTATCTATCATTTTATCAATCATAAAAGCATTACATATTTATTATAGAAATTTTGAAAAGTTTAGAATACTGTGAAATAGATATATATCAGCCATTACCCTAGCCACTAGAAATATACATTTTAATTATTTTATGTATTTTCAAAATTTCTTTTTATACACATACATACACTTCTAAATGGTTTCCTACTACATTATATGGTAAGTCAGACTTTTAATTTAACATGCCATTTAGAGTTGTATAATGTTATTTCAAAATCTACATATAATATTTGTATGGCTATAGTACAATAACACTTAAGCAGATACCTTGAGTGCTTCTAAGTTTTTACAATTATAAATAATTTTGTAATAAAATTCTTTTTTTTATTTTTGAGTTTTGCTCTTGTTGCCCAGGCTGGAGTGCAATGGTGTGATCTCAGCTCACTGCATCCTCTGCCTCCTGGGTTCAAGCGATTCTCCTGCCTCAGCCTCCTGAGTAGCTGGGATTACAGGTGTCCACCACCACGCCTGGCTAATTTTTTGTATTTTTAGTAGAGATGGGGTTTCACCAGGTTGGTCAGGCTGGTTTCAAATTTCTGACCTCAGGTGATCCACCCCCTTCAGCCTCCCAAAGTGCTGGGATTACAGACATGAGCCACCGCACCCAGCCTAATTTTGTAATAAAATTCTGATGCAGTCTTTCAGTATTTTATTATTTCCTTAAAATAAAATGACTAGGTTAAAGGGTAAAATTATTTTAAAATTGCTGATATGTATAGACAGATTGTTCTCCAGAAAGAATACAACTAAGTCAATGTCAACTTAGCTAAAGCCCTAACTGAAAATAAAAACATCTGTATACTTTCCTCACTTAACCATTAGGCACCTTACTAATTTTCAGGTTATATTTGGCACTGAACTGAACAATACAAAAATATTTTGAGCAGCATGTCACTCACCTTCTAACTTTCAATGATATATGATCCAAGATAAAAATCATTCAATCTATGATTCCCACACTCAAGAAATGTTTGCTTGCCCATCATTTTCAAAAAGAAAAATAATAAGGATGGGTGCTAAAAGTAAAAATTTGGCCGGGAACAGTGGCTCACGCCTGTAATCCCAACCCTTAGGGAGGCAGAGGCGGGCGGATCACCTAAGGAGTTGAGACCAGCCTGGCCAACATGGTGAACCCTTGTCTCTACTAATAATACAAAAATAGCCGGGCGTGGTAGCACATGCCTGTAATCCCAGGTACTCGGGAAGCTGAGGTGGGAGAATCTCGAACTCAGGAGGCGGAGGTTGCAGTGAGCTGAGATCGCGCCACTGCACTCCAGCCTGGGCAACAGAGAGAATCCGTCTCAAAAAAAAAAAAAAAAAAAAAAAAGAAAATGAAATAATAAATAAATAATAAAAGTAAAAATTTTAGACTTTGCATGTGTTCCTGAGTGGATTTGTGTGTGTGTGTGTGCTCGTACGCTCGCACGTGTGTGTGCGCGTGCTTGCGCGCGTGTGTGTGTGTGTGTTGGGAAGGTTGAGGTGTAGTGATGTGGAGTATTCTCGGGAGTTTCCTAAAGTCATGAAATCTATGAACATGACAAGCATGCTGGGTATAAAGGCATCTCCAGCAACATAGTGGCAGCCAAAGTTTTTTATAGGAAAAATAATCTGCTTCCCAAAAAGTAGAAATTAATTTCAAAGCAATATTTTATAATTCTACACTTTATTAAATTAATACTTATACCTTGGAAATAGATAATCAAGTTCTGAACCATGTAGCACTGAAACACTAGTGAGAGCTGATGATGTCAGAGGAGGGTCTTTGCCTTCTGTGACAACAAAAGCAGGAACAAAGAGAAGCAAAGACAGAAGAGTGAGTGATTCAGTCACATTGATGGCTCTAAACAGAGAAAAGCCTAAACAACACTCTAAGGAAGGAAGTGAGGATGAGCTTTCTTGGTCCAAAAACCTGGTCTGGCTCCTTGAAAGTTCTTGAACCAAGTTCTAGTTTCTGAAAAGCTCATGGCATATTTAGGGTTTGGTTATATTTCTGAGGCTATTTGTAAGGTTCTCTCTGGGTTTCTTTGAGACCTAGATTATGGTAAATCTCCATTACTTGACACAATCTGTGTAAGTCTATGATTTTTTTTTTGTTATAAAAATAAACTAATACAGCAAAATGATTTCTGAGGGTTCTGAAGTATCAGACTTTTCCACATCATGTGATATTAGATCATAAGGAAGACTGGACAAAGAAACAAAGAAAGAAATAAAATAACAGCCACTGAGAATGAAAAAGAGAAAAACATTGATCCTGTTTCATAATGGGGTTGCTGTCCCCCTAGAAAGACAAAAGTCACTTGAAAGAATCCTTTTCAAGTTAAAATCATGAGTGTATTAATATTATGGTACATTTCCTAGCCTCTACCTATCTGAGCTCCTGAGAACCATATAGAGATTTGACAGCAGAAACAAAAAATTACAGGACCATAAATCTTTCTGTTATCTGTGAGCATCCTCTGTGAAAGGATGACAAGAGGCCCTGATCCCACTTGAAATTAAGACAGTAATTGAGCACCAAAATAAAGGTAACAATTGGGAAGAAAATGTCCTCTAGTGGAAAATTCTCGTTAATTCAATTTGTATTGATATAAATAATGTTCCTCAACTTTCTTTTGAATGATATATAATCTTTTAATGGCCAGGTTGTCAGTGGATGGAAAACTAATGCTTTATTCATTGAAGAGGTTCAAATAAGCAAGGATCATCCTCCATAGTTGAAAATGAAAAAAAAATCAACATTGATGTGTTTAAGACACTCTTTCCCACATTTTTTGAAATAACTTTGAATATCTCATAAAAGACAAATATTTTATTCTAGGAAAAAATTGTAAGACCTTTTACTACAAATAATCTGAAAAATATTAAGCCTAGATACCACTATCTGCCTACTGAACCTCCCTGAAATAAAAAAAAAGTACATGTTGAAAATGAAAGATTATTATTAGAATAAAGCTACTGTTAATCAGAATGCAGCTAATCAGAATTTTTAGTTAATTTGAGAAATTAGTTTGTTCCAGTACAAAAAAGCAGGGTACACAGTCACACAGAGACACACACGTCCAGACATCACCTCCCACACACAAAAAGATATGACTGGTATATTGATTAATGGATGACTATTAATATATAACTAAATATTTATATATATCACTAAATAATATACAAAATGAATTAAAGTACTTTGTCTTATGATATGATCAAGGACATAATAAATATGAGCGAGTGAGCAAAATTAAAAAACAACTCAAGATGCTACCAGATTACTAAATAAGCAGTGTCAATACCTGGTTTTTATACTGGACTTGAAACACATCAAAAATAGTGTGCTAATATTAGCAAAATTCCTAAAGGAAATGATTGTCTTTTTTTAAAAAAAAAAAGCACTTAAGACTTTTAGAAAATCAATCAATCAGCTGGCTTCCCAAATATTTAGGAAAATAAATTTAAAGTGAAGACATGAATGCTAGGAAATATAAGAAAGAAAATTTAAAAGGAAAATTAAGAAATTTTAAAAAATGAAATAAATTAGAATTACAGCTAGCCTGCTTAAAATTGCATACCGAAATGTTTGATATAAGAACTAAGTTTTTGGTCATGTATGACTTGGTGGAAGTTTAATGCCTTTAATATAAACAGCAAACACTATTCCATGTGAAGACGTAAACTAAAACACATCCTATGTCAACCACATATTGGGTTGTCTCTTTCTTACTCTTCTACATCTAAATCCCAAAACAATAATGTAATAACCTATAGTATCTTTTTTATCCAATAGAACTTTATTCATATACCAAACTGTACACAGGAAACTGGGCTTGGTAAAATACTTTATGTAGGACAAGAAGCAAAGTAGACCACAACTCAGTTATACAGCAGTTTCACCTAATTGGGCAGTCCTTCTTTGGGTGTTCTAAGCAACATCTTGCTGTATACAAATAAAACTATGATCTTGATTATGTCCTTAACTGGTTGATCTTCCTTGTTCGAAAGATAAAGTAGATAATTTGTAAGATCTCTAAAAATCATAGTATTTTAGAAGTGTAAGATTGATCTTCCGTGTTCAAAAGAGAATGGGTTAAAGTGGATAGTTTATAAAGTCTCTAAAAATCATAGTATTTTAGAAGTGTAAGGTTGATCTTCCCTGTTCAAAAGAGAATGGGTTAAAGTGGATAGTTTATAAAGTCTCTAAAAATCATAGTATTTTAGAAGTGTAAGGATCCACTATTTGAGGAAGGGTAACCAGTTATTAGCATCATTAACTGCATTTTATACTTAACTGAATATATTGAAGGCAGTTGCCTACAATGGCACAACTATCACATTTCTTCAAATATAAGACGTACACAGATTTAAAACAAAGAAACAAAACTGCCACTTGAGAAGCAGAGAAGACTTGTTACAGAGCCAGTGCTGCCTGTGCCTTTGGAAGTAAGCCTTGCACAGAGGGTTCATTCAATCATCAATGCAGTTAATTTTCCTGGCAGAACCACAGTTATATCTTAACTTAAAATTGTAATGGAAATGGAAATGTACATTCCCGTTAAGATTTCTTCAAAAACTTCCATTAGGAGACGACTTTGCAATAAAAGGTGATTGCGTATGGAGAAGACAGCATGCCACATGCCAGGCAAAACAAGGGCCATAGAAAGTGTCAGATCCTTCAGAGTAGGTCTGCGAATTCTCAGAGACTGTTTTGTGATTGATCTATGTGTCACAAAAGACTCTCACTTAGACACAGAGCATCTATTTGTCAAAAGCATTTTGCTGGTATACCAGAAAAGCTATTTAACTTAATTTTTAGAAATATATAATCAAATCAAAGAAAGACAAAAGAAAGTAAAAGTTTTACCAACTAGGAAATGAAGAGGAAACCCTGAAACTGTTCAATACAACATTACTTTTAAAGCAGTTGAAAAGGTAAAGATTTATAATTTAAGAGACTCAAAAACAGCTTGGCCCTGTAAACCTTTAATGTATAAGATTTGCTGGATTATATTCTTGGAGAATTTTTAGATACTTGATGTTGCTACAGAAAATAAAAATAGTAGCCATGTAATGAATGCCATAATCAGCTAAAGAAACAGTTCTTTTACCCACCACTACCTCCCCTCTCCTGATGCTATTATTAAATCGATGGTGAGTTTTACATATAATAGTAACTTAGGATTAGAGAAAACAGTAATTGATGATAAAGCTGGAACTAGAAATTCAGGGCTTCAAATTTCACATCCAGTGAACTGCTAAAGACTTTTATAACTACTCTGTATTTGCAAAGAATCTTATATACATGTCTCACACCTCTGATGAGACATATTGTAAGAAACCATTCCTATTTTTTTAACAAACTTTTGATATTTGCTTAGTTGTATTTATTACTATTCTGATACATAGAGCTAGAATTGGAGAAATTATCTCTTTCCATGTTTCTGGAAAGGTTTGCACCATCTCAGAATAGTTTGTTATCTAAAATAATAAAAAAAAAACAAACAGGGACTCCACAGTTTAACATAAAAATGAAAGTTAGTGGTTTTCAGATATTACATCTTTCTCTATAATAGCTATCATTACCTTTTGATTTCCCTTTGTCATTTGTGTAATATATATCTCCAGTCCTACAGCATTCAATATGATAGCAACTAGCCATATGTGGCTGTATAAATTTAAATAATTGAAAGTAAAAATTTAATTCTAGCTAAGCCAGGAGAATCGCTTGATCCTGGGAGGTGGAGGTTGCAGTGAGCCGAGATCACGCCACTGCACTCCAGCCTGGGTGACAGTGAGAGACTCTGTTTCAAAAAAAAAAAAAAAAAAAAAAATTTAGTTCCTCAGCTGTGCTAGCTGCACTTTCAGTCCCTAGTAGTCACATGTGGCTGGAGGCTATTGTATTGGATAGATATAGATTGTTTCCATCATCACAGATAGTTAGTTCTATGGTACTCTTTTTTGACATAAGAACCAATGTTTTTGGTCACAGGTAACTTGGTAAAAGAAGTTTGACACCTTTAGTAGCAGTAAACAGTGCCACAGTTTCGTTAAACAAATCTGTTCAAGGATTCTTGGATGCTATTTAAAATGAATGTTAAGGAAAATGACCTGCCTCAGGTTGTAATCAGTAGATGTAGATACATGTATGCTAAATTTGTAAGATGAGCTAGTCATAGAATTGTACAGCTGTAAAGATCCTAGGAGGTAACTTAATTCAACTTGTCTTATTTTATTGTTGTGGAAACTGAGGTGCAGAGAGGCTAAATGTTCTTTGTAATGTCACAGGGGATTTTGTGACAAAGTTTAATCATCAGCATTGGTAGTGACACACATTCTCAAATGTTGAAATAAAAAAAAACAAAATTAATTCTTGCACTGAAACCATGCAGTGTTCCCATCTGAGCAGATCAAGCCTGGCCTATATGCCTCAAAGAGACCAAATTCAAAGTTCTAATCTGAGATTGGTTGCTTTATTATTTTCATTTGGTTGTTCTTACTATTCCCATGTTTGCCTGATTCAACTAGGAATATCCTGTAAATGTGCCATAAAATACTTTACTTAGCTTTAGCAAAACATTTGACTTTTGTGAGGTTTCTATTTAGCTACACCTGTGGCTGGTTGAGGGCTGAGCATCTACAGAGTAAAAGATTATTAAATCTACTAAGTTCCAGCCTAGGCGCTCCTTCTTCATTTTTCCTCATTTGGCTTGATACTGAGGTGTCAGGAAGTTTTACACTCAAGTCTCACCTTGACATTTACTAGCATTGTCACCTTGCACAACATGAGACATATCCATTGCTACCTGCCCACCCACCCCCATTTCTGTGGCAAGTTGCTCTGCCCTTGCTCCTGCAGAAGTAGTGTTCATGTCCACTGCTTCTCCACCTTCTCTAACCAGGACCAAAGTGGTTTGCATGCAGGTAGATGCTGGATCCACAGACAGCTGATCCATAAGTGGGCCTTTAATGTAGGGCATCCATGGCCTGGTTCACAAGAATGAGCCAGGTAGACAGTATTTTGAAATTTGCAACTAAGATGTTGTAGGGGCCAATTTCCCCTTTGTCTTTTGAAGGGTCACTGAAAATCAAATGACAAAAGACATATTAATGGGATAAAAGGCATATAAGTTTGATAATTTGAATGGGAAGAAAAATCACAGAGTGATTATCCCGCCACACAATGGGGTATAAATGGTTATATATTCTTCTTCTTAGGGAAAGGAGATGAAGAAGTGAAGATCATTTAAAGGTGTTAGCAAATGATTTTTAGGAGCATTCAATGGCAATGGGCTTGAAGAACACACAGTGGCCTAGGATAAAGTCTATTGGGCCTGCAGAGCAGACAATTGTTTGTGACAAAAGTCTGTCAGGTGTGTTGACAGACTTCAGTCATTCTTCCTGCGATTTGAGTTCGGTTAATGAAAACTCAGAGAAGAAACCCAGAGTAATTGTGGGTTTTTTTGTTGTTTGTTTTTGTTTTGTTTTGTTTTGTTTTTGGTAGGTTCAGACTTTACACAGATAAGGGAACTTTGGAGAACAGCTTCATTCAGTGCTTTAGGAGAGGCAGAGGATTGAGAGACAGAGGAGGTGGGGAAGATCAGAGAGAACTTGCAAAAATTCTGAAAATTTTGAATGAGGCCCAGTTCTAGTTTGTCAGAAGTTTGGCTTTCTGATGAATTTCTATTGAGTTTCCATGAGCTCTAGATCTCTTTAATATATTTTTGTCTTTTTAGTTAGATAACCTATTAATTTTCTGTAATTTGCAAATTAAACATACATATTGAAACAAGAGCTAGTAGTGACAATCTTAATAGTTTACTGCCAAGGTTAAAGGATAAAATAAAGATGTCATCTCCCAGAAATCTGGCAATACTTCTTAAGGTCTTCAGTTACATTTGGAAAGAATGAAGCTAAATAAAACATATTTTCCTAAAATTATTGGAAACAAAAAAATATTTAGAGTTAAGATAAATATTTGAGTTTTCTGAAATGCTGAATTTGTCTTCTACAATTTCCACCACACATTTAAAAAAATGCTCAGAGAACATGAGCCTGTGAAAAGAACAATTGTCTAAGTACCAGGAAACCTGGGTGTTAGATCCACTTCTGTAGTAGAAATGACTAGTGCTCACCCATATCTGGTTATTCTCTACTTTCTGGACACATGAAATATGCATTTCTCAGACCCTTAATAAGGACCATATTACACTTCTGGCTGGTAGACTGTGAGCAGAATTTATACATGTCGTTTTTGAGCTGCAGCTGTGACTGGCCTGGCAACCCATTCACATTCTCCACCTGTCACAGTGATTCTGAAAGGTACAGGTAGAGATGATGAAGCTGCAAGATGGAGAATGCAAAGCTGCATAAAGTCATGTCTTGGAAAAGAGCTGCCCTAGAAAACTACCCAAATTGCAGCAGACTTTGCATTAACAAGAAACACTTTTGAGGGCTAAGTTCCTGTGTATTACAGTTTATATGTTACACAGCGTAACGTATCCCACCCCGACTAGGTAGATTTCCAGTGCCTAGATAAAGAAGTCACTGCTTTTCCCTATGCTCTGACTTCTTCATGCATCTAAATGAAGAAATTGGACTTCATTGCCTCCAATGACTCTTTTAGGGTATGCATTCATTCTATAATTCTTCTCTGATGCCTGCCCTACTTACTTTGCAGATTTGCTGAGAGGGTGCTTTGAAACACCCATTGCATGGGCCTTCCCATTGCATCCTTATAAACAAAAGATTTTGTCAAAATTGACCACTTCCAAAAGACATCTTGCTATTTCTGAATTAAGCATTTGGAGTGACGTCAATTTTAATTTTTAATTTGGCTATGTGCAAATCTTTATCCTTTTTGGTGGGAAAATTTGAATAGACTTTTCTCTTTGTTTTGCCAGTATTCAAAAGCACAATTTTGAGAGTGCAAAGAAGCATAATTGACTTAGCAAGTCTGTTAGCTCTGCTCTCATTCTTCTTGACCTGCTTCTCTTCATCACCCAATTGTGAATCTTACCTCTTGGTCCTTAGCTAGTATCCTGATTCTACAGATCAGCCCTGCCCAAAAGTGCCTGCTGATAGTCACTGCCATGACTTGCAGGCATGCTTCTGTAATAATGCACACATATAGTCTTGATAGAAAAGAATCTGCTAGATCCTTCACACTCAGTATCACATGATGATTCCAGAGACAGACTGAAGATCAAAATATTACCTTGGAAATCACAGGTTAGAAAATAATAGCTAATTGGTGAGAATATTTAATGATTTGCATCCAGACAACTTAAGACTCTAGTTCTGAATCTGCCACTTCCTATCTGGGCAACTTTTGGCAAGTTACTTAATTCTGTAAACTTCAGCTCTCTTCTTTGTAGTATGAATTAATAGCAAGTACATTATAGTGCAGTTGAGAAAATAAGACAGCTTATGTAAAGGACCCAGAATAATGCTTAGCTCCATAACTAGCTACAAATGCCAGTTTTCTCATTTATCTTATATGAGGGAGGTAAGGGAAGATTATAGATGTTACTAACCAAAGGGAAAGGCCTGGATAGAGGGAATTATAGAAGTAAAGCTATCATAAAGACTCTGAATATGGAGAGGAGAAACCAAGAAGAAAATGTATAATTCTCTTCTAAATAAAAATTTAATAAAAAAATTAAATAAAAATTTAAATTCATATAAATTATCTATTTATAATTTTGCCCTAAACTAGCACCACACTATTTTTATCAAGAATGATTATTAAAATTTCTTCCATTGGCCTCATGCTTTTTACAGATTTTTCCCAGTTGAGTTTCAGGTAGAGCAGATCTGAGGAATAGAGATGGAAAATATCATTCTTTTTTTAAAGAGGAGTTCTAGAGAATCTAAAGATTTTTTTGATTGTTCAATAGTTAGTATCCAAACCATTAGAAAAACTCAGGTCTTAAAACAACTAGCCAATAGACTATTCCCACCTATAAAGCCTTCTTTTCACTAGGTATGGTGGTGTGTTGGTCATCAGGTACACAGATTAACAAGACAATTCCTGCCCTCAAGGGGATGAAAACTGGATAAGAAAAAAAATTTTTTTCAGTCCAGCTTGTTAAATACTATATTGGAGATAAGCAAAGTTGTCAGTGGAACTCAGACATGGGGCACTTAAGCTATCAAGGATGGAAGTGCTCCTGTGCACATTCGTGAGATGGAGGTGGGAAGTCAGACAAGTTGTTCTGGCAGAGACATTCCCTAGCTCTGTCCAACTAGTTTAGTATTAGCTGGCTTCTCACATTTGGGTGAGGTTTATGATCATCAAACTTCCTAGCCCCCATTAGGAAAGGTATGAACAATCAGTCTGTGCTTCTAAGCTTGATTCCTTTGGACTTCAAGTGTTTTCAGTTTCATGAGAACTTTGTTAAAATGCAAATTCCTCATGAATGTTTAGCCTTATCAGTCAGCACCATATTGGGAATGAATAAGCATTGCGGGATGTTTAAAGGAAGGGAGTTAAGAGAGAGGCTCAAGCAAGGAGATGATGGTAATTGGAAGGATGTACGACAGTTCCAAAGACAAACTATATTAACTTCTCTTTGTGGACCAAGGTTAGGCAAGACTTCTGTCGACCAGTTCAGGGAATCTTTGGCTCAGTTCAACCCTAACTTCTCTATAATAAAAAGTAAGAAAAGTAAAGAGTTCATTAGCTCAGAGCAAGTTAATCAGAAAGGATTAAAGCACATCAATCTATTTTCATGTTTGATAGCAGCCTTCACTGAGGCTTGTGGGACAATGATCAGGTCCTTATTGAGCCCAGCAGAGAAGGAGGACCCAATCTTGCTTTATTTCTCCCCCTACCCTCTTTAGTGTTTTTTTTCTTAAATTGCCCTTTCTTTTGTTCAGTTCTTCATCTTCTTTGACAAGGAATTAAAAAACTCTCAGAAATTTTAATAAATGATTTACAGTAAATATTTATGACTTAATATGTCATGTCTAAATAAATAAATTATTAATCACTAAATCAACACAACAATAATGTTAGTAATTGAATGTTGGAAGTCATAGACTTCAGCCTATAGGTAAATCTCCCCTCTGCACACCCATGTAAAAGTATAGGCCCAACAAAAGTAATGAAACTGGGCATTATAATAGGATCTTGGCCATGAGACATGAGGAAAAGAAAATATATTTTTTACATGGGTTGACGGATGTTTCTATTTATACCAAGTCAGTGATGTTGGAAAGCCAAATGAGAAAAGAAAAGAAAGTTTTTATCTAAGAAATGTGAGCCCCTTTAAATTATCAGACCCAGAGCGGCATTAAAATGTGGCAACAGTCACATCTTACTTCCTCTCTATGCTAAACGATTACCTATTGAAGCCACTTGCTCCATAGCCTCTAGATTAACTGATGCCAAGTAGCCATAAAATGCCACATACTGGACACCGTAACTTATAACCTATAGTTCAATAATGTATAATCAATCACTAATCAATGTTATTGCTGTATTGTTCAATAGACCGTCAGGATGGCTAAATAGTATAAAGGAGAGCTTTATTGGCAATATCAGTTTGCAAACCAGGAAGAGACAGTCTCTGGCATGTACCTAAAGTGCTCTCTCTTCAAAGAGGTAAAAGGCATGTTGATTTTTATACCTCACAGGGTCTGTATTACACAATAGACTCATACATACTCAGCAGGTTTGGGGGGTATGAGGAGAGTCAAGCACATGCACAAGGGGTAAGCATATATGTAACATACTTCCCATGTTCACTTTGAGGTAGAGTTTTAGCATTAAAACAAGGTGGAATTTGGCTCTTTACGTCAAAGGTGAACTTTAAGGCACAAAGACAGTCTGTGTGCAGCCTCTAAAAGCTGACTGAAGCTGGATTAAATTCTGGAGTTGCTTGAGAGGAAAGAATGTTTGTAAGGCCACTCCCCTGTCCAATCAGAGTTGTAGTGATCTGGGTTATAAATAAGAGATAGAAAGGGAGTAACAATTTGCCTGATAGCTCCTATTGTTAGGAAGTTTAGCAAGAGTGTGGGGTTTTTTTGTTTGAAGCTGTAGGAATTTAGGAAGTTGCCATGCCAGCTGAGCTCTGAATTCTGGGCCCATAGATAATATTTATTTTCTTAACCTTGGGGTCTGTCTTAGTTGGTAAAGAAGCATCTATTTTGGTTTCTCAGATCACATTTGTAAACCAACAAAAATTCCTGTCAAACAACTTTGTATCAGCCCACTCTTTTTTTCCCTTTTACCTTTGAAAACCTGCTTGTAACAAGCCAAATGCAGCATTTCCCAGGGCAACTTAGAAATGTGTCCCAGCCATTGTCCTCACTTTGGCTCAAGTCAACTCTTCCATTAAAATTATATTTGATGCCTCAGCTTCTTTCTTTAGGTGGACATAAGTCATTTCGAATTCATCTCTATCCACCGCACTACGCACATTCAAATTTTTTCCATGTTTTTCCAATTTTGAATTTGACATGCTTCTTGAATCAGTTTTTCACCACTTTCCATTACCTACCATCTCTGCTCTGCATCAAGCTGTCTTCTGCTCAAATCAGTAGAATATTTCCTTACATGACCTTCTACCTTTAGCCTTGGCTCTCTTAGATCCATCTTTCCCAAAGTTTCCAGGTTTCAAGGCAACATCTGATGATGCAAATTCTCCTTCAGTAGCTCCACATCTTCTTTAGATGATGCTCAGAGCTTCTCTCCAGTGCATCCAAAGCTTTTCATGTAATGATGATGAAGACGGCTAATTTTTACTGAGCATTACTATGTTCCAGATACATTGGATCAGATCTTTTCATGGACATTACTTACTCTCTCAAAATAGTCCCCTAGAATAGATGTGATTATCCTCCTTATGTCTCTTTTACAGAAGAAGAAACCACTTTCAGAGTTTATTTGCCAGGCTAGTAAGTATTGGAGAAGAGATTTGGTCCAATGCCAGTCATTAAGTCTTCCCTTGAATATGTGCTCACAACTAGTATATTACACTTCCCTGCATCTCCTAAACCAAAGTGACAAACCAAAACATTTTAGAGACCCAATGTGTAAGAATAATTGAATGGAAGTGATTTCAGCAAAAGTTCTTCTATAGGCCGGGTGCGGTGGCTCACGCCTGTAATCCCAGCACTTTGGGAGGCCGAGGCGAGCGGATCACAAGGTCAGGAGATCGAGACCATCCTGGCTAACAGGGTGAAACCCTGTCTCTACTAAAAATACAAAAAAGAAATTAGCCAGGTGTGGTGGTGGGTGCCTGTAGTCCCAGCTACTCGGGAGGCTGAGGCAGGAGAATGGCGTGAACCCGGGAGGCAGAGCTTGCAGTGAGCCGAGATCGCGCCACTGCACTCCAGCCTGGGCAACAGAGCGAGACTGCGTCTCAAAAAAAAAAAAAAAAAAAAGTTCTTCTGTAATTCAGTTGGGAAGAGCTAAACTAGCCAGCCATATGGTTCAGATGAACCAGTGATCGCCTCAAATTGATGTCCAGTGCCCCACTCCCCAAGGTAAATAGCAATGAGGAATGGTTCTACTGACCTCCTTAACTTGTCATAAAATTCACACTTTTGTTTGTTGTGGAATGACACTTTTGATACTTCTTTTGTAGAAGAAATCCAGGTTTCCAAAAAGCCACTGACAAATAAACATTTTAAGTTAGGCCTGGTGGCACTGCACTTAAATCAGTAGTTGAATTTAATCATATTCATTTTTGCACTGAAATATTTGTTTCTGTAACTATTGAAAAATTTCACTTTGCTGTTTTTTTCTTTAAATGATCTTTTATTTCAATTATGGAAAAATAGAAAATAAAGCTTCTGAAACCTGTATCTGTCAGAAATAATCATGGAAATCATTGGGCATGTCAATAGCCATGTTTTAACATCAACTGAATGCCCTTTAAGCAGGCCACCTGTGTTTTGAATTGTGCAGGAAAAAGAAAATTGCAAGAATAAGCTTATTTTTTCCTGGGAATATTTCATAAAAAGTTGTACTCAAAGATCAAAGTGTGATTAGAATTTTTAATATTAAGCTCTGGGAATGGAAATTCTCTTTTTATCATATATAAATATAGTTTGAATTATGCATAGTCTATCTTCATGCATGCTTTCAGAAGGACAGTATTTCTCAGAGAGAGGAAGATGCACATGGATTTCTAGGTTTTCTGCCTGCAAAAGGAAGAAATTAGAATGTTTGGATCCCAATTTTCCCAGCATCATCCTTTTCATGTCCTTAAAATCTCACTCAGAGAAGCTATTTCTTTTTCAGTCCTGATAGTAACAGTGTGCTGTTGGCCTGGAGCTTGATTTGTTGTAGAGGCAGTAGGCTGGGGCTTCTCTGGGGAACACTGATTAAGAGGGAATTCTGGGAGCAGGCGATGGCTGGCAAGTGGTGGAAGTGAGCCTGTGAGGACAGCAGCAGCACACAGAAGCTCAGTCTGCTTCTGGTGACAAGGTCTTCAGAGACTCTTCCTCGAGGATGGTTTGCAGCTGGGAACATCAATCTCTCTCCTGACCAGGGGCTTATTAACATTCTGAGTATAACTTTCAATTACATTTCTCCAATGCTCATTTAGTTTCTAGTTAATAAGGCAGGACTGGATGTCATGTGTGATCCAGCAGGTTGTTTTTAAAGGATAAAAATAAAAGGAGCCCTGGGATAAGTTAAAGTGTCAGGCACTGTTCCTGTGCCGACATGTTGCCCAAACCACTGGCCTCTGTTGGCTTTGCAGATGGCCTCAGGGCATGTTTTTTAATGTGCTTTTCCCTAATGGAGTATTTCAATCAAATATTCACTCTTAGGAAAACCAACACATTGTTCCCTGATGGCTGCACAAATTCAACCAGCTTTTTTAGTTCAAATTATCATGTGTTTTGTGTAGTAAAGAACTCCTATAAGCAAAGAATAGAAGTAGTTTCTAGGAGGTACCACAAATAGAACTCGCCAGCCTCCGAACAGGTTTTTTGAGGTGATAACGCTAATAATGAAAATAATTGCAGTGAGAGTCACTACTTATATAGAGTGTCTATTATCTGTCTATCACTGCGGTCAGCACATCACTTAAAAACCCTCATTTAATTATTACAACAATCCTAAGAGGATTAATGTCCAATTTTGGATGGGGAAACTGAGACACAGAGCTTAATATCCCCATGATCAAAGGGCTCATTTGTGCTAATAGAGAAGTGGCAACTGTGTAAATAATAATCAGTCTTTCATCTTCAGGCTTTTCCTTCTTCTCTTTTCCATCTACTTGAAAGACTTAGAACAGTGTAGAATAGCCTTAGCTTCAAAACAGGTCTCGATAGACTTCTTGGCGAACAGACCACTAAGGTAGAAGGGTGATAAAGTGGGAGGCAGGCAGGGAGAAGGAACATAGCCACCTTTCCTATGGGAGGAGCCAGGCGGAGAAGATGCATACAATCAGCACTTTCTGCTCTAGGTCAAGATGCCCTGCTTATTCTTCTAACCTGGGACAGTGGAGACTTGTCAAGGGCTCCAAGACTTTGGAGTTAAACCCTAATCTGGGCCCAACTATGCCTGTTTCTAGTTATGTGACCCTGGGAGACTGACATTATGCTGAGCCTCGGATGTTTGTAAAGGCATGACTTTCCCACCATCTGGTTAAAAACCTTAACCCTAGGTCACAGGAGTAGGTACATGAACCATGATTGGTCATTCATAGTGTCTGTCCCATTCTCTTGGACACATAAATGACTCAGAAATGGTCTTTCGACTTCTGCAGGCCAGATCTGTCCAGAGAAGCCGACTACATTTGAAGAGGGTTCACTAGATAAGTAAGATTTTCAACCAGCATTTGACCCTACTCTACAGGGTAAAATTACAGAATTTGATTAGATTACATTCTCTCTACGTCCAATGAGCTCTAATAGTCTATTATCCCATCTGAAGGAAAATACACATACAGTGTCTCATTCAGTGTAGTTGGATTATATAAAATTATACGTATGGGGGTGGTGCTTGAGGCAAAACCTGTTAGGTAGTAATGAATAACTAAAATAAAGAAATGCTTTAAAAGGAGTTTTGCAAAATGGCTCTCTGCACTAGAGTTTGGAGGTCTCTTCTGAAATAATGTTTGAAAACCAACCCACTCACAAGAAACTTTGTAATTTTTGGTATTTTTCTTTGGCACATGATTCCAGACCCATAAAGGGAGGGAGGTTTAACGGAGACAGGGTTTATAAAATGCTGAGCGGCTGTGATTAGAGCACAAGGACTTTGTATAGAAATGTGCTAACAAGAAACAATAAGTGGCATTTGAAATAAAAGGCCCAAGGGAGAATAGGAATTCATGAAGAAAAGAATGTTAAAGTAAATACTTGCTGAGTACATAATGAATTCAACCAAAAGCAAAACTTTTAATACACATTTTCAGTTGCAAATCAGAAGGTGGCAGCACTGCTTACTGAATAGTTTCAGATGAAGCCTCCAAGGAAAGCTGGAGACAGAATAAGCCATTTTGTAGGTTATAAGCGCAGCTAATTTATAGCTAAAAATGAAATGACTATGGCTCATAGGCACCCCTGAAACCTCTGAGCCTCTTCGGGAGTTTGGCATATTGACTCAGTCATGGGTGGGTTTCACCTCCAAGGATGCAGTGAACCCAGAAACATGCCAAAATGAAGAGCAAGGCCCTGGCCAAATTTCTTTCCATCTGAAATGAAAAAGGAAAAGCCCCAAGTTTGGTCCCCAGAACTGAAACATCAAAGTCCCCTGGGAATTTGTCAGAAATACTAGTTTTCCAGCCTCCCCTCGGATCTACTGAATCAGAAGTTTTGAGATCAAGGTCCAGAAATGTGGATTTTCTAAACTTTCCAGCTGATTCTAGTGCTGGCTTACATCTGAGAACCACAGAGACTATTGTTGTGATCTGTGTTTCAAAATGTGGAACACATCCTCAAACAATATCTTGCTATAGATATGTAGACTAACTTCGTGGTCCTATTTATAGCCTCAGTCATATTGAACAGAAAAGGTGGGCAAAAACAGACGACTTGCAAGAAAGTAATTCCTTAAAAATGGACCAGAACAGGCAGTAATTGATGAGAGCACAAACTAGAGGTTTTCCCCACAACATATTGAATTTCTGCCTACTTGTCAATAGCTCAGAAATCTTCAGAAAAATAACTTGTTTTGCTGTGTGTTGTTCTATCAGACAAATTTACAAGTTATTAAAGAGAAATAAAACTTTGAAAATTATTTTTAAGCATTCTCTGAATAAATGCATAATAAAAATGTAACTTGTTCTTACTGTCCAAACAGAAAAAAAAAAAAAATGCTGGAGGTGAGAAGTCAATTACACTTAAAAAGCATAAAGACTCTTAGAAGAAGTAATTTTGCCACTTTAATAGGCATTGACTAAAGCCTAGTCCAGAAAAATTCATGCCTGTTTTATTAATTAATTGTGTGGTTATACAGTGGATAGTAGATAATGGGGCCATCATGTCCATTAAATGAAAGAACAAGACCACAGAGTGCAAGACCACAGACAAACCACCCAAAGTGGTGGCTGGCTATTCTCAGAGGCCTTCAGGAGGGACAATACTTTGGTGTGGTCATGAATTTCCAAGGTTTTATTTTAATTTGGCAGATTTATAAAGTTCATTTTTGTCTGGCATGCAGAGTTGATCAGTTTTTCAGAGACAGTCTTTTTGTAAAGAAACCCACAATAGAGTCATATCAATATTATCTACCATGGGTTTTGTTTTTTGTTTTTTTGTTTGGTTGGTTGGTTGGTTGTTTGTCTGAGACTGAGTCTTGCTCTGTCACCCAGGCTGGAGTGCAGTGGCACGATCTCGGCTCACTACAACCTCCACCTCCTGGATTCAAGCGATTCTCCTGCCTCCGCCTCCCGAGTAGCTGGGACTACAGGCATGCACCACCAGGCCTGGCTAATTTTTGTATTTTTAATAGAGACGGGGTTTCACCGTGTTAGGCTGGTCTCGAACTCCTCATCTCAGGCAATCCAACCGCCTTGGCCTCACAAAGTGCTGGGATTACATGCCTGAGCAACTGCGCCTGGTCCAGCTTTTTTTTTTCTTTTTTTAAACTTGCTGTGAGCCACAGAAGAGCCAGCCAGAAAGTCTGCTAGCTGATCCACACATAAATGGAGGGTCAAATCTAGATTGGGAATGGATGTGATGAACATAATATCAGGTCACAAAAAATTATCTGGGGCATCTTAATACGCTAATTCATTCATCTCCACTGTGGATAGAGACCTGTCTCTCTATTTGGGTTTGGAAGTCATAGCCTTGTTATTCCTGGACAGTATGTACTCAGCTTCTCTGACTGATTTGTCCATGCTCTGTGCCAAACCTCCCCTCTTGCTTGAGGCTTTTTTTTTTTTTTTGAAGTATGTTAATATCATTTATCGAGATTTAGTTATATGTCATTAAGTTTCCAAGAATGCTTGGTCATGGGCAATATTTTGTCTTTATTGTCCTTGATTAACAGCACTGTACTTCTACTCCTGCTAATAATAATGTCATATTTTTCTTTTAATTTGGTTTCAAGGTCTCTCTCAGGAGAGCAGCTGTAAACTCTAGCCCTGCCCTGACAGTGCTCTCGGGGAGGTGGTTGTGGGTGTTTACAGTGTACCTTCCATGGGATACTTCTTTGTTCTGGTGGAAAACCTGATGCGTAAGTGTCCAACCTGTAACCAGATATCCCTCTCACAGGAAACTTACTTACACTGGCAGATGCTTAAGCTCTTGTCTGATCTATGTCTAATTTACTCCTACAAAGATAGCCATTCTCTAGGAGAACTGACTGGGAAATAGGTTCAGGTGTGTTGGTCAGAGGAGGTGGCACAACAAAACACATGAAATAGCAGAAGCGGTATATTACTCACAGGTCCCAGAGAAGAGGAGCACCAATGAGCACCAATGAGAAGGTTGTGGGGACACCATGCACAGCCAACAGGTTGGGATTTCTAATTGGTGGACTTAGAGCAAGCAGACAAGGGTCACATGCATTCATGTTATAACTGAGGAGTGATCACTACAGCCTCTGGGCACATTCCATGTGGAGTATGGGACTCAGTGGGATGAGCCTGGTCGATTGTTATCTATTTTCCCCATATGAAAGTGGATACTAGGAGGTGATTTTATAGGGAAGACATCACGTCTGGATGGAGTACAAGAAGAAACTGGGAGGAGGAAGACAGCTGGAAAGTGGGTCAAAGGTGACTAAGCTCTGCTTCTGGTGTGACAGTTAATGCTATATGTACTAAAAATGAATGCCAACGCAACATAAAATTACAGGTATTCCCTATACACAACTTTCATGAGAGCTCCTAGGTGCGAGAGCCTGGGAATATTAGACTGCTTGGTTCTAGACCTCCTGAAGTTTACATTGCAGTTAAGAAAACAGGAAACTGGGCACACGACTACAATTTAGTCATATGGAACATGCAAAGAAAGGAGAAGTTGTGGATGCCAGCACGTAAGAGGGAGAGTGGGCCTTAATTTTGAGGTCAGAGAAAGCTTCCTCTGGCTGGTGCTAAACTCCAAACACTAGCAGAAAACAAGAGCTTTTACAAACCAAATGAGTTCACATGGCTTTGGCACACACTGTATGGGGATTGGGGGAGAGAGTAAAATGGGGAAAGATCACACTAGAGACATAAGCTTGTGTGAGATCAAGAAGGATTTAAATTAAGTTGCCAAAGAGTATTTTATGTTGATGGTAATTGTGAGACACGTAATAGTTTCGAGCAGAAAAGTGACTACACATAATTTGTATTTTAGAAAACTCATTCTTACAGAGAAATTATACTATGGATTGAAAAAGGGCAATGTTTGAGGGAGGAATGCCTTGGGTTTTCTTGTTTTATTTGTTTTTCAATATAGATGGCTAATAATGGCCGATAGTATACTCTTAATATATGCCAAGCATTTTACTTCCATGTTCTTATTTAATTTTTATAATGATGCTGTAACATAGATCGCACTAGGAATTATCCTAATGGCACAGAGAAGAAAAGAAATAGCAATAGGAAGTTTATGTAACTTCCCCAAGGTCACAAAACTGGTATGAGTTAGAGCTGAGATAGAAACTCTATCTGACGTCAGAGTCTATGCTCCATTTCACTGCACCCACTGCTGCCTCCAAGCTAGAGAGAAGATAAGCTGAATTAGGGAGTTGCATCCAGAAAGTAAAGAAGAGGACACACTGGGAGATATTACAGAGCAAGAAAGGGCAGGTCTTGACGACTGCTTGGAGGTAGGTGGTGCGAGAAGGGAGCTGGTATGAAGAAGCCTTCAGTTTGACTAAAGATCATTACTAATTTTGCTCCCAACTTCAGTAACTCCCTCTATATCTTTGGACAGTCTTTTCACTTATTTCCTCGTCCCATCTCTTTTGCTTCACAGTAGCAATCCCAAAGTTCCTGCTTTCTTCTGCAGACACCATGCTACTCCATCCCTCCTCAGCATCAATGGGTGATTACACCTTCTGATTGTTTTGGATCTTTGGCTGGAAATGGTGGTGATGTTCTTCTTTGAGCCAGGTCTAAATTAAAGAATTGGCTCTTTATCACAACATTTAGAGCATACTATGAAGAGAAAGAAATCAATGAAAAACAGGACCTCTTTATTTCCTACTCATAATAATATCAAGTAAGAACATCTATTTCCAGAAGTAGTTTTTCAGCCTTTTGCTAGAGAGAGTTTGTTCTTTGTTTAAAACGCCTGAGCTGATAAGTTTCCCAGCCTCAGGAGGGACAGATAGAGAGGAGAAAAGTTATTTTCCCAGAAATGGCAGGATGCATTCTGACCCCTTCCTTTATGTTTTAGATGACTCATAGTGATAACATCTAATAGCAACTTTTATTTTCTCATTTAGGGCCAGTAAGGCTAGTTTTTGCTGTTTTCTTTTTCTTTTTATTATTATTATTATTATACTTTACGTTTTATGGTACATGTGCGCAATGTGCAGGTAAGTTACATATGTATACATGTGCCATGCTGGTGCGCTGCACCCACTAACTTGTCATCTAGCATTAGGTGTATCTCCCAATGCTATCCCTCCCCCCTCCCCCCGCCCCACATCAGTCCCCAAAGTGTGATGTTCCCCTTCCTGTGTCCATGTGTTCTCATTGTTCAATTCCCACCTACGAGTGAGAATATGCGGTGTTTGGTTTTTTGTTCTTGCGTTAGTTTACTGAGAATGATGATTTCCAATTTCATCCATGTCCCTACAAAGGACATGAACTCATCATTTTTTATGGCTGCATAGTATTCCACGGTGTATATGTGCTACATTTTCTTAATCCAGTCTATCATTGTTGGACATTTGGGTTGGTTCCAAGTCTTTGCTATTGTGAATAATGCTGCAATGAACATACGTGTGCATGTGTCTTTATAGCAGCATGATTTATAGTCCTTTGGGTATATACCCAGTAATGGGATGGCTGAGTCGAATGGAATTTCTAGTTCTAGATCCCTGAGGAATCGCCACACTGACTTCCACAAGGGTTGAACTAGTTTACAGTCCCACCAACAGTGTAAAAGTGTTCCTATTTCTCCACATCCTCTCCAGCACCTGTTGTTTCCTGACTTTTTAATGATTGCCATTCTAACTGGTGTGAGATGGTATCACATTGTGGTTTTGATTTGCATTTCTCTGATGGCCAGTGATGGTGAGCATTTTTTCATGTGTTTTTTGGCTGCATAAATGTCTTCTTTTGAGAAGTGTCTGTTCATGTCCTTCACCCACTTTTTGATGGGGTTGTTTGTTTTTTCTTTGTAAATTTGTTGGAGTTCATTGTAGATTCTGGATATTAGCCCTTTGTCAGATGAGTAGGTTGCGAGAATTTTCTCCCATTTTGTAGGTTGCCTGTTCACTCTGATGGTAGTTTCCTTTGCTGTGCAGAAGCTCTTGAGTTTAATTAGATCCCATTTGTCAATTTTGGCTTTTGTTGCCATTGCTTTTGGTGTTTTAGACATGAAGTCCTTGCCCATGCCTATGTCCTGAATGGTAATGCCTAGGTTTTCTTCTAGGGTTTTTATGGTTTTAGGTCTAACATTTAAGTCTTTAATCCATCTTGAATTGATTTTTGTATAAGGTGTAAGGAAGGGATCCAGTTTCAGCTTTCTACATATGGCTAGCCAGTTTTCCCAGCACCATTTATTAAATAGGGAATCCTTTCCCCATTTCTTGTTTTTGTCAGGTTTGTCAAAGATCAGATACTTGTAGATATGTGGCATTATTTCTGACGGCTCTGTTCTGTTCCATTGATCTATATCTCTGTTTTGGTACCAGTACCATGCTGTTTTGGTTACTGTAGCCTTGTAGTATAGTTTGAAGTCAGGTAGTGTGATGCCTCCAGCTTTGTTCTTTTGGCTTAGGATTGACTTGGCGATGCGGGCTCTTTTTTGGTTCCATATGAACTTTAAAGTAGTTTTTTCCAATTCTGTGAAGAAAGTCATTGGTAGCTTGATGGGGATGGCATTGAATCTGTAAATTACCTTGGGAAGGATGGCCATTTTCATGGTATTGATTCTTCCTACCCATGAGCATGGAATGTTCTTCCATTTGTTTGTATCCTCTTTTATTTCCTTGAGCAGTGGCTTGTAGTTCTCCTTGAAGAGGTCCTTCACATCCCTTGTAAGTTGGATTCCTAGGTATTTGATTCTCTTTGAAGCAATTGTGAATGGGAGTTCACTCATGATTTGGCTCTCTGTTTGTCTGTTATTGATGTATAAGAATGCTTGTGATTTTTGTACATTGATTTTGTATCCTGAGACTTTGCTGAAGTTGCTTATCAGCTTAAGGAGATTTTGGGCTGAGACAATGGGGTTTTCTAGATATACAATCATGTCATCTGCAAACAGGGACAATTTGACTTCCTCTTTTCCTAATTGAATACCCTTGATTTCCTTCTCCTGCCTAATTGCCCTGGCCAGAACTTCCAACACTATGTTGAATAGAAGTGGTGAGAGAGGGCATCCCTGTCTTGTGCCAGTTTTCAAAGGGAATGCTTCCAGTTTTTGTCCATTCAGTATGATATTGGCTGTGAGTTTGTCATAGATAGCTCTTATTATTTTGAGATATGTCCCATCAATACCTAATTTATTGAGAGTTTTTAGCATGAAGGGTTGTTGAATTTTGTGAAAGGCCTTTTCTGCATCTATTGAGATAATCATGTGGTTTTTGTCTTTGTTTCTGTTTATATGCTGGATTACATTTATTGATTTGCGTATATTGAACCAGCCTTGCATCCCAGGGATGAAGCCCACTTGATCATGGTGGATAAGCTTTTTGATGTGCTGCTGGATTCTGTTTGCCAGTATTTTATTGAGGATTTTTGCATCAATGTTCATCAGGGATATTGGTCTAAAATTCTCTTTTTTTGTTGTGTCTCTGCCAGGCTTTGGTATCAGGATGATGCTGGCCTCATAAAATGAGTTAGGGAGGATTCCCTCTTTTTCTATTGATTGGAATAGTTTCAGAAGGAATGGTACCAGCTCCTCCTTGTACCTCTGGTAGAATTCGGCTGTGAACCCATCTGGTCCTGGACTTTTTTTGGTTGGTAAGCTATTGATTATTGCCACAGTTTCAGCTCCTGTTATTGGTCTATTCAGAGATTCAACTTCTTCCTGGTTTAGTCTTGGGAGGGTGTATGTGTTGAGGAATTTATCCATTTCTTCTAGATTTTCTAGTTTATTTGCGTAGAGGTGTTTGTAATATTCTCTGATGGTAGTTTGTATTTCTGTGGGATCGGTGGTGATATCCCCTTTATCATTTTTTATTGCATCTATTTGATTCTTCTCCCTTTTTTTCTTTATTAATCTTGCTAGTGGTCTATCAATTTTGTTGATCCTTTCAAAAAACCAGCTCTTGGATTCATTAATTTTTTGAAGGGTTTTTTGTGTCTCTATTTCCTTCAGTTCTGCTCTGATTTGAGTTATTTCTTGCCTTCTGCTAGATTTTGAATGTGTTTGCTCTTGCTTTTCTAGTTCTTTTAATTGTGATGTTAGGGTGTCAATTTTGGATCTTTCCTGCTTTCTCTTGTGGGCATTTAGTGCTATAAATTTCCCTCTACACACTGCTTTGAATGCATCCCAGAGATTCTGGTATGTTGTGTCTTGGTTCTCGTTGGTTTCAAAGAACATCTTTATTTCTGCCTTCATTTCATTATGTACCCAGTAGTCATTCAGGAGCAGGTTGTTCAGTTTCCACGTAGTTGAGCGGTTTTGAGTGAGATTCTTAATCCTGAGTTCTAGCTTGATTGCACTGTGATCTGAGAGATAGTTTGTTATAATTTCTGTTCTTTTACATTTATTGAGGAGAGCTTTACTTCCAAGTATGTGGTCAATTTTGGAATCGGTGTGGTGTGGTGCTGAAAAAAACGTATATTCTGTTGATTTGGAGTGGAGAGTTCTGTAGATGTCTATTAGGTCTGCTTGGTGCAGAGCTGAGTTCAATTCCTGGGTATCCTTGTTGACTTTCTGTCTCGTTGATCTGTCTAATGTTGACAGTGGGGTGTTAAAGTCTCCCATTATTAATATGTGGGAGTCTAAGTCTCTTTGTAGGTCTCTCAGGACTTGCTTTATGATTCTGGGTGCTCCTGTATTGGGTGCATATATATTTAGGATAGTTAGCTCTTCTCGTTGAATTAATCCCTTTACCATTATGTAATGGCCTTCTTTGTCTCTTTTGATCTTTGTTGGTTTAAAGTCTGTTTTATCAGAGACTAGGATTGCAACCCCTGCCTTTTTTTGTTTTCCATTTGCTTGGTAGATCTTCCTCCATCCTTTTATTTTGAGCCTATTTGTGTCTCTGCACGTGAGATGGGTTTCCTGAATACAGCACACTGATGGGTCTTGAGTCTTTATCCAATTTGCCAGTCTGTGTCTTTTAATTGGAGCATTTAGTCCATTTACATTTAAAGTTAATATTGTTATGTGTGAATTTGATCCTGTCATTATTATGTTAGCTGGTTATTTTGCTCATTAGTTGATGCAGTCTCTTCCTAGTCTCAATGGTCTTTACATTTTGGCATGATTTTGCAGTGGCTGGTACCGGTTTTACCTTTCCATGTTTAGCGCTTCCTTCAGGAGCTCTTTTAGGGCAGGCCTGGTGGTGACAAAATCTCTCAGCATTTGCTTGTCTGTAAAGTATTTTATTTCTCCTTCACTTATGAAGCTTAGTTTGGCTGGATATGAAATTCTGGGTTGAAAAGTCTTTTCTTTAAGAATGTTGAATATTGGCCCCCACTCTCTTCTGGCTTGTAGGGTTTCTGCCGAGAGATCCGCTGTTAGTCTGATGGGCTTCCCTTTGATGGTAACCCGACCTTTCTCTCTGGCTGCCCTTAACATTTTTTCCTTCATTTCAACTTTGGTGAATCTGACAATTATGTGTCTTGGAGTTGCTCTTCTCGAGGAATATCTTTGTGGCCTTCTCTGTATTTCCTGAATCTGAATGTTGGCCTGCCTTGCTAGATTGGGGAAGTTCTCCTGGATAATATCCTGCAGAGTGTTTTCCAACTTGTTTCCATTCTCCCCGTCACTTTCAGGTACACCAATCAGACGTAGATTTGGTCTTTTCACATAGTCCCACATTTCTTGGAGGCTTTGCTCGTTTCTTTTTATTCTTTTTTCTCTAAACTTCCCTTCTCGCTTCATTTCATTCATTTCATCTTCCAGGGCTGATACCCTTTCTTCCATTTGATCGCATCGGCTCCTGAGGCTTCTGCATTCTTCACGTAGTTCTCGAGCCTTGGTTTTCAGCTCCATTAGCTCCTTTAAGCACTTCTCTGTATTGGTTATTCTAGTTATACATTCTTCTAAATTTTTTTCAAAGTTTTCAACTTCTTTGCCTTTGGTTTGCATATCCTCCCGTAGCTCGGAGTAATTTGATCGTCTGAAGCCTTCTTCTCTCAGCTCGTCAAAGTCGTTCTCCGTCCAGCTTTGTTCCGTTGCTGGTGAGGAACTGCATTCCTTTGGAGGAGGAGAGGTACTCTGCTTTTTAGAGTTTCCAGTTTTTCTGCTCTGTTTTTTCCCCATCTTTGTGGTTTTATCTACTTTTAGTCTTTGATGATGGTGCTGTACAGATGGGTTTTTGGTGTGGATGTCCTTTCTGTTAGTTTTCCTTCTAACAGGCAGGACCCTCAGCTGCAGGTCTGTTGGAGTACCTGGCCGGCTGTGTGAGGTGTCAGTCTGCCCCTGCTGGGGGGTGCCTCCCAGTTAGGCTGCTCGGGGTTCAGGGGTCAGGGACCCACTTTAGGAGGCAGTCTGCCCGTTCTCAGATCTCCAGCTGCGTGCCGGGAGAACCACTGCTCTCCTCAAAGCTGTCAGACAGGGACATTTAAGTCTGCAGAGGTTACTGCTGTCTTTTTGTTTGTCTGTGCCCTGCCCCCAGAGGTGGAGCCTACAGAGGCAGGCAGGCCTCCTTGAGCTGTGGTGGGCTCCACCCAGTTCAAGCTTCCTGGCTGCTTTGTTTACAGAAGCGAGTCTGGGCAATGGCGGGCGCCCCTCCCCCAGCCTCTCTACCGACTTGCTGTTTGATCTCAGACTGCTGTGCTAGCAATCAGCGAGACTCCGTGGGCGTAGGACCCTCTGAGCCAGGTGCCGGCTATACTCTCCTGGGGCACCGTTTCCTAAGCCCATCGGAAAAGCACAGTATTCGGGTGGGAGTGGCCCGATTTTCCAGGTGCCGTCTGTCACCCCTGGAAAGGGAACTCCTTGACCGCTTGCGCTTCCCAAGTGAGGCAATGCCTCGCCCCTGCTTCGGCTGGCGCATGGTGCACTCACCGACTGACCTGCGCCCACTGTCTGGCACTCCCTTAGTGAGATGAACACGGTACCTCAGATGGAAATGCAGAAATCACCCGTCTTCTGCCTCGCTCACTCTGGGAGCTGTAGACAGGAGCTGTTCCTATTCGGCCATCTTGGCTCCTCCCCCCTAAAAAAATCGCTTTTGCTGTTTTCAAATGTAATTATTATAGAGTATTGAATATAATGATACAGAGAAAGATCCAGATGTTTCTATTTTCTTCCATAGAAATAACTCATCGAAATAATCTCCTTAGATATAATAGACAGTGCCTTGTGGTACAGCAGTTTAGGAATATCACTTTACTAAGCTCATCTCTTCCTAGATGCAGGAAAATGAGGACTAAGCTTTGATTTTTTTTTATCTTACCCAAATTTCTATCTAAGAACCTACAAACCATAAATTCTCATCAGATAGGTTTTATTTAACCCTATATATCATGGCTTACTTTCCAATCTGACCCTGGCATAACATTATGAGACAAGGAAGAAAATAAAAATATTTAACTCCAAAATATATTTCCTTGCCATACCTTGAAATTGGCCTGCAAAGTCTTTTATGGGAAAAATCCACATTCTATAGAGAATTCCACTTCCCTTTTGTTTTCCTTCCTTCCTTCCTTCCCAGATCCAAGAGATAATTAACTAAGAGCCAGGCACCCTTTTAGGTCCCATAAGAAATATTTTGCAACCTGCTCTCTCTCTCTGAAGTCTGCTACCTGAGAGCTTCCTCTGCACAATAAAACTTGGTCTCCACAACCTTTATCTTGACCTGAACATTCCTTTCTATCAATCACAGGTCTTTAAACAAACTCAACCAATTGTCAATCAGAAGATGTTTAAATTTACCTATAGCCTGGAAACCCCCGCTTTGAGATGTCCGGCCTTTCTGAACAAAACCAATGTATTTGTTAAGTGTATTTGATTGATGTTTCATGCCTCCCTGAAATATATAAAACCAAGTTGTGCTCTGACCACCTTGGACACATGTTCTTAGGACTCCCCTAGGGCTGTGTCACAGGCCATGGTCACTCATATTTGGCTCAGAATAAATTTCTAAAAATATTTTACAGAGTTTGACTCTTTTTGTCGGCAAAAGATTATCACAGAGAAATGTCTGAAATGGTCTCTTAAAATAGTCTGCCTCTCAGTTCTAGTTGTTATTTGGAACAGATGGAAATACTAGTCTTTGTGGCATGGCTCAAGTATGAATTTGCTAGAACTGCCATAGAAAACTACCACAGACTGGATGAGTTAAATAACAGAAATTTATTTTCTCAAAGTTCTGGATGTTGGAAGTCCAAAACCAAGGTGTTGGCAGGTCTGGTTTCTTCTGAGGTCTCTCTCCTTAGCTCATAGCTGGCCACCTTCTCCCTCATTTTCTACATGCCCTTTTCTCTGTGTGTATTCCTGGTATCTCTTCCTTTCTTATATGGGTACCGATCAGATTGCGTTAGGGCCCACCTTAATGGCCTAATTAACCTCATCACCTTTCCAAAAGCCCTATCTCCAAATACAGTCATATTCTAAAGTACTAGGGCTTAGGATCTCAACATACGAATTTTAGGGAGACACAATTCAAAGCACATAATTGTATTTACTTTGCTGTTATCCAAAAGCAATAGCAACAACGAGAGAAAAAGCAGAAAAAGAGCTCTGGCCCAGAAAAAATATAGAAGTATTACAAGAACACCACCCAGTCTGATAACATTTCCAAGCTTGGGCACCAGAGAATTTTTACTTCTTACAAAAAGGCAGGCGTGAATTTCTTCTGTTGGGGTAGCCCTATTTGGTTTCCCTAAAATAAGCAAGAGTTTCAAAGTTTCAAGACTCTAGAAAATGTAAAAATCTTTCAGACGGTTTTTACTGCCATTCCTTTCTCTGTTTCAAGAGCTAATAAACACACTGTTATTATCATATTAGTTTTATCCTTCTGCTTAATGAGATTTTCTTTCTTTTCCTTTTTTCTAATGTCCAAGCAAATCCCCTTTCTATGAGCATAATGAAGGATTTTGCTTACAATCAGGCGTCACCCTCAAAGAGGTGAAATATCTTGGCTCTTTGATAATCTTTCATGATCACTTCCAAGAGGAACTTTGCAGGCATTTGAGTTGCCAGACGTAAAATTTGGCTTTCTGAGAAAGAAGCACATGAAACTTGCTCATAAGCTGCAGTTTGTTAATTATTTTTTTCAAAATAAAGAAAAAAATCATTGACCAGAGTGATGAATAAGAGACTTTAGGACTCTAAAGAGGGATTTTCTCAAGGCTCACTTTTACTTCAACCCTCCCCCTACACAGAAACTTCTCTAGATCTACTTGTATATTTGTTTATTCACTACTACCATCTAAGTAGTAGTAGAAACTACTACTAAGACGCTACTAAGCTATACTTAGCTTCTACCATACTTAGATGCTAGTAGTGAAGAAGTAAATATACAAGTAGATCTAGAGAAGTTTCTGTGTAGGGGGAGGATTGAAGTGAAAATGAGCCTTGGAAGAAGGATCTAAGTCATTTCCAACTCTTCTTCCACTACTCTGAGGAATCCATGTCCTCCTTTCTCTGGGCCTTTGCATTTCCAACTATCCCCTCTCTAAGCAATGCCATGCTCCTCCCTCCACTGCTTTCCTCTTTAACTCTGTGCGTGCTCATGCCTTCTCCCAGATATATAATATTATGATACATCTACCTATATTCAGGTTCAATTCTGAGTTTCTCAAGTGCAAAGCTATGTCATATCTTTGTGTTTCCACTGCCTAGCATGATTCTTCGCTTATTGTTATTTCTTGATAAGCATCTGATGAATGAAGGAATGAATGGATGGATTTACATGCATACAGGGCAAAACAGCAGAAGTTGATTAGTCAAGTAAACATATTTTAATGATGGCAATAATTGTTTATTGTTTAGAAAAATAAAATAAAACATTCGATTTCATAAAAGACAGAATCTATAAAATCAGAAAAATTTATAGTTAATTATCTGGATAATAAATTTTCTAAAAATAGGCAATGTTGATAATTTAGGTAAAGCTTACTGTCTCCTTCATTTTTCTGAAACAGAAATAGAGGTTTGAATGATTTTCAAAGATGATCCAACTTTCCTCTTGCTTTTGGCTATGTTCTATACAGTGCAAAGTGAGAAAATAAAACCTAAACATTTCATCGTAGTTCATCTATGTTCATGATCACCTGGATGTTTTGCACGGTATAGATGTAGTCAGGCCTTAAGAGACTCTCTCAGAATTTTCAGGATTCTGCTTAGTAACCCTAGGCTTGCTAACTATTTAGTGGATTGGTTTTGTAACTGCTAAATATTTTCTGAGCCCTTACTAAATGTACAGTAATTGTGTCAAGTATTAGGAAGAACATAGAAACATGTATAAATGTAGCTTCTGTAATTGTTGCCATCTACAGTATTAACCAAGACAATAGACACTAAATTAAAAGGAAATAGTAGAGAGGAAATGCTTATGATCTTTAGGAATTGTTGCTAATTGAAAAAACAAACAAAAGAAATTCTTAACGTTGGCATGTTTAGTGGTAATTAGGACCCGTTCTTATTGCATGCTGGATATTAGTTGTTATGTGCTTATTCTCAGCACATTGGAATACAAGCAGACACATCTCCAAAAAGCAGAATAATCTCAGGAAGACCTTGCCCTCTCCTGAGCTAGGTAGAAGGTCTTCGGCTGTAGCCTGAACTGGTGTCTGATAGAAGAATGCATGCAGGTGTCTCCTCCATCAGTCTGGTCCCAGAAGACATCTTGCGGTTTACTGCAAGTTTTTTAAGAAAGATGCAGCGGTCTGTGAAAAGGCTAACATTTCTGCAGGAGAGAGAAATCTGCCTGACAGATAAACATCCCTCCAGCCTTTCCTAAGCCCTATTTGTAAAGAAAGCTTGATGGAAAGGGAATTCTGTACAACTTCAAGGAAAAACAGTGGAGAGATTGAATCAATAGGAAGCATCCTCCTTACTCCCATTTCAGGAAATCCAGAGATCAGTGTGCTCTTATTTCAAAAGGCTGTCATCCAACAGAGTCACATGGTGATCTGAAATCACCAAAGCCCCAGAGGATGGCACAGGGCAGTGCAAAAAGCATGAGGCTGGGAGTCAAGTGACATGGGTTCTGTTCTCAGTTCTGTCAAGGATTAGCTACATGACCTTGGGCAAGCCACATAAGCCTGCTTCCTCAGCTGTATGACCCAGATTGTTTTACCTTTGTCTGACAAAGCTTTTACAAGAATGGAATGAAATATAATATGTAAGAGGACCTGTATTATTCAATTCTTACATTGCTACGAAGAACTGCCTGAGACTGGGTGATTTGTAAAGAATAGAGGTTTAATGTGTTCACGGTTCTGCAGGCTGTAGAGGAAGTATGGCTGGGAAGCCTTAGGAAACTTACAATCATGGCAGAAGGTGAAGGGCAAGCAGGCATAGTCTTCACATGGCAAGAGCAGGAGAGAGAAAAAGAGAAGAGGGGAGTGCTACACACTTTGAAACAACCAGATCTCATGAGAATTCACTATCACAAGAACAGCAAAAAGGAAGTCTGCTCCCATGATTCAATCACCTCCCACCAGGCCCCTCTTTCAACACATGGGGATTACAGTTGGACATGAGATTTGAGTGGGAACATGGAGCCAAACCATATCAGCACTCAACTCAGTGCTTGGCATATGATAAGAACAAAACCACAACCATAGCTAGAGGCCTTTCTCAGGCATGAGCAGGCTGCCTGGTTGGAGGATTTCAGGGAGCCTGAGGGCACTTTACCCATTATTCCTTCTCTCACTGCTATGGGACACTCCCCAGATACATAGCTTCTCAGCTGATTGCTTCAGTGACTTAATAATGGATAAACTGCTTCTTCTATCTCTAGTGGAAAAAATAAAGCCTGGGACAGAGTGGCTCAAAGGGGAGCACTAGCCTGTGTGGGGAGCACTAGCCTGTGTGAGAATCCCTGCTCAACTCCTGCTCAGCTCTATGAAATTTGGGTGCATTCATTGTTTCAAGCTTCAATTTCCTCATCTGTAAAACAAGGGGGCTAGAAATATGGGGTAGAACATTTGAGGTGGACTAATATGGAAAAGGAGAATAGTAACTTCCCACTGACCTGTGGCCCTTTCAGTGGCTCTGCCCAAGAGCCAAATACTCATGACTTCTGATGGGGACAAAGACCTAAAGAGCTTATGGTAATTGTCCTGGAATCCTTCCACAATTCTGTTCTTTTTCCTTTTCAGTCATTTATTTCTTCCAGATGTATGGGGTGCTTAGGGTGCCTCATGGAAGCCCAGAAGCCACCCCTGAAATGTCTCCCCTATCTTAATTCAAGACAGGTATGGCCTGCAGTTCCCAGCACTAGAAATAGAGTTTCCCTTCAACTCATCCCTGATTTACTCTGCCCATTTCCTAGTTTGAGGTTTCAGGATCTGAGTTTGCTATCAGGATTGAAACATCAAAGTAACTTAATTTTTTGTCAACATTTGCTAAATGGTTGTCATTCTACAAAATGTTTTGTACATGTTAGGAAAATGATAATCAAAATAAGGGAATCACCATGGAGGAGTTTCTTTGAGAGATTTAGGTGCAGGGGATTTTCTAACACCTCTTTCAACCCCTTTTCCACCTATCCATAAGCCCTCTTAGGAACAAGGCAAGCCATCACTTGTCAATTTATATAAATATGATTAATTGTGTGAATGACGACTGAAAGCTAAGGTCAATTTCTGATATAGAATCTACGTTCTTGGAAAGGTGGCTAACACTTGTAATCCCAGCACTGTGGGAGGCCAAGGTGGGCAGATCACCTGAGGTCAGGAGTTCAAGACAAGCCTTCCCAACATATCAAAACCCTATCTCTACTAAAAATACAAAAATTAGCCAAGTGTAGTGGCACGAACCTGTAATCCCAGCTACTTGGGAGGCTGAGACAGGAGAATCTCTTGAACCTGGGTGGGTGACAGAGCAAGACTCCATCTCAAAAAAAAAAGAGAGAGAAAGATATCTGTCAGTTTTACCTGCCAGGCATTCATTTACATTCTTCTGGTGGCAATATTTAGATTTTCCTTTGGGGAACTTCTCCATTGCATGCAATCTCATTGTTATTTTCAAACTAAGAGCCCCTCATTCTTCAGGAGTGGAAGGTAACCCCATCTAACTCAATCAGATTATCTCTTCTCAATACATGTGTTTTCAGCAAAGTAGCTCAAAAGTGTAAACTATCACCAGGTCATTCATTCATCATAAAAACTTAAATGTACTTCTATTCTTGCTTCCTAGATATTCAGAGATATCTTGTTTCTATCCTTCCTATGATCTGGTTGTTCAATAATTCCTCCAATTCTGTGGGCTATCCCCTTCCAATAAATTTATTTTTCATTCTAAGCCAGATGCATTTCAAATGCCTGCAACCAACTAACCAGACTAAGTGAAAAATGTAAGGAAAATATAGCATATTTTCGAAGGTCTTATGTTGGAGGCAGAAACAGACTATGGACAAGTGATTAGGTTGTTTTCCAAAAGTTTGACCCTATTTCAGTTGTTTAAATTTGGGGTCCATTTTCTTCATGTGATAGTTTCTGTAGTATATACTGTACCTGAAATATAGACTTCATGATACCATAGATTAGAGTACTTTTGAACAATGATTATTGTGAAATCTGTTCAGAGTTCCAAATTTAAAAAACATTACTGAGTTCCAAATTAAATAGTTTATTTCCTGTGGGATATGTGGATAACAGGTACTTTATATTTGTGGCATTTATGTTATTAAAATAATTTTACAAGATAATTTTATCTTCATTTTTCTGTTATAAAGAACTTGAAGCTCAAATAGGGAAGAGTCATTGAGCTTATAGAAGATTTGGATGGGAACCCAGCTGTCCTTTGTTACAAAGCCTGCACTCCTACATCTGTCTACCAAAGCTACTTAACAGGCATGCATAACCTTTCTGTACCTTATCCCAGAACCAAAGAAGAATATCTGTCTATCAGAAGAAAGAAAAATAATGTGAGCTTCTTTCCACAATTATTCTTGCAGTCCAGGGTAATTTCTGTGCAGTAGCAAAGACCAAGAGAGCAACGTAAGTGGAGGGCTGGATGGGTGCTGATGATTGAGAGAGTGTCAAGAAGAAAGGAGGTGTTGGGAGTAGGTGCTCTGGCTTAAAATTCTTGGAGGACAGTTCACTCCTATCCTCTCCTTGCTTCTCATCTTGGCCTATAGGAGCAGGAAGAGAAAGTGGTCCAGAGTCTAACCCCCTATTATATGTTGAATTGTGTTCCCCAAAAAGATTTTTTGAAATTCTAACACTTGGTACCTATAAATATGACCTTATTTGGAAATAAGGTCTTTGCAGATACAATCAAGTTCAGATGAGGTCATTAGGGAGTCTCTAATCCAATGTGATTGGTGTTCTTATAAGAAGAGGAGAACACCACGTGAGCATAGAAACACACAGGGAGAATATGATCACATGAAGATGGAGGCAGATACTGGAGTTATGCTGTCACAAGCCAAGGGGTACCCGGGACCACCAGAAACTGAAAGAGGCAAGAAAGGATTCTTTTCTAGAGACTTCAGAGAGAACATGGCTATGTAGATACCTTGATTTTAACTTCTTTCCTTTAGAAATGTCAGAGAATAAATATGTTACTTTAAGCCACCCAGTTTGTGGTATTTTGTTCCAGCAGGGGATTTTCCTAACACCATAAAGAGTCACCAAACCAGTTGCCTAAAGAACCAACATCTCAAAAATTTTATCTTTCACAAATGCAGATGTACAAAAAGGCATCCCTTCCTTGTTGAGAAATTTTTATGTGCACAATACTTACACAGAAAGTCAACATTGTATTAATTTACTTTCATGGAGTCACATTTGCAAAGAAACATATAAAACTAGAATTCTCTAAGAGTCTTTCCATAATTTATACCTCCAGTACAGGAAATGATGCAAAGATGAAATACATAGCACAGCAAATTGTAAAAACTAATTGTTGACTATTTAAAATAGTGAAAAAAAATTAAAAAGGAAAAGAAGACAAAACTAAAAAATATTTGGCATATGAAAAGTACAGGAATAGATTATGAGCAATGGCACGTAGATAGTTCATAAGAGCTGGCTGATTTCACAATCATTAACTGTATTTTGAAATCTTGCGTCACAATGAATAGCTGCTTTTTTTTCTTTTAATACATGCTTTGCTTGGAGAATACATTCATATTCATTTTTTATGTGGCGCTACTTTTTTGAAATTCTTCTGTGATTCAACATATACTAATATGAGCATTCCCTATTACATTTTCCCATCTTTTGCACTTTGTTTCTATGTTGTTTTGGGTATGCAGAAATCCATTTTGCATGCACTCAAATACAGGCCACACATTTGAAAGAAACAATACTGGTGATCGAACAGCAACACTGTGTGTAAGTGTCTTCTTATCCTACCATGCACCTAATCATTTTTGAACCAGTCCATCAGCAACTTTGCTGGCTTCTTCAGGCAAATGCAACTTTAATTCATTAAAATCTCCTGGAAGTGATCAGCTAGAAGAAATGCCAATGCAGGCAAATGAGGCATTTTTAAACTGAAGTTTTAGTCCTTGCCATATCGTATGGACAGTACACACATTTGAATTTTTCGACAAATGCATTGAGCTAAATGGAAGAAAAAAATTTTAGTAACACCTTGAAATTCACTTTTAGAAGTCTTAATCACACCTAATTCCAAATCCATCACTATGGTTCAGAGAATCAACTGAAATCCATTTTCTTCTGCATAAAGACAAAAGCAAGGTAATAGTTCTGCCTAACATGAAGCAACATTCCTGTGACTGTGATTTTTGGAATTCAGATATTAGAGATTTTAGACTTTAGGGATTTTGATCTTTAGGGATTTTGGTTTTCGGGCTTTCAACATTTATAATTATGGTGTTCAAGAGTACATCTTTTGGGATTATGATTCAAACCCTGATTCCCCAACTGTCTTTGGGAAGAAGGCAATATCATGTTGTGAGTTTATGGATGAATGGAAAAGGACCACAGCAAAGTTGAATTTGCTCGAAGTTTCTTTTCTTTTTTTCTTTCATATCCATACCCTTGCATGGAAATAGAAAAAAAAATTAACTAATAAAGTTAAGAATATGGATAAAGGCAGGTAAAATGGAATTTTTAAATTTTGAGAAATCACAGATACAATTATTACAACCTCTATAAGTGAAAATAAGCAATATTCCCAAATCTACAAAATGTGAATCTTGTAAAAGTGTATCAAGAGCTCAGGATCCTTAGCCTCTCTGCTGACTATGAGTGTCAACGCTGCAGCCCACTGGTTGCACGATCTCTTTGTGACTGTTTTCTCACCTATAAAATAAAGATTGTATAATGAACTTAGTTTGCTCATCTGTAAAAGGTGAGGTTGTAAGGATTAAATGATTTAATACTTATAAAATATAAAACAAGAAGTTTTATAGAGCCACCTGGGAAGTGCTTAATACGTGTTAGCTATTGATAGTGGTACGTCCTATAAATAAGATTGCCTGTCTTGTCTTGGTGGTAGATGTGATCGGGTTCAAAAATAAATTGGGTTTTGGTCTTGTCCTCAGGTAGTTTGCTAATAAGCAACTTTATTACAAGATTGAAGGTTATAAGTATTCTAAGCAAAACCCCAATTTCTAGGCCACAAATACTGAAAAGGATACTTCCCAGACATGGTGGCATTTGAAGTGGACTTGAAGCAAACTGATATTTAACCAAGCAGAGTTCTGAATACATGGAGGGATGGGCACAGTCAAAGCACAGAACAGTGTAAAGTTCCTAATTCGGTTGAGTAGAGGACACAATGATTGGACATGCAACATAGCTGGACGGATCTGATGATGGTGTGCCCCGCTGAGGATTCTGAACCTTATTTCTATGGGCAACAAGGAGTCATAGAAGATGTTTGAACAAAGAGTGATAGGATTATAGCTTCAGCTGTAAAAAGGCACACACAAAATCAGTTTATCTAAGGAGACTATTGGAAGTGTGGGAAGTTAGAGAAGAAAAGGCCAATTTAGAAGCTATTTTCAACGATCAAGTAAGAGACAAAAATCAGTGAAGACTGAATGGTAGCTGAATTTGTCATTGGGAGGAGTTAATGATTTGTATCAGAAGTGAGGATGGCCTGTGCTAAGATTAGAACATAAAGATCAGAGAGGGAGTGATTCTGAGCAGGAAGTAGAAGAGAATGCTAAATAAAGTGAGCTATCTACACCGACAAATAAGTTTGAAATAGAGGCAGTTATGCGGAGAATGCAGGCTACAAAATGGTGTAGAGGAGGGATAGGCGAACTATGGCCTGGTGGAATCTTGGCTGATGCCTGTGTTTGTACGGTTCTTTGGCTGCTTTTGCACTATAAGGGCAGAGCTGAGAAGCTGTAATAGTGACCATATGGCCACAATGCCTAATTTTTTTTTTTTTTTTTTAGACGGAGTCTCACTCTGTTGCCCAAGCTGGAGTGTAGTGGCACAATCTCGGCTCACTGCAACCTCCACATCCCGGGTTCAAGCGATTCTCCTGCCTTGGCCTCCTGAGTAACTGGGACTACAGGTGCCCACTACCACGTCTGGCCAATTTTTGTATTTTTAGTAGAGACAGGGTTTCATCATATTGGCCAGGCTTGTCTCGAACTCCTGACCTTGTGATCTGCCCACTTTGGCCTCCCAAAGTGCTTGGATGACAGGTGTGAGCCACCGTGCCTGGCCACAATGCCTAAAATATTAATTACTGGGCCCTTTACAAAAATTGTTGCTGATCCCTGATCAAGAATATCTTGATAATTGAAGTAATATTTGACGTCAAATTAGCTGACATAACTGCCTTGTTATTCCTTTTGAAGTGTTTTGAAAACAGCTTCAGAGGTTTCAAAGACTTTACTAGAAGCTTGGGAACTAGCAAGCTTTTAAAAGAAACATGTGGATGGGGGAGGCACCTGCTTCATACCAGAGTTTACTACTTTATTGACAAAAGGTCACCACACAAACATATGCAAACAATAGATTTTGTTTATTTAATCTATCAAACATATGCAATGATAGACTTTGTTTTATTTCTCTAGGAAGAAGAAAATAAAAGGAACATATTATCAGATTATTTTAATTCAAGGTCAGAATTTTTTTAATTAAAATTGGATTCTAGTCTGCAGGTGAGTGCACAGAGAGCATAAAGAAATACATGGTATGATGGCTGCCCTCTAGAAATTTTTAATTTTCCACAAACAAATATCCATATATAAAAATAAGTGAAAATAATATAAGGAAATGCTGACTGTACTGAAGGAGAAGTAATGTGATAATTGATTTCCATTTCTTTCCTGCTTTCCCTCTTTTTATAGAGTTATGGACAAAGACAAGTGTCTACAGAAACTGAATGTTTTGAACATCAGGACACTTTAAATACAAATCCAGAGAAGAGGCTTCTCTTTAAATATCACAAGGACTGGCAACAATTGGCTTGCAGACCTCCCAAGTCAGGAGGCCTCTGGAACTGGCCGTGTGAGCCTCTGTTCACGTAGTCCCCACTGTCCTTTCTCATCTCATGCTGAGTCAGCTTTCCTAATTTTTATTTCCCATTGGTCTTTCAAAGCAATTGACTTGCAATCCTTGCTTTGGAAGTGCTATCAACTTCATCCTGGTTAACGGCAGCAGAGAAGGGAGCCCCTAACAATGTGCCTTGCTGTTAGTTTCTTGACTACTTTTGTGCCATTTCCCATTGCACTTTCATTTTATCGCTCCTTTTCTTTATTTCCATCCCTAGTTTTCCACCAGCAGGAAATTGCCAGAAAATAATTACACAGCTGACCCTCTTTCCTAGTCTCTGTTTCCTTTTATTCACCTCTCTTTCATCTTATTCCTTCTTGTTTCAATCCTTTACCCAAATGTCTTTTGAAATGCCAATAGAAATAACCATAGTGATACTTAACTCAATAGATGTCCCAGTGGTTCAAAGAGCAATCCTCTTTGGCCTTACCCACTAGGTTCTATTTCTGCTGAGCCAAGTACATTTAATTCACTCATTCATTTGCTCTGACCCTGTTATCAATCTTATTTTTTCTTTCCTTCCTCTGCTCCTAGATCAGAAAAATCAATACATTTTTTAACAATGTAAAAAAATTAAAAATCAGTCAAAGAAATCAGGGAACTAAAGTTTCAAATAGGTAAGTGACTTGCCCATAGCTGCAGAATTCAGTCTTGCATGATCAGTCCTCAGGAGACAGAAGACTGGACTTAATGTCTCTGGAGCCTAGGGTGATCGCAGGGATGGAACATAGGGCTTTGAAAGGTTGACCTGAGAATGATGCTAGAGAAAGTGAGCTTCTTTCTTCCTTTGCATGTGATGCGCAAACCCCAAAGGAGAGCCAGGAAACAGATTGTTGTTTAGAACTCTGAATAAGGAATCAAAGCAAGCTGCTCTAGGAGTTTTCCAATGACAAAATGGAAATGGAAACCTGAATGAGTAATCACAAAGAACAAGATGCTACTATCTTTCTTCAGCTGCCTCATGCCCCCTCTTCACTTAAGCATAAAATGGATAAAAATCAGAAAAACAAAACTTGTCAATGAAACATTGTTTCTGAAACTCAGGTTGAAACATAAAAGAGACTTCCCAGGCTAGTCACTATACATACACCGATATATACATATATGTGTATACATTCTTAGAATACTCTCTAAATATCCCTTAGTTCTGAATGATGTACTGTGCCATTTTAGAGTAAAGGTCGAGTGAAGGAGAGTTCTCTGTTTCTCTCATTAAGTAACTGATATATAGATAAGAGAAGAATTGAGGGAGAATGATAAGTCTGCCCTTTCCCATCCCCGGTTCTCCACATTTAGATGTTAGTCACACACACAGTATTATTCCTTTAGGATGCATCTCACCTGACAACTTTCCTTTAAGAATAATAAACTATTGTCCTTCACTATTAAAAATGGGACTTTGGTCTGTCTTCCTTTTTATCAGTCTTTTATCCTTTGTAAGTGTGGTAACTATAAGATCCTTTATTTAAGGCCCGTTGAAAGGATTTTGAGACGCAAATACTATACTTTTGAATATAAATATACCAAAGTCACCTCCAATGCACATTTTCCATCACTTAGCTGCATTCAACTGTGTTGATATAGAAGCATTTGTCATATACGGCATCAGCATACACATGTATGTATGGCATTTTAAAATAATAAAATATATAGAAATACAAAAAATTTATGAGCACAGTTTAATACATGGTTGTAAGGGGAAACCTGAAACCATTCCTAAGTCAGAAATTAGAACTTTTCAGAAAAATATGAAATGCTTCATGAGTTTGCTTCACAGTTTGTTCTTTCTTTGGATCATTCCAGTTGTAGATCATGGACTTCTATATTTTTAGTATTATTCTTGGTTACTACAGTCCCACTTGGTTATTTCATTCAATCCCTAAAAATACTTATTTAAACTTTGCACTTCTGTTATAAATTTTCTAGGGAACTTTATTTTCTCATGTAAACACTAGATCATCTCATTTAGCTAATGCATTCCTTGGAGAATGTGCTCTAAACCAGTGCCACTCAAATTATGGTCTATCAGTGCCAAGCTGTAAACTGTTGGTTACTGGCCCACCATGAAATTGAGTGTAGAGATTGGAGTAAGCTCTTAAAGTATTTATAGCAATTTGTCAAAGAAATTTTATGACTTAAATCTAGTAATAAAAAAATAGAAACTTGCACATTTTATCTGTCATTTTTATTTCATTTTTCTAGACATTTATTTTTATTCCATTTTACAGAAGTATATATCCATGAAAAATTGGAAGTAAAACAAAATGAAACAAAAATCTGTTTTCGTTTTTGTTTTTTTGTTTTACCAGAATAGTTTGAGAAGTGCTGCTGTAGGGAGCAGAAACTGCTTGCAGACTGCATTTCCCTTAATGGACCCGTGAGAAACATGCATCTTGAGCATCCAAATTTGTTCACATAGGACAAAGGGAATTTTCTAATATGAGCTGAAGATCTTGAGTTCCCAACCATGTCTTTTTTAAAGACTCAACTTCCAGAACGGAATGGGTTGCTTTACTTCTATGTTTTCACTAGCGCCTTTCTTGCCCAGTGACTGCCAGTCCTGTGCTATGTACCTCTTTTCTTACCCATCAATAGTGGTTAAAAATTATTAGATTTAAAAAAGATATAAACAAAGACACTTATTCTAGTACTGCTTTTATTTTATTTTATTTTATTTTTTGAGACAGAGTCTCACTCTGTCACCCAGGCTAGAGTGCAGCAGCACGATCTTTGCTCACTGCAACCTCTGCCTCTTATCCTTTTGCCTTGGCCTCACAATAAGCTGGGATTACAGGCATGAGCCACCACACCCAGTCCAAGCACTGCTTTTAAATATCAAAAATACATGAATGCCAAAGAGAAAAGCATTAGTACACTAAATGATGCTGCATACAATGATGGCACAACTGCAATCATTCAAAATTATGTTGTAAATTTGTCCTAGATCCTCCACATAATGCTATGTTAAGGAAATAATTTAGGCTACAAAGGAGTATATTTAGTGTGATAAGTTTTTGTAAAGAAAATATATGTGTTCAGATGCAGAGAAACATGGGCATAAAAATGTTCTCAATGATTATCCTTTAGTGGTAGAAATATATGTATTTTCTAAGTTTCTTCCCTTGTGCTTTTCTGTGTTTCGTATCAAATACTTTTTTTATATGTTTGTTTAAAGTACGTAAAAGAAATGGGAAAGAATAGGAGAACTGTGAAAAAAATGGAGAGTCAAGTAATCCAAGGCAAAAATGTAATGAAGGCAAAGTTTGTCGAAGGCTGAGTGGAGGACAGGAAATGACTCCATGCAATGGCACCAGAATTTTGGAAGTTGTTAAAAAAAAATAAGATAAAAAAACTGGTCTCATCCCAGACCAGATTAATCGGTATTTTAGAGGGGAAGGGAGCAGACATCAATTTTTTTTTTTTTAATTGAGATGGAGTCTTGCTCTATAGCCCAGGCTGGAGTGCAGTGGCATGATCTCGGCTCACTGCAAACTCCGCCTCCCAGGTTCACACCATTCTCCTGCCTCAGCCTCCTGAGTAGCTGGGACCACAGGTGTCTGCCACCACGCCTGGCTAATTTTTTATACTTTTAGTAGAGACGGGGTTTCACCGTGTTAGCCAAGATGGTCTCGATCTCCTGACCTCATGATCCGCCCGCCTCAGCCTCCCAAAGTGCTGGGAATACAGGCGTGAGCCACCGCACGCAGCCACATCAATATTTTTAACACTTCCTCAAGGAGTCCAGTGTTCCTCCAGATTTGAGAGTCATTGGGTAGATGCCAGCCAGCCTATTCTACCAAATTAGTCCATGCTGGCTGGCTGGCTGGCTTTCAGGAATAGGAGTTACGTTATTCCAAAACAGAAGACTAACAATAAAAATAACAGGATTCATCTCTCACTAAGCATTTTATCCCCTCAGCATTGGTGGCATAAAGCTGAGGATTATTTGTATATGATTACAAGTTTTGGAGACACCAGTTGAAATAATGTAAACATTCTGAATATTAAAAACTAAGTATTTAATGTGATAAAACTATGATCTGGAAGTTGAATGGAGTGATTGCTTTGCGGGTATACAGAGCTGCATCTAAGTCAACCCTCTTGAAAATGTTAATTAGCACCAAACAAAGAACAATGGAAGATGTCTGCTTTTTTCCTTGGAGACCAAGATAGGGACAAGTCGTTTTGCATGTGAGCAGAATGTGGAAATGGCAAAGAGATTTAAATAACAAATTTTAATAAGTTTCATCCCACTGGGAGAGACACTTCTGATTATCTGTGACCTATACAAATTATCATGATTCTCCCCACTGGCCTACCATAATTTTAATAACTAATCAAACTAAGCTTGAAGGTTCTGCAAAATGCCAAATATATACAAGTGCTTTTGCTAGTTACAAAGCTAGTGCTTGCTACCTGACCTTTTTACAATTTCTCCAACTACTTATTCACACCCCAGCCACAGGTTTAAATGTTCAGCGTTCATTTGGTCCTTATTGATCCTAGGCTGCTACCTGTTTGGGCTGAGAAATGACCTTCTGTGGACATCTAGGGAGGCTTGCACTGCTGTGAGAAGAATTTCAAAAGAAGTTTGGCTAGAAATTTAATGCAGATCTGAAAAGGTTGCTAGCGAAGCTACATGTAGTGGAATGAGATACAATAAGTCCCTAGTGATGGTCCAGGCCCAGGCAAGTATCTAAGCACAATGCGGTTCACCAATGAGCTAGCAGAAGGTTAATGAGGGCAGAGCATATAGAAACAGGTGCTTCGGGCTCCTGGGAGATTTCTTTACCTTTCTCCCGGTTTCAATCTATTTCCTCACTCCAGCCTCACTCTCCAAATTGTAACTTACATGTTGGGAGCTTAAGCTGAAAACCTCATTAAAATCTTGTTCTCTTCTCCTGCCCCGTGATTTGGCTTTTGCATCCTTGACTCTACACCAGTACTTTTTAAACTTTAATGTGCTTACCAATCGCCCAGGGATTTTATTAAAGTGTAGATTGTGAATAGGTCAGTAGATCTGGCATGGGGCCTAAGATATGAATTTCTAACAAGCTCCCAGGTGATGCTTCTGCTATTGTGCCAGACCGCAGCATGTGCAGCAGGGCCCCAGTTACTAGTTCCTACCCCCAGAATTTATGAGGCAGTTATCTGGGGTGGGGCCAAGAATTTGCATTTCTACATAGTTCCCAAATGATGCCAATGGTCAGGGTCTACAGACTGAGAACCACTGCCTTAGCCTGCTGCTCCCAACTGATTTGAGCTGTCACTACTCAGAAGGGCGGATTGCTGCCCCTTCCCCTGCCGTGTGCTTGTTCCTCTTACTCTCTTGGCAGTTTTTTCAAGGATGTGAGTGGAAAGATAATCATCTTCTTACTCTTCAGATATCTGTAACATAGAAAAAGAAATCCTGCCAAAGTTGAAGAACATCTCCCAACCTTTTAGACACTGAAATTCTATAGTAATAGAGAAGAAAAAATGAAACAAAGCAAAAGAAAATGACCCAACTACTCAGATTAGAGCCTGGAATTAAAAACTGATAGACAGGCTGCTTTACATCATCCTAAAATTACTTGTGCCTGGTCTTAGACTAAGGCTCCTGCCTATAGCTGTATAGTAAAGATATCAGTTTGTTACTCACCGCCAAGAGCCTGAGGAGGCAGGACTCAAGGTCCTGTTCATAGCAGAGCTTCTCCATGTGCTCACACTTGTGCAGGCATCAGAATGTCCTGGAGGGCTGTTAAAACAATGACTCTTGGTCCAGGGTGGGGCCAGAGAACTTGTGTTTCTAAAACGTTCTGTTACTCATAGGACTGGTGCCAGACCACACTTAGAGAACCACTCAAATTGAATGACACCCCTGTTTTACTTGCTTCCGTTTTCCACCAATTAAGAAATGACAGTCACAGGAAAGGAAAGTAAAATGATAGGTTTGCTGATGAAGCTGAAATGGGGAAATATGGTATAGGCAGAGATTGTCAATGGATTTCTTAAGGCTGAACCCCAGAGTTAGACATACATGTGCACCCACTCACAGGCAGCACTGGATCCAGTGAGCATCCCTTTATGGGGACCTGCCCATGGAAAATGTAAGACATGGAGAAACAGAGTGGGGACACATACTTCCTGCAGGCAGCTAGCTCCTGAAGAGAATGAGGAGAGGAAGGGGAGGAGGTAGGCAAGCTCAGTTCCTTCTATCAAACCCATCAATCAGGTAAAACACTCCACACTCCCAAATAATGCAGGAAATGAGGGACTCAAGAAAGATCAGGTAGGATGAGCTAGCAAATGGATGTCCCTCCCTTAGAAACAGGAATAGTCAATCAGTAGCCCTCTTCCCAAAGAAACTAATGTCCAAGCTTGCCAACCCCCTCCCACACCAAATACCAGGTTTTTTGCCCCAGTGAGTTTAATCAGTAACTAAATTGAGTTCAAATTCTATCCCAGCTTAGACTGGTTATTTAGCCTATATGAGCCTTAGTGTTATATCTACAACATTGGGATAATGTAAGTCTTATCTTCAGTGATCCTTGTGAGGATTAAATGAGCTATCACTTTGTATCTAGGAGGGACTCTCCATATAACAATTTTCCTTCCTTCTCTGTCTTTCTTCATCTCTTAGCCTTGTGACTTGATATGATAAAATATGTTATATTGTACTTGCTCTTAAAAAACCTGCAATCTGGAGAAAAAGTATAGAAATATGAAAATGGGCCAGGCGTGGTGGCTCATGCCTGTAATCCCCACACTTTGGGAGGCCGAGGTGGGCAGATCACGAGGTCAGGAGATTGAGACCATCCTGGCTAACACAGTGAAACCCCATCTCTACTTAAAATACAAAAAATTAGCCGGGCGTGGTGGCAGATGCCTGTAGTCCCAGCTGCTTGGGAGGCTGAGGCAGGAGAATGGCATGAACCCGGGAGGTGGAACTTGCAGTGAGCCAAGATGGCGCCACTGCACTCCAGCCTGCGTGACAGAGTGAGACTCCGTCTCAAAAAAAAAAAGAAATATGAAAATGTTAAATACAGCGTAAGGCAATGTTTTGAAAATATATAGAGAAAACAGTGTGAAGACTAAAGCAGATGATATGTAAAATGCTTAGTGATTAGTAGTTGCTTAGTTTAACATTTTTCTAAAAATCGCAGTTCAAACTGGAAGATTGGAAAAGAAGCTAGAGTTTTCTATAGTGGCTCCATAGGAACTTTGTGGCTTTGGTTGGCTTCAAGAGGAAAGACAACTACTAATCATGGGAGAGGGTAAGGATAGTTGAGGGATGGGGAACAGCATGGGCTGAGGCTTAGTACAAGGGACCCGAGAGACAGGCGGACAGACCTAGATGGGTGGTCACTTGTTCTGTTCACAATCAGTTCTGGTCCTGAGCCAATCACCAGACTTAGAAGGTCCCCACGCTGTAGTCTTTTATATCATCGCCCATTCAGGTTGCAGGCATTGAGAACATAACTAGAAGCAATTTCTCTTCTTTTTATGTATAATGACTCTATTGCTTTGAATGTCAGGGCATGTCTCTAAGTCTGGAGGGTAAGCAGTCCATCCTGTGAGGGAGAATAGTTATTTTTCTTTCTTTAAGTCAATGACTCTCTTTGACTTTGGCTGCACATTCAAATCACCTGGGAGCATTAAAAATAGTAGCAAAGCGCTACCTTTTATCAATAAACTTCAAATCTCAAAGGATGGAGGCTGGCATCTATATTTTCTTAAGAGCTCTTCAGATGATTCTAGCATGTGGCCTGGGTCAGGAAAGTCTGTGGCCAAGGCAGCCTGTTCACTTGTGTGGAAATGGCATTTCTAGCATTGATTTTTCTCAGGAACGATTAGGAAGCAATTAACAAACAATTAACCAGACTGTTAGTATGCTATGGATAAGCACCAAAACTGCATAGGATTATGAAATAAAATAACCAAGAAAAACATGTTTTTCAAATGTAAACTGGGATACTGTTTTACATGCAAAATACATGGCCTGGCAAACAAAGTGGCTATATTTATGTAAATGGTTAACTTTTAGTCTGTTTCTAAATCACACGTTATTTTGCGATAAAATAAAGATTATGAAGACAGAACAACTTAATAAAAACATGTACTTGACTATTTGAGTGGAGTAAGGTCATATTTATCTTTTTTTATGACTAATAGCTAATTGGATATTTTGTTTCTGAAGTGGTAAGCTGTTTAAACAAATATAAAGGAGAAATCTTATTTTGGTTAGCAGGACCAGGAATTGAATCTATGTTAGTGTCCAGTTTCCATTCATTAACTTATTCATTCAATAAATATTTATTGAATTTCTTCCATTGTGTACCTAGCATTAGACTAGAAAGTTGTTACACTGTTTTGTTGCTGTTGTTGTTTTTAGAGACAGGGTCTCACTCTGTTACCCAGGCCGGAGTGCAATGGTACAATCATGGCTTACTGCAAACTCATCCTCCTGGGCTCAAGTGATCCTCCCCACTTCACTCTCCAGAGTACCTGAGACTAAGGTGTGTGCCATCATATCTGGCAACTGTCAGTATTGTTGACTAAAGCAGGTTTGGTTTCTGAACTTCTGTTATAGGTACTTATAATCTAATGGAAGAAAGATGATAATAAATGATGAGTTGTGCTAAGTGCAATGAAGAAAGCAAACAGGATATAGCGATTGAGGAAAACTGTGTGTGTGTTTTGTGAGGTGCTCTACTGTGATAGAATCTGAAGATCCTATCTACTCTTCTGAACCGAGAATGCAGGATAAGGTGGAGCCAATTTTCAGACAGAGCACTGTAAGGCAGAAGGCCTAGGCAAAGAAGAATTTAGCCTGTGAGAGGCTCTGAAAGATAAACGTGTTAAAATAGGGAGTTGTCACACACATGCATTCATGATAATTATTTTTTCTTCAGTTTGTTCTTTTGTATGTCTTCATTTTTCCTTTTAAGATCAATTGAAGTCAATATTTATTGAGTACTTTCTATGTGTCAGTAGTTAAGATAGTCTGAGAAAGTGCTAGGAAGAAATTTAAAAAAAAAAAAAAAGAAAGAAAAACCTGATGGGAGAAACAACCCTGACCTAAGAGAGGCAGATTGTACTTGCTCTTAAAAAAAGTGCAATCTTGAGAACAAGTATAGAAATATGAAAATGTTTAATATAAGGCAATATTTTGAAACTATAAAGAGAAATAAGTGTGAAGACTAAAGGAGATGATATGTAAAATGCTTAGTGATTAGTAGTTGCTTAGTTTAACATTTTTCTAAAAATCATAGTTCAAACTGGAAGACTGGGAAAGGTAGAGGTGTCTCTAAGAAAGACATGCATACAGGTTATGAAAGTGTGTGCAGTCAGAAAAAGGCAAAGGAGGGTGTCTAGCTTTCCCTGGGGGATCTGCAACATCAGGCAGGAATTTTTCCATGAGAAGGCCCTCATAGACCCCAGGGAATCATGGAGATGATCCAAGGATGTTTGGTTGGCAACAGTTAAGCTGGTGAGGAGGAGCACATTAATTAAAAGAGAAAAAAAATGGTTATGCCTAGATAAGAAAACTGGAGAATCAACTCAATTCAGCTTTCCAAATCAGTCATCCAATCTGAATGCTTCTAAAATAATTAACAATTAAAAGTAATTTCACACTGGTTCTCAGTTCTAGCTGCACATTAGAGTTACCTAGGCATCTTCCTAAAGCACTGGGTTCTAAACCCCACTGCAGACAAATGACACAGTCTCTGTAGGGCAGGGCCAAGAAAAGCATGGGACATACATTTACGAAAGATTATGAACTACTGCCTCATCCTCATAGGAACTCAGTCTTCATAAGTAGTGCCAATTCAATATGGCAAGACCACAGTCTCTCCCTTAATCTCTACTTTTATTTTTTTCCTGTCTGAGCAAATTTACTCAAAGAACTAGTTCAAATATTACCTCTAAAGTGAAACATTTATTTATACTCCTAGGAAAAATTATTTCTCAGCAAAAGAGTTAAGGAAGCCTTGTTGAGGTATTTTGCACATTGACTTTCCTGTGATTACATATCAGGTTACACATTCCTCAAGGGTTTGGTTGCATTAAAACACATAGCACCTAGCCTAATGCTTACAACATATCAAGTCTTGAATATAGGAAGGAAGGAAGGAAGGAAGGAGAGGGAGAAAGAAATGAAGAAAGGAAGGAGGAGAGGGAGTAAAGGAAGGAAGGAGGAAGGGAGGAAGAAAGAAGGAAAAAAAAGGAAGGGAGAGAGGGGTGGGGAGGGAGAAAGAAAGGAAGAGGGAGGGGGTGGGAGAAAATAAGAAAGAGGGATGGAAGGGAGGGAGAAAAAAGGGCAGGAGGAAGGGTGGGGAAGAGGGAGAAAGGAAGGAAGGAAAGAGGGAAGAGAGAAAAGGAAGGAAGGAATGGGGGTGAGAGAAAGGAAGGAAGAGGGAAGGGAAAAAGGAGGGAAGGAAAGAAGGAAGAGCAGTAGGGAGAGGGGGAGGGAGGAGGGAGAAGTAAAGGAAGGAAAGGAGGGAGGAAGAGAGGGAGAAGGAAGGAAGGAAGGAAAAAAGATTCATAAATAAGAATGATTAAATTAGTTTGCATACCAGGGTGTGCCTTTGGCAGCTGAGGGTGTTCAGGTACCAGAGACCTAAGAGAAAGGGTACAAAAAGGAAAGATAGAAGTGCCAGGGAGACTACCTGTATGAGGGCTTCAGCAGCATTTTTAACTTACCATTTGATGTTTTTAGCTTTAGAATACTTTCCTCAAATATATATAATAGAAATTAGTAGCCTTAAGTGTGGTCCCCTGACCAACAGTATCTTGGGATTTGTTAGAAATGCAAATTCTCACAACCTACCCGAGACCTACCACACCAGCAACTCTGGGGTTAGGGCCCAGCATTCTGATTTTGCAAGCCTTTCCACGTGTTTCTGATGTGTCCTCAAGCTTGAGAACCACTGGTGTAGATAAAAGTCGACTTACTTTGGTTGAAACACAGCTGTCCATCCCTGCTCCCTTTCCTTGCAAATACACACAAATACAGTCCTGTGGAGTCTCTCTCCATAGATTCCCCAAGTCCTCACACAACAAAGTTGAATAAGCTGGCCTTGCAAGTGTGAGCCTCCCTCTGTGTTATACACGATCTCAGTGTTGCCTGACTCCAGAGTTCCCGTGGTTCTCCACATGTGAACTTCAAGACGAATTATTTCTCTTGATGACTTTTAGATTCAGACTTTTGCTCATTCACACAACCCCAAGTCTAATGATTGCCAGAATTTTGTCTGATTAAAAAAGAAAAAGTCAGTTAAAGCAGTTTTCAGTTTGGTATGTGCAGCCTACCCAACTCTGTTCACTTTCTACCAAACAATCTTTCCCTAATATTGTGACCTTCAAGAGTGGTCCCAAAGCCACCCACACTTCTGTAGGCACCACTGACATGGCATATGCTGAGCAGATTCCCAAGCTGCCATTTCACCCAATCGTATTTTAGACAGTTGAAGTCTTTATTTGAGAAGCATTCCAATCTGAGGGTTTTTTCCCTCGTCTACTTAAAATTTCATAGCTGTGTTAATTTATCACCCCTCCTCATTGCGTAGCTTCTGAGTAAGTTATATAGTAATGGTGAATGATAAATCAGAGGGCCAGGCCTATATTACTCATGACATTGTAATAGTATTAATCTGAGATAGCTTTTAATTGTCCGTTCTACAGTCTTTAATGCTAAGAAGATATAGAGGTTTCCATTATTCTAATTGTATTTCAAATAAATGTATGGGCTCAAATTTTTCCTCTCTGTTAAAAAAAGGCTAAATTAGAGATGTCTTGCATACAAAATGAATTATTTTACAGCAAAACTTTGATTAATCACACTGAAAAATAGCAGAAATCTCAACTGTATGTATGTTGTCTGCACTTAGTTTGTCAGAAAATGACCAAAAGGGTCAGAAAATAAGGTTTCATCGTGAAATTAAAAAACAAAATTTTAAAAAACTTTCAAAGCAAGTTTTTCATATCTATGCCTTTCATATCTGTAATCTAGTTAAGTGAAAATGGATGTTCAGATAACCTGTGGTCCTTTTAGCTATCAAGCAAAAAGTGGATTATTTTCAAAGGCTTCATTTGCAAGATAAGAAATGGATTAATGCATTTTCAAAGTACTTTCAACAAGACTGTTGAGACAAATTAGGTTAATTTTGAAGTTATTGAAAAGACCACTTTCCAAGTATTCCAGTCAATCAAACTTTAATTACAGTAACTACATATATTGATCATACTTAAAAGAAAAAGGCAGTTACCCAGAAAAGTGAAATTTCCTGGTAATTGATGCTTTCCATATGAAGCACCAAAACATTTGGATATGAACTATTGTGGTTGTAGTTAAACCATTTGCAGTCTGACTAAACAGAGAACAGTGACTGTCTTTAGATATTCCTGATGGCATTTGTATCAATTGGCATCATTCATATGAGCACAGTGAATAAAGCAGGAACTGGTCTATAAAGCATTCTTATCTTTCAGACAGTGGAACTCAGTATATTTACTTTCTTCTACATTAAGGAGTCCAAGACGGGTGCTGTAAATCTTTTTTTTTTTTTTTTTTTAATAAAAGAAACTCTTTAGTTTTATCTTCCCCTCCTGCTATCTCTTGGTGGCCACTAATAAACTAATGTCTCTAGCAAGAATTTCTATAGAGTTCTTTGGGTCTTTGTCTGAAAGTGGCCCTCTGTCTATCTTACTTCACAACCAGAAGGTTGTGGGGACAAGGCAAGTAATTTGGACCAGAAAAGCAGATCGCAGAAGATTTATAAGTGTTTAGGCAGCAGTAGGTCAGATGCCAGAGGAATAAATTGAGATCAAGAGTGCAAAATGAGAATTCCCAAGTATATGTGATTAGACAGAGCCTGGAAAATTGCCAGGAACTGGTGGAAGTGGGCAGTGATGGGGGGTGGGTCAGCAGAAAATGATGTCAAAGTGCCAGGCCAAATAGCAAGTAAGAGAGATCTCTGGAAATTGAAGTGGATGGACAAATTTGAAATAAAATAAAATAAACAGAATTTGGAATCAGATATATGGAAAAGACACAAACAGAGAAGCAATTGATATTTTAGCTTCAATATTTCTTATTTCTTAAATCGTGAAGTCACCCACTTCTCACCATCTGCACCATTACCACCCTAATCTGAGCTATCATATCTCTTCCATAAACGCTAATTCTCTAGAAGTCCCTCCAGCTGGTCTCCACAGGCAGGCGATGCCATCGCTTGCCCACCCAGATCCTCTTTACCGGGCAGGTGCGTCCATCCCCCAGCAGCTGTGAGCATTGACGGCTAACAGTCCCCAGCTGCATCCTTCCTCTGAGAACCGTCCTAGCATACAGGAAAATACCTGGGAGAGTAGCGCACCCTCCCTTCGGCATGCATCCCCCAGCCAGTTAATTAATAACAGAAATCCAAAGGCTGGCTCCTCAACTTGAGGTGAGATAAACCTGTGGTACCATGCATGCTCCAGATATTCCTGTAGGATCAGGTACAGTGAGAACAGATGTCAGTTAAAGCAGGTCTTCATTGAACAAACTTCTAACCTGGAAGTATAAGTATTTCATTTTCCTCAATTCCTTACTGTTTTTTATCTATATATTAAGTATATATATATATATATATATATATATTTTCCTAGGCCCTCTAGGCCTATTTTATATGTATAAATAAATAAATATATATATGTATATTTTTTTTTCTAGGCCCTCTCCCACTTGGACAAGTACCTCTCTCTCAAACCCTGCTTCTGGGAAGCCTTATATAAGATGCACTGTCTTCACATTTGCTACCCTGTAGCATAAGTAAATACAGTTATTTCACTTAGGATAATGCCATATGATTTGCCAAAATTGTATTTTGAATTTTGTTCTAGACAGAAGAAATTTTATATCATTAAGATGAGTGAAATTCGTATTAAAAAGGATAAAAGCGCAACTCAATTTCTGACTTCATAAAGATTGAATATTGTTTCTTACTCATTCTACTTGGAAATAGTCAAGAAACTCTCTGAAAGTAGAACATTTCAAAAAATTCTGAGAAAATTAAGATATTTAGAAACAAAAAGGATAGCTGTTTTGAAAAATAAGTAAAGTAAGGGAAATCAAAAAATTTTTCTTGACTACTTTACTGGGTACATCACATACATTAATAGATTCTGATAGCACTTCAGTTTTTTGTTGTTTTCTCCGTGTTGCAGCTAAAACAGGGGGGTTCAGTTGACTTAAGAAACTTGCCCAACATCATATAACTAGCCAGTTTTAAGTTTGACCCAAGGTATCTGACTCCAAACCCTTTGTGCTTTTCTTTCTGCCAATGTACAGTATTCCAATGAGTGCTAATTAAGAATTTAAATAGCAAGAAAAGCAAATTAAAAAAAAGATGGGGTACTTTTAGTAATTTAAGTAAATCTGGGAAATACTATGTATTATATCCCTGTTGGGAGATAATTCTCCCTGGATCTGATATGTTTCTATAAAGTCTGAGTCTTATGAGCAAAAGCATTTGTAGTCAATTTAAGACTGTATAAGGAGGCATTCCAGAATAGTAGAGGCACTTTTCTCCCCTCCTTAAAGAGACTCGCTTGTATGCTTGTATTCCTGGGTACTACAGATAATATCTCTCTCTGTAGGGGAAGATAGATGGGTTTGCTAGCAGTGTTATAATAAGATTGGGAATTTCCTAAGCTCAGTGTTCTCAGATGTAACCTAGACCCCTTTGTGCACAGCATCCTTTGAGTCCTCTGCATATCACCCCCAGGGGACTTGAGGAGCAGCGGGGAACCAGTGAAAGCACAGAGCTCAGGATGCCTCCTGTGATGAAAATAACAAACTGTCTAAATCTATTTGAGCTCACTGGCTCCTTACCAGCCAAATCTGTGGAAGTATGGAAACCACTGCAGACACTTCCCACCGTATTACTGCTAAGAAACTACTTTACCATTTGACAATCCTCCTCCTAGGAATTCGAAATTCCAAGTGAGGGCTCTGAGAAGACTTCAGATAAGGAAACCCATTGATTTTTCATTTTACCTAATATAACTTGTTTTCCTCTCTTGGATATTAATAGAAAATGCAACACCACAGAGACAGAAAGCCAGGCAGCCAAGCCAGTTTGGGGTCTCTGAAATAACACTGTGCTAGCTGCTACTTTCCCTGTCTCATCTGAAGATTCATTCTCCCCCTATCTAAGCACACCCAGAAGAAATTCATGAAGCAGATGCTATGCCTCTGAGTCACTGCTTTTATTTGCTTTTCCTGTATCCGCCACCTTCTTAGCTTTAATTACATGGTTTGGCACATTCTTAAGGTAACGATAAATTCATAACAGAGATTTTCTCCTATTAAAGAGCAGCTCTGGAGGAAGCCTTAAGCATTAGATCAAGAATCCACTTAGATGTCTATGCCTCTTCTACATCTTTTCTTCTGCTTACTCTACTTGCTATACAGTCCTATCTAACCTCTAAAAAAGAGTCTGACTTTCTTCTCCCTCCTGTTGCATTGCTTGATATAATGGTATAAACAACTAAGAAGCTGAAATAATATGATGTGAACTTTCCTAAAAGCCAGTCTGAGAATTCTGCAATAGGAGCTACTAAGTAATAAAAAAGAACTCAGCTGGAAATATACATTGAAAAAATAAATTGGAAGATGGCTTGAAATGCTTTTGAGTAGTCCCATGGAATATAAAAGGAAGCAGAACACAGAAAATGATAAACAAAACTTTCAAGACTGACTCAATAAGTAGCTCTTAAAATAGCTATGAGTTTCCCTCCTAACACCCAGCAGGCTGCCAATAACCAGACAGACAAATCGAACAATTAAATGCTGTGAGGCAGCATCAGAAAAGATCCATAACAACATTCTGAGCGGAGCCTTAACCACTGCCTGAATAAAATGGTGCCAGGCACAAGAGGTTGTTTCTGACCTGGACAAAACAGTGAAAAGGCTGTGAAATGTATTCCTTTACTGAGCATCTATGATGTGACTGATAATCTAATGTGTACTGGGAATGCTTAGATAAGAGACACAGACCTTTTCAAAATGTAGGGAAGGAAACAGATGAGTAAAATAGTCAATAAAATATGGTCCAGTAAGGTTATGAGATATGTATATATATATGTCATCTGTCATTGGGAGATTGGGGGAAAAGCACTTCACTCAGATGTGGGGTGTTTGAAGGGCTGAGTCCTGAGATGAGACTTTCTAGGTGAGGAGAGATTTTCCAGGTTAAAAAAAAAATCAGCAAATAGAGATTCTAGGAGGATGTGGTGTGTTCAAGGGCATCAAGCCATGAAAGGGCTGGTGCTTTGGGAGATACCGCAGGCCAGTCTGGCTGGAATGCTGAAAACATGTGAGGACAGATTGTGAAATGACTCTGGAGCTTGAAAAGAGGTAAAATCATGAAAGGCCTTTTGTGTCACTCTAAGGGACTTGGATTTCATCCTGAGAGTGAAGAAGAAACCACTGACATGATTTATAGTCAGGTCTCACTCTTTTTCTTTTTCCTCTTATGGCCTTCAGCGGGCGCTAACACTGGTTGGCGGAATGGCCAATTCATAATTTATAGATCAAAGTATGTACTTCTCACAAAATAAATTCAAAATTGGTTAACTTTTTAAATATAGTGTGTTACCACATCCTGACCTAATTTGTTTTTCTCCTGGTTTAAATTATGTTTCTGGATGTACAAAGTAAATCTTTGCATTTTAGAAAGATTTTTTTTTTAAAGCTAATATAAGGAGACTTCATGGTCTATTATATATGATAATAAGTTCCAATTGGAAAGAATCTGGTGGTGTTAATAAAGAATCCTTAAAACCAAAGAAGGGACCATGTTTAATTGGAACATTTATAATGCACATATCCCAGTGGCAATTAGAATGGGGGAGGGAAAATCAGCAACAGATCCATGAGAATTTGGCATATATGGCTTCTAGCTTTACACAGGCTAATAGATTTTCAGTCAAGCTTAAATATGGAAGTCTTGAAAACTCTTTCCTTCATCCTCTGTTTCCTAGAGATTACTCTTTCAAGTGATCTCATCATTGTCAGCCTCTGTGATAAGATCCTAGACCCTGGCTGCAGTTTGACTTCAGAGTACTCTTTCCTTTATATTATCTCCACAGACCTGGCTCATTTGCAGAGAGAAATTTTTAAATTTGGGAAACTGAAAAGAGCACATCAAATACTGAAAACTGTTTCATGAGGATCAAAAGCTTGCTTTCTTTATGCAGCTACTTTTGGTAAATACTGCTTAAATAGTTACTAGGAAGTCTTCAACTGTATTACTAAATGATATTGCAGTGAACATCAAAAATGGGAGGATAGTTCATTTAATCTGAAAAGCTGCATATTTTTATATTATTTATATTGCAGTGCTTGACATAGCTCACTGTTTTTCATTTCCTTGCAACTGCTGGCCTCTTAAATTGCCTTTTTTTTTTTTTTTTTTTTTATCATGTTTCTGTTACATTCAGTCTTCTTTCTTGCTGAGTTATTTTGAAAAAAAAAAGAAAGAAAACAGTTTTGATCTCAAATGTACTGATATTAAGATTTATGCATACAATTAAAAAATTTTAAATGTAGGTCTAGAAAGACATTAGAATTTTTCCAGACTTTTTATAGCATCAAATTTCCTCAAGTCTCTACCATTGCTTAAATTTGTCACCCAGCTAATGTGTATGAGGTCAGTAAAATGGAAGCACTGGCATTTCTATTTGATGAAAAGTTCTATTTGATTAATTATATTTGTCCCCATGAAGCCTAATAATGCATTGAGATTGAAAAAAAATTATATGTATACAAATATATAAAGAAGATAAATTTATAATATTTATTTTGGGTTAGAACACAATGTTGCCCCATATAAATAACATTTTGATGTGTTAAGAAAGAAACAAAACAACAGTTAAATAGACCACCAGTTAGATTCAGTGGGAAAGTGTTTCCTTCCTATACCTATGCATTTAATATTTTGGCTTAAATTTGCAATTTATGAATGCAATTTTAGAGAAGGAAAAAACTTCATTTATACTGAGTATGATAAGAATGTTGCAGGGAAAAATTCTATTTGTTGTGACCTTGAAGGGTTAGGCTATTGTAATATGCCACATATTACATACGCCACTCTGTGTACAGTGTAGCGGTAGAATTCCAGCTTTTGAATGAACATGGTTTCAAATGATTGGTCCATACTGGGGCCATCATTTCAGTCAGGAATTACCAACTCTGTATATTCCAAAGGTTATGAGGGGGCCTGTAACATGGCACATTTTCATTTTTTCTTCTGATTCTTATTCTTTCAGAAGTAGCTACCTTTTGACCATTATCAATTTTTAAAAATTGTACTTTGCACGTTTAATCCATTTTTAACCATACAATAATTACACTGCTGTGGTGGTAAAATTATGTGTCATTGGGGAATGCATATAAAAACTTGATGTTAAACATACCATAGATTCACTCAATTTTTTGATGGGAAATTTTTTGAGCAAACGCTGTCTAAAAATGATTCTGATATATCCCAAAGAGGTTATGAATTGCATCATTTATCTAATTAATTTATTCACTCTTGTTCTTTCATTCATTAAGTGAGCATTATGTGAACAATGAAGCACTACTAAGGCACAAGCACAACAAATACGAGAGATGGAGCCACGAGCATATGCTTCGGGCAGTGTGGCCGAGGACAGGCTTCAAAAGACAATCCTACTACAGTTGGAAAAATCTTAGAACAATTATAAGTAACATGCGTTGTATTTTACTACTTTTCTAATATTTCAAAAGAGAAAGGAAATTTTCCAGTGGCCTAAACACACAATAATTAGCTAAAACTTATAATATAATATCAAACAATTTGGAAATTCCAGTTTACTGTGGTGCATTTATTGCTATCAGTGCTGAGACTGGGAAGCTAACTTGGGAACTTCATTGAAAATATTGGAAATGAAACTGAGACTCTTACGTTTGATTCAGATCTTCAAAGGCTAGGATAGTTTCTTGTCAGTAACAACCTCTGGCTCCAAGCATAAGTAATAAAAAAATCCTAACTGGAGGAAATCTTGTTCATTTTTGCCTCTCAGGGGTCATACAGATTAAACTCAATCAAATGTGAGCTCACAATAAAACTCAAAGCAATAAATGTAATATGTAAACCGCCATGAGTGAGTGTTTGCAGAAATAACAAACATATTTAGACTCTCAAGGACTTAAGAAATTAAAATTATTATATATAGAATATAAAATAATATATGAAAAGATCAAAGAAATAAAAGCTAAAACACAAAAATAAGCATGGAATAAAAAATTATTTTAAATAATTAAACAGATTTGGAAAAGACCTAAATGGAACTCTCAGAAACCATCATCACTGAAACTAAAAATTCTATGAGTTACTGCACTCCCATTTCATCAGCTAAAATAAAAAATAACAATAATACCAAACGTTTTGCAAGGATTAAGAGACACTGGATTTCTTAGACATTTCTGGTGGGAGTTTGAAATGATACAGCCACTCTGGAAAAAAGTCTTCATCTTCTTGTAAAATTAAATATGCAATTACTATTTGAAACCCAGCAATCACATTCTTGGACATTTATTCCAGAGAAATGAACTTTCATTCACACAAAAACCTGCCTCCTAACATTTATAGCATTTTTTACTGGAAACAACCCAAATATCCTCCAGTGGGTGAATGGTTAACAGGTTCCAGTGCATTCACACAATGGAATACTACTCAGCAATAAAAAGGAACAAAGTATTGCTATAAGCAACAACGTGGATGGATTGTAAGAGCTTTACACTTAGTGAAAAAGTCAAATTTCAAAATATTACATATTGTATAATTTCATTTACGTAACATTCTTGAAAAAACAATAATATAAAAACCTATAGATATGGAGAACAAATTAATAGTTGCCAGGGGGGCAGAAATAGGGGTAGGATTTGAATATAAGTAGAGTTCTTTCCTATGGTGAAACTGTTCTGCATCCTGATTGCAGTGATAGTAACATGAATGAAGTTAGGCTGAAACTGCATAGCACCACAGACACACACACATGCACAAACACACACACGAGAGAGAGAGCGAGAAATGGTACTCAGGTAAAAATGGTGAAAAGTGAATAATGTCAGTTATCTATTTAACAGTGTGCAAATGTCAATTTCCTAGAGCGAAACTAGTGAAAATTTCATGGGACGCTGAGTACTTTTATTGCAACTTTCCGTGGATCTAAAACTACATCAAAACTAGAAAGAAAAAAAAAGCTTAAAGCTAAAATTAAAAAACAACAACAACAACACACCTCTTTGGGAAGTATCAAGACCATAGTTAGACAGCCAATGCTCAGGTAGGAGAAAAGCCAAAAAAAAAAAAAGTTTTAAACTGAAAGAGTGAAAGATAGATTTGAAGGAAATAGCCAAAAATAAAGACATATTATATATATATATATATAAATATATAATATGGAAATATATAATATGAAAGTGGTGCTAAGAGACACGAATGATAGAATAAAAAGGTCTAACATAGACCTAATTGGTGAATGGAGGAGAGGCGAAATTTTAAAAAATAGTAATTTGTAGTGCCAAAAAATGATGAATGATATGAATCCACAGATAAGAGTATTAAAAGGATGCCCATGATGTAGACATGTTGTAGAAAAAGTGTAGAACACCAAAGGAAAGACAGAAAGGGAAAATACTAAAAGCATTCAGAGAAAAGAGAGATCACCTAAAAAGCCAAATCATTTAGACCAGGGGTTGCTAAAGAGGGCTGCTTTAGCATCAAATCCAAATTGTTTGATATTATATTATTATTTTAAGTTTTAGCTATCATAATTTCCATGAGGTTCTTTTGACTATCAAATGCCATACTCTCCCCAGTGAAATCATGGTCTTTGGGAGTAGGCCTAGATATCAGAACTGCTTTTAATACTCACCATGTGATTCCAGTGGTTGAGAACCATTAATTTAGCTTGTGAGTAAGCTTTTCTAGTAAATAGGTAACACTACCAGTGGAATAGTAACTTCAAAGTTCTCAGAGAGGCCGAGCATGGTGGCTCATGCCTGTAATCCCAACACTTTGGGAGGCTGAGGCGGGCAGATCACCTGAGGTCAAGAGTTTGAAACCAGCCAGGCCAACATGATGAAACCTGAAACCCCATCTCTACTAAAAATAGAAAAATTAGCCGGGCATGGTGGTGGGTGCCTGTAATCCCAGCTACTTGGGAGGCTGAAGCACAGGAATCTCTTGAACCCGGGAGGTGGAGGTGGCACTGAGCCGAGATTGTGCCACTGCACTCCAGGCTGGACGACAGAGCAAGGCTCTGTCTCAAAAAAAAAAGTTTTCAGAGAAAAAAAAATCAATCCAGAATTATATACCAAGCAAAATGAGATTGATATAAAGACATTTTCTGGTAGATAAAAACAGAGATTGTATGACAAAAGACTTCCACCAAAGGAATTTCTAAAGGATATATTCCAAAAGGAGAAAAATGAGATTCCCAAGAGGTTTGATAGTTAAATGAGAATGGTGAGTAAAGAAATTGGCAAGTGTGTAAGTAAATATAACAGGCATTATCCTTAAGAATAAATGATCACAACAACAATAATAATCTCTGTATGAGGTTTCGAAATGAATATAGGCTGAATAATGTTTCATGTAAGTCAGAGGGGTGGATCAGTGTTAAAGTGTTTTAAAGTACTCAAATCATTTGGATTTGAAGTTGGGTCTTTTACATCTCTGAAGTCAGAGAAGTTAAGATATTGACTGACTTTAGACATTAATAAGTTTGCATGCTAAATCTTCAGGGTTATCCCCTATCTCAATCATAAACAACAGAAATTTATTTTCCCACAATTCTAGAGGTTGGAAGTCTGAAATCAGGGTAGCAGCATAGTGGGTTTCTGGTAAGGACACTCCTCTTGGCTTGCAGACAGCTGCCAAGCTGTGTGCTCACATGATCATTTTGTGCATGTGTGAAGAGAGAGCAAACTCTCTGGTATCTCTTCTTATAAAAACCCTAATCCCAAGGGACCTGGACTGTACCCTCATGACTTTACCTAACCCTAATTACTTCCCAAGGGCCCCATCTCAAAATACCATCCTGTTGGAGGTTAGGCCTTTAACATATGAATTTAGGTGGAACACAAACATTCAGTCCATAACACCCACTAAAAGAATAGAAATAAAAAGCAAACATTTGATTTATTCAATTACAATAAAACAGGAAATGCAAAACACTGAAAAAGTACAAAACAAAGAAAAAGTTAAAATTAATCATATAATGTTTCCTGGATCTTATAAACTGTCTTGGGAAGGCATATTCTAATAAGCAATTAATTAAATACATTGCTTAAATGAGTGACAGGGATGACAAATTGAGAAAGCAGTGAAGCCACTGTAGGATAAAGAGAGCGGGGATAATGTCTTGGAAAGGATGCCTTGGGGGCTGGGGCCTGAAGAATGAGCTGAATTTGAGCAGAATGGGAAGACTACAGAGGTTACCCAGAGCCAGTTACTTGCATCTGATGAAGGAGTCTGTATTAGTTTTCTATTGCTGCTGTAACAAATCACCACAAAATTGGCCACTTAAGCAACACACACATATTATCTTACAGTTCTAGAGGGCAGAAGCCCAGTATGAGTCTCACTGGGCTGAAGTCAAGCTATCAGCAGGGCAGTTTTTTTCTAAAAGCTCTATGGGAGGATGTATTTCCTGTTCATTAGGGTTATTGGTGGAATTCAGTTCATTGTAGTTGCAGTACTCATGCCCCATTGGCTGTAAAGTGAGATCCATTCCTACCTCCTGGAGGCTGTTGCATTAGCTGGCCCCTGAACTTCTTCTTCCAACAGGAAAGCCAGTGGTTTGAGTCATTTTCAATTCACATTTCTCTGACAGTACCAGGAAATGTTCTCTAATTTTAAGGGCTCATGTTATTAGACTGGATCCTCCTGGATAAGTCAGGATACTTTCCCCATCTCAAGGGTCATACCGCTAATCACATCTGCAAAGTCTCTTTTGCAATGTCACATTTTCCAGGTATCTGGATGTGGATGTATTTGGGAGCTATTATTCTGCCTACCACAGGGCTGCCTGGCAGAAAGAGAGGGTCAAATTACAGAACACAGGATAATGCAAGTGATCCCAGGATCTGTCTTGAAGGACTCCAAAATGGGCAAGGTCATTGTACATTCAATATTTGATAAAATATTGAATGTTCCATATTTTGATATTCAGATAAAGTTCACTTTGTCTGAATCAGATTAGTGGTAGGGCAGGGGCTACGAGATGATAGTGGAAATCACATTTCAGATCCTGAATGGCATTATAAGGCACTTTAGAAGTTGACATTTATTCCTAAGGGCAATGGGGAACCTCTTACATATTTTTGTGTATCAAGAGGAAGACTAAATTAAGAGTTGAATAGTAGGGTCATCTCTCTGCTTGCTACTTAGAGAATGCATTGACAGCATAAATCTAATGGACGGAATTAAGAAATACAGTTTGAAGGTTTAGAGTATGTTAATTGAATGAGGGAATCACCTGAAGAGGCACAGTGGTGTGGCAGATAAAACCCAGGAATCAGAACACTTGGCTTGGATTAGTGGCTATTTTGCAGTGGATGTTGCTTGATAACTGTTTAAGAGTTCTCTGAGCTGGTGGTTAACTGTTGGCAACTTGTCATCAACTACAGGGGGAGTATTTGTACCAGGAAGTCTGCAAATGCTCTGCCACTCTTCCCCCAGAGCCAGAAGCCTCAGCAAGCTAGTGGTGGTGTGATATTAAAAAAAAATAAAACCCTCAAGTCCTCCATCCTCGATACAGGGAAGCTAGTATCAGTGAGGCTCACTTCATAAGGTTGTTTTAAGATTCAAAATGAAAATAGGTAGTATGCATGAGGAAGCAAGGTGATCAGAAGTTGCTGAATTTTGTTTTGATGCTTTTGCAAAGTATTGTTACTAGTAGGGTCCTATAAACAGAACCTAAGTCAAATTACATGTTTAACAATTTTCAGTAGGTCAAACCTGCTCTCATTACTAGAGTATGATTCATTTGGATTATTACAAATAGAAATGTAAATACCTATGTAAAATAACATACATTCCTCCTATGCAAATATATACATATACATCCAGGCATGCACACAACACACACACATACACACATATGCAGGGAGTTAAGGTGACGTACAAATATCTTTTTATCTTTCAAGTTTATACCCAAAGACATTGGAAAAGGGAGACAGATGAAGATTAGAATGTCAGTGTCATTTTCCTGAACTCATTGGAAAATTGGGTTTTAGCTCTTTGGCCAAAGGTGTTTGCTCACTCCACCCCTGACACAGACCGAAACAACTAACTGATCTCAATTTCAGGCAATGCTAGAAAACCACCGTTCTCCCCAACATGAGCAAAGCCTAATCCCATGTGCACAGAAGGATGGCTTTAAAAGACACCATTTTGTTGCTGTTGTTGTTGTTAGCAAGCTGATTCTAAAAGACAAAGAGAAAAAAATATAATACCAAAATACCCATGCAGGGTTTCTTCTCCTAAAGGCAGCAGTTGTATGGGAAGCATTCCTCCCTCTCTGGGGAAGAGTGAGCCAAGAAGAGGAATCAGGATTCTAATTCCATCGTTCAGTGCCAGTTAAGGGGACCTCATACCTCTAGAAGGCTCCTAGTAATAGGGAAAAGAGAGGATTTATATGATTGAAGCAAGAACAATAACAACAATACTGTGGTACTGTTAATATATTTTTAGGAATTACATTACTTTTTTACATTACTATGGGAATCCATATACATGCTAGTAGTAATACTTCAACTAGATGGAAACATGAGAAATGGGGACATTCACACAATGGTGGTAAGAGAGTGAATTAATCCCAACTTTTGCAAAATAAAAATAGCACCGTGCCGTAAAACCAAAAATGTGCTTTCTCCTTAATTTAGTAATCTCACTTATAGGAGCTTAATTTATATTTAAATAGCAAATAAACACTAAAGGAAGACATGATACTTGCACATTTATATATATAACTGGGGTGGAGGGAGCACATGGGCTACAAAATGTAGAAAAATCTTATACATCAAGTGTAATTTTGGCCTTGAATAGTAATGCCATTGTTTAGCTCTGAATTTCTTTTATAGCTTGAGTCCCGCTATAGAATTTTTGCTATTGTTCTTTCATCTGTAGGTCACTTCTCTACAAGGAATAATCAGGATTCCAGGAACTACTCATATACTCAAAATTTCTGAAATGAGTTTTATGTCTTGGCCACATCTCCTTGATATCCTTCAGCAAGAAATATGTGGTTATAAAATCAAATGGGAAAATACGACTGCAATGGTGGAAAAGGTTTTATTGTCAGATACGCTAAAACACTTTGGATATGAATGTTATGTTTAATTGATATAAAAGTCTAAACACTTACCCACTATGCTGTGATTATGGCCAGTGTCATTCTTCAGAGCTAATTCATTTAGAATATGTTAAGAAAAAATCCTGTGAGCATCAATAATTGAGGAAAATTGAACTCTTGAACTTTTGCCAGATATTTGGCTGTATGCATTTTATGTGTTAACTGAGAAGAAGCTGACAACTTGCTACATTCTGAAGTCGTCTCAGTTGAGATTTGGGTTGCAGGAGACATTAGCCATTAGCCCAACAGCAGGGCTATTCACTGTGGCCGTATCATACCAGTGCTCAGGAGACAGCAGTCACACCTAAGAAGTATTTCGTTCCTCACCTGGACTGCTCTCATAGCAAAGCCACCTGAACATCGCTCGTTGTTTTACCAATCAGATTCATCATCTGCTTCCTGATTCGGCAACCAGCATCACCTGTTACCTGAGGGAGTCCATCCTTGTAAGAATAAGAAACTTGACTAAGCAGAGTTCGCGTGTGGTTGCGTCTTCAAAGAGCACAAACTATCTTGTGAAGGCAATTGTTTGGATACCAAGAAAGATAAGGATCTCTTTCTATCTTTAGTGATAGCACCCATATGTGAATAGAACGAAGGAGGCTCCATCTTAGCCAGGAGGAAACTCACTTGTTTAACATCACTGGAATTTCTAAGTTGAAGTGGAAAAGGGAGTATGTGATTTTCAATACTTACAACACTTCCAAGAGTAGCATGTTTCCATAGTCATGCATAATCTCAGTCTGATTTGAGGCTAATAAAATATTAAAAGTTTCCAACTCTTAAAAAGTATAGGAGTCCCACGGCCTGGACACATAGTAAAACACTTAATAAATACTTTAGATTTTTTTTTCCAAGGAAGCAGATTACGTCTTGAAACACCCTTTACTCTCAGGCCAGTATGGTATGGTCAATAAGAGATATGACGTAAAATTAACTATTGAAGAAAATCCTTCATTCTAGAGTCTAAATAATTTCTCCTGAGATAACCTTTTCCCACACTTATTTTATTATAATGGGATTACCCATTATTTAAATATTATATATAGAGAGAAATTTATTTTCCCACAATTCTAGAGGTCAGAAGTCTGAAATCAGGGTAGCAGCATAGTGGGTTTCTGGTAAGGACACTCCTCTTGGCTTGCAGACGGCTGCCAAGATGTGTGCTCACATGATCATTTTGTGCATGTGTGAAGAGAGAGCAAACTCTCTGGTATCTCTTCTTATAAAAACCCTAATCCCAAGGGACACCTGGACTGTACCCTCATGACTTTACCTAACTCTAATTACTTCCCAAGAGCCCCATCTCAAAATACCATCCTGTTGGAGGTTAGGCCTTTAAATAATAAATATTTTCTTTAAAAATCAAAACAGAACATATTTGATTTAGGCCTTTATCAGACAGAGAGAAGGATGCACATACCTAGGCTGGTAAATAATTGTGTCGTCCTCATTTACAGTATAGGAACTTTCTCCGTAACTATTGTACTTTGAGGATTAATTTTCCATATCTCATGTGTGTTCCTTAAGATTTCCACCTCATATCTTTTTTCTTTTTTTTTTCAGCTAAAGCATAAATGTATTGACTCAATCTCAGTTTCAGAGGCAGGGTCAACAGAGCCTTAGGACCATCTCCTGGTGGCTAACCATTAATTGTTTCCTTTCATGATTTTTTTAAGCACATGTTGAGTTAGATGCCAAGATTCTGAAACCAGATGGAACTGACTCAATGAGCTTCCATTTATGTTTCAGCATGCCAGCATTAGCTGGGTTCCGGCAGATACTTAAGTAATGAGATTTGAGCAACATCTTCCCCAAAGTATTATCTTCTTTAGCCTATTGTAGTTTATGAAATTTGGGGGATTAAAACCTGGCTTAGAGAGAGTAGGTCACTTAAATTCTCAAAGCCTTCATTTTCTTATCTATAAAATGAAAATAACAAATCCTACTTCATAAGGTCTAGTAATGATTACATTAGAACATCTGGTAGAAGAAGCCAGACAAAGTGACTACATGCTGTGTTATTTCTTTTATATGACATTCCTGAAAAGCCAAAACCTTAGGAAAAAATTAGAACCATATTTGCCAGTGACTGGTAGTGGGAACAGGAGACTGACTAAAAAGGGGCACAAGGGAAATTCGGGGAGTGATATGCTTTTTGTCTATCTTAATTGTTATGGTAGTTACACAACTATTTACATTGTCAAAACTCATCACGGACTTTTAGTTTATATAAATTATAACTCCACAAACCTGACTTTTTAAATGAACATATATCATGGGTTTCACACACAATGCAGACTCAATAAACAAGCCCTGCTCACAACTTCTCTCAAAGGAGCCAAGCACAACAGGTACTTAAATTAATGTCCTTTATATTGAAAGGTATTATATAAAACCAAAGCAAGCATTTTCCATTTTTAACACATTTCTAAGGCTTTTGCATTTCCATAAAGAAGGCAATGATGACTCATGATGTGATTTTAAGAATCTGAACTTACTAAGGTCCCTTGAAAGTAACCACAAAAAGGCTAAATCTAAAATATACTAAAATCCATATACAATTAATTGTAGAGTGATTCATACAGATACAGTCTCTATTTTGTATTGTTTCTTTTTTAGTTATCTGCTACTGAACAAAAAATAAATGTATACTTTTTGATATATCAAATAGATATCAAAAAGTATATATTTATAGCTTTTGAAGTATAACTTTTAAACTTTATCAAATATAAAAGTATATATTCTATTTGATATATATGTATGTATATGTATATATGTATATTTATTTGATATATATGTATTTGAATAGAAATAGGAAGTGAATACTAGTAACCTGATGGCTAAGAATGATCACATATTTATATGTACTCATTCAACACATGCACTGTGGGTTGTATTCTGTGCCAGGAGATGAGGATGCAGGGATGAATAAATAGTATTTCTGTCCTCAAGAAGCTCATACTTTATAGTGATTTAGAGATGTGTATGATGAAATTGACACTCTCATGTGAGTCTGAACAATTTTTAGGCAAGCAAATGCTCTTCATACACTACATTCCATAACCAAGCTATGCACAGCAGTAAGTGGAGCCTTTGGGGCTTGGTTTTTGTGACCACGTTTGTTACAGAATGCCATATTTGGACCTATGACAAAAAAAAGTAATCTTAAGTCAGGCTTGCTTATTGGAGAATAAAATAGAATCATGAGGTAGGAGATTTGGAGGGACTCTGTTACAGTCAAATAATTTTATTTTAAGGAAAGCAGATTTACACCTTAACACTATCTTTAAAAAATCAGGAGAAAATGTAAGAAACTTTCATAAAATATTTAATATAGTTTCAAAGTTGTGAGCACATCACTGTTCAGAAGTTAACTGCAAAACAGAGATGACTGTATTTGCCATAATTATAAATAATGATATATATATATATATATACTCTGTAGTTACATTGGGATGAGCATTAATGGATTGGTAATGAATGAACAACAGCAATGATTGAACAACATTAGTTGGCTAAAGCTTCACAAGAATAAGAAAAACATAGTAGGAACCTTATAGAAGTAAGTGAAGCATGAAATTCAGTTATGTCTTTGACCTAATAGCGTTAGGTCAAAGCCTTTCAACTTTGTCTCTTTACTAATTATGGAATGAATCCTGTTTAAACTCTTCATACCATATAATTCTCTAAGCAATTCTTTGCGGTAGTTATTATTATTCACATTTTAGCGAAGAGAAAATTGAAATCCAGATAGATCAAGTGACTTATCTAAGATAACCCAACCAGTAAGTGGCAGAGATGGAATTTGACCTCAGCCAATCTGGGTCCTGGTCCCCACCCTTGACTCTGTATGATACAGTGTTACGACAAGAGCATGGGTAGAGTTGCAATTAGAAGATAAGCATTATATCTGCAAAATCTTTTTTTTTTTTGTCTTTTAATTGTAGCATTTTTATTTTCTGAATCTAAAAATGCCATGAGAAATGAATTTTAAGAGTATCATATATAAGGGACTGTGATTAAAACTAAGGATATTAACTTCAACTAACACTTTGTAGAAAGTCATAAAAAAATTTCTAGAAAAAGTTTTTGTACTTTTCTCCTGACCCACACCTCATCCAGACCCACCAGCATGTTCCTAAAACATGCTTTGGATTATATGACCCCTTGCACATGGAGTAAAATACAAATTCCTTACCCCAATCAACATGGCCCTACATTCCGTGTCCTCATGTACGCATTTGTGTCTCTCTTCTTGCTCACTGGTCTCCAAGCTCTAGGAGCAATCCAAGTATAGCACTTGAGCAAGTTTTGTCTACGGGCAACAGCCTTTGTAGTAGACTCTGTTTTGATGCCTCTTCCACATATTTAAAAAATTGTTATATAATGGTCACATATTTTATGGGGTACATATGGTCTTTTGTTAGGTGCAGAGAATGTGTAACAATCAAGTCAGGGTATTTAAATATCTGCCACCTGAGTACTTACCATTTTCCTATATTGGGAACATTTCAAGTCCTCTCTTCTAGCCATTTAAAAATATATGATACATTGTTGTTAACTCTAGTCACTCTACTTTGCCCTTGAACACTGGAACCTATTCCTTGTATTTAAGTGTATGTTTGTAACCATTACCCATTCTTTTTTTTTTTTTTATCCCCCACCACCCTTCCCACACTCTGATAACTGTTATTCTAGTCTCTATCACCAGGAGATCAAATTTTTAACCTTTCACATATGAGAGAGAACAGGCAGTATTTGACTTTTTGTGCCTGGCTTATTTTACTTAACATAATGATTTCCGGTTCTATTCATGTTGCTACAAGTGACAAGATTTCATTCTTTTTATGGCCAAGTAGTATTCTATTGTGTAGATAAACCAAATTTTCTTTATCTAGTCATCCATTGATGGACACTTACGATGATTAAATATCTTGGCTATTATGAATAGTGCTGCAATAAACATAGGGTGCAGGTATCTCTTTGATATACTGATTTCCTTTCCTGTGAATACTGTGGGATTGCTGGATCATATGGTAGTTCTGTTTTTAAGTTTTTAAATAAATCTCCATACTGGTTTTTATCATGGCTATGCTAATTTACATTCCCACCGACAATATATAAGCTTTTTTTTCTCCACATCCTCACCGACATCTATTGTGTTTTGTCTTTTTATTTATTTATTTATTTATTTTTATATTTACTTTTTTTTATTATTATACTTTAGGTTTTATGGTACATGTGCACAAAGTGCAGGTTAGTTACATATGTATGCATGTGCCATTCTGGTGCGCTGCACCCACCAACTCGTCATCCAGCATTAGGTATATCTCCCAATGCTATCCCTCCCCCCTCCCCCGACCCCACAACAGTCCCCGAAGTGTGATGTTCCCCTTCCTGTGTCCATGTGTTCCCATTGTTCAATTCCCACCTGTGAGTGAGAATATGCGGTGTTTGGTTTTTTGTTCTTGCAAAATCTTGATTAGTCCTAACAATAATAATTTAGTCACTACTGTTATCCCAACTTGATGCAGGCTAATAGCTAAAGGTCATAAAGTGTCCAAAGAAAGATTTAGTAGTAAGTACAATATCCCAGGAGAATCTGCCTCTAGAGTGCAAGTCATTATACTACTCAAGTTGATATCTTCCAATGTAGGTGTCTAAAAGCCCTTTCTAGTTCTGAATTTCACTGATTTTAAAAGGGAGTTTCTGGTTAGTATAGCTGGTGGGGGTAGACTTACATTGCTGCGAAGTCCAGAAATACACTAAAGCCATGCACAGAAACTCAGGGGTCAGCATTTTTGTCCCACTTCTGGGCATCCTGAAAATCCTTTCTTCTTCTTATCAGCTTCCTCAAAATCTTGTATAAACTGGGCTTAAACTAGGTAGATTTCAGCTGGGGGGAAAGTTCTAGCAGGCTGAGGAAGCCTAGAAAGTTTGTATTCTCTATGCAATGTTAGTATGAACTCTTTGTACTCATTACTTCTTAGTATATGGCAGCAGCTATCAGAAAGGTGAGTCAGGAAACATTCACATTCCCAACAATTAGAATCTCACCACTCTTTGTTCATTCTTTTGAATTATAGTCAAGAAGTGTCTTATTAATTCAACACAATGCATAAATATATCTTGAGTATTTCCAATGAATCATGCACTGTTCAAGCCTCTGGCAATACAAACAATAAAAGACACTCATACATCTCAAGGAACTATCAGTTTGGGTGGCAGAGAGAGACATCTAAACAAATATACTTACAATGTTGGTAATACATTCACGGAGGCACATGGGAAGGACCCAGAAGCAGAGGAGGTTCACTGTGCTTGGATGCAGATAGCAGGAGTGAATATGGAAGCAGTCAAGAGTGTCTTCCCAGAGAAGGTGAAAAACAAAATGAGTTTTGAAGACATGATGGGAAAATGGACTGATTTTAGATATAGCTCTAGACAAAAATAAAGAGACAAAGTGTTACAGATAAAATTAGCTGCAGATACATCTTAGTTGTCATGGAGTTGATCCAATTGAGTGAACAACTGGACAACAATTAGAACACAAACAATCCTCCATGATCTGAGGCCTGCTGAACTCTCTTTTCTGACAGCCCTTCCCACTGCACGTTGGATATAGAATGATGCCATGGCATTCCATGCATCAATGCCTTTGAACACACTATGTCCTCTGCTTGAATGACCTTTGCTGCTTATGTAGACGGAAAAACAGTTACATTCATACCTAAGGTTCCAGAGCTTCCAAGACCTTGTCAAAGAAAATAGACTCCTAGCTTTTCTATATTGAATGCAATCTCCGTTATCAGGCCGTAAGCTCCTTAGGAGCTGGCGCTAGATCTGAGTGAACACTGCCAGTAGTGTGATGAATTTGGCTTTTATAGGCTCAAAAGAAATATTGTTAAATGTACAAAATTTTTTGAGCCATTTGTTAAATTTTTGGCGGCTTGAAGTCATCTATGGTGGGAGCAGACAAACATTACATTAAAAAAAGATCAAAAAATTTGTTGGATAAATTACATTAGAGTAATTTTTAAAGTCACACATTCAAGTTGTAATGATTTAAATTAAATAAAGTTAGTGCAGATTATAGGAATTGGTGAGTATTGAATTGATGAGTATTGGAAAAGGGGATGAGTGGAGACACCTCTCTGAGCAGTGTGAGTTTTGAAAAGGAAATCAAATTATCAGAGAAGATAATGGTAGCTAAAAAGACTTTCTAAGGATCGGTGTTCTCATAATTAAAAAAAGAAGGCGTAATAATTTCTGCCAAACATAATTTTTCAAAAATAAAAAAGATATATGAAAATGTTTTAAAAACCATATAGTACATAACTATATAATATATACATTATATAGTGTATAGTTGCAGTTATTGGACTAAAAGCAGTTAATACAGGCTTTACATATGTTAAGACTTTTATTCAGAAGTAAATGAAACATACTCTTTGAGAATGGGTAAATTTTATTGTTTTTTATAACCATATTCTCATTTATTTTTGAAACTCTTCTTAGAATAAGAAAAGAGTACAGGAAGACCAACAAGTCACATTCAAACCTTATAATTCTGCAGCCTAGGAAACACTGTCTTGTGCTGGAAATGGCTTCCTTTCTTTCTGGTCCAACTTTTTTGAACTGCCCATGGATTTTGCACTGTATAAATCATAAACCTTAGAAATATATTACCCACATACATTTCTGAAGAGGGTTTTCGGGGCCCTTTTTTGAGTATTACTTTTGGATATATTATTCCTACTAAATTATATTTCTTCCAGAAAAAGTTTTGAAAAGTTGGCAACCTCCCCATTTCAGTCCTTCAGATTATGCCACTTGTTACAGTCATAAACAGCAAGGAAAGAAAGAAGTTTAACCAAATGCAAATGGCTGGGAAGAAGTTGCCCTTTCAGAATTGCTGAATGTCTTGTGTAGAAATGCTTTGTGGCTGAGCTTAAGAAATAAATATAAAGTAGTATTTAAATCCTCATCTCAAAGCTTCTATCAGTAGTAGATATGAAGCCCAAAGCAGTAAATATTTAAATGACTACTTTACATCTTTTAAATGCAGTGTTATGTCCTGGCTATATGGTAATGACATCATTAAACAGAAATCCTTTGAGCTGCAGAACCAAGATGCTTTATGGTAAGTTCTATGAAGTTACATAGTCAAAAAGCTCACTGTTCTTTAAGTTAGACTCACATCCACAATTTTATGACAGGTTCTGCTTAAATAATTGCAGGGTAGTGGTAAAGCATGGACTTTAGGGTCAGTAATCTGAAGATCTGAATTTGAAGTTTTCCTCTGTCTTAGTTAGCTAACATTCTGGATTTCAGTTTCAAGACCTTTAAAATGGGAATAATAGCAATCATCTTAAACATGTCCAAGAAAGAGTGAGACAAATAAATACATTACCAATAAGGGCTATAAATTAAATGTTATTATAGATATTAGCATCATCATTATCTTTCATTACCCTAATCATTATCATCTTTAAGCAATATTAAGGGATGACACTTACAAATAGTAGACTGAGTCTTACTCTCTGGGTCAAGAAGGTTATTTCAAAATGCAAGTTACTAAAGTATATTATATATGCAAAACAGTTGGCTTATTAAAACTCAAGCGTCATGGCTCATAGCTGAGACCTGCACTTTCATATAAATGTGATTTGATCATATGTATCATATTAAAAATATCTATTAGTCATATAACATTAGGCACAGTTATTTCTATAATTGCTTCACATTTTAGTTACTTACCAACATAAATGTTTATTTCTCATTTATGTTATAGTAAACTTAAGTTTGCCTGGGTTGTCTCTTCTTCACGCAATTATTTAGAGTTCCAGGCTTCATCCATTTAATGGCTTTGTTAAAGTCTAGAGTCTTCGAGTGTACCACTGACTCCCTTAATCTGACTGGCAGATAAAACAGTAAAGAAATCATGGAAGCTTGCAAGGAAAGTACATGAACCAGGCCTGGAAGTGGTATATACCACTTTCATGAAAAATCCTACTGGTTTAAAATCGGTCACATGACTGCACCTAATTCCAAAGGAGGCCAGAAAATGTAGTCCACCTGTATGCTCTGATGGCAGATAAATGGATTTGATGAGTCTTGCCAGCCTCTGCGATAGGGTTCTAGCATATTAAAATAAATTATGAATTTAATTGACCGAAAGACAAAGCACAATTTAATGGTGTCACAATCCCATGTTAGTTATAAAAAGTAATGTATAATCTATTCTCCCCTTTATTGTTACTGTAAAAATTAGTAGCACCCTAGTTAATTCAATGCCAGAAAGCAGCTGTCTTGAGAGTTCATGGTCTTAAACTTTACATGCCTGGGCTCTATTTTTGGTCCAGTGGAGTTGGTACCTCTGGGGCCTGAGTCATCCAGTGTTGCAGCAGACAGAGTTCCTCTGCTGCAATCAGGCCTTCTAATCAGTGTATACCCCTGTGAAACCTCCAGACTACACAAAATAACCTGGCTTTCTCTCCTGGATGTGGATGTGGACACTAAATGCTCTTCATCTGAATGAAGAAGTTTGTGTTTCATAAAGATTAAGCTAACTATGAGAAACAAACAGGCAACCAGACTCTTCTGAGATTTTCTGTCTGCATATAGACATAAATATAAACAGGTATATGTTTGTTCAGTATGGCTTTTTTTATTAACAGAACAAGAGCCAGCTCCCTGAGAGCTACCCAAGGTCCTAAACCACCTCTGATCAAAGTTATCTCATATCTAGGGTAGCAGAGGACTCCTGATTTTTCAGAGGACCTATTCCTGTCATATCTTATAAAATGTAATGATTGACTTCTTACATACAAGCTGCTAATTTTGATATGGTCTAAGCTGATATCAGTTTACTCTGAGGACTTTTTCATATGCCAACATAACTTGACCTTTCATCCCATTTGATTGCATGGTCTGTTCATGACCAGTGATAACCCTCCTTTGTAATATTCTTGTGTTAAGGATGCCCAACCCTGCACTAAAATAATCTGATAGACCCAGAAATGCTGCCAGTACTGCTATTTTATCAGGTGGGATTTAGATATTCATGCTTCTGTGATCATGTTTATCAAAAATTCCAAAAACATTTTCTCATGAGGATAACATAAGAAAGGAAGGAAGGGGCCGAGCATGGCGGCTCAAGCCTGTAATCTCAACACTTTGGGAGGCCGAGGTGGGCAGATCACGAGGTCAGGAGATCAAGACCATCCTGGCTAAAATGGTGAAACCCCGTCTCTACTAAAAATACAAAAAATAAGCCGGGTGTGGTGGTGGTCACCTGTAGTCCCAGCTACTCGGGAGGCTGAGGCAAAAGAATGGCTTGAACCCGGGAGGCAGAGCTTGCAGTGAGCCGAGATCACGCCACTACACTCCAGCCTGGGTGACAGAGCAAGACTCCATCTCAAAAAAAAGAAAGGAGGGAAAGGAGGGAAGGAAAAGGAAAAGAAGGATGATTGATTTTCCCTGCCTTACTCACAGGATCAAATATGATAATGCAGATGAAACTGTTGTGATGATATAGAGTATTTTTGTCATCTAACTCATCTAACTCCATCAAATAATAGGATAGCTTGGTTTTGAGAAAACAAGTGACAAATTATCATACTTATTTTTCTCATGAAATATCCTTCATGTGTGATCTTTATATTCTTTGGAAAATCTAAAAGACTTATAATTAGTCAAAGTAAGCACCAACCTAAGTTCCAATCTAATTTCAGAAGTCTGAATCATTATTTTAATTCTTTAGGGTACTGGAAGGAATTTAGTTTCAAGATAGCTATGAACAATGTGTTTATATAGTAAAACAAGATTTACTTATTTGTTGTCACTAAATTCCATTTAAATTTTACAATAACTATTACTATGATAACACACTGTTAAATTACAACTGCATTTATGTAGATACAACATTCCTCAAAAGTGTTGTTTGGTATTTAAAGGGCATTATTATGATTATCAGAAAGAAATTTTGTTAAATTACATTTAAGATATCTTAAATGTTTATCTAATTGATTGGTTGATTTATTGAGTATAATATTTTAAATTAGTAGGCTACCTAGTTAAATTAATGAATTTTTATCTTTAGTATCATGAATGAAAATTTTGCGCATGTTGAGAATGGATATGAGACAATCTTTAAGTCAAGAGCATTACAATCTGATTGGGAAGATTATTCTATTGAATATCATTTGTCAGTTACTGTGAATAGAATGGTGAATGAGACATTTAATTTGCATGTACTTGTCATATCTTTCCTACTAGGATATAAGTTTCAAGTTTCAGAAGATGAGAAATGTGTTTAACATCTCCCTCTCTCTCTTTTTGTACAACTCTTAATTGTCACAAAGTCCTATGTGCTTATAGTTAGCAAAAATAGTTGGATAAGATAAATAAATGAATGAATAAATACACAATAACATTTTGCAAAGAGGATGTAATAGTACCTAGGAACTTCCATTTAACCAGTGAAATCTCTCCACACATACAGTTCAGAGGCAAAATGTTCTGGTTTTCTAAATCCTTGTGATCACATCACTGTTGTCAGTTTGCCTTAAAAAAGAAGTTGGAAAAGCTCATAGAGGCTAGTTGCTTTTAGCTGTGAATCTCCAAATACTTGAACGTTTCAGAATGAAGCCAAACACTGTTTAAAATATCAGCAAGTGATTATCCATGGATGGCGGGATTCATGGCTTAATGTTTGTTTATGTGTTCATTTATTTATTATTCTTTTGCAGAGGGGCACAGATAGATCCATTATTTGTGACACATGGTATAGGCATTTGAAAAGATCCATTGATAGCAATATCACAGCAAGTAATACAGAAGTCCATATTGTTTTTCCATCAAGAGTTATGCTGAAACTAGCAGAGCTTATGCTATGAAAAGCCCCCTGGTAGAGAACCTCTTCACCCTAACAGCCTACATATGTAGGAAAAGGGAAACAGGGCATATCTAGATGAGTATATAATTGTGGGAGCATCTTGAGAAAGACAATGATCTTTTCCAAAAGGGCCAAGCCTCATGAGCTCAGCCTCTGGTATCTACCTGTTCTCCCAATGAGTTCTCTCAGGTCTGCAGAGTTAGCTGTTTGCTCATTTATTGAAAACGACAGGAAGGAGTGTCCAGGTCCATCTGCATTTGTCTCTCCTCACCTGCATCTTCTAAATTTTCCACAATCATCATGTTCGTAATAAAAACATATAACGTGTTTTTTGTTTTTACAAGGTAAATTAAATTGTGTATGATATTTTTTATTCTTTAAATGTCTTACACAAATGCATCATCGCACTTTAGCTTTAGAATAACTAAATGTGGCCAACCCTGGGTATTATCCTGACTAACAATGGAAGAAATGAAAGAATCATGAGTCTTCAAAGTCAGCTTTTGAAGCTGAGCCTCAACCTACTTAATTACAGTTGTGCGTGTGTGTGCGTGTACGTTGCACATTTTTTAATGGAATCTTCATACTATTCGTGAGAATGGATAGTCTTCTATTTTTCTTTTAATTTTGCATATAAGGAGAGATGGAGATTAAGATAGAATAAACAAGTTGCTGAATGAAGGACACACAGTTAAGAAGTGACTTAGTCCTACCTCCAGTGAAACCTGTGGTATATATATATATGGAATATATATATATGGAATATATATATATGGAATATATATATATGGAATATATATATATGGAATATATATATGTGGAATATATATATGTGGAATATATATATGTGGAATATATATATGGAATATATGTATGTGGAATATATGTATGTGGAATATATATGTATGTGGAATATATGTATGTGGAATATATGTATGTGGAATATATATGTATGTGGAATATATGTATGTGGAATATATATGTATGTGGAATATATATGTATGTGGAATATATGTATGTGGAATATATATGTATGTGGAATATATATATGGAATACATATATGTGGAATATATATATATGGTGTATATATATATGGTGTATATATGTGGAATACATATATATGGAGTATATATATGGTATATATATATGGAGTATATATATGGTGTATATATATGGAGTATATATATACATATATGTATACTGAACTTTGCAACAATTTTCTTGATTTACATTTGGCCCTTTTACAAAAAGTCAGAGTGAGAAAGAGAAAATTCCATAGAATTAGAATATTGTAATTCTAATTTATACAAACTATCATGGGTTTATAGCATCTGAAGGCACCCATTTGAGTAGGGGAGTGTTACATTGACTAATATTGACCTATTTCTGAGAAGACATGAAAGTTAAAGGGTCAATTGGGTGTTGTTGTTTTCAAGGCCAGTTTAACTCCTCTTTTCATTTTATAGTCACATTTAGGAATTCACAGCATTCAAAGCCATGATAAACAGATTATGCAAAAGTAAGTAAGTGGATAGTGACTATAGTTGCTTTTTATGTTAACTGCATCCATAAAATAAACATTAGCATATCACAGCTTTTCTTGAGAATAATTTCAGTGATTTCAAATTAGCTTGTTTCAGTAATTTCACATAATGCAACCCACAGAGTGCAGTGAAAAGAACAGAGTGAGGACCACCAGACCTCAGCTTAAAAACACTCCTCAGCTTTTTGTTACAAAAAGAGGGAGGTAGTGTAATTCTTCCTTGTAATTTCTACCATTCTGCCTATGTAATAATAAAATGAGAAAGAATTGATAGAATATGCTAATCTAAAAACATAAACCATTATCTTTATAAGGAAAATTAAAATACAGATTAGAAACAAAAAGTATCTCTGAACAAAATCATTAAAATTAAAAACTAATTTAACAAGGGTTTAAAGAAATGTAACAATATAGTTTAAAAGCTAAATTAAAGTATCTAAAAGTAAACAAGTGTTGAAAAGATCTGTAACTCAGTTATTGGAAATATAAAACTGCATCAAAGCGAAAATAGTGTAAATAGTTAATAGGAAAAGGAAAGGTGCTTAAAGAAATGTAACCTAGAAACAAATGATAAATAAAATGATGGCAAATATGCATCAGAATTAAAATACAAACAAAAATAGTTGAAATTTGAAGGTAACTATTTTCTGTACTTTTCATCTCTTAACACATTTTCACCTTCTATAGGGTCAAAGACAGAACAGATATAACAAGAGTGAGTTAAAACAATTTGCCTGTTCTCATAGAGACAGGAAACAGTTATTAAATAACTAAACATATAAACATAAAATATTTGCATTTTATACTTCTTTTGTGTAACTTAAAATATTTCCCATCTGCCTGGCATGGTGGCGCACATCTGTAATTCCAGCACTTTGACAGGCCAAGAAGGGCAGATCATTTGAGCCTAGGACTTTGAGACCAGCCTGGACAACATGATGAAAACCCATCTCTAAAAACGCAAAAATTAGCCGGGTGTGGTGGCGCACCCCTGTGGTCCCAGCTACTTGGAGGGCTGAGGTGGGAGGATTGCTTGAGCCCAGGAGGTCTAGGCTGCTGTGAGCTGTGTTTGCGTCACTGCACTCCAGTCTGGGTGACAGAATAAGACACTCTCTCTCTCCTCCCTCCTCCTGTATATATTCCCCATCCTACCTCTTGCTCTAGTCACTGCTGTAGTGATCAGTTTTTCCCCTAGACAGAGCCTCCTTTTGTTCTCTGTAAATCCTCCAATGACCCATTTCTGCCTCCTGCCTTGGGGTTTCTCTAAGGCTGTGGCAAGGGGTGCCAGAAAAACCTGACCTGCACATGTACAACCAAAGCCAGAAGTACAAGGGAGTTAATGCCTAGGGGGCTGTCCTTGAGCAATGGGGGTTGGGACCTGATGTGAAAAATCTGAAATATAGTATATGCGGGTTCATAGAAGACCCATTGGGATCAAGAACCTCCTGTAGTGTTGACTAACCTGATAAAATAACACTGTTTTGGCTTTCTTCACATTCATTTTTGACTCCCTCAGCTATCACTCACTTTATAGATAAAGTTCAGAGTTCAAACAAGTTATATAACTTACTCAAGGTCACCCTATTTATAAGAAACAACAGCATCTGTCCTCAATGCCTTTCTTTAGAACTGAAGGCACTTAAAAATATTTTCTACTTTTACCTCTTTAAAAAGAGGTAGGTTTAAAAACCTACCTTCTGTTCTTTCTCCCCATTAGTGACTTCAAGATATGCATGCCCCCCTCTGATGTGAAGATATCACTGGTGACTGCCTGTTACATAAAACCTTCTCACATATGTTCCTATAAAAACTATTATTCCAGAGAGCACATGATTGATCCAAACGGGCTAATCTCTAATGCTAGAATTCTAGGTTTCTTTGTTCCTGAAATTGGTCAAGTCTTTTCCTCCCAATATCCATAACCATAATATGCAGTTTGTCACTCAGGGAACTCCACACAGGCACCTATCACAGTTCCCTGGTAATAAAAATTAAGAATATAGTTGCTCCCATCTTGGGTTGGTTTCAAGTACATCAATAGAACAACTTATAGAACTGTCATATTTTAGGGAAAATTGCAGAAAGCAGTGTTTCCAGTCATTTGCTAACTGAGCTAGAAATTATAATGGCATGCCAAATTAGACTGAGCTGTAAAAGGAAGATATTCACATTACTCTTCTCTGCCCTCACAGTATGCATTAAGACACTGAGAGGCCTGCAATTTTTATTCTCTTAACTAAACGTTTTTCAAGTCTTCCCCATTCTGGGTGTTGTATTTTGCTCCATTTATTTTGCGTTGCATCCAGTCACCTTGCAGCTGTAATAACTTGTTGGCTCTCTAGGGAAAGTGGGGTTGGAGTCCTTTCTGGTCACTGGATGGTTGAAGGATGTGCATGGCTGAACTGTTTACCCACACCTCATCCCTCCTCCTGTTCTATTTTTGAGAACTGTGTGTTTCATAATTTTAATAAAAATAGAGATCACACTGTTTATTTGGCAGAGGCGATGAGAATAGGGCATGCTTTGCTGGATTTTTTTTTTTCTTGAAGTTTTCCTTCTCACACTGCTGCCTAGTCTAAGGTGAGAACTGGCTGTTTCTATCTCTTACTGTCTTAGGTGTCCCTCTGCCTGCTGTCACATAAGCTGTTTCTGGCAGCTCTGTCTGTGACCGATTCTGCTGTCTCCTGCTGGGAGGCTGACACCTAACTGGACCCTCTGTTTTCCAGAGTGGAAATAACCTTGTTTATGCAGGCAAGAAGGTAGTATCCTGAGAATGAAAAGTTAGATACCGTCTTTGAGCCACGTGAAGTGCAAAGACACAAACAGTGAACAGCTCGTTAAATTAGGAAATCTAAAACACAGGCCTCAAATGAGAAGCATTTGTGTCCCCAGATCTCAACTCCTATGCTCAGGAGTTTCACTGAAGATTTACTGTAAAGGCAATATATAGGGCCCTGGGAGTTTTTAACAAAGAATATAATGTAGCCCCACCCTGGAAACATGACAGTCTAAGGGGGAGCTGAAGACTTTGTACAATGGATTTTAAATTCAGAATTTATTTTATTTTATTAATTAGGTTTGGGGTCTAGTTATTTCATGTTAACCTGTAAAAGTTGCCTTAAACTATAAAGAGGTTAAATAAACAACTAAGAGGAGTAATATAAAATCTGTATTCTGGCAGCAATGAAAATGTGGAAGAAGGTAATCACATTTTCTTTTTCTGAACTCCAGACCAATAAGTAAGGTTTAAAAATGGTTTATTTCAGCACACACAGCCCCATTTTCATTTTCACCTATCTCTGGCCTTCTTATGCCAATATCTTGTGCCCAGATACTCCTATTTGGAGAACAAGAGCAGCAGCTTAATCAGACAAAAGTAATATTTTTCTTCTTCTTTCTAGCAAAACTTAGATTCTCATAGAGAAGTGTCTCTCAGCTGTGTATTAGGGAAGAAATAAACTGATTAAGCTAAATTATTCTATAGTGTGAATGACTGAGAATTTTTGTTCTATAAACATTAGTGTTTTAAATATAAGCCTTCCTTTAACTGTTTACCTTAATGATTTGTGTTTGCTGCAACTTATTTCTTTAGAAGGACACATATTCTCAAGGACTCCTAAAAATACATCTTTGCACCCTCCAGGGTAGGAGAATAATGGATGGAGAAACATTGCTCTGCCTCAGTGATTTTCGAGAAGCGAGAGAAAGGTGTCTGCCCAGATGGTGAGGCATTTTGAAATGGAGCCATGGTGTATTTTGAAAAGAATTACAGCAATACTGAAGTGTAACATCATGTGTAGTAAATGAAGCACAGATATCCACAATTCTACAATCCAGATTCTGTAAAGTAAAATTTTACTTTAAAAAGTCATTGTGAATATGTAGAAAATACAGAAATTATCAGGTAGAAAATTGTCTTATTAGGAGCTCATTCCAGAACCTCCAGGTGTTTTAATGGTATTAAAAGTAATATAAACCAGTATTGAGCACTGATCTGGTTACTGGTAATTTAGTTCATATCAAAGTAAATTAAAGCAAATAAGCAAAACAACCAAAGCAGTGTGGTGTTTTGGTCAAGAAAGCCACCTGGGCCAGCTCCTCCTGGGCCTCTGGAAAATTGGGAATCCATGGGCTCTCCATCATTTTATAGCTGCTGCCCTCAACCATTCTAATCACACAATTGGAACAATCCCGACCCCTCCCCTGGTGTCCATGGTGCTTATTCCACAGCATATTGAGCATCTCTGTGCCAGGCACGGTTCTAGGAACTGGGGATACATCCTACTCTGTCTCATGGGGTTCACATTTGAACAACAGGAGACAGACAAAAAGGAGTGTCAGATGCTGATATGTGTTGGGAAGAAAACTTAAGAAACAGTGATGTCATAGAAAATGACTGGTGTAGGGTAGAGGATTATTTTATTTGGCTGGTGGTTGGAGAACTCTGAAGAGGTAATATCTGAGCCCAGGTTAAATGCCAAGTTTCCAGCCTTGCAAATATCAGAAGAAAGAGCATTCCTGGCAAAGAGAACATCCAGTGCAAAACCATGGGGGCAGGAATGAGTTTAGCCTGTTTTAGAAACAGAGAGAAAGCCAGTGTGAACCTTGGAGTGTGACCCTGGAGAGACAGGCAAAACGTGGAAGCCATAGAGCTTCCTAATTCCTGGTTGGGAAACTCATTTTACTTCCAAATGTATTGGAAAGCCCTGGAGAATTTTGAGCAGGGAGATAAGAACAGTTTATCATTTTTAAGTATACCTTTTATAATAAGTTAAATGCTTATAAATCAATGTGCTTGAATATTATTTGGATTCCTTGAGAGAACACATGGCTAAAGAACAGACCTGTCTTGCTGCTCTCTGAAGCAATGAAGCCGATGGAAAACTCAGCTTTGCTGTTCAGCACACTGTCACCACGCCACCCTTTACATGCCTTGAGCCAATTTGTGCATGTGCATCTAAGACTTCCGAGACCAAAACCTCTCTTTCTACCTACTTAGCATGCACACCACAATTCCTCTGAAGTGTCTGTGGGCTACCCGCTTTGCTGTGATCTTCTTTTAGTGTATTTTAATGGATTTTAGAAGAGTGTTAAATCTCTGCTTTGTAAAGCCTTATTCCTATCCTCAAATTATCTAAATTCATTACCTTCTTGCTATAATAGTTTAATTGAGTATAGGATATAAAGCTAATTTATTTCACATTTTTGCTTTTAATAGTTTTCACTTTTCTTATTGAAAAAGTAATTACTGAATTCCAATACAATAACTGGAAATGACTTTTCTAATAACACATATTATCATGTCATCATCAGAAGAAAATTCTTTGAAGTACCCTCAAGGTAGAAAACCCTCCATATGTGTTTTCTATGTTCATATATACATATATGAGTGCATTTTAATGATATTCTATTATTTGCATGTAGTATAATTAAATTGAACTATATAAAAATGACTTTTTAGGTCATAGATAATCAAATACTTGTTTATGGTTCAATCTAATGTAACAATTTTCCTACATTTTAATATTTTGTTTTTAATTTTTAATATCTTGAGAAATGCCATTTATACTCATCCAGTGTTTATCTAAATATATGTATATAAACTATACTTGCACACTAGCCTAGTAATTTCTTTAGAATAAATTCTCAGTAGTTGAATTATTGCACATGGAAAAGAACATGTACATTTCTTTTTTTTTTTTTTCTTGAGACGAAGTCTCACTCTGTCACCAGGCTGGAGTGCAGTGGCACAATCTCAGCTCAGTGCAACTTCTGCCTCCTGGGTTCAAGTGATTCTCCTGCCTCAGCCTCCCAAGTAGCTGGGACTACAGGCACCCACCACCATGCCCAGCTAATTTTTTTGTATTTTTAGTAGAGACGGGGTTTCACCATGTTGGCCAGGAGAACATGTACATTTCTAATGCATATATTTCCAAATTTATCTTAAACTTGTTTATACAACAGTATTATGAGTAGTAATACTGGATATGATTGTTTTAATTTTGGCCGATCTTTCAGGTAGAGAAAAAAAGTTTACTTTCGTGTGCATTTCCTTGACTTACCAGTTAAAGCACTTGAGCATTTTTTATATTTCTCCACCACACCTGTCCCTTCAATCTTTTTTAACAGCATCCTCTCACATGCTACCATTAATTCATGTACTTTGTTTAACAAGCAAAGCATTTTCAGGTGGGGGTCATTCCTAAGGATAAGAAAGTGGATGAAGTAGGTTCCATGGGACAATGATATCAACTCCAAGGGTTAAAAGTTTCACCGTTATATCTTTGGAAAATTAGCTTGCAGTTTGAGATTTGCTAAAAGCCAGCCCACAAGATGAACTTCACCAGGCTCTTGTCTAAATGCCCATCAGAGACATTCTGGAAATAGACTCTTTACTGGGTTAAGGTGTTAAGACATCTAGGTTAGGAGCCATCACATACAGATATTCAGGGATAGTTTTTCTGAAAAACCTGAAAACATTTATGATCTTCTATACAAAAGCAAAAACTTACAAATATATGATCTCTTACCAGAGTAACAGGGGAATATGTTTTATGCCCGACTAGAGCTTTACAAGGTTAAATAGGGAAGAAAGATGAAGAAAAAGAACAAGAATTGTTTCCCGAGCAATATGAGAAAACACTGGCATGTTGGAATTTAGTCCCATGAACTCATTCACAGATGGGGCCCTCTGTCCCTCTCTCATAATCAAGAAAGTGATCAGGAATGGAGAGTAAATGATTGATTCTAGAACTGTTGAGGACTTCACTTCTCAAAATGAGGTTTCTGAGCCAGTAGCATGGCATCAAGATACACCCCAGGCCTGCTGATTCAGAATCTGCATTTTAACAAGATACCCAGGGATTCACATGCACCTTAGAGTGTGACAATCCCTGATTTAGAAGATACTATTTACAGAGCCTGAAGTACATGAGGTATGGAAAGAGAGATGATAGAAAAAGAAATCACCAAGTTTCAGCCTTCTGATAAATAAATACATTGATTAATAATAACTGGTACACAAAAGGATGGAGATGGGAAGTTAAATAATGACCCAAGGCAGTGTGACATACAACACATGAGTGTGCAGTCCCAATTCCTTGTGACGCAGAGCACCAGAGAAGAATAAATTCCAGTGAGTTGGATTAGTTTGTCTTTGATCCATTCAGAAATGTTAAAATAATGTTCTTGACATTATGAAATGAAACAATACATCTCAAGTGCTTACAATGATGTTTAGCACATGGTGTGCAGACAACCAACTTTAGCTAGTGTTATGGCTATTATTATTGTCAGCATCTTTGTCCTTTGTCAAGTAATTGGACTACTAAAGGAAACAGTACATATTAGAGAAGAATATTGTGCTAATAAGCGTGAGGTATGATTATATAAGGCCACCTTAATTACTGAAAAAAAAGGAAGAGAAAAAGTTGTCACTTTAAAAAGCTCAGCAACAGAATATCCCACATCAGCACTTAGTGGATATGCTTGTAATTAAAGCCATGGTGTGGAATTCCTGATTACTCAGCTTTTGCAAATTGAAAGAATAATAAATAGCACAAAAAGGAAAATGGTTACTTCTTCTAAGATGTATAGAAACAAACATCTAATTTTCATGTTATGCTTGTTTAATTAGGTAATTTACTGTAACATATATTTATCAGACAAGAGTACAGATAAGATGGGGCTCTTTTTCCCTTTATATCATATTATGAGTATTAATTTATACTGCACAAAGGACTTACTGATTCTCACATAATGATGTTGGTGATTGAGATTTACAGGCAAAAGACAAAAGTGTGACTATAGAATATAAGAAACAAAAAGGAGGGGAGAAAGCATATATTTAAGAAGAATGAAGTGTAACACTAAGAGACATAAAACCAGTATTCTGGTATAATATAGTAGCCAATTCCATATTCTGGGGGTAAAGAAATAAATTCAAATGTTAGGTCATACCAAACAGCAAAGAAGGCTTGTACATGTGACCTACCCTTTCTGGAACTTTTCTCCATTTCTGAATAGAGAAGCCAGGATCAAATACAGATCACCTGAGAAACAGTGGAGAAGTTCAATATTGCCATGTTTTGTTTCAGGCATAGGCTTTGGAGTCAGGTCAACTTTCATCTGCTTTGCCCACTGAACTAGTGCTGTAGACTTGATCAAATTAACTTATTTGCATATTAATAAACAAATGAATGCTGGAATGAGTAGAGGAAATAGTGCTTTGATTAATTTCTAGAAATCTGCCTGTGTCACTCAGGAGCTGCTGGGCGTGGAAAATGAAGAGAGGAAGTAAGTGCAGTGTTGAGTTTACCCAATTTGTCGCTCTTCTGAAGCTCTCTTTTTCACTTTTCGCTTGGGCTTTCACATAAAAGTTGGTTTGAAAATAAGTTTTCTCTGGAAAAAAAAAAAACCTTATGTAAGAAGTCTTCAACCTTCTTAAACATGACAGCCATCCGCCTTTATTGGGGAGAGGTAGGTGACTGTAGATTGCTGAATGGACACTGTGACTTATGTTAACGACGCATGAACATAGTTAACAGGGAAAAAAAAGGACAGTGAGTATTTAAGTGGAAGAAAACATCAGAAACTTGCTACTCCATTCCAATATACAAAGGAGGTGGGCATATTTAATGGAAAATGCAAACACGTTTAGCATTATAACTATGATTAAAATGTTAGGAAACAATTTCTCTGATAAAATGCTATATATCTGTGTATTCTAAATAGTTGTATCACTGAATCAGCCTTTGCACTTTTCTTCTAGCATTTGATGGCACCCAACCACGTCTTCAAGTTGTTATGCCTGTTTTCATTTCTTTATGAGACACAAATGTTGGCAAAAGAAATTGACAATTTTAAATTGACATAGCCTGTTTCCCTGGAATTTTAGAGAATTTTAACCTCTATTGCGAATTGAGATTTATCTTTGGCTTATATGTTTTTTATCATAGCCTATGAAATAAAATCTATTATTATTAATATTATGAATAAATAAACAGAGCAAATCTTTAAGATAATGCATCGGTATGGGAATATAATGCATGGAGCACCATTTGAACTTGATGAATATTAGAAAGTAACACAAAGGCTCATAATGGGTGATAATGCAGGTGGTAAAATGACTCATTTTATGTTATAAATAAGGCACCCCTCTAAAGTATACCCACTTTGGAAAGAGACACACAATCGAATTAGCTAAGAAACCTCCAAATATCTTTCTAGGATTTTTCATCTCTACAAAAAGTCAGATATTCCTAAGAGGGAAATAGGTAGAACTATTGTACAAAAAAAAAGTTAACACAGCAGGCCTGAGTCGGATATCTTCAAGCCTGCTTGCAAGGTTGGCCCTTGGCTGCCATCTGGGAACGTGTATTTTGAGATAGTCCCCATTTTTCTCTGATAAGAATGCCTCATTGCACCTAAACTGTTTACACAAACAATATTGTTTAGGCTGAATACCTACTTTCATCTAGGTATCTAGAATTTTGGTAGTCAAAGTTGGATGGCAGGGGTGCCTATGTGACCAGCCACCAGTAAAACACCTGACCACTCAGCTCTAATGAGCTTCCCTAGTAGACAATATTGTATACATGTCACAAATATTTCTGGAACAATTAAGTGTGTCATATGCAACCCCATTGGAAGAGAACTCTTAGAAGCTTTTACCTATTTTCTTCGGACTTCACTCCATGTGACTTTTCCCCTTGCTGATTTTGCTTTTCATCCTTTCACTGTAATAACTCATAGCCATGAACACGACTATCAAACTTGGGCTTGGTCTTGTGGACCACCAAGGCAACTGTATTATTGTGTGTGTGTGTGTGTGTGTGTGTGTGTGTATGTGTGTGTTTCTATTAATATCTTTGTTTATTTGATGCTCATATTTTCCCAGTTTTATCAGTAGAAGCCCCTCCAAGGCAGTTCTCATATCCTTTTGACAGATTCCCATAATTTTTTTATGTTACTTGATTTTTTAGAATTATACTTTAAGTTCTGGGATACATGTGCAGAACGTGAAGCCTTGTCACATAGGTATACATGTGCCATGGTGGTTCACTGCACCCATCAACATGTCATCTACATTAGGTATTTCTCCTAATGCTATCCCTCCCCTAGTCCCCCACCCCCAGAAAAGCCCCAGTGTGTGATGTTCCCCTCCCTGTGTCCATGTGTTCTCATTGTTCAATTCCCACTTATGAGTGAGGACATGTGGTGTTTGGTTTTCTGTTCTTGTGTTAGTTTGCTGAGAATGATGGTTTCCAATTTCATCCATGTCTCTGCAAAGGACATAAACTCATCCTTTTTTATGGCTGTTTTTAAAATGTTCACCTAAAAAACAGATATTAATCAATTGCCTACTGTGTATCAGACAGTGTTCTGGTTACTGGGGATACAACAGTGTTTAAAACAGAAAATTCCTCTGCCAAAACTAGAAGATGTCCTAGTTAGTCTTAATAGAATGCTATAATGTCCTAAACATTGTTTAGGCTCAAAGCGCCTACTTTGGCCATCTGCAAATTAGAATTATATTAGCAAATTAACAAGATATCCCCTAAAATACACTTGATGCATGCGGAGACTTCCTCGACCCATTTCTTATACCATGCTGACCCCCTCATTCTCCCTCCCCTTGATGCCAATTTATTATGACCACACTATGTAATTTCGCATGGATTGTTTTCTAATTACTCTCTAGTGCTTCAAGTGGGTATATTTCATCTTTCCAGTAAGTAGAGAGCAAATACAATACCTCTTTTATGGGTATTTTCATCCTAAGGTTGCTCAGTCTGGTGTCCTGCAGACAAAGTGTGCTTCAAAACATTTGATAATTTTTTAATGTATCCAATGCTCTAAAACTATTGCTGCATTTCTGTCTATGAGCTTGATTGTTTTTTTTACCTGATAGCCACAACAAGTTCATGTTATATTTTTCTTTCGGATTTTCCCAAAAGAGCTATGACTAGAAGATAGCATTTCCACCTGGGGCTTTGTCTAACTTGTCCATGACTGGTAATTACAGTTTTTGTCTAGATGTGACTTTTGGTCCAGTCCCTGAGCCTTCACCAAACCACACATCTTCGAGAAGTCATGATGCTTAGAGAACTCATTGTTTCAGTCACACAGCCATGAAAGAGAACCACCGACATTTGTCTCAAATGAAAATGGAGCCAAAGTTCATGGGCACAGTCACTCTCCCACAGATTTCACAGAACTTAGAGATTCAGAGAAAGTGAGGGTGTTCCGTTCCATTGTTTTTGCTTGTTTATATTTCCCATTGATCCAAAAATAATTTTAGCCTGAGAAGACAAGTGAGATCAGTGAGTGGCAGAGACATTTTGGGGGTGACGTTCTGGCAAGGGAATTCAGACTTTGAGAAGCTCATCAAAATGATTTGGGAAAGTTCTGTACCCAAATTAACGGGCAAGTGTGTCTTTGTCAATATTAGGATAATCTATTTTTCTACTAATCAATACTCGAGCAAAAATTATGATTTCAAGTACTACCTTATTGTTCCAGCAATTCTGTGCCATTGGTTGAGAAATGAGATGCATCCATTTTAGAGTCGCTCCTACAGAACAATCAGTGCTTTCTTGGGTTATATTTATAAACACATTCTCAGTTCTGTGTCAAAAATACAGTTTTACATTACTTTTTCATTCACATTATTAAACATTATTTAACCTCAGAATGATGAAATGGATTAATAATATGTCAGGGAATGATAATGTAAGCTCTCAGTACATTGCGTGAGGCACATATCACTATTAATAATCTAGAATTGTATGGTAGTCATTAATACTTTTGTTTTAATCCTGTGCTACTGTCAGATTATTTTGTATACCATTCGTCTTTTACTTTCAGGGTCATGACTTGATATTTTTTAAACTTATTCTTTACGGTGTATTCCGGTATTTATGAGTTCAGTAGAAATGGGATGGAACTGTTAAAATGTAAAGCTTTCCTCTCTTGGATAAGTAGACCTTTTTCCAGAATTCTAAGTGAACTGCTATGGCATGATGAAGACTAGCACTCTCAGGCCAGGTGCAGTGGCTCACACCTGCAGTCCCAGCACTTTGGGAGGCTGAGGTAGAGAGTTTGAGACCAACCTAGCCAACATGGTGAAACCCCACTTCTACTAAAAATTAAAAAAAAAAAAAATTAGCCTGGCATGGTGGCAGACATCTGTAATCCCAGCCACTTGGGTGGCTGAGGCAGGAGAATCACTAGAACCTGGGAGGCGGAGGTTTCAGTGAGCCGAGATCGTGCCATTGCACTCCAGCCTGGGCAACAAGAGTGGAACGCCATCTCTGGAAAAAAAAAAAAAAAAAAAAAAAAAAAAGGCCAGGGCTCTCAGTGTGCTGAGTCTTTTGTCCCTGACTTAATCTAAGTATAGTGCACCATTCTCAATTCGTAAGCACAGTTGACCCTTGAACAACAGAGTTTTGAACTATGTGGGTCCACCTATACACAGATTTTTTTCCAATAAATATATTTTTAAATGTTTAGAGATTTGTGACAATTTGAAAAAACTCAGTGATGAACCACGTAGCCTAGAAATACCAAAAAATAGAAAGAAGTTAGGTATGTCATGAATGCATAAAATGTATGTAGATACTAGTCTATTTTATCATTTACTAATTACCATAAAATATACACGAATGTATTATAACAAGTTAAAAATTATCAAAACTCATGGAAACACACTTACAGACCATGCATGGAACCATTAACAGTAGAGAGAAATGTAAACAAACAGGAAGATGTAATACTAAATCATAACTGCATACGATTAAGTAGTACGTAACTGTACTACTATAGTAATTTTGTAGCCACCTCCAATTGCTATTATGGTGAGTTGAAGCATTCCTACTGTCCACTTAAAACTCTGTGTGATGCTAATCACCTCCTCATGAGCAGTTTGCCTCTCCAGTAAATTGCCTAGTACAGTAAAAAGTGATCTCTCATGATTCTCACTTAATTTTCACTGTATTTAGTGCAATACAGTAAAGCTTGGATAACACCATGGGACCCATGCAAAGTGCCACTAGTGATGCTGGAAGTGCTCCCAAGAAGCAGAGAAAGGTCATGACATTACAAGAAAGAGTTGAATTTCTTTGTGTGGACTGTAGATTGAGGTCTGCCGATGGAGTTGCCACCATTTCAGACAGACAATTCATTTTGTAAACAATGTCAACTTATGGTATCAATAAATACAGTACTGTACTGTAAATCTATTTTTTCTTCCTTATGATTTTTTTAATAACATTTTCTTTTCCCTTGCTTACTTTATTGTAATAATATAGTATATAATACATATAATGTACAAAATATGTGTTAGTCAACTGTTGATGTTACTGGTAAGACTTTTGGTCAACAGTAGGCTATTAATAGTTAAGTTTCTAGGAAGTTAAAAGTTATACTCAGATTTTTGACTGTGCAGGAAGGGCTGGTTCCCCTAACTTCCATGTTATTTAGCTGTATAGCATTATATGCTTACTGTACATATTTTGTATACTTACCCCAATAGGAGCATTTTGCATGTTCCTTTTAGGAAAATTGTGTTGACTCATAACCATAAATGGCTGTTTCCTGTGTGCAAGTGATAGATTATCTTGTGACTATTTCTGACATGGCAATTCAACCAACCTGACTTTAGGTCCAGTGTTCTAGCCAGCTAAAAACAACGCCTGTTTAAATGTGTAACCGATGGACCAGAGTCTCTGTGAAGTCACCTTCTAAAAATTAACGACTTCTCTTGGCTGAAAATTGTAATGGAAACAGAAATAGGCAGAAGCTTAGGTGGTTTGATCATAGAACTCTACTTGAAGAGCTACATAGCTTAGCAGTCTAGATACCTAAGAGGATAAAAGAGAATGAGAAACAAAGAGCAAGTCAAGATTAGTTTTCTATGACCTCAGCATGCCCACAAGAATACCAAACTGACAACAGAGCCCAGAGCTTTCCCTGTTTTAAAATTAATTTTAACTTTCAAGATTAATGTAAATCTAGGTAGCCAATAGTCTCCATCCTATGTCCAGAGGAACCAAGGCCAGAAAGCTGTTTCAGAGTTTACTATCTGATGTTTAGTGATGAGGTTGTCCTTGCTTGAGTCCTGTACCTTAGTTATCCCTAAGTTTCTTGTGAGGCAGGTGATGTATTGAGAAGAACTTAAAAGATTTGATTATCAGGGTTTCTAGGTCTAAATATGAGTTCTACTATTTACTCCCTGGGTGATCTTGGGCAAGTTACTGAACTACTGTAAGCCTCAATTCTACTTTTTAAATGACAATCAGCATTACCAGATAACGTTGGAGCATTAACAAGAATATCTGTGTCAAAAAGTAAGGAAGTAGTCAATAAATAAGTAAATAAGTAAGGATAATAGTATGGCAAAGGGGCACCAGAATTTCTCAACGACCAAAGTTTAAACAACTAGAGCAGCAAAATAAATAACATAGTTCTAGATTATAATCTGAAGTATAAAATAAATATACATGACGCCATAATAATATAAAGAAATGACTTCATAAATAAATAAATAAAAGAAAAGTGCCAAGTCACCCTTACAAGGAAGATTCCAAACAACAGCGTAGGTAGATTCTGTCCCCTCCAGTACCCAGGAGATGCAATATAATTCCTGTGCTCCTTTCTTAACATTGACTGGGGCATGTACTTAGTGACTTGCTGTCAAAGAATATAGTAAGAAAGGGGGAGAAAGGGTATTTTTATCATGGAGAAACCAGCTAAATACTACCTTAACCAAACCAATAAGGATTAACAACACCAGCATGTTATGTTGATATCATGGGCTCCTTGTCATTCTGTGAACTTCCCCTTTGAGATAGTCTCCCATAACCTATAATTCCAGTCTAATCATAAGAAAAACAACAGACAAACATAAAGTGACAGTCCACAAAATATCTAACCAGTATTCCTCAATCTGTCAAGGTCTTGAAACCACTGAAGTCCAGCCAAGTCTAAGTAAACACGATGAGGAAGTGCCAGGTGGTATCCAGGATGGAGTCCCAGGATGGGCCAAGGGGTGGGGTGGGGATCATTCACAGAAAAATTAGTGAAATATGAGGAACGCCTGAAGTTTAAAGTAATGGGTCAATGTTGGTTCTTAGTTTTGATAAATGTGTCATGGTAATGTAAAATGTTAACATTATGAAAAATCAGAAGGTGGTATACTAGAAATCGCTGTACTATTTTCACAACTTTTCTGTAAATCTAAAGTAATTGTACAACTTAAAAGTTTATTAGAGAAGGAGAATAAGAATTGGACTTGTAACTAAGGGGTCTGTTGCCGAGTAAGTGACAGAAAAAAAAAAAATCAGTTTGTTTATTCTTCTTTTTCTTACCCATACTGAGAATAAGGGCTCTCAGGCACTGAAGGCTGCACATCTTTTGATTGCATCTGCATGAAGGTCAATGATAAGCAGAGCTAAAGTGCAGTGCTGGAAGTCAGGAGGGCAGGCATCCTTAAAGGGCATGACAGTGACAGGGGTGGGGGCATGAGGAGGAGAATGCTAAGGTTATAGACATGCCCTGTTTCTTGCTCTGGATTCTGGTTACATAGATGTGCTCACCTTGTCAAAATTCATCTTACTGGAAAATTAATATTTCTTTACTTTTCCATTTTTGTGTTATACTTAAATTTACAAAAAAAAAAAAAAAAGTTTATATTATGGGGCTGGGCACGGTTGCTCATGCCTGTAATCCCAGCACTTTGGGAGGCCAAGAAGGGTGGATTACCTGAGGTCAGGAGTTTGAGACCAGCCTGGTCAACATGGTGAAACCCCGTCTCTACTAGAAATACAAAAAATAGCCAGGCATGGTGGTGCACACCTGTAATCCCAGCTACTTGGGAAGTTGGGTCAAGAGAATCACTTGAGCCTGAGAGGCGGAGGTTGCAGCGAGTCGAGATCGTGCCATTGCACTCCAGCCTGGGCAACAAGAGTGAAACTCCATCTCAAAAGAAAAAAATTAAAAAGTTTATATTAAAGAATAAATGTCAGAGATAAATGGAGAGTAAGGATTGCAGTTCATTTGAGGATTGCATTCTCTCTCTTTCCTGAAGTTCAATTTATGTCTCAACTGCATTAAAACTAACCCCAACCTCTTTTCAAGGTCATCTATAATGCACACAATGCACACTGCTCTTCGAATCCTAAGAGAAAATAGAATTAGTAGGGCTGCCTCTTCATTGACAGGATCATACCTTAACTATTCAGAAACTGACAGTTCATTGTGATCACCACCAGTTGTACAGTATTTAGACTAAGCAGACAGTAAAGATACAATTCCAAAAGCTTCATGATAATTCCATTTTCATGAATCCATGCATGTTTTCTTTCAAGTTTCAATTGCGTTTAAATTTTAGGCTGGGAAAAAGTAGAGAAAAGACATTTGCCTTTTTCTGAGCAATTTAATTAAGGAAAGGAGGTACTCATTTTTTAGCACAATCTGGTGTTATCTGAGGTTTGTCTGTGATCAGTGGCAAGCAACTAGATTTTGTTTTTGCACAGGGAAAAATATGGAAGCAGTTTTTGACTCAAAGGCCCTACTCACTTCGAGTTGGATGTCCCCTGAGAAATACCTAAGAAGTAGCTTTAAAATAAATTGGAAAACGAAGTAGGAAAAAGGTAGGGGAAGGAAGAGGAGTGAATGAAGAATCAGCAAATGAGCAGGTTTCCATTTGAAATTTAAATTGGCAGCTGGTACTATTTGAATCATTCTTCATTTAATATAATTTGAATGGGGTAGATGATAATCTTGCATTTTGAGAAGGCAAAGCAAAACCTTGAATATGAGGAATGTACAAACCTCTGTTATTTTGCACAGCTCAATTTAACACACTTCCCTTCACTATGCTTAGAAGAAAATGAGGTGTAGGTACTTTAGTTGCTTATTTCTTGTCAGCACAATGCATACATTATGTAAGTGCAAGATTTGAACCACATGGTTTGTGGCTATACACGATTAAATGGAATTATTGAAACAAGGGGCAAAAAGTAAACCTTGAACTTGTGATTGAGTAAAAGGGAAACATCCATAATGTTGAAATTAAGCTGGGATTAAAAGATAGTCATTAATAACAAAATTATCATGCTAGTAGAGGTTAATCAGGAATGATATGAGGAAAGGAGAACTTAATTAACCACAGAAATATGTAAATTACTTTTTATACATTCCAGATAATGTGTTTTATTTTTCTAGAACACTGATTTTGTATACTTATTTTAATCAGCATTCTGAATACAAACATCTCAAAAATACAAACACTTCACATACAAGGAATGCTAAAATTAGACTAGAAAACAGCCACAGAACAAAGAGAAGAGCACAAAAGAGTCTTACAAGACATTCTGACAGACACATGAAAATACACACAGTGTCCTAGACTGGATGTATTATATCATCTCACATATTAGAGAAGGGGACTGATTGTTATTGTTCTTCTAGAGAGAATGTGCTTTTTGCCAGCCTGATCAGATTTTATCCTCGTGATGTTTAGAGGTACATGTTGCTTCTCCAATTTTATACATGAAATAATTGAAGCTTGAAAAAGTAACTGTAGGCTCAGGTAGTTACAGAAACCATCAGAATTTGAACCCAGGTCTTATGTGATCCTGAAGCTACTGCCCTTGTACAACATTTTGCAGACATCTCCATTTTCCTTAGTGACTACCAAGGAAATCATATGTATTAGAAAAATCTCCGTGAAATTTTAGATGTATTTAGAAGCATGAGGAAAAAAATGGGGATTAAAAAATAAATCACATCTTTACGAAAGGTACAGAAGAATGGGCCGGGCACAGTGGCTCACGCCTGTAATCCCAGCACTATGGGAGGCCGAGGAGGGCAGATCACGAGGTCAGGAGATTGAGACCATCCTGACTAACATGGTAAAACCCCGTCTCTACTAAAAATACAAAGAAATTAGATGGGCGTGGTGGCAGGTGCCTGTAGTCCCAGCTACTCAGGAGGCTGAGGCAGGAGAATGGCGTGAACCCGGGAGGCGGAGGTTGCGGTGAGCCGAGATTGTGCCTTTGTACTCCAGCCTGGGGGACAGAGCAAGACTCTGTATCAAAAAAAAAAAAGAGAAAGAAAGGTACAGAAGATAGAAGAAAACAAAACAAATGATGAATGATTCTAGGGGGTGTAACTGATTCTAAAAAGAGTTGGAAACTACAGGCAGTGACATCCAGACCCCAACTCCCCTTCAAGAGCACCTCTGGGGTGTAAAGGGGAAAACAGACTTGGAAATTAACCTACTTGGGGTTTGGAGTCTGGCTCTATAAAACTATTTGTGTGACAGCCTGCAACCTCTTTGTGTTTCTGTTTGTTAATTTATGAAGTAGGAAAGATAATGTCTGCATCATTGAAGTTTATTGTGAATATTAAGTTAGATGATACAAATAAAGAACTGAATATACCTAGAATCCATTAAGCTCTCAGATGTTCGTTCCTTCCTCATTTCATAATATTTCTCTTCAGTAGAATAAAGAAAAGGGCCCACAAGGGATGAGTGTTATTTGCTCTGCCTATGATAAGAAAGAATTTTAGAATCTTGCCAATTATTCAGCCTCATGTGGATCAAGCACATAGATATTAGGTCTATTCTTTTCCTTTTTTTTCTGTCCAGATGCTTGGATTCGTGTACATGAAACTACTTGTTGCATAAGGACCAAAGACTGAAATATTAATAATGGAATTGCTTTTTCATGTGGACTCAACTTATCAGTTCCCAAATTTCTACCTTGCTGTGTGAACAGAGAACATGTGGAAATGTCTCTAGGTGTCTGCAGTTCACTCAATTTCTCTAATTCTAATTATTAATATGGCATTAGACATAGAAGAGTTAATAAGCTCAAGAATCAGTCTAGGATTACTTGCTTGTCATTTAATGTGTCAGCCTGGTAAAGACAAATATTTTATGTAAATTCAACAAGAAGTAAAAGAATATAAATTATCCAGTGGCCAATAGCTTAAATACATAACCTGGGAATATAATCAGCCATGAGATTCAGGAAGGGTGTTTCACAGTTGTGCATAATTTCATATGAGAGGGCAAGTATAAATATAGGTAATAAGGGATGAAGGTATTTATATTTTTTAAATATTTAAATGTAGTTTGATTACATCCCCAAATAACTTTTTCTACCCTGTCATCTGGTGTAACTAAATATAGCCTGGCATTCTGGTAGATCGGAGATGTATCTTCTCTGTGGATAATTAGCCTCTTGTATTAAAAATAAAACCTATAAATATCACTTCATTAGTAGGATTCTATCCTCTTCCCTGCTCTCTTTATGATCTGGAATAACCCACAGAACATTTAGAAGTCTAATGGCCAGAACGAAATAACCAAGGTTGGTTTTCGGGGCTATTGAGTGTTGTGGGTCAATAATGAAAATGGACTGCTCCTAGATTTTAGATCAATGAGCTCTCAAGGGAAATAAATGAAATGAAGAGACCATGGGAGTCAGGAATTTGCTAGTTGCCTCATTTCCACTTTTGGTATATTCTTCTTAGTTTTCCTTGTACATTAAATCATTATGCTCTCACCAAGAAGAGAATGATAAGTACCTGATTCATATGATCTTCTTTTCTAAGTAAGTTCATAATTTTTTTGAGGGTAAATAATGATAATTCCATTCTTCAGTTCTTCTAAGCATCATCTATCATGAGTTCAAATATGGTCACATTAACATAAATGTTCAAACTATGATAGCTCTTAACCATTGAGGAACTTAACTTTTCCCCTAGATTTTTTTCAGGAGTCACTGAATGAAATGAGTTGGCTGTGTCCCCACCCAAATCTCAACTTGAATTTTATCTCCCAGAATTCCCACATGTTATAGGAGGGACTCACAGGGAGGTACTTGAATTATGGGGGCTGGTCCTTCCCTTGCTATTCTCGTGATAGTGAATAAGTCTCAGAGATCCAATGGATTTATCAGGGGTTTCCACCTTTGCTTCTTCCTTATTTTCTCTTGTCACTGCCGTGTAAGAAGTGCCTTTCACCTCCTACCATGATTCTGAGGCCTCCCCAGCCATGTTGAATTGTAAGTCCAATTAAAGTTAGTCCTCTATTTCTTCCCCGTCTTGGGTATGTCTTTATCAGCTTCATGAATACGGACTAATACAGTAAACTGGTGACAGTAGAGTGGGGCATTGCTTAAAAAATACCCAAAAATGTGGAAGCAACTTTGGAACTTGGGTAACAGGTAGAGGTTGGACCAGATTGGAGGGCTCAGAAGAAGAGAGAAAAATATGGGAAAGTTTGGAACTTCCTAGAGACTTGTTGAATGGCTTTGCCCAAAATGCTGATAGCGATATGGACAATAAAGTCCAGGCTGAGGTGGCCTCAGATGGAGATGAGGAATTTGCTTGGAACCGGAGCAAAAGTGACTCTTGTTATGTTTTAGCAAAGAAACTGGTGGCATTTTGCCCCTGCCCTAGAGATTCGTGGAATTTTGAACTTGAGAAAGATGATTTAGGGCATCTGGCAGAAGAAATTTCTAAGCAGCAAACCATTTAAGATGCGAGCTGGGTACTCTTAAAGGCATTCAGTTTATAAGGGAAGCAGAGCATAAAAGTTTGGAAATTTTGCAGCCTGATTATGTGGATAGAAAATAAAAACCCATTTTCTAGGGAGAAATTCAAGCTGGTTGCAGTAATTTGCATAAGTGGCAAGGAGCCTAATGTTAATCCCCAAGACCATGAGGAAAATGTCTCCAGGCCATGTCAGAGACCTTCACGGCAGTCCCTCCCATCACAGGCCTGGAGGGCCTGGAGGAAAAAATGGTTTTTTGGGCCAGGTCCAGGGTCCCCGTGCTCTGTGCAGCCTAGGGACTTGGTGCTCTGTGTCCCACCTGCTCCAGCCATTGCTGAAAGGGGCCAATGTACAGCTTGGGCTGTGGGGGCTGTGGCTTCAGAGGGTTGAAGCCCCAAGCCTTGGCAGCTTCCATGTGGTGTTGAGCCTCTGGGTACACAGATGTCAAGAATTGAGGTTTGGGAATCTCTGCTTAGATTTCAGAAGATGTGTGGAAATGCCTGGATGCCCAGACAAAAGTTTGCTGGAAGGGTGGGGCCCTCATGGAGAACCTCTGCTATGGCAGTGCAGAAGGGAAATGTGGGGGTGGAGACCCCACACAGAGTCCCTACTGGGGCACTACCTAGTGGAGCTGTGAGAAGAGAGAGGGACACCATCCTCCCAGAATGGTAGATCCACCGACAGCTTGCACTGTGCACCTAAAAAGCCGCAGACACTCAATGCCAGCCTGTGAAAGCAGCCAGAAGGGAGGCAAAGCCACAGGGGCGGAGCTTTCCAAGACCATGGGAACCCACCTCTTGCATCAGTGTCACCTGGATATAAGACCTGGAGTCAAATGAGATCATTTTGGAGCTTTAAAATTTGACTGCCCTCCTGGATTTCAGACTTGCATGGGCCCTGTAACTCCTTTATTTTGGAGAATTTCTCCCATGGAAACAGCTACATTTACCCAATACACATACCCCCATTGTAACTAGGAAGTAATTAGCTTGCTTTTGATTTTATAGGCTCATAGGCAGAAGGGACTTGCCTTGTCTGAGATGAAACTTTGGACTCTAGACTTTTGGGTTAATGCTGAAATGAGTTAGGACTTTGCGGGACTGTTGGGAAGGCATGATTGGTTTTGAAATGTGAGCACATGAGATTTGGAGGGGCCAGGGCGGAATGATATAGTTTGGCTGTGTCCCCACCCAAGTCTCAACTTGAATTTTATCTCCCAGAATTCCCACATGTTGTGGGAGGGAGCCAGGGGCAGGTAATTGAATCACGGGGGCTGATCTTTCCTATGCTATTCTCATAATAGTGAATAAGTCTCGTGAGATCTGATGGGTTTTATCAGGGGTTTCCACTTTAGCTTCTTCATTATTTTCTCTTGCTGCCACCAAGTAAGAAGTGCCTTTCACCTCCTGCCATGATTCTGAGGCCTCTGCAGCCATGTGGACCTGTAAGTCCAATTAAACCTCATTTTCTTCCCAGTCTCTGATATGTCTTTATTGGCAGCATTAAAACAGACTGATACACCAAGAATATGTACATTTAGTAGTTGCCCTTCATGAAAACTCAAGAGCATTGCTTCTCAAGTGCTAGGCATTCTACTACCTTCTCCTTTGGACACACTAGTGCTCTTCAGGAAGCCGCTCTTGTGCTGAAAGGTCCCAGAGCAGTACTGTGAACTTTGGGGCAATGGAGGAGGTTTGGGCAACTTCTCTTACTAAATTGTTCTTGGTTACCTGTCCCCTGCAGCAGATGCTTGGCCCAGACACACAGAAAACCTAATATAAACAAACACTTTCAGTACTTAACGCTAGCCCTTCTCTCATATATCAACTAGGTCTGGCTAAGTTATGCTACCCACAAATCTCAGTGGCTTAAAACCAAAAAAACTTTGTTTTGTTTTGTTTTTTCTCCCATGAAATGCCTCTCAGGGCTTAACAAAGGAGCTCTGCTTGTGGGAGACACTCAGAGACCAAAGTGAGTGGATTAGCTCTCACCTCAAATTCTGCTGCTTCCTATGCCAGAGAGAAAGGAAACTATTTCAAGGACAATTAAATGCTTGACCTGAAAGTGACACATTGCACTTTCACTTACAACTTATTGGCCATAATTATCATATGACCCCACTTAGGGGCAGGGGAAGGTCCAGGAAGTACAATTCTATCATGTACCTTCATGGAGGGGAAACTGGAGACTTTTGGTGGACACAACAATCTCTTTGTGAAAGGGCTCAAAACCTGGCTGAGTGAGAACCATTGAAAGCCTATCTTTTTTATTCTCCACGATTTCCAATCCCCTCCCACCTATGCCCAGGCACTTCTATGCAGACCACTCCTCAGGAAATAAACAAAATTATCCATCTCAGGGAATTAATTGATGCAAACAGATACCTTCAGAATTTCTTTACTTTTCAAATTTACTAGCAATCTAATTTGGACTCAGCTAAGATAGCTTACAATAACATATTTTTATTTTTGAATGATGTCGACATTACAAGCTATTTTATAGGCTGATTTGATTCTCACAAAAATGTTTGCAATTGAAGCTAGCCATGTATAATTTTCCCCATTTGATATTATAAAGCTACATCTCAGAAAGTTTGAATGGCTTGCTTAACACTACCAAGCTAGTTAATGGTAAAGTTTGGTTTACAATTTTAGAATCCAAACCTAACTATTCTTTTCTTACTAAACTATTTTGATTTATTCTCAACAAAAGGAATAAATTGAACTATACCTCAGAAGATAGAGGGAAGTTTGCTTATTTCTTTTCATTATATTGCTTTTTTGTCGTAATACCTGGGAATGATATGTGTAAGTGTGAGTCAAAGAACTTGTTCTTAAATCTTAATGAGTTATCAGGAAGATATTAACTTGTCTTAATAATCTGAGCAAGTTATCATCAGACTTTTAATTTTACATATTTCCTAACCCAAAAAGCACATATCAGAAAAATTTGGCATATTACAATAAAACCATATGCTAGTTGGTAATATTGAAATGAATAATAATGTCAGTCAATAAGTGTCACAATCCAACCATTTGCTTGAGTCAAAAACTTATAATATTCCTTGATTCTCCTTTTTTGTTGTTTATTGAACTCCAGGCCTATCTAACCCAACAGGAAATCCCATTCTCTCTTCTTCCAAAATATTTTAAAACCGATCTCCTCTCACCGTCTGCACAGCTAGTACAAGCTGACAGCATCCTTCCCATTGAGTACAGAATCAGTCGTGCAACTAATTTCCCTACTTCCTCACATTCTTGTTGGAGTCATTTTTTACCCAGCAGACAGAATGACCTTTTCTTAAACATTTTTTAAATTATGTAACATAATGCACATATGAGAAAGTGCATAAAACATGAATACACTGCTTAACTAATTGTTGTAAGGTGAACACTCGTGTAGCTATTATCAATGTGCTCAATAAATAGAACATTATCTTTACCTAGAAGCAGGAGGGACAGGTATTTCTGATCAAAATCATTTTTTCTTTTGTACATGTAACTGTGTTATGTTTTATTGATACATAATAGTTGTATGTATTTGGGGGGTACTTCTTACATTTTCATAACAGTATGCAATGTGTAATGATCAAATCAGGGTAACTGGGGTATCCATCACCTCAAACATTTATTTTGTCCTTTTGTTGGGAACATTACAATTCTTCTCTTCCAGCTATTTTGAAATATACAATAAATATTTTTTAACTATAATTTCCCTGCTGTGCTATTGAATACTAGAACTTACTTCTTCTATGTAACTGTATTTTTGTTATAGTAATAACTTCCTTACTTTGGTTTATATGTACTCACAAATAATATACATTTTCTAACTTCTTTTTGAATTTTCTATTAAAAAATTATATCATTGTTTATTATTTTTGTATCTAACTTATTTTATGATATATGTATCCATGTTGCTGTGTGTTTCTGTGCATAGTTTTGTTGATATAGTTGTTCCAGTTCTCTGTTGCTATGTAACAAACCACTCCTAACTGGCCCAGAAAGAACTGTTTTATTATGTTCATAGATTCTGTGGGTTGGGAATTCAAACAAAGTATAGCTTGGAGATTTGTCTCTGCTTCATAAAGTCTGAGGTATCACCTGAAAAGGCTCAGATGTCTGGGGACTAGAATTACCTGGAGTCTTCCTCATTCACATGTCCAGCAGCTGGGCTAAGATGACATGGCAAATACTACAAATCAGCGTGCCTGCAAGTGTCTATTAATATAACTTGGGCTTCCTTAAAGCATGGTGGTGTCAGAGGAGTCAAATTTCTTACAAGTGGCTCAATACTCCAAGAGTAAATGCTTCAGCAGCACTGGACAGAAACCCATGCCCTTTTATGAACACACACCCTTTTATGAATGAGGACACATGGCATCATTTTCACCAAACTTTGATGATTAGACCTGCCACAATCCCAAATGCATTCAAATGGTGGATCCATGGATCCAGCATATTTTAAACAACAAAATAGTATTCCATTGTGTTAATATACTATAATTTAATTATTCATTCTGTTCTTAATAGATATTTGAGTTGCTTCCATTTTGAACTATTATGAACAATACTTCTGTAAACATTCTTTGGTGTGTATTCTGGTATAGATCAGCATGCATTTCTGGAAGAAATACACATAGGAATGTAATTGCTAAGTTTTAGAGTATGCAATATTCAGCTTTATGAGATACCATCAAAATGTTTATCAAAGTGATTATACCAACTTAAACTGCCCCCAAACATAAAAGTGGGAACATTCTTGCCAACACAAACAAACTGAGCTTTTTAGAATCTAACTTTTTTTTTTTTTTTTTTTTTTTTTTTGCTTAATGCCCCTTGGAAATTCCAGTAGCACTTGCCATAAAAATGAAACCGTTTACCATGGCCTACAGGGCCTAGATGACCTGGTCTCTGCACTTCTCTGTGGACTTATCATCACCTTGCCATAAGGCTGCAGCCTCATGAGGCTCCTTTCTAGTCCTAAAACAAGACAAACTCATTCCCTACCTGGGACCCTTGTACCTGCTCTTTCCTCTCCTGGAAAGCGCACATCCCTCAAGTCCAATATCTGTTCCTCAAGGAGGACTTGTGTGACCACCAATATAAAATGTATTCCACTCCCCACCCCTAGTTACCCCCTTTAATGCTATTCTGTTTTCATCAGATCACATAAGCACCACATAAAATTATCTTTTTTATGTGCTTGTTTATTTATATTGTGTCTATTACCCCTAGAATTTATAGTGTCTTGAAATGTGTAAAAGATTGCTTTTTGAATTAATGCATTTTTATAATTAATTAAATAATTGAGTAAACTTACCTAGATGTGTGATAATAGGTGCTATGTTTTTTATTCTTCTTATGTATTTATTTATGTCGAGCACAGTGCTTGGGACTAGTGGATGTTCAGTAATATTAATAATTGAAATAATTTGACTCACATTAATGTTGAAGTGGAAAGAAATTTTCTGTCCTAGATTGGCTAAGTTTTAAGATGGATTGATCACTCTGGGCTCTGAGAGATTAGAAAGAACTATGTTTACTCCTCAGTGTAAGAAGGCCATTTAGATAACCCACCTGACTGTCCTCATTATCAATTTTCTCCTTTTTATTTATTTGGTTTCTTTCTATTGTCTGTTCACTCACCCTTTGATCGATAATGCTCAGGCATCTTCTGCAGGTTAGCCTGACACTGAAATTTAACTCATATTTTTGAAGCTGTGATAAAAGTAGTCGATGCTGGAAAACTGTCTCTTTGACACAGTGAGCAGCTCTTTGTTTTGCAATAAGTGGAGTCTTTAAAAAGATTGTGATTTTTATTGTCCCTTTCTGTGTGACAATCATGTGAAAGGGTCAGTTAATTATGCAAATTTGGAACTTCTGAGAGGAAGCCAATTGAGAAGCAGTGAATGAAGAAACCAAATCACCCTGGAGGCAGAGATACCCAGTCCTCTTAGTTGGAGGCGGTCTCATCTCGGCTGAGCGCAGTGACTCTTTACCTGAATACGGCTTGTGAAACCCACTCAGAGTCTATTCAGTGGATCTGGAGTAGGGCCTGAGAATCTGCCTTTCTAACAAATCCCCAGGTGATGCAGATGCTGGTGGTCTGAGTGCCACACTCAGAGAACCACTGCTATAAGACAAGCTGTTCTTTTCTCCCTGAATATCTGAATTTGTGCTTTTTGAACTTCCGCTTAGACCCCAAAGGCCTATACTCAAAACTCCAATTGTATATCCAGCCCCATCTTCTTTTTGGAGTGGGACTCCCATATCTCTCAATGATCACTAGACATTTCCAACTAAATGAGATTTTGACAGTTCATACTCAATGACCTTGGGAAGGTGCCCTAAAATCCAGCACCGTTTCCTCTTCCATATTTTGAGAAATAATGTGCCTTTGTTTCTCAAGTTACCAAGACTTAAATATTTTTCCACCTGTTTTACTTCTCGATCTGAACTCTTGGTTTACTTTATTATCATAAATATGAAGAGTGATTTCTAGCTAGAGTAATAGCTACTGATGACAGATATATTTATCATTGTGGACAAAACACCTACATCAGCTCTTTCTGAATTCTGATGCACAGATCAAAGCTTGGTAAGTCTTGGTAGTCTGAACAAGTGCCTCCCGGAGAAGTTTAAATGTAAAACAAAGATTTCCAAGTGCCATCATGGGTTTATAATTTTGAATCAGAAATTGTGAGAATGATGCCCAAGAATCAGCATTTTTAATAAATAAGCCTTGGGCCAAATTTGCAATCCACTGACTTAGATCATCATACAATAAGATATTTTAATGCCACTTGGTTAAGTCTGGAATAATTTAATCCTTCTTTTATACTTAAGGGACTAAATAAAAAGGCACATTTTCCAGCAATATTAGTACTTCCAACTCTTCTTTTTCCAACAGTGCCTTGATGTGTATGCAGATCGATGTTAGTTTTATGTTACTATATTGGTGTTATTTTCTTTATTCTCTGCTGATACCCACTTTGGGACTCTGCATGCAAAGTGCCTAGATAATGATGTGACACAGAGAAGGGTCCTCACCTTGGGTTTTCCTCTAAGGCTCCTCTGCTAGCATTCCTCAAGCTTGCCAGAGCAGTTTATGCACATAATTGATCTAATCTTTATTTATCAATGAAACTAGCCCTGTGGTTTTTCCCAGAAGACTCTTTTGATAACACAGAGGCACAACAGAAAGGGCACCATGTTAAAAATAGAATAGATAATATTTTACAGCCAAAATGATTGTCACCACCTGTTATGTCTTTCTCATCTCTGGGTCTCTCCTTTAGATGCATTTTTTCCCAGAGATTTCTTCTAAGACAGAACCAGCAGGGAAGAAAACAATCAAATGCTCTGAAGCCTGGAGTAAACTTTCACAGAATAGGAGAAGATGTGAGATTCTCAGCTTCTCCTCCCAATACAAACAGCAGCAATGGAACAGCACCTCATATTTAGATTTCAATAGACTGGAGTAGGGACGGGGGACAGAAATTTTGCAAATGATGCAGCTTAGTCAATGAATGGCAACATTTCAGAAAGCTTAAATTAATATGATGAGGGAGGAGATATGTCTGGGAATGAAAGACTAGGGAAGAGTCTAGCTGTTTATTCAGCATCTTCACTGCCCCATCTGCACACATTTTTTGCTCCATACCTTCTTTGCCACCAACACTACTGCCCAAGTAGTTGCTTCTACTACATTTACCACCACCATCACCTCCACCATCTCCACTGCCACAACCCCACCATCATCATCACCCTCTCCACCACCATCCATTCCACCATGACAATAACTTCCAATTCCAACTCCACTCTCATCTGGACTTTCAAACCTGCCACTTCCATCACCATCACTTCACCATTATCACCCCTCATCCCACCACCCTTACCCCTCATGTCACCATTATCACCCCTCACCCCACCACCATCACCCCTTACTCCACCACCACTACCCACCAACCCCAGCTTTCCAGCTTCCTCCTGCTCACCTTCACATTCTCTCTGCTGAGCAGAGGAGCTTATTAACACTGGAGTTTAAACAATTGATGAAACATCATCCATGTGCTCTCTCTACAATAGAGTAGAAAAGATACAATTTCTTTTTTGGACTCACATGAGTAATTCATATTTCCCATTTGCCCAGGGCCGGGTTTTCAAGAACAAAAGTTCTCAATAGGAGAGGCTGTCCGGAGACCTTGTATCTCTGCTCTGTATTTCCATCCCCAGCAGGAACGGTTCAGGGCACTGCTTGGCTTTGCCCTGGGTTGCCTTTTCCTCTATGCGAGTTTCCAACCTGAAGTCAGATCTGTTTAAAATAAAATGAAAGCCTCTGTCAGGGAAAAATATCAAAGGATGCCTCTTGCCTAGAGGTAGCACCTATTTTTAATTTTTAAGTATTTTATAGAGAAACAGGTAAATTTACACAATCTGCAGAGTTGTTGTTTGCAGGAAACTATGGTCTCTTCAGAGGGAAATTAGAAGTTAGAAAGTCTTAAGACCTTGGTTTGCTGTATTTTAAAAGGTTCAGTTTTTCTCAAAATGACGGTGTGAATCTTTTACTCAAGAATTATTACTAGGCTGGTCACGGTGGCTCATGCCTGTAAGCCCAGCACTTTGGGAGGCCAAAGTGGAAGGATTGCTTGAGCCCAGGAGTTCACATGGCAAGACCTCATCTCTACAAAAAATTTTTAAAAACTAGCTGGGCATGGTGGAATGTGCCTGTCGTTCCAGCTACTCAGGATGCTAAGATGGGAGGATCACTTGAGCCCAGGAGTTTGAGACTGCAGTGAGCTGTGATTGTATCACTGCACTCCAGCCTGGGCAACAGGGTGAGACATTGACATACACACACGCGCACACACACACACACACACACAATTATAATTAAAAAAAAAAAAACAGACAGTATCAATGTCTTTCTTCTCATCTCTGTATCTCTACAACCTCCTCCTACTCTGACTTTCACCTCCACAGTCTTTATGTTTGTTTGCTTGTTTGTTTTTGTTTGCTTGTTTGTTTTTGTCTGTCATAAGCATTCCAAGAAGAAAAACTGAGTGCCTGTCACAAAACTGAAATGAAAAAGTTCACAGCTCTGATCTCACAAATACATGGTTTTGGGGTTACATAGGCCAGATATCCAGTTTATAAAACAAAGAAATATAGGCTTGGCTAATGCCCAAGGATAGAACACCACCCATGATTCCGTATTTTTTAAGATGCAATAGTTTCCCTAGGCAACAGTGTTGAATTACGTACATGCATCATGTCCAGCTGTATACAGCATGTGGTCCATACAAAATTAAGCCCACGAGGACTGATTCCATACAGGAAGCTCCTCATCCATGTTTCCCTACTACATTTATCATAATAACAATTCAAATGGTCTGGATACTAAACATAACAATTCCTGAAAGGATCTTTAATTTTAGACTGCTTGAAACAATGATTTTTTGATAATGAATGAGCACTCTGAATTGAAAATGATATATAATTTACTGTAAGTAATCATATACTAAAAACATATATAGGAAGGAAGGAATTAACAAACTGGCTATAAACATATTTGATTTTCAATCCTAAGAGGACCACAAATTATATATATGAACTTTTGATGAGTTGGGTTATCTGAGTTTTATTTTCTTGATTTGTAAACAGGGATAAAATACCAAAATTATAGACAATATTTGCAAAGTGCTCGGCTCCTGCACTCAGTAAATAGTGTCTCTACACATTTTGGCTTGTGCTCTTAGTCTTTAGTTCCTTCTCAACAATCCTGTGCCTAAGAAATAGGTATTGCTGGTTGGTATCTGCTGTACTGTATGATCTTTGTTCTTTGCTCTTTGTTTCAAAACCTTACTGCCTTATTCTAGTTTGGAGTCTTTGTGAGAGGCACAGGTACATGATCTGATAACATTTTGAGTCTTTAATCCAAGTGCTTGTCACCATTGTCTTTGGCAGAAGCATTGTGTCTATGGAATTAACTTTTTTTTTTTTTTCACTGTAGTTTTGGAATAGGAAGGGAGAGGAAACCACTTTCAGTGGGAAAAGGTTTACTTGGCTTGGAGAAGAAACTGAGTATGGATTCCTCGTCAAGAATATGACTGTAACACTAGTAAATATTTCCCTAGTAACAATAGCTGGGAGGAGGAAATCATGTTTAATAACTTAATGCCAAATAGCCTGTGGCTTACAGTGGCATGCATGAACATACACACACACACACACACACACACACACACACACCACGAGCTGGTCATTAACTCAATAACTGCTTTAAAACTCTATTATTTATCTCATTTTAATCAGATAATCAATATTTATTGAGTGCTTATGTTCATCACCATTTTGTTAGACACTATGATAGATAACAAAAAGTAATAAGCATAGTCTCCACTTGGAAAGCCATTACAGTATTTAACAAAGCAAAACAACCATTTGATACCAATTAAAAGTAAGTTTTGGTTTGGAATGGTAGTAACTTCCAGTGACGTGAGCTTTCAGAGGATGGCAGCTAGTTAATATAGTATTCTCTTTGAAAAAGACAACTGTTGATGTGTGGAGTGTTAGCTATGTTCAAATTGAGAACATGAGTGAAGACTTATTATTCCCCTTCTGTTAACATCTCATCTCTTCATCTTTCTGGATCTTTGGCTTTATTTTTTTTTTCCTTGACAGTAGTATTGTACAAATATAATATGTAATTTAAGATATTCTAATAGCTTCATTTTTTAAAAACTAACAATAAGTAGGTGGAATTAACTATAACGGTATATTTTGTTTAATTTGATATATCCCAAATATTACCATGTCAGCATATTGCACTGGCACGTTTGAAGCACCAGATAGCTGCATGTGGTTAGTGGCTACTGTAGTAGATACGGTGGCTCTCGAGGGTCCTCATGCAGTGGCTGCAGGACCTGACCTGAGCTTCATAGCATCTCTTATTTTAGAAAAAAAAAAGCTGACTCCATTGATGGACGTTCAGCATTGTGTCAAGAACAGGGGATTTCTCCTGTCAAAGCCTTCTTTATTGTTTCTTCTTCAATTTGCCCACAGCGGTCCTGGCTAGGATCCTGTCATGGTTTTCAGTCCTTCCCTCTTTCCTTCAGTTGCTGCTGTTGCTGTCCAGCTGAAGATTAAGGCAGAACCAACCATGGAGGAGCTGCCATGGGCTTTTGTTGTGTACGGCTTTGGGGATGGGACATCCAGTGGGGCCTGGCAGGAGTTTAATTAGGATTACAGATGAGGGAGACAGAGGAAAGCAACAGCAAGAGAAGGGGGCAAACCTGAACAGAAGGTTCCCTCCACCCTTCTGCTCCCTCTCACTTCAATGCTGGAGTAATAGGATCTGCCAAATCCCACTTTCCCCACCTGGGATGGTGCTGGCAGGTGGTAGGGTCAAAGAGTAAAGAGAAGAGAGTCTCATGTAGGCATTTTCAATTCCATCACATACTTTTACTTACATTTGCATACAGGTCAGAGTCAAAAATATTCTATTTTGGTACCTGATCTGGAATTATTTGTAACTAAGACATTCATTTACTCCAAAACCATCACCTCAACATCTGAAGAATGCCCAGCATTGAGCCAAGCACTCATGTAGTAGGAAAGGTAGGAGGTGTCCCCCGTTCTCAAGGGGTCCCTGTCACACATTAGCTAGGAAGGTTGGAGGAGTCATCAAACTGAAACTTTCCAGAAACATCTGTCTGCATTGAGGGTATATTCAGGGCAGAAGGGTTACAATCATGTCTGCTTCATTTTTACTTGTATGTAGTATACTTTTTTAAGTTGTTTTTCAAAAAAGTTAGTACCTAAGTAGACAAAGTTAATAGGAGCAATTATAGGAGCATAACCTAGGTAGAGCTGCCTAATGGTTGACCTTCTAATAGTGGAATTTCAGTCACCACTAAATACATAGAAGATGCATTCAGGGAATACACTGTCTTTCTACTCCCTCAATTATGTCATTGCTTTATCTGAGAGCAATGGAGTTGTACAGGCTGGTGCACTGAAAACTGTCAATTGGGAGTCAAATATCTCTCATTTTTCAAGTAGTAGCCAGCCTCTGGGGTTTGAGCAGGTCCCAGTTCAGCCACCTGTTTTTTGTTTATCTTTGTCCAGTCACTTAAACTTTCTTAGTTTTTTTTTTTTCCACTTCTAAAATAAGACTAATAATTTTATCTAGTTACCTATCTGTTGCAAAGAAATGAGATAAAAAAGCTATCTATGAAGACACATCTCCTCAAACGTGTTTGGCATTCCAGCAGTAAATATAGATCATGTTACTCTTGAAATAAAGGCCAAAAAACGTCCTCACTCCCCGTGTAGAATAAAATGCAGCCTGCTTATTACAGTCTTGACCATGCACACCAAGGGCACTGTCTCCAGCTGACACTCTACTCCAGTCACGTTGGTCTCTAAACATGTTCCTCCCTTAAAGCTCTTTGTTAGCCCATTTTTATCTTTGGAATGTTCCTCCCCAAGGCCAAAGGTCAACAAACTTTCACTCTAAAAAGCCAGATAGTAAATAGTTTCACCTTGGGGGCCATGAGGTTTCTGTCACAACTACTCAACTCTGCCATCAGAGAAGAAAAGCAGCCACAGGCAATACATAAACAAATGAACAGGCCTCTGTTTCTCTGTTCCAACAAAACTTTATTTACACAAATAGGTGATGGGCTAGACTTGGTCCATGGGCCACCATAGTTTGCTGACCGCTCCCTAGACCTTTTCGTAATGGCTTTTCTGATCATTTTAATCTCAGATCAATTAGGATCTAAGGCCTTCCTTGACCACTCTGTTGAACATCTCCCCACCCCATCTCTTGATTGTGTTGCTCTGTTTTATTGTCTTCTTATTATTTATAATCTAAATTATCTAATGTATTCATTCACTTATTGATTTATTGTACACATCCATTTTCTGTACAACCATAATTCTAGTTCGGAGAGCAAGCTCTGGAAGAAAGTAGGTGGTAGGTGCTCAAGAAATGATTTGTTTCACGTGTGAATAAACAATTACCCAAAGAATAAAATTCCAGAAGGAATATTCTGAATTTTAGTGATAGGAAGGCAAGAACCCTTGGGGGTAGTCAGAGGCGTAGGAAGATCAGAAACTCCTGCAAACTATGCACCTTCCATATAATCTTTCACAAATGAGGCTTCTAAAAAAGCTGACCTATATGAAACAAGGTAATTTTTTATTGTTGTTGTCTGGGCATGATATAGACTGTTAATATCTCACTATTTTCTGGCTATAAAACAAGCATACTGATAACAGTAAAAATCAAAAGTACAAATAACTAGCCCATTAGCAGGCTGTGTGCTTGGAAATGGTTTTAAGGGAGACTTTTAAAGGCAGCTTTCAATAAGACCAGCCAGTTCATTCCCCATGCAATCAATCAGCATTCTCAATCAAATGCCAATGGCATGCCTTTGTGGTAGATACTGAGGATACTAGCAAAATGAGGCAGCCTCTGCCTTCTCAGTCATCAAGAGTAATTATGTAATGACATATAGACAAAGATTAGACCTATAATGATAGGGGGATTTCAGCCAGTGTCCTGGCCAAAAAAAAAAACAAAAACAAAAAAAAAGGCTCACAGGAAAGGATTTAACCAAAGAGATGTTAATGAAGCTATGCCACTCTTATGTACAGAGGTGAGGATGAGGCTAAAGAAACCATCCAGGAGATGTGAGAGACCCTGGGTCCAGCAACAGTTGGAAACCACTCTAACCTTTAGGCCAGAAGTCTTAGGGAAAAAATGATATTACCAGAGTCCAGTGAGAACTGATGTCTGAGGGAGGGGCCAGCCAATAGGAGCTCTGGCCATAGAGAAATGTGGCTCTTACTAGAATCTCATCAAGACAAGCTTTCTGTACTTCCACCCTGCCTGACATAACAGGAAGTCAGAGGGTAAGAGAGCTGGTGTATGCAATTCATGGGAGTCAGGCTTTCAGAGCACTAAGTAAGGCGGAGAAATGCATGTGACATTGAGAATTGAGAACAAAAGAAACATAACAGGCACAGTAGTAAGAGTAGGTAAGCCGGGTGACAAGAGAGATTGCATTTTGGAAATCTACATTTACTCTATTGATTTTATTTACTTTGCAATATGTGAATGCAGCAGAAAATAAGAGATTAAAAAAGCTTTTAAAAATGTGTATTTTTTAATACTTAAGGATGTAGGCTAGAAGAGTTCTAGGATTATTGGCAGAGTTTATCTAACTCAAGCCAATTCATGTGAAGTCAACCAGAGTCTTGAAGGATTAGAAAATACCTTTCTAGCCTGTTGTCTGGGGAAGAAACATTCAGAACTAAGGATAATCTTTTGCCTGGGAAGAAGAAACCATAGAGTAAAATTCATCACCAAGATAACATTGAATCTTCATTACTGCCCAAAAGAAAAGAGAGAGAGAGAGAGAGAAATTTAACATATTCCTGGTAATGAAGGTCAATCACTTATAAGCAATAATTTCCTTTTTTTTTTTGACCATTATCAATAAAAATGAAATCTCTCTTTAGCCTGCCAAAAGAAAAAATTATAAAGCCAGGACCTATTACAGGCTCTATTACAGAACTTTGAAACTGGTATCTTAGGACTATGCTCTCTAACAGAGGGTCATTTCTTCAAGTAACTATATGTTGAGCTCTTATTATCAAACGATGAGTTCGAGTCTCCCAAATTACTACTTGCTTTTATTAATTGAGTTAGTGATGCGTTACCTCACTTGGTTGCATAGTTTTTGGTTCGCCAAGTGGCTGCAGGAAGAAAGGAAATGAAGTGCTGGGGATTTCCTTAGGCAATTACAAGAAGACAACTTTTAATACCAAAGTATTTATTATTTATGATTTTCCTAGTTGTGTTGCAGTGATCTAAGCAACTTGTTTTGTGATTTATTGTAGATCTTATTTAGGTCCATTTTTTTAAAGAGAAGTTTCAAGGAAAAAGGAACCTCTATAAAATAATTTCAGTAGGTGTCTCTGTTCAATAGATGACATCTGCTGGAATGAATGTGGGCTAGATGCTGCTCCATCTCCTTTACAGATTGTATGCTTGCCTAGAGGACGTATGCTACATTTTATCCATGAACCTTTTCTACCACACGCACCATTCTTTATCCCCATGCCCCATTATTACGCCAATGCCATTCCCTAATAAATGAATGTGAGCGGTTTTAATTATTTTGTGCCAAATTTCTTCAAGCAACTATATGTTGAACTCTTATTATCAAATGATGAGTTTGAGTCTCCAAAATTACTGCTTGTTTTCATTAATTGACTTAGTGATACGTTACCTAACTTTGTTGCATAGTTTTAGTCCACTAAGTGGCTGCAGGAAGGAAGGAAATGAAGTGCTGGGCATTTCCTTAGGCGATTACAAGAACACACTTTTTAATACCAAAGTATTTATCATTTATGATTTTCATAGTTGTCTTGCAGTGAACTAAGCAACTTGTTTTGTGATTTCTTTATTGGAACTTACGAAGCTTTTTTTTTCTTTAAATAGACGTTTCAAGGAAAAAGGAAGTTTCATAAAATAATTTCAATAGGTGTCTCATTAAAATTCAAGCTAATTTCAGTGCTATTCTGACCTAGCTACCAACTAGCTTTGAGGCCCCAAACAAGCCACTTACCCTCTGTGATCCTCAGTTTTCTCATCTCTAAAATGAGGGGGATGGGCTAAGTTGTCCCTAAAGCCCTCTAAAGTGCTACATGCTGTAATTATGAGTCTATGTTATCCCCAGAAATATCATGAAAAATAAAAATAAAATTGATTGAGTTGAAAATGATCCAACAGTTACAAAGAAATATTTGACATTGTAATCATGCATCGGTTAGTTTTTGGCTCTTTAATTTTGAAAGCAGATGTTTGATTGCTTGTTTAAAGCCTGTGTAAAAAACCCCAGACAAACCTTGCAAAAGCTCAAAATATTCTTAAGCAGGGATATCAATTGCATAATTTCCTAGACCTTGCAGATTGGTTCAAATTAACCCACGCGTATTTGAAAGCCTTTTTCTTTTGTGAGCATCCAACCAATTCCCCATTGCTCTCCTCCTGGGTATCTATTCGTTATCAAAACCAGAAGCACAGTGTGGCATCCAAATTGGAGTTCAGTGTCAGCAGAGGTTACATTTGTACATTTCCCAGAAAAGGAACAATTATTGTCATAGGAGAGGATTAATGTATGGCCATTTTGGGTCTTTATTATAATCTTTTCTTTAAGAATGAGGAATTGGAATGGTAATGTATTCAGTAATCTACGAATTATACAGGTATGCTATAGTGCTTTGACCTTTTCAACATTTGGTAATTTTGATTGAGTGGCTGTTCTAAGCCTGTTCTTTTTAACAGCTCTATTATCCGGTGGAAAAGAGGAAGGCTAGCCAAATTTTAAAAACACATTTATCCTGAAGCAAGAATAGAGGGAATTAGTTACAATGTGCCAGAGAGAGTGCGAGATGACTTACAGACCTTCTCTGATGTAACCTCAACAACATCTCGAGATAATATTATTATCACCATTTTACAGATGAAGAAATTGGGACCCAATGCATGCCTCATGGGTAAGAGGCAGAGGCAATAATAATCCCAGTACTATATGATATCAACAACTATACACTTGCACAAAGGTAAGAGGGAGAGGCAATTATTACCCCTGTACTATATGATACCAAATTCTATACACTTCCTACTCAACAGGTCTTTGACTTTTGAAAGTTGTAAGTGTATCTGTTGAGCAGTAAATACCTGTAAACATCCTGCATTAGACTGTTCTCACACTGCTAATGAAGACATACCTGAGACAGGGTAATTTATAAAGGAAAAAAGTTTAATTGACTCACAGTGCAGCATGGCTGGGGAGGCCTCAGGAAATTTAAAATCCTGTTGGAAGGCACCACTTCACAGGGCAGCAAGAGATGGAATGAGTGCTGAGGGGAAGGGGAAGCCCTTTACAAAACCATCAGACCTTGTGAGAACTCACTCATTATCATAAGAACAGCATGGAGGAACTGCCCCCATAATCTAATCACCTCCCATGAGTTCCCTCCGACAAAACATGGGGATTATGTGAACTACAATTGATGATGAGATTTGGGTGGGTGCATAGCCAAACCATATCATTCTTCCCCTGGACCCTCCCAAATATCATGTCCTCACATTTCAAAGTGATATGTCTCCCATGAGTAGAGGAACACCAGGTTCTTCATCTTGAGTCAAATTAGATAAAACAACATGGACACACATGGAGTGGTTTTAAGAAGCAGAGAGTTTAATAGGCAAGAAGGAAGTGGGGAGAAAGAAAGAAGCAGCTCCCCTGTACAGAGACAGAGGGAGGGGGGCTCCAAAGCCAACAGAGGGAACTCCAAGTGCCAAGGATACCAGCCAGCTTTATGAGTAGGCTGGAGGAGGTGGTGTCTGATTTGCATAGCGCTCAGGGGATTGGTTTGACCAGGTATGTCATTCACATAGCCTGCAAAAAAGCTGGCCCTCCCACCCTAGCCTGTTAATATGCAAATGCAGGGTGCCATGATGTTCTACACACTGGGGATATGTGGGGGTGGCTATGCTGTTGGGCATATGTGGGGGCAAGGATAAGAGGACAATGGTGGTGAGAATTACCATGTTTGATGGACTCAGTTTCTAATGGCTGGCATTTGCACATCAAAGGTTGCCTGCCAGGCTCTAAAAGTGGGAGCTTTCCTTCTAGACGAGACGCATTTTTGCAGCTGCTTTAAAAGAAATGAAAACTTTTTCTATCTGCCTAAAATAATTTCTTAATAACTCCTACCACAAAAACACAACCCCACTTTCCCAACAGTCCCACAAAGTCTTAAGTCATTCCAGCATTAACTCATAAGTTCAAGTCCAAAGTCTCATCTGAGGCAAAGCAAGTCCCTTCTACCTATGAGTCTAAAATAAAAAGCAAGTTAGTTACTTCCTAGATACAATGGGGTACAGGCATTGGTTAAATACATCCTTTCCAAATGGGAGAAATTGGCCAAAACAAAGGGGCTACAAGCTCCATGCAAGTCCAAAATCCAATAGGGTAGTAATTAAATCTTAAAGTTCCAAAAATGATCTCTTTTGACTCCATGTCTCACTTCTCAGTCATGCTGATGTAAGAAGTGGGCTCCCACAGCCTTAGGCAGCTCCACCGCTGTGGCTTTGCAGAGTACAGCTCCCCTCTTGGCTGCTTTCATGGGCTGGAGTTGAGTGTCTGTGAATTTTCCAGGTACACGGTGCAAGCTGCTAGTGAATCTACAATTCTTGGGTCAGGAGGATGGTGGCCTTCTTCTCGCAGCTCTACTAGGTCCACCAGGCAGTGCCCAGTGGGGACTCTGTGTGGGGGCTCCCACCTCCCATTTTCCTTCCACACTGCCCTAGCAGAGGTTCTCCACGAGGGCTTTGCCCCTGCAGCAGACTTTGCCCCTGAACATCCAGATGTTTTTATACATCCTCTGAAATCTAAGCGGAGGTTCCCAAACCTCAATTCATGACTTTGGTGCACCCACAGGCTCAACAGCACTTGGAAGGTGCCAAACCTTGAGTCTTGCACTCTCTGAAGCCGTGACCCAAGCTGTACCTTGGCCCCTTTTAGCCACAAATGGAGTGACTGAGACACAGGACACCAAGTCCCTAGGCTGCACACAGCAGGGGACCCTGGGCCTGGCCCATGAGACCATTATTTCCTCTTAGCCTCTGGGCCTGTGATGGGAGGGGCTGCCACAAAGGTCTCTGACATGCCCTGAAGACATTTTCCTCATTGTCTTGGTGATTAGCATGTGGCTCCTTGATACTTATGCAAATTACTGTAGCAGGGTTGAATTTCTCCCCAGAAAATTGGTTTTGCTTTTGTATTGCATTGCCAGGCTGCAAATTTTCCACTTTTTTTTTTTTTTTTTTTTTTTTTTTTTAATGCTTTAAGTCCTACGGTACATGTGCACAATGTGCAAGTTTGTTACATATGTATACATGTGCCATGTTGTGCTCTGCTTCCTCTTGAATACTTTGCCGCTTAGAAATTTCTTCTGCCAGATGCTCTAAATCATCCCTCTCAAGTTCAAAGTTCCACATATCTCTAGGGCAGGGGCAAAATGCTGCCAAGTCTCTTTGCAGAGCAAGAATGACATTTACTCTAGTTCTCAACAAGTTCCTCATCTCCATCTGAGACCACCTCAGCCTGGACTTTATTGTTCATATCTCTGCCAGCATTTTGGCCAAAGCCACTCAACAAGACTCTAGGAAATTTCAAATTTTCTCACATTTTCTTGTCTTCTTTTGAGCCCTCCAAACTGTTCCAACCTCTGCCTGTTATCCAGTTCCAAAGCTGCTTCCATGTTTTCAGGTATCTTTACAGCAGCACCCTATTCTACTGGTACCAATTTACTGTATTAGTTCTCACACTGCTAATAAAGACATACCCAAGACTGGGTAATTTGTAAAGGAAAGAGGTTTAACTGACTCACAATTCAGCATGGCTGGGGAGGCCTCAGGAAATTTACAATCCTGGTGGAAGGGATCTCTTCACAGGGTGGCAGAAGAGAGAATGAGTGCCAAACAAAACGGGAAGCCCTTTGTAAAACCATCAGATCTCATGAAAACTCTGTCATGAGAACAGCATGGGAGAACAACCCCCATAATCTAATCACCCCCCACAAACTCCCTCAAACAAAACCTGGGAATTATGGGAAATGTAATTCAAGATGAGATCTGGGTGGGGGCACAGCCAAACCATATCCCATCTTAAAATTTTATCTTATTCCACATTGAGCTTTCAAGCATTTATTAGTACTTATGATGCCCTGTAATCTTCTGTAGCTGGTAGACTGATGAAAAAGACCAAAATTCCCCACCCCAAAGGAGATTATAGCTATGGAGTATATTGACTCAGGGTTATGGGAACACAAAAGAAATGGTGAAGCACCCAGAGATGAGTGATTCTGGAGAACTGGTATGTAACACTTCTGCTCAGAGCATAAGGTACAGTGGAAGGAAACCGTGTTACCAGAGCCATGTGAAAATTTGAACAGTGGATGTAGGACTAGCCAGTAGGAGCTACTTCCAAAAATGGTATGCTATGCCTAGAAAGGAAGGAAATAAAATAACCCATTCTCTCTGTTGTTCTCTGTTCTCTTACCAGTGTCCCCCATTAGCTGAATCCAGCCAGATGTGAGCCATCACAAAAACTCAGTCTCTAAGGGTTTGACTCAGAGCAAGGCAAGGATGGATGGAAAGGGATTGGGAGGAAGGCATGTAGAATCATCAACAGAAGGGCTTTCCAAAACTAAGGAATAATGTGGCTTGAAGATAAAGTCATGTCTCTATTTCTTTCAAAACAGAGTAACTACCAGCAATTTTTAATTGATTTTTTCCCCAGCTCCTACTCACCAAAATTCTCTGGAGTTTTAACCAGAATAGTCTTATGTATGGAATGCAGAGGGGAATAAATGGTACCAAGGATAATAGGATGAACTCAAATCAGTCTGTGCTTATGCCCTAAGTGTTAATACTGTGAAATGAAAGAAATATCGTCATTTCTCATTTTGGTGTAGAGATGCTAATTCTACACTCCTCTTCAAATTACTGAGATAATAGTATGTGACTGATGATGAATTCCTAGATAACACTGGGCTGTGTGCCTTTGAAATATTGAGAGAAAAACTCATGATATTGATAGTCCATTAGACTAGAAGATGAGATTTCAAAATGACAATGGTAATGAGGGTTCGTTTTTGGCAACCACCTTGATTCAGTTCTATAAAAGGCAAAGAAATAAATACATGATTCCCCTGAGTGACATTTAGACAAAAGGTGGTTCTGTGCCATTGTCGGATAGCTTTCAAAATCAATGGATTCAGCAAGTTTTGTTCATTTCAGATATTTGGTACATCACAGTTCCATGTTAGTTGTTTTTATTTTAAGAATTAATTATTAGAAATGTATGTACTTAGAATATTGGACAGAGGAAAGAATATTAGGAAATTTTGTTATTGCCAGGAAGAATCTAAAAATAGCCTTAACTGGTTAAAAAGTGAATTATTGTGTTAGAAACCTTGTCTTTTAACAATTATAAACCTAAATTCTAGAGGAATATCTAAAAAGCTTATGTAATAAAGTTTCAGAAGACTAGGAAAAATAACCTTATAAGCTCTAGATCCTCTCTAACAGAGATACTGTTGTAGGTAAAGAAGACACATGCTCCAATGATAAGATGAAATCCTGGTAACCCTGCAGTGGCATCCTCTAGCAAACAGGAGAGTAGGCTTTGGTTTGATTCACTCAACAAGTGCTCATTGAGAATCTTCTCTGTGCAGTTAACTCAATGCTGTGGAAGGTATAAAGTTATCATAATATCAACTGTAGACAAATGAAAAGGAATGCAGTTATCAAGAACTTCAGAGAAGTGCACTTTTTGCTGAGAGCTTTGGTAACCTCATCCATCAGTGTAAAATCAATCAGGGATCTTCCCAGTAGGCTCTGAGAGTGACTATATATTTCTCCCTTCAAAGTGTTTTATCCAAGAAGATAATTAGTTTAACATTTAATATCTGGGACTTCCTCACAGGAGGAAAATGTCATGAAAGAGGAAAGCATTGGAAGCTAGAAAGTGATAATATAAAAGTTGAAAGAGGCATATTTAGTCTGCTTTGCCTTTGAGAGGAATTGTATGCCTGTGAGTTCTATTTCTTTTACCTTCATGTGCTGGCTGGCTGAGTCACTGGGCAACTGGGACCCAGGGTGTCCACCTGACCAGGTATAATTTCAATCATGCATACAGTTGTCCCAGGATTTTCTTGGGTTATAGAATATTTTCTAAACATAAAGAAGCTATCTCTCTTACTTCTCTCCCGAAGAATTACTTTCTTATCAGCTTAGGCATAAACCAAAAGGATGCTCAATTATATGTGCATAAAATAATGATTCATTGAAGCATTCTGTGAATTTTGTGTTCCCCCCTCCAAACACAGACCCAGAATTTGAGATAAAGAGACGTATGCAATTTAATGTTATTTAATGCGTGATGAGTCTGATGGAATAGTTACTCAACTCAGTGACCTTGAAGTATAGAGTGGCTAGTATGAACAGTTTGCATGCTACACTTTATAGCCTAAATAACAGAGGGTATAATAAAGTAAAATCAGTAAAGTTATGATCAGCTTCTATTGGTGAGGGAAAGAGATGATTAATGGTGTGACAAAGAAATTATCATGGTGTTTCTATTTTCTACAAAGCTGTTTTCAGCTTCAAATTAGAAGTTACTCTTTTTGCCAAAAAGAGTGGGGTATAAACCACATTCCGATTGCTGCAATAATTCTGACAAACTCAAAGGCAGATAACAAAGCATCTGGAAACGGGCAGATCAAAATTTTGTCTTGAAAAATAGAAAAACAACCTTTCCAATGGAAAAATACCTGGTTTGTAGCATTTTGCAGCATATGTAATATATAGAGTAAAATGTATGCCCTGGGTAGCTAACAAGAGAATAAAAATGAATTAGGAGAACCTAAATAATAAAATAATGTTGTTTTCACAATTATATATAATGGGAACAATTTATTTACTTACTTCATTGAAATATGATGTTTCACAGCTTTTAATTGGCGTGTGAACTGTTAGAATTATTTCTGTCTCAAAATATGTAAAAGCATGGTGGAGGAGAAATAGTAATACCTTTTCCTCACCCATGGACCCATGGAAAAGGTCTTGCCTGACACCTCTAAACCAAAAGATAGGTTGGCAAAATAAAAGCATAAAAAGTTTATTTATCAAAATTTCATGTGGCATGGGAGCTTTTGGAAATAAAGTTGAAAAGGGCCAGAGAAAATTTTTTTTTTTTTTTTTTAAGATGGAGTCTCCTCTGTCACCCAGGCTAGAGTGCAATGCTCACTGCAACCTCCGCCTCCCGGGTTCAAGTGATTCTACTGCCTCAGCCTCCCAACTAGCTGGGATTACAGCAGGATAACCCCATACCCGGCTAATTTTTGTATTTTTAGTAGAGATGGGGTTCACCATATTGGCCAGGCTGATCTCAACCTCCTGACCTTGTGATCTGCCTGCCTCGGCCTCCCACAGTGCTGGGATTACAGGCGTGAGCCACTGTGCCGGGCCAAGAGACTATTTTTATTGCTAAGTCTGATGAAAGAAATGGATAGTTGTAGAGAAACATGATTGGATAACAGGAGTATGATCTAATGGTGATGAACTGGAGATGACTTCGTAAGGCCAGATTCTTCTCTGTGTTTTTGTAAGCCATTCATTGCCCCTGGGTATCAGGAAGCACATCTGTCACATGAGGATCTGGGAGGTGGTGAACTTCAGAGAGTGATTTTTCTAGGTTTTATGGCTTGTTTGGGGGTCAGGAGGGGGCGATTTCTGGTTCCTGTGACCTGCTTGGGGGAGAAAAGGATGTTAAGTTCTCTTATGGGAGTTTGCAGATACTGTTTTGACTCTGAATATAGAGACTTTATAACTAAGCCATGGTCCTCAAATCAAAAGTAATCAGTATATGGTAATCTGGAGAGGTGTATAATAATTATTCTTGTAGATTCAGACCATCCTAACCATAATCAGTGCCAGTCAGGTAATAGGAGATGTTTTATAGCAAATGATTCAGTCATGTTCCAATTATTGAAGCTCTATGTAGGAGAAAAACAACTGTAGATACTGGTTTGTCTATAGATCCATTGAAAAAAACTGGGGTACTAACTTGTTGACCATGACTCATGGGGACAAGACCACAACTGCAGCTTAGTATCTAATTATGGCCATAAGCCACCAACTACTTAATAATTGTCTATATCTAGTAAACATGGCATATATGTTTACGGTATATACCTGGACTCCTAGTATTCTCTTTGAGCCATTTTTTGATTTATTAATTGTTACTTGCTTTGTGTGTGTGTGTGTGTGTGTGTGTGTTTATGCATGTGTGTGTGCATGTACAAGTGTTTAATCCATTAAAGTCTCTTAGCATATAAAAATGTTTTTCTTGTGAAAAGATGCCTACCTATTTAGCCTGTGTAGTGGAGGAAGCTGGGGGAGATAGATCAAGTACAACTGAGAATTTTGTGAGGATTCAAAGGCTCAACATTTTTACTTCCTGGTGAGCCTTTCTGCCTTGCAAAGGTCAACACGCTCACGTCTCTTCACCCTCCAGCAATAGCGTTTTCAGATATGAGCAAAATATTTTACCTTGAGTTTCACCATTTTCTTTTTTTACGATAACAGAAAGCAGATTTTTATTCACAGTACACTTACAGTGGCTTTGTTTTTCTTGCTTTGTAGAAAAAAACAGCATTTATTTCTTTATTCATTTTGTTGTTGTCAAAGTCAAAATGAAAATTTCTTCTTCCATTTACTTTGACATTGCACTGTGTATGTACTATTTTGGAAAAGAGTGGCATATTCTATGAACAGGTCTTTCAGAGACAAAGGAAATAAAACATGGAGAACAATGCAAGTTTCATCCTCTGATAATGGGTAGATGTTGTCAAAAGGCAAAGTATATGAAAAACTTTAATGTAAGAAGAACAGAACATAACTTTTATATACAATTATATAATTCAACATAACAGTAATCATTTTATTAGCACATTTTTCATCATTGTTAGATATAGAAACATAGACATATTAATATATACATAAACACAACATATTTCTACATGCAGACAAATATGGAGTTAACGTTTATTCAGAATCTACTAATATGCTTGTGGTAGAACTACAAAGATGAATTATAAGAAGATCTTATAGTTTAGTTGGAGGTAACTTAAACTACACATAAAATTCCTGGAATAGCACCATCCATGAACAAGGTGCTCAAGGAAAATTTGTGCAATAAATGAATACATAAAACAACACAAGTACAAAGCAGTATGTGTTGTTTGGTAAGCTAAAACGCATGAGAAGCTTCAAGAGTTAAAAGACAGAAGAAGCCTGAAGGCAATGAAACTATTGATGTATTCACAGAGAAGTTAATCATTGAAGTGTCCAAGCAGGCAGGTGCACATGCATTGGGATGCGCTATGCAGGTTGGAGGAGGCAGGCTCAGCAGATAGGGAGAGAAGAAAGTGGTTTATCTGATTTTCTTTTCTTTTCTTTTTTTGGAGAGAGATATTCAAAATGAATAAATAGTCCAGGGCATAGAAAAGTTTGTGCAATAGGGGAAAATAAAGTAAATTCAAGGGAAAATAATAATCTAAGGTCTCCTATAAAAATAGTCTAGTTACTAGGCCAGGTGCGGTGGCTCAGTCCTGTAATCCCAGCATTTTGGGAGACTGAGGAGAGTGGATCACAAGGTCAGGAGTTCAAGACCACCCTGGCCAAGATGGTGAAACCCCATCTCTACTAAAAAACTACAAAAATTAGCCAGGCACCATAGCAGGCAACTGTAATCCCAGCTACTCAGGAGGCTGAGGAAGGAGAACTGCTTGAACCGGGGGCAGCAGAGGTTGCAGTGAGCCGAGATCATGCCACTGCACTCCAGCCTGGGCGACAGAGTGAGACTCCATCTCAAAAATAAATAAATACATAAATAAATAGGCTAGTTACTAATGAGTATAGCTATTTACAAAAGGACACATAGGACGTTTTTGTTGTTTTTTTGTTGTTTTTTTTTTTGGGACAGAGTCTCGCTCTTGTCACCCAGGCTGGAGTGCAATGGTAAGATCTCGGCTCACTGCAACCTCCGCCTCCCAGGTTCAAGCGATTCTCCTGCCTAAGCCTCACAGGCGCCTGCCACTACACTCAGCTAATTTTTCTGTATTTTTAGTAGAGATGGGTTTTCGCCATGTTGGCCAGGCTTGTCTCGAATTCCTGACCTCAGGTGGTCCTCCTGTCTCGGCCTCCCAAAGTGCTCCGATTACAGGCGTGAGCCACTGTGCCCGGCCGGACGTTTTTTTAAGAGAAGAACAGAAGTCAAGTTATGTATCTTCTTAAATAGGGAAATACATATTACTTCCTCTACAATTATTACTATTTTTTCAAGGTTCCTAAAATTGCTGTCATTTTACATAATGTTTTCAAAAATCTATTAAAAATATTGAAAGCGTAACAATGCATTTCCTTAAAAGAACATCCATTTCAGAATCCGTGTCATCTCTTTTTCTTCCTTTTCCACTTCCATGTCTATGCGATCAAGTTGAGTTCAAGCTGCCGCTGTGGTCTGTCTTGAATGCACCCATTTTCCTCTAATCTCTGCTGCCCTCAGCCTCCTGACTCCTGTCCTCTCACTGTCTTTACTGCCGTTCTCTCCTGGGCTGATTGCCGAAAATGCCTCCTTTACGGTCTACTCACCCTAAGTAGGTAGGTCTCTCCTACCTTCCATTTAATTTTCACAGTCCCATCAGAATTTTCTTTATAAAGGCTGGTATGACTACATAAGTTCCCCTGTTATTGCCCAGACGATAATCCCAAACTGCCTAATATGGTATTGATAGCTCTCAAAATGGGGCCATCGAGTACCCCTCTTATGCTATTTCCCATTCGTTTATCCCATCTACACTGAGATTCAGTCAACCTGCTTTGCTTTTCCCAAATATTCAAATATTACGCATGTTTCCCATCCTCTGTTCTGTGCTGTTCATTCATGTTTTTTCCTTGCCTGGAGTATCCTCCTTTCTTTCTTTTAGTCAGAAAAGTTCTATTCACATTTCAAGATCCAATAAAATGTCACGTTCTGTTTACTCACTTATTGTAAAAACTTGTACTCTCTTAACTTCGCCTTTCTATTTATACACCACTTACATGTATGTAAATGTGCCTTCTTCCCTCCCCATTACACCCAGCACACATATTGCCTAGCATACAGTAGGTTCATAAGAACTGTTGAATGAAATTTTCAAATCGAAGCAGGTATAACAACCTCTTATTTTTTAAAACCACTTTTGTCAATTTATTCAGCCTAATGAATATTTTTCTATATATCTGACATATGTATAGAAAAGTTTATACATAGTTTCTTTATCAGGCCTAACAGAATAACTTTCACTGTATTAAATAGTAACTTACTCAACTTGTCAAACTGGAGAGGCAATTGATTTGAGTATTAGCTCTTTAGATTGCATCAACCAAATTGGTTAGTCATTTTTAAATTTACCATTAGTTAACATTAAAAAAAAAGTTAAAAACAAACATTGCTCAAGCCACCTGTTTCGTGTTCGGCACGCTGCATAGAATTTAATAAAAAGTTATTTTTCAATCTGCAGTGGAATATTTAAACATGCATGCGAAGATTTTTTTTTTTTTGCTAAATTTTCAAAGAACATCGGAAATGTTGTATTAAAAAACAGATGATGGGTCAATAAAGGCTTTTTTATTTGGTAGTAGAAAGATATGGGGAAATAAAATGTATTAATGTTGTAATTATAACATTCCAATGTTTCTGCTTTCTCAAATTTTTATACTAAAAATCTTTCAATAGAACATAACTTTAAAGATAGTTTTCTTTATACTAGGTTCATGCATTTGTGTCCCATATTTCACCATAAGGGATATTTGTAATATATTTCTGGAATGGGAAATGGGTCAAATATCTAGCTGTCCAGTATTTCACATTTATGAAGAGAACCACCAAATTGAAAATTAGCCTTGGGTGTTTCATAACTTAGGACCAACTCAGAAATGTAGGCTTTGGAGAGCAAATAACTGTGATCCAATTTTCAGGAAACATGTTTGTCTTTTATGGCAAAGAAGAGTGATCCCAGTTTTAATTACAGGCATTGAGTGTCCCTAGCTAAAACTCAGTCTGAGGTGTTTCAGCATGGAAGATCATTTGGGAAAGCTGGGTTTGCAGAAAGCACAAGCAATAAAGACATAACATATAAACAGATATTCTGCACGTAGTTTGCAAAATCTTAACCTCATCAAAAGAAGAGATCAAAATTCTATTTAATGCAATTGGAGATTAAGTTGCAGAGTACAATTTAACTGAAATACAGTACCACATTCATACTTCAAATGGTTTATCAAAAGAAGGACTAAAAAAGACTGGTTTTGTGTCTAGATAAGGTTTGCTCTTCTCTTTCTCTCTCTTTAATTAAAAAAAAAATATATATATATATATATAAAACCAAGGCAAAAAATAAGAGGTTGATGCTCTCTGTCCAAACCTCTCCTCTCCCTTTTTTTTTAATATATGCTTAATATATTCCTATCTTCCCAATATTTTAATTAAGAACCATGTTTGCACACATTTAAATAAGTGGCATCTTTGCTTAAATTTGTTTTTGACGAATTATTTTCCACATGTTTTCACCTTCCAATGCTAGCTTAGTCCTAAGTTATGAAATACTCAATGCTCTTCATAAAATATCTTGAAATAACTTTTTATTTCAAAACTAAAATTAAATCACATAAAAGTATGTTCTTAAATAGACTATAGTTTTCTTAGATCTTGTTCAGATTAAAAACAAGTGTGATCTGGCCCTGGCCGGGGGCGGTGGCTCACACCTGTAATCCCAGCACTTTTGGAGTCCGAGGCAGATGGATCAGGAGGTCAGGAGATCAAGACCATCCTGGCTAACACGGTGAAACACCGTCTCTACTAAAAAATACAAAAAAATTAGCCGGGCGTGGTGGTGGGCTCCTGGAGTCCCAGCTACTCAGGAGGCTGAGGCAGGAGAATGGCCTGAATCCGGGAGGCGGAGCTTGCAGTGAGCCGAGTTGGCGCCACTGCACTCCAGCCTGGGCAACAGAGCGAGACTCCGTCTCAAAAAAAAAAAAAAAGTGTGATCTGCATCACCCTATCATTGCCATAGTAAAAGAGCCTCTTTTTGACAAAAAGAGGCTAGAAAAGGTATTTCAAGGTGTTCCACCTCATACTACTTAAAGTTACAGCTTATTAATTATAATAGAAACCTTATCTAACAATATTTAACATTATTTTTCCCTTCGATCTCTGATTCTGCCTAAGGAGTGACTTTGTTTTCAGTCCTAACAATAAATTACCTTTCAGTACTCTGGGAGGCCGAGGCAGGCTGATTGCCTGAGCTCAGAAGTTCAAAACCAGCCTGGGCAACATGGTGAAACCCCATCTCTACTAAAAATACAAAAAGTTAGCTGGGCATGGTGGTGGGCGCCTGTAATCCCAGCTACTCAGGATGCTGAAGCAGGAGAATTGCTTGAATCCAAGTGTTCGAGGTTATAGTGAGCCGAGATCACACCACTCCACTCCAGCCTGGCGACAGAGCGAGACTCCGCCTCAAAATAAATAAATAAATGAATGAATAAATAAACAAATTACCTTTAACTTAGTATGACCATTTTGGATTGCTGTAAAATATTCCACAAAATAGTAAGAGCCTTCAAATATAACTTAGAGTAAATGGGCAAATATTATTTTTCCTATTTACAGAGATATCTAGTAGCCCAAACAAATATTTGAAATCAAAGTTATATTTGAATACATTTATAAATAGATGAATGAATAAACAGATAGTAATGTAAAGGAGTTCTGAAGTGCTATGTCTATAGACCTCATACCAAAAATGGGCACATGAGTCAAGTCTACCTAAGCATGTTTCTATTTTCTAAAAAAAAAAATTTAAGTACTTTAAATGCTTATACTTTGAATAAGAATAATTGTCATTTCAAAAAATGTAACTAAATATGTATGCATGCATCTGTGTGTATACAGAGACAAGCAATGATTTATAATTTTGAGAAATACGATATTCTGATTCTGATTAAAATAGCTAAAATTCACAAATTCAAAGTTGTGAAACTAAAAAAGATTTTTTCTTAGACTTGTGGATTAAAATCTTGGCATTCTACTCATTTAACTGTATTTATCTATGGCATTTTCATTTGGCATAATTTTCATATATTTTGTAATAATATCACATTGGCTACATAATATGAAGTCCCTTGAAAGAAACTTTAGATTTCAATTCTGTGGAAGAAATAATTTATGATGTAAGAGTTGTGATTGTACAGTCAATATGAGTTAATTCTTTAAAAAAAAAAAAAAACTAAATTGATCAAGCAAAAAAATGTACTCACTTGTTTGAGAATGTCAATCATTTTCAATTAAATTATCTAGATGTTTCCCAGGTTTCAGCTGATATATTTTTCTTAGGAAATAATATTTTATCTCATTAAATTATTTCTCTTGAATACCAAAAAAAATCTTTATTTAGCCGTCAGACCAAAAATCAATAAATAAATAGGGACAGCTCAGAATCAGTGAGGGTAGTTCTTTCTCTTCCAAACATACAGGTGGAAGGTATGTGCTGACAAGGAATATTCTGTGACATCATAATTTTGGGCACTGAATTTTGATTGCAGTGTGTTCTTCAGAGTCAGGCACCTCCAAGTTTGCCTCTTAATACTGCCAGTTGATGCCTCTAAGCCTCAGTTTTCACGTCAGCCAATGTGACCTCTATTACGTATCTCATTGTGCTACTGTCAGGATGACATAAAGATGCTGCATAGAACACGTTTAGCCCAAAGCCTGGCACATGATAAGAATACAATAAATTATACCTATAGTCAGGGCAACAGAAAGACAAGAATTGATATGGGCAAAATCATAAACCCTCTTTTTGTCCTACGGAAGGCACAGGCAAGAATTTTGATGACACATGGTGGTGCTTCTCCTCTTACTAATGACCTAAAACCAATCTGCCAAAGTATGATGATTGAGTTTTGTAGAACTGTTGCTAAGAGATATATAGGTATATATGTACATCTATACATATATAAACATATACACACACCTATGTATATATAAGACATATATACACACCTATGTATATATAAGACATATATACACACCTATGTATATATAAGACATATATACACACCTATGTATATATAAGACATATATACACACCTATGTATATATAAGACATATATACACACCTATGTATATATAAGACATATATACACACCTATGTATATATAAGACATATATACACACCTATGTATATATAAGACATATATACACACCTATGTATATATAAGACATATATACACACCTATGTATATGTAAGACATATATACACAGCGATTTTCTATCACATTTGTTTTTAATCAAATAATATTAGTGACAAAATAAATACATGTTTGTTTTATTATTCCTTTGCTTAGTTCCTGCCAGTACTATCTGGCTTTTCTAGTGGAAGGCTGATCACTTTTTCCATAAATCCATTTAATTCAATCAGTCTTGGCAGGATTGAGGCATGTTCTCAGTGGAGGTCAAGATCTTGTTTCCTGGTCACTAAGAGCGTGGGATAATATAAACTCCAGAACCACTTGTAAAATACTATCAGTCAGACAAATCCAAATACCTGTCATGTGCCCAGTAAGTTATTGAACTTTAAGAGAATAAAATATGACCTTTATTATTATGTTTCTAATCTTCTCAGAAAGGGAAAGAAGACTATATATAATTAGTGCTCAGTTGTACCATTCAGCATATAAGTAGAAATTATTTCACTATGAAATCAGATAATTGAGAGAAAACTTTTAGATTGAGTGAGTAATAATAGCCTTATCTTCTTTTGCCCTTTATCCTCTTCCCACGTTTAAACTAGGAAGAGAAATGAAACAAGTCACCTGCGGATGTTATTGGACAGTATTGGATACGATTCTTTGCTCTTACCTGGTGCTCTCTTTTCACCCCACACCTAACTTTCTCCTTAACTCTGTCAATTCCATGCAAGGCCACCTAAAATACCCCTTTCTCAATAAAAATTTTCCTGAATTCCCACCTAAAAATGATTTCTTCCTTCTCTGCCTTTCATAGCACTTTATGTGTGCTGCTCCATTTGTGACCCATGTGTATTCTGTTTTAGTTATTTATCAGGGGAAATTCAGCCAGATATCGGGCAAAATTCACCCCCAATATTTCATGCAGGTTCTTTTCTATTTTCCCTAAGCATCAGCCAGTTTGAGAAATAAGGGACAGAGTACAAAAGAGAGAAATTTTAAAGCTGGGCATCCGGGGGAGACATCACATGTCAGCAGGTTCCGTGATGCCCCATAAGCCGCAAAACCAGCAAGTTTTTATTAGTGATTTTCAAAGGGGAGGGAGTGTACGAACAGGGTGTGTGTGACAGAGATCACGTGCTTCACAAGGTAATAGAATATCACAAGGCAAATGGAGCCAGGGCGAGATCACAGGACCACAGGACCACAGGTCCGGGGAAAAATTTAAATTGCTAATGAAGTTTTGGGCACCTATTGTCATTGTTAACATCTTATCAGGAGACAGGGTTTGAGAGCAGAAAACTGGTCTGACCAAAAATTTATTAGGTGGGAATTTCCTCATCGTAATAAGCCTATGAGCGCTATGGGAGACTGGGGCTTATTTCATCCCTACAGCTCCATAAAAGACAGCCACACCCAAGGGGGCCATTTTAGAGGCCCACCCTCAGGGATGCATTCTCTTTCTCAGGGATGTTCCTTGCTGAGAAAAATAATTCAGCGATATTTCTCCCATTTGCTTTTGAAAGAAAAGAAATATGACTCTGTTCCACCTGGTCACTGGTGGTCAGAGTTTAAGGTTATCTCTCTTGTTCCCTGAACATTGCTGTTATCCTGTTCTTTCTTCAAGGTGACCAGATTTCATATTGTTCAAACACACGTGCTCTACAATTTGTGCAGTTAACGCAATCATCACAGGGTCCTGAGGTGACATACATCCTCCTCAGCTTACGAGATGACAGGATTAAGAGATTAAAGTAAACACAGGCATAGGAAATCACAAGGGTATTGATTGGGGAACTGATAAGTGTCCACGCAATCTTCACAATTTATGTTCAGAGATTGCAGTAAAGACAGGCATAAGAAATTATAAAAGTATTAATTTGGGGAACTAATAAATGTCCGTGAAACCTTCACAATCCACTTTCTTCTGCCATGACTTCAGCCACTCCCTCCGTTTGGGGTCCCTGACTTCCCGCAACAGCTATTTCATAATATTAGGGGTTGTATGGCTATTCAGATGTCCTTCTTGAGGGAAGACTGTTTATCTTTTCCTCACAACAGTTAGCAGTGTCATGGAGATAGCAAGTATTTTATAAAAAATATTGAGTGAGTCCATGAATACATTTTAATTATTTGGGTACTTAAATGTAGGAGGTTAGGTGCTTTAACTGTGCTTATATAATGGAAACCTCTGTTCTCTGTCAAAAAAAAAAAAAAGTGAAGATCTTGAAAAACGTGGAGAAACTGGGGAGCAGCTAAGTGGCTCTGAACTAGTCAGATTAGGCTCATCTATGCTGTAGTAACAAATAAGCCCCTAAATCTCAATGGCAATTGATATTTATTTCTCATGTGATCTGCCTCACAAATCATTGCAGGAAATAATGTTACCAATGTTTTGGCTCTTCATAAAACATTCATTATTTTCTCTGTCTTTTATATCAGTTTTCTCACCCACCTCTGCTCAGCCCCTGTGACAGTGTCCATCTGTTATAGGTGGTGGATACAACAGCAGCCCACTTATGGTATCAGTTTATGTTTCAGTCAGAGTAGAATAAGCAATGCTGTGGAAGAAAATAAATGCTAAAATTTCACTGGCATAACAAATTAATGGTTAATTTATCAATCATGCAAGTCCAGTGAGAGTGTACTAGGTGGCTTTTCTCCATCTTGTGGCTGTGCCATCTCAAGAATGATGTGACCTTAAGATCACCACACATGGAAGGAAAGACCTGAAGGACCATGTGAATAAAGGGCCAGACTGGTCTGTGGCCATATCACCTCCACTAAATCCATTGCCCTCAATCCAGTCACATGCATCCTAACCTCAAGGAAAACTGGAGAAGCACATGGATGGATACCTGGTGAGAACTAATAGCATATGCCACAGATTCTACAGTGACATTAGAAGTTCACCTAATTCTTAAGTCTTGTTTTTATTTATTTTATTATTTATTTATTTTTTGAGATAGAGTCTTCCTCTGTCACCCAGGCTGGAGTGCAGTGTCACTTGGCTCACTGCAACCACCACCTCCCGGATTCCAGCGACCCTCCCACCTCAGCCTTGGAGTACTTAGGATTACAGGCGTGCGCCACCACACCTAGCTAATTTTTTTGGATTTTTAGTAGAGATGGGATTTCACCATGTTGGTAAAGTTGGTCTTGAACTTCTGACCTCGGCCTCCCAAAATACTGGGATTACAGGAATGAGCCACTGTGCCCAGCCCTAAGTCTGATTTTTAAAATACTGAAAGGTATAACCTCCAATTTCTCCCTAGGAATATGCCCCGTGTTAGTCCAGAAGATGCTGAAGGCATATTTGAGGGGTTTCCATGGGGGCATTCTTTCATCTGATCACTTCAGATTTCTCCTTAACTCTGTCATGTCTCATCAGTGTAGACTGACCCACACTTTTCCACACGATTTACCTCTCTGGATTGGATTGACTATTCTTTATCTCATTTTTAACCTCTCCTCATCTGTCTTCATGGAGATGTAGTTTTGTGTTTTAACATCTCTAAGAATATGTTTTGTTAATGTAAATTATATTTTACATATCCTCTGTACTCTATTTTATGTATCATATCCTCTGTTTTTTAATATTATGATGTATACTATAGTGCATCTTACATGATCTCTCTAATTATAGAATTTTGACAAGTATGCTATTGAAAATCAGCCTCATAATTAACAGAGATATTACTTTATTTTGCTGCAATTAATTGTTGCCTGCTTTATCTTAGCAATTATTTCTTGGACGGCCGAATTGGATAATCTGTGTTGCCACATGGGAATATCTATGTAAATGGCAATTAAATACATCCTATTAAAGTATGGTGTGAAAGAGATAAATTTAAGTAGGGAGATGACTTCCCTGTGACCTTAGAGAGTTTCTGGATTGATCGTCAGATAAGTCTACAACAGATGCCAAAGAAGGTAGTATCAATTTAAGAGATTTCATTCAGCTAAACACGTATAATAAGGAAGACTATTTCCAGGAGCTACTATGTACATTAAATTCTATTAGTGATCATCAACAAAATTTATTAACATAAAAATAATAAAGCCATTTGAAGAATAATTACTGCCTATTGGGAGAAAAAAATAGAACCATGAAGAAAATAAACTCTGCCAACTTAGTGATTTTCGTTAAGTAACCAAACATTTCCACTTTGTGTCTTCCAAGGAAATTCTTTCACTTATCAAGTGTTATACATATTCTTTGTTCTAAAACTGCTCTATTCAGCTGTCATTCTGTGATTTTGTTTCCAAAATTGCCCCTTCTCTTCTCACTCATTTTAATTCTTTTCTCTTTGTACTTAGATTAAAATAAAGTCAATTTTAGGACTGTGAGGTAAGAAAGGAGAAATTTGAAAGATGCAAAGTCCTTGTTTATAGTAGATATTTCAAAGAAAAAAATGTAAAATTCTCATTAATCTAAGAAGACTCAGAGAATATATAAGATTTAAAGAACTATCTTTAATAAACTATTGGGTAGCATTGCACACTCAGGACTTACAACTGAAAAAATAATCTGGCAATTTTATGCATGAAAAAAGCAAGAGTAAACTAATGGTCTATATAGCATTTCAGGAGGTGGGACGGTTCTTTCCAGGTTCATGTAAAGCTGAATTGGGGTAATATTTCTCCCCTCCACAAACATCCACATTGGGCCTTCACAAAGCCTGTAAAACAGCAAACAATTGTTCTCCTAAGTAAGTCAGTATGCATTATCAATTTTAATGAAATCCTTTAAAAATATTTATAAGACATACTTTGTGAGCTGGCCCTTGAAAAGTGATTAGGGATTGAATCGGTGGAGAGAAGATTTTTCATCTTGTTTTATGTTTTTGAAAACTAGTGAGAACAATGTTTGAAAGGAAGAAGGAGTAAGGTCAACAGAATGGAAAGATAAGGAAACCCAAAACTCATCAAAGAGCTAAGCAAATGGAGGGCGAGGGGCATTCCATTTGGCCTGTTCTCTTGGATAGTTTGTGAAGTTCAAGTCACAGAACTGGGAATAAACTCCCAAATTTTCAGGCTCTGTGACCCATTCTCTTTTCACTATGGTCTTCTTCTGCCAACTAAAAAGACCTCGAATTTTAAAATAAAATCAAAACCCCCCAAAACTTAAGAAAGTGTATTCTCCTTTCAGCCATTTAAAATAGGAAAACAATGAAAAGAAAGCCTCCTTTAAAATCTGAACATTCAAAGCTTTCAGTTAAATTTATAGATTTATTCAAGAAGAGTTGTCATTCTATTAAGTTAGAAGTTGACTGTTGTACTTCCTCCTCTAACTGTATTTGATACCAGAAGTCACAGAGTATTTACAATTTGTGCTTCTTCTTTCTGTTGCTAATCCACATAAGAGAGATATGTATTGTCACTCTATTAAACAACTTCTTTGATAAGTTTGTGGTTTGACTGTGATTTTCCCTGAACCTTATATGTGTTTCCTTTCATTTTGGTTAGAATCTTAGGCAGATGGATTTTTTCTTATCCATCCCTGCCTCTGTTCCACAGGCACGCAAGATCCTTACATATGTAAAACAGATTAAACTGCCAAGCTTCCCTACCAGACTGGACCCTGCAGGGAACAGGGTATGTGCCATGCTTATTTCTGTGTCCCTCACTAAATCTAACACACGACCACACAGTAGAGATTCAACAGAAATTTTTGGATATGTATTATGTTTTTTTAAACCACATTGAATTTAACTAATTGCTTATTATGAAGACAATAACTATTAACTACAAATAGTTGCACACCAAAAAGGGAAAAAGCAATCTTTTCAAAACTGTTGTATGACTAAATTAAAGTCCTAATATATTTTCCCCTTCATGTTGGTTTGTAGATGTATTCTCAGATCAAATACTGTTGAGATTCAGGAAAGCTTATGTTTGGCAAGGTGAATCATTGACTGCATAGGGCTGGCAGCCAAAATTAAAATGGTTGATTGCAAATAAAATGATAGGCTAAGAAATCTCAGCAGTGCACTTTTGGGGTAAGACTGTGGTTTGAGGAGAAATCCATTGGGAAAAATCAACCTGGGCATGATCCAAGCAATGAGTGCCTTTAGTAGACTAGATTCAGCAAATGAAACTGAGTGATTTCAAATGGAGGTTCAATGTGAAAGTCAGGGATGGGGGAGAGATTGAGTTTATATTTTTCATTTCCAGCCAAGTTATGGATTAGAGTGTTTCCCAGGAAGAGGGGCACTAGCTGGGGTTGAGAATCAACTTCTAGGACTGAAAGAAACTTGAAATAGTAGGCAAGTTTTATGATTGACAGATCTACCATAAAGTTAAGAATCAAAGTGAAAACTCAATTCTGTGAACTTACCCAGCACAGGATGTGGACATGGAAAGCCATGATTGGGAGCTACACAGAAATCTGGGAATTGCTGTGATCCCTCAGATTGAGGTTTCCAAGACAAAGAATTGGTTAGGTAGAGAGAATTGGAGACAACTGGCACTCATGCTGGGTCACACTAAGTTAAGAGGACCATGGCTTCATTCTAAGTCTGACTCAATGGTAAAGAAACAGTTATACCACTTCCTTAGTCAGGCTTTGCACATAAACTAGACTAGAGCTAGAGTAACCATCTTATCTGTTTTACATACCAGTTCTCTTTTGAATATAGAAGAAATCACCTTAATAATTATGTCTGGACCATAGTCAAAAGCTTGGATTTTCTAGGCAGACTGAGACATATTGTCACCTAGAGCATAGTCTATAGAAGGTAATGGGGGCTGAGTTTCCGAGATCTTTCTGAAAGGACTGGAGGTGATAGAAGTAGGAGAGATTGGGTTAGTTTTGAAAACAATTATGTCTTATCTACATATGAAGGCTATCTGGCATTCCTTACCAGAAGGCACTAATGGCTAGGTTAGGTGGGAAAAAGATAAAGACACCCTGCCAGTGGTTTTCTGGAGGACTGTAGTGGACCCACAGGAGGAATATGCTGGAATGAAATTCTTCACGGGCGTATCCTTTTGGATTTCTTAGTCAATCATGAATTAGATGATCAGGAGATGAGTGACTAAGTCTATAGGACAAGAAGAAAGAGACCCATCAAGATGCACAGCAACTCCCCATGATTAGAATCATGGAAAACTAATGCATATAGATCAGGGTACAGAAGATAAGATGACTTCCTTTCCCCAGGAAAATCCCTAAAGTGACCAGAAGAATGTGTTTTTTCCAGTCTTAAGAATATATATTTAGGGAAATGACATTTGTAGGTTTTCCACCATTGCCAGTCTACATAGTTGAGAAAAAGCACCAATGTTATCATGTATTTTATTTACTGAAAGAATCACAGAGATTCAATAGCTTTTGTTTCCAAGCATTATGGAAGACTGCTTAACAAGTCCAGAAATGCTGAATAAAATATCACAAACATTCTTCAGATGAGATTCTAAACTGCTAGAAAGTAAGGGACCTCACCAGAGACAAAAAAGAGAGAGAGAGTTGAAAACCTGAGGCACACAGCACATTCAACATCAGACTAGGCTTTGAGCAAGGGACAGGAGAGATTTGGGAATGAGGCACTGCTATAACATCAGAGCCCATAAAAAGTGACATGCTCAGTAAAAGGGTTGACTTGAAAAAATTTGTTCATTGCCAAAAAGATAATAAAGATGTCTGGACTGGGGTAGGTATCAAATAAACAAACTAAAATGTGTTTGAGACTCTTGCTATGAATATGCCCTTATGGCATTTGCCATCTTAATTTATACCAAATCCCTTGCATGACTTTGAACCCCCCAAGATGAGAAATGAACCAAAAAGTAATCCCAGGATGGTACTACTCATGTGATTCTTGGCCAAAGCAAACACAAAACCTCCCTGGAGGAGCAAAGTTCATAGGACTTTTAAACAAATCCCCCTATTACTCATGTTTCTACCAGTGGTCCCCTGAAGAAATAAATGTGCAGCCTCAGGAACATTTTATGAATTGCAATTTTAATTCTGGTTTGAGTCCCTATCTTCTTGCAATGATGCATAATATCTTTGGCTCCACGCCTTCCTGTGCTATGATTGCTCAACAAAATAAAGATAATTTAGAAGTGGACAGAGTAAGCAGGGGCTTACTGAACAACAGAAAAAGTAATATCCTTCTATCTATGGCTTATTTTTAGAATGTGTCCTTAAATTTCAGTGTTTGTTATTATCGTTCACAGAGCTTATCTATATTGACCTTTACTATCCTTTTTAACATCTTAAAAGCTTCAATCATATCTCTGCTCTTCAATGTCTTTTCTTCAATTGTTGTAATCTCAGATTTTCTAGCTCTCAGAACTAATATAACCTTCTTTCCCATTTATCATTCTGGTCCCGTCAATCCCTTCTGCCTCCTCAAAGTCTTTCTTGTGACATTATTCCTTTCCCTACCGAGGGAGATTGTCTCAAATGGTAAGTCACTGAGTGTATTTAATCAGCTACCATTACAATGTCTGGCTTCCCAAGGCATGTTTGTAGCCTATTTCAAAAATTTATTTTTCTTAAAAGCAAACCTAATTTCACAATGAAACTACCCAATCCCCTTTTCATCAAAAACCACGGTAAATAATGTCTTTGGTGTAAACAACACGGTTCAGCTGCTGTGATCTAATTGGAGTTAGTTTACACTGTGACTTCTCTAAAATCATTCCTCTTGGAATTCTTATTATAGTGAGCACTGCTTTGATCCCTTTTAGTCCTTTTTGTCATCTATTTCTTCCCTATTTTGTCCTTTCTTTACTCCTTAGAGAGTGCACATTCCTGTAACATAAAGCAAGCTATTGGTAACTACCCGTGGTATTCTGTGCACAATAATCTTTGTGCAGTGCTTCTATTCTTTACACTTGATGCGTGGAACAACTCTGTGATTTCTGCTAATGCCCAAATAATAGTTTCCTCAAATGCTAAATGCCTTGCTCAAGCTAAGATAAGATGACAGAGGTCAGAATAAGAGCTCAGGTCTTCTGATGCCTACTTTTTTCACTAAACCAAGAACCTTAAAACTAGACATCTTTTTGACAACTTAATCTAGTGTGGAGGTATTACCAGGTTCTTGCTAAGGTTGAGAAATTCCCTTTTTGTGAATACAAGAACTGTATTTGTGTGTTATTTGTATATATTTGCATAATGATTTCAAATGTCCAATATTCAAGTACACAAGTTGAAATGTAGCAAAGCTACTGAAGTCCACATGACTCTTTTAAGAAGTTCCTTTTAGAGCATCTAGAAACATCCTCATCATATGACTCCTGAATTTCTACTTTCTATTTTTTATTTCTACTTTCCCTACGATCTCTCTTTAGCAATATTCCTTTTTTTCTCCTAGCTTCATAGATATATACTATCAACTTATATATTTATATATTTAAATTGAATATTCAAGCAAGATGAAAGGACTTCAATTCTGGTAAGGAACTTATACAAAACTAACCTTACATAGAGTTAGGGGTGGGAGAGAATAATAGCAGAAGGATAATGTTCACTAAGTTACTGACCAAAGTCTGTACTAGGTATATCACATACCCATTCCCAGTAGACACATTCCCTTCTAACAGTCATGCAAAGTAGTAATATTTCGCTTATTTTACAAGAAGCACAAAGAGACTCTGAAGATAAAATGTAATTTTTAATAAATTTAAAAGGCAGGATTGAAACCCAAGTATGTATGATTCCAAAGTTAGTGCCCTTTCCACTGCCTCAGGCTGCGTCATGTGATAGGCATCTCCACATATGACATGGTCTCAAGGAGCTGAGCAGGCCTGGGATCCTGATCAGTCAACCAACATGCACTGGACTCAACCCACATATGGGATGCTAAAGGACGAGACTCAATCTTTCTAATCAAGAAACTTACAATCTCATTAGGAAAACAAGTATAGCAGATATGAAATGATTAACAAACATTGCATGATTACTTCATAATATGCATATGTGGGGACAGGGGGTATGTAAGAACTCTTAACTTTCTGCTCAGTTTTGCTGTGAATCTAAAATTGCTCTAAAAAATAAAGTTAGTTTAAAAAAATCAGTCAGAGTTGAGTATTTCTTGGAATTCTTACAACTTCTAAAATAAGTACCCTCTCGCCAATCAGTAATACAACCCAATGCATACAGAACATCATTTTAAGGCAGACAGGGCCACCACATACAGCCTGTGATCTAAGCAATTTTTAAGAGGACTTTGTTTCTCAGTAGCTTCAGTGTCAGCAGGCTCCCCTAAGTGTTGTCTCACTCAGCTGGATGGCATGTGAACCACAAAATGAAGCGTAGCAGCTTTGCAGGTTGACTTCTGCAAGAAGTGTGAAGAAATATCCATGGATTTGCAAGAAGTGTGAAAAAATATCGCAATCGGAATATTGTCAATCACTTCTAAATAGATACTTTCTCAGGAAACATATTTCCTTTCTTGTTTCTCACTCTCTCTTGTGGCTGGGCTAATGCATAGCAGTTTAAGGTGTTGCAAGAGGCAAACTCCACCTAAAACTGTTTATTTACCTAGCTGAGACTTTGAAGAATAGACCATAAGGAGCTTGGGGAGATACGTGCTATTTTGTTTTCTTCCTGACGTCTTCCTTTTGACTTACTGCAGATTTTTTTTTCTCATGCCAATATATTTTTGTATGTTGAATCTCACTGAGGACAAACAAGAAACAGGCTGTGCTAATATAACCAAGCTAGGGGATATTTCAATTCAGTGTTCAACTAATAGATTTAGCATAATTTATCATAGGCATAATGTACCTCTGATTGTATATCAATAAAATTAGTCCTTATGTTGAAAAAAAAACTGTTATAGTATATGTGTACCTTGCATGGAAGCTAAGAACCCAGTTTCACAAATGCTGTCTCATTTCAATGACACATTATATTGAAAAACCCAAATACCAAGCCATGACATTTAAGTTATTTTCATGAATTTAAATATGCTGATCAATTACTCAAAAAATATTCCAGAGGAAGACTATGGGGTTCTGTTTGACTATAAAGTGTCAGAAATATGGATCTTTAAGGAACAAAAATCACCCCTCAATTGCAAAAATAAATCTGAAAGTCTATGGCAGAATAATTTGCAGAAAACTTAATTGTGCCTCCATCTCTTCCTTCTCTTCCACAAAATAGACCCAAATAGGTAACGTGCAGTTTTTCTGTTTCCTAAATGTAAATTCCATACTCAGATTCTGTTGTTTTTTTTTTTTCTGTCTTAAGATGAGGATTTGAAGTTGGCCAAAGTGTTAATCTTCTAGATCCCTTCCTTCACCAGCAAGAATCTGACTGTAGCTGACCCTTCATGAATGCTGCCTGATTTCATCCACCATCACGTTCTCTATCAGTAGGCTGCAATTTATGAGTTGTTCATAGAAATGTGAAGGAGATTGAACAAAAATCCTACTGATCATCCTGGCTACTTCCAATTAGGCTGTCTCCAAATTGTGCTTCATTGGGGTCCAGAAGAGTAAATCAACTATACAATCAGATATTTGGGTGTGATAGTCACAGGAGCAAAGGATTTCCTCTAAAACACAAAATCTGATTGTGCAATTCCCTGCTTAAATTCTTTCATTAGCATCATCACCCCTGTTTGCTTCACAAACCCTATTATGGTATGGTTTCTGGTTAGTTTCAGTATCTAAATCTAGATTCTTCTGAGGCAGTGGTGCTATCATATCATATCATATCATATCCTTGAAACCTCGAACTCCTGGGCTCTAGGGATCCTCCCGCCTCAGCCAACCAAATAGCTGGGATTACAGGAGTGAGCCACATTGCCTGGCTCAGTATCTCAATTCTTTTTTTTTTTTTTTGTCAGAAATTTTTATTTATTTAAAGAAATAACATTGGTTATTGATTAGACATTTATCATTATGGTTTAGGGTATGAGATATAGTGTCCAATGCGGTATTATTAGTTTAATAATATGCAGGCAGAATTGTGTTTCTGCCTTTTTGGTATCTATAGTCCTCTACAGTCACTTCTAGAGAGACTAGACCAAATTTCTACCAAGTTCACCGGGCAACAATCAATCATTTTATCTCAATGACTCTTGTTATCTTCAGGCCTGAAACTGATCCAGAGACCATGGGGCCCACAAACCTAATCAGAGTAATGTGTTCATTGAGTACACATGTAGACATGAGAATGTCCACTTTCCCCTTTTTTATCTTGGTAAAATGTTCACGAATGTGCAGGTAACACCTGCTGCTGCTCCAGCCATTCAGGCCCTAAATCTGCAGCTCTACATTTTGTATCCAGGTCTTGAGATTTGGGAAGTAGAAAATTTTTATCTAAAAAATGCAAGTCCTTTTGGTTATCAAACTCAGACATTGAAATGAAAGTGCAGTTACATCATTTTCCCCCTTTAAATTATGTATTCATCTCTTGAAACTGTTCACTATTGCCCAGTCAACTCACACTTGTGCAACAAAGTATCTCAATTCTTGCTGAGCTTTGCCTGAAACTCTGCTCCTGGCACACCAATTTCTACAGGCTCCTTCACAATTTCACACCTGTTGTGTCTACCTCCCTGTTCCTCAGCCCGAAATACTGGTCACCCTGATCTTCTCCTGTCCCTGTTCCTAAACTTCCAGTTCAGCAATCATGCTTGACTTTCCTGAGCACCTTTTATCTCCAAGTAAAGGTAACCCTTCTTCCTTGTGCCCTAATTGCTGTTTTTGATCAGTGATCATTGAGTCACCTAATTTGTAAATTTCTTGAAAATAGGGACACATTCTTAATCACCTTATCCATCTCCGTACTTCCAATTCCTGCAACAGTGCCTAACACATTAAAGGTGATGAATAAATATTTCTATAAACACTGTTGCAATGAAAGAATAAGCAAAGAAGCAGTTCATCTATAGAAAGCAGAGATTATGTGAGTGTATCTAGAGATAGCCTTTTGCATAAGTGAAATAAGGAACTGTCTCCTTTACTTACACGGTATGATTTTAATAGTCTTGATAAAATTGTATCTGCATAAAAGTTATCTTCTTATATTTTATTTCAATAATCTTTCCTTTTTGTAAAGGCATTGGTTTCAATCATTAAAATGCACAAAATAAATGATAAGACAGTGCTATAAATTGGGAAAAGTACTGAATAATGGTTCAGGCAACAGGGCAAACAGACCTTGCGTGTACCCACCAATAATGTAATAATAATAACAATAATGACATCTAGAAGACTTTAAAGACAGTGACAGGAAAGTCAACAGGTGTTGTAGTTAGGTCAACATCAAAGTAGTTAAGTTCACTTACACTGCCAAAAGTATCAGATTTTAGAAATGGTTTTATATGTCTGGAATTCTAAAGCCCTAAGGGATCAAGGTACATGGCCTTACACCCAGGGCAGGTGGGAGACTGAAACTGATTTGGGGCTTTTTAAGGATAGCCTGAGTTTATAAAACAGAACCTAGATGAAGTTGGCCAACAAGTACAAGATGACAAAGAAGCTTGTCATCTACCTTACTCTTTGTGAAGAAGCAATTTCTCTTGAGAAACTTTAACTCCCTGTCGGCTGTTGTGCATGGAAGTGAGATCTGGATTTGCTCTATACCAGCCAAAGCTAAGAATATAATATAGATATGAGTCCAAGATTCACAGAACCCTGGGACTCTAGCAAAAGCAACTTAAAACTACTCTACAGGGACACTTACACAATCCAGGGCACATGGCACTCAAAGAGTAAACAAACCAACTCCAACCAAAAATGACTTCTAACAAAAATTGCATTCCCCTCAAGGAAATAAGTCACAATAAGAGAGAGTCAGCAGATGCAAAAGATGAGAAAAATGATGCCCCAAGGACAATAAACAATAAAACTTTGATATTTCACATTTTTGAGATTCAACTACATTGAATCACATAGATACCACTAGGACTTTCATTGAAGAAAAACTTGCTGTGAAGTTGAAGATGAAGTTACTGTGATAAATATCATGCCCCAGTGATTTCACAAGGCTTGGCTTATCAGAGGTTTGTTTGATTCAAGGGAAATTGAGAAGGTATGTGTTTCAAAGGAATAGGTCAGAAAACTTTTGCAGCAAAAGTGCCTACTTATGAATGACCTCTGTGGGAGTCTGTTTAGGCTGTTATAACAAAATAGCTTACACTGGGTGGCTTATAAACAAGGGAATTTATTTCTCACAGTTCTGGAGGCTGGGAAATCTAAGATCAAAGGTCTGGCAAGTTCAATATCTGACACAAGATGACTTCCTGGTTCACAGCACATTCTTACTGTGTCCTCACATGATGGGAGGGGCTATCTGGGGCCTCTTTTATAAGGGCACTAATCCCATTCATGAGAGCACTGCAATAGCAACCTCAAAGACATTTTACAATAGTGGCTGCATAATATTGGAACAAGTGAAACTTCTTAGTGCCCATATTTACTTTTGCCTCCTCAGCCCTGGATTGACTGGATATGGCTTCAGTTTGACTCTTCACATACACATTTCCTCAGACTACCAAGTTTTTATTGATTGATTTCCATGTGGCTGAGTGGTGCCCCAGCCCTTGGCCTCTCTAAAATAATTGTTCTAGGTCTATATTCCCTTTGCTTTGCTGTCTTCTACCAGTTTATGTCTGTAGGGTAAGATAGGAGGCTATATATATATTTTTAAATTTAATTTTATTTTTTGAAACAAAGTCTCACTGTGTCACTCAGGCTGGAATACAGTGGCACAATCATAGCTCACTGAAGCCTCAACATCCTGGGCTCAAATGATCCTCCTACTTCAGCCCCCTGTGTAACACACACCACCACATCTGGCTAATTTTTGTAATTTTTAGTAGAGATAAGGTTTCACCATGTTACCCACGCTGCTCTTGAACTCCTGACCAGCCTGGGCAAGACTAAAATGATCCTCCCACTTTGGCCTCCCAAAGTGCTGGGATTACAGGAGTGAGCCACCGTGAGTGGCCAAGGGACAGGAAGATTTATAAACATCTTTTGCTTAAAGTTACTTCTAAAGAAAATCCATATTCCTTAGAAAAGTGGATATCAAAACACACGTAAATACTATTTCCTATTAGCAATAGCCAAGAGATGGTTCAGGAACATCATTATGTGTAATCACAACATGCCCAGAGTAGTCTAGATAATCTGACAATTTTTGCATTACCACACATGGCTCTGATCTCAGGCACCTTTTATATTTAGGGAGTCAGTTGCTTTATCCCAATTTTTTCTTTTCTTTTCTTTTCTCTCCTTTCTTTTCCTTTGTTTCTTCTCTTCTCCCTCCCCTCCCCTCCCCTCCCCTCTCCTCTCCTCCCCTCCCCTCCCTTCCCTTCCTCTTCCCTTCCCTTCCCTTCCCTTTCCTTCCCTTCTCTTTCGTTTTTTTTTTTTTCTTTAAGAGAAGCAGTTTCTCTATGTTGCCCAGGCTGGACTTGAACTTCTGGGCTCAAGCGATCCTCCCACCTCAGCCTCCCAAGTAGCTGGGACTACAGGTGCACACCAACGTGCGTGACTATTTTTTTTTTTGTTTTGTATTTATTGAAGAGATGGGGTTCCACCACATTGCCCAGGCTGGTCTCAAACTCCTGAGCTCAAGTGATCCTCCCATCTCAGCTTCCTGAGTAGCTGAAACTACAGGTGTGTGCCACCACACCCACCTCTGATATTTTTAAAGGAAATTACTCAAACTTATCTAAAAAGAAGACATAAACTGATAGGTTATTAATATTCGTTCTTTTCATGGAAAAAAATCCCTTGTATGTGAATTATAAATAGAATTAAACTACTGACAGTTATTTTTTAATGTGCATTGCTTGATACAAATCATTTGTAAAATCATTATTATCATACATCATTAGGAAGGCATTTTATTATTCCCAATCATAATTCTTTTTTTTTTAATAATCTGCTGAGAGTCACAATACAGATCCTGGAGATTAGCCATGAGAAGTTGAGGGTTGGTATGAACTTTGTGGAGGACACTCAAGTTGCTCCTCCCCAGTTTCTGCTTCCAGACTTGAGAATGGGGAGTCCACTTCTGTCTATAGACACCATAACCAGTTCAAAAAGGAACAATGCACTGTGCTGAAGGGACCTCCTTTCACTAGAATAAGAATTTCAGAAGACTAATACCCCAGACACTTTATATTACTGTTTACTGCATTTAGTCTTCAGAATATTTTTTTTTTCTTGCATGATACCCAACAATGTCATGTTAGTATGTATTTTCTTCCGTATGTTTTTTAGTTTCTTTGGAAACCTTCTAGATGCTGTTTTGTTTAGAGTGTTTTGTAGGAAAGGAATTTACACCATTTATAATAGTGAGAACAAGAAATGTTTGTATGATGTGAATGAATTCTCTAGAGAGAATTTCACATAACTGCTTCATTTTAATTTAGTACCTTGACTCATTTTTTTCCTCATTTTTTTATTATAGAGAGGATAAAAGGCCAGTGAAAGAAAGATCAAAAGTTAATTAAAAGTAATCAAGAAATTTTCTTCCTTTACATTTATTTCTGACAGCAATTTAGGCTCATATCATTTGTAACTTTTTGAAAATCAATGTTTAGCAAATTACTACCCTGATTCTCATTTAGGGTTTAACGATTTCCTTATAGGTATTGTTATATGGGAGTTTATGTGTGTTACTGAAGGCAACCCTAATACAATTAACAACTAAGATGTACTGAATATTCTGTATTATGAAACATCAACTACATTAAATCTATAGTTTTACTTAACCCTCACTGTAACACTAAGAAACAAGTATTGTCATTCCATTTTATAGGATCTATTTGCATTTTGGATTGCTAATTTCATTTACTCAACAAGATGTTGACCACAAAATATACCCCAGGCACTGTGCTAGACTTTAGAAGTTTAAATAAAAATAAGTAAAAATCTTACACTTAAGATTCTCAGTTTATTGGCATAGAAACAAAATACAATGTAAGCATGATAATATAACTAAATTTCTTTGTAAACAACTATTGGGCTTAGTAACACAGTAATTTATACTATTTTATCTATTGCTTCAACCTACGTTAATGATCCTTACATGCAATGGTTTTCAATCATGTAGGTCATGTACCTCAGCTCAGAAAAAAAGCACATCCCCATCTCCAGAATATGCATGCCTGTCTGTAGCAAGCACAGTTGCACACGCATTGCCAGGAGACTTGAGGACCCCTAGAATGTCATCTGCACAATTCTGCTCATGTTTTCTCCCATTTCTAATTCATTATCTTTATTTCTCCTGGAGTTTTTTTCATGAAAATCTGATCATGCCACTTCCTTTCATAAATACTGCAAAGGCTCTTGAGGCCTATAGGGTAAAAATATAAGCTCATAACCATAGTGTATAGAGGAATTCATGATCTGAATACAACTCACCTTTGCAGCCTCTTCCTCTATCCCCATCTTTCCACTTATGCCATCCAAAATTTGCTATGCCTATTATTTTTTGGAAATTTTTATAGTGATTGCATCCTTTTTTTTTTCATATAATGCCTTGCCTACAACCCTAGTCTCTATATTGAACTATTTACTCCTACTGAGCCCTCAGGGAATAGTTCAAAGATCACCCCTCTGGCATTTCAAGAGAGTTAATGTTCCCTGCTCCTGATTGGCTCACTTTCATTATAGTACACTTAGTTCTCCACATCCATGGGTTCTGTATGTGTGGATTCAACCAACCACAGAGAGAGGGAATATATTTTTTTAAAAAATGGATGGTTGCATCTGTACTAAACATGTAGAGACTTTTTTCTTGTCATTATTCTCTAAATAATACAGTATAATAGCTATTTACATAGTATTTACATTTTATTATGTATTATAAGTAATCTAGAGATGATTTAAACTACACAGAAGAATGTGTGTAGATTATATGCAAATACGATACCATTTCATATCAGAGACTTGGGCATCTGTGGATTTCAGTATCCGCAGGGGGGTCTGAAACCAATCCTCTATGGATATCGTGGAACAACTATACTTGTAATTTTGTCTTGTAATCATTCCTGAATCAGTGATCTAGAGCTGCTTTTGATCAGAGACTATGCCTACTGATATTTGCATTTCAATTATGTATTCTAACACCTGACACATAGAAAAAACACAGACATATTTATTTAATTTATTGATAAAGGCAAAATGTTCTTTATCTGGAAAGCAACTTCAAAGTTTTACTTTTCCTCCCAAATACGCAACTCTTCATACTACTTCCAAGAAGTAATGCCTGATCTCTCAGAAAGTTAATGTTTTGTGATAAAAATTCCGAACACCTGTGCAGGCTGTGTTTGATCAGATGGCCTTGTGCTGTCTGGACTCAGGATAACTGCTCATAGACTTAAAAGTAAGGTATTTTGAGCTAAAGAAGCCAGAGAAATAGACTTTCATGGTATGATTTGTATAAATAAAGTTTGAAAACAGGCAAAACTAATCTATGGTGATAGAGGTCAGAATAGTGGTTATCTCTTGGGGAAAATGATCTCTGGTAAGGGGCTTGAGTGCACTTTCTTGGATATTGGAAATGTTTTATAACTTGATTGAGGTGACTGTTAAATGGATGAAAACATATGTAAACATTCCCTGAGCTACTAATGAAATACTATTAGAACTATAACTACTACTAATTTTTTTTATAAGTAAAGCTGGCTCTGAGACTTTCACTATGATATACATCAGCAAGACCATCATTCTGATTCAGCTCTAGAATGGGGAAGTGGCTAATGGGCTTTTAAAAGGCTTGAAATCCATTTTTGCAAAATTTGAGGCCCACCGAAGACCCACTGAAGTTCACCCATGGCCCATGCACTATTAATTTTTATAGATGCTGTGATGGTTTAAAAGATGTTCTCATATCCAATTCTTTGAAAGGCCATCTCTCAAGAGTAAGGTCTAATTTACCTCTACTTAAGAAGGGGCTGCACTTAGTGACTTGCTTTTTTTATTTAATAGATAAAAGCTAGTGAGAAATGATGAAGTGCAACTTGGGAGACTGTGAGGTACTGAGGATTATGTCTCATTCACTCTCTCTTGGATCACTGGTAGTGGAGAAAGTCAGCTGCCCTGTCGTGAAGACCCCTAATGGAGAGGGCCACATGGTGAGGTACTGAGTCCTCCAGCATCCAGTTGTAAAGCAACAAAGCAGTCTTCCTTAGACCATGTGGTTGTTAAACCATGTGACTGAGCTTGCAAGCAGATTCCCCAGCCCAGATGCTGCCTTCAGCTATCTGCCGCCCTAGTCCATATCTCTACTGTAACCCTACTGGAGAGCCTAAGCCAGAGTCACCTAACTAAACCAGCCCTGGATTCTTGACTCTTGAAACTATGTAAGATAATAAATGTTTCTTGTTTTCAACTATTAAGTTTTGGGATAATTTGTTATACATCAGTAGATATTTAATACATATTGGAAAATTAAGACCCAGAGAGGTTAAGTCACTTGGGTGGGATCACACATAGAGTCGTACTTGAGATTAGAATCCAGATTGCTCTCCTATAATGCCTCACTCCTAAAACTATTGTAAATTTTAGAAGAGATATATTTGTAAAGCATTAGAAAAGTTTTAATACATAGTGAGTTGTCAATAATGTTAGATTTTAACTTACTATTTATCCTTCACAATTGACCTCTACTAATTACAACCCAATATGAAATAAATGTTAGCGTTTATATCTTCAACTCTAGTCTCGTCATTAAGTATGTTGCATAAAAAAATGAATAAAGAGATCTTCCATCCAGTGTTCAAAAGCCTGAGACTATTCACTTTATATGAGAGCTGATTGAAAACACAAAGCTCCTCTGGCAGACAGGTTGGCATTACACTCTCTGCCGATGCTCAAAAGCTTCAGGAAGAGTTTACCATCTCAGAGGAATGAGAACAGGTATCATAGTTAGAGGGCATATATCACCTTGGGAGGCAGAGAAACAGGGTTTGAGGAAGCTCTCAAAAAAGAAAGGCTTGTCCTTTTCTTTGTTATGGAAATTGTAAGGAGTTGAAGCTTAGAGCTCTAGAATATTGCTATTGAGTAAATAGTAAAAGAATAGAATTAGGTATTGGCTAACCCATGGGGCATCAGTGGCACTTTCATTTCTTTTATATTCTTTAATTTGTTATTGAAAATAAATCTATTCTTATTTAATTTGAGAAGGTGGAAGTTTAGGTGTGGATATTTAATTGTTTTACAGTGTGAGAGTATGTACACATTTGTGTGTATGTGCATTTATAGAACCTTGTCTCAACCTACAAATAACTGAATTCAGAAAGATCACAATCTGTGTGAAATTGCTCGTCTAATTCTACTCCTCAGGCCTTCAGTAAGTTCATAGAGAGAGAAAAAGATGAAAAAGTGGCTTTTGATGTAAAACAAACTCTTCTTCCCTTCCAGGTAGATTTGATTTGGATTTGAGTTCAAAAGAGGGAATGGTGGGGAGAAAAAGGGAAGGGAAGGAAAAGAGAGAAAACAAAGAAGAGGAAAGAAAGAAGGAAAAGAGAGAGATTTTGGAACGGAATACAAAGAAAAGACATATTAGAGTAAATGGTAGTAATACATATCTGAATTGTAGAACCTTATTGAGAATACCAAGCTCATTTGGCATAAGGCAGGCATACATTTTAGAAATCTCTTTCATCTAATATATATTATCCAAATTAAAATGTGCTTTTTTTAAATTCCCACAGACTTTATTCTTAAAACACAGAAATAAACAGTAAAGATAACAAATACACCTTAATAGCAAATCCACTTAAGACATATTCTTATACTCCAATTTTATTTTATATTTTATGATATTTTCTAAACAACCCCTGTGGCAGTTTGAATTATTGTTCCACTTTTTAAGACTTCCAAATTTCAGATGTTTTAGAAAGAGATTAACTATTTGTAGCCTACATATGAACACAACTTCCTTCTCTATATGACAACATTAAATGTGTGTGTGCGTTCTCCACATACAGCCTAAGGTGATGCTATCATCTAGTTCACATTTGGTGAACAAAGCTGAGTAGAGACAAGTAGAGACCCTACCACCAGCTGATCTCCTACCAAAAGATCAGCAACTTAGACTATAGAAATAATTTACAAGAGACAATTTTAAAATCCCATAAAGCTAAGCAATGTAGAGCTTTGTGTGTGTGGGGGGTCATTTCTAGTTGCTTAATGGCTTATCTTCAAACATGGTCCTGGGTGGGGTGCCCTGGTATCTTGGATCTGACATAAATACACTCTAGCCAATTTCTTGAGTATTTGTGTTGCAAGGAGCATTTGACCAAAGATCCCATCTTCAGGCATCCCTCAGGCTAAAAAAAAAAAAAGCCACAGAACAAACTGTTAACATTTTGCTTAAAGTGTCAAATAGTTTATATACAGAAAATATTTTTTAAAATTTAATAGACCAGCAACAAAAAGGCTATAACAAAAAGAGAAGAAAAATAAAGAGAGATCTGAACACTGGACCAGGCATTGCATGTAAGAAAGTATTAAAATTGGAAATAAATATATTAAAAGGGATTTGACTTTATTGGTTATCAGTGTGATAAAAATTAAAATCCCATGGGATATCGCAATATGCAAACTACAATGGCTGACTTCTTAGAACAGTTGAAAATACCAAGTATTAGTAAAGATGCAAAGAAATAGGAATTCTCATAAGATATTAGTAGAAATGTAAATGGAAAAAAATCCTCTTGAAATTGTCTTCCAGTGTCTCCTAGAATTAAATATGTACGTATCTGTGACCAGTGATTTCATTTCTAAGTTTATGTAGAGACAATATGTCAATATTTCAATGTGTCAATATGTCATCTGCGACAAGCATGAGAATTTTCAGGACAACACTAAAAATTAGAAATATTCCAAATGTTCATTAACATTATAAATATCCATTTAAAATAAAATACTATATAGCAATGAAAAAGCTTAAAGTACTGCTTGTGCTATAGATTTCACAAGTATAATGTTTGATGAAAGAAACTAAATACAAAATAGGACATGGCTGCATAAATTTCCACATTTGTAGAAATTTCAAAAACATGCAAAACTAATCTCTAGTATGAAAAACCAGAAAAATGACTATCTCTGAGTTGGAAGGAGAGGGAGCCGGAGAGTTGCTTCTGTTTTTTATCTTAGCACTGGCCATATGGGTATATTTACTTTGTTATAACTCACCTAGCTATATGCTTGTAATTTGTGCACTATTCTATACTTCAAAGTTCAAAACTCAGTGGACAATGACAATAATTACATTGATAGTAACTACCATTTTTGAATGTTTCATGCCTGTCCATTACAATAAATACAATGAATTGGTAAGTTCTTATAATAATTTTACTAGAAACATATTATTACTCCCTTTTGTAAATAAAGATACCGAGAGTCAGAAAAAAAAAAGATGTAACTGAGAATCAGAGGTAACAGTTCAGATCTCCCAGAGCTGAAAATTGGCAAGACCAGAATTCTAACATGGGTTTACCTGAGTCCAAATCCTATCATTTTTCCTTCCCTGCCTGATTGTTAATAGACATGAATTTAGTTTCTTGTACATCCAATAGAGCTTCTAAATTGATAAAAGATCAAGCTATAGACTGTATAAAACCATAACATCTTTACTTTACTGTAGTATAGAAAAACAAAATGCACCTAGGTGTTTTATGAGGAAGTTATTCCACCTCAAGGAGAATATGTTTGCATGGCAGCATTCTTTACAGAGCCCTCCTGCCTTCTCATCAGATGGCTGACCCCACCTGACCTGCTAATCAGCAGGGACCTGCATCCTCTAGAGATGTTAAACCATATAAGATATTGATTGGTTCATACCCATTGGATTAATGCTTAGTCAGGCTGTCTTCTGGGCTCAGGTTTTCTCCCAATTCATGTCTCCTTTTGTGGATGTTGGCTCCACGCTCTGTAGTTCACTTCCCTTGCTTCCTCACAACCATCCTAGGCTCTGGAAATCTTCCTTTGACTTTTCTGGGAGAGGATTTTGGACTAGAACTAGTAATAGTATTCATATGCTACTACTAGTATTTGTGGTTACTTTTAATGGCAAAAACCACAATTACTTTTGCACTAATGTAATATGAAGATTTATAGGAAGAAATTGGTTATTAAAGTCAGGTGCCTGACTGAAATGAGCCCATAAAGGAACTTGGAGGTAAAAGTGATGAACTCTCCTAAGAAGCAATTGTCCTTACTTTAATCAGCATTCACTGCGTTAAAATTCCACCCTAGGTTGATAGCACATTTCTGAGTTTTTGTGAGGCAGGTAAGATGTAGTGAAAAAATTCTGCCCACTTATTGCCCATGTGACCTTGAGAAAGCTACTTGGCATTTTTTTGTTTGTTTTTTGTTTTGTTTTGTTTGAGATGGCGTCTTGCTCTGTCGCGCAGGCCCAGGCTGGAGTGCAGTGGCACTATCTCAGCTCACTGTAACCTCCACCTCCCGGGTTCAAGCAGTTCTCCTGCCTCAGCCTCCCGAGTAGCTGGGACTACAGATGCATGCCGCCACACTTGGCTAATTTTTTGTATTTTAGTAGAGGCAGGGTTTCACCATGTTGCCCAGGCTGGTCTCGAACCCCTTAGCTCAGGCAATCTGCCACCTCGGCCTCCCAAAGTGCTGGGATTACAGGCATGAACCTCTGCGCCCCGCCGCCGCTTGGCGTTTTAAACCTCAATTTCCTCATATATAAAGTGAGGGTAAGGATGTCTAATTTTTGCCTCTGTAACAACTTAATGTCTAATTCTTATCTCTGTAACAATTTAATGAGATAAAGCATGTAAACATGCTTTGGAGTATTTTATGTTTTCATGAGTCAATTCAACATATCTATCAAAAGAGGTTGATTGCACTTTCTCCTAGCCAATAGATTTCTAGTGAAGTGTACCTTGACTGTATTTGAGGCTGAGCATTTTCTTTTAAAAAGAGCTTTGTAAAAATGGCAGTATTATCTTTTACTTAACAGCAGTAATTGAAACAGAGTTTCATGATCCATTGAAACTCTGAAAATGATCAGCTTATTCTGTGGGTGTTATAGTTGTGAGTTGAGTTCCAGTTAGGTTTTATGAGATATAGAATAATATTAGTATTACTATCATACCTACCATTCATGTACTTTATGACTATTCTTATTTATTTCTCAAAACGATCCTAGGAGGTGCTTTTTAATATTTACATTTTACAAAAGGAGAGGAATTTGGAAACCTGCGCAAGAGAATTTAAGGAAATTTGGCAGCTAGTGAGAGCCAGAATGGGATTTATATTGAGTTTGTGTGACTCTCCCCACATGGAGTCTATCTGCATATCCCATCCTTTGTTTGTTACAAATCTCAATAGGAGTAGCATCTGAAGGCTTACCTGTGTGTATGCAATGTCATGATAACTAGTTGAGAAATAAATTATTGGCCAGACGCGGTGGCTCACGCCTGTAATCTCAGCACTTTAGGAGGCTAAGGTAGGTGGATCACTTGAGGTCAGGAGTTCAAGACCAGCCTGGCCAAGATGGCGAAACTCTGTCTCTACTAAAAAAAAAAAAAAAAAAAAGGACAAACAAACAAACAAAACCCCACAGAATTAGCCAGGAGTGGTGGCACATGCCTGTAATCCCAGTAACTTGGGAGGCGGGAGGCAAGAGAATCGTTTGAACCCGGGATGCGAAGCTAGCAGCAAGCCAAGATCATGCCATTGCACTTCAGCCTGGGCAACAAGAGTGAAACTCCGTCTCAAAAAAAAAAAGAAAAAAAGAAAGAAAGAAATTATTTAGTTAATCAGTAGATTATTAAGTATACATGTGACCATACCATAATTTTGACAGATTTCATATTTTATTCAAATTGAAAGTGGGTTTATATTTATATTCTGAAAAACCAATTTGATTCAACAGATTATTCACGGGAATAATCAAACTAGTAATTTGATTTAAGAATAGCAATAATATATTTGATTTGAAATGGGACTCACGTTTTCTAAAATCAGTGCCAAACTTTTCTCCCACAGTACACAAATATGCATCTACAAATGTCTCACAGTGGCTCTCTTTGGATCTCCTGTTTCTCTGTGCCTCTACCAATCCACCTATCTGGGATCTTTTCCTCCCCAGTGATTGTGGGCATTATTCTCCTCTCAGCCAAATGTTTTGACATAACCTAATAGATATTTGACTGAATTCCTGAAACTCATCTCTTGTTTTCCCATCAATTACCACAATTTCAGGGCTAGGCTAGACCAGGGCTTCTGAAGCATTAATTATACATATGAATCATCTGGGGCTCCTATTAAAATGTAGGTTCTTATTCAGCAGATATAGGGTGGGGCTCAAGCTTATGCATTTCAAATACAGTTTTATGCGATACCTTTGCTACTGGTCCTTAGACCACACTTTGAGAAGCAAGGGTGTACATATACCACATTAAGTAATAGACCAATTCATTCTAAAGAACTTTGATTTCATTGCTGAGAAACCTGGCTTTTTATCCCAACCTACAGGAATTAACCACATAAGCTAAGTAAGTCACAAATTCCCTAGGTTTTCATTTCATTAAGATTAAATGTGGGCTATATCTATCTTAGTCACTTTCCCTGCTCTAACATGGAATTTTCACATTAAATATAACACCACTACTAGTTACACTAAGTTACTGAGTATCTACCATATGCCACACATTGCACCAGAATCTACGCCTGTTATTTCTTTTTCATCTTCATGAAGACTCCGTAACATAAACTCAATGGCATCATTTTAAAATAGGAATATTGAGGATTACAGAATAAACACCTTTTCCAAGGCCACAGGGTGATTGGTGCAAGAGCCAAAATTTTATTTTAATGATTTGTAATTTTCCATTTAAAATTATATTTTATATGCTTTATTGTCTAGTTTGTAAAGGCATTTTTGTATAAGCATATATATTTGATCTTAACGTCACATATTTATTTGTTAACATCTTGGCCACCACCTTTTCTTTTAAAAAAGCTGAAAGCTGAAATTCAGCATTAAAAATAAAATTTGTCAACTTTAACTTTGCCTGCATAATGAGACAGAGAAGAGAGCCTGCGTTATTTAGTGACAAAATCAATGAATATTATTATCTTTTTGCTTTAGCTCACATCTTTATTTTTCCTTATTGTTTTTGCTTTTTGGATGACAAGGCATTCTCCAGATTCAAAATTCAAAGCTCATTTAAAGAGTGTTTAATAAAAAGAATCCCTCAGTCCTGTCCCTGAGCCACGAGGTGCTCCTCTCCAGAGGCGACCAATATTTGACTTTAAATTCATCCTGAAATACCTTATGCTTATATAAGCAAATCTTTTTTCTTTTTTTATCTATTCATGTGATTCTATATTTTTACATGAGGAGCTAGCAGTTAAACCCAGGTCTCTTTTAATCAAAGGTCCATGCTTTCAATCTTTACAACATAAACCCTCTTTCTTATGAATACACAATTTGTGTGTAGATACTGTATTACAAAACAAAAATACTTAGGTCCAAAGAGTGCCTGTGACATGAACTTCACTCGTTTCTTCAATCCTGGGTTGATGGGATGCAAGGCCTTGCCAGAACAGAGTAGGCAGACTGCACCCCTCCCTTCTTAGCACACTGCCCACAAGCAGGTGGGCACAGAGTCTGCAACAGCAGAGGCTGCACAACTCAAGGAAGTGATTCTGCCCAGCTCCCACATGACACCCGCACTGAACCTCAAGTACCATGGCTCAGCAGTCTACACCATGAAGACTATGGCAAAGACTTTGAGGTCCTTTCCTCACAAAAGTTAAGAATATCATTCTCAACTGAATGAAAAGTACCATATATTTTCTAAACCACCAACAAATGCATTTGATTTACCAATAAATAAAATATTATTATAGTGGTATTTATTTTTTCACTCAAGTATCAAAGCTACTCAGTGCATGAGTTTAAAGAAGTTAAATTTTGAACTACATTTATGTTGAATTTTAACTCAAAACACAGGAAAACAGTGCCAGATAAGGTTGAATTAACAAGCCAACTGATTTATTTTTCTAGCTTCTGGGGCCAGTTGCTGGTGGCTTTGTTCATCCCATAGGTTTGCAAGTATGATATACTTCACTAAGCAGGATCTGGTTTGTATATCTTTTATTTTTTCTGATATAAACTCTTCCACAAAATAGCAAAGTAACATTGGGCCAGTTTCTTAATGGCCAACTTTCTGTGGTCATTCTTTTTAGCATGTGTAATACAAGGTGCTTGAACTATGGATTTCCTTTTTAAGGAAGTAAGAAACCCCGAGAAAAGAGATTTTGGCTCCATCACAAAAACAAAACAATGAGTGAATAATTTTTTTAAATCAGTCAATTCATGTGGTACATATTGTATGAATCCAAGGGTTTAATTAATATTTTCATCATCAGCCCGATGACCTTCAAATCTTTTATTAAAAATACCTGTAAATTCACAGTCAAACCCAGAATTTTATTACTCATTTCAAAATTCCACTTCTCAATATAACATTATTATAGAGGGAAGCACTAGACAGAGATTGCAAAGTCAGTCCAGAAAAACAAAGGTAAAATAAAATGGACTTTTAAAACTCTGCAGATACAGCTCCATCTGGAAAGCCATCACATACAACTGTCCAAGTGGAAAAAAAAATAAAAAAGGACTAAGCACTCCCTACTCATATAAAATAAAAGAAAATTCTTTTTCTACCCTAAGATTCTGAAATTGCATTTTGCAATTTCCTCTCAGTGTTAGAACAGTGTGATCCAGTATTGGTGGCATGTATGCTAGCAGAGTGGAAAAAAAAAACCCTCCAATCTCACACTCGGGAAGCTGATGCTGACAACATTTTTGGCAGATGGACTGTGATTTTCTCTCCTGTGAAACTAAACATTCCAATTAAAATGGTTCTCTGATTTTTGGGCAATGATAAAAGAAAAAAGAAGCTACATGAGGAGCAGACAGAAAAGTTAAACCTAAAAAAGAGCAAAAAGGAAAGAGAGATAAAGACAGGTGAGAAATATATATCAGAAATAAATGTGAAAGCTATACAACAGACAATCAGATGGAAAAGGAGAAAAAGGAGAAATGTAGGCTGAAGATTATTTAAATAGAAGCAATGTAGAAGAAGCAGTGATATGTGGCAAAAGTCAGGCTACAATACATGAAGTTTATTTACTCTGGAATACACAAATTTCTCATTTCACTAGCTGTTTTAAGCCCGGTTGTTTGGTAGTGTGTGTTGAAGTTTTCATTTTAGGACCAAAAAAAAAAACCCCTCTTCTTTTATTTTATAGATTTATTGCGTGGTTCTCTCAGCTATTCAATAATCATGAATTAAACACTTTGTATATGCCATTGACTCTGTGGTAGAATTCGCAGTACATATGTGTTTGCCAGGGTAGAAGAGTGTGTGTGTGTGTGTGTGTGTGTGTGTGTATGTGTATGCACACGCACACGTGTGTAGGCATGTAAAGAACATCTTAAAATCAACATATTTTTCTTGATTTTCTAGGTTAACTAGGAGTTCTCAGTGCTCTGTGTGTCCCCTTGAAACAGGTATTCCGTGCCTTAATGGCTAACAACTCTCAAGATAATTGACCAACTTCATGGATAAATAGCAAGGAAGAAGTTAGCCAGAATCTGATTCCTCCTGGGAGAGAATGCTGAATTGTTGTACTGTAGACTTAATTATTCTGGGAACCACATTTCTAGGAATCCCTTTCCTAAACGATTTTCTTTATTTCTAGGGTTAGAGTCGATCAAAAGTAAAGTTGGGTGGGACTGGGGAGATGAAGTGAAGTATCAGACGTCGTGTTCTGAAATTCCCATTAGTTAGTGGTGGTGAGAGACTTACAGGGAGGTTTTGGTGGGTTCCCGTATCTTCACTCTTCCGTTCTCCACTACCAGATCTCCTTCCCAATTGCCATCCTGACCAGTAATGATTGGTCTTAGATCCAACACCAGACACATGGCTGCAAACTCATAGAGGCAGAAGCCGCAAAGCATCAAAGGCTTTCATGGACTTCATGTGTGATTTGACACAGGATGAAATAGAATTAAAGGGCAACTACTTCTTTAAATACTGGAAGGCTGTGACCATGGTTGAGGATAGCACATCTGCATTTCCATCTATTTGTTTACAATTAAAAGAAGAAAATAGTATTTTTATTAGCAGTGCAGTCCCCTTTCCAATGCTTACCTTTCCCTGTCTCTGCCCCTTGCACACTAAGGGAAAGATATGAATGAATAATTTGATAAACTGCTTGGGACAGGGCCTGAAAGCCTCCAAGTCGAGCCTGTGTCATGCAACTGGCTGCTAACCTGTCTTCTGGAGAATGGAGTTTCAAGTAATTGAAGGACCTTTGTTTTGTTTAGGGGATATTGTATTTGGAAACCATTAAAATGCTAAGACAATAGGGGATATTGAAAATAACATTTTTGAAGAAACGCAATGAAAATAAGGAAGAGACAATAGTATTAGAGAAACATAATGGAGGAACAGAAATGTCGAATACAGATTTTATTAAGTTGTTTGCAGTATTCTATCAGATATGACCTCTCTTTTTTTCCATGGAAACCAGTAAAATCTACATTTCTCAATCTTTGGTGGTGTAGATTTACTTTATCAATGTGAAATTTGCAGTGAATACAAGGATGGATAAACAACTCTCGAGTGTGCTTATCCAGGCACTGCTCCAGCTGGGAATATGATGTTGACCAAGACGGCCACATCTTCTCCCTGTCAGTCTTACAACCCTGAAGACTATGAATGGAGACAACAATATTAACAGCTCACAGTGCAGGCATAAAACAAGTGTTATTAAAGGAAATAGGGAAGAAAATCAAGAGAATGCACCTAGTCCCACAAGCTCTTACCAGCCCACTGAGAAGTGTGCTTGATCACATTACCATGAGACATTCCATGATTGTGATCCTAGAAAGGGAACTCATCTCTGTGCTTCTTTACTTATTTATAGGAAACTTGGAAAGAGTCAGGAAGCATAAAGCCAGCAATCAGGTAACTGGGGAGATGTTTGGCCTGTGAAACAATTTGCTAGAAAAACAAATATCCAGGGCTTGAACCTACAAACAGATTCACTGGAGTTAAATTCAGAAGGATATATTATGATGTTGTCCAGCTGCACAGTGGACCCAACCACTAGGTGATTATGAAAGTCCCCTATATTAACTATGGAAATTTGGCTTCGGTACTACCTAGACAAATGGTGCTTTTCCATGGGTAGAACCTTGCCAAGATCTTCACAAAGCCATTTTCACAATTTCCTCTTGGGAGACAACGGTAATCCTAATAATAACGTAAAAGATCTCTTTATGAAAAAAAGAAGGTTTCTGTCTAATAGGAGAGGTCATTCTAGCAAATAGTAAAATCTGGGGAAAACATACAAAGAACAGTAATTCACCTAGATTTGAAAAGTGGCGATGGGCACGTTTTACATTTATTCTAATTGTAAGCAAAAGTTGCTGGACATCTGATACTATGGAAACAGTGACAGATGCTAGTAAAGTTGTGCTGTGATTATAAATTGTATTTTCATATTGAAGACCTCTAGGTGTTTACATATGCTGGTAGAGTTCAATTTCACTGCAGGGGTCTCAGAAGTAGGGTGAGGCATTAAGCACTGAATATTTTAATTGGTCTCAATATACTAATTGGTCTGAAAATGACAGTTATGTAAAAATCTCAGGGTCAGAGATCTGCATTATTTACTGGTGAAACAAGCTTTCAATTCTTTAACTAGAATAAAGAAATGAGTATTTGCTGCATGACTTGCTTGCAGAAAAGGTGAGATAAATTCATAAATAAATCTATTACAAAGCCTGACTGAAAACCAATGGCTTACTTTACACATTAGGACTTAAAATGCAGCACTCCATAATGGGAAAGGCATTCTTAATCTCTTCATTGTTATTTAATTTAACTTGTGGAGCAACAGGTTCATTAATCACTTCATATTAATATTCAAGTGAGAGTGAAGATGCTGGGACATGTTCTATTCCAAATAGCAATTACATTTGGCTGGGCGTTGTCTTAGACATGATGGGGAGGGAACAGGAAGGAAGATTAACTTTCTGCTACACTTATTTCTGCTTCATTATCCTGGAAGTCTTTTATGAACCATTAGTAATACTTAACCAGAGTAAAGCCAATCTTGATATATGCCCAATTTAATAAACAAAACCTCTTTAATTTAAAGCTTATGTGTTGGCCAAGCATGATGGTTCACACCAGTAATCCCTGCATTTTGACAGTCACAGGTGGGTGGATCACCTGAGGTCGGGAGTTCAAGACCAGCCTGACCAACATGGAGAAATCCCATGTCTACTAAAAATACAAAATTAGCCGGGCATGGTGGTGCATGCCTATAAACCCAACTACTCAGGAGGCTGAGGCAGGAGAATCGCTTGAACCTGGGGGGGCGGAGGTTGCAGTGAGCTGAGATGCCGCCACTGCACTCCAGCCTGGTGACAGAGTGAGACTCTGTCTCAAAAATCAATCAATCAATCAATAAATAAACTTATATGCTTGTTTATTCAAAACAGTCATATTTACAAATCATGACAAGAAAGAATGATCATTTATTTCATCCTACATTTTCTCTCATCTTTGGAGGCATATGGTAGCTAATAAGAAAAGAAAAGAAAAACTACAATTTATTGAGATCTTGAGCTAGGCCTTTGCTTTTTTTTTGTATTGTTATCTAATAAGTTAACACACACAGAAGTTAAAAAAATCTTCTCTTCTAATATACTCTCTGAAAACTGGAATACATATAGTGAAATATAAGAAAAGCATTATGTAACTTACAATAGTTAGGTTGCCTGTTGAAAGTTTAGATTGTTATTGGTGAATATTAAGCTTTATGAAATATTAATGGTAATGTGTTGAAAGCTTTAGAAAGTTAATCTTATTTAATTCTCATGATGGCTGTATGAGGTAAATATTTTTATTCCTATTTAATAGTCAAGGCAGCTGAGGTTTAGAGATGTTAAGTAATTTGCCCAAGGTCACACAACTAATAGGTGTTAGAGGTGAAAAATAAAATGTAATGCTTGTGCTCTTATATATGCAAAACATTGCATAAGTAGTTTCTTCAGTAAATTTACTATGCAGCATTTAGTAGCCTGTAACCTAAAAAAGTGAGAATATGCTGTGCTTAAAGTCCAAGACTTTTCCAAGACCTCTTTGGTTGTTTGGTGAAGCCTGGAGAACCCCCTCAAGTGTATCTAAGGCTACTTAATAGCTCAAACAGAATCATATTCACATAATGCAGGCTTTATCTTTTGCTGCCCTGTTAAGATTCAGTTTGAGCAGCCGTCCAGGTTAGGGGAGGTTGTCACTGGTTCTTGCCTTGACCTGACATATAGCCATCATTCATTTCCAGGATGAATTTCTGTTCTATATTAATGAACAAGGTGCAGAAAATGAAATATGGGACTCATTACATTTCTTGTTTTTCTTCAAGATCTTTGCTTACTTCTGGCTTAAATCAAATGAAATTGTTTTCCTGGGTCTTGGTGACCCTCTAAAATAAGGAGATTCTTTGGGAAGCTCAGTTGGCAGTCTGGGTTGTACAGAATTTTTAGCTCACTCCTGCCTCTCATTTTCATCACAGAAGATCCTCACCTTTTGAGTATCTTATTCAATACAATTTGAGTTATGGGAACTTTTTAATTACCCTTTCTGGAACCCTTTGTTTGAAATCTTCATTTTAGTTTTCAGAAGATAATGCAATCAAAACTGGACTTATTTTATTTTAAATATCTTCCTAAGTCCCTTCTTTTTAGTAACACAAATACTAGTTATGCTTTTTAGCTTCTTTTGCCCTCTAGGCAGGTGTCATCCAATTATGTCGCTACAAGTTTCTGTATGTCTCTTTCCTTATAAGTTAAAATCTCATTAGATTTTATGAAAAGTTTCAGTAATATGCAGTGTATTGCAATTACGAGCCTTGGCATCTGTCTTAATATGATCTTGCTCGAACTTTGAAAATACTTATTTATAGCTGTTTGCCTCATTATGCACCAAGCTGAAGCTTGCTAAAACTGAACCATTTTCATGCCTCCACGATGTCATGGAAGGAAGTGAGGATCTCCTGGCAGATTTCCTTTTTTCCTTCTAAAGCAGTCAAGAGCACAGCAAGATGTTGCTGAAGGCATTTAAAGGAAAATGAGGTCATGGTGTCACCAGAAAAGGTCATTGGGCTGGCTTCCCTGAGTCTTCACATCTGACACTCAGCTCCTCAGGCTCAGAAGCTCAGTCTTGACAGGGGTAGCCCAGATTTGATTAGATCTGAATATGGAGTTACATTACATTTCTCATGAAATGATTTTCAAAACAAGAATGACAAGGAATTAATTTGCAATGAGGTAGATAACTGCCAGTGGAATCAGACACTCACATCTTCTGGTAGATATTCTCTTCTTGTAGCATAGTACATGAAAGCCAAATCCTGGTCAAAAGTTGCTTAGCATTTTAACAGGTGTATCGTTATGATTTGAATACTTAAGACCCTCAAGATAGCATAACCTGATGCATTTATGTAAAATCTGCTTGTTACTAAGACCATATAGGCTGAATCCTTGATTAGGCCTCCTTCTCCCAGGGCACTGCTTAAACAGACATTGCCGGTAGTCCCATGTTCTAGTACTCACCAATCCATTCTTCTGCCCAACAATTGATTTAAAAAGTAGAGCTTTTTGGGACCATTATATTTTAAGTGGTTTTTGTTAAAAGGACTATTGTATCTTAAAGTTACTCTGACCTCATCCTTAAGGTGTTCATTTGTAGTTATTCCTCTTAAGAGTAATTTTATTTCCCCATTTCACCACGTTCACCTCCAATTCAGTGCATGATGGTGCACTGGAAAGAGTTTATCACAACAGGAGTCATGAGGCCAACTCCAGGAGACAAGGAATACATATACAAGGGCACACACTTGGTACGGTCAGACAAATGACAGGATGTTTCACTTTGTATTAAATTAACTTGGGATAATTCCCAAGATCCAAGGTAGATCTCAAAAATGAAACTTCTAGGAAAGAACAAAAGCATCTACTGGAACCTGGCAGGAATTTCAGGGACACTTGTTCTAGGACTCAAGATAAACTTTAAAATGGAAGTGAACTGAAAAAGAATTGTTAAGTGAATCTTAAGGCATCAGAGCATGATGCTTATGATCATGAGTTTTAGGGTCAACCAGAGCTGGCTCTGCCACGTTTTAACTGTGCGAATTTGATTAACTTCAATAACCCGAGCCTGTTTTTCCTTATCTGCAAGACTGGGGAAATAAGAATGCCTACCTCACAAGGGCAGGAGGGTTAAAAAAGGCAGTTCACGAAAAGATTGAATTCAATATCTGCACTGCAGACAGCACTCAGTAAGTGAAAGTTGCTATTTATTGGATTAAAGGGTTGGTTTTATTTTATTTAAGAAGGATTATCAATTGATGGCTTCAGAGCAACACTGTACTTTATTTACAAAATAAAAATATGCAATTGGGAATTAGTTTCAGCCATTACAAACTATGAAATATTGTGTACATATATATACATATATGTATATATAATGCCTGTATGTATATATATTATGTTTATGTGTGTATACCATACTTAACTGTGAAATGCTCCTTAACTAATTGTGAAGCAGGTTTATTGTGCACTGTTTGTTGTTTATTGTGCATTGGCTCCCAACTTGTCTGAGTCTGGTGAGACAAAACACACTCATATGCAACAAGTTATATGAAGTGGATTCATTTCTTACAGATAGGCAGCAAGGGACAGCAGATATCAAGGATTCATTGTGAAATAGTCCCCCCAGGTTCAGAAAATTGCCAGGAGAGGTGGAGTCTCAAGTCCACTTGCACCATTTATACTGCTGAAGAGGGATCCTGAAAGGCAGCTCACCCTAGGTTATATAACTTGGGGTCACAGGAATCACTGGGCTAAAGCATTGTGGACATCCTCTTTTTAGGTGGGAGGACTGGAATTGAGGCCAGACTGCCCCATCTAGTTCCTCCCTATCTCGGGGCATTGCATTCCCAGCACATTCTACAATTATTCTTGAGAACTACAAGTGAGAAAGGGGGAAGAACAGAGCAGGTCCAAGGTCACACAGAGAACTGCCTAGTTGCAACAAACACATATGCCACAGAAATGAAGCAGTTTAAGGGACGGCCTCCAGAACCTGAATGCATGCTTTTCAGTGCTGTTTTCTTCCCTTACTGGCTGTATGGACTGGGGCAACTTATGCAGTCTCTTTGGACATATAAAAGGCTTGTATTTACCCTCTAAGTTTCTAGATTTGAACCATGTAAAATGATCACCAGGTAGGAAAAGAGTCACAGTTATATAAGAACATTCAGAATTACATTCTCTAGTAATCTAAATTAATCTTATCTCTATTTGATAGTTTTCTGGTTCTCTCTCTAAACTTGGGCATGGATCTCAACAAAAAATACTGCCTCCCTGGGCACATGATTTTTGTTCTTTACAATAAGATATAGCATAATAGCTGACTTCAATTCATTTTCCAGATATGCCTTATTGAGTTTGTGACCTTGGACAAACTTCTCAAAACCTTGATTTTCTTTTTAGTAAAATAGTTATAATAATAATGACCCTTCATAAGGTTTTTGTAAGAGGTAAATGGTGTAATGCATATAAAACATTGAATACATATTTGACCTGGAGGAAATATTCAATGAATTCTATTTTTTATTTTAGTACAGAACATACAACAGTGATTCTATATAGTATTGAGTATGGATGGAGAATGTGTAGTGTAAAAAAAATCCTCCATTTAATAATACATTATTTTATCTCAGGAAAAAAATCAGGTATATTTTAAGGGCAATAGAAGCTACAAAAAGTAGTCAGGTAGAAAAGGGGAACTCTTGGCTGAAGGACACATATAGAAGGATGCAGAGACATTAAAAGGTGAAGATGTCACCCTAGAAGTGAGTGTTACAGAATCTCAAAAAAAAATTTTGATAATTATCAGAAAAGAGGATGAGTTTCTATTTTTACTAAAAATATGACTCCAATGGTCAGGTAAGATAAGATTTACAAATAATGGAATATCTTTATTAACCCATGGAACTAATGCAAAGTTCATTTTTATTTCAGATAAAGTGCCTGTTTTACATAGATTTCCTCTTAACAGAGAACGTCCATCAGGATCTTTTCATGAACAGATAGCTTAGCAACCTTAGTTGGGCCTGTTGTAGAACTTGTTGATTAAATGACTGTGAATCCTAAAAGGGTTGGGGTAGTGTCTCCGCATGGTCAGAGGTGTCAGTGACATCTACCCTCTTTTTCTTTTCTTTTTTTTTTTTTGTTACTTAATTTAAGCAGCACCCCTCTGCTTTTCTTTGTCTTTATTAATTGTCCTTTGAAAGATGGTAAATATATGGCTTCTCCAGTTGTGGTCTTTGGTGCTCCTTCAGAGAAGGCTGGTATTTACCCTCTAGCTTTCCAGATTTGAACTATGTGAAATAATGACCTTGCCCCACCCAGCTCTTTTTCTTTTTTGGAGAGGTTGTCACCATGAGCCCCTTTGGAAAAAAAATCTATCTTTCTCTATTATTAGGGGGAAAGAACATTGGAGAAACAAGACTTATTCCCATGAAAAATTTACAAAGAAAGTCAAGAATTTTTTTAAAAATTTGAATACTTTCTAATCAAATGTACTATACACATCAGGAAAAGGAAAAATTAAAGTGGATCTATTAGGTTGGTGCACAAGTAATTGCAGTTTTTGCCATTAAAAGTAATGATACAAGTAATTTGCCATTACAAAAACTGTAATTACTTGTGAACCAACCTAATAAGAGTCTTAGAGAAGATCTAATAAAGGAAGCAAAACTTAACTTCTACTTTGAAAGATTAAAAAATGCTAACCCATTGTACTTTGAGTTCTTAAGATGTTAGGATGTGTCTGGATTGCACTAAGTACTTATTTTTATTTTTTAAAAATAATTTCAACTTGTATTTTAGATTCGAGGGGGTACATGTGCAGGTTTAGAAAACTACAAAGCCTCTTTGATATGGATGAGGGGTCCCCAACCCCCAGGCCATGGACCAGAACTGGTCTTTGGCCTGTTGGGAACTGGGTCACACAGTAAGAGGCGAGTGGCGAGCAGGCGAGCGAACTTTCATCTGTATTTATAGCCGCTCCCCATCACTTGCATTACCCCCGAGCTGTACTTCCTGTCAGATCAGCAGCGGCATTAGATTCTCATAGGAGTGTGGACCCTATTATGAACTGTGCATGTGAAGGATCTAGGTTGTGAGCTCCTTATGAGAATCTAATGCCTGGTGATCTGAGCTGGAACTGAGGCAGTGATGCTTGCACAGGGGAATGGCTGCAAATACAGATTAACATTAGCAAAGAGCTTTGACTGCACAGAGACCATAATAAATCAATTGCTTGCAGACTGTTCTAGTTCATTTTCATGCTGCTATGAAGAAATACCCAAGACTCGGTAATTTATAAAGGAAAGAGGTTTAATTGACTCACAGTTTCACATGGCTATGGAGGCCTCAGGAAACTTACAATCATGGTGGAAGGGGAAGCAAACACGTCCTTCTTCACATGGCAACAGGAGAGAGAAGTGCTCAGCGGAGGGGGAGAAAAACCTTTATAAAACCATCATATTCCAAGAAAACTCACTCACTATCATGAGAACAGCATAGGGAAACCACCCCCATGATCTAAGTCACCTCCCACAAGGTCCCTCCCCCAACACTTGGGTATTACAATTTGGATTACAATTCAAGATGAGATGTGAGTGGGAACACAGAGCCAGATCATATCACAGACTCATATCAAAACCCTATCAGTAGGTGGCAGGTAACAATTAAGCTGCCCCTGGTGGCAGGCTTTATAGTGGCAAGTGAGTTGAGGTACTTCAATTGTATAGCTGCATCTCATGGCAGGCTTTAAGTCAGAATCTGATATTTATTTTAGTCTGCACATGGCCCACCCATTATTTTACTTACCACTTTCATGTACATCCCTTTTTTCCACTGTGCACTCATCTCTGGCACAGTTTTGGTAAGCCCACAAGCTAACCCTAGCCAAAATGGGTATAGAACAAGCATCACTGGAGATATTCCTTGCAAAGGGGGAAAGACCAAATGATGAGAGAGCAGAAGACTCTAAGACTGCCAACAAAAAGAAAGCTGCATTTAAAAGAAAATACCAAGGGTCCTACTTAAATTACAGGTACATTACAATAGGTGATTCACATTCTCCAAGCCCGCTTTGTATAATATGTGGGGACTAGCTATCCAACAAAGCTGTGAACTCTTCAAAACTGCTTCGCCACATGGAAACCAAGCACCCTGTATTAAATCACAAGCCTTTGGAGTTTTTCAAAAGAAATAAACATGAACAAGGAGAACAGAAGCAATTATTGAAGGCCACCATTTCATCAAATGTGTCTGCACTGAGAGCATCATTCTTAATGGCTAACCGCATTGCTAAAGTAAAGAAGTCCTTTACTATTGGTGAAGAGTTGATGCTGCCTCCTGGTAATAATATTTGTTGTTAAATTTTAGGAGAGGCTGCAGGTCAAAAGGTGGCACATATTCCTCTTTTGGCTAGCACCGTAACTAGATGAATTGATGAAATAGCAGAGGATATTGAGGCACAATTGCTAAAGAGGATTAATGAGCCACTGTAGTATTCAATCCAGGTTGATGAGTCTACCCATGTTGCCAACAAGGTAACAATGCTTGTTTTTGTGCAATATGGTTTTGAGGAGGATGTGCATGAGGATAAGTTATGTGCATTTTGTTTTGCCAACCAACACTACAGCTGCAGAACTATTCAAGTCTTTGAATAATTGTGTATCAGGAAAACTGAACTGGTCACATTGTGTCGGTGCATGCATGGATGGAGCAGCTGTCATGGCTGCATGGCTTTCTGGTTTCACTGCTTGGGTCAAAGAGCTTGCTTCTGAAAATGAGTCTATGCACTGTGTCACTCATAGAGAAATGCTGGTTAGCCAAAAAAATGTCACCTGAACTTAACAACATTTTGCAGGATGTGATTAAAGTTAACAACCACATTAAAGTACATGCCCTTAACTCACGTCTGTTCATGCAGCTCTGTGAGGAGATGGACACAGAGCAAACACATCTTCTCTTATACACAGAAGTGAGATGGCTTTCTATAGGTAGATCCCTGGCCAGAGATTTTGAGTTATGAGAGCCACTTCAGAAATAGCACATTTCAATGACACAGAATGGGATGCAAAACGTGCTTACTTATGTGACATATTCAACCTGCTCAACGAACTCAATCTGTCACTTCATGGAGAATGACCACTGTGTTCAAGTTGGCAGATAAAGTGGCTGCATTCAAAGACAAACTGGAATTATGGGGCAACAAGTAAATATCAGGATTTCTGGCATGTTTGAAACATTAGCAGAGATTTTGGAAGAGACGGAGCCAGGGCCTTCTTTTTCCCAGCTTGTGCGTGATCACCTAATTCAGCTTACAAAAGAATTTGAGCATTACTTCCCAACCACAAAACACTCCCAAACTGGGAAGGTATGGATCCGTGATCCATTTGTGAGTAAGCCAAGTGAATCGACTTTGTCTGTGCTAGAAGAGGATCAACTGCTTGAGATCACAAATGATGGTGGCCTTAAAAAGTATGTTTGGGACAACTTCAAATCCTAATCATCAAGGTCAAACAGGTGTGACAAAAGCATCTAAAAGCCTGCTTCCATTTCCAACATCCTATCTTGGTGAAGCAGGGTTTTCTGCAGTGACAGCAATCAAAATGAGATTACGGAGTAGACTGGATATAAGCAACACACTTCAGGTGTCACTGTCTACCATCACCCACAGATGGGACCATCTAGTTGCAGGAAAACAAGCTCAGGGCTCCCTCTGACTCTACATTATGGTGAGTTATATATTTATTTCATTATGTATTACAATATAATAATAATAGAATAAAGTGCACAATAAATGTAATGTACTAGAATCATCCTGAAACCATCCCCCCAACCCCTGGTCCATGAAAAAAATTGTCTTCCATGAAACCAGTCCCTGGTGCCAAAAAGGTTGGGGACTGCTGGTATAGATTATATTACTGCCTGGATTTTACAGACAAGGAAATTGAAGCTTATTATTGTAACTTGTGTCTAAAGCTTGTGAATAGAGGAGCAGGCTTTTGAACTTGGACATTTTGTGTTTAGCCACCTATTCCTAACATCTCCCTTATACTACTAGAGAGAAGGCAAGTGGTTTCTCTGCTGTTCAGGTATATGCCAGGTTCAACAGTTCCCAACGTTACCTCTTTACGAAACAACAATGGCAACCAAAACAAAAACCTTATGCCACAATTATTCTGTCATCTGGATGTTGTTGTATTCTTCTATGCTAAAAGGGTAGCTTTGTGATATGAGTTGGAATTTTGTAGTTTGCCTTTACTTGTACACTCAATGACCCTGAGTCAGAAGAAGTAACTATCAAAGGTTTGAGAGTTATCTGTGCCAATGATATAATGCTTTTCTTCAAGGTACATTCATTCATCAGATATGTACTGAATCCCATAATGGGAAGGGCATTATAAAGTTGGGTGGGCATAGGGAGAAATATTTGATGTAGTTTCTACTCACAAAGACCTCATAGCCATTTGGGACAGCAGACTGCAAGTGAATAAATTACAGCCTAGCATAGTGTGTGCCGTAATGTAAGCTGCTAGATATTTTTTTTCTTACTTCAACTTATTGCAGAACTAAAACCAATATCTTCATTTTGGCTCTGACTTGGAATAAATCTTACTCTGCCTCCTGGGACAGTGAAAGCTCTGTTGAGAAACTAATAAGTTCGGCCCAAATTCTCAGCAGTGTGCTTGATGAAAAATAACAAATTTTGAGAAGAAGAAAAGAAGTAAGGCAGTTCAGCTTACTAGAACTTGATCCAAATATTCAGAGAAAAATTCAGGCTTTGGTTATCTAAACAAGCAGGTGGAGACAGTTAAGAAATTAGCATAAGTTAAATAATGAAACATTCATTATTTCACAATTGAGTTACTAAAATCCTTGGCATAAACATACTTCTATGTCATATGCTATTTTATTGTTGCTAATAGAAAACAGTCATGTATAATTTAGAGAGATACTTTAATTAGAATATCAATTATTTCCAAATATATATAAATAATAACAAATAGACAAGGGCATCTTTAGAGCCCTAAATTTCAGCAGCACTGTATGTTTAGTGGAATGTGACACTTTAGAATGAGTTTTCAGACATTCCAATATATTTCTATACTTTGGATTTTTATAGAGTGGAATGCCTTGGTCATTTTTTAGAGTTTTGATAGTATATTCAGTATTCTTGCAAACTACAGATAAAGTAAATGACTGTTCAAATATTTGACAAGCACTTTATAAAGAAAAATATGAATGATATAAGATACAGCATATAGTATAATGAAAAGGCACAGCAAATACTTTCTGTTATATACACTCATATTTCTCAATCTCTATAACTATCCTCTAAGATATTATGCAATATTGGGAGACAGATGAATTGACAAGAGATAGTGAAAACGATATTTATAATGGCATCACCAGCAGAGCAGGAAAAGCCACAGAGCAGAGCAGATGGGGAATAAAGTTCTTTGTTCTATTCGGTGGACTTCCATTCACAATTTTTTCCATAATTTGTAGGTGGACCTCATTCAGCCTGCAGCTTCCCTCTAATCATGGGAGGCAGAGTAGCAAATTGGACAAGCTCTCTGTGAATTCCAAAAGCTTTGGATCTGAACTCTGGCGCTGCCTTTTACTAGCTTGGGGATTTTGGACAATCAGTTTCATCCTTCTTTTACAAAATGAGAAAAATGACGTATGCATAATTCCTATCGTTGTTGTAAGGATTAAATTTGATGACGTATTCCGTGACAAGATTTTTCTCCCTACTTTACCAGCTACTCAAGCCCTAAACCAGCTGTCTCCAATTTCTCATCTTTGCTCAATGTCCTCATGTAATACACAGGAAAGTCCAACTAACTCTGCTTCCAAGACAAATCTTGTACCTGTTCATTTTTCTCCATCTTCCCTGATGCCTTCTATACCAGGAATTCTTAATCTTGGAACTATTGACATTTGGAGTCATGATCAGCTACATAATTCACAAGACCCATTGCGAAATGAAAGTGTAGGGTATCTTGTTCAAAATGAAGGAAAAATATGACCCTAAAGGTACTAAAGTGTAACAACTTTTCCCTTCTTCTGCAGTCTCTCTCTTGACTTGTCATCAGGTTAATTTGCTATTCAAATATAATTCTAAGTTTTAAAAAATGTTAAATTGCTAGCATGAATGTTATCATTCATCTTTATATTTTACAATGCCAGCTTTAAATGCAAATATATGACTATTTAACTTGCATGCAGAATCACCAAAATTATAAAATTAGTATTTCATAGCTTGTGTATGTATATGTATTTTGTTCTTGCCAGAACAGTAGAAACACTGCACAAAACTAATTCAACTGCTTTCATTTAACTTCTTGATATGTGCATATTCTAAATTCACTCTGATTAAGAAAGAGGAAAAAGAAAAAGGAAACAAGGATTATCCTATCTTTCTTCCACTTTCCTTCAATATTATTATTTTCATAGTAAGTAGTTGGCTAACACAGAGAAGTAACAACAAGTAAGAAAGGATACATAAGGTTTCTAAGTATGTGTGTTTCTTCGAAAGCCTTGGCCTACTTTCTCCATTGGAAGCCATTTCAAGCAGAAAACACAGATACTTGAGGCCTTAGGACCTGCTTACTCAATCGCAGATGTAACATAGTGACACCGAACTCACTGTGAGTCTTGTAGAAATCCCACAGACCATAGATCCACTGGAATTCTGTGCTCATTGTTTACGGCCAACAGTGAACGGCGGACACACACAATGCCCCTCTCTCCACGGCATACAGGCATACTTTATTGTCCCAAAGGATTTCACTTACAAATCATAAGTTCAATGATAATAATTTTTATGAAATTTCAAGATGACAATAACATCACGATAAATCTAGTGTGGCATCATTTGAGCGTGGGTGAGACCCTGTGGAGTTGCACAGGTGGCAAAGCCATGAAGTTGTCCCCGTTAACATGGGAAAATTCTTTTTGTGGGGGGCTCTTCTGCACACCACATGATGTTTAGAACCATTCCTGGCCTCTACCCACTAGATGCTAGCAGCAGCTCCCCACCTGATACCCGCCAGTGATAACAATAAAAAATGACTCCAGACATTGCCAAATGTCCCCTGGGGGAAAAATGCCCCTGGGTGAGAATCACTGTTTCAGACCAAATCACACTGGTCTCTTGTTTGGTCCACAGCTTAGGCATCTAACCAGCCTCCCTGGCTTTCAGGACTTTTATCTCACATTTCAGTCACTACATACAACCGTGCTCCTTTAAAAAGAGACTGCCATTCTTCTGCTTAAACACTTAGTGCCTACAACTTCAGCTTCCTCATACATGCAAACACAGCCATCCCCAGGTCCCTGGCTTGAAAAGCCCTTTGAAAGTATTTCCCTGACTACCTATCCTTCAAGTGCCTCTGCTTTCCTCTTGCCTCTTGAACTCAGCTCACTAGCTTTTTTTTTATGTTACTCAACATACCAAGCTGGTGCCTATATCAGGACCCGTGTCCTAGGATTTTCCTAGGCCAGGATGTTCTCTGTTGATGGCTTCCTGGCTGGCTCCTTATGTTTCAGAATTTAAAAACTACTTTCTTCAAGTGAGTTTTTTTGACCCTCAGAATAATGTAGCTAGTCAGTCATTCTCAATCATTCTATTTGTCTTTTCAGTACAACTCTTACTCTGTTAGTTTTTCTTGCTTAATTATCTGTCAATTTTCCCTTTTCCTTCCTTACAAAAATAAAATTCAGTAAGAGCAGAGACGTTATGTATTTGCTGCTTTCTCCACGATCCCAGTGCATTGAACAGTGTCAGGTACAGAGTCAATGCTGAAGAAAGAGTTGTTGAATGTCTGTAAAGTAAAAGTGAAATGCCTGCTACATACTAGCTGTTGAATATATGAAAAGTTAGAAGGTTATATCTCTCTTTTCTCTCTTCTCCCATTACATAATTGTTTTAGGCCCACCAGTTTGAAATTTGAACTCAGCTCATCCTGGAATTCTTTTCCATTCCACAGACTATGATGGCTGCTGTTGATACGTTTTATTGATTGCTTAGAAAGCTATCTTGTTTCACCTTTTAGCTTGTGCTGAAAGCTCAGGAAGCTACTCTACTCTACTGTTTCCCTAAACACCAAATTCAATGTTGCATACACTATTGGAAACTTAGCTAATATTTATGCATCAAAGATATTTTGTTGTTATTGTCATAAACAAAGGACACTAGACTGAGAATCAGGAAATTTAGGGTCAAATTCTTAGGTTTGCCATCAGTAGCCATTAAATTTTGAACAAGCTTCTTATCTTTATCTTTATTTTTTCAGAAGGGGTTCTTAGGGAAACTTTTATCTTTAAATAGGAGCTAAGTCTTTAAAATTCTCTAAGTTCTACAATTCTGTATCATATAGAAAATTTACAAGCATTGTTTTAGGATAAAAAATTTATAAAATTATCAGAAAGGTGCTATGGTAGGAACATAATAAGAAATAGTCTCTAGTAATGTGTTTGGTTTTTTAATAAAGTCCACTAGAGTTGTAGTGGTTTATAATCTTCTTTAAAAATTAAACCTTTGGAAAACTCTTTCAAGAAACATGTACCTCAAACTAAAACATTAATTAAAATATGTCAGATATGTCAGAGTAAAAGCAAATTGATCAACTTTCAAAATCATCTCGTTTTTAATGACCATATTGTTGGGAAAACCTATTTGGAAAGACTGTTCTTGCTAAAGTAAACTTTGAAAATTAGATAAATAAAATCCTACCTCCAATATAGTTCTCCAATTGCAGTGTGTTTGAAGGGCAAGGGAAGTATATTTACAAATGGATTCTTCCAACCCTTAATAAAGGCAAGACGTAGTGCTTGCCCTTGGCAAAATTGTGGTTGACTGTTCATCCTGGTGACATTCTGTCAATCCTCCATCACCCCAATCTACCTTCCATTTGCTGACCATCAATCCCCACTTGCAGGACAAGATTTATAATTGACAGACGCCAAGCAGCCTCTTTGAGGTGGTGCTGCAGGGCCATAGTTATCATTCAAGAAAAGAAAAGGACAGAGGAGGTGGCTGGAAGAACAATGCCACCACCTGTTCTTCTCTCTCTGTTCTGTTCTTCTCATTCTGTTCTTCTCTCTCTGCTCTTCCCTCACCTGATTGTGTACCTGGTTCTTATATCTGCACCCTCCTGGAACTCTGGATGCAAAAACCCCTTAATAGACCTTTGTTGATGCCTCACCAACACCACTACTATCCCTCACTTTCTCCCTTTTGTGTTCCTTCTTGATCATTGATGTAACTGATGACTGCTTGTGGGTTATTGATGGGGGCCAGAAGTGCCCTCCAGTTGCTGTGTTTTCTATTTGTCAAGGCTCTGTGATATTTGTCACGTTAGATTCATGGACGCCTTTTTGGAGGTCATTTTTCCAAAGCCTTACCCAGTGCAGAAATCCTCTCTATTACATCTCCAAAAGATAATCTGTCTTACAGTTTCTGTTTCAACAGCATTTAATGGCAGAGAGATCATTAGATTTTGAGGCAGTTCATTCTACTGTTAAACATTTCTAATTGGTAGAAGGTAGGTTCTTATCTTGATTCAAACTACCCTTACCTCTAACTTCCATTCACTGATCTCAGTTCTATCCCATCTGAAGCAACACAGAATGTGATTTCTTCTTTTTTCCTAGAGCATCATGTTAGACATCATGTTCCTCTAAAACACAGGTTCAAAACTAGTGTCATGTAGCATAAATAAAACTTATAATTATGCCTTTTTTGTATACAATGATGCCCCATTCTGTTTTTTAACATTTGATCGACTTATTTGTGTTTAGCCATCATTCTATAGTACTTACTATGTGTCAGTAATTTTTAAAACATTCTATAAACGGTAACTCATATGCTCTTCATAACAACCCTAGTAAATAGAGTTCTATTAGTCTATTATTATCAACTTCTTAATGATGTAAAAAGTAAGGCACAAACAAGTTAGTAGAGGCACTGGGATTCAAATCCCAGCTAACTGGCCCTAGCCATGATGCCATGTTGTGTCCTTTTAAATAATAACATGGTACAGGGTAATCTGGATTTTTACTTTCTCTTGAAACATGGGATACTCTACTTATATGGGTCTTATAGTCCTATAAGGCAAGAAAACTGTAAAAAGTGAGGACTGACTTCCACATTTAAACGGGGAAATGGGCTGCTCAAGTCGCCGTTATTTTAAACCATTCTTCTGTACTTCCCACCCGACCTACTTGCTGATGCTTCATATCATCTCAAAGTATCAAGTTTATAAATCGCAACCAAATTTTTGTCATTTCTGTGTTAAATAGATCCTTTTCAACCACTTCTCATGGGCTCAGAGTTTAAAGTTATTGGATGAAGAAAGATGGTAGGAAACAATATAAACAAATGAGGTTTTAAGAGGCCCACTTGTGTCTTCTTTTTGTGTGTTTGTATGAAGGCTCTTTAGAGGAAAAAAAAATAAGTTAACCTGATAATAAAGCAATTCATACAGGTCAGGGTATAAGAAAGAAATTGAAGCCATATAGAATTTAAAATGTTTGAGTGCATTTTAATAATGTCAATGATTTAAGATCCTGTGGGGAACAGGGCACTGTGAATATGGTAAAGAATCCTGGCTACACATTTCATCCCAGACAGGGCAGTTCTAAAATTTTGCTATGTTGAATAAATGTCTTTGTCATTGAGAATGAAAGAGGAAAGAGGAAAAAGTGGCTTTTATAAATGTTAGAAGAATATATGACTCAGTCACAGTTAGTTTTAATGACTTTAATCAATTAGTTGAAGGCTTATAGAATTATCCTTGCCTGACCCAATCAAAAATATGTATCATATACTGAATATTTACAAGATAGTCAAAAGCACTGTGGAGGAGAAAGGACCAGCAATTTCCTTGTTTAAAGTGTGGGCAAATTTCAGAATAATTCTTTCAAAAACACAGAACTTTAGTCTTTAAGAACTCATAATAATTTTGTTTGTTTCAATAATTCTAGAAAAAAGCTGAATATGTATATACCGTGAATTGATGTGTAAAAATTACTTTCACATATCCTTCCCTCTGATTCATACAACAAGCATTTGAGTAGATAAAGTAAATAGCAACAATGCCCTATTTTGTTATGTGGGATTTGTTTTATTATCGTTCAAAAACGCTTCTCATAATGGCCACAGTATTGCCATATATGCAAAGCATTGCAAGTATATGAATTCTGACTCATGAAATTGCTCCAGATTTAGCTTTCTTTCTGCCTGTTCTGAGCCTCTTAATGAACTGACATCTCTCATTGCCCAAACCTCTTTGACCCCAAATCTTTGATTCATTTCTTTAAGTAGCTTATATAAATGGAAATCCTAGTTTTGGACTATTTGCATTGGATCCTATCTGGCATTCACACGGGACATTAAACCCAGAGATTAGACCTCTCCCGATACCCATGGTCCAGCTCAGCCCAAGATATCACTAGACTATGGCTACAGCCTTCCTCAGTCCGAGCTTGACAAGGTAAGAAACCGGAGAGTATAAGAAAAAAACAAGTTAAATTATTCAGGCCATGCTCAGTACAGTGAATACAAATTTAGAATTGTGTTGAGCTACAAGTAACAAAAAATCTGTGAATAATATTTACTTAATCATTAAGAATATGACCAGAGATTGCTGGTTTAGGAATAGTGAGACTCAGGGTCAGGAAACTAGGCTCCTTCTACCTATGGATCCTTCATCCCTGCTCCCATTCCCAAGGTTATCTCAGGATCCAAGGTGGTAACTAGAGCGCCAGTGATTTCACTTGCACTTTAAGTTTGCAGAACATAGAAAAACAAAACAAGAAATCTCTGGCCCCTCCATTTAGGAGCCCTTGTAAAGACCTGAAGTTATACTGAGGTGCAATCCTTGATTCTCCAGCCATGTGTTCTTAGATGCATCATTTAACCGCTCTGAGCCTCACCTTCTTTATCTGTAAAATCAGGATATAAATTTATCAATATAAAGGGAGGGGTTTTTTTTTACATTTCCATTAAATCAATTAGTTTAAGACTTGTACAATTATCCTTGCCTGACCCAGAAAATCATTATCCGTATTATCATCAGATATCATCATTACTATTGTCACTATTATCAGCTGATTAGTTGTAAAATTTTCATAAACTCTAATATCTTGTATTTTACTTTACATGTTTTTAAGAGTTACTGTAGTTTAAGTATCTGCAATAAGTTTAGCAATATCATATTCATTCTTCTTTTAATGCCTATTTAGTGACCAGCCTGTTCCTTCTGCTCCTTTTTTGTAAGTATTTTTGTCCAAATATCACCCTACCTTCATCTGCTCATGTGTATTTCTGACCAAAGGCAAATATTTAAGGAGAGAAATGTTACAACTCCACTGTCTCTTTGGCCATTTTTAATACTGGAATAGTCAGAGATCTGGAGAAAGAAGGCTGCTGGGAATCAGAGTGCTCCACTCTCTACTTATGTCCAGATGATAAATTAAAATGGAAATGACATTACCAAAAAAACTTTAATAACAAGAAAAGAAGAAATAAAAGCCCTTAAGAAATTAATCAATAAGGACTTCAGAATAGGAAACATCAAGATGATTTTAAAATGATTTAGTCAAACATTTGCCAAGTGTGAAAAAAGTCACTCAAACTGATTGATTAGCTGAATTTATTTAAGACAGTTGAGCTCATCTCCTCTTAGACACAATCTAAAGACCCATTATACACTCATTTTTTTAATAGATTCATTTATATTTTATTGTTACATAATAACTGCACATATTTATGGGGCACATATATTCTGATACATGCATACAAAGTACAATAATCAAATCAGGTATTTAGGGTATCTATCACCTCAAACATTTGTCATTTCTTTGTGTTGGAAAATTTCAAATAGTCTCTTCTAACTATTTTGAAATATTCATGAAGTTATTCCTAATAATAGTCTCTCTACTGTGCTATAGAACACTAAAACTTATTTCTTCAGTCTAACAATTGCACGTTTATGCCTATTAACCACCTCTTCATCATCCTCAGCCCTTCCCACACTTTCTAGACTCCAGTGTCTAACATTCTACTCTCCACTTGCACGAGATCCACTTTTTTAGTTGCCATATATGAGTGAGAACATGAACTATCCATCCTTATGTGCCTAGCTTGCTTCACTTAACATAATGACCTCCAGTTCCATCCATGTTGCTGCAAATGAAAGGATTTCATTCTTTTTGTGGCTGAATGGTATTCCATTGTGTATATATGCCACATTTTCTTTATCCATTCATCTGTTGATGAACACTTAGACTGATTCCATATCTTGGCTATTGTAAGTAGTGCTACAATAAACATGGGATTGCAGATTATATATTCATTTACAAGACAAAATATACTTAACCCCCTTTATTTGTAACATATATACCTGAAATTTTCATATGAAAGGAATGGGATTTAAGAGAAAGGTGTGTGATTATCTTTTCTAGGAGTTAGTGACAGTTTGGCAAATAAGTTTTTCATCTAGAGTACTGACTTATTTATATCCTTTGGATTTGAAAGAAGATTCAAATAGTAGATGACTTCATAGGTAAATTTTTTTTTTTCATTTTTTTTCTACATTTGTCTCCCTCCCTACTTCTTCTCTGAAATTAGCATGTATTTATTAAACACTACAGTCAGGTAGGGCATGAGTGTGAAATATTTTATAAGATATAGTCCCTACCCTCAAGGAATTTACTATCTAGCTATGATTCATGTTTTTGTTATTTCACTAGTTTTCTCCTCAATCATCTGTCACTATCATCACTCCTATTATCATCTCATGAATATCCTAATTTCCCTTTAGCACTATATTACAAACCTATTGGACCAATTTATCTCAACTCTTTTAAAACTTTCACTTAGTAATCTCCAAGAAATTTCAGGACTTGAGAATAATGAAAATTAATGTCTTTAAATTTGCAGTGTGCCTTTTCTTTCACTGCAAAAGCAAACAGTGCACAATTTTCAAATGATTTCAAAGTGCAAATGGGAAAGCTGCAATTGTAATGAGGAAAAAGAAATCAAATATGATTCAAATATTGTCAACTAAGCCTTCATCGTAGTGGGGGCCTGGGTGTCTTTGTGGTAATTGAAATACTTGACAGAAAATTGAAAGAAAAAAAAACAGAAAATGTGATTGAGAATTGATTTCAGAGGGTGATAAACTCAACAGGACTTTTAAGTCATTTTACGTAAAATGCTGTGGGAGACAGTGACCACTTCCTCTCAGTGACGGGCGGTTCCGTGTGCTGTTAATGAGCTTCCCTCAAGGCTAGATTAAATAGACTCTGGGAACTTTTGAATTAGACAGGAGAACATGCTCAGTAATTTAGAGAATTTAGCACTAATGAAGACTAAGATGATTGTATATAATGGGATTGTAGGATTTTAGCAATCCTGGTTTAGATGACAAATGCTACCACGTAAAGCATTTTATGACAACATATGTTATAAGAGATTATATTTATTCCCTGTGGAGCTTTTTCACCTCCATTTTACCTACTCTTAGAATCTGTACTGAATAACGGAAATAGTTGAGGCTGTGAAATTTGATTCTTTTCAAACACTATGGGGAAAATGTTGAATAAATCTGCATAAAAGACATCCACAACATAAAGTTGAGAAGCTTAGCTTACGTGTTAATCATTGCTTTGTGCTGTTTGCAAAACAACCACCAAATTTGGCCCAAGACAAAATAAAGAATATTGCCTCATTAACAAATTTGGCAGCGCTATAGTGACAGTAATCACATTTTTATTCTATTTTCATATTCGAGACTTCAGAGCAGCTTAAAAAATATTCATTAACAAAGCAGGTTGCAGCATGCCAACCAGTAGCTACATCAGCACAGTCATATATAATTTTGTGAGCATTATTTGGGAGGGCAGAGTTTAGCTATAACCACAGGACATATACACACACAAAGAAACATGTTAGATAAGATTAATGAAAATGTTCTCTTAAAAATAAATGAGTTTCTCAATGAAAGGGGAAAAAATCCTGCAACATAATTTGTCGTTTGGATTTTAAGTGGTGTGGTCAATCATTAATGAGAAACATCATTTAAGAAACTTTACAAAGACTGAGTTGTTGCTAAATACAAATATATAAAATGACGAGGAAATATACAAAATGTGCCAAGTTTTTCAAACAGATTCAAAAAATTATCCAGTACATTAAAACATTTAATTACAAAAGTAAAAAATGCAGTAATATGAATGAAACAATGAGAGAAATCAATTTCAAAACCAATGCGATGCAGATGTGGTGGAATTGTATGCATTCGTATTGAAAAGGGTATGAAAGTGAGAAAATCAGAAACTGGTGTCTCGAAGAAGATTGAGGCAAAGGGCTAGACTGGAGCAAGGACATGAACTAGCAGCTGTCTTAAGTCAGTACTTGCTTATCTTTCTGATGCCAGTGTGACTGCAAGTCTGACCCAGGTTACCTAGGTTTGTGTACTCAATCCCATATGTTTGAAATGAAGCCAATCTTACCTGTATATTTTGTGGGTGACGCATTCGTCTATACACATAAACATGAAGATCTAAGAAATGATTTATTTTGGCTTCCAAATTAAACTAGAAGTGCCAATGTAGAGGAGGATCAGTGGCCCACTGTGCTCTTGATAATGGGTGATGTGCCTCACTCATAGGTCTGGCCATTGGCTGAGGCAATGGGAGCTATTGGGACCCCATGTGGCCAACATCTGGTAGGTATCTTAGGTTTCCTCAGACAGATCTATCTATCTATCTATCTATCTATCTATCTATCTATCTATCTATCTATCTATCCATACATCTATCTATCCTGTCTATCTATGTATGTATCATCTATCTATCTATCTATCTATCTATCTATCTATCTATCTATGCTATCTATAAACTAACAGGTTTAGTTAGTGAAATGAATTAATAAGACATGAGGAATAATTATGTGACCTAGGCTATGGTCACATTAAATTATAGAGATCATGAAACAAGTTGTTTGCATCATTGGATATGACTGTTTCTCAAAGTTTTCCTAATGTCACAGTTGGTGCTGGAAATGTTCTTTCCTCAGGTGAATTCAAAGAGACACCAGAGATCTTAACAGTCCATAGTGTATATGCTGAGAGCAAATAAACTGAGTCAGTAATATACATAATGATCATCAAAATCCAAACAGTGACCAGATAGCTCAAGGTGTTCTAAAGCTATAATAGGCATGTAACACATTTTCTCTCCTGCAACAAGTATGTAAGTATGTGTGTTTATATGCATGTTTGTTTTAAAAAGTGTATCTTTTTAAATAAAAGACTTGGAGTCATTTATAAGTAATGCATATAATGAAATAAAAATAAATAAATAAATAATAAAATGAATGCCATTTGATCTAACAATCCCACTACTAGGTATCTACCCAAAGGAAAATAAGTCATTATATGAAAAAGACACACACATACACTTATAGAAGCACAATTAGCAATTGCAAAAATATGGAACCAAATTAAATGCCTACAGGTGGATAAAGAAAATATGGTGTATATACACCATAAAACACTACTCAGCCATAAAACAGAATGAAATAATGACCTTTGCAGCAAGTTGGATGGAGCTGCAGGCCATTATTCTAAGTGAAACAACTCAGGAATAGAAAACAAAGTAGTGTATATTTTCACTTATAAGTGGGAACTAAGCTATGGGGATGTAAAGGCATAAGAATAATGTAATGGACTTTGGGAACTATGAAAGAAGAAGAAAAGTGAGAAGGGTGGGAGGGGAGGTGAGGGCTAAATGACTAAATATCAGGTATAACTGGGTGCAGTGTACACTGCTCAGGGGGCAGGTGCACCTAAATCTCTAAAATCACCACTAAAGAACTTATCCATGTAAACAGAAAACTCCTGTACCCCAAAAACAATTAAATAAAAAAAAATATGAATGCAGGCAGAGATATCTACCTCATAATCTAATGCCAAGACTACTGGCTAAATATAAATAAATAAATTTATTTTGTCTAAAAAAAAGAGAATGCCTAAAGTATAATGAAGCCAAGACTAGGAAAAATATAAATGAAATAAAATGCTAAGTAAAAGAAAAGAGAAAAAAATAAATCTTATATGAAGGATGCCAAGCACTCACAATTTCTATAGTTTACTTTCCTGATATCTAAAGCTAAAAGAGAAAAACCAGCTCTATTGGGCTATTCAGTTCTAAAATGTCAAATTTCATTCTGACATCCACTCTGAGAAAAGAAAGGCAAGTTCTTACTTCCAAAATTGTAAGTGAAAGAAATGCAAGCACAGAAAAATCAGATGCCAAATACAGAATCACACAATTGCTTATTGAAAGATTTGGGATTAAGACCAAGCATATCAGTTCCTGGCCAAGTGTATGTTTCCTAATGTCCCAAGTTAGCTAGGCCAGTAGCTACTACGCATTGTCTGGGGTTAGAGGAGACTGGTTTTGCTTTCCAAATGGCAAATGATACAGTAATGGACAATGACACAAGAGCTCTGTGCTTGTGTTTCTTATAGTCTGTAGTCACAGGATCACACATGGTACACAGAGAACACTCAGGACTCAACAAGTGTTTGTTGATTAATTAAATACAGTTTGCCTCCTACAGCATTCACGATTTCCAGTACAAATTAACAGAGTAGAATGCCATGAAAGAATATCATCCTTCCAGTAAGCAGCTAGACTTTTATTCTCATTGAGCTAGGAATACATATGAACAAACATATTGTTAACCATTGAAACATGCTCATTTCAGTTCATTTGGCCGTGACTCTGGCTCATTTTTCCTGGCCTCTTTCAATGTATTAGTAAAATTCTGACTTATTCATTTGACTGATGACAGCATATTCCTGAGAGTTCTGTGTTGATGGAAAATAAAAAATAGATGTGTATCTACATTACTAATCCTACTATTAAAAAGCAACTGAACACTGAATGATACCTTAAGATGTGACAAAAGCCAACCTGATCTCACCTGGGCTCGGGCTGGGGTCTGAGATGGCCTCATTTACAGGTCTGGCATTTAGGTGGAGTGATGGAAGAAATTGGAACCCCCATCTCACCAACATCTAGAAGTTAGTTTAGGGGTCCTTACATGGCATTTGGATTTCAAAAACATCAGGAGTATAACAAGCAAAAAATAAAACAAAACCAAGAATTTTCAAACTTCTGTGTACAGAATGATTGCTAATGGGAGAAATTAGAATTACTGGAGGCATTTTTGTCTTTTTTGCAGTCTTCTAGAATACTAGTTTAATTTCACTTTTTTTTCTAATTGCCTTGTAAAATACAAGTGAGTTATTAAATTAACTTGGCTCTTTTTCCTGTTAATGTGTTAAAGATACCTTATAAATCAAATGAATAAGAATGTAACGAGGCACTATTTTATCTAGCACTAGGTGATAGCAAGAAGGAAAAAGGGCCTCTACTGTTTTCATTAGTTTATCATATATCGTGGTTTCCTTGATAAATCATGAGATTGCTGTCAATATTTTTTGTTTCTTGTTTTTTTTTTTTTCCTAAAGAGCACACGTTTATTATCTTACAGTTCCGAGTGTTAGAAGTCTAAAATAGGTCTCACTGAGCTAAAATCAGTGTATTGGCAGGTTTGCATTCCTTTCTAGGGACTCCAGGGGAGAATTCCTTTTCTTGCTTTTCCAGCTTCTAGAAGCCCCTTCAATTCCTCCAGGCCACTTTCTCCATCTTCAAAGCCAGCAATGGCCAGCCAAGTTTTTCTCCATCATACCAATCTGACTCTTACTCTTTTGTCTCCCTCTTCCACGTTTATGTTTTTTTATTTCAATAGGTTTTTAGGACCAGGTGGTGTTTGGTTATATGAATATGTTCTTTAGTGGTGATTTCTGAGATTTTTGGTGCACTTGTCACCCTAGCACTGTCTACTGTACCCAATGTCTAGCCTTTTATCCCTTACTCTCCTCCCACCCTTCCCCCAATTCCAAATTCCCAAAGTCTATTGTATCATTCTTATGCCTTTGCATCCTCATAGCTTAGCTCCCACTTATGAGTGAGAACATACAATGATTGGTTTTCCATTCCTGAGTTACTTCACTTCAAATAATGGTCTCCAATACAAGTTGAAGATATTTTTTTATCAAAGAAAAACTACTGCTGCAAGCTGTTCTCTTTAGACCTGGGTGACCCTTGCTCATAGAAAGGATGAAGTAACAATGTTGACAAGGCTTTGTCAAACCAGAGCTACTGCTAGTGTTGGGGTTAAGGCCAGGATCAACAAAATGTATATTCCCCACAAGTGGCTGCCCCTTGGTATTTGGCTGTTCTCACACTGCTCTAAAGAAATACTTGAGACTGGGTAATTTATAAGGAGAAGAGGTTTTATTGGCTCGCAGTCCCACAGGCTGTAGAGGAAGCGTGCTACTGGCATCTATTAGGCTTCTTGGGAGGCCTCAGAAACCTTACAATCATGGCAGAAGCCAAAGGGGGAGAAATCATGTCACATGGTGAGAATGGGGGGGAGAGAGAGAGTGGAGGCACAGGCGCCACAAACTTTTAAATGACCAGAGCCCACAAGCCCACAAGGACAGCAGCAAGGGGATGATGCTAAACCATTTACGAGAAACCCACTCCCATGATCAAATCACCTGCCACCAGGTCCCACCTTCAGTACTGGGGATTACAATTCAACATGAGACTTGGGCGGGGACAAACATACAAACTGTATCACCCTTCAGGCTTATGCTTTCTAACTGTTTAACACTTAAAGAGCATGGAAAGAAACTTATTTTCTATTAGAAAATGTTTATCTTTATTAAAATATGAGAGATTTATTACACACACTCAGTGTAACATGGCCTTTGAACTTAAGTTTGCTATCATTGTTCTTTTTTCATTGTTCATAAACTGAGATTGTTCATTATTAATTCCCTAGATGATCCTAGGCACCTAAATTCTTTATTTAAAAAAAATGGAGGAGGTATAAAAATATGTTCAGGAAATACATTCATGCTACTCAATGAAGACTGTAGAATATTGTGATTTAGCACATGGAATATAGAATTGACTTCCTAGTTGCAATCCAAGTTCTTCCACTCGCTATTTGTGTCACCACAAGCAAATTATTTTAACATTCTTAAGCATCACATTTCTAATTTGAATAATAGAGATGATAATTTCAACCTCCAAATATTGATGTAAGAGTTTTAAAATATAATGTGCAAAGAGTTCTTAACATAAACTCAGTATTCAATAAGGTGGAGCTGTTATCATTAATGTTGTTTATAAGAATGTCATTTCCATTATAAACTTATAGGTCTTTAGATCTATGAATTTAATCAACTGATCTTACTTTTGGACAAATTTAAAACAACACTGAGGGGAGATGAAATAACTGCTGGAAGAATGTACACTTTTATTTTTAGAACTGCATTTTTAAGAAAATATGCAGAAAACATAATTCTGAATAAGTAGATGAATATGTCTCTGATGTTCTTTTGAAGTATGAACTCCTCTTCTACCTTCAATTTTAACTCTTACATTTCAAGTAAAAAACAAGTCATCCAAAGCCTCCTTTATGTCAGACACAACACTGGCAGCAGCAACCCCTATTACTAAGGTCTATTAGATACTTTATCATACAAATATTTGAATCTCATGTTGCCATTGAACATCCCATATTTTTATCAATATGATGATATTTTAAAACCCCATAATAGTGCCTACAAGATAGATTTACTTTTAGTAGAATTTATCTATGCAGCAGCTAATATTGTGAAAAGTACCATGGTCTACGGTATTTGAGGGTTGAAAGGTTGAAATACCTTTGTCTGGCAGTGATTATAAAATAATTTGCCTATTAAAACCATAGAGATTTATTAATCTGTGTTAGCATCTGCTGTTTCATTTTTAAAATATTTTATTTACATAAATTATCAAAAGTCTGTTATGGATATATTTGCCTCTGTGTATAAACTTCTCCCTGAAGAGTCTTGTAATACTTTTCTCTTTTTTCTTGTGCAATGCCTATTCTGCAGTCATGTAGTCGAGGCCTTGCTCTGGCTGTACTCACAGGGGCTACCTGGAAAGGTCATTCAGTTGCATGTAATACTGAGTTGTGTCAATAAATGCTTTCTCATTAGCTTTCTTTTCTCCTCCTGCCACCTGCCTTCCCGCTCGACCCTCTAGTCTGGCATTCTCAGGTTGCATTAATTCTGTCTCATGTTCTCTCCATTAGTGTGAATTATTTGTTATATTTTGCTTTAATTGCCATCCACTGTAGTCTTTTTTAACTCTCTCCATCTTAATTTTGTCCATTCCATCCTCATTATTTCTACTCTTTTCCCAAATCTCTCCCAAGGCACAGATTCCCCAGGCTCTCTCTTATTTTGCTAGAACATTTAGTATGTTTCCTTTAATTTTTAAATCCCACTAATGACTGATGCTTCTGAACACTTTGGATATTGGAATTTTAGGCTAAAGATGATTCCTGGTATGAATTACAAAGAAACGATTTAGTTCAAAGTGACTGGATTAGTGATTTAGAGAAGACTAAAATTTAAGATTACTCAAGGTAGGCTCGAGAGAAAAAAATACAAAACTAATCATAAAATTTTGCCCAAGGATTATGTCCTCTTTGAATATGTTCATTATTCCCAAAACATCCTTTGGCTGTAAATATAGATAATTCTAGTTTTATAGTTTTACAACTATTCAGTTAATTTACAACTCCTTAAAAGTGAGATTAGTGTCTTACGCTCACTGAGAAACATCCCCAAAGTCTTGGGATTTCATCTTCTGTCTTTCAAGATTTATTCCATTATAAAGCAGGTTGCTCACCTTCCAAAAGTGGAAATCCTTCATCTCTAAAACAGTGTTAATGATGTATACTTCAGAGTCTTAGTATCTAGGGATCACAGCAGCAAGATCAGGGACTACCATAAATGATACTAGCATTTGGAGAAAAATATTCCATAGTATATTGGAAAGCAGAGGTGTTGGTGTTAGTGAAAGGTGGGTTTGAGTATCAGCTCATGGGACATACTAATGGCCTGATCTTACTTTTGTCACTTTTACCATATGACCCTGGGCTCCCATCTAGAAAATGAGTATCATGGGCCAGGTGTGGTGGCTCACACCTGTAATTTCAGCACTTTGGGAGGCTGAAGCGGGCGGATCACGAGGTCAAGAGATGGAGACCATCCTGGCTAACATAGTGAAACCCCAACCGTCTCTACTAAAAATACAAAAAATTAGCTGGGTGTGGTGGTGGGTGCCTGTAGTCCCAGCTACTTGGGAGGCTGAGGCAGGAGAATGGTGTGAACCCAGGAGGCGGAGCTTGCAGTGAGCCAAGGTCGTGCTGCTGCACTCCAGCCTGGGAGACAGACCGAGACTCTGTCTCAGAAAAAAAAAAAAGAAAAAGAAAATGAGTATCATAATAGCGCTGTGTTAGAAGACACCAATGCCTGTGCTCAGCAGAGCAGTGGCATCCACATTCTCTTTTTGTGCATAGTTTTCCAGCACAGAGTAGAACACACCAAATGTGTTGATTAACTGATTCCTATAACTTTGAATGTATCATTAAGGAACACAAACTAAGTAGGTCATAAGACTATAGTAGATAAAAGAAGAAGAATGTACAATTAATAGTGATATTGACACAAAATGACAGTTCTCAAAAAAAGTTCACGAATCTGTATAATGATCAAGATTAAAGAAAATTTTACTTTGAAAACTAAGTTTGATAATTATATTTAGCGGCAAAAAGAAAATGATGATCAAAACACTTCCAGTCAACACAAATAATTTAAAGTTGTGATTAGTTTGTAGATAGAACTTGAATTTCATTTTGAGAGTGATTGAAGTTTAGGTTAAAGATGGAACTCAAAGAACAGCAATCTGCCCACCTAAAAATTACTGTTTCCTTTTCTTATATTAAAGTGTTTTATTCTGTAATGACATACTGAGAGACAGAAACTCACCCAGCCTGGGTTAAAAATCATACAGGATCCCCATGTTTCTCTTTTCAGTTCCTCTTTACAATGGGCATTCCACTATGAGATAGCACAGATAACTTGGCTGAGAACTCTTCATTTACACACAGGATGCACAGCCTGGAGGTATCTCATAACCCTTGTCATGGACTGAATTGTGCCCCTCCCAAATTCGTATGTTGAAATCTTAACCCTCAATACTTCAGAATGTGGCTGTATTTGAAGATCTGGTCTTTAAAGAGGTAAAATGAAGGCATTAGGGTGGGCTCTAATCCAATATGGCTGGTGTCTTTATAAGAAGGCATTAGGATGCAGACACAAAGGGCAGATCATGTGAAAACACCAGAGAAGGATGGTCATCTGCAAGCCAAGGAGAGAGGCTGCAGAAGAACTACATCCCTGACAACAACCTGCTCTAGGACTTCTAGCCTCCAGAACTGTAAGCAAATAAATTTCTGTTGTTCAAGACATGCAGTCATGGTATTTGTTATGACAGCCTTAGCAAAATAAGACATCCTTGTTCACACTGTCTCTAGCACTGGATGTAGGAAAATCTCTTTTATTATCTTATTCCAAAATTTGCTCAATATCTGAAAGGTAGTCTTCAGATTCAGATCTGTGTGACTCTAAACAAATTTTGAAATTTTATACATATTGAAATTTTATACATTATATATGTATAAAATATATACATATATGTATATATACATATATATATATAGCTAATAGTAAAACTATTACATGAACCTAGCAAAACTATCACTTGGGCCTACCATTGTCATTTTTACTACTAATAATGTAACTTTTAGGATTGAATGTACAAACAACGCTTTTAAACATTCTGTATAATATTGCAAGCAGTTAATTTTGTTGGGTAGTTTCATAAGGCTACTTTTTATCCTCCTATAAAATATTTGAGTTTTTAAGGGAAGCCCCCCAAAATCGCTGTATTAGAAAAAAAATGGTTTTCTAATTGTGTCTCTATCTAACTCTAAAATGGCATATTAAAAATGATGGATAAAATTTTCACAATAGTACTTTAAGACATCTAGAAATTTGACAGATGATTGTCGCGATTCAATCCCTTTTTCTTCATGTTTTGCAGTCTAAAGCAATATTTTAATTGAGAGGCATTTGACAAAACAGAAATACATGCTGTATACTTCTTTGTGCATCTGTTCAGATGTTCTTAAAGCAGCATTGATTTGCAAAGGCCAAGTTCCCCACAGCCCACCTGAGAAGACTAGATACAATTCCACAAATGCTTATTACTGTGTCAAAATTTGTAGCAGTTGCTCTGATTTTAGGTATGGATATGCAGATGAATAAGTCATGTCTCCCTTCGTCACAGATTTTACAGTCTGGTGGAGAGACAAACATGTTTAATGTTATTTAGCACAATATGTGCTAAGAGAGACACCTGTATATATCCCAGTGTTGATCATCAAGTGAAAATAAGTGATCTCAGGTTGACTGATACCTTAGCACAGAGTAAAATGAATTTGAGGCAGGAGCACGCTTTCTAAATGTTTTTGTGTGCTATAAGGCAAAGAGAAAACATATTGCTCAAGAAATAGGAGATAGTTGGGGAAAAGGCAATTTATACATGAAAGGTATGAGAAGCAATTCTGAAAGGAAGATAGAGTTAAGAAATAAAGCATAAAACTACCACCCACTAATCGCCTTTCCCCCAAAAAATGAATAGACAAAGGTCAAGATCAGGGGCTTTGAAAAGAGAAATGCTTGAACTAGAACATACACAATAGGTAAAACATATTTGCATTGGATCCACAAATGCAGAACCCCCAATATCCCCAAGCCAGCTTCTCAAATTTTTATAAAAATAGACTAGAATTAGGCCAATTTAAATCATCACTTATTTGTTGTTGCAGCCAACATTTGGATAGTTATTAGCATCATTCATTCCTGAAGCATGTATTGAATGCCTACTATGTTCCACACAATTCAATAACAAATAAAATCAAGCTTAGAGCCAAGTGAGGCTCTAATAACTTAGAAACGACAATATCTTCATCTATCCTATTTATTGAGAATAGTCTATGTTTAGAGCACGGTAGCAGGGTACAATATAGCCAAATGCTGTCACTCTACACAGGAAAACACACCAAGTTTTATCTGGTACTGGTTTTCAGCTGCCAGCAGTTCTGGAAAATTGCATCCTAATGAGAGATGCTACTATTTAAAATGAAAACTGATTTTTTTTTTTTGGTAAAAGAGACTGAGAGAAAACAAGTTTTAGACAAATTCCAAAGCATGAAAGAATGCTCATCCCAACCATTTCTGTGGGAAGAATATCTAGAATGTGGTTGGCAACCAAATAGCCACATAACTGTGTAATTGCAAGCTGAGTAGAGAAAGAGAGTAGTGTCAAGTGGGAGATATTCCAGGGACAAGTAGAAATTCAAGGGAAAAAGGCACCGTGGGGTCACAGAATAAGTCTTTTCACAAATTCTGTGACAAATGCTGTTTGCCACGTGTACTTAATATCTAATTGGAAAGATAATTCTGGCTCTCTTTAGCTCTCAGGGCTCTTATGAGTTTGATGTGACATACAGGTGTTAAAGTACGTTAAAAATGTTAAACACCAGATAAATGAAAAGTTTTATGATTAAAAATTAAGTTTCACTGCATTGAGAAATGCCACAAGTAGGCAGACTTGCAGAAGTATTGTCTTCAAAGACGTGGAATGAACTCTGGGGAATGAACCAAGAATAAAACATTCCTCATAATTGTGCCCATGCTTAAAGCCATTGCCACCAGCAGTATCTTTATCAAAAGAGGGCATAATCAGTCAGAAGCAAACAATTTCAAATCACTGCAAATATCATGTGACCTATCTGAAGAGCCATTTTGCCACATCTTTAAATGTGTTTTTCTCTTGATGGATGATTAAATAAGCAGTTAATGTCCTTTTCCCTTGTGTGATTGAAGGACATTAAGTCAAAATTACAATTTAGACAAGACAAGGAATTCTGCACTGATGTTCTAATAGCACATGATATTTGATATGATGATTTATACTCCAGTCCTCCTTGGCAGGATGCACCTCATGCTGAGGATGTCTGTCTGTCTGTCTGTCTGTCTGTCTGCCTGCCTGATTCCTTGGCACATGTCTTTTTGTCTGGACTTAGTACTGGTTCTCCATGAAGTAGGATCCTTTGCAACTAGAAATCTTACCCTTACCCCCACCATCTCTCTGGGCTGAAAACTAATAGTTCCACCAAAATTGTGGCCAGAGTTGTTGGAAGACTCTTCCTATAATTAATGTCCTATAAACTTCATTCTCTTCAATAAACATTCATTAGATACTAACTCTTTTTGTTAAGTACTATAGACTACACACTACACAAGGATAAACCTCCAGGAATTTATCAGCTACTAAGAGAGATAAACCGTGTGCATCAGTGTGGTAAGATATTTTGTATTAACCATCTGCCTCTGCTACCTCTCCTCCTGGGTCCCCACACCCACTCTGTGTACCCAGTTAGATTTCATATGCCAATTTCCTTGGAGAAGCACTCCATGGAGAACTGAGAAGCAACAAAATGAAATGCTTTGCTCTTAAGTTCTAATGATGGAATCCATGGAGATCTTGATCCAAATAAATAAATAAATAATCTATGATCTAGCTTGTTATCTCCCAACTGAAACTACACAAAGGATCTACAGAGCAGGTGAAAGAATGAGGCAGAGGTCCACATTAACTAAAATGGACTTGATAAAGACAGACTGCTGAGCCCTGCTCTGCAGGCACGTCGGTAACCAGCCTCAGGGAGTCAGTGGAGCTGTTCTTCTCCTACGGAACCTCAGGTCTTCATGTAGATAAGCCCTGTACATTGCCTATGAAAAGAAGTTCTATCAGCTTTCCTTCTCTTTGTCATTTGATGAGGCTTTTTAATCACTTTAAACTCCCAGCTCCCATCACCGTATCCTTTTTATGTGGACAAGCCTCCTTCCAAAAACCCAGGACACAGGATGGAGTCCTGGACCCCCCAAAAAATGGCAGTGATGGGAAGGGAAAAGTCCCACAACCAAGAAAGATGGGATTTAGCAGAAGCAACTGAAAATCTTCTACTAGTTGAGGCAGTGCTAAAACCAACGCTCATTTGACACAAATGTTTTCTTAAGCATATTCCATGGACCAGCAATATACTGTAAGGTGAAAGTGTCTTTATTATTAAAAATTCATAATTCCATAGTTAAGCAAGCTCTCAAATGTTTTATATTCTAAATCCTTCCATAAATGTCTCAAGACTCCAAGAAACATATAGTAGGGGAAAATTACAATTTCCCAAATTTAAACGATCACAAAATTCTTTGTCAAGAAACATCAATCTTATAGTACACTAATGTTCCATGGAAAACAGTCTTCAGTAGATATTATTTACCATGAAATATATTGCATATCTATTATGAGTTAAATATGAATCTAAAAGAATAAACTAGAAAGCAGTGTTAACCTTACCAGAGATGCAGATTAAATGTTGCAGAGGTTCAAAGGAAAGAAACCTCATTCCTAGCCAAGGCATAGAGGCGGTGATTTCAGGAACATGGCATTTAGGTATGGTCTGGAAAATCAGGCAGCTTTTGAATATTGGGAGGTGGATGGGAGAAAGTTATGCTGTGATGAGAAAATAGCAGAACAGGTATACCATGGGGAAGAGAACCAGCATGAAGAAGAGAAAGTAGCTTTTCTTGGCTGTAGAATAGGAAACCCAAACAGATTAACAGATATGACAAGGCAGAAGAGGCTGATTGGGGCCAAATATGGAGAGCAGTGATTTCAAAATGAAGTTTGATCTTTACTTCATAGAAATAACCATGACCTGCTCCAGGTTAATAAGCAAAATAATCACACTTCTAAAGCTTGACTTTCATATCATCCAATTAACATATTCATGATGAATATATTATCATATTGCATTCATGAGTAATGTAGAGTTAACTCTCCAGTTAAAACTGTGAGACAGAAAAAAGATATTTTTTGTCACTACCCTTTTTTTCTGTTCTGTACAACTTTGCTAGGATTAATTGTGGTCCTATTTTCTGAGTACATACTAATTAGACTTCCTGCCACCTAAGAATCTGTGCTATCCTCATTTTTCTTCCTCATGGATATTTTTCATTTTTCCTCACCTCTCTCTGCCATTATCTATGCACCTCTCCACTTTTCAATTATTCTGCATATTTAACAAGTTCCCAAGAGAGAAGAGTGTCCAACTGGTGCATTTTATTTGACAATAGCTGGTATTTATGTAATGAGTGCTGCTATGTGGCAAGTTTTTCTTCCATACATTTATTTTTAAGAAATACACATTAATAATTCCCTTGTGCAAGAGATGAAGGTAAGAGTTAATAGTAATTTGCACAATACAAACCAGAAGTTCCAATTTATGCCTGTCAGACTACAAGATACATTCTTAACTCTGGTAACAATTTATTTCTGGGCTCCAGAGACAAGGTTGCTTACCTTCCTAAGTAACTCTAATTAAAACAACAACAACAAAGTTTAAAGGAGGTTGAGGATGAAAATTTGGCCTTAGAAAAAACAAAGGATTATCTAATGTTTGCCTATTTCCTTCATTCAATAGGCCACTCTGCTTAAAAATTTAAGAATTCTCTAAACCTCAGTCCACTCTGTTAACAATATTCATTGGAATATTAAATGTTTATTTATGTATTTATTTTTGTCTAAAGGATATTTGGGAAGTATACTGTATCGAAGCAGCAGAAAAGGAACTGTAATAGTTACTTTTCAGAGTAATACTAAACAGTTAATTTTTTTAAAGAATGATTTCACAGATTTTTAAATAACCTGATTTTATAAGGTAAGCAAAATCTACTTAATAAATGAATGAAGTCTAAAATCTACCTATAATTTACCAGGAGAAAACCTAAAAATAACTACATTATTATATTTCAAAGTGTTCTTAAAAACTTGAATTAGCCTCTGTAAAACTGTAAAAATACAAAATAATTGATTAAGGAATAATACGTAAAAGATGGGAAAGGACATAGCTTATGAGAAGAAAAAATTAAATAGAGAAAAGGAAATAGTGTGATACCAATTCAGTTGAGTAAACATTCAGTTATTCATTGTTTTTCTTACCAGAAACATGACAGTTAGGCAAACTACTTAAACTCTATGTTTTAGCTTTCTCATCTACAAAAAGAGATATGAATAGTTCCTACTTCCTATATAGTTGTTGAGAAGTTATAAATGTAGTTCATAATTGTCAAGGGTAGAGGAAATGTTCAGGATGTAGTATGAGCCACTTAAGTATTGACTGCTGTTGTTACTAAAGGGACTGAAAATGACGACTATGAGTATTTTGCATTTTGCTTGAAAAATAAAACGAAGTTTGGATACAAAAGTATTAAATATTTGCAAAATTCACAATCTATGAAGAATTACACAAATGTGAATGACAATGGTCCTAAGAATGGAAGCACTATGGTGATCATTAGAGACTCACCAAACCCCTTCCTTCTCCTTGGGCACGCAGTAGGATTTCATTTCTCAGCCTTATATTGCAACTAGGTGAGTCCACGTGACTGAGTGTTGTCCACTGGAACATGAGCAAGAGGTATGTGGGTCACTTCCAAATGTAAAATGTCAAAATCTCCCACAGTATCCTTGGTGTGTTCTCACTCCTCATATCCTGGGCAGAGGCCAAAGGAGATTTCACTGGCATTGGGAGATCTCAGAGACAGAGAGAGCCTGGGTGCTCTAATGACTGTGCAGTGAACAGCCTCCACTTCCCAACTTGCCATCCCACGTTTTGATCATGTCATGAATAGTTTTTGTTTTAAGCCACTTCTGTTTTGAACTTATTTGTCACAAGAATTAGCCTACTATAACTGACAGAGTAACGAAAAAGTATTCAAACAGGAATTGGGACACTTGTGTCCAAATTGCACTTCTCACGTTTACTAACTATGTAACCCCAGGGATTTATTCAATCTCTGAATTTTCTTTTCTTTGCTGTAAAACTCCTATTATAAAAGTTGTAGGAAATAAGTATAGTTTCAGGGCTTGGAATGGAGTGTAAATATTGTAAAGGACAGTTAAATCTAAATATAGGAGTAATTTAGTCAATAATTACATAGCACCGAAATGTCTATATTGGGTAGAACAATTAGTAAAATCATATTTTAACAATAATAACAACTACTTAGTTGCCTGAATATTTGACTTTTCAATAGTTGATTTCACAAGAATACAGCTCTCAAAAATATCGTGTTGCTTTTAAACATTTTCTCCAGATACATGGTATCAATATATTCAAGAAAAGAACAGGGTTTTATTTTCTTCCTGATGTCTTTGCACCAATTTTCCCAATTTCTTTTCTAATAGAGTAGCTTGTATTTAACATGCACAACAACTGCGGGTCGTTAATTCTCTGAGTCTTTCCTAAATCAATCCTCTGGATGTGGACTAGAATCTTAATACAGTTTTAGTAGTTGGGAATCTCATCTAATTTATTACATGGAGAGACGTATGACACAGGAAAAATGCATATTAACTATGTAGATGAATACATTTTTTTTTTCTTTCCAGGTATCTGTTTTCTTTTCAAAATGATCATGAACAGATAGCTACCTAAGGAAGGTTGTCACACTAGCTTAATCAATATAGAAATTCTATATATGAATATATATATGAATATACTATTATGCAGGCATGTATTTTACAGCTAGTTGTCATGTATTTTCTAGAGACAGCTAGACAGTGGTGAAGAACAAGTTTCAGCTTTGGGTTTTTTTATTTTTTTTAACTTTTTATTGGGAAATAAAATATACAACCAGGAAAAAAATGCATTAAACATTGATGTAAAAATTAACAGTTGGATACTAAATAAACTGTTGTACAACTATCACATATAACAAGAAACTTAACAACAATGCCAGCGCCTCAGAAGCCCTCCGTGTGCCCCTTCCCAATTAAAATTCCTCCCTCTACCCAATGAAACCACTCTTTTAACTTTTGTGGTAATGAATTTCTTGCTTTCATTATGCTTTTACCACCTAACTATGCATCCTTAAACACAATAGTTTAATTTTCATGGGTTTTTGAAGCTAATGTAATGAAATCATCAGTTTTATTCTTTTCTATTTTTTTCTTTAACTTAAAAATACTTAATAAGATTTATTCGTATTAGGGCTGGGGGCGATAAGATTTATTCGTATTAAGGCTGGGCGCGGTGGCTCACGCCTGTAATCCCAGCACTTTGGGAGGCCGAGGTGGGCGGATCACGACGTCAGGAGATGGAGACCATCCTGCCTAACATGGTGAAACCCTGTCTCTACTGAAAATACAAAAAAATTAGCCGGGCATGGTGGTGGGTGCCTGTAGTCCCAGCTACTCGGGAGGCTGAGGCAGGAGAATGGCGTGAACCTGGAAGGCAGAGCTGGCAGTGAGCCAAGATCACACCACTGCACTCTAGCCTGGGCGACAGAGCGAGACTCCATCTCAAAAAAACAAACAAACAAAAAAGATTTATTCGTGTTAATTTATGTAGCTGTAGTTTGTGCATTTTCAATGCTGTATAACGATTGTTTGAAGATGCCACAATTTTTATATCTGTTTTACTGTTGATGGACATTTGGGTTATTTCCAATTTGGGACTATTGCAATTGTGGTTCCATTAACATATTTGTGATAGTCAATAACAACGTACACTTAAATTTTTGTCAAGAGGGTAGGACTTCACGTTGGGTTCTTACCAAAATAAAACAAGATAAAATGATAAAACAAAATAACAATTCTTGTACGTGTCTCCTGGTGGTCTTAGTGGTCATGTGCACATCTGCTATTGGATGTTGCCTTAGAGGTAGATTGTTGGCTGAGAAGTATACAATTTATATTCCTACCAACAGATTATGAGTAAACCAATGGCTCCCCTTCCTTACCAATGCATGAGCATTCTGGTGAGTATATTATACTATTGTAGTTTTAACTGTCATTTGACTGATTGCTAAGGAAATTGAACACATATTTATGTTTCTCAGAAATTTGGATTTTCTCATTTGCGAAGCAGCTTTCAATTCTTCGCTCTTTTTTGACTAGGTTATTTGTCTTGTACAATTGCTATGTACATTCTGCATATAGTGTTTTGTTCATTTACATGTTGCAAATATTTTTTCTTTCATTCTTTAGCTTATCCCTTCATCCTCTTCATGTTTCATTTTCATTTGATGAACAGAAGTCCCTAATTTTAATATAATATAATTTTCCGACTTTTTCTATTATGGCTATTACTTTTTGAGACCTGTTTCAGGCATATTTTTTGAATGTGAAGGTTAAAAGTTCCCCAAAATATTACCTATGTAATCTTTAAACTTTGCAGCTAAATAGCTTTAAAATTTAGATGTATGAGGTATTTTCAAAAAGTTCATGGAAAATGCATATTATGAAAAAAACTATGCATGTATTTCAAAAGTTTTTGCACCAAAGTAAACTCAGACTAACTTGTTAAAACATGACTAAACAGGATCTAGTTTGAGGCACTAAAAAGGATAAGGTATAAGTTTTAAAAGAGCCCCTATCAGAACAACATGAATTGCGCTAACATTGAAGGAAGAGCAAAAATCAAATTTATAGTGAATGGTGAAAGAATGGTGAAATCATTGATGGTTTACAAAAAGTCTATGGAAAAAATGCCCCAAATAAGTCAGCAGTTCACAAATGGATAACTCATTTTTTTTTTTTTTTTTTTTGAGACGGAGTCTGGCTTTATCACCCAGGCTGGAATGCAGTGGCGTGAACTCTGCTCACTGCAAGCTCCACCTCCTGGGTTCATGCCATTCTCCTGTCTCAGCCTCCCGAGTAGCTGGGACTACAGGCGCCTGCCACCACACCCGGCTAATTTTTGTATTTTTAGTAGAGATGGGGTTTCACCTTGTTAGCCAGGATGGTCTCGATCTCCTGACCTCGTGATCTGCCCGCCTCAGCCTCCTAAAGTGCTGGGATTACAGGCGTGAGCCACCGTGCCCGGCCACAAATGGATAACTCATTTTAAGAAGGGATGAGATGGTGTTGAAGATGAAGCTCATAGTTCCAGATCATTCACATCAATTTGTGAGGATTAACTTTATTTTGTTCATGCCCTAATTGAAGAGGACTGAAGATTAACAGCAGAAACAATAGCTGACATCACAGACATCTCAATTGGCTTAGCTTACACATTCCTGACTAAAGAATTAAAATTGAATGTGCAAAACGTTTGTGCCCAGATCAGCCACAGACCAGGGCAGAGCTTTCAGTGAAAATTTTAAGGAAGTGGGATCAAGATCCTTAAGCACTTTCTTCAAATAATAATAATGGTAGATAAACATGGCTTTACCAGCACTGTCCTGAAGACAAAGCACAATCAAATTAATGGCTACCAATAAGTGGTGTGGTCCAGTCAAAGCACAAGCAGACCAGTCAAGAGCAAAGATTATGGCAACAGTTTTTTGGGATGCTCAAGGCATTTTGCTTGTTGACTTTCTGAAGACCCAAAGAATGACAACATCTGCTTATCATGAGAGTACTTTGAGAAAGTCAATCAAAACTTAATCAGAAAATTGCCCAGGAAAGTTTCACTGGCAAGTCCTTCTGCACCATGAAATGTTTCTGTTCATTCCTCTCGTCAAACAAGGGCCATTTTCTGAGACTTTTTGATGGAAAATCATTTATCATCCACCTTATGGTCTATATTTGGCTCTTCCTGATTCCTTTTTGTTTCCTATGCTGTTGAAGTTGATTTATTTATGTAATGTGATCAGTATCAAATTTCATTTTTTTCAAATGGATGTCTAATTCTTCCCACATCGTTTATTGAAGAACTGTCTCTTTGCTACTGTGCTTCAATGCTACCTTTGTCATAAATCAAGCATTTAAAAATGCAACAATCTATTTCTGGACTCTGTGATCATTCAGTTGTCTGTTTTCCAATCCTGGTACTAATATCACATTTTCTTGATTGCTATTGCTTTAAAATAAGCCTTGATGCCAAGTTAAGAAACTCCTCTCATGTTCTTTTTTCAAAGGAATTGTGGCTACTATTGACCTGTTATTTTTATGTACATTTGAGAACAAGCTCGTTAAGTTCTACTGCATCCCCAAATAAAAAGCAAGCTGGTATTTTTAAAATAGAATTTATTTTTTAGTGCAATTTTGGGTTTACAGCAAAATTAAGAAAGTACAGAGACTTCCCTGATACTACGAGCTCCCACACATATATAACCCTCCCCATTATAAACACTCCCCACCAGAGTGGTACATTTGTTACAACTGGTAAACTCACATTGACATACCATTACTACCCCAAATATATTGTTTAATTAAGGTTCACTCTTGGTGGTTGTACATTCTATGGATTTGGACAAATGTATAATGACATGCGTCTATCATTATAGTTTTAAACAGAATATTTTCACTGGCCTAAAAATCATCTGTGTTCCATGAGTTATCCCTCCCTCCTCCCTCATTCCCAGAAACCACAAATCTTTTTATTATCTCTATAGTTTTGCCTTTGCCAGAATGTTATATATTTGGAGTCATACAATATGTAGACTTTTTATTGGCTTCTTTCACGTAGTAATATGCATTTACATTTTCTTCATGCCTTTTTATGGCTTGGGAGCTCATTTCTTTTTAGTCATGAATAATATTCTATTGTCTGATGTACCACAGTTGATTTATCCATTTACCTACTGAAGGTCATCTTGGTTGCTTCCAAGTTTTGGCAATTATGAATAAAGCTGCTATACACATTTCTGTGCAGGTTTTTGTGTGAACAAACCTGTGAGTTAATACCAAGGCATTCAATGAATAATATGATAAATGTATGTACAAGCCTTGTAAAAAATTACCAAACTGTCTTCCAAAGTTGTACTATTTTGCATTCCCACCAGTAATGAATGAGAGAGCTCGTGTTGCTCTAAATCCTTGTCAGCATTTGCTGTTGTCAGTGTTTCGAATTTTGGTCATTCTAATAGATGTGTAGTGGTGTATCATTGTTTTAATTTGAGTTTTCCTGATGAGATATGATGAGGAGAAGAGATTCTTTGCCATCAATATCTCTTCTTTGATGCAGTGTCTTTTGGTATTTTAAATTAGACTGCATTGTATCTCAAGAAGATTTTGGGGAGAATTGTGACCTTTGTAATATTGAACCATCTAATCAATTATCATGTGCTCTGGACTGAATTTTGTTTCCACAAAATTATATGTTGAAGCTCTAACCCTCATTGTGACTGTATTTGGAGATGGTGTCTTTGGGAGGTTATTAAAACAAACTGTGATCATAAAGGTGGTGCCATAACCAGATAGGATTTGTAGCCTTATAAGGGGAGAAAGACTGTATCTCTCCATGCACATACATCAAAGAAAAGCTGTGTTAGAACACAAGAAAGTGGCTGTCCGTAGGCCAAAAGAAGTCTCAGAATGAAACCTGCCTTACAGGCATCTTGATTTTGAACTTTCCACCTTTAAGAGCAGGAAGAATAAATTTGTGTTGTTTAAGCTACCCAGTATATAATATTTTGTTATCGCCATCTGAGATGACAAATAGATTTTGGTACCAAAAGTGAAATACTGCTACAACAAATACCTAAAAAGGTGGAAGTGACTCAGGAACTGGATAATGGGTAGAGACTGAAGAAGTTTTGAGATGCATGCCAAAAATATGGACATTAAGAGTGGTTTCAGTTAGACATTAGAAAAAAAAGAGGAGGGCTGGAGAAAAACCTTCCATCTTTTTAAAGAATATATAGCCATGAAAAGAATTTGATAAAAATATGAATGTTAAAGGCCATTCTTGTGAGATGTCAAACGAAAATGAGAAACATAGTATTGGAAATGACAAAAAGTGAGACTTTTTATGAAATCGCAAAGAACTTGGCTGAATTGTGTTTGTGTTCTAGTGTTTAGTCGAAGGTAGGACTGGCAAGGATTGATATCAGATACTTAGCTTAGGAAATTTCTAGGCAAAGTGTCAAAAAAGCAGCTTTGTTTTTCCTGACTGCTTATAGTAAAAAGCAAGAAAAGAGAGATGAATTGAGGAAGACATTATTAAACAAAAAAGAACTGGAACTTGAAGATTTGGAAATTCTCAGCCAATTCATATTGCAAATGTTGATGATAAAGTATGTACTGAGGACAACACCAGTGGTTTGACTGGACTATCACTTGATAAAATGTATATAAGATTATACTAACAGAAACAGAAATACAGCAAGTATGAACTGAAGGGAACAAAGATAAGATGAAATGAATGAAGGCCATCAGACTCATTAAAATTCACAGGATGAGTAGATAGAACAATTTGGCTGCAAATGTATTCTATCCTTTAAAAAGAGAGAGAAATGGCCCCAAGGTAATTTAGAGATCATCAGGGCCACTACCTTGGTTGCAACAAGCTAGATAGTTGGGGGCAGAACTCGCTAGCAGAGCCTTGGCAGCAGGTTCTTAGGGATGAGGTTTTAGAGGCAGGAGCTTAGGGATGAGACCCTAAGAACAGGATCAACTGGCAGATTTTATCAGAGCCATCAAAGCCAAGGGTTTCTATTTCTAGATATTTTTTTATTTCAGTCTTATCACATATGATATTTACATGGTAAAATTTTATTTACTGTTTATTGCTGGAATTAGATATAAATTGTGTTTGCTGACTTTTGCCAGCAACCATATCAAAACTCTTATTAATTCTAATAATTTCTTTATATTTTATCATTGCATTTTAATATACACTTTAGTATTATCTTGCCAATTTCTGCAAAAAACTACCTGAGATTTTGTAGGATTGTGTTGAGTAGACAAATTTTGGGGGGGAGGGGTGGGTATTACATTTTTAACAATAATAAATGTCTTGATCTGTTCATATAAGATGCTTTTCTATTTATTTAGATCTTTAATTTCTTTAAATAATGTTTCCATTTATGGTGAGACATCTTCACTTCTTTGGATGAATTTATTCCTAAGTATTTTATTCTTTTGATGCTGTCTTAAATTGAATTATTTACATTTGTAGATTATTTTATTGTATTTTTAACTTTTATTTTAAATTCAGATTACAGATGCAGATTTGTTATCTAGGTAAACTTGTGTCATGGGGGTTTGTTATACAGATTATTTCATCACCCAGGTATTTAGCCTAGTACCCTTTAGTTATTTTTCCTGATCCTCTCCCTTCTCCCACCCTGCACCCTCCAAAAACAAATATCATTTAACCTAGCAATCCCATTACTGGGTAGGTACCCAAAGGAATATAAATCATTTTATTTTTTTATTTTTTGTAGAGACAGGATCTCATTATATTGCCCAGACTGGTCTTGAACTCCTGGCCTCAAGTGACCTGCTGGCCTCAATCTCCCAAAGTGTTGGGATTACATGCTTGAGCCACCACGCTTAGCCTGTATATAGATATATAATTGATTTTTGTGTATTGATACTTACATCCTGCAACATTGTTGAGCTTTTTTATTAGTTATAATAGCTTTCATTGTATTTCTTAGGATATTCTGTATATATAAAATCATGTTAACTACACATAGGATAATTTACTTCTTTCTTTCATATCTGAATGTCTTTTATTTTATTTTCTTGCCTAATTGTCCTGGTTAGATTGTTTAGTACAATGTTGAATAGAAGTTGTGAACCTGGGCCGGGCACGAGGGCTCACACCTGTAATCCCAGCACTTTGGGAGGCGAAGGTGAGCGATTGCTTGAGGCCAGGAGTTAGAGACCAGCCTGGCCAAAATGGTGAAACACCATTTCTACTAAAAATATATACAAAAAAATTAGCCCAGTGTGGTGGTGCATGCCTGTAGTCCCAGCTACTAGGGAGGCTGAGGCATGACAATTGCTCAAACTGGGGAGGTGGAGGTTGCAGTGAGCAGAGATCGCACCACTGCACTCCAGCCTGGGCGACAGAGTGAGTTCTGTCTCAAAAAAAAAAAAAAAATTAGTGAACGTGGACATACATTCTTGTATTGTTCCTCATCTTATCAGGATAATGTATAGTCCTTCACCATTTTTAGTGTGATGTTAGTTTACATTTTTCACAAACACCTTTTATTTGTTTGAGTAAGTTCACTTGTTTTCCGTGTTCATTAACTGCCATAAAAAGAAGTTGGTATTTTTCTAATGGTTTTTCTGTACCTATTGAGATTACCATGAGGTTATTGTTCTTTAACCTATTAATATAATATATTATATTAATTGATTTTCAGCTGTTGAACCAAACTTGCATCCTCAGGATAAATTCCCACTTGGTCATATTATATAATCCTATTTATGTGTTGCTGGCTTTGTTGTCCTGGTATTTTGTTAGGTTTTCTATTTGTATGCAAAAGAGATATTTATCTGTAGCTTTCTTATGGTGCTTTTGTGTTGTTTGGTATCAAGGCCTCGTAGAAGGAGGTTGGATATATTTCCTCATTTTCTATGTTTTGAAAGTTTGCGAGAGATAGGTGTTATGCTTCAAAGTTTGTGTAGAATTTACTAATGAAGCCATTTGGGCATTTATTTATGGGAAGTTTTAAGATTTTTAATGTATTCCCTATAATTTGTTTCAATCCATTCAGATATTTTAATTTTTCTTGAGTCAGTCTTGGTAGTTTGTTTCTAGAAATTATTTCCTTTCATATAAGTTATCCTAATTTTGACTTACAGTATTTTATAGTATTCACTTTCATATTTTTAAAAAAATATTTCTGTAAGATCAGTAGTAATTTTAGCAATGTACGTCTTCTTTATTTTTTTCTTGGTCAGTGTAGATAGTGTTTTTAATTTATTCATCTTTTCAAAGAACCAAATTAGATTTTCTTGGCTTTCTCTATTGTTTTTCTGTTCTGTTAATTTCTGTTCTAACTTTTATTATTCCCTTCTTTATACTTGCTTTGTGTTAAATTGTTTCTCTTTTTCCTGTCTCTTAGCAAGAAAAATAACGCTATTTAGTTGGGATCTTTCTCTTTTTTAAATATAGAATTTACAGCTGTATATTTATCTTAAAGTGCTGCTTTTACTGCATCTCATAGAATTTAGTATGTTGTGTCTTTATTTGCATTTATCTTAAACTATTTTCTAACTTCCCATCTGTGAGCATTGGTTACTTAGAAGTGTTCATTATTATTTTTAAATATTCCTGCATATTCTTAAATGTCCAAAATTTCCTTCTTATTGATTTCCAATTTAGTTTTATTATGGTTGGAAAACATGTATGATCTCAATTTTATAAGAATTTTTTCAGGTTTGTTTTATGACAGCACATATGTTCTATTCTGCAGAATGTTCCATGTGCACTTGAGAGGAAAGTGCATTTTGCTTTAATGGCTTCAGTGTTCAGTACGTATCTGCTATGTCTAGTTGGCTTATAGTGTTGTTCAAACATATATTTTCAAATTCTTATATTTCCTTGCTGATCTTCTGTCTAGTTGTTCTACCTATTATTGGAAATTGAGTATTGAAGTCTCCAGCTGCTGTTGTTGAAGTGTCTCTCTCTTTTATTTTGTCAGTTTTTTATTTATATAATTTTGGCTTCTGATATTAGTGCATATATGTTTGTAATTGTTACACCTTCCTGATGTATTGAGTCTTTTATCATTATAACTATTGCTTTGTGTCTCTGGTAATATTTATTTTTTGTTTTAAAGATGATTTTATCTGAAGTTGATGTAGGCACTCTAGCTCTCTCAGGGTTGCCATTTGTATTGTATGACTTTTTAAATATTTTTACTCAAGCTAGTTGTATCTTTGAATCTAAAGCATATCTCCCTTCCAAAGTGTATAATTGTTTTGATGGTTTTTATCTAGTCTAATGATCTTTCACTCTTGATTGGATTATTCAATCCATTCAAATTTAATGTTATTATTGATACTGTTGAATTTGCATCTGCTAGTTTTCTTTTGGTCTTGTATATGTCTCATGTCTCTTTTTGTTTCTCTGTTTCCCCATACTACTTTTTTCATTTAGTAAACATTTCCTGGTATTAATTTTAACTATATTTTTTAGTTACTCGCTTAGAGGATGCACTACAGTTCATAATATATACCTTACCTTATGAGAATTAGCATCAGTCTTATACTATCTTAATTCCAGTGAGCTGGATAAGTTTTAATCTTATAAAGCTCTATTCCTTCTTTCTTCTTTTTGTGCTACTATTGAATATTTTATCATCAATTATGATGTTTTCTCTTAAGCTTTTTTAGGGGGAGAGATGGACAAACATTTCAATAAATCACTATTTTTTAAAAATCTGGAATGAATATTAAATTTTACCAGATGCTTTTTCTACATTTTTTGAAATAATTATTTAATATATTCTTTATTCAGTTAATGTGATGAATTATCTTGCTTGATTATTTTTTCTGTATCAACTTTGCATTTCTGGAATAAGTATATATTGATCCTGATAATATTATTATTTTAAAATCTTGTTGGCATTAGTCAATTAATATTTTACTGAGAAGTTTTTATCTATATTTGTGAGTTTGGCTAGATGATTCTTGTCATATTTTAGTACTGAGTTTACTATATTGCCAAGTTGAAGTTAATTAATTTTTTATAATTTCTGAAAGTTTTTTTCTTAAGTTTGAAAGAAATCACTACTAGGAATATATTCATTCCATCTAAGTTTTCAAATATGAATTTCAAAATTTTGGAATTTGAAATTTCTTCTCAATAAAATATATTATCGTTGCAGACAGACATGAGTATGAATCTGGTTTCACCCACCTATCAGCTATGAGAACTTAGAAAATTCAGTTGATTTCTCTGATCTTCAGTTTTCTAATGACTAACATATGGATAATTAATAGTACATATCGCATTTCTGATAGCAAGTTTTCTATATGGACTACTCCTGATGGTACAAATTATTTGAAATTCCAGATAAAATGTATAAATAATTCTTTAGCTGGAAGAGAAAGCAGAAAAATCCTCAAACAGTATAAAACATCAATACAGAGCTAACTTTGGCCATGAAGCATCTGTGAATCTCCAGTAGCTTACAAATTAGGCTTACAAAGCCTAAAGCCAAGTAGGATAAGACTCCATAAAAATCCAGATTCCCTAAAATGCAATACTTTTGATAGAATCTTAGGAAAAATCTTGCCATTCAGTAGGAATGTGTGGAGATGTATAGCGTTCTTAGTCTAGATCCTGAGTAAAGTAGAAAAAAACTAGTGCTCTCCAAGAAGTCTTAACTACAAGTCAGAAATCAATGAATTGGGACTAGAATTCACAAGATTTTTGTGCCTTAGAAAAAAGAAAACAACTGAAGTCAATTTCTGTTTAAAGTTGTTCTGGGTTGGCAGTGTACCCAGGTATCTGGAAAGAACAAACACAAATATTCTTTGTAGGAAACACTTTCAGTCTGACCTGAATGAATTTACAGAGGAAGTTTAAAAGGACATAAATATATGCACACAGCAGGAAACATCTAAAAAAATAAGCCACTATAAGCAAAAGTCGGCAGACGTAATGAACTACAGACTCAGTCTGTAGGGTCTGCATATACTACGTCCTAGAATCATCCAATACTGAATTACATATCTATGTATCTATATCTATATATAAACATGTGTGTATATATATGTAGATATATATATATTTATACATAGCTGTAGATAGAATTAAAACTTTATGAAGAATAGAGAACTACTGTAGTATAATTTTGGCAGGCTTTAGGCACTTTTGCCTTCTTGCATAAATAAATAAATAAGATAAATAAATGTATACACACACGTATAATTTATATTTTATGACTGTGCTGGTATAAACACAAATATATTAATATTACATATCAAAACATTTTCTTAAATCCAAAGGTTATTTTATTTCTTCTAGTTTCATAATAATTAAAACATTTTAAGGAAATGTGCCAGGAGCCCTAGGCATTGTACCTAATGGATAATTTTGCCCTTGGAGGAAGCAATAAGACTGTATTGACAGCCAGATTTAGAAAGTAACCAAATAGAATTTTCAGTTTTTAAAAGATTTAATTATAAAAATTATAATTTTAATAGTGGCCTAATGACAAATTCGACACAGCTGAAGAATGAATTATTATAATAAACTGAGAGATTTTAAAACACGTTTTCTCATTTCTAATCTAATAATATTTTTACTACATTCTGATTTCTATTTACTAAGCAGTTTGTGGTCATTGGTCTTATTTTGTGCCTAGAACTGTGTTATGTGGGATAAGGGTATAAAACAGAAAAGCTATTCACATATGTAATTCCTGTGATTTGAAAATTCCCAAAAGTTTTGTGCATAAGAAATCTGGAGCAACGATCTTTAAAATAGACTCCACATATCTATCCTTTAAAATAAAATAGTTCATGCTTAAAAAAAAATCTAACACTATTTGGAATATAGGGTTTAAATTTTAATACATTTTTTCAATTTTGTTTTCAGCTTTATTTCCTAAAATGATCTAAAGAATCATTTCCTTTGACTTCTTCCCACTATGCAGGGAAGTAAGACTTTGAAGAAGTATATGGCTTATTCTTGTTCTTTAACATTCAAATGTGGCTGTCATCCCAACTATATCTAAACACTTTTTATTTTTGTATGTACACCTCATTAAGTAGATAGTAAGTGCTCTTAAATGAAGCAAGATACCAATGTGGTCTCTTTATTCCTTCAAGTGACTAATATGGTCTTGCCACATGATATATGTGAAATCAATACACTTCTCAATGCTTCTTGTTTATAGAAAATCCTCACTTTGATTTTATTTTTTGATTTTTTTATGTTCTTATTTTTTTTCACTTCAATTTGTCTTTTATAAGTGTCTTGAGTATTCTTACGGTGTCAAGTTGACAAGTACTAGCATTCAAGAAATTATGCAATCTGCTTTTGTATGACTTTGTTTGTAGAGCCCTAATGAATCCATTTACTCATCTATTCTATTCTTCCATAGAAATTTATTAAGGATCCACTCTTTGTCAGCCATGGTGCTTAACACTAAGCATAGAAAATTTTTAAAAGACAGAAGTTCTCTGTCCTCCCAGATCATAGATGAACAATAAACAGGTAACAAATGGAATGACTGATTCATCATTGCAAGGTTCATAATCTGGGTATCATCATGGAAAATAGGAGAATAGAGGTGTCTACTTTGGATAGAATTTTCAGAAGGGGGCTCTCTGGAGCAGTGACATTAATCTGGGGCAAAGGAGGAGAAGAAACCAGCCAAGACAAAGCTTGGCAGAAAGCAATCCCAGCAGAGGGAACAATTATGCCAAAAGCACTATGTGGGAAGTAAGTTTAGCGGCCAAGGAACTGAGAGAAAGATAAATCATACTGAGCTTTGGGGCCATAGGAGGTAGACTATTACAGTGAGAAGACTCTGAGGTTTTGTTAAGCAGATGAGTGAGTGAGATTAATGTTTACATCAATTACACTTGCTGCTCTGTAGAGAATGAATAGGAGAGGCAGAGAGGGAGAGAACTTAGGAGGCTGGGAGAGCAGCCTCAGTTAGAGATTGTGAAGGCTTTGACGAGGCTCCAGGGGAAACATTTTTATGTTTCTGCACATTCAGGGCTTTTTGAGTAAATTTTACTGGAATTTGGGACATGGCTTAAAGAGCAAGATTTGGAAGTTAAATTGCAATTGATTGAATAATGATATGCCATTCAGAGAGATATTCCTCCACTGCACAATTATTTTATCCTCATCTTAGATACATACATTTTCACTCACACACACACACATACACACCCACACATGCATATACATTTACATTTCAAAGAGTAAGAACCAAGGAGACTTCAAAAGTTGAATTTGTTTATTTAAGGAGTAAACATTTTCTCTCCATTTCTCAGGGGAGGAGTGAGGACAACTTGCCCTCTACTATATAACCACTGTGATTCATATTTTCATGATTCTACATCTACTATACAGATCCTGCCTTGTATGATGACATCTAGCTCTCCAAGACTCAGAGCAAAGAATATTCAGTGCAGTTTGCTATGAATAACTAATAACTAACCTGTATGTGCCCCAGGAAACATCATGTTTACATTCATAATAATATTACTGAATATTGATGTTAAAGACTTAACACTGAGAGAAGGGAGGCAAGATGGCAAATTAGGCATAGCCAAGAAGAGCTTCTCCCACCAAGAGAAACAAGACCATCAAGTAGACTAGCATATTCCAAACAGATCTTTGAAAAGAAGGCATTGAGAATGAATAGAAAGAGGATACAGACCGGGGCTGAAGCGGGAGGAAGCTGAAAACCCTGCAAGGGGTTGCTGAGCACCAGGACTCATTCTGGCCCCAAGCAGCTCCCAGGGAAAAGGTGAGTTTGAATAGGCATAGAGTGGCCCCTTCTCATCACAGGCCTCCAGAATCTTAGTTGCAGCAGACTACATGATTCTCATGGATATTTGAGCTGACAGGGAACTGCCCAGAGAGTTGATGGAGACAGAATTGTAGCCTGCATAGAGCCCAAAGAGTTTGACATGGGAATGGCTGCAGTGGAACATAACCTTAGGATCCCATCCTCCAAGGCTTGCCATGCTCCTCTAGGTGGCTTTAGCCTGTGTTGGCTGCTAAATTTGGACAGAACAGTGCTATCTTGTCCATGGGATGTGGCCAATATGATTTGAGCACCCGTCTGTCTTCAGATCTATTATGGGGTCCCTGGCTGGGTGTATCTGCTTGCAGCGCAGCCTCAGCTGCCAAGCCAAGAGGCTTACCAGCAGCCACCACCATAGCTCTTTTGATGGCAGACCTCTCCTAACAGTTGGATAGCTTCTGTAAGTGGGCATCCACCAGCTAGTACCCATGCACAGCCTTCCCCCATCGGCGTGCACCTGCCTGCAGCCTCCTCCTGCTGCTTTTCAAATGGATACATGCACATGGGTCCCGCAATCACCCACCACCCCTGCGCCAAAGCACTTTTGCCAGCATCCCCCATCAGAGTGTTGTTGACAGTGGACTGGGAACACCTTGGGTCCTCCAGTGCAGGAAGTGCATAACCTCAAGGGGCCAGAGAAAAAAGCCATGAGCCTGGTCCCAGTCCTTTAGGTTTAGAGCACAAATCCTAGGATTTCTGAGCTGAGCCTTGACTCCCTGAAATCATCCAGGAATAAAGCCAATCATCTAAATTCTGCTTATACCATAGCCAAAAGCAAAAAGCCCTATCCAAAGTGGCAATTTTAAAGATTAAGGAAACTTCAGCCCAAATAGATGAGGAAGAACCAACACAAGAATTCTGGAAAATCTAAAAGCCAGAGAACCTTCAAACAACTACAGTAGCTCCCCAGCAATGGTTCTTACATAGACTAAAATGGCTGAAATGACAGATATAGGATTCAGAATCTGGATGACAATGTAGATAAATGAGATTCAGGAGAGAAATGAAACCCAATCCAGGGAATCTAGGGAATCCAGTGAAATGACACAAGCAACACAAGAGCTGAATGATGAAATAGCCATTTTAAGAAAGAACTGAATTGATCTTCTAGAGCTGAAAAACTCACTACAGTAATTGTACTATGCAATTGGAAGTATTAACAGAATAGACCAAGCTGAGGAAAGCTTCTCAGAGCTCAAAGACCACTTCTTCAAATTAACTTAGACACAAACAAATTAAAAAATAATTTAAAAAATGAACAAAACCTCTGGGAAATATGGGATTATGTAAAGATACCAAATCTATGATTCATTGGCATCCCAGAAAGAGAGGGAAAGGCAAGGAACTTGTAAAACATATCTGAGGATATTGTCCACAAAAATTTTCCCAACCTCACTAAAGAGATTGACATGCAAATCCAGGATATTCAGATAAATGAGATGCTATACAATATGACCATCCCCAAGACACGTGGTCATCATATTCTCCAAGGTCAATGCAAAATAAAAAATATTAAAGGCAGCTAGAGAGAAGGGGCAGATCACGTACAAAGGGAACCCTATCAAGCTAACAGCAGATATTTTAGCAGAAACTTTAGAAACTAGAAGAGTAATGCCTATATTCAGCATCCTTAAAGATAAGAAATCCCAACCAAGAATTTTTTTATTCAGCCAAACTAAGCTTCATAAGAAAAGGAGAAATAAAATTCTTTTTGGATAAGCAAATGCTTAGGGAATTTATTACCACCACCTGCCTTACAAGAAGCCCTTAAGGGAGTGCTATACATGGAAATGAAAGACCATTACTTGCCACCACAAAAAGAAGTATACAGCCCACTAGACTATAAAGCAACTATACAATAAAGTCTACATAAAAGCCAGCTAGCAACAGAAAGACAGGATCAAATCCTCACATATCAACATTAACCTTAAACACAAATGGGTTAACTGCTCCACTTAAAAGGCAAAGTGTGGCAAACAGGATAATAAAACAAGACCCAACTGTATGCTATCTTCAAGAGACCCATCTCTCATGCAATGACACCCATAAGCTCCAAATAAAGAAATGGAGAAATATCTATCAAGAAAATGGAAAACAAAAAGAGCAGAGGTTGCTATTCTTATTTCAGACAAAACAGACTTTAAACCAAAAATGATAAAAAAAAGACAAAGAAGAGCTTACATAATGATAAAGGGTTTAATTTGACAAGAAGTTTTAACTATTCTAAATATTTGGGTTCCCAACTCTGGAGTACTCAGATTTATAAAACAAATTCTTGAAGACTTAGTTAACTACACCATAACAGTAGGAGACTTCAACACTCCACTGACAGTGTTAGACATCATCAGGCAGAAAATGAACAAAGATATTTGAGACCTCGACGCAACACTTCACAACATGGAACTAACAGACATCTACAGAACGATCCATCCAACAGTAACATAACATACATTCTCATCTGCACATGGTACATAATCTAAAATCAATCAATCATATGCTTGGCTATAAAGGAATTATCTAAAAATTCAAAAAATGGAAATCATACAAAGACACTATTGGATCAGAGTGCAATAAAAATAGAAATCAATACCAAGAAGATCTCTCAAAACCATCTAATTACATGGAAATTAAACAATCGGCTCCTGAATGACTTTGGGGAAATAATGAAAATAAAGCAGGAATTAAGAAATCATTTGAAACTAATGAAAACAAAGATATAGCATACCAGAATTTCTGGGACACAGTTAAAGCAGTTTTAAGAAGAAAGTTTATAGCATTAAATGCCTACATCATAAAGAAATATCTCAAATAAAGAGTTCTAACATCACATTTAGAGGAACTAGAAAAACAAGAGCAAACCAACCCCGAGTCTAGCAGAAGAAATAACCAAAATCAGAGGTGAATTGAATGAAACTTACACATGAATCCATAAAAAAGATTAAAAAAAAGAGTTGGTGTTGTGAAAGCATAAATAAGAAAGACCATTAGCTAGACTAATAAAGAAAAAACAGAGAGAATTCAAATAAATGCAATCAGAAATGACACAGGTGACATTACCACTAACCCCACAGAAATACAGAAAATCCTCAGAGGCTTTTATGATCTCCATTATTCACATAAACTACAACACCTAGAAGAAATGGATAAATTCCTGGAAACATATAACATGCTAAGATTGAACCAAGAAGAAATTGAATACCTGAACAGACCAAGAATGAGCTCCAAAATGGAATCACTAATAAAAAATCTAACCAGAAAAAGCCCTGGATCAGATGGATTCACAGTCAAATTCTCCCAGATGTATACAGAAGATCTGGTACCAAATCTATGGAAACTATTCAAAAAATCAAGGAGGAGGTACTACTCTCTAACTCATTCTATGAGGCCAGCATTGTTTTGATACCAAAACCTGACACAGACACAAGAACAACAGCAAAATCTTCAGGCCAATATTCCTAATGCATGTAGAAGCAAAAATCCTCAACAAAATACAAGAAAATCAATTCCAGCGGCACATCAAAAAGCTAGTCCACCATGATCAAGTAGGCTTTATTCCTGGGATACAAGATTGGTTCAACATACACAAATAAATAAATGTGATTCATCACATAAAGAGAACTTAAAAACCACATGATTATCTCAATAAATGCTGAAAAGGCTTTTGATAACATTCCACATCCTTTCATGATAAAAACCTTCAACAAACTAGGCCTCAAAGGAATACACCTCAAAATAATAAAAGCCATCTATGACACCCACAGCTAAAATCATACTGAGTGGGCAAAAGTTGGAAGCATTCCCTTGGAGAACCAGAGCAAGACAAGAATGCCCACGCTGACCATTTCTATTAAACATAGTACTGGAAGTCCCAGTCAGAACAATCAGGCAAGAGAAAGAAGTAAAAGTCATCCAAATAGGAAGAGACGAAGTCAAACCACCTGTCTTTGCAGACAGTATGATTCTATACTGACTAATCTCCATAGTCTCTGCCCAAATGTTCCTAGAACTGATAAACAACTTCAGCAAAGTTTCACAATCCTAAATCAATGCATGCAAATCAGTAGCATTTCTATACACCAATAATGTCCAAGCTGACAGCCAAATTAAGAACCCAATCCCATTCACAGTACTCACCAAAAGAATAAAATACGTAGGAACACAGCTAACCAAGGAAGGGAAAAATCTCTACAAGAAGAATTACAAAACAGTCCTGAAAGAAATCAGAGGCGATATAAACAAATGGAAAAACATTCCATGCTCATGGATAGGAGTCAATATAGTTAAAATTGTCATACTTCCAACAGCAATTTACAGATTCAATGCTATTCCTATCAAACTACCAATGTCATTTTTGACAAAATTAGAAAAACTATTCCAAAACTGAAACCAAAAAAGGAGCCTAAATAGCCAAAGCAATCCTCAGCACACAAAAAAAGCTGGAGGCATCACCTGACTTCAAACTATACTACAAGGCTACAGTAAGCAAAACAGCATGGTATTTGTGTAAAAACAGACACATAGACCAATAGAGCAGGTCAGAGAACCCTAAATAAATCTACACACCTACAACCGTCAGATCTTTCACAAAGCTGACAAAAACAGGCAATGGGGAAAGGATTCCCTATTAAATAAACGGTGCTGGTATAACTGGCTAACCACATGCAGAAGACTGAAACTGGACCTCTTCCTTTCCCCACATACAAAAAATCAACTCAAGATGGATTAAGGACTTAAACATAAAACCTAAAAACATAAAAATTCCTAGGAGAAAACCTAGGAAATACTAGTCCAGACATAGGCCTTGGTAAAGATTTCATGACAAAGAACCCAAAGCAATTGCAACAAAAACAAAAATTGACAAATGGAATCTAATTAAACTAAAGAGCTTCTGCACAGCAAAAGAAACTATCAACAGAATAAACGATCTACAGAATGGGAGAAAATATTCTCAAACTATGCATCCAAAAAGGTCTAATATCAAGAGTCTATAGAGAACTTAAACAAATCAACAAGCAAAAACCAAACAATCTCATTAAAGAAGGGCAAAGGACATGAATAGACACTTCCCAAAAGACGACATGCATGTGGCCAACAAGCATATGAAAAAATGTTCAATATCACTACTCATTAGAGAAATGCAAATCAAAACAGCACAATGAAATACCATCACACACCAGTCAGAATGGCTATTATTGAAAAGTCAAAAAATAACATGTTTGTGAGGGTGCAGAGAAAAGGAAATGCTTTTACATTGCTGTGGGGATATAAGTTAGTTTAACCACCATGGAAAGCAGTTTGGAGATTCTCACAGAAATGAAAACAATCTACCATTTGACCCAGCAATCCCATTACTGGGTACTTACCCAAAGGAATATACATTGTTCTGCATTAAAGACACTTGCATGCATACATCCATTGTGGTACTTTTCACAGTAGCAGGGACATGGAATCAACCTTGATGCCCACCACTGTTAGACAGCATAAAGAAAATGCAGCATACATACACCACGGAATACTACAGAGCCATTGAATGAATGAAGTCATGTCCTCTGCAGCAATATGGATGTCCCTGGAGGTCATTATCTTAAGCAAATTAATGCAGGAATAGAAATCCAAATGCTGCACTACTTATATGTGGATGCTAAACACTGAGTACACATGTACACAAAGAGGGGAACAATAGTCACTGGGAATAACTTAAGGGTGCAGGGTAGGAGGAGGGTGAGGACCGAAAAACTACCTATCAAGTAGTATGGTCACTGCTTGGGTGATGAAATCATTTGTACACCAAACCTTACTGACACACAAGTTACCTATGTAGCAAACGTGCACATGTACCCCTGAACCTAAAAAAAAGAAAGAGTTGGAAGAAAGAAAAAAACACTGTCATTGGAGATGAAAAAAAGTTGAAAAAATTAAAATATATCTGTAAAGAGATTCAAAAAAAAAAAAACCTTTCTGATGGATTAAATGAGGGTTGGGGGACAAAAGAAAGGAGTCAGTGATCACTCCAAGGTTTACTGAGATGAGGAAAGACTGAGGGAGGAGGAGGTTGTGGATAAAACAATAAAATTCTGTTTTGGTCAACTTAAGTGTAAAATATATATGAGGTATAACATCAAGTTTTTAATTATGCAATTGGATGTACATATCTCTGGCTAGAAAAAAAATTAACTTGAAGTCACACTTTCACTCTTTTGTCTCACTGAAGGCTATAGTTATTCACAAGCATGCTATGCTTCCTAAAAGAGTTCAGTGACTACTCCACTAGTTTAATTGACTGAAGAGGACTGAAAGAAGGTAAGATCTCCAGAACTAGCTCACAAACTAGTATTTTGACATTGAAGGTGTTAGACTGGAAAACAGTGAATATCTTAATCAACTCTGTAATTCTGTGATTCTAATTATTTTTTAAATGTTTTTCATTAATGAATCCATGTTGGTAATATAATGCAAGTTGCAACTGTATCCAAATTGTTCCTGTAAAGTTAAACTCAATCTAGTAGACTTTCTTTTTAAGAAGAAATAATCAGCCAAAGTTTGCAGACATCAACAGTTCTGGTTAAAAAATTACATCTAAGAAAACACCTCAATATTTCACTGGCCTTCAATAACTATTACAATGAACTATTATTCTGATAGTTGCCTGGCATAACTGAGTAGTTATCATTTGATTTATTGTGTAGTTGCATTCTGATGATGTTTTGAGCTGAAGGCATCTGAAGATATCCTCAATCACATTTTCAGTGCCTGGGATGGAATGATTAGAAGAGATAGGTGCTAGTTGGTCATCTCTCTCCACCTGGCCTTTTCATGTAGCTAGCATGGACTTGCTAACAGCCTGGGGATCTCCAGACAGAGGCTTCCTTCATAGAAGGGAGAAGCTGCAATGACTCCTCTTATTTATTCACATAAGTCACACAGCATTAATTTTATAATATTTTACTGGCCTTAACAGTCGTTGGCCACTCCACATTCACAGAGTTTTGAGAAATAAACTCCATCTCTGAGTGGCAGAATGGCTAGCTTCAAGAGGGGTGGAAAGGATTGACAGTGGTTATCTTGGAAACAATCTACCACATCCCTCTGATCATCATCTGGTTTGAATGAAAAACAATAGTTTTTTCATATTCAACCTCCAGTCAGGGGTGCTGACCAGATGGAATAAATAGTGGGCTGATAACCAGAACACATGTTCTAAGGAAGAATGTATAAGGCTGATTCTCTCATCAGGCTGTGACTCATACCTCTGAAAAGCACTCGGAGGCTGGCATACCTGACAGCACCCTACTTTGGTCATGTCCTCTCCCATCTCCATACGTGCTAGCACCTTCAATGTCAAAAGACTGATTTGTGAGCCAGTTCTGGAATTCTAATCTTTCAGACCTCTTCAGTCAATTAAACTAGTGGAGGAGTCACTGAACTCTATCTTTTAGCATACTATCTTGTGAATAACTATAGCCTTTGGTGAGACAAAAGAGTGAAAGTGTGGTTTCAAATTCCCTTAAGACTATAACACATTGTAACTTTTTTTTTTAGCCAGAGATGTGCACATCCAATTGCATAAATGAAAACTTACTGTTATGCCTCATAAATATTTTACAAGAAATGGAAACCCTACCATATTTGTAATTCTGACCTCCCTTGTGGCTAATCATGGTTTTTCCACTTTTATATTTTTGAGAATTCTAGAACACAGAATCTCCCCAGTCTACTCAAGAACAGTAGTCCTCAAACTGTGGTTTGGGTACACATGGCAATACAGGAACCAATGGTGATACAGGTAACCATGGTGACACAGGTGACATAGAAAAACTTCGCATCAAAGTAATTGCAGCAAGAGTTTTAAAGGAATCCATTTCCAGGTCCTTAACATCCATATATGCTCTTTGTCAAACTTATCTGCTTGAGAATGAACCAGCATTAATGAATTATTTCTTTTAATTAACCAAAAATAAATAAATGATAAACTAACAAATAAATAAAGTTCTTCACCCATGCTAAATCTTACAGTGATGTTGTAAAATCCACCAGGGCCTCGAACAAAGAAGAAATGGAAATGTTGGCTTAAGGAACATTTTAGTATTTAATTTCAGAAACATAAATATACAGGATTTCCTGACTTGATATGTATTTTGGTGGGGGACAAAGCTTGCTGTTAGGTATTTTGGCCTATTTGTCGGTGCTGTAAACTCACATAACTTAAGCAGCATAAGTTAGTGATTCTTTGAAACATAGTTGGAATGATTTAAAGAACCATCATAAATTTCAAAGTACATTGTATAAAACACATGGGTAAAATTTTACATAATGCATTTCAAATATTGTGTGTTTAACTCAATACACAGGTGAAATCGTTTTTCAAATTACATCATAAAATGTTCATCCCAGTTATATACATTCATATTATTTCATCTTATACTAGTTTCTGGGTATCATAAATAAGATATATTAATTTAAACTCATAATGAAAATATTTAGATGTCAAATTAAAATGTGTAGGGAATACATAGTTTTATCAAAATTCTCTTAAGGGTTATATAAACTAAATGAGATGCTACTTATGTTCTATTTCTTATTGCTCTATTGATTTGGCTTTATTGAATTATTTGTTATTAGTTTGACTTCACCTTTGGACCGTAGGTCTCATTATTGCAAAGATAATATCTGTCTATTATGGCTGTATCCAAGATGCCTACCACAAAGCCTCACATTACTAGACATTCAATGAGTGAATTGAACATAAGCATGAATTAATGAGTGAGTGCATGAGCAAAGCAGCAGGTATATAAAACACAGCAGCCTTTTTCCTTGTTTAAACTTTTATTGATTATTTTCTGAGCCACCTACTCTACTACTTTTTGAGGTTTAATGCCTTTATCATAATATTATATCATCTATTTTGCAAAGTGCTATAATCATATTAGCTGAAGAGTGTATATGTTACATGCTATTTGACTATTTGACTTTTTAAAGAGCAGTTATATTGAGATATAATTTACATACCGTAAAGTTAGCCCTTTTAATTTTCAGTGTAAAATTTAATGTAAAATTCAGTGGTTTATAGAATACTCTCAGAATTGTTCAATGCTCATTACTATCTAATTTTAGAACACTTTCATTACCTGAAAAAGAAACCTCATAGCAGCAGTCACCTCCCTCTCAGTTTAGGCAACCACTAATCTCTATTTTATAGCTTTGCCTATTCTAGACATCTTATTTTATTTATTTATTTTTGAGACAGTTTCACTCTGTCACTCAGGCTGGAATCCAATGGCATGAACTCAGCTCACTGCAACCTCTGCTTTCTGGGTTCAAACGATTCTCTTGCCTCAGCCTCCTGAGTATCTGGGGTTACAGGCATGCGTAGCCATGCTTGTTAATTTTTCCATTTTTAGTAGAGATGGGGTTTCACCATGTTGGCCAGACTGACCTAGAACTCTTGACCTCAAGTGATCCACCCGCCTCGACCTCCCAAAGTGTTGGGATTACAGGTGTGAGCTACAGTGCCCAGCCTAGACATTTTATATAAGTGATACTATACAGTATCTGATCTTTTGTGACTGGCTCTTTCACTTAGCATTATACTTTCAATATTTTTTTTCATGTTGTACCATGAATCAACAATTTGTTTTTTAAAATTGATGAACAATATTACATTTTATGGATTTATCACATTTTGTTTATCCATTCATCAGTTGATGGACATTTGGGTTGCTTCTACGTTTTGGCTACTATGGCTAATGTTGCTCTGAGCATTTATGTACAAGTTTTAGAGGGACATATGTTTCTATTTTTCTTAGGTGTATACCTAGGAGCAGAATTATTGGTTTACATGGTAACTCTATGTTTAACAATATGAGGAACCACCAACTCTATTCCAAATTGGCATCACTAATGAGTATATTTTTATGGACATAATGGCCATTTATAACACCTTTTTTGGGGAAATGTTAATTCAAATCCTTTGCCCCCCAAATTGGAACATCTTTTTATTGTTAAATTATAAGGGTTCTTTGTATATTTTGGATACAAGTCTGTCATCAGATATAGGATTTATAATTTTTTTTCCCATTCTGTATTTTTTTTTTGCTTTTTTTTTTTTTTTTTTTTTTTAGACAGAGTGTCACTCTGTCACCCAGGCTGGAGTGCAGTGGTGCAATCTGAGCTCACTGCAAACTCCACCTCCCAGGTTCAAGCGATTCTCATGCTTCAGCCTCCCCAGTAGCTGGGATTACACGTGTGCACCATCACGACCAGCCCATTTTTATATTTTTAGTAGAGATGGGGTTTCACCATGTTGGCCAGGCTGGTCTCGATCTCCTGCCTCAGCCTCCCAAAGTGCTGGGATTACAGGTGTGAGCCACCGCGCTTGGCCTTTTTTCTTTTTTTTCTTTTTTTTTTTTTTTGAGACAGTCTCGCTCTGTTGCCCAGGCTGGAGTGCAGTGGCGTGATCTCAGCTCACTGCAAGCTCTGCCTCCTGGGTTCACGCCATTCTCCTGCCTCAGCCTCCCGAGTAGCTAGGACTACAGGTGCCCGCCACCACGCTCACCTAATTTTTTGTATTTTTAGTAGAGACGGGGTTTCACTGTGGTCTCAATCTGACCTCATGATCCGCCCACCTTGGCCTCCCAAAGTGCTGGGATTACAGGCATGAGCCACCACGCCTGGCCTTTTTCACTTTCTTGATGGTGTACTCAATAGCAAAATTTTAGACAATTTGGATGCAATACAGTTTACCTATTTTTTCAATTATCCCTCATGTTTTTGGTGTCATATCTAAGAATATTATTTCATTTGTTTTTTATTTTTATAGAGACAGGGTCTTGTTATATTGCCCAGGTTGGTCTTGAACTCGTTGGCTCAAGCAATCCTCCTGCCTTAGGCTCTCAAAATGCTGGGGTTACAGGTGTGAGCCACTGGGCCCAGCTTGATTTTTAATAATTACTGTTGAAAATAAATATAAGCATTGCCATGCTGATTAACTTGCTTTCTGCGGCTGCCCTCACTTACAATGCAAATTTTACAGACTTCTCTAGACATTTAGCTGGAACTGCCATGTGTTTTCCCTAAAACCAGCTCATAATAGAGCTGGGCTCACCATAAATCCATTTCCTACTATTCGGTTGAGTTCTGCAGGCACTTTTACTTTGTAAAATGGTCTTGCTCACACCTGTAATCCTAGCACTTTGGGAGGCCAAAGGCAGGTGGATTGCCTGAGCTGAGGAGTTTGAGACCAGGCTGGGCAACATGGCGAAACCCCATCTCTCTGAAAAATACAAAAATTAGCCAGGCATGGTGGTGTGCGCCGTTAATCCCAGCTACTCTGGAAGCTGAGGCATGAGAATCGCTTGAACCTGGGAGGCAGAGTTTGCAGTGAGCTGAGATTGCACCACTGCACTTCAGCCTGGGCAACAGAGTGAGAATCTGTCTCAAAAAAAAAAAAAAAAAAAAAAAAAAAGACAGAAAGAAAGAAAGAGGAAAAAGAAGGAAAAAGCCCTTGGGGGAACATAAGTACTGAGAGTCTTAGCAAGCAAAGAATACATGTTTTGAGATGAAATTGAGGGAAAATAGAGAGTATAGTGTATTTTGGATAAGGAAATAAGACTGGTTTGTTGGAGGACACCCCAGCGTGATCTCTTTCTTATTATCCTTGGGATAGATTTCCCAAATGATATTCCAGCCCCTTAGGGCAACAACACAAAACACAGCAAAAAAAAAAAAAAAAAAAAAAAACCTCACAGCATTTACAGGAGTAAAACTAATTGTAATCATATAATTCAAAAGAGCAGTGCTTTTATACTTTTATATGTATACAGATTACCTGTTAAAAACATAGGTTGGCTGGGCGCGGTGGCTCACACCTGTAATCCCAGCACTTTGGGAGGCCGAGGGGGGCTGATAATGAGGTCAGGAGTTTGAGATCAGCCTGGCAAACATAGTGAAACCCCATCTCTACTAAAAATACAAAAAATTATCTGGGCATAGTGGCGGGTGCCTGTAGTCCCAGCTACTCGGCAGGCTGAGGCAGGAGAATCACTTCAACCTAGGAGGCAGAGGTTGCAGTGAGCCGAGATCGCGCCACTGCACTCCAGCCTGGGCAACAGAGCAAGACTCCATCTCAAAAACAAAACAAAACAAAACAAAAAAAAAACATCAGTCAGGTAGTGATTAAGCAGGTATGGAATGGGGTCTTCAAAAGCCTACATTTTTAACAAGCTACAGGTAATGATGATGCTGTTGGTCAGGAACCAAACTTTAAACTTTAAATACCAAAGTTGTAGAAGGCAGAAGGGAGCAAAGCGTTCATTCCCTCCTTCAGAAGGGGAGAAACATTCACTTTTCAATCAGGCTGTGTTTATCGAGACGACTGACATTTTTTGCATGTGTTCAGACTTAAAGGTCAGATCTGTTTTCTTCTCAGCAGCTGCGTGGGAATTGCTTATCTCACACTTTCTGTATGGGGTTTGATTACCTAAGTGAACCAAAAAGTTTCACAATATTTTGGAGAAAAACACTTCTAGTAGCATCCAACATGCAACATTTTAAACCAGCTATGAAATGGCAGGCTTACAAAGTCAACTTGGGATCACATCTCTGGTCCAGGCAGAGGGAATGAGAACCCAGAGACTATCTCCCTGAGAGCCCTGTAGCTGTGTGTGAATGTGTATGTGTATGTGTAGGGATATGGACTGTAGACCCTGTTACAAATACTAAATATCTCTTTGGAAGAAGGCTGTCCTCAAATGTGCCGCTAAAATCATCCACAGGCTAGTCTTAGGCCAAACTGTAAAAGGAAAGAAGCCTATCCTTGGCAATTACTCAAGCAGACAGTCTGACAAGCATTCCTGAGTGTCTAGTACATACCAAGCACAGTATTCATGTCCCAGGTACAGAGATTAACAAGTCTCTGATCTCTAATGCACATGGTTTGATGGGAAGGCTGGCATTGAAATAGACAATTGCAACATTGTAATGTGTGTGGTATAATAGAGATATACACAGACTGGAGAGAGGTCCATTTCAGCCTCTGGAGGCAGATAGCTCAGGAATAACTTCTCAGATGTGACGCTTGAACTTGTTGCCCATTTTTTTTTAAATTTTTACTCCCAAGTACCTTTATACCATTTAAGGAACTCTTCTGCAAAGAAGAGGGAATTTAAGGAAACTCCCTCACTTGGTGTTATTGATGGTGGCATATGATACTTGGTCCAGATAACAGGCCTGAATTTCCAACAGTATTCACCACTGAAAGCTATTCTTAAAATCTAAGAATGAATTGACAATAATAGAGTTCACCTACTAGGAAGACAGATCATTTAGGGGCTAGAGTGCTTATGTTCCAATCCTTAAAAGTCACATCACTGGAATGACTCCTGACATTTGTCAGAAGCTTGATCAGATCACAAAAGCCCTTCCCTGGAGCAAGAGGCCTCCGCCAGGACTGAGTTCATTTACTTGACCTGGCCCTGAATTTCCGTAGTGGAGACAAGCCTCAGGAAAACACTAACTGCCTGCTGTGTTGCCAGACTACAAAAGAGTGATCTGTAGAAATGACAGGTACTTTCCCCCGCTGGGAGAGAAAGGTCCATGGTTCTCCTGCATGGACCCTCTAGCAAGCTACTTAATATGGAATCACACCGCTGGAGGAGATAGGCAAACCCTTCAACAGCCAGGTCAAATCTAAAAGGCAACTGAATCTGGCTGCAGAGGCAGGTGGCAGCTTAAAGTGGCACCAAGTCATAAAATGATTTCCCTTTTGAGCTTGGGGGAAGATACAATTTTTTTTTTTTTTTTTTTTTTTTTTGAGACAGAGTCTCGCTCTGTCCCCCAGGCTGGAGTGCAGTGGCGCGATCTCGGCTCTCTGCAAGCTCTGCCTTCCAGGTTCACGCCATTCTTCTGCCTCAGCCTCCCGAGTAGCTGGGACTACTCGGGCCCCCACCATGCCCAGCTAATTTTTTTGTATTTTTAGTAGAGATGGGGTTTCACTGTGTTAGCCAGAATGATCTCAATCTCCTGACCTCGTGATCCGCCCACCTCAGCCTCCAAAAGTGCTGGGATTACAGGCGTGAGCCACCGCACCTGGCCAGGGGAAGATACATTTTTAAGCAGCATTCCAGGCTAATGTGGGAGTACATGGATGCAACACTGTATCTCATGCTGGATTAACAGCCCTGGAAACCAGAGCTGTCTCTTAATCAAGACTAGGTATTTTGAACCCAGATAATCTGAGGCAGGTCTCAGTTAATTTAGAAAGTTCTTTTTTGCCAAGGTTGAGGACATGTCCATGACTTCTGCCCAAGGTTGTCAGGGCACAGCTTGGTTTTACACATTTTAGGGAGACAAGAGACATCAATCAATATATGTAAGAAGTACATTAATTCATCCAGAAAGGGGGAGACAACTCAAAGCAAGCCCCCCTCCCCACCCCGAGGGACTTCTATGTCACAGGTAGATGAGACACAAATGGTTGCATTCTTTTGAGTTTGTGATAAGTCTTTCCAAAGGGGGCAATCAGAATATGCATCCATCTCTGTGAGCAGCAGGATGACTTTGAATAGAATGGGAGGCAGATTTGCCCTGAGAAGTTCCCAGCTTGAAAGGGCCCAAGACATTTTCCTTTCACAGTATCTTAGTCCATTTTGTGTTGCTGTAAAGGAGTATCTGAAGTTGGGTAATTTATAAAGAAAAGAGGTTTATTTGGCTAATGGTTCTGCAGGCTGTACAAGACGCATGACACCAGCATCCATCTGCTCAGCTGCTGGTGAGGGCTTTAGGCTGCTTCTACTTGTGGAAGAAGGCAAAGGGGAGCCAGTATGTGCAGAGATCACAAGGCAAGTAGGGGGAGTAGGGGGAGGTTCTAGGCTCTTTTTATCAATCAACTCTTGTGGGAACTAATAAGAGTGAGATTTCACCAACCTTCCCCACCAGGGAAGTCATTAAGGTATTCACATAGGATCCACCTCCATGACCCAAACACCTCCCATGAGGCCCCACCTCCAGCCTCCAACTTATGAGGTTTGGGGAGACAAACATCCAAACTACAGCATTTTGCTCCTGGCCTTCCAAATGTCCTTCTCACTTTGCAAGATAAAATCATCCCTCTCCAATAGGCCTCCAAAGTCTTAACTTGTTCCAGCATCACCTGAAAAGCTCACATTCCAAAGTCTCACCTGAAACTCAAGTTGCTTAGATCTGTGAGCTGTAAAATCAAAAATAAGTTATTTGCTTTCAAAATACAATGATTGTACAGGCATTAGGTAAAGATTCTCATTCCAAGAGGGAGAGACGAGCCAAAAGAAAGGGGTAACAGGCCACACACAAGCCTGAAAATCAGCGTGGCAGACATTAAATCTTGAATCTCCAGAATAATGTACTTTGACTCCATGTCCCACATCCTGACACACTGGAAGAAGAGGTGGGCTCCCAAGGCTTAGGGCAGCCCTGACCCCATGGCTTTGCTGGGTGCAATCCCCCTGGCTGGCTGCTGTCATGGGTTGGAGTAGAATGCCTGTGGATTTTCCAGCCTAAGGGTACATGGTGCCAGTAGCTCTACTATTCTGGGGTCTGGAAGGTGATGGTTCTCTTCCTGCAGCTACACTAGACATGGTCCTAGTACAGGCTCTCAGTGGTGGCTATGCTTCTGCGCAGGCTTTTGCCTGGGCACCACACATTCCTATACATCTTCTGAAATCTATGTGGAAGCCTCCAAGCTTTCACCACTCTTGCATTCTGGACATCTACAGACATAGCACGAGGTGTATGCTTCCAAGGTTTCCTGCTTACACACCCCAGAGTGGCAGCCTAAGCCATGCCTGGGACTCTTTGAGCTACATCTGGAGCTGGAACAACAGGAGCTATCGGGGGAACCAGCCCGCAATATTTCAACGTAGGTTCTTTTTTGTTTTCCCTAAGTGTCAGCTGGTCTGAGAAGTAAAGAGAAAGAGTACAAAAGAGAGAAATTTACAGCTGGGCCTCTAGGGGTAACATCACCTATTGGTAGGTTCTGCGATGCCCCCTGAGCCACAAAACCAGGAAGTTTTTATTAGGGATTCCAAAAGAGGAGGTGGGTATGAACGGGGAGTAAGTCACAAAGATCTCATGCTTGAAAGGGCAATAAAAGATCACAAGGGCAGAGAGGCAGAGCAAGATCACAATGCCAGGGCAAAATTAGAATTACTGATGAGGTTCCATGTTCCACTGGGCATGCATTGTCATTGATAAACATCTTAACAGGAAACAGGGTTCAAGAGCAGACAACCAATCTGACTAGAATTCTCCAGGCTGAAATTTCCTAATCCTAGCAAGCCTGAGGGCACTGCAGGAGACCAGGGCTTATTTCATCCCTTATCTTCAACCACATAAGACAGACACTCCCAGAGTGGCAATTTAGAGGCCTCCCCCTGGGAATACATTCCTTTCCCAGGATTATTCGTTGCTGGGAAAAGAATTCAGTGATAGTTCTCCTATTCACTTTCTGCAAGAAGAGAAATATGACTGTCCTGCCCCGCCCCGCAGACAGTCAGACATTATTGTTATCTCCCTTGTTCCCTGAAAATTGCTGTTATCCTGTTCTTTTTTAAGATGCCCAGATTTCATATTGTTCAAACACACGTTTTACAAACAATTTGTGCAGTTAACACAATCATCACAGGGTCCCAAGGCAACATACATCCTTAGCTTAGGAAGATGATGGGATTAAGAGATTAAAGACACCATAGGAAATTATAAGAGTATTGATTGGGAAAGTGATAAATGTCCATGAAATCTTCACAATTTATGTTCAGAGACTGCAGTAAAGACAGGCATAAGAAATTATAAAAGTATTAATTTGGGGAACTAATAAATGTCCATGAAATCTTCACAATTTATGTTCTTCTGCCACAGCTTCAGCCGGTCCCTCCATTTGGGGTCCCTGACTTCCCGCAACAGGGAGCAGTATCCCAGGGAGGCACAGGAAATTGGAACCCCAAACATGTCCCCAGAATCTATTCTGTCCTCCTAAGCCTCTGGGCTTGTGATGTGGGGGCAGCCTCAGAGATTTCTGAAGAATCTTTTTGGCCTTTTTTTCTATTGTTTCAACTATTAGCACCTGACTCCCTTTAGTCACGTTCATCTCTTAGCAAGTGGTTTTACTGCAGTACCCTTGGATTTCTCTCCTTAAAATGTTCTCTACTGCATAGCCAGACTGAAAATTTTCTAAATATTTACTCTCTGCTTCCTTTTTAATTATAAATTCCACCTTTAGGTTATTTCCTTGCTACCATATAAAATTGTAAGCAATTGAAAGCAGCCATGTCAGTTCTTGAAGGCTTTGCACCTTAGAAATTTATTCTCTCAGATACCTTAGGACAGCATTCTTAAATTTGTCCTTTCACTAATCCCAAGGGCATAAATGCAATGCAGGAAAGTTCTTTGCTAAAGCTAAAAAGGATGACTTTTGCTTTACTTTCCAATAAGTTTCTCATTTGCATCTGAGGTGCCATCAGCATAACTTTTACTGTCTATATTTCTATCAGAATTTTAGTCACAACCATTGTCTTAGTTCATTTGTGTTTCTATAAAGGAATACCTGAGGCAGGGTAATAAATTTTTAAGTTTCTTTAGCTTATAGTTCTGTAGGCTGTACAAGAAGCATGGCAGTGGAATCTGCTTCTGATGAGGGCCTCAAGCTTCCTTCAATCATGGTGCAAGATAAAGTGGAGTTGTTGTGTGCAGAGATCACATGGTGAGAGACGAAGAAAAAAAGCATGGAGATGCCAGGCTCTTTTCCACAACTGGCCCTCATGGGAACTAATACAGTGAGAACTTATTAACTACTGCAAGAATGGCAGCAAGCAATTCATAAAGGATTTACCCGCATGTCTTAAACACTTGCCAAAATGCTCCACCTCCAATAATGGGGACCAAATGTCAACATGAGGTTTGGAGAGGTGAAATCTCCAAACTATACCAACCACTTAACGAATCTCTAAGAAGTTTCCAACTTTCTCTTGCCTTATTGTGTTTTCTGAGTCCTCCAAAATCTTACAGCCTCTGCCCATTAACCAGTTCCAAAACCACTTCCACATTTTTAGGTATCTTTATAGTAACATCTCATTCCTTGGTACCAATTTTCTGTCTTTGTTTGTTTGTGTTGTTATAAAGGAATACCTGAAGCTGAGAAATTTATAAGGGAAGGGGGTTTGTATGGTACATTGTTCCACTGATTGTCCAAGAAGCACAGCACTAGCATCTGCATCTGGGAGGGCCTCAGGCTGCTTCCACTCATGGCAGAAAGTGAAGGGAAGCCAATATGTGCAGAGATCACACGCTGGGAGAGAAAGTAAGAGACACAGTGAGGCCATGCCTTGCTCTTTTTAACAACCAGTTCTCATGGGCACTAATAGAGGGAGAACTCATTACCATGAGGACTGCACTGAGCCAGGCCAAGCCATTCCTGGGGTGTGCGCCCCCATGACCCAAACACCTCCCATTTGGCCCCACCTCCAACATCAGGATCAAATTTCAACATGAGATTTAGGGAGACAAACATCCAAACTATAGCACTGGGTAACTGGGTGGCAGAGAGTGTGTATGATTGGAGTAGAATAATCAGGGGACTTAGGAGTATAGACCAACATTAGAAATCTGCTGCCATTTACTAACTGCCTGTCCTTTGACAGTAAGTTAACCAAGCTGCATGTCAGGATCTTCTGTGAAAAAAAGGAGTAATAGCTGCATCAGTTAAGGTTGCCCAGTAAAATATTGGAGGTCCAGTTAAATTTAAAGTTCAAATAAAGAACAAATAACTTTTTCACACAAGTGTACTCCAATTGATGCATGGGACACAATTATACAAAAATTTATTCATTGCCTTTGAAATCCAAATTTAACAGGGACATTGCCTTTCTGTTTGCTAAATCTGACAACCTTAGAGTTCATCAAGATAGACTAGTTTAAGCCAAAGTAATATTTAGTTCTAGAATCTTGCTGGCAAATTCTATTAAACAATTTGTGGTTCTCTAAGTGTCGTCCCCAGAAAAGCAGCATCTGTGTGTCCTAGAAACATCGGAAATGCAATTTTAGACCTACTGAATTAGAAACTATGGGTATAGAGTCAGGCAATTTGTTTTATCAAGCCCTCCAGGTGACTCTGATAGACTAAAGTTTGAAAACTACTGCACACATTTGCAGAACATCTAAAAGCTAAACATTTTTCTGTCCTGTAGCCCAACAATTTCATGACTAAGTATATACCAAGAGAAATGAGTGCATTATTCACTAAAATATATGAATGGAGTTTTCATAACAGCTTTATATACGTCATGGCCCGTGGCTGAAATAACCCAAATATACATCAACAGGAGAACAAATAAATTATGGTACTTAGAACATGGCACAACCCTAAAATGAACAAATTTCTTGTATGTGAAACAATCTGGGTGAAAATTTACAGACAATATTTTGAGTAAAAGAAATACGACACAAGAGAATATGTATGTTCTATGTGATTTTATTTATATACAGTTCCCAGATCAAGTGAATCTAATCTATTTTAATAGAAATCAAAATAATGTAACTGGGGTTGGGATGGATGGCTGTATTGACTGGAAAGAGAAATGGAATCTTCCGAGGTGCAGGAAATGTTGTACATCTTCACCTGGTTATGGTTATACTGGTGTATTTAGATGTATACCTTTATACATGTGTTCATTTAAGATTAATACACCTTACATATGTTATACCTCAAAAAGAAAAGAAAAAATAACTAATGAAACAAATCTCAGTGCCTAAAAGAATAAAAAAGTATGCCTCACTCCTACTACTTACTACTTTAAGCTTCCATCACCTAACCCGGGCCAGTCATTCATGTGGCCTTATCTGTCTTTAAGTGGGAAAAGCAGTACATCCTTCATAGAGGGAGAAAGAGCAGAATAGTTATGAACTATCTTACTGACTCCAACACACCTCCTTCTTGAAGTTCTGTGTAATAGACATAGTCTCATTTATTCATCCTCTTTTTTAAAAAAAAAAAAAAACTTATACTATGAACAAAGCACTATGTTAGCCATGTGAGATTCAGTGATAAAATAAAATGGTCTTGCTCTTAGGGAGCTTATATTCAAAGAAGAAAGACATAAAAGAGATTACATAAATAATTAGTTAGAATTATGATAGATCCAGTAGGATTTTGACCACTTGCCTTCATCATTTTCTTAAGGCACTGGTGCTGCCTGGGTACCTCTTTTGCAACCAGGCAGCATCAGCCAAGATATGCATGACACAATCTGAAACATCCTTTCTCACCCTCTTCAACACCTCAGCAGCTACATGAGCCATCACCAGTTCATAAACGGGGTAAAGAGTAGAACTGTCCTAGCCAGTAGTTTAGTGGAAGACACTGAGATTCTAAACTGCATTAGAAGCTGAATGCAAAATTCAAAATATTTCAGCAGGCAAAAGAAAGTCAAACAGGGCTTAACATTCACCACTGGTCCTCTGGAAGCCCATGATACAACCAACTATGGCAGTGGATTGACTAAATTTGCAAGAGTAGAAGAAAGAGAAATGTGAAGGCAGAAAAGCAACAGCAACAATAAAAAGTATCAAAGGGTGAGAGCTATATGATAAAAATAACCAGAAGAATAGCCAAACATTTGGAAGAGAGGTTCTCATACTTGGTCATCCATCAGAATTGCCTTGGGGACTGTTTACAAATGTTGTTGGGCCCTACCCACAGAATTTCTGATTCAGTAGATCCAGAGAGGGGCCTAAGAATTTTCACCTCAATAATTCTCAGGTCATGCTGGTGTCGTTAGTCACCACACACTGAGACATTGCTGAACACACACTGAGAATTGCTGATCTAGAGGGAGGAAGGAAATGTAACACTGAACTGCTCTCACTTTCCTTCTATTTTGGACAAGCCGCTATTATTCTGAAACAGAAAACTTAGACATTCTGCCTACTAATGCTATTATTTTTTCAAATTCACCATTAAGATGTAGGGATGTGGTAACAGCTGTGAAACCTCTTGCACTATACTGGGTCTTCCTTGAGTCCACTACAAGAAATAAATCAGTGACTTTTCCTATTTATTCTTCACTTGACCCTTGAACAAAGAAAGGGTTAAGGATGTGAAGTTCAGGCTCATCTCTGAGGTAAAAATCCAAGTATAACTTTTGACTCCCCAAAAACATAACTACTAATAGCCTCCTTTGACTGGAAGCCTTACCAATAACATAAACAGTTGCTTGACACGTATATTGTGGGTTACGCTTATTGTATACTGTATTCTTACAAAAAAGTAAGCTAGAGAGAAGAGAAAAGAAAATATTACTAAGAAAATTATAAGAAAGAGAAAATATTCTTACTACACATTAAGTGGGAGTGAAACATCATAAAGGTCTTTATCCTCATCATCTTCATGTTGAGTGGGCTGAGAAGGAGGAGAGGAGGGGTTCATCTTGCTGTCTCAAGGATGGCAGAGGCAGAGTAAAATCTACAAATAAGTGGACCCCTGTAGTTGAAATCTGTGTCATTCATGGGTCAACTCTGTGTGCATGTGTGTGTGTGTGTGTGTGTGTGTGTGTGTGTGTATTAATTCAGTTTAGACTACAAAGGGCAACCCGCTCTCCAGGAACCAAGACTGATGCTGGATGATGCCACATATACAAGATGGCATATAGGAGGTGATCATGGAGGACCTTCAGTAGCAGAGGCTAGGAACCACAGGGTTGAGGGGAGGTAGTAAGTGAAATAATGGGGCTAGGCTAGAAAAGAAAGTAGTATCATAGCGTTCATTTTTGTATTGCAAATATCTTTTCTCCATGCCCTTATAAAATAATATTTAAATGTGTTTTTAATCAGTCCTAAATAATTGGCAAATTATTACATCATCATTATCATCATATTTTCTCATTCATGGAAAAGATATTTACTGAGCCTTTAATGAATGCCAATCACTGTGCAGGTTTTAGAGATTCACTCATGAATGAGGTAAATCTACTCCACGTACTTAACTGATAGAGATTTAAAACTATACTCATGTAACCATGTCATTAATTCCTGTCAGGATAACCCCACTGCTTCCCATTTTCATTCCTCTACATTTAATTACAACCCAGTCTTCTACTCTAACCTCTCCCTGCGATCTTGATCTATGAGATATTTGCCCCTTCATCATCCTTTCCCTTCTGTTGAAAGCAAACCTCCTCTCAATGCCTGTAAGCCCCATTCACCCTTATCCATTCTGTAAGGATCATTTCAGCCCTCATTTTTACTGAAGCCTCTTACCTCCACTTTAGTCCAAAGTCAGAACTCTTTCTTTCTAATTTTCTGTAGGACCTAATGTGCCCATTAGGCATTTAAATGTACACATTCAGTATTGAGTCTGTATTGAGCCATGTTATGTTTAAGTAGTATTGTCCCTTTGCAATTTTCATCTATCAGAATTATGGATAAGATTTGCTGTCCCTTCATAAAATTGTGTTTCCATGGTAGTGTCATTTAAAGTTGAATCATTTTCTCATAGGCACTATGAGTGGCTGCCTTTTAAAATATAGGCTAATTCAATCATTCTCAAATGCAGTCTTGATCAGAAATAATCCTTTCGGTTATTTGCTCAAGTGTGTGTGTGTGTTCAGGTCCCAACCCAAGACCAACTGTCTCAGAATTTCCAGATAATCTCAGAATTTTGAGATAACATGGCCTGAGGATCTATCTTTCAAACAAGTGCCTCCAGAGAATCTTATGAAGAAGCAAGTTTGGGAACCTTCTAGCTGCACATTAAACTAAAAAACTGAAGGTTTTTTTTTTTTTTTAAAAATCAATATCCTAGAATAATTAATTCAAAATCTCTAAAGCTGAGGTTCTCCTGGCATATTTTCTTTTCTATTTTTACATCTTTCTGTGGCATTTATTTATTTATTTGTTTTAATTTATTTTTTATTTCAGTAGGTTTTGGGGGAACAGGTAGTGTTTGGTTCCATGAATAAGTTCTTTAGTGGTGATTTCTGAAATTTTTGTGTACCCATCACCCAAGCAGTGTATACTGTACCCAACATGTAGTCTTTTATCCCTCACCTGCTTCCCACCCCTTCCCCAAGTCCCAAAAGTCCATTGTATCATTTTATGCCTTTGCATTCTCATAGCTCAGCTCCCACTTTAACAGTGAGAATGTACAATGTTTGGTTTTCCATTCCTGAGTTACTTCACTTAGAATAATAGTCTCCAATTCCATCCAGTTGCTGTGAATGCCATTATTTTGTTCCTTTTTATGGCTAAGTAGTGTTCGATAGTATATATATAATATATATATATATATTTGTGTGTATATATACACATATATATATTTTTTTATCCACTAGTTGATTGATGGGCATTTGGGCTGGTTCCACATTTTTACAATTGCAAATTGTGTTGCTATAAACATGCATGTGCAAGTATCTTTTTAATATAATGACCTCCTTCCTCTGGGTAGAAACTTAGACATGGGATTGCTGGATCAAACGGTGGATGTACTTTTATTTCTTTAAGGAATCTCCACACCGTTTTTCACAGTGGTTGTACTATTCACTATACACTATTACAGTGTAAAGGTATTCACTTTTTACTGCATCCATGCCAACATCTACTATTTTTTGATTTTTTGATTATAACCATTCTTGTAGGAGTGAGGTGTTATTGCATTGTGATTTTGATTTGCATTTTCCTGATCATTAGTGATACTGAGCATTTTTACTTTTGCTTGTTGACCATTTATATATCTTCTTAAAAGAATTGTCTATTCATGTCCTTAGCCCACTCTTTGATGGGATTGTCTGGTTTTCTTCTTGCTGATTTGTTTGAGTTCTTTGTAGATTCTGGATATTAGTCCTTTGTCAGATGTATAGATTGTGAAGATTTTTTTCTCACTCTGTGGGTTGTCTGTTAACTCTACTGATTATTTCTTTTGCTGTGCAGAAGCTTTTTAGTTTAATTAAGTTCCATCTATTTATCTTTAGTTTTGTTGCATTTGCTTTGGGTTCCTGGTCATGAAGTCTTTGCCTAAGCCAATGTCTAGAAGGGTTTTCTGAAGTTATCTTCTAGGATCTTTATGGTTTCAGGTCTTAGATTTAGGTCTAATCCAACTTGAGTTGATTTTTGTATAAGGTGAGAGATGAGGATCCAGTTTCATTCTCCTACATGTGGCTTGCCAATTGTCTCAGCACCATTTATTGAATATGGTGTCCTTTCCACACTTTGTTGTGTTTGCTTTGTTGAAAATCAGTTGCCTGTAAGTATTCAGCTTTATTTCTGAGTTCAGAAAATGGGGGATGTGGAGGAGCGGGAAAGATCTGCAGGACTGCCATCAGGGCCAGACTTGCCGCCCAGTTCAATCCTCTGGACAGCTGCACAGACCCTACCTGTTTACCCTTAAGGTTTCACGCCCTCTTGAATTCTCTCTTCAAAGTTCTTTCCAACTTTCCCTTGTGGTACTGGTTGACTATTGGTCTTGTGCCGGTCTTTAGCCTTAATTGGAGTTTACCACCAGCTTTGGGCTGCATTCCCAAGAAACCTGACTCCAGGAAGATCTGGGCTGGTTCACCTTTTATGCCCACACCACCCTGAATGTGCCCAATCTCTTCTGATCTCGGAAGATAAGCAAGATCGGGCCTGGCTAGTACTTGGATGGGAGTCCTCTGGCATGTTTTCTAAAAGCCCTCTATGTTCCGAATGGGCAACTAAGTTAAGAACCACTGCATAGTGTAACTTACGAGCAAGATTGCTGAATAGTCAGTGAAAACAGGGAGTTTAGTACAAAGTCTCTTCATGTATATTTCCTCCATAGAAGATGTGGGAGAACCTTAAATTAAAATAATACTCACCAGCTGCCAATTCATTTCTTATAAGTAACATATACACATTTTAGACAAATTGGAAAACACTGAAAAGTACAGGAAAGTAAATAAAGTCACTCATTAAGTCAGCATTCCCCATGAGCACTGTGATCTATTTCATCCTAATCATTTTATCCACAGATTATATATACATCTCCCAACTGTAACAAAATTGGTTTTATATTTGTGTACTATTTTAACATACTTCTATTAATATAGAATATGTATTTTACATGTTATTTTTTTCTAAAATATAATGTTAAAGAATGTCCATTATTAAATGGGTATAAAAATTGTTTAGCTAAAACCTATTTCTGTAGGTTTTTCCATTATAATTAATGCCACCATAAATATTTGTACATAGGGTTTTATATATGCCACTGGTCATTTTCCAGCATTATTAAAGAAGATAAATATAATAAAACATACAACTCTTTCTCAGGTAGCCAGAAGTGGATTACTGAGTTAACAGATGATCAAACAATTTTTATTTTCTCTTCAGAAATATAGTAGCAACTTAGCAAAAATTCACGGAGATATCTTTTTCCATTGCTGTAATGAACACAGTTTATTACAAATATATTTTAACTGGCTAATTTTCCAAGTGAAGGAGTTGTACTTAATTTATTTAATTTGTATGACTAAGAAGTGACATTTTTCCTTAGGCATTTGTCTAATTCTTCCTTTTGCAAATTGCCCATTTACACTTTGTCCTTTTTTTTTGGTCAGAGGAGACTTTTTGCCTCATTAATTTGTAGGAAATCCTTACTTAGTAAGTAATGGTAAGTTTCTTATCCCTTTTTTGCTCTCATCATCATCCTCCCACTTTTACATCTGTTATTTTTTAAACTTTAATCAAAGTTATTAGTCCTTGGGGAGAGAGTTCTAACTTTTGATATTATATTTGCTTTTCCTAATCCAAATTCAGATATTTATTAATTCATTTATTTTCTAACTTTCCTGTCACTTCATATGTATGTTTCCCATACATATGAGTGTGTATACAGAAATACATATGTGTGTGCTTTTATTATTCCAGAATGTATTGCAATAGATTAACATCTACTGTATACTATATTCTTACAAAAAAAGCTAGAGAAAAGAAAATATTATGAAGAAAGTTATAAGGAGGAGAAAACATTCTTACTACTCATTAAGTGGAAGTGGAAAATCATAAAGATCTTCATCCTCATCATCTTCATGTTGAGTGGGCTGAGGAGGAGGAGGAAGAGCAGGTGTTGAAAGAGGGAGGTTAGGCATCCTTTTGTCCATTTCTAGAAATGTTCATTTCCCTCAGTGGTATTTACAAAATAATTTCAATTATTTCACTAAGTTGTATACTGACTTTATTATATACTAAATTTTTAAATTATTTTTTCCTCTATTTACTATCTTGTTTCATTGACCTGTCTTATCCTGACACCTGTTTCACATTGTTTAAATTAGTGACTACCTTAATAGATATGACCATCAGGATGCACAAAACCTACCTACTTTTATAATAAATTTAAGCAATTTTGTGTCAAACTTAAGATATGACTTATAGTTAAAGATAATGAAAGAAAAACCCAAGATATAGTTAAAATCTATCAATTTTAATTGATATCACCAATATTTAACTGAAATTCTCCTCTTAATTTTTAAGAAACTTACTTCACTTTTGTCCATTCATGTTGTATAAACACCATAGAACTTGTGTTCACATGTCTTTGGGTAATTTCTGTGATTTCATTCATTTCTTACCCTGTCTGCTTGGAGGGTGGCTGTGGACTTTACAAAATACTTATAACTATGGCTCATACCAAACATGTTTTAGTGAAATAAAGATTTGATTTCAGTTTGTATATCTTATATAAAAATATAATCCATACCAAAATTTTCTAGAACACATTTATTGCACACATTGAAGCATATTAGTCTACAGTGTATCATGAAATATAGGCCTAAAATAATCTAATTGCTATCCATAGTAAGAGACTCTTCTCCGGTCTCTTGTAGTGTGCGCTTATCTACTATGTTTATGTATTCTGCCAACTTCTTTAAGTTTGTATTTTAATCCCTAGCAGTTGGGTAAACATTCATAACGTGTGTGTGACAATTATTTGTGAACTGCCCTCCTTTCAAAAGCATCGATAATCAAAGTTTAATGCACAATCGAATTTTTTCCTTCCTGGATCAAGCCTATAACCGTAACACTGTGAAACTCTCAGAAATTGCTCTATTACACCAAGAAGCTTACACTGCTCTTTGACACACAACCCTTTGGATGGTCTGACTATCTTGTAATGTTCCAATTGCTACAGTAATCAGTTAGAGGACAGACACGTTTTATTATAAGAGCAAACAGAGTGCATCTGCTCTAGGGATCAGAGAGAGAGAAAGATACTAGATTTGACAGCAGCAGCCTTCTAAAAACAGACTGACCTGAAATAAAAATTTCTGGAGCTAGAGTAGTTAGTGTTGTGACAATCAGTTTACATCTAAATAACAGAATCTATACCAGAGACCACTCAGCAAAAAAAAAAAAAAAAAAAAAAGTTTTTTTAATAAGATTCTTGCACTTTGCATTTCTTCAGCCAATACACAGCATAGCAAACCCCAGATCAAGATATGAAACTTTGTCTTTACCTTGTGTTGAGAGAATATCAATTAGGTGGAAAAGAAATTAAAACGTCAGGCTTTGATAATATAGCATTAAATGATAAACTGAACTGCCGAGACAGCAAAGCCGTTATGTTAACAGAAGTGTGCGTTACTATGACTTGTGTTTACTCGTGTGCTGCACACATTTCATCCTGCCTGTGTATTCTAGTCCCTGGCCTCTTAAAAAGATTAAAAGCTGTAATTTTTTCTTAAATATATCTCCTAAGTCACTAATTACATTCCCTAGACTCTTACATCCTTATTCATGTGACCATTTCTTGTATTTTACAATGGGACTATTGTCAGCTTAACAATCTAGCTGTAATACCCAGGGAAGGCCACACACTCTCAATGCTAAATCACATTACCGAATATTTTTTTCTTAGAACTTGTTTTATCGACCACTTGAGAAAGGTTTAATTGTAAAAGTGCTAAATGAGAATCCAAAGAATTTGTTCTTTTTTCTTAAGTAAATTTGAAGTTGCTTTGCTTAAACATGTAATGATACCTGTGATGTGCATGGTATCAAAATATATGTAGACAGTATTCAAATATCTGAGTGACATGTGTCTTAGGTACCAATCTTGTTGCCAAATGTTCACTCCCAGGGTATTTGCTGAAAGGCTTGGATTTCATTTAGGGACTCGGTTCCTGTTTTCTTCTTCTCAATTAGATACCATTCAGTTCTAAAATCTAAAGATCAAGCAGTTACCCAGAGGAGCTTCTCCATGAACAATCACTCTTTATTCCATAAATGAGCCAGATGTTCCCAGGAAATTAGTTATTCCTTGGATATTACAAGTTAGGTGAAAGATTATTTTCTAGGTATTACACTATCGGGGATACACTGCTAATAAGCATAATAATATTATTTAAAATATCTGGAGGATTTAATGATCTGCAGTTCATTTTAAATTTTTATGTGTAGGAATAATATAGTTCAGTGATCCTGAAAGTTGCTGTATTGCAACAGATGTTAAATCGTTGAGATTAATTCAATGTCATGAAAATATACTCTTAGCAGAAAAAATTAGCTGCCGTTCACTTACCGTCTATACCAGGTAATAGACTCACTGTTGACAAGCAATCAAAAAGGCACATTCCTAGTTGCTGTTATGAGGTTTGTATTCATTCTGCCACACCTGTGATGATCTCTATAGGGGTGCTGAGAAACATGAGGATGTGGTAAAATTTCAGAAATATGTATTCAGAAAGGCTTTGGGAAAAACATGAAATCAATATGGAGATTGTGATAAATGTAGCTCATATGACCTCTGTTCTGAACATTTTGTCAGATCAAAAAGTATGATATCTTGGCCGGGTGCGGTGGCTCATGCCTGTAGTCCCAGCACTTTGGGAGGCTGAGGCAGGTGGATCATGAGGTCAGGAGATCGAGACCATCCTGGCTAACACGGTGAAACCCCGTCTCTATTAAAAATACAAAAAATTAGCCGGGCATGGTGGCGGGTGCCTGTAGTCCCAGCTACTCAGGAGACTGAGGAAGGAGAATGGCGTGAACCCGGCAGGCAGAGCTTGCAGGGAGCCGAGATGGCGCCACTGCACTCTAGCCTGGGCGACAGGGCGAGACTCTGTCTCAAACAAACAAACAAACAAACAAAATATATGTATATGTATATATATATATAATCTCTATCCCATCATTAAATATTTTGGCCAATTCAATTGGTTCATTCCACATGGGGAGGATGGTTGAAAGATTGTGGCTAGGAAGAATAAGCCAAATCTATCTTTTGATTACATAGATTAGCCAATTCTTTTTCAAAATTGTTGTTTCAGTAGTCGGAATCCCTGGTGCAGCTACTCTAAGATCTGTTCCTATATGCATTATTATCTGCAAACATTCCTACATTAATTGACTGGCCCCTCAGGCAACTTCAACATCCATTGCTCTTATTATTGCCTTTTACTATAAATATATTAGTGACCATTATACCTTGCTCAGTGTAATACAAATTATATATGCTAAAGAACAAAGTTTTTATGAGCAGTTACTTAGAAACACCTTAGTAAGTCATGTTTTCTAAAAAGTAGGAAGATAATTGAGTTAGAGTGAAATAATTATTGTCTTTCACTCTTTGTAAAAATGAACTGTTTTTCTTTTGTTTATTATGCTTTAAGTTCTGGAGTACATGTGCAGAACATGCAGGTTCCTTACATAGGTATACACGTGCCATGGTGGTTTGCTGCACCCATCAACCCGTCACCTACATTAGATATTTCTCCTGATGGTATCCCTCCTCTAGCCCTCCAACCCCGACAGGCCCAGGTATGTGATGTTCCCCTCCCTGTGTCCATGTGTTCTCATTGTTCAACTCTCACTTATGGGTGAGAACATGTGGTGTTTGGTTTTCTGTTCTTGTGTTAGTTTGCTGAGAATGATGGTTTCCAGCTTCATCCATGTCCCTGCAAAGGACATGAACTCATCCATTTTATGTCTGCATAGTATTCCATGTTGTATATGTGCCACATTTTTTTTTTTTTTTTGAGATGGAATCTCGCTCTGTCACCCAGGCTGGAGTGCAATGGCACAATCTCAGCTCACTACAACCTCTGCCTCCTGGGTTCAAGCGATTCTCCTGCGTCAGCCTCCTGAGTAGCTGGAATTACAGGCTTGTGCCACCATGCCCAGCTAATTTTTATATTCTTAGTAGAGATAGGGTTTCACCATGTTGGTCAGGCTGGTCTTGAACTCCTGACCTCGTGATCCACCCACCTCAGCCTCCCAAAGTGCTGGGATTACAGGTGTGAGCCACCGCGCCCGGCCATGTGCCACATTTTCTTTATCCAGTCTATCATTGATGGTCATTTGGGTTGGTTTCAAGTCTTTGCTATTGTGAATAGTGCTGCAATAAACATATGTGCACATGTCTTTATAGTAAAATGATTTATAATCCTTTGGGTATACTGTTTTTCTGATTATAATTTAAGTCACAAATATTATAGAAAATACAGAAGTTATAAAAGTATTTTAAAAATCAGCCATCACTCTAAAGAAAACCATCATTAAGATGTTAATGTATTTCTTTTCATTGTTTTTAAAAATTGTTGAGACTATGATATATGTACAACTTCCTCACTGCAGTTACATAAAACTTTATAGCACAGCGTTTTCTTAGGTTGTTATTATACCACTTTCAACATAAGATGTTATGGCTGCACAGTATCCCATTGTGTTAGTATGTGGTAATTCAGTTAGCTTGGTTTTTTATCTTTTTTGCTATCATAATATAATTCTATGTTAAATATCTTAGGGTAATTTTTTAAAAGTTTAATTTCTTTATGTGTAATAGTTTTTCAGGAGTAGGATACTTTGAATTTGTGCATTAAACATATTGTTGAACCAAGACTGACAATTTTCTTTCCCTCGGTATGCACATTTAAAGAAGATATTTCTTTGATGTTGCAAATAATGTAATTTATAGACATATTTCACATTTATAGACCCTACACTATTAATAATATGATTCATTATTACAAGAGTAGTGTATATGGATTACAAATCCATTTCAACCTTTACCAGCTTTGGATAACTGGTCTAATTTTACAGGAGAAAAATTGTACTTTCATTTCATAAGCATTTCTTTTCTCTGATACTGGTGAATTTGATTCATGCCGTTGTTTGTTAAACATCCACCTTTCATTTCTTTAAATCAGTTATTTGTTTTCCATCCTCTACATTTTAGGCATTCCTTCCCTTAATAAGTTTTGTAAATTATATTTTTTCTTATCCAAACATTGAAAATATATGGTCATCATACTTTTAACCAGGCATCATTTGTTTTATTAAAGGAAACTTTCTTGAGCCTTAGGACAGAGTTAAAGACTTTTTCTATAGGAACCATATAACATAGTAATGACTATCACTGAATGAGCACTAAGGTTTTTACATTAGGCATTTTACGTACACTATCTTTTTAAGTCTTCAAAACAGCACTACAAAATAAATATTGAGGTTGAAGGATGTTTAATAGCTACAGGATTTTTTTCGTTAGACTTGATTTTTTTAATATTCTTATCCAGTCTCATAATCAGGAGTTTTTGCAGTTACTTAGGTGAATTTAAAAATGTCCCCAAGAATAGACATAAGCTGCTGGAACAAAACAGCTTAGAAATAGACCCACACAAGTATAATCAACTGCTCTTTGAAAAAGGAGCAAAGACATTGCAGTGGAGAAAAGGATAGTCTCTTCAACAAATGGTGTTGGAGAACTTGAATGTCCATATGCAAAAACCAAAACAAAAGCATAAAACAAAACACCTAGACACCAATTCAAAATAAATTGTATACCTACAGGCTGCATGTAAAATGCAAAACCAAAAAATTCCTAGAAAAATGTGAAGCAGAAAATCTATGTAAATTTGTGTTTGGTGGTGATATTTTAGTTACAATACTAAAAGCATAATCTGTAACAATTTGATATGTTGCATTTTATTAAAAGTAAAGGCTTCTGCTCTCTGGAAGATGATGTTAACAGAATGAATAGACAAGCTACAGACTGGAAGAAAATATTTGTAAAATATGTATCTGATAAGGGATTGTATGCAAAATATACAAAGAAATCCCACAATTCAACAATAAGGAAACAATCAATTTTTTTAAATGGGCAAAAGATCTGAACAGACATCTCACCAATGAAAGTACACAGAAGGCAGGTAAGCATATGAAGACTCTCAACATCATTTTATTGGAAAATTGCAAATTAAAACAATTGTAGCTTCGGCCGGGCACAGTGGCTCACGCCTGTAATCCCAGCACTTTGGGAGGCCGAGGCGGGTGGATCACCTGAGGTAAGGAGTTAGAGACCAGCCTGGCCAACATGGCAAAACCCTATGTCTACTAAAAATACAAAAAATTAGCTGGGCATGGCGGCAGACGCCTGTAATCCCAGCTACTTAGGAGGCTTAGGTGGGAGAATCGCTTGAACCCAGGAGGCAGAGGTTACAGTGAGCCGAGATCCCACCATTGCACTCCAGCCTGGGCAACAAGAAGGAAACTCTGTCTCAAAAAGCAAAAACAAAAACAAACACCATTTGTAGCCTCACAATGGAGAAACCTAATAAACATTAACTTAGCCAGGTAAACAGGATCATAATCAATAATAATGTCATATTGATAACATGTACTCTAAGCCAAGTCCAAATATGAGAAAATATCAGGTAAATCCCAGATGATGACATTCTACAGAACACCTGACCAGTACTACTCAGAATTGTCAAGGCCATCAAAAACAAGGCGTCTGAAAAACTGTCAGCCAAGAAGAACCTGAAAAGACATGTCAACTAAATGTAATGTTGAACACTGAATGGATCTTGGTACAGAAGAAAGAACTTAGGTATAAAACTAAGAAAATCAGAGTAAAGTATGGACTTTGCTAAACAATAGCCTATTGATATTATTAATTGTAGCAAATGTACCATATTAATGTTAAATGCTAATGATAGGGGAAAGTGGGTGTGGACTATATGGGAATTCTATATAGTATCTTCACAATTTTTCTTTAAATTTAACACTATTCTTTAAAAAGTTTTTTTTAAAGGCGGATCTAATGGATATGGAGTTTTAGTTTTGTAAGATGAAAAGTTCTAGACCTGTTTTACAATGTGAAAATATGTAACACTACTGATTTATACACTGAACAAATAGTTAAGATGGTAAATTTTCTGTTGTCTTCCACAATTAAAACTGAAAATAAAATATTTTAAAAGCCTCTAAAAAACAAGTAAATAAAAATATCCCCTATTCATGTAATGTTTCTCTTTTATACTGTTAATGCAGTGAATTATGTTTTCTGAGTTTTTAGTGTAAAGCCAATCTTGAATCCATGTTTTATTATCCTTTTTATACATTGATAGATTTTTCTTGTTTATATTTCATTTAGGATTTTTTTTGTTCCTATCCTAATGAGATATAGGGAATTTTCTTCTTATTTCTTGGAAGGTTCTTGTCAAAGGTTTGTATCAGGATTATTCTAGCCTCATAAAATGTATTGGGATGTGTTCCTTTCTTTCTTTTTTGCTGTAAGGGTTATATAGAATTGGCATTATTCTTCCTTTAAATATTCGGATTATTTTTCCAATGAAGACATGAGTTTGTAGTTTTATTTCTGGGAAGACTGTTCAATGTACATTAAATTTCATAAACATATCTAGAAATACTTACATGTTCCATTTCTCCTTACGCCAGTTTGGTTAAGTGGTACTTTCAAGAAATACGAACATTTCATCTAAACATTCAAATGTATTGCATGGTTTTCATCTGTTTGTTTAACCACTTAAACCTAGAGAGCTGTGTCAAAATATTCGAGTGAATTTTTTTCTTTAATTCTGTGTCCTTTTTAGTTGATCATTTGCTGCTTCATATATTTTGAGGCTAATCAGCAACCTGCATATGTGACCTGGATTGGTGATTGTTGTTCCTTTATGTTAGCTTTATCAAAATATAATGTACACTTTGATAACACAAATATTAATTTTTTTCTGGTAAGCACAATAATCTAACATTATTTTCCATATTGGCCTAATACACAATTTTTTCCATCGATGAATCTCTTGGTGTGTTTTTTTAAATTGATCATTTATAAAATTATTTGAGAGTCAATTTTTTTATGTGAATTTGAGTTTCAGGTCTGTCATAATTGCATAGTCATATTTATTACTACTAGTTTATTTCCCTCAAATAAAATAAGTTCCTTCATATTGGTCACTACCTATTCTCCACCCTCATTCCAAAACAAGATTTGTTGAAAATCTCTTGTCATTGTTTTGGTTAACATTACAATTTCAAAAGTTAATAATTTTTTATGTTCCTCATATTTCTTTGTTTTTAACTGTAGTGATTTCTGATAAAAGGCCTTTCAAAGAGGGCTTTAGTCAGATGACATTTCTGAGTCTGAGTTAACTCTAAAAACATACTTATGTTTTTAAATAATTTTGATAGATACACATTTTAAGTTCAAAGTCTGCTTTTTTTCCTGTTTGTGGCTGTAAAGCTCTTTTCCTCAGGAAGCTTTTTGAATTTTCCTTTGGCTTTTTATGTTATTGAATGTAATTTGGTATGTTCATAAGTCTCCTCTCCCCACCTTATCTTTTTGTTTCTGTACATTCTGAATCATTTTAATCTAAGATCTTTTAGCTTTCTTTAGTTTTAAAAAATTATTGGTGATTAATTCTTCAGATATTCTTCTCTTTATATATTTTTCCCTCCTGGACTATTATTAATTCAATACTGACATTTCTGTGTATATATTCTCTACATCTCTTACCTTATGTTTCTTCTATTCTTTTTATTTCCTTATCCCTTCCAGTTGTATTCTGGGAGAGTGCTTGGACTTAATTGTTCAGCTCACTCGTTTGTTCTTTAGTTGAATTCATTTGACAATTCAATCTTTCAATTAGTTACTGAATTTAATTTTTAAATGGTGTATACCCAATGTTTCTGTTTGTTTTTTCTTTAGAAATTCTCATTTTTACTTGACATTTCCAATATTATTTCTTATCTCTACAAAGATAATTATTATTCCTCTTTAAAATTTTATATTTTCCTGCTTCTTATTTTAACCTTATATTATTTGTCTTAAAAATCCTGCTCATCAGCTGTCTTGAATTGTTGTCCTATGGTTCATTGTCTCTGGCGGGTCACAACCACTTATAATCCTCTCAATCTGGGAAAACGTGAAAAACTCAGACCTTATTTTTTCCCTTTTTATAATTTTAAATAATTAAACATTTCAAAACAAAAATCTAAAATATCAAAATGTAGACTGAACCACTTCTGTTTGTCTCCCTCATACCACTGACCATCCTTCTTCCTCAGGGATCTTGCTTGTTTTTTGTTACTATCTTATCAAGTACCACCATTCTTTCTGAGGAAGGAGAGAGTATATTAGTCTGTTTTCACACCGCTATAAAGAACTACCTGAGACTGGGTAATTTAGAAAGAAAAGAGTTTTATCTGACTGACAGTTCTGTGTGGCCGGGGAGGCTTCAGGAAACTTACATTCGTGGTTAAAGCAAAGGAGAAGCAAGCACCTCCTTCACAAGGCAGCAGAAGAGAGAGAACCAACTAAGGGGGAAGTCTTCCGCCTCCTGGGTTCAAGTGATTCTCCTGCCTCAGTCTACCGAGTAGCTGGGACTACAGGCATGTGCCACCACACCCGGCTAATTTTTGTATTTTCAGTAGAGATGGGGTTTCACCATGTTGGCCAGGATGGTCTCCATCTGTTGACCTCGTGATGCACCTGCCTCAGCCTCCCAAAGTGCTGGGATTACAGGCGTGAGCCACTGCGCCTGGCCCAGTGAGACACATTTAAACCATCAGGTCTCCTGAGAACTCACTCATTATTAGGAGAACAGCATGGGGGAAGCACCTCCATAATCCAGTCACCTCCCAGCAGGTCCCTCCCCTGACACATGGGGATTACAATTCGAGATGAGATTTGGATGGGGACACGGAGCCAAACCATATCAGAGAGTATTGCTGGAAGCCACTAGTACCTATTTTTAACCACTTTCTACCCCAGCTATTATTAGCTAGGCTGTAAGACTTCTCAAACTTGAGTGTTTTTCAGAAGTACTTGGCTAGCTTATTAAAACACAGATTATTTGGCTTCATTCTCAGAGATTTTGATTCATTAGGGCCTGAGTGGTGGGCCCCAAGAGTTTGCACTTGACATGGACCCAGATGTTGCAATGCTGGGTCTGAGTCTGGAATCACACTGAGAATGTTCACATTTATTACCCCAAATTCTCTGTGTTGGGTTGGGTTAGCCCTGCTGTTGTTGCTTCTGTTTGCTCTCTCTCAGTGCCAATGATTGAAAGAGGCATCGCTTCACCCAGTACAGTGGGGTGTGATGGGGAGAGAGGAAACAATATGAGAATTCTTCCCCAGCCTCAACTCTTGGCTGCTAGAGCTCTTTCTGCCATGCTGGCATTCAATAATCTTCCCAAGGGTTTTCACAGTTTTAATTTAGTAACTAGAACCCATCAAATTCCTTGTTTATCTGTGGCATCTCCTTTAAGATAGATTCCAGGGTAGAAAGCCACCAACCTATGTTGGTTCATCATCTTTTCAGAAATTTGAAGTCTAATGTGACTTTAAAAAATTCTTAAAAAAACTGTTGAATAATATGATTTTCATATAGCTATATGCCAATTACTTTGATAACTTCTTGTGTTTAAGATTATCTTTCCTAACTAGCTATAACTATAGTAATGTAATGCAAGCCTATCTTGTCTAAACTCAGACAATGTATTTCAGTGATATGTTTTCCTTTATCGTCTTTAGAAGCTTTTTTGTCATTAATGTCAAATTGCCAAGACAACTACCCTATGTGGGTAAAAAATAATGAAACCACACCTTGACTTTTTTTTTTTTTTTTTTTTTTTTTGAGACAGAGTCTTGCTCTGTCCCCAGACTGGCGTGCAGTGGCGTGATCTTGGCTCACTGCAAGCTCCACCTCCTGGGTTCGCTCCATTCTCCTGCCTCAGCCTCCTGAGTAGCTGGGACTACAGGTGCCCGCCACCACGCCCAGGTAATTTTTTTTTTTTTTTGTATTTTTAGTAGAGACCAGTTTTCAGGGTGTTAGCAGGATGGTCTCGATCTCCTGACCTTGTGATCTGCCCTCCTTGGTCTCTCAAGATTTTTTTTTAATACAACATCTTGAATAACTTTTAGATTCTAATAGCTGTACAACTTAGAACACCTTTGGGTTTTCTATCTTCACAGTGTACTTATAGGACCCTATCTCGTTATTTAGGTTTTAAAGGGACTGTATTAACAGAAGAAAGATATGTGTCTCCAGAGCATGAATGATTTTGTCAAGTCTAGAACAGGGTTTCAAACACTGAAAAATGTCAGATTATTTTCAAACGCTAGAAAATAAATGATATGGAAAAGCAATATATGACAATGAGGCAGATAAGTGTTCATTTCTGGTAATGAGGGCCCCTGGACCACTTATTTGGTAGGTTGGCCTAACATTTACATTTATGTCAATTCTTTGGACTATAAGGAAAGCATCTCTTGTGGGGATGACAATAGCAAGATACAACGCTACAATGAAATCTAATTGTTATTTACTATTGCAGTGGAATGTCAATGAGGGGATGCATTGTTCAAAAGCTGGCATTGGTAAAGTTATTAAATTGATTGGTTCATGAGGGAATATAGTACATTAGTGAGCTATTAAGCTGTGACCAAGAGTATGTATTAGAAAGCATGCCTTCATAAGTTTCCAACATCATAAATCAAGGCAAGATTTAGTACACAACACTGGCAGGAAGCGGCAATCATATATTTTACAAGGCTCAGCTCAAGAAAGCTCAACCTTCAATCATATTTGGGTCAGTATTTTATATTTATAATTTGCTCTATACTATTTTTTTATTATATTTGGTTCTTGTATGAGGAATTTATAACATGAATATGATTAGAACTGAGCAGTAAAAAGATGATCCCTGCAGATTTCTATTGAGTTTCCTCTATGCTTGGTAAATAAAGTGTATTTTTTTGACTTTTAATTATATATGTTTAGAAAGTGATTGTAACCAATTTTGCATTTATTTCCCAGGTTGCTTCCATAAGTAATTATTCTAAGTTATTAGATATAAATCTAAATATTGTAAAACACCCTAAAGCTAGAGTGAAAAAGAAGGTTTTTTAATAAGAACAGATATTTTTAAGCAGTAAAATTAGAATTTTATTTTCACATTTATACTATTCTAGCCCAAATATCTGCTTCTTTTATCAAATCTTATCTAGTCTTTCTTATCTGAATGAATATCACTTCTCTGGATTTTATTACTTTGTTTTAAATGTTTTAGCACTCTTAACTCATTTCACCTCATATGAGAGTTTTACACATATCCACTTCCTCTACGTATTCTGTCTACCTATGGACAACAGAAAGCATATCTGGTTAATTAAAATACTTCCTTCTCTTTCCCCCAATACACTTACAGTCATTTACGAGTTTAATATATTTTGTGAATAAATTAATATTTATCTGATGTCAAATATAAGAATTCATAAAACATCAAACAAATGTTTTCGCTTAACAATAATTATTACATAAGTACTATATTTTATAAATAGTAACTAATATAAGTAGTTTACATATATAATTTAGGTGCTAGAATTCAGTATATAATTTTATTTGTTACCAAACTAGCATATTAAAATCTCAGAAGATATTTTTAGGGTTATAAAATAATCTAAGTAATTAATAAATGTGTGTTGTATATGATAAAGTTTCCACGCATAAGTTTACAAATACAAGTGCTTATATATAAATTATATTATTAATGATACATATATGCAAATAAATTCTGGAAATACATTTACATAAAATGTATACACACAAAACAAGCCTTCTTATATTCAGCAATGCTTTCCCATGCAAACAAATGTAAAAACACCTGTAAACATTCCTATATTGTGTCTCTGATAAAACATTAACATGTTAGATACAGTATGATGTGTTAGGATGTGCAGTAGCCACATGGATTGATAGTTGGGTTCCAGACTCAGCAACACCAAGAGCCACCACTCATCATTTAGAAAATAGCCTAACTTCTCTGGTCTTTTCTAAGCTGCCTTGTAAAATGAGTATATGAAACTTCGATCTCTAAAATATCTAAGCCAAATAGAAAAATCTGGCCCTAAATATAGTTCTAAGGCTACCATATTTTTAGCGGTATTAAGAGCTCCTGGTGTCTGTCTGTGTATAGACATTTGTGTGAATACAACATGTGTTGGGGAAGGGTGAGATCGAAAAAATACACACAAGATATAGTCTATCCAGGAGGACGTAAAATTTGGCCAGCGTAGGTCTAGGTACACAGTAGTTGATGAGCAAATAGTTATGACATGCCTAGAGTTCTTTAAATTTGCTAGTCAGCCACAGCCATGTGAGGAGCAGTTGTCATTAAGCAGAGAATTAAAGGACAGAAGAGCCAATTCTGTCCATTAGATATAGCCTTTCTGGCAAATGAAACAAAAACTGCAAGGGTGTAAGGCCAAACAGATCTTGCTGTTCTCTTTTGAGGCTTTTTTTTTTTTTTTTTCTGGATGTTGTTAATTTGTCCTATGTGTCTGTAAATCATTAGGAGAGAATGTGTCAGTACCCAGTAATCCAAAAATCTTTCGTAAATACCATTAAAATATTAAATAATATATGCTTGAAAGTCCTTCAAAAGTTTAAAAAATCTAATTTTATTTTACATAATCAAATAATAGAATCAGAGAACTGAAGGAGCATCTTTATAAATCTAGCCCAGTGTTTTTCAAATTCTGCACTATAGAACCATTAGGCTCAGTTTAGCAATCCCACAAGGCACTTAGTTAAAATGACATTAATAAAGTCTATCTTTTTTATTATTTTTGAAGTTGTAATTTTAAACGGGAACAACTTCAAATGTCCTATAAACCAAAGTATTAATTAACTGGATACCATTAATATAACTTCTGCTTCAAATCTGACGTTTTATTTTCTGAATCTGAGGACTACGGAATAGTTTTTCTTGTTCTCACATGTGTATGTGTGTGTGTGCGCGTGTGTGTGTGTGTACATGAACATGTATGCCATGTGTACTAATGATTATTTATAAAGGTTGTAACTCAGTATTGTTATTATTCTGAGTGAAGGTCTCCACATGCCTACTCCCATTAACTTATAAAGATGAGTGTCCTGTTAGAGCATGTGCATGTCATACTTAATTGAATTTTATCTAAAGTTAGGACACATATTTCTTGCTATGTGCTATAATTATGGTCAATAATAGATTGTTCAACAACAAGAAAATAAAATATATTTTCTTAATGGTACTTTATATGAATGTTCTAATTTTTAAAACTACTGATTATTTAATGTTTTGTTTGTTATTTGTTATACTTTGATTCAAATTTTGAGTTTATAATAAATACTGTGATTAGTTTTTGAAATTTTGAAGCAACAATTTCTTCAAATTTTTAGAATCATTTTGGTGAAAAGTTATGCTACATATAAAATTGCTTAAATTATTCACACTCACTTATTTGCATGGGTCAAGACTTCTTGGAATTGTTCAACCAAAACAAAATGTAGAAATAAAATAATTCTGCCCCAGAAAAACCAATGAGTTAAAGATGAGATTAAGAAGGACTTTTTTGTTTTTTTAATAAAGAGTCTCGCTCTGTCGCCTAGGCTGGAGTACAGTGGTGCTATCTCTGCTCACTGCAAGCTCCGCCTCCCAGGTTCTTGCCATTCTCCTGCCTCAGCCTCCTGAGTAGCTGGGAATACAGGAGCCCGCCACCATGCCCGGCTAATTTTTTTTGTATTTTTTAGTAGAGACGGGGTTTCACCACTTTAGCCAGGATGGTCTTGATCTCCTGACCTCATGATCCGCCCACCTCGGCCTCCCAAAGTGCTGGGATTACAAGCATGAGCCACAGCGCCCGGCCAAGAAGGACATTTTTTAAATAACTTAAGACCAATGAAAATGGAAACACCACAGACAAAAACTTATGGCATGGAGCAAAAGCAATTCTAATAGGGAAGTTTATAAGTAAGTAAATCAAAAAAGAAGAAAGATCCCAAATAAACAAACTAACATTACATCTCTAGGAACTGGAAAAAAAAGAATAAACCAAACCCGAAGTCAGTAGAAGGAAGAAAATAATAAAGATAAGAGCGGTAATAAATGAAATGGAGACTAGAAAGACAAAGGAAAAGAACAATGAAACTGTTTGTTGTTTGAAAAGATACACCAAGTTGATATACCTTTAGCCAGACTAAGAAAAAAATATATAGAGAGAGGACTGAAATAAATAAAATTATAAGTGAGAAAGGAGATACTACAACTGAAACCACAGAAGTACAAATAGCTATGAGAGAGTACTGTCAACAAATATATGCCAACAAATTGGATTACCTAGAAGAACTAGATGGATTTCTGGAAATGTGTAAACTACAAAGATCAAATAATGAAGAAATAGAAAATCTGAACAAACCCGTAACAACGAGGTTGAATAAATAATAATCGAATGTCCATCAAAGAAAAGCCCTGAAACAAATGGCTTTGTTACAGGAATAGGGTTCCAATCCAGACCTCAAGAGAAGATTCTTGAACCTTACATAAGAAAGAATTAAGAAAGTAAAAGAATAACAGAATGGCTAATCCATAGACAGAGAAGCCCCGAGGGCTGCTGGTTGCCCATTTTTATGGTTATTTCTTGATGTATGCTAAACAAAGGGTGGATTACTATGCCTCCCCTTTTTAGAGCATATAGGGTAACTTCCTGATGTTGCCATGCTCGTGGGAGTGTAGCAGTGAGGACCACCAGAGGACACTCTCGTCACCATTTTGGTTTTGGCCGGCTCCTTTACTGCAACCTGTTTTATCAGCAAGGTCTTCATGGCCTGTATTTTGTGCTGACCTTTCCTGTCTCATCCTGTGACTTAGAATGCCTTAACCATCTGGTAATGCAGCCCAGTAGGTTTCAGCCTCGTTTTACCCAGTTCTGTTTAAGAAGGAGTTGCTCTGGTTCACAGGCCTCTGACAGCTTCACAGCAGAATTCTACCAAACATTTAAAAAGAAACTAATACTAATCCTCCTCAGACTCTTCCAAAATATTGAAGAAGAGTGACCATTTACAAGGCTAGCATTAGCCTGCTATCAAAACTAAATGAGGACTCTATGAGAAAATAATATTTCAGGCCAATAACCCTGATAAACATAGGTGCAAACGTCCTCAACAAAATATAGCAAACCAAGTTTAAGAGCACATTAAAAGAATTATTCACCATGATCAAGTGGGATTTATGCTTGGGACGGAAAGATGGTTCAACACACAAAAATCTATGAATTTGATACATTGTATTAATAGAACGAAGGACTAAGCTCTATGATCATTTCAATAGACACAGAAAAAGCATTTGACAACATTTAATATTTTATCATATTAAAAAACACTCAACAAATTAGGTATGAAAAGAATGTATCTCAACAAGATAAAGGCCATATATGATAAGCCCACAGCTAACATCATCAAACTAAATGGTAAAAAGTTGAATGCATCCCTCTAAGATCAGGAAAACACAAGGATGCCCACTCTCACCACTTTTATTCAACATAGTACTGGATGTCTTAGCTAGAGTAATAAGACAAGAAAAGGAATTTAAAAAATTCAAAAAAGAAAGAGTAAAATTGTCTCAATTTGCTGATGGCATATTCCTATGCATAAAAAACCCTAAAGAAACTACCACAAAACCGTCAGAACTAGTAAATTCAGTAAAGTTGCAGTATACAAAAGCAACATGTAAAAATCAGTAACATTCCCTTATACTAACAACAAACTACCTGAAAACCAAATTAAGAAATCTATCCCATTCACAGTAAAGAATAAATTAAAAATAAAAACATGTAGGAGTAAATTTAACTGAAGTGAAAAATACATATATTGAAACTTTTAAAACATTGATGAAAAACATTGAAGAAGAGACAAATAAATGAAAAGATATCCCATGTTCATGGATTGAAAAAGTTTATATATTTTAAATATCCATCCTACCCAAAGTGATCTACACATTCAATGCAGTCTGTATCAAAATCAAAATGTCATTTTTCATGGAAACAAAAAAGTGTCCTAAAATTTATTTGAAACCATAAAAGACCCCAAATAGTAAAAGCAATCATAAGCAAAAAGAACAATCCTGGAGGTATCACGCTACCTGACTTTAATACCTATTGCAAATTTATAGTAATTGAAACAGCATGATACTGGCATAAAAACAGACACATTGACAAATGGAACAGTATGGAGAGCCCAGAAATTAACCTATGGATTTATGGTCAATTGATTTTTGACAAAGATGACAAGAACATGCAATGGAGAAAGGGCAGTCTCTTCAATATCTGGTGTTTGGAAAGCTGGAGATGAAAATGAAGTTAGACCCTTTTCTCACACCATATAAAAAATATCAACTCAAAATGAACTAAAGACTTACATGTAAGACCTAAAACTCTAAAACTATTCAAAAAAAAAAGAGAAAACTCCGTGATATTGGTCTGAGCAAAGGTTTCTTGGATATTAGCAGAAAAACACAGGCAACAAAATAAACAAATAAGAATACGTGAAAATAAAAAGCTTCTGCATGGCAAAGGAAACAATAGAGTGAAAAAACAACCCAGGGACTGGGAGAAAATATTTGCAAACCGCACATCTGATAAGGGGCTAATATCCTAAATATTTAAGGGGCTCAAACAACTCAATAACAAGAAAATAAATAACCCATTGAAAAATGGGCAAGGATCTGAACAGACATTTTCCAAGAGAAGACATATAAATAGTCATCAGATATATTAAAAAATTCTCAACATCTCTAATTAGCAGGGAAATGCAAATCAAAACCACAATGAGATATCACCTCACATCTGTTAGAATGGCCATCATCAAAGTGACAAAAGATAAGTGTTGAAGAGGAAATGGAAAAAGGGGAACCTTTGTTGTTGGTGGAAATGTAAATTAATACAATCATTATTTAAAACTCTATGGAAGTTCCTCGATAAACTAAAAATAGAGCCACCATATGATCCAGCCATTTCACCTCTGGGTATATTTCCAAAGGAATGGAAATCAGTATGTTGAAGAAATGCCTACACTTAAATGTTCATTGGTGCCTTATTCACAATAGTCAAGATGTGGAACAGACCTAAGTGTACATCAATGAATGAATGGATAAAGAAAATGTAGTGTACATATATGAATTAAAAATGTAGTGTACATATATCCTTAAAAAAGAAGGAAATTCTGCTATTTGCATCAATGCAGATGAACCTGGAGAAGATTATATTATGTGAAATAAGCCTAGCACAGGAAGACAAATATCACACAATGTCCCTTACATATGCAATCTAAAATGTCAAACTAATAGAGGTAGAGAGAATGGTGGTTACCAAAGACTGGAGAAGGATTGGGAAAGGGGAGACGTTGATCAAAGAGTATGTTAAAAGAAAAACTTCAGCTGAATTAAATTTAATGGACTTTAATTGAGCAATGAACAGTTTGCAAGCTGGGCAGCCCCCAGAATTACAGCAGATTCAGAGAGACTCCAGGGATGCCTCATGGTCAGAACAAATTTATAGACAAAAAAAAGAGACATGACCTACAGAAATCAGAAGTGAGGCACAGAAACAGCTGGATTGGTTACAGATTAGTGTTTGCCTTATTTGAACACAGTTTGAACACTTAGCAGTGTATGAGTGGTTGAAGTATGGCTGATGGGATTGGCCAAGACGCAGTATTGTTACAGGAACATACTCTTGAGTTAGGTTTTCAATCTTGTCTTCCTATTAAGTTAGGTCATGGTTCAGCCACAAGGACTCAAATATAGACATACTGAGTCCTTCTCAGGCCAAATTTAGTTCACTTTAACAGGTACAAAGTTTCAGCTGGGCAGGAGGACTAATTTTTGGTGATCTACTGCACAGAATGGTGAATAGAATTAATGCATTGCATATTTTAAAATTGCTTAAAGATTAGATTTTAAATGTTTTCACCAAAATAGTTGATAAGCATGTGAGGTGATGGATATGTTAATTAGCTTGATTTAATCATTCTATAACGTAAACATATATCGACACATCACATTATACCCCCAAAATATTTACAATTATTATTTGTAAATTTAAAAAAAAAATTGTTTTGATGGTATATTATTGATGCTGTCATACATTACTTTTAACTTTAAATATTGGTATATTAGAATAGCCTCATTGTTTAATTGAATGTTTTTATAATAAGCCAGTATAATAGATTTGATATTATGAGATGAATTTGCAGTTATACATGATTTTTCTGTTTTACAATTTTGTGTTATATACAAGGTAGGCTTTTTAAATTTTCCAGGGTTAAAAAAAGGGTGTAAATCATTCATGTAGATCACCCTATTATTTCTCCCAAGCTTGTCAGAGGTATAGGAAATGATTTTCAGATAGAGAACGAGTTTCTCTCAGACTTCTACAAGCTAGTTGTTTTGATAGGTTGTTTGTTTGTTTGGTGGTTTTTTTGTTTGTTTGGCATTGGTTTTTTTTTTTTTTTTTTTCCTCTGAGATGGAGTCTTGCTCTGTCACCCAGCCTGGACTACAGTGGCCTGATCTCGGCTCACTGCAACCTCCACCTCCCGGGTTCAAGCAATTCTCCTACCTCTAAAACACAGTTTTATTGTGATAAATTTACATTTTATGTAATCACCAATTTAAAGTGTACAATTCACTGGTTTTAAGTATATTCACAATCACTAGTCTGTCTGAGTCCATAGATTTGCCTATTCTAGACATTTCCTCTGAATAGAATCTTACAATATGTGGCCTTTTGTGTCTGGTTTCTTCCAGTTAGCATATATTTCCAGATTCATCCATGTAGCTTGTATCAATACTCTGGTCTTTTTGTTTTCAAAGAATATTTCATTGTAAGGATATAACACATTTTGTTTACTGATTAATCAGTTGATGAACATTTTGAGTTGTTTTCTTCTTTTTGCCTATTATGAATAATAACACTGTAAACATTTATGTATAAATTGTATTTGAACATAGGATTTCATTTCTTTTAAATATATACATAGGAGTGGAATCACTGGGTTTAATAGTAACTCTATTATTTAACATTTTAAGGAACCACCAAGCTGTTTTTTAAACTGGATACCACACTGCCAACAACAATGGATGAGAATTCCGTGTTCTCCACGTTTTCATCAGCACTTGCTATTCTCTGTCTTTTTCAATACAACTGTTCTGTGGGATATGCAGTCACATGCTATTATGGTTTGGGTTCGCAGTTTTCTAATTACTAGTAATGTCAAATAGCTTTTCATGTGCTTATTGGCCATTCATTTATCTTTGTTGTAGAAACATCCATTCAGATTCTTTGCCTAGTTTTTAATTGGGCTGTTTATTTTTTTATTATCAAGTTGTAAGACACCAGCAGTGTTTCAGGATTCTACAAACTAGTTTAAACCTGTGGTCATCATTCTTGCTAACATACATAACTCCATTTTTAATTAGGAAAAAAAATTAACCAGGTTTCTGTAGCTAAGCAATGTTCATCTTATATGTGAATACCCAGTCAGATAATATAACTTACTGATACTACTATTTGAAGATTTAAAAATATATAATTTCATCTCCTACCAAACCCATTTGCTAGCTGATATTTTAGTGCCTTTCCAAAGGCATGACAATTATTTTCCTATGAACTTTCATTTTGAAGAAGGAAGTTGAAAACAAAGAGATGTTACTATGGCTCTCATTACCAAAGTCTATTTTCAAAAGAAAATGATAGAGGAATATGCATTTAGAAAATATCTCCTATGTCTCTGGTTGTACAGAGTGTGTGTGTGTGTGTGTGTGTGTGTATATATATATATATATATATATATTTTGTTGGATGGAATATGACCAGTGATCTGTGGAAATAACTGCTGGAAAACCAACAAATTGGGATATTATTTGCAAAGTTAATATTTTTACACCTGTTAATTTTACTCATTTAAGAAAGTATAAACAATTTTATCATGCATTCATTTTCGGTGCCTGGAACATGAAAAAACTAAAACATAATTTTACGTTTTTCGCTTACTCAGGTAGAACCTCGTTATCTAACCTCAAGACCGCTGAAATGAAAATCCAGTTGTAATCATAATAACACTCGCACAGTGGTGATAGGTTATATCCATACAGTTTCTGCTCCAGTGAAATTCCATTTTAAGAAAATACTCTATGCTATTCACTCGCTGGACATTCATTGTAATGAGATGTCATTTGTATAAGCAATATGAATTGCATTCTTCTGTCAAGTGGACATAAGTTCAAGTATGGGTGACTTTGAGAAATATTCTATACATGGTAGCTGACCAATTTGTTTTGGTGGCTATATAGCTTAAATATAACAATGGTTGATATTCTATGAAAAATAGACAAGAAAGAAATCTAATTGTCATTGTTTAAATTTAAACAGATAATGTCAAAACTCCAGAAAATATGTGACATCTGCTAAGTAATAATTCTCTACATCTCTATGTGCTTTTTTTTTTTTTGACAGAGTTTCGCTTTTGTTGCCCAGGCTGGAGTGCAATGGTGTGATCTCGGCTCACCACAACCTCCACCTCCTGGTTACAAGCAGCAATTCTTTTGCCTCAGCCTCCCAAGTAGCTGGGATTACAGGCATGCACCACCATACCCAGCTAATTTTGTATTTTTAGTAGAGACAGGGTTTCTTCATGTTGGTCAGGCTGGTCTCGAACTCCCGACCTCAGGTGATCTGCCCACCTCGGCCTCTCAAAGTGCTGGGATTAAAGGCAAGAGCCACTGCGCCTGGCCCTGTATGTGCTTTTATAACATTATCTTATGAAATGTAATTGGAGCATTCATCACATTGTAACTGTACCTTTGTGTGTGTTTGTGTTTGAAAGTGTGTGTGTGTGTGTGCGCGCGCGCGCGCACATTTCAGAGAAACCTGAGAAATAATTAAGGGTATGGAAATAATTAAAGGTATCTTATGAAATGTAGCTGGAACTCTTATCACATTGTGATTGTACCTTTGTGTTTGTGTTTGAGAGTGTTTGTGTGTGTATGTGTGCATTTCAGAGAAATCTGAGAAATAACCAAGGGTATGGAATGTATGGTTTATCTTCATTTTGCCAGTACCTAGTACAATGTCTGACATATAAAAGGTACTCAGGAGGCCGAGGTGGGCGGATCACCTGAGGTCATGAGTTCGAGACCAGTCTGGCCAACATGGTGACACCCTGTCTCTACTAAAAATAGAAAAATTAGCCGGGCATGATGGTGAGCACCTGTAATCCCAGCTACTAGGGAGGCTGAGGCAAGAGAATTGTTTGAACCCGGGAGGCAAAGTTTGCAGTTAGCTGAGAGCACGCCACTGAACTCCAGCCTGGGCAACAGAGCAAGACTCCATCTCAAAATATAATAATAAAAAATAAAAGGTACTCAGTTCCAATTCATGAATTAATTACTATAGTTGCTGCTGTTAGATTGGCTGCTACTGCTGCTGCTACAAATACTATCTCTGCTATTGCTCACTATTATTCATTGAGCGCTCATTATGTGCTATACTCTTTTTACTTTTTCTCACTTCATCACCATAAGTATGAGGTACTCTTGTATTGCTTTATCACTGAAAAAAATTGGGTCACACAAAAAAATAAAGGTGGGGAGAGGTTAAAATTCTTTTATCAAGGTGAGTATTTTGGTCTGCTTTGTTGTTGTACATTTGTTTTTGTTTCCTTGTGTGTTTTGCATATATAATTTCATCAGAAAATGTGGCGGTAAAAGAAACTAGGATCCAACATATGTTTCCAGATAGGTCATAGTGAGTGGGATCAGACACGTGAAAATTCACTCAATCTCTCATGGGCATGGGGCAAGGGAAAGGGACGTCAGGTTGTACACGTGATAGCTTTAGTTCAACCATCTAGGAGGAAAAAGTGTGGTTTTTTTCTTGTTTTATTTGCCTCTCTGCCACAAACCCACGTTTCAAAGCTTGTTCAAAATGAATACTCGATAAATATTATTGATAGGCAGTCTATCTGCCACACATCATCTTTGATAAGTGAATTATAATGACAATACTTTGGGTTATGATGTCTGCCCTTTGAGAGAAAGAGAATTTAAAGTAACCACGGCCTATCTCAGCTTGCTGGAGACATGAATCTCTTGGCACATATTAGCATAATCTACTTATGGAAGAGACATAAATGTGGAGCGAAAGGGTTGCAAAATGATTTGCTGGGTACTATTGTTGAGCCCTAATTTAAATCACTTGGTTTTCTCCATTATTATTCCAAAGCCTCATCTGAATCCTTCTGACATTAAATGTACTTTATAGGAACAATATATTCCTATAACTTGTAAAATCTTTAATGTAAGATTTATATTATCTTCAGTAAGATGGATGAGAATAATTACCTTGAGTCTTGTTAAGTTCCTCAACCAATACTTTTACAAATTTGTATAACAGAAAGAATTAAAATGTCACAAGATATATTTCTGAGCATAACAATCACAGCATTTAAAAATATGCTTAAGCATAGTATTTTTAAACAAAATTCATAGATTATCTTTGCATATACTTATACACGAGGACAGTATGGTTTTCTTGAAAACATTAGTTACAACCAGCTTTCAGTTTCATTTTTAAGTATGGGCCATATTGCTATATGTGAAAGCTGACGTTTCACCAGAGCCACAAGGACATTAGAGTTTAAAACAGCAAATGTAAAATCATGCCATTGGTCATTTGCTAAACTTCAAAAGAGAGGACACAAATTTCAGTATCTGTCAAAGTAAACACAATTCACTTTTTTATTCATAGCAGGGAAAGTCATATGTCAAAGGAAAAAAGGATGATTTGCTGTGAGAAGAATGCCAAGGAAAAGGACAAAATAACATTGATTCAGTAGTTAGATTGAATATACAAGAAGTAAGGAAAAATGTGTATTAACACATATATATCAGAGGTGTAAAATTTATATGAGGTACCAAAACATCATGTTATAGATTCCCTTCTCTACATAACCAGGCTGATGCACCGTGCCAATGTAAATAGGCCCAATTATTACAGTTTCTAGTGCAGCAGAAAGCAAAGAGATTCAGAGAAAATATTGCCTTAGGCTGTCACCATGGTGGTCTCAGCAGGGGCTGAGCCAAGCTTGAGTCTATAGGACTGACCCAAGACTTGAAGAAACCAGTGAGGGTAAGACTTCACACAGAGGGTCGTGTCACAAGGGATTTACTAAAGATCAAATCCTGGCGACCAAGAAAAGCCCAATAGCTAGATAAGAAGTGAAGTGTTTGAAGCACACCTAGCAGAACAGAACTAGAACAGGAGTTTTCCAAGGTAAAACTCTGCAAATATTCTTTGAAGCAAAGATCCAGAGAAGATGAAAGATTTTACAAAAGCATTTTTGGCTCCTTCCATGGGGATAGAAGGAGTTCTTTATGGTTGAAGAAGTAAGTAGGAGACAGGACTAATAATACTAAGAACCCACCCATAGACCTTTCACTAACTTACTCGATTTCCATTGCCTTCAAGTAATATATTTGATTTCCTTATTTGTGAATGTGATAGCTATCTTGTCTTCCTTACAGAACACCTGTGAAGATTAAATGTGACTATGAACATAAAAGCACTCTACAAACTTAAAATGTATTTACAAATGGGGAGTTATTATTCTGTTAATTTTCTTTTATTTTCCTTTCTTTCTTCTTTTCCTACATTCAACAAATATTTCATGAGCATCTAGCATGTACCAGACATTCAATGCCCTATGTGAGCAGTCAAATCTTCTTCCTCTAGGGAGCTCACATTCAAACTGGAGAAACGTAAAACAAAATGCTGCAGTAGATGGGACTAGTGCTACAGAGGACAGTAAATAAGAAAAAAAGAACTGGAGCAATGATAAGAAGTGTGGGGGTATTGAAATTTTGATAGAGTATCCATGGAAGTCTTCCCCGAGAATGTGACATTTTATGCAAGACTAGGAGACATGAAAGAATGAACCATGCAGATTTCTAGGAGAAGACTATCCAAGCAGAGGGAAGAGCAATCGCAAAGGCCACGAGGTGGAAGAACGGTAACATATCTCAGAATCTCCAAGGGAAGCTATATGGTTGGAGTAGATAGAGGGAAGTAAGTAGGGTATCAGTTCAGAAAGGCAATGGAGCAGCAGATCACATGGAACCTTCAGGGTCATGGTAAAGGTTTTGGTTTTTCCTCTCAGTGTGGCAGAAACAGGACATGGTTAGGCAGCTCAGTTCGTTACATTGAGAATAGACAGAAGAGAACCGATGGTTAAAACTGGGCTCCTGTTAAAAAATATACTGAAAGAATTCAATTGTGAAATGATTTGATGTGGAAAAGAGCAGTGGAAGTGTTGAGAAATGTTAAGATTTTTGGGTATAAGATTAAGGTAGACTCAACAGGTTAGCTGGAGACTTGGGTGAAGGTTGTTAACAAAGAGACTAAGTAGTCAGCAAATAGGAGGCTGGAGCTGACATTAACTGAGATGGGAAAACTGGAGAGAAGAAAATCTGGGGAGGAGGAAGTGGTAAGAGTTCAGTTTGGGACTTTTTTTTTTTTTTTTTTTTTTGAGACGGAGTTTTGCTCTTGTTGCCCAGGCTGTAGTACGATGCATGATCTCGGCTCACTGCAACCTCTGCCTTACGGGTTCAAGCGGTTCTCCTGCCTCAGCCTCATGAGTAGCTGGGATTACAGGCATGTGCCACCATGCCCGGCTAATTTTTGTATTATTAGTAGGGACGGGGTTTCACCATGTTGGCCAGGATGGTCTGAAACTCCTGACCTCAGGTGATCCACCTGCCTCGGCCTCCCAAATTGCTGGGATTACAAACGTGATCCACTGTGCCTGGCCAGTTTGGGACATTTTAAATTAGTAGAGGCATATTAAACATCCAAGTGGAGATATCAAGGAGCCTTTTGATATAAATCTGAAGATTAGGGGAGTAGATTTGGTTGAATTCACAAATGTAGGCATTGTTAGAGTAGAGGTGAGGTGGTCTGTAAATCTAGGTGATTGGTTAAGACCTTCAGAGGAGTAACTATGGAGACAGCAGAGATCTACAAATTACCTGAGAGGCATACCTATGTTTCCACGTCAGAAAGATAAAGAGGAACAAGCGAAGAAAACCAATGTGGGACAATAATTAGGACACTGTGGTAATTTGAAAACCAAATACAGAAGATATCCCAGGGACAGGGAGCGATGCGCTGTGAAATGCTTATGATTCAGTTTATATGATTCACTGCAACCTCCACCTCCTGGGTGGATGGTTGAATGAGGATGAACATTTACCACCTGCTATGGTTTGGTTTGTTCTTGCCCAAACTCATGTTAAAATTTGATCCCAAATGTAGCAGTCTTGGGAGGTGGGGCCTAGAGGGAGGTGTTTCAGTCATGGGGGCAGATCCTTTATGAGGACAGAGTAATGCCCTCCTGCAGGGTTACTTTTCTGCACTCCAGTTAAGGGGTTAGTTCCTGAGAGTAGCTCGTTTCAAAGACTCTGGCTTCCTCAGTTTCTCCCTTTTGTTTCCTCTCTCACCATGAAATCTCTGCACACACCTGCTCCCCTTCCTCTTTCTGCAATGTGTTGAAGCATCTGGAGGCCCTCACCAGATGCAACTGCTGATCTTGAACTTTCCATCCATTAGATTCATGAACCAAATAAACATCTTTTCTTTATGGACAACCCAGTCTCAGGTATTCTGTTACAGCAACACACATGGACTAAGACAACACCACACACAACAATGCAAAGGCCATTTATGATCTTGACCAGAGGAATTTCACCTCAAAGGTGGAGGCAAACCCATGATAAAGTTAGTTTAAGAATACCAGAGAAGGCTGGGTGCGGTGGCTCGTGCCTGTAATCCCAGGACTTTGGCAGGCCAAGGCAGGTGGGTCACTTGAGGTCAGGAGTTTGAGACCAGCCTGACCAACATGGTGAAACCCTGCCTCTACTTAAAATACAAAAATTAGCTGGGTGTGGTGGCGTATGCCTGTAATCCCAGCTACTTGGGGGGCTGGGGCAGGAGAATCGCTTGAACCCGGGAGGCGGAGGTTGCAGGGAGCCAGGACCACACCATTGTACACCAGTCTGGGCAACCAGAGCAAAACTCTGTCTCAAAAAAACAAAATAAACAAACCAGAAAAGAGACAAGAGAGAAAGTGGAGACAGCAGGGTCAGTAATATTTTCAAGGAGTTTTGCTACCAAGAGAAGCAAAATTAATAATAATAATAATAAGGGGATATAAAGTTGAGCAAACATTCTTATTTTAATAAAAAAAATTCTATTAGGTAGCATTCAGAACAGAGGAAAACAATTGATAATTACGGAACAGTGTTATTGAGCAAGTGAGAAGGCATGGATCTGGTGTCCAAGTGAGTTGTCCTGAAATATGTTTGGGAACTCTGCTCTGTGGAAGCAGGAAGGCCAGCAATGTGTGTGGACACAGATGGATTTTTGGGTGAATGTGGTGCAGAGAGCCTGCAGAGGCTTTCTTCTGAGTGGTCTGGGTTCTCAGTGAAATTTGAAGCTAAGAGGAAGACTGGCATAGAAGGCTGGGCTTAAGCAGGAGTGGTATACCAAGATAAGCGCATGGAATTGGGGAATGCGGGACAAGGCAGGGAAAGTATATGTGATGAAGTTATTATGAATGATCTTGTAAGCAAGGTAAAAAGGAAAATGAGAAATGAATGGTGCGGGGTGAAAGTGAAGTATAGTGAAAGGCTGGAAGGTTTATAAATCCCAGGGAGGTATGTTTTCAAGCTTCTTATTGGTCGTGAGACCCAAAAGTCTTGGTCATTCCATCTGCTAAAAAGTCTTCAGTTTCTTTGTATCCTTATCGCCTCTGCCTTATTTAACATTATCATTATCATTATCATTACTCCCGGGGCATTTTCCTTGCCTCTTCTAGAGTGCTAACCAAAATATCACAGAACGGCAGCATGAGCATCACTTGGGGGCTTATTAGAAATGCAAATTCTCAGGTCTCGACTTAGGCTTATTGAATAAGAATCTCTAGGACTGGGGCTCAGGTGATTCTTCCGCATATAAAATGTAAAAATCTCTGCTCTTACTGCATATAACATACAAAAATCTCTGTCCATACAGCCACCCAAGGGATTTTCCACATAAGAAAACCTCATTATGTTCTACTTTTTCTCAAAAAAAATTTGAGCCTGCTTTACCTAAAGCATAACATCTAAAAATGTGTGCTTAGCTCATTCCCATATTTACACCTGTGCTCTCGTCTTGTAGATCATATCTTCATGTCTTAGCCTCTGCTGTTGTTGGCTCTGAAAGGTATTTCTTATCTTGCTATACAGGCAGAAAAAAAAATTTATTCAGTTTTCACATTTAAGCTAAGACCTGTTCTCATTCCTCTTGGTCAGCTCAGATGTTTTTACCCTATGCTTTCACCAAACTTTATATAGACTTCAATTTTAAAAGGCATGTCATTATATTATTAATTTTTACATGTATTGCCCTCCACTAAACAGAAAGCTCCTTGATGGTAAGAATAGTTTTCTTTTATCTTTGATGGCCAGCATCGCAATCAGTTATTAGACATTCACTATATGTTCTAGGAAGATGAGTAACTGAATAAGGTATTCCAAAGTAAAGTGGTTTCTGCATTTAGATGCTCTGCCATGTGTGAATCTAACTTACAATAATTTATTATACATTGTACACAGCCAGAAATAATGAACAATCTGTTTATAAAATCTATTTCCTTACACTGGGTCATTTATGAATATGTTAAATAACAAGATACTTATAATACTTTCATTTTTCATATGGTAAAGCCAAACGTTTACTAATTTTTCAGCAAGACTTTGTGATTTGGGTTAATTATTTTTCTTGAACTATAAAGGATTTTTCCAACCATTCAGGTTCTTTCCCCAGAGTACCCTTGCAGTACCTGACAATATTTGCCTATTACTTTGTCAAGGCAATGTGAGTGTTTCTGTGGTTTTGCAACAAGGTTTTCCAATTTGAACAATGATTGAATTCATGATAATGACCTCATCAATTTCACATTCTGGACTGAGCCAACCAATTCCATTCAGATTTGTTATGCACTTCATTTCATGGGGCCATACTAAGCAAACACTTTCCTGTTAATCTTTGACAGCTGGGCCAGCTGACACATTTAAACAAATAGTAAACTATTATTGGACAATGAAGATATAAAATGACAAAATGATTCATTTGGTTATATCAATATACAATGGAATAGCTTAAATGAAGTCTTTTTATTTATTGTTGGTAGATTAATAGAATCATCTGATAGGTAAAACCCCAAAAATTTTGGTGTAGTTTCAACACTTCTGGCTGATGTCGTATACTTTTCACACAATAATGCAGACTCGTATTACTCTTGAATTGTTACAGTAAATGTGTGACATGGTATAAAAAGCAGAACTACATAATACTCTAAAGTATTAAAGGCATATGAAATTTTTGGGAAGACTGCTTGTTTTGGAAGAGCATTACTAAGTTTACAAAGGAATTTACATAGCTTCCTTTAGAATTTTGACAATATAAGGTCATTGTTTAAATTTTGTTTTTCTAAATTATACAGAGATTATAGCAGGAAATACATATATATGTGTTTGTGTATGGTGTGTATTCACACACACTCATACACACTAAATTAAAGGAACAAGTCAAGAATTCTTTTACAAAATTACAAACCCCTTGGATTGATACTTCCAAGGATAATCTGCTTGACTTTTTGAAATTCTTGACATCTGTATTCTCTCTTCCTTGGCACATGCTAGACTGCCCTTTCCAGCATTCCTACAGCTATGTGTGATGATGTGACTGAGTTCTGGTCAATGCAATGTGAATGGAAATGATATGTGGTTCTTCCAGGCAAGAACCAACCAACCAAACAAACAAACAAAAAACACACTAGCCTACTTTTCCTGTCATTGGGCTGAATGAACGAGAGTCCAAGGATCTAAAGGATGCACCTGGCTCCAAACTGTTTCAATAGAGAAGAAAGCCCCCCAACTCCAGTCCCCACTAACCCTCATTAAATTACAATCTAATCAAGATACTTGCATTGTTTTAAACCACTCGGATTTTAGGATTCATCTGTTATAGATGCTATTATTATTTGCCTTAATTATCATCACTGGAATCTACTCTCAATAGCCAACAGTCAGTCTTATCCCACCCTTTATTCTACCCTAGGTATGGTTTAATGTCTAGGTTCTGCTTGGCAAAGACGATTTAGACAATAAAGGAGAAAAACTGGAAACTTGGACAGCGATCAAGGCAGAGGATGGCCAAGCTTAGCTTGGAGCATTCACAAGTTTTCAACATAATTGCTGGCAGGCTTAGCTATGGCCTTAGGATGAAATAAGTGGAAAGCTAAAATGGAGAAATAAATTAAGACAAAAATCTAGATACGACTTAGGTAAAGGTGAAGTCTGTGACGATGAGAACTTGCTCCAGAGGTTTTATACCACGTAGGTTTACTGGTCAAAGTGATATTTTAGCAGCTCCGAGTCTATGTAGCTGATTCATATTTTAAAAGCCCCACCTTATAAGAGTAAAAACTATTTTCTGTATTGGTAGTATTTTTATTTATCGAAGTCTTCCAATATGCATTTGATGAAAATGATATGTTGCTTTGCCACATTGAGGAGAAATAGGGATGCATCATATGCAGGCCAGATAGTGGCTAATCTCCTAATAATTATCAGGTTGTCTCTGGACAAGGGATCAAGTTTATCTGAATTTTGCCTACAACCATGCCAGCTAAGCAGAACTACTCATGGATTTTCAGTTTTTTCATTTAAATTTGTATATTAATATGTGATCCTAAGTAATGATGTATCTAAAGCATCTTTGTTTTAGATACTAAATAAATTAGGATTTAACAATACATTTGTACAATTTGCTTTTTTGTCCAACCCTGAGATTATTGATCTCCAGGAACTGAATCCCCAATGCTCAAGTGATTCAACACTTAGTAGAATAGACAGGCAAGTAATGGATGACTGAGTTAAACACAAGGTAGAGAGCACATGGAATATGCATCTAACTAGTTTAATTAAGTTAGTTCTAACTAACTTCCAGACTAGGAAGTTGAGGAGCAGCAACAAGAAGTCTCTGTTTAGAGGGTCATTAGTAAGGAATAGACAACTCAATTAGGTAATCCAGGGAGATACATTTTGTAACATATGTTTTATAAACATAACTCAGCTCAATACATTCCCAATTGAAATAAAAGAGTAAAATGTGAGCACCTCTTGTGTGTCAGTTGTGATGCCTCATGTTTTACTAGTGTTATCACATTTAGAGCTTAGGGTGGTCTTGCAAAATTGACAAGCAATTTGAGAGATAAGAAAACTAATTCAAATGTTGAGGTCACATTTGGATACTATGATTTATGGCTTGCTAGTCACTTTCAGAAAGTGATTTTTTACAGCCATAATTTAACTTTGTATTTTTTTAAATCGATTTACCTCTTGTCTTGGCAAATAGGTAAACTGGATTATAATTACATGGTACCATTATAGGTTCCCAGAAAAGATTTTTTTTAATCCTCTCAAAATCACCACCACTTGCTCACTTATATTTTGGATCTGTTTTAGAAAAAATAAAACTTTCTTTCTATTATTAGAGCTCTAGCTTTATATGTAAAAACACCTTTGGAAGAACTGGCACATTAAAATTGTTTCACACAGAGATGTAAATGAGTGCCAATCTTCATTTAGTTTGCTGTGACATAAACAAAATTATACTTCTTATATATCGTGACTAAAAAGTAAAAGAGCAAAAGTAGGCATTAACAAAATGGAGAGAAAGATGCCATAAGATTTCACAAGAAACACAGGAAAAGGGGGGCAAGGGATATTAAACCAAAATATGAGACTACTTCCCACTTTATCTAAGGCACAACTTCTTCAGATGTTTAATTTTTCATTACTAAAGAAGATAACTGATCAACCTTTAAAAATAGTTGTTTTTCCATATTATCTTTATATCTGTTTTTTATAGTGAGACATTCATGTTTTGTTCATTCACTTCCATGATGAACACCTTGCACTGATAAAATGACCAAGGGCACCCTCAGGACTCATCATGGATGGTGATGAAAATCAAGCCTGAAAACTTGGATTCAGTGTGTCATCCTTTATAGTAGCACAATTTAGAAACAAGTTAGACTATTATGAATAAGTTGTTTCTCCACAGATTATTTTCTGTTTTGTTAAAATCCCATTTAGAATGAGATTGATTGAATGGTAATCACAACTATTCTAGTTGCCAATCATTCTTTGGGTTTCACTTTTTGTTATTGTCCTAGAGGGTCAGCAGCTGTGAACTTGTTCTCATTAATTTTCCTGACAAGCGCTAGTTTACACAGAAATGGTTGAGTCCAAACTCAGGACCAATTTGAATTCATTTGAAGTTAGGGAAACAACTGATTAGGGCAGACCTCTAAATTCAACAGATGTTACATTCAGTTTTGAAAACTGATGGAGATTGAATATCCGTGGCCTCAGTGGTTTATAACTGCACTCTAGCACACAATTGATTATTGTATATTATTTGTCATTTATATGGTATGAAAGCCTGAAGCCTTTGACTAATAGATGAATATGTCGGTGAAGATGCTTTAGGTATCCTACTCAACCCACCCTTATACACAAAAAGACTTACTTACTTACCTAGCAGGAATCTAGAAATAGGGTGGATCTCAGGGCGATGGATCCATTGACTCCATGCCATTGAGGACTGCAACACATATTTCCCCACAGTACCAGTTTCATCCTGTATTGACTCTCACGGTGAAGAATGGTTACTATCAGCAATTGGACCTACATGTTTCTTTGTATATATCTAAAAGCTGAGAAAGAAGGTTTCTCTTCAGTATTCTAATCAAGAAACTGTTCTATGATTTAGCTTGATTGGATTGTCTAAGTCACATGTCAATAGTTAATAGTGACTGCGACTGGGGAAATATAATGTGCTGGTTATATTGCACTAATGTACATGAGCTCCATAACAGAAGAACAGAGGCACTGCAGGGGTCAATATTTGCTAATCACACAACCAAAAATATCAACGATAGCCTCTGTCCAGCATCCAGAACACAGTCAGTCGTTGTTCTTCATTTCATTTTTGCATTGCATTTTGTAATTTTGTTTATTTATCTTTATTTTTGCAGTTAATGAATAGTAATATAGTCATACACCACATAATGATGTTTTGGTCAACAACAAATTTCATATATGACAGTGGTTGCATAAGATTATAATGGAACTGAAGAATTCCTATTGCCTAGTGACATCACAGCTGTCTTAATGTCATAGTACAATGAATTTCTTGTGTGTGTGATGATGATGCTGTAAACAGTCCTACTGTGCTGCCAGTCATATAAAAGTATACCACATACAATTATATATAGAACATAATACTTGATAATAATGTTACTCGTTTATATATTTACCATACTAGACTTCTTATGGCTATTTTAGTGTGTACTTCTACTTATTAAAAAAAAGTTAACTGTAGGCTGGGCACGGTGGCTCACACCTGTAATCCCAGCACTTTGGGTGGCCGAGGCGGGTGGATCACGAGGTCAGGAGATAGAGACCATCCTGGCTAACACGGTGAAAACCTGTCTCTACTAAAAATACAAAAAAAAAAAAAAAATAGCCAGGCATGGTAGCGGGCACCTGTAGTCCCAGCTACTCGTGAGGCTGAGGCAGGAGAATGGCGTGAACCCGGGAGGCGGAGCTTGCAGTGAGCTGAGATCGCGCCACTGCACTCCAGCCTGGGCAACAGAGTGAGACTCCGTCTCAGAAAAAAAAAAAAAAAAAAAAAAAAGTTAACTGTAAAACAGCCTCAGCAGGTCTCTTAGGAGGTATTTCAGAAGGTATTGTTATCATAGGAGATGACAGCTCCATGCATGCTACTGCCGCTGAAGACCTTCCAGTGGGATAAGATGTGGCAGCAGAAGACAGTGATGTTGATGATCCTGACCCTGTGGAGGCCTAGGCTAGTGTGTGTGTTTTTGTCTTAATTTTTAACAAAAGCTTTAAAAAGAAATAAACTAAAATAAATAAACTTACACATAGAAAAAAGCTTAGAGAATAAGGATATGATTAAATAAGATATTTTTGTACAGCTGTACCACGTGTTTTAAATTAAGTGTTATTACAGAAGAATCAGAAAGTTAAAAAATTTAGTTTATAAAGTAAAAAACTGCAGTAAGCTAAGGTCAATTTACTACTGAAATTTTTAAAAATAAATTTAACAAAGCCTAGGTGTGCTGTAAGCTTACAGCAGTGAACAGTAATGTCCTAGGCCCTCTCCTTCACTCACAACTTACTAAGTCCTGTAAGCTGCATTCATGATAAGTGCACCATTGTTTGCCTTTTACAGTACTTTTAGTGTACTTTTTCTATGTTTAGGTATGTTTAGATACACAAATACCATTGTGTTACAATTGCCTGTAATATTCAGTAGAGTAACATGCTGTTTAGGTTTGTAGCCTAGGAGCAATAGGTTATTCCATATAGTCTTGGGATATAGGCTAAATCCTTTTTATCCTTTTTTTTTTGAAACGGAGTCTCACTCTGTCACCCAGGCTGGCGTGCAGTGGCAAGATTTCTGCACACTGCAACCTCCCCTTCCTGGGTTCAAGCAATTTTCCTGCCTTAGCCTCCCGAGTAGCTGCGATTAACCACCATGCCCAGCTAAATTCTGTATTTTTAGTAGAGATGGGGTTTCCCTATGTTGGCCAGGGTGATCTTGAACTCCTGCCCTCAAGTGATCCACCCCCTTAGCCTCCAAAGTGCTGGGATTACAGGCGTGAGCCACTGCATCCAGCCGGGATATAAGCTAAATCCTACATAGAAGGTAGTGGTCTATACACCTTCTAGGTTTGTGTAAGTAGGCCCTATGATGTTTGCAGGAAAACAAAAATCACCTAACAAGGTATTTCTCAGAATGTGTTCTCCTCATTAAGTGATGCATAACTGTAAAATGATAGTAAGAAATATATATATATAATATGTAAAAAATCTGTTGTATCTACAAAAATTAAATGGAATGTTTTGAGAGGCTTGACACAATTAAGTGGTTAAAAACTCTTGTAGAATTAATGTTAAAAAAATATATAAAACTGACGGGTGAGATAGAAAAATATCTAGAAGGATTTGCTTTTTTTTTCTTTTGAGATGGAGTTTTGCTCTTGTTGCCCCAGCTGGAATGCAATGGCGCGATCTCAGCTCACTGCAGCCTCCATCTCAGCCTCCCGGGTTCAAGCGATTCTCCTGCCTCAGCCTCCCAAGTAGCTGGGACGACAGGCGCATGCCATCACGCCCAGCTAATTTTTGTATTTTTGTAGAGATGGGGTTTCATCATGTTGGCCAGGGTGGTCCCAATTTCTTGACCTCATGATCCACTCACCTTGGCCTCCCAAAGTGCTGGGATTACAGGCGTGAGCCACCGTGCCTGGCCAAAGGATTTGCAATCACGTTATTTTGCAAACATTTTAAATGTTTTAATGTTTCACTCTTCTTTTAAAAAAAATGAAATTAGAGACCATAGAAAATATATTGTGGTATGATTATTCTGAAAGGAAAAATTTGAACTTCAACTAGGGGCTATGCACTCAAAGAAGACACATTTCCCCTACATCAAATAACTAGTGAATGGTGTCTAGTAAAAATATGTTTGTGCTAATACAAAAATGTTAAGATATGCTTATTATTTCTATCTTAGCATTTTTAAAATCAGTGAACAATTGCTTTATTTATTCATTTATTTATTTATTTGTGATGGGGTCTCACTCTGTCACACAGGCTGGAGTGCAGTGGCGCAATCTCAGCTCACTGCAACTTCGACCTCCTGGGTTCAAGCAACTCTCCTGCCTCAGACTCCTGTGTAGCTGGGATTACAGGCATACACCACCACGTCCAGCTAATTTTTGTATTTTTAGTAGAGATGGGGTTTCACCATGTTGGCCAGGCTGGTCTCAAACTCCTGACCTCAAATGGTCCACCCACCTTGGCCTCACAAAATACTGGGATTACAGGTGTGAGCCACCGTACCTAGCCAATCAATTGCTTTAAATAAGAGGACATTTAATTTTGTTAGAAGTTTAAAATAAATTTAAAATAAACCAAATAAGTTTTGCTTGATTTAATGAAAGTAAAATAATTTGAAGTAGAATTCTGAACTTTGCATAAATGTTTATTATATGAATTTTTTAAATGCTCAACAATGTTTAGAAATTAAAAATCATTAAAATGTTATATTCAATTTAAACTACATATTTCATTTTTACAGCATTAGTTGATTCTCTGCTGTGAAATACATGATTAGAACTTTTTCCCTTCCCTATTTTTTTCTTCTACCTTCCCTCTGATTTTGTTGCTTTATTCAGCATTTATATACCATTCTATATCTATAATTTTTCTACTGTTTTGCCTGTTATATTTAAATAGATTCAATGCCTACTGCAACTTCTACCATGGTATCTCCATTTCTTAGTTATTTTAATGTATTTCTTGGCTGAATTTATCATTGGGCAGGTAATTTTTTCCCAAGAAAAATGTGAGTGCAATATTCCTTGGAGGCTTTTCTTGTTCACATGTGAAAATGTCTGCCTGTTGCCTTTTTCCTCAAATGATAATGTAACTGGAAATAACACAGAATTGTTGAATCATACTTTCGTTTTTAAACTGTGGATAGTTTTACATTGTTTTCTAGCATAGAATATTTCAGTGGAGAAGTTTGAAAACAGCATACTTTTTCCCCCTTGTAAGTAACTTTTCTGCAAAAAATTATTTCTTCATCCTTGAAGTTCAATAAAAGATGAACTAGGATGGATATGCATGCTGGTGGTTCAGTGATAAATTCTCCTAGTATTTTATTTATTGTGCCTATTTAGTTTGCAGGTTCAATGATCTCTCATTTCAGGAGTTTTTTCCTATATTACTTTCCTCATTACTATTTTCCATTCCATTTGTTGGGTTTTCTACTTGGAGAACATCAATTATCTTTACATTCAATCTTCTTTGTCCATCTTCCATATCTATCATCTTCTAATTGCTTTGTTCTCTCGGTCTTTTTCTTCTCATTCACTCTGTGAGGAATAGAGGGAATAGAGATTAATTCCCTCTATGCCAGTAGCTTGATAGTCAAGAATCCTACTTTGCTTATTTTGGCTTTCATTCATTTATTATGTTAATATCTGTAGCAAAATTGTTTTGATATTCAGTTTGCTTTGATAATTTTTATTCTGCTGCTTATTAACATTTTTCTCTTTTATTATTAATATTATCAATAATAAAATATTAATTTTATTAATAATTAATTTATTATTATTAATAATAAAATATTAATTTTATTATTAATATTATTAATATTTTTCTCTTATTGAATTCATGTTTATATTAAATATGTTTACATCTTGTGCAATTGTCTCTGTTGTTTTATATTTTGTGTGTTGTGATCCTCTCAACACACACCCTATCCTTGGCCAAACACGCTTGCAAAATTATATGCCATTTTAAAAATCTCATTCATCATTAATTTGGGCAGCTCTGTCCACACCTTCTATTTACTTTGATATAACGTAAGTGAATGAATTCTTCACACTTTCACCATCTTATCTAGTACCTTTGTTTTTCCTTTGACATTATTATTTGAATGGTGGATACTAAAAATAATCTACTTTTTTATACCTGAAGTCATGAAGACAGCTTTATCTTGGATAAAGCTGAGATCATTCCTTGTTGGAGCACATAGCTCCATTCTCTTCTTCGAAATTGAATGTTTTGTACTAGAGCCAACTCTCCTAGACAGGTAGGGGTTCTGCAAGTCAGCAACCTCCCACCCCTGTCCCCCATCTCAAGAAAGCAATCACTCTGAGTTTTTTCTACCTCTGCCAAAGTCCTACATTGCTGTGTAATATCCTCCAATCTCGAGAGCTATTTTCATTCTAAAAATTGTCCCTGGTTTACTTCCGGTATTCTTAATATATTTCTCTCCAAACTGGAGAAATATTATTAAAGTTATCAGTACTTAGCTAACTCCTGTTCTTTCCTCAATACTGTTGTATCCAATTCCAGAATTTTCTTTTTTTTTTGATTGCCACTTTTTGATGTTTATGTTTATTTGCTGATGGTGAATCTTATCAATTTTTTTAACTGGTTTTGTGCTTTTTTTGTTTGCAAATTTGGGAGGGAGATTTTGCAATACTGCCTCCCTCTGACATCTTAATGCAAAATCATCTGATCTCTAAACTTCTACTGGTCATGATAAAAATGAAGTAAAAGAAAAGAAGTACAAGCAAGTGAGGGTATTAGCAGTTTTTCGGTAATTAAAGGTAGCATGATGAATTCAGCAGTTTGGATCACTGTCATGACACTGGCAACGTTAATCAGTAAAGTTTCTACAATGACGGAAATGTTCTGTATATTTCCTGTCCAATAGGGTGACTACTAGCCAAATATGGCTGTTGAGCACTTGAAACGTGACTGGTGTGAGTGAAGAACTGATATATTCTATTATATTTTAAGTAATTTGAATTAAAATAAAATAATTCAGTAGGTCTCATTCAGTAGGTCGGGGAAATGACCAATGACCTGATACTGCCTATCCAGGGTACCACATTTTGAAAAGCTCTCCTCTATATAACCAACGTTTCTGTACCGATTAAAATCACACTGTTCATACAATTGTGCAATCACAGGAAAAGTACTAGTTGGTGCAAAATACTTGTCTATAACAACATAGGGATTCTCAAGAATATCGGGACATAATCTCCACTGAGAGACGAGACACTGCTCTTTGTTCTTTCCTCAGAAAATAACCACCTTGTCTCTTTCCCATTCCTTTCAATTGTTACCTGGTGTCTTGTGATAATAATAGAATCACAAACTCCCAAGTCCTGGTTTCAGCTGTAGAAGACCCTTTAAATAGGAGTTGGATTCATTCCCAAATAAAAAAATACACTACTATTTTAATATAGGTATATATCCAAATGATTTCTTCATGACATTGCTAGATAATTTTATAACTCACTAAAGGCAAATATTTTAAGGACGAGGAATGTTTTATGTCTTGCATGCTTGTTACCATCAACAGTGTAGGAATTGTAGTTATTTCCTTCTGTAATTCCTATCCCTAACACACTGTTGACATTTTCCAAGCTAGACCGTATAATTCAGTATGGCTCATCTCACACAAATTAGGACATTTTGTCATGTTCAAATATAGAGAAAGACATAGCCTAGCATTTCCTAGAGAAGAAAAATTTCCAGCATTGTCTTCCACTGTGCAGTCTCACCATATAGTTTCATTGATCTAACAGCTGATCATATTTTCTAAATCAGTTGAATTTTGGAACCATTTTCAGTAGAGTTTTACAGAGACATTTTCTCTAGCTTGAATATTTAAAATGGTAAATATTGTTATCTGATTTTATTAAAAATGTTAACCAGGCTCACTGGGGAAAGTGAATCAAGATAATCAGAACAGCTATTCTATTTTTTAAAAAAAATTTCTTAAAATAAATTTTAAAACTCTTTTAAAATCTTAAAATTTTTTAAATTATATGACAGATCCTATCAGTTCTTTCCATCAGTTTTCATGTTTCTTATCATTTTGTTACCGTTCTAACAAACATGTAATAAAAATCATGATGTTTATTATTATTATTTGAGTCTGTTGTTTTGTAGGCTTTCTCTATTCTTGCTATAGATTTGTACTCAGTTATCTTAAATTTCTGTCACTAGCTGAGTGAAGATATTTGATATTTAGTGGTAACTACTAAACAATCTGTCATGCTTGATAATGTGTAAATATGATGGATATATAATCTTATATTTTGAACACTTGTTATTGCAAAAGCTACACTTTAATCTTGAAAGCAAATCACCAAGTGAGATTTATTCAGGGTTCATTTTACATTTTTGTAGCATTCATGGATGAACTACTTTGAAGATTAAATTATAAGCAATAAAAGTTAATTTGCTGCATTAGTAAATATACCAGTAAATTAGTAGGAAATAATCACTTAAAACTTATACAATACAATTTTAATTATGTAGAGTCCATGTTTAGATATATTTTCTTCAAAATATACGTGGGCCACAATCAAGCATATTAATTTTCTGCCTGCTGGAGCAAAAGCCAGTTGGTATCTTCCTAAGAAAATTTTGTCAGTTTCTATAGTCTTGCAATCATGTATATTCTAAGGCTTGTTTTATTTTGTTTTGTTTTGAGTGTTAAGTCTCTATTAATCAAGTATAATGAGGATAATCTCTCTTACATTATTTTAAACAAGTAATTTTATTTCCCTACCTTCCATCATTTTTCTTTGTTTTAGCTTTATCAATGTATAACTGACAAATAAAACTTGTTTACAAGCAGGATGTACAATATAATGTTTTGATATGTACATACATTGTGAAATGTCTATTATTTTTCTTGATTCCTCAATCAGACAGCCTATATGTGAGGGCAGTGATGTGAATATAATCTGTGACTCTGTGTGTTTTACTTCTTTATCCCTGCTAAGAAAACAGATAAGGAAGTTAAGTGGAAAGAGTAACTTTATATGAATAACTATGAATCTGATCTTATTTATCTTTTAATAATAATATAGTCATAAATTGTCATTCTCTAACACTATCTATAAATGCCTATTGACACTTTTTTAATATCCCTGTAAAATTACGTTGACACTCAAGAATATGGTTAAGAGACATTTCTCTACTAAGATTTTATAAACAAATTTAAAGGACAAGTGATAAATTTGGAAAAATTATCTGTTACCTATATGATGTACGAAAAAGAAAAAGTCACACTTTATACAGTTTCTACAACTTAGAAGGAACAAAAAGAATCTACTGGAAAAAAAAAAAAAGAATACAATTCAGAAATTCCCTGAACTAGAAATCCAAATGGCCAAAACACAATCCTAGGTTCAATTAACAAATCCAAGTCTTAACAATAATGATACCTCCCAAAGTGCTGCAGTTACAAGCATGAGCCACTGACCCCGCCTCCACCTTTCCTTTTTAACTATCAATTTCATATGCCTGATTTTTTTTACAATAAGCATGTTATATTTGTAATTTTTAGTTTAACTTAATGTAAATAACATTTTATACTCCATAGTACAGAAAAATATAGTATACCTATTCTTTTATATTTAAAGAAAAAAAATTTAAATTAAATGCAGTTTTATCAAAATATGTTATGTCATTTTTTTTTTTTTTTTTGTCCAAGACAGCATAGCTGTTCTGCAGTGAGTGTATGGAGACAGGAGTTATCGTATACTATTGATAGGAGAGTAAATTGGCCCAGTCATTTCAGAGGGCAATTTGACTGTATTTCTCAAAAATCTAAATGTTCAAATCCAATAACTGATTAATTCTATTTCTAAGAATAAGTCCTGAAAGACTTTCATCTGGGGCTATACGATGTCTGTGCAAAGGGCCCCTACCACATTCTATGACATTTTTATGTAACAGTAAAATATTGGAAAATACCTCTGTATTCAAGTCTGGTAAAATAATTATGTTGAATCAGTATAATGGATTACTTGCAGCCAATAAAAATAAGAAGATGTATGTGAAAAATGTATCTTTTACTGAAAAAAAAAGCAAATTGAAAAAACAAAATCTAGTTACAATAGTTTTTTACATAAAAGATATACACATAAGTGAATACATATGTGCATGTATAAATGTATGAGCCCATATGAGCGTAAGAAAAAGGTCTAAAATGATATACTCTAAATAGTCTGCTACCGGGAATTCGGGCTGAGTGGCTAAGTGAGACCCCTTTCTCTTTCTCTTTCTCTCTCTCTTTTGAAACAGGGTCTCTCTCTGTTATCCAGACTGGAATGCAGTGGCACAATCATAGCTCACTGCAGCCTGGAGCTCCTGGGCTTAAGTAATCCTCCTGCCTCAGTTTCCTGAGTAGCTGGGACTGCAAGCTCATGCCATCATGCCCAGCTAGTTATTTATTTGTTTATTTTTTTATTTGAGATGGGGTGTCTCACTATTTCTCCAGGCTGGTATCAAACTCCTGGCCTCAAATGAGTCTTCTCCTGGGTCACTGGGATTACAGTGGTGAGCCATCGTGTTCCACCTTTCTTTTTATTTTTGAGACAGGGTCTCACTCTGTCTCCCAGGCTCCAGTGCAGTAGCCCAGATCTCAGCTCACTACAACTACACCTCCCGGGTTCAAGTCATCCTCCCACCTCAGACTCCTGAGTAGCTGGGACTACAGGCACACACCACCATGCCCAGCTAATTTTTGTCTTTTTTGGTAGAGATGGGGTTTCACCATTTTGGCCAGGCTGGTCTCGAACTCCTGACCTCAAGTGATCCTGTTCTGTCCTGTAAAAAAATAAAAAATAAAAAAACACTTTCAGTAATATACAGCAAGCTTTTGTTTGGGAGGGGAGATAATATGTAAATTTAAACTATTAACTTTTCTTTAAGAATTACTACAAAAACAGATTTTAATTCCTATCATTATAGACTATTAACATTTTATATTCTACTATTTCAAGCAGTTATGCTAATTTATTTTAGAGATTCTTCAACTCTTCCTTTTCAACAAATATTTTATAATGATCTATAAAGATAAAAAAAACAGAGCCAGTAAATTATGACTTTCCTGTTATACTAATGCCACGCATTTTATGATTGTAGTGACAGAGGTGTCTGTCATGAAACAATGACTAATTGTAGGAAGTACAAGCCTTCTTTAAAATTAATGAAGCTTCAGCAAAATAACAAAATATGAAAAAAATCAAAATTATTTTTTACTTCAAATATACATTTTTTTCTTTTTTTTTTAATTGACACAAGGTGTCACTCTGTCACCCAGGCTGGAGTGCAGTGGTGCCATCGTGGCTTCCTGCAGCCTCTACTTCCCAGGCTCAATCCATCCTCCCACGTCAGCCTCCTGAATAGCTGAGACTATAGTTGCATGCCACCATGCCTGGCTAATTTTTGCATTTTTTTTTTTGTAGAAATGGAGTTTCGCCATGTTGCCCTAGCTGGTCTTGAACTCCTGGGCTCAAGCGATCTGCCCACCTCAGCTTCCTAAAGTGCTGTGATTACAGGTGTGAGCCACCGTGCCCAGCCAATTTTTCAAATTGAACTTTCAATTATAAAAGATTATTTGTCTTACTTAAGCATTGTTGTCCTACTAAAATATTATTTCTATACATTAATTATGCCTTGGTGACTTTAGGTTTGAAATCAAAACCCATTTTCTTTTATATAATATTAACAACACTATTCAGAGCTAAGATGCATTATAACTAATGATGCATTATACACTTGATTATTAATTTTGCTTTTTAAGTGAATAGGAAGAGTGGATATGAAGAGAATGCCCACAGTCCTCATTGCTGTGGAGATTTGCTTTCCACGATTTTAAATCAGGGTTATCAGAAAATCCAGTTTCTCCCTAGAAAGGTTTAATTAGTTACATTTGTTGAAAAGTTTGACACATTCTAGATGCTTTATATTTAAGACTGTTTTATAATTAAATGCCATATTATGAAAGCTCTTCTTGCTTCTGTATTAACTTATTAATGGATATTGAATTAAAATCATAAAACTTAATCCTCACTGTTGAATATTTCTTGAATCTCAACTAATAAACAGTTGGCATATGGACATTCTTATTGAAATATAGGACATTTTTACTGGTGAATACATTTTTCCATTTAAAAGTTTTTATGCTGATATAATATAATTGGTTCCATTAAGCTATTATAATATAAATTGCATTCCCCTAAGGTCATTTTAGCCTTTACACATGGCTAAAGGCTTTCATCAGTTATATAAAACTCAGTGCTGTCAATGAATTTACTATTGAGTAGCAGACTACCAAGTAGACTGAACAGCTGAAAAAGGGGAGAAAAAGCAAAATAATGATAAAAGTAGATAACATTTATATAGAGCTCACTACAAGTCAAGCACTTTTTAAATTGTCTCATCCATGTTAATTCATCCAATTCTCATAATGATCTTGGAGGGTGATCCCATTATCATCCCCATATTGAAGAAACTGAGACCTGGAGAGGTTAAACAATTTACCTGTTGTCATACAAGCAGTAAGGAATTAAGCTACAGTTTGACCCCAGATATTCTGGCTCCACAGCTCATGCTTTGACTTAACCACTAAGCTACACCGCCTCTCTATGCAAATTGGTGTTGGATGACTGAAATGGTATGGGTGCTTAGATTCAAGTGATATATAAGGCTGCAGACAAAGACAGGCCTAGGATTTTATCATTTTAATTGACTACCACTAAACAATTGGCCAGAACCTGGACTTTCTGGCCCTATACTTATTTCTTTCATGGTCTACACCAATAAATTTGACATGATTCCATCCTGCTGCCACAAGTGTTAGACTGTAAAGAGAATTAGTTATTTGCTTCTAATATCTTGCCAGATAATTAATATAGAAAATGATACATTTTTCTCATCAAATGCACCAATGAGCTTTTCACTGGAATATGAACCCTGGTTTGCAGAATGGGGCGAGTCTGGGGCATTTGTGACTGCAGCCTTGGGTTCCAAAGACCAGGCTGACTCAGGAGGAATATTACTCAAGGTAACTGCAGTTTGTAAAACATGAGCAAAAAGAATAAAAAAGGAAAAAAAAATGATCGGAGTTGCAAGTCACTGGAGTATGGCAATCCTACAGGCATGTTAAGAATGAAAACAGCTGGGTGCAGTGGCGCACACCTGTGGTCGCAGCTACTTAGGAGGCTGACACAGAAGGATGGCTTTAGGCTAGGAGTTCAAATCCAGCCTGGGCAACATAGCAAAAACCTGTCTAAATAAATAAATAAAGAAAACAGGATTTAAACAGAAAATTACTAGTGAAGGAACCCATCAGGCACCCTTGTTCTAGTCAAAACTTTAGCATTACCCTAGTTGCTTATTTCCCTCACTTCTCTACTGTGATGTCAGAGCCTTTAGGAAGCCTTGAGGTTCATTTCTAAAACAAAGTGAGGTATGCCCATGTTTGGCATTTCCATGACTCCTGCCCACTATTCCAATCTGTGGTCCTCTCTTCCTGAGAGCTCAGCCTTGGCCCCAGCTATGTGTTCATTTCCATGGCTTTTACACTTGCCCTCTAGGTTGTGTCCATGACACACAGCAGAGGTTTTTAAATTAGAAATGAGATCATATCACTCTCCTGCCTAAAATTCATTTCAGTGCAAGTAAGAAAGATTGATATATTCCCATATATGTTAGAAGAAAGTTCAAACTCCTTGTCAAGGCCCAAAGATTCTAAATAATTTTGCCTTTCTCTAACTCTATCTCATCTCTTCTCCCACCTCCTTCCATCATGCTTACTTATTTCCAGTTATACTGTTTCCCCTTCAATTCTGCAAATAGCCACACTGTCTCTTGACTTTGTACTTTTTTTTCTCCTTCTGTCTTGAATGCTCTTCCCTAGCTCTTCAAATGCCTGGCTCAGTCTCACTCAGGTCTGGGCTCACTGTCACCTTTTAGAGAAACCTTGCTGATCAGTTATTTTAAACAAGCCTCCTTATTTATTTTCTGTCACATCACCATATTTATTTTCTTCACAGCAGTTGCTACAGTCTAAATTATCTTGCTTACCTATTTGATTACATGTGTATTGTCTGCTCCAGTAGACTGTAAGCTTTACCAGAACAGCAACCTATTCTGCCTCGTTTGAAGTGTGCGCCCTATGTTGAGCAAAATGCCTGGCATGTAGTAAGCAAGTGGTAAATGTCTGTTGCATGAAGAAAACTGATGGTGAATCAGTGTCCACAAATGAGCCAAGGAAAATGGCTCAGGGCTGAGACCGTGGGCAGTGAACAAGTTCTTTGCACTGTTTGTGAGAATAGAAAGGCCAGGACATAGTCACATTGGGATTGAGTCCTCAAACTGTAATAAGCACAAATAAAATGACGAAACATAGTAAAAGAATGACTGTTCCCTGTCTATCTATCAATCATTTATCCATTTACCTTTTGTGTGTGTGTCATGTCTACAGCTTTATCCTTTCATGAAATGCATGCTGTATTTGGTAATTTTCAAATTTAATCATTATATGAGCATAATTAAAATACAGATGTTTACATTTCATTTTAAAAATAAATGCAAACACTTATGAGTTTTTAGAATGCAAAATTAAATGGAATATCTTGATTCTCAATCTCAGATTAACTAAAGATATACTTTGTGATGCAGCAGTTAATTTATATGGTTAAACAGTGTATCATTGAAATGCTTGCACATAGTATGCGTAATAATGTTTGAGATAATGAAACTACAAAAGCAAAGGAAATAATTTTGATTAAAAGTGAATGTGTCTTTTTGGAAGTTAAAATAATCAAATGGTAAAATATTACTTCTAATAATTGCCATTTTTTTTTTTTGCTTTCCTTTTATTTAGAGACCAGTAAACCTGTTCCACAAACTTCTAAAAGCATACAGATGTGAGAAAAACTGAAACGAAATGGTCATTATTTCTAAGCGCAGGTTTTCTTTTCAACTACGACTGGGTTTTGAGCATATCTTAATTACCAAAAAACTTAATGAAAGCTTAGCAAACTTTGAAGGAGGAGGTCATTGCGTTAATGTTCTTTCCACAATTCTCAGCAATATCATTTACACCCGCTTCCCTGAGGTGTTATTCCATATGCCCCTTCTGGATATAACTATGTAGGGAGTGTAAGAATCTTTATAAATTTCTTCAAGAGGGTGATCATGATTTTAACTGCTACAACCAATCAAATCTGAAGGTCCATTTATTTAATGAACATGAATTCATTTAAAAAAGGAAATTACCAAACTAGTCATTTAATAACAAAAAGGGAAACAATACAAATAAATAGCATAATTAAATAGCAAAAGGCTATGAGAATCTAGGCATTTTGAGTATCTGCAAAAGGCTAACAATGACTTTTACAAATTAATTGTTGTAGGATAGGTTTTTTTGTTTGTTTGTTTTTTTATCAGGATGGAGTCTCTCTCTGTCGCCTAGGCTGGAGTGCAGTGGCGCAATCCTGGCTCACTGCAACCTCCACCTCCCAGGTTCAAGAGATTCTCCTGCCTCAGCCTCCTGAGTAGCTGGGGATTACAGGCACACACCACCATGCCTGGCTAATTTTTTTTTTTCTATTTTTAGTAAAGATGTGGTTTCACTATGTTGGCCAGGCTTGTCTCGAACTCCTGACCTCAAGTGATTCTCCCACCTTGGCTTCCCAAAGTGCTGGGATTACAGGCGTGAACCACTGCGCCCAGCCTAGGATAGGTTTTCTAATTGCCATTACATTAGAGTTTTGAAAAGAAATCTATTGAAAAACTCATTGAACTATATACACTTATATCGATGATTTTTAAGGCATATAAACTACACCTCGGTAAAGTGGCTAGAAAAGTTATATACCAAAACTTTTTTCCAACTATATCTCTACTCTGCATCTTCAACTTTGTTCAGTCTATGCCGTAGCACTTTCTCCTGTATCCACCATTATGCAGAGTAGTAACGCATTGGGTGTTGCATTACCCAACCTTCTGCTGAACCTAAATTTCATCACATTTTTAAATAAGTAACTCTCTTCTTGGACCTTATGCTTGACATAACTTTTCCACTTTTGAGGGATTTTTTTCTAAACTATAACTTCATATAATTTCACCCCTTGATTTTTCTAACCTCTTTTCCTGTCTCCTCTCATGTCATCTCATTTCTTCTCTTTCCTTCCTTGCTTCTTTTATGACTTTTATTTCTGGCTATATAGTCAATTCATTTACTTAGAATGTCACCCTTCCTAATGCATATAAACTGTGAAAGACTGGCACTTCTCTGAGGTTACTCTTACTTTCGAATGGAAATTTGAGTTATTAAGCACTTTCTTAAAGCTAAAATTAGTAGGAATTGCTATTCATTTTGCTCACGTGAAAAGTGTCAGAAATATCCTGGATCTTATTGAGGTTTTATTTCTCACTACTAGTACAAGACTATACTTCTTGAGTGTGGAGACTGAGTCTTTTTTTTTTTTTTTGAGACAGAGTCTCGCTCTGTCGCTCAGGCTGGAGTGCAGTTGCAGGATCTCGGCTCACTGCAAGTTCCGCCTCCCACGTTCATGCCATTCTCCTGCCTCAGCCTCCCGAGCAGCTGGGACTACAGGCGCTCACCACCATGGCCTGCTGATTTTTTGTATTTTTAGTAGAGACAGGGTTTCACCGTGTTAGCCAGGATGGTCTCGATCTCCTGACCTCGTGATCCACCCGCCTCGGCCTCCAAAAGTGCTGGGATTACAGGCGTGAGCCACCGCGCCCAGCCGCCGGAGACTGAGGCTTATTCATCTTCATGTGCATCTCCCATAATTGAATGTCTGGCACAGTACTCAAAAAGTAGTATTCACCAAATTTTATGTACCCAAGAGTTCCAGAGAAGTTTGTTGTTTTTATTATTGCCCTTGTTGTTTGCAGCAATCATTCCAAATGCCAACATAGAATCCTACCTACCTCTTATTCAGTACCGAAGGTCCACACCTATGTGGTATCCAATGATCATTTTGTAAATAATATGATCTCTGTCCCTTTACTAAAAGGATAAATAAGCTGACCACATATGTGAGAAGGAGGAGATAGCAAAAGCCAAGACTCTTCCTTCTGCTTCCTTGCTCCCAGACTCTTCAGGACCTTACCCATAAATTATCATTTTTTTCTCATCTACTGCTAATTGATCCACGTTCTAAGCAAACAATCATACTCCAAACCCTGCTTTTAAAAACAATCTCTCCTCAGGTCCTTTCCCCAGGATATAGTCGTTTTTCTCTTTTTATAGTCCTTTTTCTCATCTATTGTTCATCAACAATTTATCATCAATATGATCTATGCTTTATATCCATCAGCTTCAATCTAGCTTTTTCCTATACCGCTATTACGACACTTCTTGTGAAACAAGCACATATGACCTCTTAATAGTTAAATTATAGAGTTTATGCATTGTTTCTTGTATTTTGTTTACACTGAATAAATCTATAGAATTTGTAATAATTGGCGATACGGGTGAAATCACTGTAGCAATTTCAGCCTTGCTTATTTTCAATGGCAAGTAAACCTCATTCTGCATTGATGGTGAATTCCAATGCAAAGATATTTATTAACCATCTGCAATTAAAAAAAAAGGTGTAGGGGAAATACAATGAAAACACCAAACAGTATTTTTATCTAAAATTATTATATAGTGGTACAAACAACCGTACACCATGAACTACATTATGTTATGGAATAGACTGTGATGATGGAAATCAAGTATATATTAGACAGAAGGGTTATTCTAACTGGAAGGATTGAGGGATGGGGTCAGGGCTGCTTTAACATTTTTTTTTCCTTATTTTTTTCCCTACTTTTATTTTTCTTCTTTGAGTTATTGTTGTTTGAGTGGTTAATAACACTTCTCAGTTCATGGGACATTGTCATCAGGGGTCTATGCAAGGTTCTTTTATATTTTATGAATTTATTTACTTCCTGTAACTTCATTCTCCACTGGAGAAAATCTTATACAGAAGATCACATAAGAACTGGACCTGGGTGCATGAATAGGATGTCCACAGAGGAAGTGAAGGGTGCTCCAAAAAGAGGGAAAAGGGGAACATGGGTACCAAGAATTGATCGTTGCTTAACTCTGGGGTTAGTGGCAGCATATATGTCTGGAAAGATTGTTGCAGCAAGTTGTAAAGGCCTTGATATCCTGTGTTAATACAATTGCAACACCATGACAAATTTCGAGCAAATGGGTTACTGGATCTGGCTCATGTAAGATCATTCTAACAGAGGTATAGAGAATCTATTTTAGAAACTGGGTCAGAACAAAGATAACTGAGAAAGAACATAGAAGAAACTGGACTGGGGAGATTACTTTGAAGATGGTTCATTATCTAAATCATAATCACAATTAAGATTTAAGGTAATATTTCCCATTGATACAGAAGTTTAAAATGAGACAGACGTCCATATGCAATTAATCTTTTCTTCCATACTGGTCCTACAGGCCTGATGTTAAATGCTTTTTAACATGCTCTTGTTATCCCTATAAACATTGGAGCTTGGTTTCCTTGGGAAATATAAGAGCAGAGTTTATTAGTGTATTCATTCCTAGTACTAAACTATAATGGATCCAGTGGTAGAATGAAAGATTCAGTTTCCTTAACTTGCCATATATCTTTTATTACATTAGTGATGTGTTTTCCTGATATTTGTTTCCTTGTAAACTGTACTTTTCTCTCTTTCTTTGAATTAGTTGCTATCAAGGTGAATAGCTGAATAATCTTGCATTAATTATTAGTACTTCTTATGCCAAAGCTAATTCATGGTTTTGCACAATTTAAATAAACTACAGTCTTATATAAAGAAACAGCTTGTTTCTTTAGAAAGCTAACACATATATAAACATATGGTCATAATTTGAACTTAATGTAAGTTTCCAACACAATCATATAAAGAGATTAGAAACAAGGAGATCCTAAGTCTTCTATGATGGCATTCTATTAAAATCCAAATTGAAATGTGTGATAAAAGTTACTTAAATATATGTGCCTATAATCTATCTATCTATCTATCTATCTATCTATCCATATATCTATCTATCTCTTTTCAGCCATCTATCTATTTATTTTACTGCCTTCATTACCTACAATTTGTTTGTGATTCTCCAAATTCCTTTTTTTCCATGTTATATTTATCAAGAGTTTTGATTTTGGTCTTGGATTTTCTGTGATTTCTTTATTATTCTACATTTAATTATTTTTGTACCCCAACAGTTAATGTGATAACCTTTTTCTATTAATATCCCTTTCTCCATTCAAGTATTTATTTTTCTCTTTCCTCCCTGGCATTTCTCTATGAAGGAACCTTGACAGCTTTCTATCGTCGTATTTTTATGGTCATAGCACAGACACCCTTTGAAGTTAACATCTTGTTTTGTCCTGAAGATAGTTTCTACTCCTTCTTTATTTTCTTTGACCCCAGCCCAGACTTCAATAATGCATTGAACTTGCTGTCGCTGGTAGTCCTTCTGCTGATATTTCATTGCTGTCTCTCTTGCTCAGGGTCAGGGACAAACTCTCAGCTATTCTTACAAGATTTTAATAGGCTTTTACTGGCACTTAACATTTATAAATAGCAAACAACAAATGACACTTCTGTTGCATGTGCTACAAAATAAGCTTTTTGTACATTGAAGAACATATTTCTTAAAGAAAAAAATTAAATAATGTCTCTATAACTAAATAACAGATAATAAGACCAAACCATAATTATATAAATTAATATTATTTGGAAACTTTTTAGAACATGTTTTATATTTTTATGAGTACATGTAGGCTTGGTTATGCTGGAGTAAAATATCAACATGAAAACACCAGTGTCTTAAAGCAACAGTTACAGTCCTAGCCAACTGTCCAGAGCAGCTGTCATCTCAGTTTTTGGCTCACTAGTTCAGACTCTGTGATCATCAAGAGAAAGGTAGAGTATTCAGGAGGATCCACACCAGTAATGTAAGGCATTGGCCTAAAAAGGAACAAAGTTGCTTTCTCTGAAAAGCCCTTAACCAGAATTATTCACAGGTTTTCACCTAAGTGAAGAGAAAAAATGAAAAAGACACAAAAGGGTAATTCTCCTAAATAGCTACAGAGGTAAATAATCAGATATGGATAAAGACTAGAAATTTCTCCCACAACATGATACAATAGATTTCTATTTTGCTGCCAACAACATATTAATTCTACTTTACTCCATGGCTAAACTTTGGAAGATGTTAAGTTATCAGCAAGCATTAGAAGAAGAAAGAGAGAGAATTTGTTATGGACGAGGCATTCAAATCTTGATAAATATAAATAAAGTATGTGAGACTAGAATAAATAATGCAAATACAAGGTAAAATAAAAAGGATACATCAGTTAGAGGACAGAACCATTTTGAGAGCTCTTTGGAGATGAGTGTGGAAAGCAAACAGAAAAAGTGGCAGAGAGGGATTCTATGGAGATTGTGAATGGTGACTATTAAAAACACTAAATGCTGATATCCACATATGCTTATGTTCAGGCAAGTCTACAGATGGGAAGATACTTAGCTGGAGCAGAAATAAGGAATGGGCTGTGAGGTTTACAAGAACAGACCACCCAACACCTGTGTGAAGTGAAAACCTGGCCAAGGACCACAGTCATGAATTCAACTTCATTGTCCAGAAAACTAACTCATGCCTCATAGAGCTATTATGGAAGCATCCATTCCTTTTTATATAAAGCCCAATTTTACCTTATGCAAAAAATTTACAGAGCATGCATATGCTTGCAAATAATTCATTTTCTGTGCCCTTTATTTTACTCATAGGGTGAAGAAGTAAAGAAGCGTCACAAAGGAAAGATCTTCTGGGTCCTAACAGGACTAATATCAGTGCCCAAAATGAAAATGCATTCTTCTGCATACCTAGTTACTGTTTCGGCTGGTGTTTCTTACTTACAGTTAAGAAAATGTTAGACATCTCTCTAGTTCACAGGTTAGCTACCCCAGCTCCCTATTCAGAGCTCCCTAGTGGGACGCTGTTGAGCCTAAAATTCATGATTGTCAGCCTCCAACAGAGAACTTCCATAGATTGCTGCTGCTACAGCTTCAGGATCCAATCCAAGTCCTGCTTTATGCCAGTCTGGTGTTTAACACTTAGTCTGGTTTATTACTTCCAATCAATCCTTTTTGGGGCTATGTTAACTGAAATTAGTTTCTGTTGTTTGCAACCAAAGAACCATAATTAAGACTGCCCTCTCCACTCCCCAAACAGCTGAGATTTTTGCACCCAAGTTGACTAAGAAACTTCTGAAAATAAATAGCAGGTTTAAGATCCTGGTCTAGAGAGCTGAATCACAAGTCATTTAAAGGAGGATAAACAGGGTTCAATTACTAAATTCCTTTATTGGAGAACATAGCCAAAAAGAGAAAAAGCAAACATAACTAAAGAGTTTTAAAATCGATGACATCAGAAGAATGTGATATAATCAATAGTTAACAGGAAGTTAGCCTGTGAATAACTTGTGGACAGTCAATGGTATTCACATATGCATACGCTTCCATAAACCTGCTGTTCTTTCTCAACTATTCCACAAATGGAAGGGGCATGTGACTCCTTTCCCTCTCCTGTATTGATTTTCCTCATGGTCACTATTCCAACTGCACTCAGCTATTGGCAGTTGTCTTAATATGTCATACCCTTTAATGTGTACGTATTTGTGTCCAAGTTATTTCTCCTTCCTTGGAGTGACTTTTCTCTGTTGTTTGTCTTTCACTTCTTAGAATCAGCTGTCACTCTTTGAAATCTCAGAGTCAATAACAAGAACAACTACAAAAATGATCACTCACTCTACTCACTACTTTCTCCCTACAGTTCCCAGAACCTACTGCTAGTATTCCATTTGTCAAAATGCAGTTTATTATTTAGTTGCATCTGTTGTCTTTAATCCACTGTGAGCTCCTAAAAGTGGGGCTGTGACTTACTTGTCATTGCATGTCTGGGAGGTACTTGGTGCTTGGCACAGGGTGAATAATACTTTTTTTTTTTTTTTCACACAGATGAATGAATAAATTAGTGATCTAGGCTTAAGATTTTTCCACCTCAAAATCTGACACGTACACATCTATTTGCAAAACCTTATAGAAGCAAGTTTAGATAAAATTAATAAACTGAAAACTATCCTGTCCTTTTATATTTAGGTTGTAAATTCAATGTAGATAATGGATGCATTCTTATTATGTGTGTGTGTGTATATATACATATATATATAAAAGAATTTATTTTTATATAAATTTTTTATATATATATAAAAGAATTTATTTTTTAACAGAAGCATCCCATCCTTTTTACATAAAGCCCAATTTTACCCTATGCATAAAATTTACAGAGCATGCATATGCTTGCAAATAATTCATTTTCCGTGCCCTTTATTTTACTCATAGGTTGTATGACTATGTACCCATGTGCATGTATGTGTGTGTGTGTTTTATACACATAGATGTGTGCACATGAGTCTACATGTTTGAATAGATTTTGAGAAGCAATTGTAATGCACTATTATAATTGAAGTCCAAATTGACTGCAACTATGTCAATGAGTGCTGAATCACCAGCCTCACTATTTCCTCCTTAAATAGCCTTTCCGTCATCTCCATTTTCTCGAGTATTGCTCCCTAATCCTACACTGTACCTTCACTCCCTTATCTCCTTCTTTCCATTAAATTTATTCTTCACGGAACTGACATCGACTTTATTTTCAAACAGTGACTTCATTTTCAATAAACCAAGCTAGAAAACCCAATTCTGTATGTATTCTGGGCTTGGTTTTTGCTGATGTTAATTCACCATATTAAGTTTTTGTCTTGGCTCTGCACAATCTAGTGATTAGCATATATGTATAAAATAAAAAAGAGCTTTTATATTTAATGTACTTTTCATGTGCATTGAAACTCTGGGCAGAAGATGTGGGGTAAATGCAATTACTATGTAGAGTAAGTAGCATGGTAAATCTCAAATTACATGAGAAATTTACCTAGAATTAGATCAGATACATAGATGATAGGTAGGTAGGTAGATAGATAAATTTTATTTAAAATGATCGTGATCAGGAGTGAATCTCCAAAATATTGTGAAGCTGTAGAACTTATATTGGGTATTTCTTTGGTTGCCTGTGTGCATCCATTCTTCCCTTCATGCAAGCATTCCCCTCTGGACCTCTCACTCTTCCTCGTCCTCCCACCTACCCTAATGGGAATTACCCACCATGACTGCAGGCCCTCCAGGATGTGGTTCCCAATTTCCTGTCCCTCAGAGCCTCAACTGCCATTCTCTAGACCTTGTCCCTGACACCTATACTTGACATACTGTCATGTGCTGTCCTAGAGTTCTACTTACTCATATTCTTTCCAGGTATTTTCTTTTTGCAGGGTCACACTATGTGAAATGCTCTTATCTCCCCTGGGAGCCTGAAAAATGCAGCTTTATCTTGAAATCTCAGTTCTTCTGAGATTACCTGCTCCAGAAAGACTCTTCTAACTACACAGTAGTTATTTAGATGAAATTACCTCTATTTTCTGCCTTATCAATTCTAATATTGTGCTTGCCATACTGCATCAATTTCTGCATAGAATTTTTGTGTGAGACAAAAGGAAAAAATGAACCCAATTCTCAAGCCCTCCCTGTATCCTACAACGTTCCTTCATGGTGTCTGGCCCTTTTGACGCTGAGCTTGACCATGTGACTCACTTTAGCCAGTGGGATGTTAGCAAACGTGAAGTAAGCAGAGGCTTGAAATGAGCTTGTATATTGAGGCTTCTTTGCTCTTGCCTTTTGCCATTGCCAGAGAACCTGCCTAGAGGAGCCTGCTGGAGGATGAAGGACACATGGAGCAGAGCCATGTTTCCCTTGTCATCTCAGCCGTGGCCATCCTGGACCAAATGCTCACCTACAATGTGTTCATTATACTTGTTGTGGCAATGCATAACCAATATGGTTGCTTTGCCTGTATTTTGTGACCTCTTTGTGAGTGAGACATCTTTGTCTTGATTAAGTCTCTTTCCCCCATTCCTAGAACAGTAGTTGATCTATTACATTTTGGTTGAATTGAACCTGTTGAATGCCGTTATTGTTCCTTTCCCAGAAAAAAAAAAAATGAGTGCTGTATCTTATTTCTAACAGGTTTCTAAACAGTTTAGAACCCCTGTTTAAAGGAATTCTACAAAAAATATTGAGAACTGCATAACCTCTTTAGAGTAATCAACATTTGCAAATGATCAATTTATCTACCTCTTTAGTGAGCCTTAAACTTTGCAAGAGATTAAAAAATGATATATTTTTTCTCAATAGTTTTCATGTAATTTTCTGCACTTTTCTAAAATTGGTTGTGGAAATTGTGCCTGGTTTTAGGGTGGGGGGAACCAGCAAGTTTGGAAACATCATCAGTGTTGTTTTACTCGTCTTTTAGTAAACACATTAGGTCTGGACAAAGTCTAATGCATATGCAAGTTCAACATAAACTGCATGGATCAATTAAGTAATCTCTCCTTTTCATGTACTTGATAAAGTACTATTTCTCATATGCATTTTTAGAACAAAAATTACCCATAAATTTGCAAGATTGGCAGGTATAACCAAATAAAGACAATTTTCACTTTTGTATAAATAATGAAAGTCATACACTCAAGATAGGGACTGTGGAAAGGCTAGGAATTCTAGAATTCAGCATATTTGAGAAGATTGCTCTGGCCCCCCTCAGGAAGGACTTTTCATTCAAGCTTTGAAAGATTCAATCTATGCAAGGATATTTCTCTAAGCTGCTAGTCCAAAAGTAATAAACATCAAGCTTACAGACGGGTGTGGAAACTGAATGGCTTTGCTTTTCTTCTGAGGGATTTAATTTATTTTTAATATCACAGGTGGCTCGAGGCAAGGTGTAATCATCTGTCACTCTTCAGTTAAATCATATCACCTCACTTCTGAAATATTCTTTGATCCCTCTACCTGTAAATCATGTTCCACTTTCTCTGCCATAGACTGTAGCATATAGATATAATAATGACATTACAAATTACCAAGAGCATGGAGAGTATGTCTATTTAAAAGATGATTGAAAAACACACACATGCAAATACTAACCCAGACATTTACTTTTTAATGTTTTTCTTCTTTTTTGACTTGTTACTAGAATATAAAATTATATGAAACACATACTGAAGACAAGTTTTAATTTTTTTAATTTAAAATACATCAGGCATTTCTTTTTTACTGGCTTTATAGTTTAGACAATATTAATACTTTACATCTGTAATTTTAGCATTTTGAATACACAGTTTTTAATGTACATTATCCACTGGGCAGATCCATAGAACAAGCTAAAACTTTCCAGATTCACATTACTTTAAAAATATTTTGATTTGCTGGGCCTGGTGGCTCATGCCTGTAATCCCAGCACTTTGGAAGGCCGAGGTGGGCAGATCACGAAGTCAGGAGACTGAGACCATCCTGGCTAACACAGTGAAACTCCGTCTCTATAAAAATACAAAAAATTAGCTGGGCGTGGTGGCACACACCTGTACTCCCAGCTACTCGGGAGTCTGAGGCAGGAGAATTGCTTGAACCGGGGAGGCAGAGGTTGCAATGAGCCGAGATCATGACCCTGCACTCTAGCCTGGAGACAGAGCAAGACTCCATCTCAAAAAAAAAAAAAAAAAACTGATTTGTAGTCATATATCTTGGTTAACACATTTTCCGAGGGGGTCATTGGGTATAGCATGCCTCACTAGATTATGTTAGGAAAAGTGATAGATAGGACATTAATTTGTGTTATTCCAATATAAAAAGGGCCTCTTTTCTTCCCTCAATCAATCTAACTATTAAATCATTTATAAGAATCTTAAATATCACAATAAGATATCAACTGTCTTGAATAAAAGTCATAGATGCATGCCTGTAATTCCAGCACTTTAGGAGGTCGAGGTGGGTGGATCACAAGGTCAAAAGATAGAGACCATCCTGGCCAACATGGTGAAAGCCCGTCTCTACTAAAAAAAAAAAAAAAAAATTAGCTGATCATGGTGGCATGCGCCTGTAGTCCCAGCTACTTGGGAGTCTGAGGCAGAAGGATCGCTTGAACCCAGGAGGTGGAGGTTGCAGTAAGCCAAGATTGTGCCACTGCACTCCAACCTGAGTACAGAGCGAGACTCCATCTCAAAAAAAAAAAAAAACAAGAAAAGAAAAAAAATTAATAGATGGAATGCCTTTCTAGGAAACATTACCTTAAAAAATTGTAATATTATAATAATCAAAATAGCCAGATTCATATAATTTTACAAAAAAACAAGATTTGCTGAAATGGTAAATCAAAGAAGTCATTGTGAAAACAGCTTTAGCTGCATAAATGATAAAATCTAGAAATAGGGATGAGTGTTATTGAAAAGAAGGCTTCTGTTTATATGAAGAAGGAAGTCTGAAGAGATGAGGGTAAGTGATATACTGGCTGAGTGTCCTTTATGCAAAACCCTTGGGACCAGAAGTGTTTAGGATTTAAAATTTTTTAGATCTTAGAATATTTGCATGTATGTAATGAGATATCTTAGGACTAGGACCGTCGTCTAAAGATGAAATTCACATATGTTTCCTATAAACTTAATACACATAGTTTGAGGGTAACTTTATGCAATATTTTAAATAATTTTGTGCATGAAACAAAATTTCAGAAAGCAAAGGTTCCACTCTCTCCACAAACCATGTGGACAGTCTGTAGTTGATTGGCATCACCATGATTCCTGACTCTGAATTTATACACTATTGATAAGCAATCATCTTCTTACACTTATTCTCACATAAGTACTTAACAGCAAAAAAATGTGACATGGTATTTTCAGCTTATTTTCTAATAAATACTTATTAGTCATATAACTGCTCTCCTAATGTTTATGTTGTTAGATCAAAAAAAATGAGTAAGTATGTTAAAGGACCTCGGACTTCCAAAATAAATCTGTGGGCATTATCAATGTTTTATTTCTCTGAAGCCTACCAATTCCATTTCCTGATTCTTCATAGGACTTTTTGACACATTACTTCAAACTCTTAGATCAACAACATATTAATCCCTAGATTTAAAAGAATTATTGCTATATTAGGCAGTATGCACTTAGTTGCAAGTAATAATTTTTTGAAAGGAGCTGATCAAAAGGGAATATTTATTATAAGGATACAATCATAGTGGGCAGCAATATACTTAGGCCTCTGGAATGAACTGAGAGAGAGGACTGGACAGAAGTCTTCTCTCTGTCCTTGTGTTTCTTATCTGAATTAATTTGATTAATCAGTATCTTGATAAAAAATAAACAGCTTACTCTAACTGAGTAATTTGGGCAGAATAAAGAGACATCTTATACAGACAAGGTATAGCATAGCTCCCTGGCATAAGGAAAACCAAGGAGTCATTTCCACATCCAGATCTGGAGGAGAAGGAGCAGAACAGAAAACGCACAGAGGAAAACTGCATAGGAAGGACACCAGCAGGTTAGCACTGCGCCTGTATCCCAGAACTAGCAGCAGGAATACTCCTTAAGCTGCCATTTTTTTTTATCTTTCTTCCATTGTCTCATATCTCTTTCTAACCGCAGCTGGGAAAAGTTCTCCACTTTTCAGGGTTCATGTAATTTGATTGACCACACTTAGATGACCCAAGATAATCTCCCCATCTCAATATCATGTATTCCTTTGGGTTCTGTAAAATGCAAATTGTCCTGGAATAACTAATGCTTGAAGTACTTTTTTATAAAGTGTGGGGCAGTTGTAGTGTAAGAATTTAACCCCTATGAGAGCAGAGACTGTTTTCCTTATCCTTTGTTTTGCTGTATCTTCAGGATTTGGAATAGTATTTGGCACATAAAAGGAGCAAAGTAAATATTAGTTGAATGAATGAGTGAGTGAATGAGTGGAGAGAGCAATGCCAAGAGAGAGATCTGTAGTTCTGAGAAGTAACATATAGGCAAAGACAGAGGCTTCATCAATACAGCCCCTGCCATTATCTCTCTCCCAGATTACTTCCAAGAGTCCCTCTGAGTTTTTCTGAATTGCATTAATCTCAAATCCATTCCTTATTTTAAGACTAAAATGGGATTTCTTTTGCCATATCGAATTATTCACTTCCTTGGTTAAATTGCAACTGAAGTTTCCTTTTGCCTGTTGTATAAAATCAAGTTCTTACAACACCCTTGAAGATTGGCCCTGAGTACCTTTTTCCTCACATTGTGCTCTGCAGCTGCATTAAAAATGTCCTCTTTCCTTGCTCACCTCCTCTCCTTTCTTACCTTGAGGCCTTTGTCAGTGCTAATTCCTCTGCTTTGTATGCCCTGCCATCTTGAGACACCCTTGTCTGGCATCTTTGTTTGTTCTTAATACTAAACACAGGTGCTCCACCCTCCACAAAGCTTCCCTTGACACTTAAAGTTTGCCCCTAGAACCTCCTCTGTATAGTTTTCTACTACCCCAGAAGATGCTGCATCTTGTTTTTTGTCTCTGTCTCCTGTCAACTTGATATGGGGAAAAGCAAAACAAAATAAAACAAAACTTTATTAGTGCCAGAAAAAAAGAATCATCAAAAGGATCACCCTTTAGAACAATATATTATACTTCCTGCTAATTCATTCCAGTTTTCCCTGAGGAAATGCTATGTACACATGCGTGTGTATAAACCCATTGTTATGTTAATTCAATCAATTAGTTCTTTTTTTATATATCAGTCTCCTTTTTCCTCACGACCATCCCTAAACTCAGAATCAAATTTCCAGCTCAATTATATTTAATCTGGTATATTTCATGGTTTCTACATTTATGGGTTTTTTTTATCCGTCTTTTCTACACAAGAACCAAGCTAGTATTGGGCCCTCATTTTAATTACATTTTTATCTTGTTTTTAATAATTCCTATATATGTGCTTTTTTGTAAATTGCCTAAAACAATTTGTAGAAAAATAAAGGCATTTTAAAATCTAATTCATTAAACTTTAAGTTAGTGCTTTTTGAACACCTAGGATTGCCATAAAAAGAAACAAACACACACAAAAAATTGGGGGACATAGTTTCTAGAAAAGAAAATTCTTACCACTGATATTTTTTCTTTTCCGGGAGTCAATAACTCCAGCAAATAAATACTTCCAAAAGAACTGTGTTCTGTAATGTGGAAATGAAAAACAAATCTAGTTAATTCATTCAGAAGATTTTTCTGTACCTGTATTTAGGAATAAATTTGCATCTTTTACATTGGTTCCTTTTGTCATTATTGTAAATAGCCTTGGATGGTAATAACCCACTCCATTGCTCATAAAACCCATTTGATCTGTGTTTATCACTTGCTCTGTAAGTAGCTCTTCATTTCTGTTTGTTGCTATCATGGTTATAAAATATACTACTATAATAGTTCTTAAACATACAATAGCACTATAAAACAGTATCTTTGGTGGGTATTTAAACAATTTTAATGCTGAGACAAAATAATTTAATTTCCTACCCATATGTTGAATGTTCCTTAAGGCATTAAAAAAATCTCTAAAATCCATACGCTTGAAAATATCTAAATTTCTGCCAAACTTAGTTCAGGCTTATTAGTAATTCCAAACGAGTGAAATCATTGTGATTATACAAGAAAAAATTGATTAAAGTATGGCAGCTTTCTCTACTATCCACTATTTCAGAGCTAAAAACAATACGTATATCAGATCTTGGTTCTGTGACATCTAAAAGTATCTACAACATTTGTGAGCAAGAAAAAGTAGAACCTATCAAATAAACTTTGAGAACCATAAACTTGTTTTACTCTACCTGTAACACTTTCTATAGAGCTAAATTAACATTCTTTGTATTGCTATTTCAATAAAAATGTTATGACTCTTTTATAGTTAAAATAAACTTTTTAAATTTTCAGTGCTAACCATTATCATTTAATAAACAGCAGTTAGATTTTGACACTTTCATTTATTTTAAAGAAAAGTTAATATGCCATTGAGATGTGAATTTTACATAAACAGAATAAACAAAAACAGATGATTATCTCAATAGATGCAGATAAGGCTAGATAAAATTCAACATCTCTTCATGTTAAGAGCCCTCAATAAACTAGGAATTGAAGGAACACACTTCAAAATAATAAAAGCCATCTATGACAAACCCACAGCCAACATCATTCTGAATGGGCAAAAACTGGAAGCATTCCCCTTGAGAACCACAAGACAATAATAACCTCTCTCATCACTACTATTCAACATAGCACTGAAAGTCCCCGACAGAGCAATCAGGCAAGAGAAAGATATAAAAGGTATCCAAATAGGAAGAGAGGAAGTCAGTCTATCCCTGTTTGCAGACATGATTCTATAGCTAGGAAACCTCATAGTCTCTGCTCCCAAGCCCTTTGCTCTGATAAACAACCTCAAATAAATTTTTTTTAAATGTACAAAAGTCAGGTGCAATTCCAAACACTAGCAACATCCAAGCTGAGAGCCAAGTCAAGAATGTAATCCTATTCACAATCACCACCAAAAGACTAAAATACCTAGGAATACAGCTAACCAGGGAGGTGAAAGACCTCTACAACAAGAATTACAAAACACTGCTCAAAGAAATCAGAGATGACACAAACAAATGGAAAAACATTCTATGCTCATGGATAAGAAAAAATCGTGTAATTAAAATGGCCACACTGCCCAAAGCAATTTATGGATTCAGTGCTATTCATACCAAATTAACAATGACATTCCTCACAGAATTAGACAAAACTATTTTAAAATTCATATGGAACCAAAAAAGAGCCCAAATAGCCAAGGCAATCCTAAGCAAAAGGAACAGAGCTGGAGGCATCATGTCACCTGACTTCAAACTATACTACAATGGTATAGTAACCAAAACAGCACGGTACTGGTAAAAACAAACAAACAAAAACAGACACAGAGACCAATGCAACAAAACAGATCACCTACAACCATCAGATCTTAGAAAAAGCTGACAAAAATAAGCAATGGGGAAGGGACACCATATTCAATAAATAGTGCTGGGATAACTGATTAGCCATATGGAGAGGTTTGAAAATGACTGCTTCCTCATACTGTATATCAATTCAAGATGAATTAAAACTTAAATGTAAAACCTAAAACTATAAAACTTCTGAAAGATAACCTAGGAAATACTATTCTGGACATAGGGCCTGGCAAAGATTTTATGACAGAGTCCAAAAGCGATTGCAACAAAAACAAATATTGATAAATGGCATCTAATTGAACTAAAGAGCTTCTGCAAAGCAAAATAAACTATCAATAATATATTTGTATGCATAGTTTGCATACAAACTATGCATGCAACAAAGGTTTAGTATCTAGAATTCCTAAGAAACTTAAACAAATGTACAAGAAAAAAATAACCCCACTAATAAGTGGGCGAAGAACATGAACAGACACTTACCAAAAGAAGACATTCATGTGGCCAACAAGAATATTAAAAAATACTCAACATCACTAATCATTAGAGAAATGCAAATCAATATGACAAAGAGATACCATCTCATGCTAGTCACAATGATGACTATTAAAAAGTCAAAAATTAACAGATGCTGGCAATATTACAGAGGAAATGGAATGCTTATATACTGCTGATGGGAGTGTAAATTAGTTCAGCCATTGTGGAAAGCAGTGTGGTGATTCCTCAAAGAATTAAAATGAAATTATCATTTGACTCAGCATTCTCATTACTGGGTATATACTCAAAGGACTATATATTGTTTTATCTTAAAGGAACATGCATCTGTATGTTCATTGCAGCACTATTGACAATGGCAAAGACATGAACTCAACCTATATTCCCATCAACAGTTGACTAGATAAAGAAAATGTGGTACATATACATATACTACGTAGCTATAAAAAAAAGCAATGAAATCATGTCCTTTGCAGCGACATGGGTGAAACTGGAGGTCATTACCCCAGGCAAACTAACAAAGGAACGAAAAACCAAATACTGCATGTTCTCACTTATGGGAACTAATAAATGAGAACACATGGACACAAAGAGGGGAACAACAGATGCTGGGGCCTACTTGCAGGTGAAGGGAAGGAGGAGGGAGAGGATTAGAAAAAATACCTATTGGGAACTATGCTTATAACCTGGATGATGAAATAATATATACACCAAACCCCCATGACATGCAGTTTACCTATAGAACAAATTTGCAGATGCACCCCTAAATCTAAAATAAAAGTCCAAAAACAAACCAAAAAAAACAAACAGAAAAGAAGTAAGTTTTGTGAATTCTTTAGTTTATAAGTTAAATGTGCTCAAAACATAAAGAAATCAAGAGTTCTAGAGTAATTATGTCATTTATACAACATGAACAATGCAAACATAAATTTGAAAGCTTACGTAATTCTCAAAAGAATCAGAAATTATTGAAAAAATAAACATTTTCTATCCATGTAGCTATTGACCAAAATTTTTATAGAAAGAGAGATTAATGAATAAACTTACATTGTAAAAGCAATCTATTGACATTTCCAAACCTAGTGACTTGATTTGCTCCAGTACTATAACAGTATATAAAATTATATATTATATTTATAATATTACATGTAAATGTTACATATATAGTATTAGTTTACTACATAATGCCTACAGTATTAGTTTATTATGTAAGCATATATAACTATACATATATAGTTATTAGTTTATTCATCAATTCAAGTATTCATCAAATTCAACAAACATGTATTTGCTTACAACTTACTCAACATCTGAAACTGCACTTTGTATCGAAGGTGTAAAACTTAGCAAGGTCAGTTTTGCCTGCCAGAGCTCTCACTTATATATGGGAGCTAAAAGAGTGGATTTCATGAAGATTGGTGATTACCAGAGGCTGGAAAGGATAGCATGAAGGGAAGGTGGTTAATGATCCAAATATACAGTTTGATAAAAGAAATAACATGTAGTGTTTGATATATTAGTAGGGTGACTATAGTTTACAGTGATCTATAATACATTTCAAAATAGCTAGAAAAAAATAATTTAAATGTTATTAGCATATAGAAAAGACAAATATTTAAAGTAATGGATATCGCTTGGGCTAGGGGAGGGATAGCATTAGGAGAAATACCTAATGTAGATGACGGGTTGATGGGTGCAGCAAACCACCAAGGCATGTGTATACCTATGTAACAAACCTGCACATTCTGCACATGTATCTTACAACTTAAAGTATAATTTTTAAAAAGTGATGGATATCCCAAGTAACACTAATATGACCTTTATACATTATATGACTGTATTAAATTACCATGATGTACATTCACTACTCGTTAATAAAATTTTTTTTAAAGAAAATAAAATAGATATTGAAAATGTGGTATGATAAGTACTGTAACAATGGATGGTAGATCTTCCAAAACTTACTAGTTCCTTTTCAGTTTGGCATCTACTTCTTCATGTTGTTAAAATAAAACATAATTGAATATTGTTGTGTTTATCTTAATGATATTGTAATTTATGATTTTTACAAGTATGCAACTTTATGATTTTAATAAATCTTACTTAAATATTATTGTAGCCAATTAAGTAAAGCTAATCCAGACATCTATGCATCAAGTTTGTTATAGGTGGTGACACACTGTAAAAATGTGTACACATTAATGTAACAATGGAATTAAGTTTTTAATTTATTCCTGCTGGTAGATAATAACAGGAAGTCAGGGAGATGGATGCACAGTTGCTATTTATCCAGTCACCCATTGTTTGCAACTAAGCACCATTCAAGAGACCTTCTTTCTGCCTCATTAAATAAGTTAATCATGTAAATCACAGAGAAAATTTGAGAAAATATGGATATAGTTTGCACATAAATGATGTATTTTTATTGCTGAGAATAAAAACAGATGTGACAATGCCCAGATGTCAGTCACAAAACATTATCATTCTTTAGTATCTAATATGAATGAATAGAAAATTAGAAGGTCAAATTGAGATATATATATGTATGTGTGTGTATATATATATATTATCTGTAGAACATATTCACGAATACAAATCATTCTCCATAATTAAAATAAGTCTAAACAGCTCAACTGCTGTGATAAGAATTTAAAATGAGCTACATATCATATCTGGAAATGGCATTGAGAGACTTTTTAAACAGAAGCTCCAAAAATCCATCATTTTATGAACAAAATGTCTATTAATATAGGTTTAGTGAGTTCATGACTCATGTAATGGCTAAATCCTTTTTATTTTTCACAGTCCCTCAGTACTCCACAAACCTTCTACTGTTGCCAGCAGTATTAGTAGTGTGGCCAGACAGAGGATTCAACACCTGAAAGATTGATGCAGAACAATTAATAAATGGAAAGGCAAATGTAAACATGGTCATTTCAAAGCAAATAATTACAGTCATGTCTCTGGAGGCAAATATTGGCCCAAATTTGTCTTTTCAATCAGTTTAACATGCTTTAAAAAACTTCTCTTTCGATTTTGTTTGATCCACGGTTATTTAGGCATATCTTATTTAGTTTCAAATATTTGGGGATTTTCCACGTATATGGTTACTAATTTGAAAGTTAATCATATTGTGGTCAAAGAACATACATTGCATAATTTTAAATGTTTTAGATTTGTTGAGACTTACTTTGTGGCTTAGAATATGGTCTATCTTGGTAAACGCTTTGGGTGCCCTTAAAAATAGTGTGTAATCTGCTGTTGTACAATGGGGTGTTCCATAAATGTCAACTAGGACAAGTGGATTATGTTGTTGTTTACCTCTTTTATATCCTTACTGATTTTCTCTCTGTCCTGTCAGTCATTGAGACATGAATCTTGAAATCTCTAACCATAATTGTGGAATTGTCTGTTTCTCATTGCAATTCTATCATTTTTGACCCATGCATTTTTCTTAATTTTTAGGCACATAAACATTTATCCTCCTGATAAATTGACCCTTTTAACCCATGGTAATACTGTTTGCTCTGAAATCTACTTTGTCTAATATTGAGATAGCCCACACAGCTTTTTGTTGTTGTTGTTGTTGTTGTTTAATGCTGGCATAGTTTGTATTTTTTTATTTCTTTAATTTTAACATATTTGGGGATAGCAGATTAAGATGGCAGATAGGAGGCAGGACTAGCCTTGTAGCTCACACTTGGAGGAACAGAGCAGGATGTGGAGGCTCACTTCCTCAACTTTTGCTCCAAAAACTACTGCAAGAATGTACCAGGAAAGCTGAGAGAATCCACACACCCTTTGAAAGAATTGGATCATCACTGCAGGCTCCCTGAGACACTGAAAACCTGTGAGTCTGCTTGCTTTTTCAATGGGGAGGTTCCTGGTCTGGGGCCAATTCTCAGCCCTGCTCACTGGTTGCCTGGAAATAGACTTGGTGCTGCTGTGGGGTCACGGTGGGAGTGAGACCAGCCTTTAGGACTGCAGGCTGCTGGGAGCAGGGTGAGGCCTGTGACTGCTGGCTTTCCCCCACTTCCCTGGCAACCTGTATGAGTAAGCAGAGGCAGCCATAATCACCCTGAGACTATAACTCCATTGGACTGGGAAACACACCCCATCCTCCACATGAGCTGAAGCAAGCCCTGCCCAAGGAGAGGCTGAATTCAGATATGCCTATCCCTGCCCCTACCCTGTGGTCTTTATCTACCAGCCCTAGTAGCTGAAGACAAAGGTCATAATCCCTTGGAAGCTGTATGGCCCTGCCCACCACCTGAGGAACCTGAATACTGAACCAGGTGTCCCTAGGGCAAGTTTGCATCCTCTCCACAGGACCACAGATAATGGGCTCTTGAGAGCACCACCTCTCTCAAGAGAGAGGTGCCTGGAGGCCAACCAACACAAAACCAGCACATCAAACAAAAACACAACCAAGGACCCTCACAGATTCCACTTCACTCCCCTGATACCTTCACCAAAGCAGGTGCTGGTATCCATAGCTGCAAGACCTGAAGGTGGATCACATCACAGGGCTCTTTGCAGACATGCCCCAGTACCAGCCTGGAGCCCAGTAGCTCCGCTGGGTGGCTAGACCCAGAAAAGCAAAAATTATCACTATAGTTTGGCTTACAGGAAGCTCCATTCCTAGGGGAAGGGGGAGAACACCACATCAAGGGAGCACCCTGTGGGACAAAAGACTCTGAACGGCAGCCCTTGAATCTTAGATCTTCTCTCTGACATAGAGAAGGAATCAGAAAATGAGAAGGAACCAGAGAATCAATTCTGGTAACATGACAAAACAAAGTTCTTCAAAATCTCCAAAAGATCATACCAGCTCACCAGCAATAGCTCCAAAGCAAGACAAAATCTCTGAATTGCTAGAAAAAGAATTCAGGTCAATTATTAAGGTAATCAAAGAGGCACCAGAGAAAGTCAAAATCAAACTTAAATCAAAAACATCATATAGGATATGAAAGGAAAATACTTCATCCAACTTGCCAGTCTTTGTCTTTTAATTGGGGCATTTAGCCTGTTTACATTTAAGGTTAATACTGTTATGTGTGAATTTGATCCTGTCGTGATGATGCTACCTGGTTATTTTGCCCATTAGTTGATGCAGTTTCTTCATAGTGTCGATGGTCTTTACAGTTGATATGTTTTTACAGTGGCTGGTACTGGTTTTTCCTTTCCATATTTAGTGCTTCCTTCAGGAGCTCTTGTAAGGCAGGCATGGTGGTGACAAAATCTCTCACCATTTGTTCATCTGTAAAGGATTTTATTTCTCTTTTGCTTATGAAGATTAGTTTGGCTAGATATGAAATTCTGGGCTGAAAATTCTTTTCTTTTAAGAATGTTGAATATTGGCCCCCACTCTTTTCTGGCTTGTAGGGTTTCTGCAGAGATATCTGCTGTAGTCTGATGGGCTTCCATTTATGAGTAACCCAACCTTTCTCTCTGGTTGCCCTTAACATTTTTTCCTTCATTTCAACTTTGGTGAATCTGATGGTTATGTGTCTTGGGGTTACTCTTCTCAAAGAGTATCTTTGTGGTGTTCTCTGTATTTCCTGAATTTGAATGTTGGCCTGTCTTGCTAAGAGTTAAACACATTGGTGGGCTGTATTTAGGAGACCCATCTCATGTGCAAAACACATATAGGCTCAAAATAAAGGGATGGAGGAATATTTACCAAGCAAATGGAAAGCAAAAAAATAAAAATAAAAAAAAGTAAAAAAAAAAAAGCAGGGGTTGCAATTCTAGTCTCTAATAAAACAGACTTTAAACCAACAAAGATCAAACAAAGGCTAAGAAAGGTATTACATAATGGATCAATGCAACAAGAAGAGCTAACTATCCTAAATATATATGCACCCCATACTGGAGCACCCAGATTCATCAAGAAAGTTCTTAGAGACCTACAAAGAGACTTAGACCCCCACATAATAATAGTGGGAGACTTTAACACCCCACTATCAATTTTAGATAGATCAATGAGACAGAAGATTAACAAGCATATTCAGGACGTGAACTCAGCTCTGGACCAAGCAGACCTAGTAGACATCTACAGAACTCTCTACCCCAAATTAACAGAATATACATTCTTCTGAGCACCACATCACACCTATTCTAAAACTGACCACATAATTGGAAGTAAAACCTTCCTCAGCAAATGCAGAAGAATGGAAATCAAAACAAACAGTCTCTCAGACCACAGTGCAATCAAATTAGAACTCAGGATTAAGAAACTCACTCAAAACTGCACAACTACATGGAAACTGAACAACATGCTCCTGAATGACTACTGGGTAATTAACAAAATTAAGGCAGAAATAAGTAAGTTCTTTGAAACCAATGAGAACAAAGACACAATATACCAGAATCTCTGGGACAAAGCTAAAGCACGGTTTAGAGGGAGATTTATAGCTCTAAATACCCACAGGAGAAAGTAGAAAACAACTAAAATTGACACCCTAACATGACAATTAAAAGAACTAGAGAGACAAGAGCAAACAAATTCAAAAGCTAGCAGAAGACAAGAAATAACTAAGATCAGAGCAGAACTGAAGGAGATAGAGACATGAAAAACCCTTCAAAAAATCAATGAATCCAGGAGCTGGTTTTTATAAAAGATCAACAAAATAGACCAGTAGCCAGACTAATAAAGAATAAAAGAGAGAAGAATGAAATAGACACAATAAAAAATGATAAAGGGGATATCACCACTGATCCCAAAGAAATACAAACTACCCGCAGATAATACTATAAACACCTCTATGCAAATAAACTAGAAAATCTAGAAGAAATGGATAAATTCCTGGATATATACACCCTCCCAAGATAAAACCAGGAAGAAGTCGAATCCCTGAATAGACCAATAACAAGTTCTGAAATTGAGGCAATAATTAATAGCCTACCAACCAAAAAAAAAAAAAAAGCACGGGACCAGACGGATTCACAGCCAAATTCTACCAGAGGTACGAAGAGGAGCTGGTACCATTCTTTCTGAAACTCTTCCAATCAATAGAAAAAGAGGGAATCCTCCCTAACTCATTTTATGAGGCCAGCATCATCCTGATACCAAAAACTGGCAGAGAAACAACAAATAAAGAAAATTTCAGGCCAATATTCCTGATGAACATCGATGTGAAAATCCTTAATAAAATACTGGCAAACCAAATACAGCAGCACATCAAAAATCTTATCCACCACGATCAAGTTGGCTTCATCCCTGGGATGCAAGGCCGATTCAACATATGCAAATCAGTAAACGTAATCCATTACATAAACAGAACCAATGACAAAAACCACATGATTATCTCAATAGATGCACAAAAGGCCTTCGATAAAATTCAACAGCTCTTCACGCTAAAAATTCTCAATAAACTAGGTATTGAAGGAAAATACTCAAAATAATAAGAGCTCTTTATGACAAACCCACAGCCTATATCATACTGAATGGGCAAAGGCTGGAAGCATTCCCTTTGAAAACCAACACAAGACAAGGATGACCTCTCTCACTACTCCTATTCAACATAGTACTGGAAGTTCTGGACAGGGCAATCAGGCAAGAAAAAGAAATAAAGCGTATTCAAATAGGAAGAGAGGAAGTCAAATTTTCTCTATTTGCAGATAACATGGTCGTATATTTAGAAAACCCCATCATCCCAGCCCAAAATCTCCTTAGGCTGATAAGCAACTTCAGCAAAGTCTCAAAATACAAAATCAACGTGCAAAATTCACAAACAATCCTATACACCAATAATAGACGTACAGAGAGCCATATCACGAGTGAACTCCCATTCACAATTGCTACAAAGAGAATAAAATACCTAGGAATCCAACTTACAAGGGATGTGAAGGACCTCTTCAAATTGCTCAAGGAAATAAGAGAGGGCACAAACAAATGGAACAACATTCCATGCTCATGGATAGGAAGAATCAATATTGTGAATATAGCCATACTGCCCACAGTAATTTATATATTCAATGTTATTCCCATCAAGCTACCATTGACTTATTTCACAGAGTTAGAAAAAACTACTAAAAATTTCATATGGAATCAAAAAAGAGCCCATATAGCCAAGACAATCCTAAGCAAAAAGAACAAGGCTGGAGGCATCACACTTCAAACTATACTTCAAACTATACTACAAGGCTAAAGTAACCAAAACAGCATGAGATTGGTACCAAAACAGATATATAGACCAATGGAACAGAGCAGAAGAGAGACCTCAGAAATAATGCCACATATCTACAACCATCTGATCTTTGACCAACCTGACAAAAACAAGCAATGGGGAAAGGATTCCCTATTTAATAAATGGTTTTTGGAAAACTGGCTAGCCATATGCAGAAGACTGAAACTGGAACCCTTCCTTACACCTCATACAAAAATTAACTCAAGATGGAATAAAGACTAAACATAAGACCTAAAACCATGAAAACCCTAGAAGAAAACCTAGGCAATACCATTCAGGACATAGGTGTGGGCAAAGACTTCATGACTAAAACACCAAAAGCAATGACAACAAAAGCCAAAACTGACAAATGGGATCTAACTAAACTAAAGAGCTTCTGCACAGCAAAAGAAACTATCATCAGAGTGAACAGGCAACCTACAGAATGGGGGAAAATTTTTGCAATATACTCATCTGACAAAGGGCTAATATCCAGAATCTACAAAGAACTCAAACAAATTTACAAGAAAAAAACAAACAACCCCATCAACAAGTGGTCGAAGGATATGAACAGACACTTCTCAAAAGAAGACATTTATGCAGCTGAAAAACACATGAAAAAATGCTCACCATCACTGGCCATCAGAGAAATGCAAATCAAAACCACAATGGGATACCATCTCACACCAGTTAGAACGGCAATCATTAAAAAGGTGGGAAACAACAGGTCCTGGAGAGGATGTGGAGAAATAGGAACACTTCTACACTGTTGATGGGACTGTAAATTGGTTCAACCATTGTGGAAGACAGTGTGGCGATTCCTCAGGGATCTAGAACCAGAAATATTATTTGACCCAGCCATCCCATTACTGGGTATACACCCAAAGGATTATAAATCATGCTGCTATAAAGACACATGCATGCATGTGTTTATTGCGGCACTATTCGCAATAGCAAAGACCTGGAACCAACGCAAATGTCCAACAATGATAGACTAGATTGAGGAAATGTGGCACATATACACCATGGAATACTATGCAGCCATAAAAAATGATGAGTTCATGTCCTTCATAGGGACATGGATGAAGCTGGAAACCATCATTCTCAGCAAACTACTGCAAGGACAAAAAACCAAACATCGCATGTTCTCACTCATGGGTGGGAATTGAACAATGAGAACACTTGGACACAGCTAGGGGGACATCACACACCAGGGCCTGTTGTGGGGTGGAGGGAGTGGGGAGGGATAGCATTAGGAGATATACCTAATGTAAATGATGAGTTAACGGGTGCAGCACACCAGCATGGCACATGTATACATATGTAACAAACCTGCACGTTGTGCACATGTACCCTAGAACTTAAAGTATAATAATAATAAAAGAAAAAAAAAACCCCATCTAAAAGTGGGCAAAGGATATGAACAGACACTTCTCAAAAGAAGACATTTATGCAGCCAACAAGCATGAAAAAAAGCTCATCATCACTGGTCATTAGAGAAATGCAATGTGAAAACCACAATGAGATACCATCTCACACCAGTTAGAATGGCGATGATTAAAAAGTCAGGGAACGGCAGATGCTGGAGAGGATGTGGAGAAATAGCAATGCTTTTACACTGCTGGTGGGAGTGTAAATTAGTTCAACCATTGTGGAAGACAGTGTGATGATTCCTTCAGGATCTAGAACCAGAAATACCCTTTGACCCAGCAATCCCATTACTGGGTATATACCCAAAGGATTATAAATCATTCTACTATAAAGACATATGCACATGTATGTTTATTGTGGCATTATTCACAATAGCAGACTTGGAACCAACCCAAATGTCCATCAATGATAGACTGGATAAAGAAAATGTAACACATATACATCATGGAATACTATGCAGCTATAAAAAGGATGAGTGAAAAAATATGTCCTTTGCAGGGACACGAATGAAGCTGGAAACCATCATTCTCAGCAAACTAACACAGGAACAGAAAACCAAACACTACATGTTCTCACTCATAAGTAGGAGCTGAACAACAAGAATACACGGACACAGGGAGAGGAACATCACACACTAGAGCCTGTTGGGGGTGTAAGGGGCTAGGGGAGTGATAGCATTAGGAGAAATACCTAATGTAGATGATGGATTGATGGGTGCAGCAAACCACCATGGCAAGTGTATACCTACACAACAAACCTGCACATTCTGCACATGTATCCCAGAACTTAAAGTATGATAAAAATAATTAAATAAATAGAGTTTGGTCAGTAGTGGGAGTGGAGAGTGGACCTCAGAGAGCCCTGAGCAGCCCCACTGCTGCCGCTGTTCTAGTTACCATCACTCCCGGGGAAGAGCCACAGCTGCTGCAGCAGGCCCCAGTCACCATCACCACACCCATCAGCAAGGCAGAGACCCAGCACCCACCTGCCACCCCCCCCCACCATTCTCGCACCACCCCCCCCACCCACTCAGCTTCACCGACACCAAGCCCAGCAATATGGGGAGCAGTGCAGGGAGTGGTGAGATTTTTAAGAGTTTCATTTTTAATTTGTACTAAAAGCTTACAAATGGATAATTTTTTTCAAAAAAGTCAACAAACTGCAAGCACCTGTTAATAAAGGTCTTAATAAATTGTTAAATAAATAAATAAAATGGAAAAAAAAGGAAAATTCTTCAGTGAAGTAGATAGCATAAACAAAAAAAAATCACAACTTCTGGAAATCAAAGACACAGAGAAATGCAAACTGCACTTGCAAGTCTCAGCAAAAGAATCAAACAAGCAGAAGAAAGAACTTCAGAGCTCAAAGACAAGCCTTTTGAATTAACCCAATCCAACAAAGACAAGGAAAAATGAATTAAAAAAAATGAACAAAGCCTTCAAGAAGTCTGGGACTATGTTAAACATCCAAACCTAAGAATAATTGGTTTATTCAGAAGAGAAGTATAAAAGTTTGGAAAACATTTTTGAGGGAATAATTGAGGAAAACTTTCCCAGCCTTGATAGAGATCTAGACATCCAAATACAAGAAGCTCAAAGAACACCTGGGAAATTCATTGCAAAAAGATCATCACCTAGGCACATAGTCATCAGGTTATCTAAAGTCAAGACAAAGGAAGAATCTTAAGAGCTATGAGGCAAAAGCATCAGGTAACCTATAAAGGAAAACCTATCAGATTAACAGCAGATTTCTCAGCAGAAACTCTATGAGCTAGAAGGGACTTGGGTCCTATCTTTAGCCTCCTTGAGAAAAACAATAATTAGCCAAAAATTTTGTATCCAGTGAAACTAAGCTTCATAAATGAAGGAAAGATGGTCTTTTCCCAGTAAACAAATGCTGCGAGAATTTGCCACTACCTAGCTGGCACTACAAGAACTGCTAAAAGGAGCATGAAATCTTAAAACAAATCCTCAAAATAGAACCTCTTTAAAGCATAAATCTCACAAGAGTTATATAACAATAACAGAGTAAAAAAACAAACCAAAGTATTCAGACAACAAACTGCACAATGAATAGAATAGTACCACACATGTCAATACTAACATTGAATGTAAATGTCCTAAATGTTCCACTTAAGATACAGAATGGCAGAATGGATAAGAATTCACCAACCAAGTTTCTGCTGTCTTAAGGAGACTCACCTAACACATAAGGACTCACATAAACTTTAGGTAAAGTGATGGAAAAAGACATTCCACACAAATGAACACCAAAAGTGAGCAGGAGTAGCTATTCTTATATCAGACAAAACAAACTTTAAAGCAAAAGCAGTTTAAAAACATAAAGAGGGACGTTATATAATGATATAAGAAATAGTCCAACAGGAAAATATCACAATTCTAAATATATATGCACCTAACACTGGAGCCCCCAAATTTATAAAGCAATTACTACTAGACCTAGGAAATGAGATATATGGCAACACAATAATAGTGGGGGACTTTAATACTCCACTGACAGCACTAGACAGGTCATCAAGACAGAAAGTCAACAAATGAACAATGGACTTAAACCATACCCTACAACAAATGGACTTAACAGAAATTTACAGAACATTCTACCCAACAATTGCAGAATATACATGCTATTCACCAGCACATGGAACATTCTCCAAGACAGACCATATGATAGACCACAAAGCAAGTCACAGTAAATTTAAGAAAATTAAAATTATGTTAAGTACTCTCTCAGACCACAGTTGAATACAATTGGAAATCAACTCCAAAAGAAACCCTCATAATCATGCAAATACATGGAAATTAAATAACCTGCTCCTGAATGATTCTTGGGTCAACAATAAAATCCAGATGAAAATTTAAAAAAAAATTTGAACTGATTGATAATACTGACACAACCTATCAAAACCTCTGGAATACAGGAAAAGTGATGCTAAAAGGAAAGTTCATAGCATTAAATGCCTACATCAAAAAGTCTGAAAGAGCACAAATAGACAATCTAAGGTCACACGTCAGAGAACTAGAGAAACAAGAACAATACAAACCCAAACCCAACAGTAGAAAATAAATAACAAAGATCAGAGCAGAACTATGAAATTGAAACAAACAAACAACAACAAAAAAGATAAATGAAACAAAAAGCTCGTTCTTTGAAAAGATAAATAAAATTGATAGACTATTAGTTAGATTAACCAAGAAAAGAAGACCGAAGATTCAAATAAACTCAATTAAAAATGAAACGGGAGATATTACAACTGATAACACAGAAATACAAAAGATTATTCAAGGCTACTATGAGCACCTTTAAACATATAAACTAGAAAACCTAGAGAAGATGAATAAATTCCTGGAAATATACAACCCTCCTAGATTAAACCAGGAAGATATAGAATCTCTGAATATACCAATAAAAAGCAGTGAAATTGAAATGATAATTTAAAAATTGCCAAAAAAATGTATGGGACCAGATGGATTCACAGCTGAATTGTAACAGACTTCAAAGAAGGATTGGTACCAATGCTATGACACTATTCCAAAAGACAGAGAAAGAGGGAATCCTACCTAAATCGTTTTATGAAGCCAGTATCAACCTAATACGTAAACCAGTGAAGGACATAACAAAAAAAGAAAACTTCAGACCAATTTCTCTGATCAATGCAAAATCAATGCAAAAATCCTCAAAAAAGTATGGCAAATCCAACAGCATATCAAAAAGATAATCCACTGTGATCAAGTGGGTTTCATATCAGGGATGCAGGAATGGATTAACATCTGCAAGTCAACAAATGTGATACACTACATAAACAGAATTAAAAACAAAAATCACATGATCATCTCAATAGTCACAGAAAAGCATTTGACAAAATCCAGCATCCACTTATGATTAAAACCCTCAGCAAAATTGGCCATAGCAAAATAGGACATATCATAAGGTAATAAGAGCCATCTATGACAAACCCACAGCCAACATAATACTGAACGGGGAAAAGTTGAAAGCATTCCCCCTAAGAACTGAAACATAATAAGGATGCCCATTTTAACCACTTCTATTCAACATAGTACTGGCAGTCCTAGCCAGAGCAATCAGACAAGAGAAAGAAATAAAGGGCATCCAAATTGGTAAAGAGGAAGTGAAACTTTGCTGTTTGCTGATGATATGATTGTATACCTAGAAAACCTTAAAGACTCATACAAAAAGCTTTTACAAAGGGTAAATGAATTCAGCAAATTTCAGGATACAAAATTAATGTACACGAATCAGTAGCTCTTCTACACACCAACAGCAACCAAGCTAGGAATCAAATCAAGAACTCAACCCCTTTCACAATAGCTGCAAAAAAGTCAAAATACATAAGAATATATCTAACCAAGGAAGTGAAAGATGTCTACAAGAAAAACAACAAAACACTGCTGAAAGAAAACATAGATGACACACACAAATTGAAACACATCCCATGCTCATGGATGAGAAGAATCAATATTGTGAAAATGACCATACTGCCAAAAGCAATCTATAGATTGAACACAATTTCCATCAAAATACCACCATCATTCTCCACAGAACTAGAAAAAACAACCCTAAAATTCATATGGAACCAAAAAAGAGCCCACATAGCCAAAGCAGAACTAAGCAAAAGAACAAATCTGGAGGGATCACATTACCTGACTTCGAACTATACTATAAGGCCATAGTCATCAAAACAGCATGGTACTTGTATAAAAAAGGGACATAGACTAATGGAACAAAATAGATAACCCAGAAATAAAACCAAATACTTACAGCCGATTGATCTTCAACAAAGCAAACAAAAGCATATAGTGGGGAAAGGACACTCCACTCAACAAATGGTGCTGAGATAATAGGCAAGCCACATGCAGAAGAATGAAACTGGATCCTCGCCTCTCACCTTATACAAAAATCAACTCAAGATAGATCAAAGACTTAAATCCAAGATCTGAAACCAGAAAGATTCTAGAAGATAACATTGGAAAAACCCTTGTAGACATTGGCTTAGACAAAGACTTCATGACTGGGAACTCAGAAGCAAATACAACAAAAACAAAGATAAACAGATGGGACTTAATTAGACTAAAAAGCTTCTGCACAGCAAAAGAAATAATCAGCAGAGTAAAGACAACCCACAGAGTGGGAGAAAATCTTCACAATCTATATATCCGACAAGGACTGATATCCAGAATCTACAAAAACTCAAACAAATCATCAAGAAAAGAAACAAACAATCCCATCTAAGAGTGGGCTAAGGACATGAACAGACAATTCTCTAAAAAAGATATGCAGTGGCCGACAAGCATATGGGAAAATGCTCAACATCACTAATCATCAGAGAAATGCAAATCAAAACCACAATGCAATACCACCTGACTCCTGCAAGAGTGGTCATAATGAAAAAAATTTAAAAAAAATAGATGTTAGTGTGGATGTAGTGAAAAGGGAACACTTTTATACTGTTGGTGGGAATGTAAACTAGTACAACCACTATGGGAAACAGTGTAGAGATTCCTTAAAGAACTAAAAGTAGATCTGCTGTTTGATCCAGTAATTCCACTTCTAGGTATCTACACAGACGAAAAAAAGTTATTATGTGAAAAAGATACTTGTACATGTTTATAGCAGCACTATTTGCAATTGCAAAAAAATATTAAATCAGCCCAAATGCCCATCAATCAACGAGTAGATAAAGAAAATGTAGTATTGTGGTATACATATATCCCAGGGCATAACACTCAGCCTTAAAAAGGAGCAAAATAATGGCATTCACAGCAACCTGGATGGAATTGGAGACTATTATTTTAAGTAAAGTAACTCAGCAATAAAAAACAAAGCATCATATGTTCTCACTCATATGTGGGAGCTAAGCTATGAGGCTGCAAAAGGATAAGAATAATACATGGGATTTTTGAGGACTCAGGGGAAAGGGTGGTGGGTGGTGAGGGATAAAAGACTACACACTGGGTACAGTGTACACTGCTAGGGTGATGGGTGCACTAAAATCTCAGAAATCACTGCTAAGGAACTTATTCATGTAACCAAACACCACCTGTTCCCCAAAAACCTATTAAAAAAATTTTTTTTAGAACAAAGAAAAACCAACAACATATTTGGATATTTATATTTCAGGTGGGTTTCTTATAGACAGCATATAGTTGAGTCTTGGTTTTTAATCTTAACAGTTTCCTATTTTCAGTTGAAATTTTTAGGCCATTTCTATGTAATGTGAATATTGGTATGGTTGCTCTTTGCTTTCTATTTGTCCCATTTTTTTCTTTGTTCCTGGTTTCCTCTTTTTGACTGCTCTTGAATTAATTTCGTTTAACAATTCCAATTTATCTCAATTTTAGCTTTTAAATGATAACATTTTTAGTATTAATTTATTTAGTGATTGCTTAGGATTTACAGTACACGTACATATTTTTCTTATTTTTATTTATACATAACAGATGCACATGTTTTCAGGGTACATATGATAATTTGATACATTTATATAATGTATAAAGATCTAATTAGGGTATTTGGGAAATACATAACTTTAAATGTGTATATGTACATATACATACACACATATAACCTTAAATTAATATGTATATATAGAGACAGAACCTTAAATATATATATATTTAAATATATATATTTATATATAAATATATATATTTATATATAAATATATATATTTATATATAAATATATATTTATATATAAATATATATATATAAATATAAATATATATATTTATATATATAAATATATATATTTATATATATTTAAATATAGATACACACACATATGTACATATAGTCTTAAACATATATATGTATACACACACAACCTTAAATACATATATAACAAATATATATTTATATATATTTATATTTAAATATATATATATTTATATTTAAATATATATATTCATATTTAAATATATATATTCAAATATAAATATATATTTGTTATATATGTATTTAAGGTTGTGTGTGTATACATATATATGTTTAAGACTATATGTACATATATGTGTGTGTATCTATATATATATATTTAAATTATGTATATTCCAATTACCCTAATTTCATCTTTATAATCTTTAAGTATATTTTATAATCTTTAAAATGTATATTAATTTGTAAATCTAATTATAAATCTTTATAATTTGATCTTTAACATATATGTATTTTAATGCTAGGAACACTTGAATCAGTCTTTTCTAGATATTTTAAAGGTACAGTAGATTAATGTTAACTATAGTCACCTTACTGAACTATCGAACGTTAGGTCTTATATCTTTTATCTAACTGTATATTTGTCTTTTTAATCAACCCTCCTCCCCCTCCCCTTCCCAGCCTCTGGTAACCACCAATCTACTCTCTCTCTTCATGAGATCTATTACTTTAGCTCACACATATATGTAAGAACATGCAATATTTGTCTTTCTGTGTTTGACTTATTTCACCTAGCATAACGACTCCCAGTTTCATCCATGTTACTTCAAATGACAGGATTTTATTCTCTTTTATAGTTGAATAATATTCTATTGTGTATATATAGCATATTTTCTTTATCCATTCATCCATTGATGGACGCTTAAGTTGATTCTCTTTTTTTGGCTATTGTGAATGGTGCTTCAGAATACATGACTACAGATATCTCTTTGATAGATTGATTTCCTTTCTTTTAAATATATACCTACTAGTGGAATTGCTAGATCATATGGTAATTCTATTTTTAAGTTTCTGAAGAAACTCCATACTGTTTTCCATAATGGCTGTACTAATAATTTACATTCCCACCAACAGTGTACCAGGGTTCCCCTTTCTCGACATCTTTGTCAGCATCTGTTATTTCCAGTCTTTTTCATAAAAGTCATTTTAACTGGGCTGAGATAATACATCATTGCGGTTTTGATTTGCATTTTTTATGATCAGTGATGTTGAGCATTTTTTTTATATATACCTCTTGGTCGTTTGTATGTCTTCTTTGAAAAATGTTTTAGATTTTTTGCCCACACAAAATAATGAGATATTTTGTGGGGTCTTTTTGAGTGTTTGTTTGTTTGCTATCAAGTTTTCTGAGCTCCTTGTGTATTCTGGTTATTCATCCCTTGTCAGGTGGTTACTCTGCAAATATCTTCTCCCATTCTGTGGGTTGGTTCTTCACTTTGTTGATTTTTTCCTTTGCTGTATAGAAGCTTTTTAGCTTGATGTAATCTCATTTGTTTATTTTTTGCTTTTGTTGCCTGTGCTTTTGAGGTTTTACACAAAATATCTTTGTCCAGAACAATATACTAGAATATTTCCCTAATGTTTTCTTTTAGTAGTTTCATAGTTTCAGGTTTAGATTTAAAATTTAGATATAATTTTTAATGCATTTTGATTTTTTATATGGTGAGAGATAGGGATCTAATTCCATTTTTCTGCTTATGGTTATTCAGCTTTTGCAGCACCATTTTTTGAAGAGACTGTCTTTTCCTTATTGTATGTTCTTGGTACCGTTTGGTTACCGAGTTGGGTATAAATGTATGGATTTATATCCAGTTTCCTTATTCTGTTCCATTGGTCTATGTATCTGTTTTTATGCCAGTACCATACCAATTAACTATAGCTGTCTTGTATAATTTAAAGTTAGGTAGTATGATGCCTGCAGCTTTGTTCTTTTTGTTCAGGATTGCTTTGACTATTCTGGGTCTTTTGTGGTTCCATATAATTGTTTTTTCTATTCCTTTTCTTTCTTTTCTTTTTGAGACAGAATCTCACTCTGTCACCCAGGCTGGAGTGCAGTGGTGCCATCTCGGCTCATTGCAACCTCTGCCTCCTGTGTTCAAGCAATGCTCATGCCTCAGCCTCCCAATGTAGCTGGGATTACAGGCATGCACCACTATGGCTGGCTAATTTTTGTAATTTTAGTAGAGACAGGGTTTTATCATGTTGGCCAGGCTGGTCTCAAACTCCTGGCCCCATGCAATCTGCCCATCTCGGCCTCCCAAATGCAGGGATTACAGGTGTGGGCCACTGTACTCTGCCTTTTTTTTTCTATTCTTGTTAAGAATGTCCTTGGTATTTTGATAGGGATTACATTAAATCTGTAAATTGCTTTGAGTAGTATTGTAATTTTAGCAATATTCAGTCTTCCAATCCATGAGCATGGAATATTTTTTAAATGTTTTATGTCCTCTTCAATTTCTTTTATCAATGTTTTAAACATTTACTTGCATAGATCTTTTACTATTTCTTTGGTTAAACTTGTTCCTAGGTGTTTTATATTCTTTGTAGCTATTGTAAATGGGATTGCTTTCTTGATTTGTTTTTCAGATTGCTTTTTGTTGGCGTATGGAAATGCTACATTCGTATGTTGGTTTTTATATGTTGATTTTTGTATCCTGCGACTTTACTGAATTTGTTTATTGAGTCCAACGATTATTTTGTAGAGTCTTTATGTTTTTCAAATATATAATTAAGTCATCTGTGCATAAAGCAAATTTGACTTCTTTTGTTCTAATTTGGATGCCCTTTATCTCTTTCTCTTGCCTAATTGATCTTGCCAGGACTTTCAGTATTGTGTTGAATAAAAGTGAAAGTTTTGATAATATGATGTATTTCATTTATTGACTTGCATGTATTAGACAATTTTGCATTCCTGGGATGACTCTCACTTGACTTATTTCACCTAGTATGAATACCATGGTGAATTATCTTTTTAACATGCTGTTGAATTCAGTTTGCTATTATTTCATTGAGGATTTTGCATTTATTTTCACCAGTAATATTGACCTGTAGCTTTCTTTTTTTGTGGTGTGTTTTTCTGGTTTTGGTATCACAGTAATCCTGGCCTCATAAAATAAGTTTAGAAGTATTCCCTCATCTTCAATTTGTTTAAAGACTTTGACTAGAATTGGTTCTGTGTTTAATGTTTGGTAGAATTTAGCAATTAAGCCATCAGGTCCTGGGCTCTTCTTTGATGAGAGACTTTTTATTATGACTTCAGTCTTGTTACTTATTATTGGTTTATTGAGGTTTCCTGTGCCGTCATGGTTCAATCTTGGTAGGTTATATGCGTCAAGAAATGTATTCATTTCTTCCAGGTTTTCCAGTTTATTGGTGTATAGTTGTTCATATGTCTCTAACGATTCTTTGTATTTCTGTAGTTAGTTGTTATGTCTCCTTTTTCATTTCTAATTTTACTTAATTGGGTCTACTCTTTTATTCTTAATATAGTTATAGGTTTGTTGAGTTTGTTTATCTTTTCCAAAAACCAACTTTTCCTTTTGTCAACTTGTTTTACTTTTTGTCTCAATTTCACTATTTTTCTGCTCCAATTTTTATTACTTCTTTCCTTGTACTAATTTTGGTTTTGGTTTATTATTGCTTTTCCAGTTCCTTAAGGGCCATTATTAGCTTGTTTATCTGAAGTCTTCATACTTCTTTGATATAGTCAGTTATTGCCATAAACTTCTATCATTTTTTGTATCCCATAGATTTTGGTATGTTACATCTCCATTTCCATGTGTTTCAAGAATTTTTATAACATCATTTTTAATTTCTTTATGACCCATTGATCATTTACGAGCATATTGTTTACTTTTTATGTGTTTTTGCACTTTCTGAAGTTCCTCTTGTTATTGATTTCTAGTTTTAATCCACTGTGGTCAGAAAAGACACTTGATATAATTTCTACTCTTTTAAATTTCTTGAGACTTGTTTTGTGGCCTGATATATGGTCTATCCTGGAGAATGTTCCATGTGCTTATGAAAAGAATGCATATTCTGATACAGTTGGGTGAAATGTTATGAGTCTAGTGTGTAATTTAACTCAGATGATTCTTTGTGGATTTTTTGTCCACTACTGAAAGTAGGGTGTTGATGTCCCCTACTCTTACTATACTGAGGCCTGTCTTTGGTTAACATTAGATTTAGTAATGTTTACTTTGTACACATGGATGCTCCTGTGTGGGGTGCATAGATGTCTATATGAGTATATCCTCTATCTGAATTGATCCTTTTATCTTTATATTCTGACCTTCTTTGTCTCTTTTTACTGTATTTTACTTGTAGTCTATTTTATCACTTGTAAGTATAGATATTTCTGCTCTTTTTGGTTTCCACTTTCACAGAATGGCTTCTATCTCTTCACTTTCAGTCTGTGTGTGTGTTTATAGTAAGGTAGGTTTCTTCTAGATAGTATATGGTTGTCTTCGTTTTTTATCCAGTTAATCACTCTATGTATTTTTATTAACGAATTATCTCCACTTATATTCAGTGTTATTATTGATAAATAAAGACTTATTATTGCTATTTTGTTACTTATTTTCTGGCTGTTTTATAACTCATTTTTCCTTTTCTTTCTTTTTTTACTGTCTTCCTTTGTGGTTAAGTGTTTTTCCCTGGTAGTATGTTTTAATTTGTTGCTTTTTATTTTTAGCATATCTATTATAGGTTTTTGCATTGCAGTTACCATAAGGGTCACAGAAAACATCTTATAGATTTAACAAGTTATTTTAAAGAAATGACAGCTTGGGGGAGTGGAGCCAAGATGGCCGAATAGGAACAGCTCTGGTCTACAGCTCCCAGCGTGAGCAACGCAGAAGACGGGTGATTTCTGCATTTCCATCTGAGGTACCGGGTTCATCTCACTAGGGAGTGCCAGACAGTGGGTGCAGGACATTGGGTGCAGCGCACCATGCGTGAGCTGAAGCAGGGCGAGACGTTGCCTCACTCGGGAAGAGCAAGGGGTCAGGGAGCTCCCTTTCCTAGTCAAAGAAAGGGGTGACAGATGGCACCTGGAAAATCGGGTCACTCCCACCCTAATACTGTGCTTTTCTGACAGGCTTAAAAAATGGCGCACCAGGAGAATATATCCCGCACCTGGCTCAGAGGGTCCTACACCCACAGAGTCTCGCTGATTGCTAGCACAGCAGTCTGCGATCAAACAGCAAGGTGGCAGCGAGGCTGGGGGAGTGGCGCCTGCCATTGCCCAGGCTTGCTTAGGTAAACAAAGCAGGTGGGAAGCTCGAACTGGGTGAAACCCACCACAGCTCAAGGAGGCCTGCCTGCCTCTGTAGGCTCCACCTCTGGGGGCAGGGCACAGACAAACAAAAAGACAGCAGTAACCTCTGCAGACTTAACTGTCCCTGTCTGACAGCTTTGAAGAGAGCAGTGGTTCTCCCAGCATGCAGCTGGAGATCTGAGAACAGGCAGACTCCTCCTCAAGTGGGTCCCTGACCCCTGACCCCCAAGCAGCCTAACTGGGTGGCACCCCCCCAGTCGGGGCAGACTGACACCTCACACGGACGGGTACTCCTCTGAGACAAAACTTCCAAAGGAATGATTAGACAGCAGCATTCGCGGTTCACGAAAATCTGCTGTTCTGCAGCCACCACTGCTGGTACCCAGGTAAACAGGGTCTGGAGTGGTCCTCTAGCAAACTCCAACAGACCTGCAGCTGAGGGTCCTATCTGTTAGAAGGAAAACTAACAAACAGAAAGGACATCCACACCAAAAACCCATCTGTACATCACCATCATCAAAGACCAAAAGTAGATAAAACCACAAAGATGGGGAAAAAACAGATCAGAAAAACTGGAAACTCTAAAAAGCAGAGCGCCTCTTCTCCTCCAAAGGAACGCAGCTCCTCACCAGCAACGGAACAAAGCTGGACAGAGAATGACTTTGATGAGTTGAGAGAAGAAGGCTTCAGACGATCAAACTACTCCGAGCTACAGGAGGAAATTCAAACCAAAGGCAAAGAAGTTGAAAACTTTGAAAAAACTTTAGACGAATGTATAACTAGAATAACCAATACAGAGAAGTACTTAAAGGAGCTGATGGAACTGAAAGCCAAGGCTCAAGAACTATGTGAAGAATGCAGAAGCCTCAGGAGCTGATGCGATCAACTGGAAGAAAGGGTATCAGTGATGGAAGATGAAATGAATGAAATGAAGTGAGAAGGGAAGTTTAGAGAAAAAAGAATAAAAAGAAATGAACAAAGCCTCCAAGAAATATGGGACTATGTGAAAAGACCAAATCTACGTCTGATTGGTGTAGCTGAAAGTGACGGGGAGAATGGAACCAAGTTGGAAAACACTCTGCAGGATATTATCTAGGAGAACTTCCCCAATCTAGCAAGGCAGGCCAACATTCAGATTCAGGAAATTAAGAGAATGCCACAAAGATACTCCTCGAGAAGAGTAACTCCAAGACACATAATTGTCAGATTCACCAAAGTTGAAATGAAGGAAAAAATGTTAAGGGCAGCCATAGAGAAAGGTCGGGTTACCCACAAAGGGAAGCCCATCAGACTAACAGCGGATCTCTCGGCAGAAACCCTACAAGCCAGAAGAGAGTGGGGGTCAATATTCAACATTCTAAAAAATTTTCAACCCAGAATTTCATATTCAGCCAAACTAAGCTTCATAAGTGAAGGAGAAATAAAATCCTTTACAGACAAGCAAATTCTGAGAGATTTTGTCACCACCAGGCCTGCCCTAAAAGAGCTTCTGAAGGAAGCACTAAACATGGAAAGGAACAACCAGTACCAGCCACTGCAAAAACATGCCAAAATATAAAGACCATCAAGGCTAGGAAGAAAACTGCATCAACTAACGAGCAAAATAACCAGCTAACATCATAATGACAGGACCAAATACACACATAACAATATTAACTTTAAATGTAAATGGGCTAAATGCTCCAATTAAAAGACACAGACTGGCAAACTGGATAGAGTCAAGACCCATTAGTATGCCGTATTCAGGAAACCGATCTCATGTGCAGAGACACACATAGGCTCCAAATAAAAGGATGGAGGAAGATCTATCAAGCAAATGGAAAACACAAAAAGGCAGGGGTTGCAATCCTAGTCTCTGATAAAACAGACTTTAAACCAACAAAGATCAAAAGAGACAAAGAAGGCAATTACATAATGGTAAAGGGATCAATTCAACAAGAAGAGCTAATTATCCTAAATATATATGCACCCAATACAGGAGCACCCAGATTCATAAAGCAAGTCCTGAGTGACCTACAAAGAGACTTAGACTCCCACACAATAATAATGAGAGACTTTAACACCCCACTGTCAACATTAGACAGATCAACGGGACAGAAAGTTAACAAGGATACCCAGGAATTGAACTCAGCTCTGCACCAAGCAGACCTAATAGACATCTACAGAACTCTCCACCCCAAATCAATAGAATATACATTTTTTTCAGGACCACACCACACCTATTCCAAAATCGACCACATAGTTGGAAGTAAAGCTCTCCTCAGCAAATGTAAAAGATCAGAAATTATAACAAACTGTCTCTCACACTACAGTGCAATCAAACTAGAACTCAGGATTAAGAACCTCACTCAAAACTGCTCAACTACATGGAAACTGAACAACCTGCTCCTGAATGACTACCGAGTACGTAACGAAATGAAGGCAGAAATAAAGATGTTCTTTAAAACCAATGAGAACAAAGACACAACATACCAGAATCTCTGGGACACATTCAAAGCAGTGTGTAGAGGGAAATTTATAGCACTAAATGCCCACAAGAGAAAGCAGGAAAGATCCAAAATTGACACCCTAACATCACAATTAAAAGAACTAGAAAAGCAAGAGCAAACACATTCAAAATCTAGCAGAAGGCAAGAAATAACTAAAATCAGAGCAGAACTGAAGGAAATAGAGACACAAAAAACCCTTCAAAAAATAAATGAATCCAGGACCTGGTTTTTCGAAAGGATCAACAAAATGGATAGACCGCTAGCAAGACTAATAAAGAAGAAAAGAGAGAAGAATCAAATAGACGCAATAAAAAATGATAAAGGAGATATCACCACCGATCCCAAAGAAATACAAACTACCATCAGAGAATACTACAAACACCTCTACGCAAATAAACTAGAAAATCTAGAAGAAATGGATAAATTCCTCGACACATACACCCTCCCAAGACTAAACCAGGAAGAAGTTGAATCTCTGAATAGACCAATAACAGGCTTTGAAATTGTGGCAACAATCAATAGCTTACCAACCAAAAAGAGTCCAGGATCAGATGGATTCACAGCCGAATTCTACCAGAGGTACAAGGAGGAACTGGTACCATTCCTTCTGAAACTATTCCAATCAATAGAAAAAGAGGGAATCTTCCCTAACTCATTTTATGAGGCCAGTATCATCCTGATACCAAAGCCAGGCAGAGACACAGCCAAAAAAGAGAATTTTAGACCAATATCCTTGATGAGCATTGATGCAAAAATCCTCAATAAAATACTGGCAAACAGAATCCAGCAGCACATCAAAAAGCTTATCCACCATGATCAAGTGGGCTTCATCCCTGGGATGCAAGGCTGGTTCAATATATGCAAATCAATAAATGTAATCCAGCATATAAACAGAACCAAAGACAAAAACCACATGATTATCTCAATAGATGCAGAAAAGGCCTTTGACAAAATTCAACAACCCTTCCTGCTAAAAACTCTCAATAAATTAGGTATTGATGGGACGTATCTCAAAATAATAAGAGCTATCTATGACAAACCCACAGCCAGTATCATACTGAATGGGCAAAAACTGGAAGCATTCCCTTTGAAAACTGGCACAAGACAGGGATGCCCTCACTCACCACTCCTATTCAACATAGTGTTGGAAGTTCTGGCCAGGGCAATTAGGCAGGAGAAGGAAATCAAGGGTATTCAATTAGGAAAAGAGGAAGTCAAATTGTCCCTGTTTGCAGATGACATGATTGTATATCTAGAAAACCCCATCATCTCAGCCCAAAATCTCCTTAAGCTGATAAGCAACTTCAGCAAAGTCTCAGGATACAAAATCAATGTACAAAAATCACAAGCATTCTTATACACCAATAACAGACAAACAGAGAGCCAAATCATGAGTGCACTCCCATTCACAATTGCTTCAAAGAGAATAAAATACCTAGGAATCCAACTTACAAGGGATGTGATGGACCTCTTCAAGGAGAACTACAAATCACTGCTCAAGGAAATAAAAGAGGATACAAACAAATGGAAGAACATTCCATGCTCATGGGTAGGAAGAATCAGTATCATGAAAATGGCCATACTGCCCAAGGTAATTTACAGATTCAATGCCATCCCCATCAAGCTATCAATGACTTTCTTCACAGAATTGGAAAAAACTACTTTAAAGTTCATATGGAACCAAAAAAGAGCCCGCATCTCCAAGTCAATCCTAAGCCAAAAGAACAAAGCTGGAGGCATCACACTACCTGACTTCAAACTATACTACAAGGCTACAGTAACCAAAACAGCATGATACTTGTACCAAAACAGAGATATAGATCAATGGAACAGAACAGAGCCTTCAGAAATAACGCCGCATATCTGCAACTATCTGATCTTTGACAAACCTGAGAAAAACAAGCAATGGGGAAAGGATTCCCTATTTAATAAATGGTGCTGGGAAAACTGGCTAGCCGTATGTAGAAAGCTGAAACTGGATCCCTTCCTGACACCTTATACAAAATTAATTCAAGATGGATTAGAGACTTAAACGTTAGACCTATAACCATAAAAACCCTAGAAGAAAACCTAGGCATTACCGTTCAGGACATAGGCATGGGCAAGGACTTCATGTCTAAAACACCAAAAGCAATGGCAACAAAAGCCAAAATTGACAAATGGGATCTAATTAAACTAAAGAGCTTCTGCACAGCAAAAGAAACTACCATCAGAGTGAACAGGCAACCTACAGAATGGGAGAAAATTTTTGCAACCTACTCATCTTACAAAGGGCTAATATCCAGAATCTACAATGAACTCCAACAAATTTACAAGAAAAAAACAAACAACCCCATCAAAAAGTGAGTGAAGGACATGAACAGACACTTCTCAAAAGAAGACATTTATGCAGCTGAAAAACACATGAAAAAATGCTCACCATCACTGGCCATCAGAGAAATGCAAATCAAAACCACAGTGAGATACCATCTCACACCAGTTAGAATGGCGATCATTAAAAAGTCAGGAAACAACAGGTGCTGGAGAGGATGTGGAGAAATAGGAATACTTTTACACTGTTGGTGGGACTGTAAACTAGTTCAACCCTTGTGGAAGTCAGTGTGGCGATTCCTCAGGGATCTAGAACTAAAAATACCATTTGACCCAGCCATCCCATTACTGGGTATATACCCAAAGGACTATAAATCATGCTGCTATAAAGACACATGCACACATATGTTTATTGTGGCACTATTCACAATAGCAAAGACTTGTAACCAACCCAAATGTCCATCAATGATAGACTGGATTAAGAAAATGTGGCACATATACACCATGGAATACTATGGAGCCATAAAAAATGATGAGTTCATCTCCTTTATGGGGACATGGATGAAATTGGAAATCATCATTCCCTGTAAACTATCACAAGAACAAAAAACCAAACACTGCATATTCTCCCTCATAGTTGGGAATTGAACAATGAGAACACATGGACACAGGAAGGGGAACATCACACTCTGGGGACTGTTGTGGGGTTGGGGGAGGTGGGAGGGATAGCTTTAGGAGATATACCTAATGCTAAGTGGCGAGTTAATGGGTGCAGCACACCAGCATGGCACATGTATACATATGTAACAAACCTGTACATTGTCCACATATACCCTAAAACTTAAAGTATAATAATAATAAAAGAAAAATAAAAGAAAAAGAAATTAAAAAAAAAGAAATGACAACTTTTTTAGATAGATCAGAAAAAAAGGAAATGACAAAAAAAAAAAACTTAAAAAAATTGTCTACACTTTAATTCCATTACCCCATGCTTTGACTTTTTGTTTTCTCAGTTTACATATTTTATATTGCCTTTCTCTTAATGGTTGCTGTACCTATTACTGTTTTTGATAGGTTAGTTTTTTCATCTTCATAGTAGAGTTACAAGTGGATTGCACATCACAATGACAATATTAGAGTATTCGAGGTTTGTCTGCGTACTTAATTTTACCAATGGATTTCTACCTGTATTTTTTTTTCTTTTTGCACATTAGCATTTTTTTTTCTTTCAGTCTGAAGAACTCCCTTTAGCTTTTAAGACAGTCTAATAGTGTATATTTTCTCAGCTTTTGTTATCTAGGAAAAACTTTATTTCTCACTCATGTTTGAAAAATAGCTTTGCTGCATACAGTATTCCTAGATGGCATTTTTTCTTTCAGTGTTTTGAAAATGTAGTCCCACTTCCTTTGGGTTTTCATTGAGAAGTCTGTTGCCAGAAAAATTACAGCCTTTAAAGTACATAATTTGCTTCATTTCTCTTGCTGCTTTTATGATCCTTTCTTGGTCCTTGATATTTGAGAGTTTGATTATTACATGGTTTGGGGTAGTCTTATTGGGATAAAGTCTGTTTGGTGTTCTCTCTCCTTCCTGTACCTGGATATTTACATCTACCTCAAGTTTTGGAAATTTTTCTGTTATTATTTCTTTGAATGAGCTTTTTACTCTTTTCTTTGGCTCAAATTTCTCTTTAACAGCAATAGTATTTAGATTTGGTATTTTGAGGTAATTTTCTATATCTTGTAGCTTATCTTTGTTAGTTTTCATTTTTTTTTTTTGCTTTTCCTCCCCTGACTATGTATTTTTAAGTTTTTCAGCTCAGCAAATGTGTTTCTCAGTTCCAAGATTTATGTTTGATTCTGTAATTATATCAGTCTCTTTGTTAAATTTCTGAATTGCTTTTCTGTCTTATATTGGAGACCACTGAGTTTTTTTATAACTGCTATGTTGAATTATTGGCACGAGAGCTCACATATCACAGTCTTGTTAGGGTCAGTTACTGGTTCCTTGCTTTGTCCATTTGAGGTCATGCTTTCCTGTTTGCAATTGTTTCTTGTGGATGTACATCTATGTCTTTGCATTGAAAGGTTAGTTATTTATTACAGTCTTCTCTGGCTGACTTGTGTTGGTTCTTATAGGATATGTTTGCTTAGAGATTATTTGTAATTTTTGAATTTTTTCATTTTTATATTCTTGGGATTCTGGATGTTTTAGTATTAATATGAATATTATTTCAGTTCTGAGATATAATTAAAATTATTTGCAAACTAGTTTGATCCCTTTGCATCTTGCTCTTAAGCTTTGTTTAGCAGATCACAGAAGTGCTTAGTTTCAGTCTAATTTTGCCCCAATATGGACACAAAATGTTATGAGGACTCCACTCAATGTCCTGTGAATTATGAGCATGGTTCTTTCCTTAACTCAGGTAGTTTTGTTGGGTAAAGACTCAAAGGGATCCTCTTCAGATCTCTGGAGTACTCTGCCTATGCAGTCTTTCCATTTCCAGTACTCTGCCCTATAAACTCATGCAGCTTTCACTTTCCATGACTTTCCACAACTAATTTCTTCAACTCAGAGATACCTCAGGATTCTACCTAATATGTTGTCTCTTCACCATGTCCTAGGGAATCTCTAGTCAGTAAGATTAGGCAAAATTAAGCCTCAACTAATTTTTTTTTTTTTTTTATTTCTCAGATCAGTATCCTTCATTGGCTGATATTCAATGTCTTAAGAATGATTTTTGATACATTTTATTTGGTTTCTTACTTTGGTTTTCATTTTAGTTGTTTTAGGCATAATGGTAAGCCTGGTCTCAATTAACCTTGTCCTGAAGTGGATGCTTGAAAAATCACTGGAACTGTGTATCAATCTTAAACTACATTTTGTCTCCTAGAGCAGAGTTTACTTACGGTTATTCATTTTTCAATTATGAGATTCGATTTGTCATGTAAGGAGTGATTTTCTTTTTTCCCAACTTTTATTTTAAGTTCAGGGTATGTGTACAGAACGTGCAAGTTTGTTAGTTAAATGTATGCCATGGTGGTTTGCTGCATAGATCATCCCATCACCTACGTATTAAGCCCAGGATTCATTAGCTATTTTTCCTTATTCTTTCTCTCCTCCCACTCCCCACCCTCAAACAGGCCCCAATGTGTGTTGTTCTCCACCATGTGTCCATGTGTTCTCATCAGTTAGTTCCCACTTATAAGTGAGAACATGCATTATTTGGTTTTCTGTTCCTGCATCAGTTTGCATGCTGGTGAGGTTGTGGAGAAAAAGGAATGCTTTGACACTGTTGGTAGAAGTGTAAATTAGTTCAAAAATTGTGGAAAACAGTGTGGCAATTCCCCAAAGTGAAGACCTAGAGGCAGAAATACCATTTGAGCCATTACTGGGTATATACTCATAGAATGTAAGGAATTATTTTCTAATGGTTAAACTGATTACTATTTTAGGATGTAGCCACACAATTCTGGGAATTTCATTTTTATTGAAAACCTTTTGACATGTAGTCCCTAAAGTGGAAGTTCCTTTTGCACAAAGAATTTGACACCCTTCTCAGACATTTTTTTCTTGAGCGCTGTCTAAGCACCATGCAAGAGGCTTATTATATACTCAAAAGTCACAATATGCCTCATAATTTTTTTTCTCAGGAAAAATATTTTTCAAGGTGTCAATCTTAGAAGAGTCATTCAGGGAGAATGATTTCCTCTGTCAATTCAATGTATATTGAAAAGAAAAAAAAGAGTGTGATATAACTTGAGAAGATACAAAGTGTAGGCAACATTTATGTGGAAACATGGCACTGACTATTCAATCTTTATTGATAGCTAATGAGTTTTACCAGATGTCTACTTGGCTTATCATAGATTATTAGAGTTGGCTTGGTTTATTGTGTCCAATCAGGATGGATTTGCAATCTAATTAATTTGTTCCTCACCCCTATTGACCTTCAAGGGAATAAACGGAAGGAAATTCCTAGATCATTGAATCACTGCTTTCACCACTACAAAGTCCTTCTTCTGCATGCAGATTGAATATTAAAAAATAAACAGCTTCACAGGTGTTTATTTAGGGTGCTGTGAAAGAAACCAAGAGAAGAGCTAAGGAATTTTTCTGTTTATCCTTTTCTCCAATCATTTCATGGACAGGTAAATCTTTAAAACACCTCTCAAAAACACCTTAATTTTTTTTAATTAATGTGACAATGCAGCTTTGCATTATTTAGCATTTCTAATCTTGCAATCTGACTTAGTGGAAAATCACTTTGTTTTCTTCATCTCAGGTTTCAAACCAAAAATATAGCCATAATGTGTTCTGCTCTTGTATAGACTGCATAAGATAATATTTATAAAAATCACTGTGAAACATAGACCACTCATCATATATGTAATATACTACCACAATAATAGGTGTTGTTGCTGAATTATTCTATTTTCAATGTTTACTATGATAGTTGAACACAAAGCTTGAGCCTATTACATATAATTTTTTTATAAAATACTCTAAAAGAAGAATCAATACATGAGAAAAAAATTACACTTTGACTTCAACATAGTCTGTATGACAGTGAGGATAAAATGGCTGAAAGATAAAACAAGCAATATTTGCTAACAATAGAAGAAAATATCCTGGAATCCATTTTTTTCCTAGCAATAGAGGGTAACTCTAGAAGTATTTTTTTTCTTACCAAAATGCCAAGAGTATACAGCAGGGCAAGAAGCATGCAAAGCACAGAAGCCGCTTTCAGAGTATGTCACAGCAGCTGCATTTTGAAAAGAGAGTTGAAGAAGTAAAAAACCTGAAATTTTAGTATTACCCATCTCTATATAGTTATGAGTTAATCGTAATTCTCTTAAGACTGTAACTTGAACTATTATACAGAGAGATTTAAAAGTCTTTGAAAATTAGTATTTGCGAATTGTGTGATTCAGAATACAAAGAAAGATATTTATTTCCTTTAGCAATAATCAACTGAGTGTTAACAGTCCTTGGAGAGGCAGAACATTTATAAATTCCTTCACAGAATATTTAAAAAATAATAAAAGCAAGTTCCATCTATACTTAGAATATAGGTTCATTGTCCGGGTGTGGTGGCTAACTCCTGTAATCCCAGCACTTTGGGAGGCCGAAGCGGGTGGATCACCTGAGGTCAGGAGTTCGAGACCAGCCTGGCCAACATAGCGAAGCCCTGTATCTACTGAAAAAAACAAAAATTAGCTGAGTGCAGTGGCAAGCACCTGTAATCCCAGCTACTCGGGAGGCTGAGGCAGCAGAATCACTTAAACCCGGGAGGCAGAGGTTGCAATGAGCCGAGATTGCGCCATTGTACTCCAGCCTGGGAGACAGAGCAAGACTCCATCAACAAAAAAAAAAAAAAGAAGAAGAAGAAGAATATAGGTTCATTATAGGTTCATTGTTAGGTAGACTTTATAAACATTTTTGATCCCTTTGCTCTCTGGTTTAATCTTAAGAATTAGTTATCCTACTCCTTTCCACAGTAACTCCTTGCACTTCTCTCTTGAATATAACAGTCAATCCTTGCAGGGCACTTACCCAGCAGTCAGGTGATCTGTTCTTCACAAGTTTTACTTCATTTGAACCTCCCAATAACACTGAGGTATTGATAGTACTATTATCTTCCCATTTGGCAGACTTGACACTGAGGCCAACAGAGGCTAAGTAATGACTTGGTTCATGCAGTTGAGTAGTGGGAGAGTGAGGATTAAACCACAAACCCTGTGGTTATAAACACGATGAGATTACGTTTTCTTATATAAACCCAGCTTCTCACTCTGTGACCTTTCTCAGACCCTACTCCATCCATAATTATTCTCTCCACTCTCCTGACCTTTTGTCACTCTCTGTCCCTTTGCTTTCTCCATCTTCAGTGGCTCCTTTTGCTCAGCCATATATTAACGTTTTTATGTTTTTCAAAACTGCAGTAATACCATCGTTCTTACCCTCCAGCTCCAACTCCTTCCTCTGTGCCAAGGTCCTCACAGCAATGGTCACGTGGCCTCCATTTCCACTCTTCTCATTTATTTTATCTCACCCACCATGAAACTGAAAGTGTACTCTTAAAATATAGTAATAAATTTCTAATTTCTAGTTTTATTTATTTTCAGTTCACATTCTACTCTAATTGTATACAAAATTTGGCAATTTTTACTACAATATCTTCCCTCCTTTTTTTTTTTTATTTTTAGAGATAGGGATAGCGTGTTGCTCTATTGCCCAGACTGTAGTGCAATGGCTCAATCATAGCTCTCTGCAGCCTCAAACTCCTGGGCTGAAGGGATCCTCCCACCTCAACCTTCCAAAATGCTGAGACTACACGCGTGAGCCACTGTGCCTGGCCAATATCTTTTTTTTTCTTTTTCTTTTTTTTTTTTTTTGAGACGGAGTCTTGCTCTGTCACCAGGCTGTAGTGCAGTGGTGCAATCTTGGCTCACTGAAACCTCTGTCTCCTGGGTTCAAGGAATTCTCCTGCCTCAGCCTCCAGAATAGCTGGGACTACAGGCGTGCACCACCAAGCCCAGCTAATTTTTGTATTTTAATAGAGACGGGGTTTCACCATGTTGGCCAGGATGGTCTTCACCTTTTGACCTCGTGATCTGCCCGCCTCAGCCTCCCAAAGTGCTGGGATTACAGGTGTGAGCCACTGTTCCCAGCCTGGCCAATATCTTTCTCTAAAGTCTCTTCTTCCTTTCCTTTTTACTCCTGATTTTCTTTCTATGTCAGTTCATTTATTTTTATTTTTTGTCCTCTCTCTCCCTTTAAGTGTTTATGTTTCAAGATTTCTGACCTTTTTTCTCTCTTCTCTTCTTGCTCTATCAAGTATCATTAATCCACAAACAAGAAGAGTCCTAAACGTCTATCTCTAACCCTGACTCTCACCTCAGCATGAGATTCATATTACAAACAGTACAGTGGACATCAGCACCTAAATGCTATGTGGGCTTCTCAAGTATTTCCAAAACCAAACACATGATCTCCCACTGCCCTCAAAAATGTCCCCTTCTTCTTCATTTTCTATGTATATGAGGATGACCATTCAGTTATCTAAGCATAAAACTCAAGACCCTTCTCAGTTAGTTAAAACATTTAAAGTGTTTAGAAAAGACCCTGCACATTATAAACACTCAATAATTCTTAGTTAACAGTAAAATTGCCTTTACTAGTTAATAGTACTATTTGCCATTGACTTCTCACTCTTCCTCACTTACTATATCCAACTGAACTCCCGTCATGACAATTCAATCCCTACTAAGTCTCTGGACTTTTGATTTCTCCTTCCTTTTTCACTGCCACTGCTTTAGTTCTTTCAGGCTGTCCATTTTCAAACACCAGAGCTGGTCTCCCTGACTTTAGATTCTAACCATTCCCATTACATTTTCTCACTGCCTACAGAGTTATCTTGCTAAAACTTAAGTGGGGTCAGGCACTCTGTGTGATAAGTTCGTGTAATTGTACCACGTAAGCCTTTCCCAATCTAAACACAAGCTACCCTGCCAGTCATGCCACTTGACACTTAGCCGATAACACCTTCCATGCTGTGCTCCAGTTAGAACTGCTTCTCAACCCAAAGACTGACCGTGCCCCGACATATTATACTCTTCTTATACCTATACTCTATGCCTTCTCTTTCTGCCTGGAAAACTCCTACCTCAATCTTAAAACCTATTAAAACTCTTAACTTTTAATCTTGATTTTAAACATTACTCTTTCCCTACCTAGCTCCCCATCCACTTCCATCTCTACCCCCGTCAGGCAGAACAGGGTACTGTCTCCTCAGGGTTTCTATTTTGTAAATTTGTAGAAACCCATTTTTATAACACAAAATCTTAAATAATTGTTTCCACAATATCATATTTTTACAATATTATGTTTATTGTCCAGTAATTATGTAATAGCTAATAATAACTCCAACGTATCTTGAAGGAAGAGCTTCAGGTTTGTTTATATTTTTATTTTCAGAACCATTCTTATATTTGACACACAACAAATTCCTAAAAACTGCTTGTAAAGTGAATGAAATAAAACAATTCTTACATTTCACTTTCTCAGCCAACCTACTCTTTGATTATAATTATGGTAGATCTGCTTTTATAACCCACTTCATTCCTCACATCCTTTACATTTATACCCCAAATGTAAATTGGTAGGAATTCTCTAAACCATTCAGTGTCTCATTTTCCTTACCTGTAAAATGCTGAAACTACTTTATAAGGTTGTCATGGGATTTATATCATTTATATACAAAAAATGATTAGAGTATAACAGGTATCTGATTAGCATCTAATAAAATTAACTATTACTATGATTACTCTTGTATCCGAAAGTTCCTTTTTCCTCTGATACATTTGTGTGCAATGCTTCCTATGTATGGATGATAATGTTTTCTTAGTTTTCCCACATAAAAGGGAGAGATCAGTGAATCCCTTTATAAGATAAAAGACATATATAATTATATTAGTCTATTCTCACACTGCTGTAAAGAAATACCCGAGAGTGGGTAATTTATAAAGGAGAGAGGTTTAATTGACTCACAGTTCTGCATGGCTGGGAGGCCTCAGGAAACTTACAATCATGGCAGAAGGCAAAGGCGAAGCAGACACCTTCCTCACAGGGTGGCAGGACAGAGTAAGTGCAAAGAGGGGAAATGCCAGACGCTTATAAAATCATCAGATCTCATGAGACTCATTCACTATCACGAGGACAGCATGGGCAAAACTGCCCCACGATCCAATTACCTCCACCTTGTCCTGTCCTTGACATGTGGGGATTATGGGGATTATAATTGGAGATGAGATTTTGGGTGGAGTCACAGCCAAACCGTATCAATAATTAAGCCCTAAAATGCTCTTTGGTTAGAAATGAAGAGATTTATTCTTAGGGTAGTAAGAATTATTCTTATGTTATTATTTTGTTATTATAAGAGCAAGAATTTTTAGTCCAATTATTACAGTCTCCTTTTAAACACTTAAAAAACTTTATAAGTGGCTTTTGATTGTGACACAATTGTAAAGGGATACCAAAGGAAACCTGAGGATAAGGAGTGAGATGCTTGCTCTTCTTTTCACCCTGGCACCTAAACAGATAAGCTACTTTCTGCTTTTTAAGTGCTCCTCAGTTAATGCTGCATGTGAGCACTATTGGTTTTTATTTGTTTGTTTGTTTTACTTCACTGTTTTTTTCGAAGTACTTTATGCTCATTAACCTATTTTCTATATGGATATTCCAATTAAATATTAGAACAAAAAGTTGTTTACTTTTAAGTTTCTTTTGGGAGAATGAAAGAAACTCCCAAATTTCTGCAATAGAATCGAATTGAAATATAGAAAAGAAATTTATCTGTGAGTTCTCCCAGCTCTGCAAGATATGAATCATCTCTCATCACTCACTTTTTCAGGCCTCAGGATCAAACTAGTGCCAGAGGAAGACCAGGTGACTTTTTTTCTGAGGGAGAGAAGTAATGGCAGCCATTGTCATTCCTCTCACTTTTTAAATGGACTGAGCTGCCATGGGAGCTATTTGTCAACAAACACAGACCAGAAGTCATTAGTTAAATACAGATCATGTGAGATTCGGGGAGCAGCAGATGGAGGGGTATAATGACAAACTTAAAAACAGCCATTTGGTTACAAATTGTCTTAATATTAATAGTTACATTTTAGCATTTAGTTACTACTTCCTAAATACTGCTATTTACCCATAATACATAATAAAAAACTAAAAGATCGTGAAAGGAGGAGATAAACAATGAATATACTAAAGTTGTTATGGAAAATCTTTGTAGACTTACACATATTACACACATATGCATGTGACAAAAATACTTTTTTCCTTTCTGTCCACATTATTTCAAAACTTTCAGGTGAAATTTTAATTCATTCATTTATATTTTTTTCTTTTATTTACAAAACAAACATACATTTTGCAGCCATTAAGTTCCAGGGATGGCAGGCAAAAGAAACTAAAGGCCAATAAAATTGTCCTCAAGAAGCTTATATTTCTTATGCAGTGATTTTCAAAGCATGTTCCTTAGAGCAACTACATGAGACGTACCGTGGGAATTTGTTAATGACGCAGGCAGCTGGCTTTACTCCAAATTATAATTTCCGTGCATGAGCTTCCAAAGTCTATATGTTTAACAAGCAACCTAGTTAATTCTTTTGCTTTTAAAAAATTTGCACACTGATCTAACTGCTTTGCTCCACCAAGTGTGGTCTGAGAAACGACAACGGTATCTACATTTCTCATTCCAATTATATCCAATTAGTCTTTTAACTTGTCATCCAGTGGTTCACAGGCACTTCGAAGTCTAAAGAGTAATAATCTAGTCTATATGATTTCTCGAGCCAACCATATAATGATATTATGTGGAATGATTGGCGTGTGCTGTGGGAGACACACCTAAAAAGTTGTCCAGAACTTGAATCCTACCATCACACTTATCCTATTTTTAACATTTCTCAGGTGAATCTGTTTCAACTACTATATTTTACTCGGGTTTCTTATTTTTGTTTGTTTATTTCTATTGGCACTGAAAACTTAAAGGATAGTGAGATGTAGTTTAAGATGGGTTATCGTTTGGATATTTGCCTTGTGGAGGGGCATATGAACAATGAATATGAATTACACAAATAAGGAATACACCGCAAGTCAGAGTTAGGACAACATATCTTCATCCATCCACTTCTTTACTTTACTCAGAAAATATTTATTTATTGTTTTATTTTATTTATTTATTTATTTTTTGAGATGGAGTCTCACTCTGTCGCCCAGGCTGGAGTGCAGTGGCACAATCTCAGCTCACTGCAAGCTCCACCTCCTGGGTTCAAACCATTTTCCTGCCTCAGCCTCCAGAGTAGCTGGGACTACAGGCGCCTGCCACCATGCCCGGCTAATGTTTTTTTTTAACAGATTTTTAGTAGAGAAGGGGTTTCAACGTGTTAGCCAGGATGGTCTCTATCTCCTGACCTCGTGATCCGTCCACCTCTGCCTCCCAAAGTGCTGGAATTACAAGCGTGAGCCACCGCACCCAGCCTCAGCAAATATTTATTAAGCTTCTTCTTTGAGCCAGGGATTTAGATAGTATTTAAAATAATAAGAAAAGCAAATATTTACTAACCACTTTTACTGTGTATTGATGAGTCCCCTTAATTGTCACATAAGTTACTGCATTTAATTGTCACAACCTTGTAATGGAGGGACAGTGATTACTCTTGCTTTACAAGTACGGAAGCTGAAGCCCAGAGAGGTAGAATAACTTGCTCAGGGTCACCGAGCTAGAATGGATTTTATTGGGAACCTGAATACATATCTCTTTCATCAGAGCCCTTCCTTTTAACCTCTATGCTATCCTAATGCTCACATTTCTAGGATTCAGATCACCGAAGTCCTTAATCAAACAAACCTTTGAAAAATGCATGGTGAAAATATTACATTTGAGGCAAACAGGAGGGTCAATGGAAGTATGGAAGGAAGCAAGAATTCACCAGGAGAAAGAGAAGGCCAGAAGATGCTTCCAGGGCACATGGATAGAGAAGGACAGTGGTATCCTAGCCTTATGGAGCAGAACGTCCAGCAGCAGAGAGCATGAGAGAACACACTGGGTATAGGGAACTCGACATTTCTTGGTTTTGCTGGAGGGTGAGTTTTGAGACAGGGGAGAAATGGGAAGTGATGGACAGAAAGTAAAGGACCAGATATTGAAGAGAATGATATGTCCTGCTAAGTATCTGACATTTCTCTTATAGGTGATAAAAGTCTATTGAATAATTTTGAACTGATAAATTATTATATTTTGCTTCAGATAAATTAATTGTCAAACATAGTGAAATCTTTTAAATAATAATAACTCCAAATGGTTTGTTACTGCAAATTGTAGTCTTCGGAGGGAACATATAAAAGAAACAGCTGTGTTTCTGAGAGAGTTTGTAGGCATTCTGACCCCAAGGAAAGGGTAAGCATGACATGTTTTCTTATACCAGAGGTCAAGATCTTCCCAGTGGTTTGTTTTTGACCTGGAAAATTTTGTGTGCACATTTTTTTCCCTCAGTCAGTGACATTATTCTTGCAGATCAGGTGCATTCAAAAAATTATTTTGTGTTAATCTTTTATAAGCATGAATGATTTTTAAGCCATCATTTAAAAAATTATTCCTAGGTTTTTTGGTAGTTTTGAGTTCTAAAGACTGCATATTGTTAGGCACAATAATTAATTGTGACACACTCTACCCACAAAGAAATGTATATACCCATCAGCAAATCTCCATTGGGGCATCAAGTCATCTGCCTGCCTTAGCCTCCCAAAGTGCTGGGATTACAGGGGTGAAACACCACACCCTGCAGCCTCAGGAAACTTTCAATCATGGCAGAAGGCGACAGGAGAGCAAGCTCATCGTACATGGCCCATACAGGAGGAAGACTAGGGGAAAAAAATGTGCACACAAAATTTTCCAGGTCAAAAACAAACCACTGGGAAGGTCTTGACCTCTGGTATAAGAAGTAATTTTACTAGAAGTAATGCTTCAATAACAACACCAACTCCAGGTACTCAACAACATGATACTTATAAACCTTTACCTGATTAAGCCATCCAATTAACCTTTCAAAGACTGTGTAAATACAGACATAGGTGATGTCTGGGCATTACAATTTGACATGAGATTTGGGCAGGGACACAGGCCCAAACCATATCACCAGGTGACCACAGAAAACCAAAAAAGAGTAGGAATATTTAATGTAGACATGGTCATCTGTGGGTAAAGTGCTTCTTCATATCCTATTTATTTAACCCTCCTCAGAGTTAGCAGGGTTAGTCACACACTCATATGTACCTTTTTCTAGAAAAAAATAAATATTTCTAAAAGTTTGAATTAAGTGAACTAAATTATAGTTGACTAATTTTTAAAAATAGAGTAAACAGTCACAATTTGGAGCACAAACCAAGGGGAAAGAAGAAAGACTTTACCCACAGATGACCATGTCTACATTAAATATTCCTACTCTTCTTTGGTTTTCTGTGATCACCTGGTGATATGGTTTGGGCCTGTGTCCCTGCCCAAATCTCATGTCAAATTATAATCCCCAGCATTGGAGGTGGGGCCTGGTGGGAGGTGACTGGATCTTGGGGGTGGATTTCCACCTCAGTGTTGCTCTCGTAACAGTGAGTGTGCACCGTGAGATTTGGTTGTTTAAAAGTGTGTAACACCTCTCCTCTCGCTCTCTTCCTCCTATATGGGCCATGTAAGATGAGCCTGCTCTCCTGTCGCCTTCTGCCATGATTGAAAGTTTCCTGAGGCTGCTGGGTGTGGTGTTTCACCCCTGTAATCCCAGAACTTTGGTAGGCTGAGGCAGGCAGATGACTTGAGGTCATGAGTTCAAGACCAGCCTGGCCAACAGGATGAAGCCCCGTCTCTATTAAAAATACAAAAATTAGCTGGGCATTGTGGTGGGTGCCTGTAATCCCAGCTACTCAGGAGACTGAGGCAGGAGAATCACTTGAACCCAGGAAGCAGAGGTTGCAGTGATCCGAGATTGGGCCACTGCACTCCAGCCTGGGTGACAGAGCCTACCTCAAAAAAAAAAAAAAAAGTTTCCTGAGCTCTCCCCAGCCATGCTTCCTGTATATCCTGCAGAACCATGAGCCAATCAAACTTCTTTTCTTTATAAATTACCCAGTCTCAGGTATGTCTTTATAGCAATGCCAGAAAACTAATACACCTGGCAAATTGAATTAAGTTACACAATGATGCAATATTTTTTCATTAACTAAATTTCAAGGGATACAAATCCTGCTCACATTGATATGATTTCCGGTATCTACTACTTCTAGCATATGAAACAAATAATCATTGGCTTCTTATTTGTGGTTAGCCTGGCATTAACCCAGGAGAGGAGGGTTCTTTTTCATTTTTCCTAACTATGAGATATTGCTTATGAGGTAGGATAAAGCAGAGATCTCCAGCTTAGTGATTTTTTTAATGACCCGAATCAGGATACCAACTTAAGCATCTCAGCTCTTATGCATTGACAGTCTGTAGTCTATGTACATTTTTCATAGTAACAGCACTTTTTGTGGTGTTTCTTTATTCTTCCCTTTGTATCACAGTGGAGCCCATTCACTCTGTTCCACACAGTATATCTTTCTAGGTCACACCCTTGCTGCCTCAAGAATTTTAACAAGAGTTATAAATCTGCAGTGTCCAGATACCTGGAAATCTCTTGCTGACCTGATCCTTCATCATTTTCGCATGAGAATTTGGTATGACTTTGAGTAATGGTGTGTTTTAAGAAAACACATTATAGAAATAGGTGGGCCCTTCGTAACACAACAAGAATGCCATGAGCCCACAGGTCCTCTGTCAATAGGCCATTCTGTTGGTTGTTGGTTTTCCAGCTGTAGAGATGTCATTAAGATGCTTCTACTTCCTTTTCTCAAATTAAACTGTTTTCCTATCTCTTTTTTTTTTGTTTTTTCAATCAGTAACCTGTGTTTTACTGGTAAGAACATAGGAAATCAATAAAATTTAGGTTTGAATTCAAGCTTTGACACCTACCTGCTAAGTGACTTTCAGATTCCGAATCTGTAAAATGGATAAAACAAAGCCAATTTCAAAAGATTGCTATACATTTTAAATTATGCAATACAAGTAAAATGCTAACATTTTATCTGCCATAGAGTTGGTCCTCATAAATATCTAGTGTCATTTCTATTGTAATTTTTTTTTTTTGATAGGGCCTCACTGTGTTGCCCAGGCTGGGGTGCAGTGGTGCGATCTTGGCTCACTGCAACCTCTGCCTCATGGGTTCAAGTGAGTTTCGTGCCACAGCCTCCCAAGTAGCTGGGATTTCAGGCACCCACCACCACTGCTGGCTATTTTTTGTATTTTGAGTAAAGACAGGTTTTGCCATGTTGGCAAGGCTGATCTCAAACTTCTGGCCTCAAGTGCTCCACCCGCCTCAGCCTCCCAAATTGCTGGGATTACAGGCGTGAGCCTCCACACTTGGCCTAATATTTTGAACACATTTTACTCTTGGCTGTTGATGCACGGAGTGTTAGAGCTGAAATAGTTCTTAATTTTAGTCTCTCCTGCTGTAGATCAGGAAGGCAAGAGATAGAGAGGACAAATGAGCTATTCAAAGAGCAGAGGGTCACAAATAGAACTAGCGTTCTCCTGAAGCCGTCTTGATCCGTAAGTTTCAATTCATGCTATAATCTATTGTATAGTATCTGCTCTATGTTGATATTTCCTTACTGGTAGCAGTATTCCTCTTCCCACCTTATAGTGTATACTTGTATATCATTTTGAAGTTGCAGCTAATAATCAAATACTCTGTCTAATGTTTCATGTGAAACCCTTGGACTTCATGGTATTTTGAATGTTAAATAATTTCATCATTTTAATAGTTTATCTCAGCAATGGCATATGCAAAATTAGCTGGATGAAGAGTGTTATCTGACCACGGCCAAAATCTGTAGCCCAGAGACATAGCAAATTTTCCCTGGCCCAGTGGTGCTGGAATATATTTAAGCCTTTACAGCAAACTAAAACAATTCATTTAAGGAATTATGAGAGCCAAACTATTTTTTTTAGAGTCTCTAACTGATACTTCATGTGCTAATAGAGAAAAATATTATGGTGTCAATGTTTTTCTCTTTAAAATATAATGTAATGTGGCATGACTGATATAGCCAATCTCGAATATTAGAAATGATGCATCACCTAATTCATCAAAATCAATCTTGAAAAGGTCAGACTTACTTGAAAAATAAGTTGATTGGCCTTAAATGAACATATTAAGATCTCAAAATTAGAGAGAGACTTCATGGTTTTGCTAAGTTGTTTTTTCAAAGTACCCTCATCACAAAATTTAGGCATACAAATGTCAACAATTTGTGTAGTTATGCATTTAAAAAGTCTTCTTCAATGGAAACACACAAAGTTTCATAACTTTCAGTGACTAATGCCTACCGTAAATAACTACCACAGATTACATAGTAAACTCTTCATTACTCGGGGATTGACCAGTCAGTTGGTAAATTAACTGCGTTCTAGATTTTTTAATTCTCTCTCCTCATTGCATGTCTGCTGGTTACATCAGTACTCACTAGCAAGTCAAACATAATGAAGGAAAAAAGCTAAAGAATATCTCATTGATTTTAAAAATTATGGAGAAAACATTTAAAAATTGGCTTTCATTTGAAACTTTGAGTCTCTGTACACATAATATATCAAAACTCCTTCTCTTTACTATTTATACAAGGCACTGTCTTGCGGTCAGTTATATATTTTAACAGGTGAAGAGCAGAGGCAATAATTTTTTTAAAAAATTTTTCTAACTTTTAATTTTTATAGGTATATAGTAGGTATATATATTTATGGGGTACATGAGATATTTTGACACAGGCATACAATGTGTAATCATCACATCAGGGTAAATGAGATAATCATTGCCTCAAGTATTTATCCTTTCTTTGTGTTACAGATATTCAACTATACTCTTTAAGTTATTTTTAAATGTATACTACATTTTTGTTGACTGTAATCACTCTGTGTATTAGGCCGTCCTTACACTGCTATAAACAAATACCTGAGATTGGGTAATTTATAAATAAAAGAGCTTTAATTGACTCATGGTTCCACAGGCTGTACAGGAAGCATAGCATCTTCTGGGGAGGTCTCAGGAAACTTACAATCATTGTAGAAGGTGAAGGGGACGTAAGATGTCTCACATGGCCAGAGAAGGAGAAACAGAGAGAGAAGGGAGAGGTGCCACACGCTTTTAAAAGACCAGATCTTACAAGAGCTCTATCATGAGAACAGCACTAGAAGGATGGTGCTAAACCATTAGAAACTGCCCCCCATGATTCAATCACCTCCCACCTGGTACCCCACCTCCAGCATTGGGGACTACATTTCAACATGAGATTTTGGGGAGAACAGAGATCCAAACCATATCAACCTGTTGTACTATCAAATATTAGATCTTATTCATTCTATCTAATTACATTTAGGTACTCATTAACCATTCTCAGTTTCCCCTGCACCCCTCACTACCACTACCCTTCCCAGTGTCTGATAACTATCATTCTATTCTCTATCTCCATAGGTTCAATTGTCTTAATTTTTAGATCCCACAAATGAGTGACAGCATGCAGTTTGCCTTTCTATTCCCGGCTTATTTTACTCAACACAATGTCCTCCAGTTCCATCTATGTTGTTGCAAATGACAGGATCTCATTCTTTTTATAGATGAATAGTACTCCGTTGTGTATTGTACCAGATTTTCTTTATCCATTCATCTGTTGATGGATACTTTGGTAGATCCCAAATCTTGGCTATTGTGAATAGTGCTGCAATAAATACAAGAGTGCAGATATCTCTTCAATATACTGATGTCCTTTCTTTTGGGTACATACCAAGCAATGGGATTGCTGGATTATATAGTAGTTCTATTTTTAGTTTCCTGAGGAACATTCTAGGATAAAAAGATTTTTGTTTTCTTTCAGCACTTTAAATATGACATGCCATTCTCTCCTGGACTGATATATTGATATATTGTATATACTCTGCTGCCAGATATATTGGAATGCCTTTGTGTGTTATTTTTTCTCTTGCTACTTTTAAGATTCTCTCTTTGTTTTTGACCTTTGTGAGTTTGCTTATTAAATACCTTGAGGTAATCTTATTTGGGTTAAATCTCCTTAGCGTTCTATAACTTTCCTGTACTTGAATGTTGATATCTTTCTCTAACTTTGGAAAGTTCTATCTTATTATCTCTTTGAATAAACTTTCTACTTCTACCCAGCCGAATTCTGCCCTGTGTTGCTTTCCACTGTGACCAGGAAGCACTGAGTTCTAACGCAAAGTCCCACAATCACTGCACTCACCCTCTCTTAAGAACACAGATTTTCTTTCTGTGCCATGCGGTCCAGACCAGGGGATGGCGGAGGGATGGTATCAGTAATTCAAGACTGTCTTTCCTACCTTCTTCAGTGCTTCTTTTCTTGATATTATGTTAAAACCAGGTATTGTAATCACTCATCCAAGTTTTGGTTCTTATGAAGTTGCTTTCTTGTGTGAATAGTTGTTCACTTTGGTGTTCCTGTTGTGGAGTTGATCACTGGAGGGTTCTATTTGGCCATGTTGCTCTACAGAGGACGTAATTTTGATTTATCAATTCTATTAGTTTATAGGGGTTTTGTTTGATTCCTTTTACTAATCTTATGAGTAATTTTCTCAAACTTGTGTTTGCATAAGAGAGCCATTTTGTGTGTGCTGAAAGGCTCTGTGTGTGTGTGTGTGTGTGTGTGTGTGTGTTGCTTAATGTCAAATAGATTCAAACTATTGGTAATTTTGAATTGACCAGCTGTTTTCATGTAAAAGCAATGATAATAAACATTTTGGTGAGATAAGGAGGTAACTTAAGATTCTAGTAATTAACCAAGGTGTAAGCAACTTAAAATTATTTCCATCTGTAAAACTATCATTTCAACAAATTATATTGTTTTAGAGCAATGACCATGTCAGCAATGACAATGACAATGTAGCAATGACAAGGACAAAGTTAATTCTGGTTACAGAAGAAATAATTCTTGTTTAGTGAATCAAAGATCTCCACTGAAAATCACACCATTTGAATTCTTGCAGACTTTGAAGCTTAAATAGATTCTTAGCCTTCACAACCCCTGGGTATTTTTAATAAGAAGTGTAGTGTGATTCTCTGCTTGGGTAAGGAAATAAAATACAAATTTTTCTCGAGAGGGCCCTTAGGTATATTACATCCAATTAGTCCTATCTTGACTCTGTGAAGTTGTCCCAAATAAGAGTGGGTGATAACTGTTTGTAATTTCCAACCAGAGAATTCACCTTAGTTTGTACTTTGAATAGTTAATGCTTGGCAGTAGCAGCTTACTTTAATATAGGGGACATCTGGAAAATACCTTGTAAAGGATGAAACCAAAACATGCAATTGTCTAAAAATATTATGGAGTGAAGAACACAACCACATATAATTAACTTAAATGTACAGTGGCATTATATTTGTTAAAGAATTTATTAATAATATTATTTTTCAGTTCTTTTCATTCTTTGCAGGAAGTTATTATACTTTTAATTACTTTAGTTTTATATTTTCTGTTGTCTCCTGTGATTATTTAAATCAGAATTGCCATTTCCTTAACATAATTGCAGATTGAAACGTGTGACTATATTTCTTATTTTAATTTTTTGTTTTATAAGCTTCATCTGGTACCTATTAACCATGAACCTTGCTCTCATTCAATTCAGCTCATGTTCAGATACCAGAATTGAAGCAGTATCACTCCTGTAATATTTTTACCATTTATTATTGAAAGCAGTTGAGAATTAATGATTTTAACAGAAGTGACATTTGTATACAGTTCCATTAAACAATTAAGATAATACTTGATCCACAGAATACATTGGAAACTTTATAAATTAGAAATACGCTGAATAAATAGACAACTCATGCTGAGAATAAATGTTGAATAAATCAAACAAATGTTTCATCATACTCTGGATTCTTCCAATCAGTTATCTAATTTCTACAAATGTATTTTACATTTATCCTTCTAAGTCCATTTATAATGTCATTGCTCTTTGCCAACAATACTAAATGTTAATTAAATTTTGAATATTTCAATCACTATTATATTGTGATTAAAAAAACAGTGTATTCAATCTAATTTTAATGTGTCTCAACCTCAGAAAATATTTTTCTCTAGTCATATTTTCATGAGTAAGAATTATTTCCAATTATATTTTAACCATGTCTTTTTCATTATTTTAAACAGTAAAATTTTAATATGTTTACTCCTTTCTTGTTTTATGAGTCTAAATGCTGTAGAATAACAATAGCCAATGTGAATTACACAAGCATTTTAAAATGTAAAAAAAGCACCTTGATATGAAAAGAAATGCTCAGTTGTACTCTCAAGACAAGAATTTAATAATAAATACTCTGCTTAATAAGGACAGTTTCTAAAGTTAAAAAACCCAAAAGTGGTACATAACACAGATACTAGTAACAAAAAGAGAGAGGCTAGATTACTTCTTGCTGATTCTCACTTACACCAGCCCCCAATAAATTTCTTTCTTTTGAAATTGCTTTTCACCTGCTTATCTAAATGTGACTTATATCTCTCTATCCCTCAGTCCTCCATTTGTCATGAATTGTTCTCTCACCTACTGTTCCCACAGTTCACTCTATGCCCTGAAAATTGTAATAGCTTGTGTTCATAACTTAGTCTTACTCTCCAATGATTTCTCATATTTTATGATTACTGTTACATTAAATGTTTTATTTCCTTGACCACATTGTAAAGTCATGGAGGACTGGATGCATGTTTTATGCTTTTGGATTGTCCATAATATTGGATACAGTGCCACGGTCAACAGCATATTGTATATGTACATTTGTATGCTCCCAACATATGTAACCCTCTTCCCATCATCAGCTTCTTTTCCCTTGTTTCAATGTTTCTCAACTGAGTAGCTCCAGCATGCCTACCAGTGGCCAAATCAAATTATCAGTATTTTCCCCAATCTAATAAATCAGTAAGTCTTATCTAGTATTCCTTCTCAATATATCTTGAATTTATCACTATCTCCCATTGACACTATCGTAGGTCAAGCCATTGTTAATCTATAACTTAGCTTGCACTGGCCTTCTAACTGGTGTAACTGTTCAAAATTGCTTCTTTCAAAACACTTGCTTATTCAGTAGCCAGAGTGATATTTCTAAAATGTAGACATAAGCTAATTTGCTGCTTAAAATCACCAGTTGTTTTTTATTTGGCTCATGATAAGGTCCAAGCTAAGCAGAGTAGCATAAAAGAACCATTATGACCTGGGGTCTGTCCACTTTGCCACCTCATGCCAAATAGCTCCCTTCATCACTCTCAATGTCTTGTTATACCAAATTGTATCAAATACCTTTCCATTTTACATAACAGTGGACTTTCCACATGTATCTCCTCTTCTTCATATACATATTCTCCTTACTTCACTTTACCAGCATGTGTTGGTGTTAGATCTTTTTACAAAAGGCTTAGATGATTTCTCCTCCACTCTTGAAAGAAATATTTTGTGTTCTCCAAATTTACTTGCATAATTTCTTTAAATTTACGTATATGATTCATTATGTTTCTCCCTATTTTAACAGTTGTCATTTACTGATTTATAAATATTCTTCCTTTGACCAGTCATCTATAAGTAAATTACATGCAGAGGGCTATCTTTTCCCATAGTTTAATCCCAAATACTTAGTAAAAATATGTTTTTAAAATTTTTTAAATGAGTGATGGGTGGTTTGGTAGATGGATGGTTAAAAGAACATTTTTTTAATACATAATAAATGTGAGTTGAACAAATGAGAAATGAAATTTATAGAGCACTGATACAATAATGTGTAATTTTCCTTTAAAATGTATTTAAAATTCATTTAATAACTCATTAATTTTATTATGATATAAATAATAATAATGATGAAGTTGGGCAGCAAAGGTAATAAGGAGTTACATTATTGAGCAAATAATGTATGCTAGTGTGCTATGCCCATTTATATTACTATTATACACGCCACTCTTAATTGCTTATTTTCTTACCAAGCTTGAGAAAAGAGAGTCAATCAGATTGTAGTGAGCCAGCCCCAGTTTCTGTTTTACCACCAAAACGATCTACTTTATAGTTTTCATTTCTTGTCTTTATCTATGCAATGGAGACAATATTTGCTGACTTTATAACAATATAGTTATGAGAAGTGAGGCAAGATGTTGAAAATTATTTTAAACTCAGACTACAGTAATTTAATATAAGCCATTCCTTTTCTAAATTGTAATTTATGTTTCTTCAATATCACAAAATAATGTTAACTTCGTTCATATCAAAAGTACTCCATATCTGAATCTTTCATTCCAGCCAATCTGATATACTCACTATATTCCAAATAGTCATGATGGCATGTGTGAAGAAAATATTACATTGTACATTTCTGCATTCTTCTTCCTAGTTTTAACTGACAATTTAGTTCTCATAGTTCCCTTTTCTAACACCTTTATCTTTATAGAGTTTTTTAAAGAGACATTTGAACATATGTAAGTTACCTCAAATCTTTTTTGGAATAGGCTAGGGAGAAAATGAGCCAGAAATTGTGAAAATAAAATGCCAGTCTTAAGATAACTGAAAATAAATGAAGATTGTCACACCTATCAGGTTATAATAATTTTTTTAACCACAACATTAGGACTCCATAAGTCCATAGGAAGAATTATTTCAAAAGAAATTTCCAACAGAGCAAAAAAGGCAGAGTATGAAACTTGAAAATTCATCTCCTCATAAAAACAGTACAAAAGCTAGCCAAACAACAACAAAAATCTAGTCTAGTTTGACTTTTCTAGAATTCTGAAAACTAACTAAAATGCTGGAGAAATTGGGAGACCATTTATTGAAGAAATACCCACTGAATCTTGGTAAGAACAATGAGCTTTGTGGTATTTATACTTACCCTGGTTCCATCCCATACTCCTCATCTTAGTGATGGTAGTGATGAAAATGTACTGTATTTCTAGTACAGGTAATCAGTGCTGGAGGGAGCAAAACAGACCTCACTCACAAATAATTGTTTTAGCCCACCTGGTAGCTCCCTGAAAGACCTGCTTAAAGTCAAGCTAAAAGTGCTTGCCTTAATGTCTCATAACCTGGAACTCTCCCAGTGCTGAGGTTGCTACCCTGAGGATGTTTGTCAAAAATGTTCACAGGCAAATATAATAGTCACTGTTTCCTGGGGGAATGAATAAAAGTTGAGGCAAAAAAAAAATAGATTAATTAAAAGCTTAGCATGAAAGGCTGGAGATTGAAATGCTTTGGGGAATAAAGGCTTTGAAAATTTCTCACATATTCTGGGAATCCAGAGGGCCACATGTAGGTACAGGGCAGTGCAAATCCTCAGGAAAAACCGAAAAAAGGCATTAATCTCTCACCACTGACTAACCTTCAGTCTCTGCACTGGCAGGAAGTGAATGCTAAGGCAGGGATGGTACATGGCCTCACTAGTGTTTAACACACACAAGCCCATCTCCAAATTCTGGGAGATGTTTTTGGTTCCAGGCAAGTATAGAAATCTCTGTCCAATCACTAGCTGACTACTAACCTCACAGAAAAGAGATGTATTGACCACACATGACAAAGAATACAGACTTTATGATATTAATTCAGAAAAGTCACTAAACAAACAATTACCATAACAAGCAGAACATGAAACTCTGGAGAAGGGAGAAACCTGAATTCCATGCTTGCTACATTATAATTCTCAAAATGTCCAGTTTTCAACAACAAACACAACAGGCATTAGACATGCAAACAAACGACAACGTATATTCCACGTGCAGGAAAAGAAGCCATTCATATAAACTGCCTCTGATTAACCCGAGACATTGGTCTTAGCAGACAAATCCTTTAAATCAGCTATTTTAAGTGTGTTCAATGAACTAAAGAAAATCTTGCCCAAGGAACTGAAGAAAATAATGAGAACAATGTATCACCAAATAGAGTATCAATAAAGAGAAAGAAATTTAAGAAATAAATCAAGTAGAAATTCTGAAGCTGAAAAGTACACATTCAAGGTACTGAAAAAAAAAACTATCAACCAAGAAAATAAGGCGTTCCATAATAAATAAAAACAGTTTTCACTAATAGACTTGTCCTAAAAGAAATGCTAAAGGGAGTACTTCAGACTGAAACTAATGGACACTAGACAGCTACTTGAATCCACACAAAGAAATTAAGAACATGGGTAATAGTAAATAGGCATTATAAAAGTATTATGTAAAAGTCATTATAAATGCATTTACTGTTTTAACTCCTCTATTTTGCTATCTGATTTAAAAGGCAACAGCAAGAACAATAATTATAAATCTATGCTAATGGACACACAATGTAAAAAGACAATTTATATCAATAACAAAGTTTCAGTTAGGATGAATAAGCTCTAGAGATCTAGCATACAGCACAGTGACTATAGTTAGGAATTATGTATTGTATACCTGAAAATTGCTAAGAGAGTAGATCTTAAATGTTCTCATAACCAAAAAAAAATGATAAGTATGTGAGGTAATGAAGATGTTACCCTGATTTAACCATCTTACAATATGTACATATATCAGAACATCATGTTATACATCGTGTATGCATACATATACAATTTTTGTCAGTTATACTTGTAAAAGCTGAGAAAATAAAATTAAATAAAGAATTCGAGTTCAGAAATAAATCCTAGTACTTATGTTCAATTGATTTCAACCAAAGTGCTGAGACCACTCAGTAAAGAAAGAATAGTCTTTTCAACAAACAGTACTGAGACAATATAATATTGAAAAGAAAAACAATGAGTTTGGGCCGCTATCTCTCACTACATAGAAAAACTAACTCATAATGGATCAAACACCTAAATGTAAGACCTAAAACTACAAAACTCTGAAAAGAAAACATACGCGCAAATTTCATATATTTGAATTAGGCAGTGGTTTCTTAAGTATGACTCCAAAAGCACAAGCAGCAAAAGAAAAAAATTGTAAACGAAATTTAATCAAAATTAAGCTTTTTATATATTGAAATATATTATTAAGGAAGTAAAAAAAATGACCCATGAAATGAGAAATAACGTTTGCAAATAATATATCTCATAAGGGTTTAATATCCAGAATATGTAAAGACCATAAAACTCAACACCGATAAGATAAACAACACAATTGAGAAATCAGCAAGTGATCTGGATAAGCGTTTCTCCAAAGAAGATATACAAATGAACAGAAAGCACTTGAAAAGATGCTCAGCATCATTAGTCATTAGAGAAATGCAAATCAAAACCACAATGAGACTAGAATGGCTAAGAAAAATGGAAAATAGGCTGGGCGTGGTGGCTCACACCTATAATCCTAGCACTTTGGGATGCCAAGGCAGGCAGATCACCTGAGGTCAGGAGTTCGAGACCAGCCTAGCCAACATGGCGAAACCCCGTCTCTGCTCAAAATACAAAAATTAGCCGGACATGGTGGCAGGCACCCGTAATCCCAGCTACTCAGGAGGCTGAGGCAGGAGAATCACTTGAACCTGGGAGGCGGAGGTTGCAGTGGGCTGAGATCTTGCCTCTGCACTACAGCCTGGGTGACAGAGGGAGACTCCAACTCAAAAAAAAAAAAAAAAAGGACAATAGTAAGTGTTGGTGGGCATGTGAGAGAACTGCACCCCTAATCCATCATTATTGGGAGTATAAAATGATGCAGCCACTGTGGAAAACAATTAGGCAGTTCCAAAACCTAAACATAAAGTTATTATATGACACAATAATACCACTCCCAGATAAAGCTCAGGCAATTGAAAATAGATGTTCACAAAAAAACTCATGTTTAGAGCAGCATTATTCACAGTAGCCAAAAGGTGGAAATAATCCAAATGACCATCAGCTGATGAATGGGTAAACAATATGTGGTATGTTCATGTAATGGAATATTATTCAGCCATAAAAAGCAACACAGTACTAGCACATGCTACAATATCCAGGAACTCTGAAAAATTATGCTAAATGCAAGATGCCAGACGCAAAGGTCACATATTGTAAGATTCCATTAATGTGAAATGTCCAGAATAAATAGACAAATTCATGGAGACATAAAGCAGATTAGTGGTTGCAAGTGGCACGAGCTGAGAGGAATTGGTAGTGACAGATTAATGGATTTTCTTCCAAGAGTGATGAAAATGTTCTACAATTAGATTGTTGTGATAATTAGACACCATTGTGATTTTACTAAAAACCACTGAATTTTACATTTTTAAATCGTTAAAATGGTAAATTTTATCCCTGTTTTTAAACATTTACAAAAAAAGTTTCCAATACAAATTTTCAATATACATGCTAACATGGAAAACAATGAGAATATATTTCATGGCTTGTTGTGCATTCTATGTGAGGTTTGTTTGATGAAAACTCCTTTCCTTTCAACTATTTTTCTGAGACTCACAATCGTGTTAAATCAGATTTTCCCAATATCCATTTGTAGAGTCTAGTACAGTACATTATCTTTTTTACTAAGACATAAGCATTTTGAGGATACAAATATTTCTTGTTTAGTTAACTGTTTGCAACTAGCTTATTGACTTACAAATAATGAGCATATCAATAAGTAGTTGTTTAATGAATTTATTAATTTCCTGGCTTGGGGGAAGGAAGCTAACATATTATCATTGGCAGTGCTTTGCCGAATTCTTGCCTTCAGATTTGAATACAAAAAATATGATTTATTGTCATAGTTACAAGTAGGATAGAGCAGCTAATATGTTAGGTTCATAGAGATCACGCAATTGATAAATACGATATTATACTAAGACTTGAATTAACTTAATCTTCAGAAACCCGTGAAAGCTTTACCTTATGTAGTATGATTATTATTATCATCTTTGATTTCAGTATTAAATGCTTTGTGGCTCCTTAGAGTCCTAGAACAATGTAAAAGCAGGTAGATAGGAGGTCCACTTTCATATAAGTGAGAATTTTTAGTTGTCAGATAGTTGACATTAATGAACTTCACATTTATCTCTTCCTAACAGCAATTTTTAAGCATATGTCTGTTAATCTAGCTCTTTCATTATTTCCATACATAAGCCCATTGCAAAACTCACCAAATGACACAGTAGACTGTCCCTTCAATAATGTTATTAGAAAAAAGTGCACTGTTGGGTTCATGTTTTGTAGTTTCTTATAGCAACCTTAGTTAAACTAAAGTTGGAACTAAACAACTAAAGTTAACTTTCACTTGCTTAATTTAACCTTTGGTCTCTGATATTCTCATATCTGATCTTTACTTTAGAAATACATATTATAGGCCCAGGGCAGCGGCTCACGCCTAGAATCCCACCACTTTCCGAAGCTGAGGCAGGTGAATCATGAGGTCAGGAATTCAAGAGCAGCCTGGCCAATATGCTGAAACCCAGTCTCTACTAAAAATACAAAAATTAGCCAGGCGTGGTGGCACACGTGTGTAATCCCAGCTATCAGGGAGGCTGAGGCAGGAGAATCGCTTGAACCTGGGAGATGGAGGTTGCAGTGAGCTGAGATCACACCGCTGCACTCCAGCCTGGGAAACAGAGCAAGACTCTGTCTCAAAAAACAAAAGAAATACATATCATACCTGCTATGTACAATTTCTTTTCACAGTATAACAGGTTTGGATTTTACTTTTTATTATATTTCTTTCCTCAAATATTATTATTTTATTTCAGCACTCCTTTTGAATTGCCCACTCTGCTTTAACAATAATGCTGTTGTTTATTTGCATGGTGGCTGAAATAAACTGTGCTATTGGTCTACCTTGGCTGCCATTTCTTATTTCTCATCCAATCTGTTTTCTTTCAAAGAGGCTAGCTCTTATTAAAGAAAGATGACACCAACTAGTAATGTTTTGACTGCTTTAGACTCCTGAAAACTGTGTTTTCCATCATTCTCTTGAACTTCTACAAAGCTTGTCCTGGTTTTAATCTAATTTTCATAAGTTATAGAGCTATGCAACTCAACACAAGAAGCAATACAAATAAAACTTACTCCAAAGACTACCACTGGAAATGTTTTGTTGTTTTGAAACTTACTATGTCATTCTTGGAAAACGTGGCTGTCATTTCCAATGAGGGTAGATTTCACTTTATTTGAAAAAGTGGTAGAAGAAAACAACAGGTGAAGAACCACTTAAACAGGTCACTTTGAAGGAGTTCTTTATACTTGAAATTCTATTCTCTCAAGTTCATAATTTTTATAATTGAAATATAAAATATTTTATTTTCATAGTAAACCTCAAAAATAAAATTAATCTCATGAGTAAACTATCTGAAAATGTTCATTTATTGCTAGTTGTCCAAGAGTAGTTTGAAGATGACTCACTGCAACACTGGTAGAACGGGCATCATTTGTCTGCCACCCAATTCTAGAATGAAGAGCTGACTGCATTTTGTTGCACCCAAGACACTATAAGGAAGGATTTGCTTATAATTTTGTAATTGAATTCATTAAAATTTTTACTCTCATAAATATTTGCTGTCGTTTAGGGTTTCCTGTCACATAAAAAATGTAGAGTTTTGAAGATATACCAAAAATGTGTCATATTAGACTCACTCTTAAAAATTAATTAATCGTGCACCATGTAAAACATAGAGAAATTATAAAGGATGTAAAAATGAAAACAAAAAATAGAAATTATAAAGAATGCAATAGTCATATCTACTACCTAGCTTAATAAATAATATATTGCAAAAGGTCAAATATTTGTTGTTTCTTTCTTCCTGAACATCATCCTCTGGAGTAAACTTGTTTCTGTATATGACTGTCTTAAATTTCCCTGCATGTTTATTGCATACATATGGATCCTGAAACAACATCCAGGGGTTGGAGGGTGAGGCAGGGCGTATAGTCTATAATTTGCAGAAAATATGTATGAGTCAAGGATACTATTGTGTGGAGACCAGCATGAGCAAAAGAATAGACCCAGAGTCATTGAGGTACTATTATGTGTAGGGTCTGGTAAACATGGTCACTGAAGGCACATCATGATTATAGGTTCTGAATACCTCTTTTTTCTTCTTCTTCTTCTTTCAAGAGACAAAGTCTTGCTCTGTCACTCAGGCTGGAGTGCAGTGGCACCATCATAGCCTGAGTTCAAGTGATCCTCCTACCTCAGCTAAGTAGCTAGAACTACTTACCCCCACATCTTGCTATTTTTTTGTTTTTTTTTTTCTAGAGATTGGGTCTTCTGTGTTGTCCAGGTCTGTCTTGAACTCCTGGCCTCAAGTGATCATCTAATTTTAACCCCCAAAAGTGCTGGGATCAGAGGCATAAGCCACTGGACCTGGTTTACAGGTCTTAAATATCTAAGAGCAATGCCAATGTAAGTCCAATGTTACACATCCTCTCTCTCCAAATGGCCCAAAATGGAGGCAAAGGAGTGGGACTCCAAGACAGAAGATGTGAGTGAATTAGAGGAGGAGGAGAAACAAAAGAAGCAAATATGGGGATATCGGCTTATAGCCATGTCTACATTTACAACAACTCTGCTCTTTTACCTGCAACAAAATAATCTAAAACAGCTTATTAAAAATAGATTAGTTTTGTTTTATCACTGTGTCATTAACTAGTATGTGTTCACAAATGAAGGCAGATTGGGAATAGACTTCGCTTCACTTTCAAGGTTCCTTTCCTCAATTAAGTCTAAAAGAGAACGATTTCCCCACTCCCTCATCCCCATGAAAAACAAAATAAAAGAAAAAATTCTGTATCTTTAATTTTTTTCTACCAAAACTGATACCTGAAAATCTTTTACAGCTGCATCTGCTATTTCCTGCTCAGCCCTTTCTTAACTCTCTTAGATATGACCTAAAAGAAAATATGCCCAGATACCACGTTACCCAAGCAGTATATTCTCTACCTGCCTTACCCACTCTATGTGCCAACCCACTTGTTCTGATGCCTGAGGTAGAAATGGTAGAGTTTTGGCTGCAAAATGCTTTCTTCTTGCATTTACTATAGATGACAAAATTATTTTGGAGTTAAATGGTGAGATGGAGGGATTTTTTTTTAGGTCTTATATTTGACTAAAGATTTATGTTTCTTGCTTTGTGAAAATTTAATATTTTAACTGTATTCCAGCAGCCCTATGAAAGTAGGTAAGGTAGATGTACTAAACCCATTAACACGATAAGGCAACCAGAGGCTCAGTGAATTGCTAAGATGGTGAGTTGCTTTTTTACTAGGTGAAATTATATTTTTATGGAAAGGACAGAAGGAGCAGAGTTTGTTTTGGTATTTTGCTTTGTTTTTTGTAAATGTGCATGTGTTAGCAAAATCACAAAGCAGCAAGAAACCAAGGATGTAGTAAATTATTCACTTTATGACTTCAAAGAGCTTCTCTTTTATGACTAGCAGCCTCACAGATCAATAGATAATGGGTGTAAATAAGAGTCATAGAATTTAGGAGTTGGACAAGGCTTTGAAGGTTATTCAGGACAACCCCTCATAAGGAGTTATGCTGGTCCAATATCGCTTGGAAAAGATGGGCTAGGCCAGACCTTCCAGTCTAGTCTGAGTTTGAGTTTGTGTGAGAAGTTTGACTTGAACTAGGTACAAGCCTACTTTTTCTTTGATTTACTGACAGAGTAGTAAATAAGAAGGGCAAAGATTGCCAAAGAACTAAGAATGCTTTGAGGGTTAAAATTTCTGCTGCATTCGCACTGGGGCACTCTTGTACCTGCGATTGCTCTGGAGGGCTTAGGAGATTTCCCATATTGCCCAGTATGGGCAGAATTGTCCACAACCTGCCACAAGAACTAACCCAGACTCTGCGAGAACATTCCCCCACAATGGGTAGTTGATATCATAGAGCTTTCTTTCTCACTGTAGGAAACCCTAATTTGTCAGCCTTTCTTCTACTACTTTATATTGAAATCAAGGCTAGCTTTTAATCATAAAGGGACAAAAAAAAAAAGCACACTCCTAATTAATCCCCAGCTTCTACTGCTCTTTTAGAAGTCCCTTTGTTTCATGGAGACCAGAAAAAACCATTTACATTTCCAACTCTTTGTCTTATTTTATTTTATTTTATTTTTCACTCGGTCTCCCAAACTAGAGTGCGGTGACACGATCTCAGCTCACTGCAACCTCTGCCTCCTGGATTCAAGTGATTCTCATGCCTCAGCCTCCTGAGTAGCTGGGATTACAGGCACCTGTCACCACGCCCGGCTAATTTTTGTATTTTGAGTACAGACGGGGTTTCGCCACGTTGGCAAGGCTGGTCTTGAACTCCTGACCTCAAGTAATCCTCCCACCTCAATCTCCCAAAGTGCTGGGATTACAGACGTGAGCTACCGTGCCCGGCCTCTTTGTCTTATTTTTGTAGTCTCAAACAAAGTAAGTCAACAATCTTTTTTTTTTATTATTTTTTATTTTTTGCAAGCCAGCCCTTCAAATACTTAAATGAATTATCTCTGTTTCACAACCATTCACAGCCTTGGTCTTAATCTTTGTTTTTTGTTTTTCTAGTCCCCAAATCCCAATACATCTTCTCCCATGATACAACTTCCTATTCTGTTGTGTGCCTTCAGCGGAACATTCTCCAATGTGTCACTGCCATTATAAAACACAGATCTCTTAGCTGACCCCAGTTGAATCTCAATCCTTCCCCCAGAGTAGCACATTTCAACTAGGAATCCATTCATATCTATCTTGGTAATCCTATACAGTCAGTCATTCCGCTGAGGGCTCCACCTAACGGTGACCCCAAACGAAGGGAAGGAGAAAGGAGAAAGAAAGAAAACAAAGGTGAAAGAAAGAACAAATACAGAAATATAAGGAAGAAAGAAAAAGATAAAAAGAAAGAAGAGGGAGGAACAGAAGGAAAGATTTGAAAAAAAAGAAGAAGAATGCATTTACTTTAGCAAATCTTCTTAATAAATCACGCAAGTTTTAAAGAGTCCCCCTCTTTTATCTTGTAAGGTCTCACAAATTATTTGATAAACATTGCAGTAGATATTTCTTTTCTTTTCTTTTTTTTTGCCTATATAATATGAACTCTCTTTTTTCTCTAATAGCAGTATCCTAATTTCGTAATGGATCCAGGCTCCGTCACTCCTAGGACAAGTGCTTTGGCAGAGCTGTGTCCAGTGCTAGCTTTGTAGACACATGGTATGCTGTTCTGACCAATCAGATCACTTTATTTCTCCAACCATGACAACTGGTTCAGAGATGGACATCTGACCTATTCAGAGCCATTCAGAATTAACCTCAGAATTTTTATTGAGAAAACCAGAATAGATTCTATTTCAACAAGATGTGGAAGAAATCTTGGGAACATTAGTGACCTCAACAGGAAAAAAAAAAAAAAAGCAAATGTGGAAGAAAAATAAGCTGGTGGCGGGGACGGGAAGGAGCCAGGAGATAAAAACAGCTTCCTCATAGCTGGAAATAGACAAAGCAAGCTGAGGTTAGTTCTACTAGAGACGTTTTCCCTTACTGATCTTTTTTGTTTAAGCCTCTTTTAGCTGAGTTTCTTTTATTTGCAACAGAAAGAGACGTGTCTAATATTTATTTTCCCAAAATATGCATCAAATTTCACTTCTTTCCAAATTGATTATTTCCAATTTAAAACATGAGGATGATGAGTGCACATCTTTAGCACTCTCAATTTTTCCAACCCTTGTCTTTAATGTAATTTACTAATAATTATTTAAACCTCCCTCTCTCACTATTGTGAGCTACATGAAGACAGAAAGCATCACTTACTTTAATGTCCCTTATAGTTTAGAGCAGTGCCAGGCACTTAGTTAACACACCATAAATGTCTAGATAGATAGATATATAGAGGTAGGTGATAAAGAAATACATATATATACTATATATATATATATAGTATATATAAAGAAATACATATATAATATATACATGTGATAGGAGGAAAGAAAGGATAGGTAGATTTATCAATTGGTATAAAGCCCGTGGGCTGTGACTTATGCCTGTAATTCTAGCAATTTGGGTGGCTGAGGCAGGTGGATCACTTTAGCCCAGGAGTTTGAGACCAGCATGGGCAACATGACAAAACCCTGTTCCTATAAAATATACAAAAATTAGCTGGGTGTGGTGGCATATGCCTGTAGTCCCAGCACTCGGGAGGATGAGATGGAAGGATCCCTTGAGCCTAGAACTTCGAGACTGCAGTAAGCGGAGACTGTGCCACTGCGTTCCAGCCTGGGAAACACAGTGAGATCCTGTCTCAAATTGATAGATAGAATAATAGAAATAATTAAATGAACATTATGTCAACTTCCCTATGGTCTATACATCTTCAGCCTTTAATAGCATTTGCTTTGGGAACTCATTCACAACATCTTTTATTATTCTGGCAGGTTTCATTTGATCACATGTTCTCCTGAATGATTTTCCCCTTCTCCCTTTATCCTGGATTATCAGTTTTTCTATCTAAAGAATGTTCATTTTATGCTAATAAGAAGCTGAGCTCAGAGAGATGCTCCTCAAATTTTTAATCTTAGAAAATTTTCTGGGAAACCTATGACAAGGTGCTCACCTCCCTTGCAAGAACAGGCTTAGTATATTCACAATCATACATTTCATTGTCTCTCTGAGGGTCAGTGTTTCTTGCTGCAGCTCATAATGGATTTAAAAATCCTTGTAATGCCTAACTCCCCTTTAAACAATTAACCAGAGTCTCTTTGGTTCCCTTGGAGACTATTTTAAGACTTAAAATTGTTTTTCTTCCCCCCTGCCCACACTGCAGCTAAAAGCTATGAATTACCACAATAAACAATATTGAGAAATGTCAAAAAGCATCATTTCACCTCATGGAAAATAATCAAAGAGCAAAGATAGAGATTCCCTTCCTATTTATGCACTTGTTTAAGAAGTGGCTGACCTCTGTGGGATCTTCTGGGAAAACTTTGATATTTCGACTCTTCGTTATTAAACATTCATAGATAGAGATGAAAATGACTCATTTACTTTTTTTCAGTCATACCAAAATTGGCCAGATGGCTTTTGCAGCTGACAGGTTCCAGTTATTCTTTGCAATGGAAAAGGGCTATCAATTTATGAAGGAGGAAGCATGATAGCGACATCCATAATAAAATTTAAGCAATAATCTGTACACAAATAACATATTTATCATCCCACATGCAAAAGCTAAGCCATTTGCAATTTGTAAACTTACATTAAGTTCAAAATAAAGAAATTTAAAAATGCATGCTAGTTAAATAAAATGCACAGTGTTTATAATTGGGAAACATAGTATCAATAATGATGATGGTAATGATTATAGATAGAACTTATATAGGTTTAAAAGTATGCCAAGCCCAATAAGTGCTTTATGTAAATTGTTTCATTTACTCCTTCCAAAGATCATTTGAGGCAGGTACTCAGCTAGGAAAAATATTCTACAGAGTATGCAGCAGGCAGAGCAAGTGCTAAGGGTCTGAGGTGAGAATGAGCATAGCATGTTGAAGAAGCCAAAGGACAGTCAGAGTAGATAATATGTCTTTTACATAACAATATTTTATATCAATTTTCATTTCCTTTCTAGTACAAGATTATTTAGAATATTAAAATTTTCAGTTAAAATTGTTTTTTTTTCCCTTGGCTATTCTTTTTCTGTTGTTTTTTTAAATATTTTGTTTACAGAATGTGGACTCAATTTTCAGTTTCATATAATTTGTTTTTATTTTAATTTTGAAATAATATATTAAAATTTAAAATATTCTTTCATGAATGTTTGAAAAACTGTATTATTGTTTTAAGATTACAGTTCTGTGTGTGTGTGTGTGTGTGTGTGTGTGTGTGCATGGCTACCAAATCAAATTTTTAGTAGTTTGAATTTTGCTATTCCTCTTTGAGTCTAATGTCAAATAAATTTTGTATGAAGTATCTTTAAAGCTCTAACACTTAAGGATCAGTAAATTTGTCTTTGTATTTCCATCAGCTTAATTTTGTATATTTTGATGCTGCATTTTAAAAATAATTTACACTCAAGTTTTGTTTTTTATTGTAAGTTCCAGGATACATGTGCAGAATGTGCAGGTTTGTTACATAAGTAAACATGTCCCATGGTGGTTTGCTGTACCTATCAACCCACCACCTAGTTATTAAGCCCAGCATGCATTAACTACTTTTCCTGATGCTCTCCCTCCCCCTGCACACTGCTCCCACCCCTCAACTGGCCCCAGTGTGTGTTGTTCTTCTCCCTGTGTCTATGTGTTCACATTGTTCAGCTCTCACTTAAAAGTGAGAACATGCAGTGTTTGATTTTCTGTTCCTGTGTAGTTTGCTGAGGATAATGGCTTCCAGCTCCATCCATGTCCCTGCAAACGACATGATCTCATTCCTTTTTATGGCTGCATAGTATTCCATGGTGTATATGTACCACATTTTCTTTATCCAGTCTATTATTGATGGGCATTTGGGTTGATTCCATGTCTTTGCTACTGTGAATAGTGCTGCAATGAATATATGCATGCATGTATCTTTATAATAGAACAATTTATATTTCACTGGGTATATACCCAGTAATGGGATTGCTGGGTCAAATGGTATTTCTGGTTCTAGGTCTTTGAGGAAACACCACACTGTCTTCCACAATGGTTAAACTAATTTACATTCCCACCAACAGTGTAAAAGCGTTCCTATTTGTCCACAGCCTCCCTAGCATCTGTTGTTTCTTGACTTTTTAATAATCACTATTTTGACTGGCATGAGATGGTCTCTCATTGTGGTTTTGATTTGCATTTCTCTAATGATCAATGATGTTGAGCTTTCCTTCATATGTTTGTTGGCTGTGTAAATATCTTCTTTTGAGAAGAGTCTCTTCATGTCCTTTGCCCACTTTTTAATGGGGTTGTTTTATCCTCGTAAATTTGCTTAAGTTCCTCATAGATTCTGGATATTAGGCCTTTGTCAGATGGAGAGATTGCAAAAATTTTCTCCCATTCTGTAGGTTGTCTGTTCACACTGATGATAGTTTCTTTTGCTGTGCAGAAGCTCTTTAGTTTAATTAGATCCCATTTGTCAATTTTTGCTTTTGTTTCAATTGTTACCAAAAAAGAGCCCATATAGCCAACACAACCCTAAGCATAAAGAACAAAGCTGGGGGCATCATGCTACCTGACTTCAAACTATACTACAAGGCTACAGTAACCAAAACAGCATAGTACTGGTACAAAAACAGACACACAGATCAATGAAACAGAATAGAGGACTCAGAGATAAGATTGCATGTCTATAACCATCTGATCTTCCACAAATCTGACTAAAACAAGCAATGGGGAAAGGATTCCCTATTTAATAAATGGTGCTGGGAGAACTGGCTAGCCATATGCAGAAAATTGAATCTGGACCTCTTCCTTACAACTTATACAAAAATTAACTCAAGATGGATTAAAGACTTAATGTAAAATCCAAAACTATAAAAACTCTAGAAGAAAATCTAGGCAATACCATTCAGGACACAGACAAGGGCAAAAATTTCATGTTGATGCTGTATTTTTTATGTATATAAGGTTTTATGATTTTACTTTTACCATTGTAAAATATTATTAGCTTGTCTCATTCATCTTTTTTTCTGGTATTATAATGGGTTTCACAGTACTGGTTCAATGTCTGCCTTTTGTTAAAATTTGCCCAATTTACTTTCACCATCATTTTATTATCATACTTTATATTATCGAATTTTTAACTTTCTCACTTTGACACAACATATAGCTAGATATGGGATTGTTGTTCATTTGTTTTCTCTTCTTTCTTTTTTTTTCTTCTTTTCTCTCCCTAATGTTAAAGCCTCTGATTTATAAGGAAATATAACTTATGTTTATTATGCCTACAAACATACTTAGTATTTCTTAGGTTGAGATCCCCAGCAAGTGGAGCCTGTGGCAAAGGCTGGTGTGCTTCTGCTCCATTAGAGTGTGATCCCAGGGAGAAGTAGGGAGATCAAGTACAGCAAAGCAGGGAAGAAGGGAGAGCCAATAGGAAATGTGCCATGGGGCTGAGCATTACAAGGTAAAGCAGATGTTTGACCTTCAGGATCTCTTCCCCCAGAAGCTATATGACTGTGGCTCAGAACAGTGTGCCCAAAGGAGACAGAGGGGTAATTTGTCTACACACATCTGTTGCCCATCACTCAAAAGTCCGGCTGATAGGGGGTTAATTCTGCCCCACCACCCACCCCTACACACACACATTTCGGTTGGACATAGGTGGGCACTGAATGTAGATTCTTTGCTTCCTGTATTTATATGTGAAAAGCAAAGTGTTGAGAACTGGAAGCATGAGTGAGTGACATGCAAGGAACTGACATTGAAGTAAGATTCTGTGAGGGTGAGGTTGCGTTTGTAGAAGGTGGTTAGAGTCCACTTAGCAATGGTCATCACAGAGGTGGCTGAGGGACCAGTAGGTGGTTCTGAAAAGGTAAGTGGATGCTACCTAGGTTTGTTTAGTCTTCTTTCTAGCAGGGTTTCTGATTGGGTTTCATTTATTTTATTTTCTTGTACTGAATTGTCTTTTCCTATTTTTCATTTTTGTTTTAAGCATTATCCATCATATGCCTAATAGTTGCCCACATATATTTAATGTGTATGTTTATATTATAATTTTGGAAGGATAATTTGAATTATTATCCATTTAGAAAATGACCATAACATACTTTCACATTTCTTGTGCTCTACCTTCTTCACCTCAACTAGTCACCCTTTATATGCTCTGGGTTTCATATTGAAAATATATTTGAAATACTCCTGGATCATTACACATAACTCTGTAACATATTTATTTTTTAAATTCTGGAGAAATCTATTTTTGAGCTCACTAGTTTCCTTTGTAAGTCTATCCATTTCTCAATTCAACCCACTCATAGAGTTTTTTAATTACCTTTTTCAATTAAAAATTGAATGTTTAAATCTAACTCTTTTAAAATGACCACTGCTTAATATAAACTGGGAAGAGATAAGGGAGTCGTGGCCCATCTGTTCCAGTAATCATCCGGATGGACAACCAGGTGGCCTCTGCCTTGCTTACAATCATTAACTGTGAACCTGGAGGACTGCTACAACCAACCTTAGCAAGTCTGAGGATACCAAAGTTTAGGGCACCAGTTTCTTATGTTCATTTTTTTTCTTTATAGTTCTTTTAATCTTCTCTTTATGTTTCAGGGATTCCTCAAAATTTATGATTGGTTGATGGCATGCTTCATCTTTCTGATGTTCATTTGAAAGTGGTATGTGTGTTTGGGTGTGTGTGTGTAGTGTGTGTGTAGTCACTCTTACCAGTAGCACACACCCCCCCGCCCCCCACCATTCTCTCCTCTATCCTACTTTGTTCTTTTGATTTTTTTCATTTCAAGGGATTTTGGAAAGTAGAAGAGTAAAACTGTATAGTCGATCTACACCCTTTGATACAATCTCCAGCGCACTAATTAATTTTACATTTTTATCATTGTTAGTTTTTATTGAAACGCGCATGCCAAAAGAAAAAAAATCTACCCAAGAATAATTGAATTAGTGTATCTGAGTTTGTTTGGTAGATAATCTTTTAAATCTTAAATTGTGTTAATCTCAGCATTTGCAGAGCTATTGCCTGCTATCCTGTAGTGAACCCAGTTTCTAAATCAGAGCAATCCTTAATTAAAATGGTACATTAATCAACAACAAACTATTTGTATCTACCATTATTCTAAATTGTATGACTTGACAAGATCCACGTTATTGCCTAAGATAAACATTAAATATGTAAACTTTATAAGGCAGAAGCTGTTTATCTTAGTCCTATCTAGAAAAGACATTACAAATAAGGATTCATTAACTTATTCATTTTATATATATGTATATTTTTCATGTTATATATATGTATATTATTCTTTGCCAATTTTATTATAATTATATGCTTGTTAGGGTTAAATAACAGTTGTAATTTTTTGTCCCACACGTGCCTGCATGTGTAGGCACTTTATGCATATGCACACATTTATATTTCTTATTTATACATTATATTATGACTAGAAGTTACATTCAAGATTACGCAAAAAACAAGAAAAACAAAAATAAAAATATGAAAATGCTTAATTCAGTTATTTGCACAACCTAAATATAAAATTAGAGCATGCCTCCAAGATCTAATGGGAGTCTTAAGGGTCCATTAGATGGCACAATTGGTTTAAAATTATAATATCTCTCAAATTTTTAAAATTAAAATTTGCCTTCAATGTAAAGCAATGGTAACAACAAACTGTTAGAATAACATATGGCACTAACCAAATTGATTCTAAATGGCCATCTGTCCCTAATATCTATGATTTCCTCCACAGATAATTATTGGGAACCTGATGCTCCGTACTGTATTAGGCATTAAAAGGAAGAAGATGACTAAGGGAACAAAATAACAACTTAGAATGATTCTCTCCTTTTTAGAGTTTTTCCCTAACTTTGTCAAAGTATAATTAAAAAATAAAAATGTATATATTTTCAGCATACAATGTGATGTTTTAATATACATCTTCATTGATTACCACAGTTGTGCTTATTAACATATCCATCACCTCACAGGTTTACATATTTTTTTTTGTGGTGAGAACATTTAAGAATACTCTCTGAGTAAATGTTAAATATACGGTACAGTATGATTAATGATAGGTATGGTCTATTGGATTTCCAAAACTAATTCATTCTGCATAACTGAAACTTTATGTCATTTTACCAATGTCTCCTCTTTTCCCTCACTCTCAAGAGACTGGCAATCATCATTTTCTCTCTATTTCTATGAGTTTAACTTTTTAAGATTGTATATGTGAGAGTATGCTGTATTTGTCTTTCTGTCCCTAGCTTATTTCCTTTAACATAATGTTTTCTGTGTTCATCCATGTTGTTGCAAATGACAGAATGTCCTCTTTTTTTTTTTGAGACAGAGTCTCACTCTGTCACCCAGGCTGGAGTGCAGTGGCGCCATCTCGGCTCACTGCAAGCTCTGCCTCCCGGGTTCACGCCATTCTCCCGCTTCAGCCTCCCGAGTAGCTGCGACTACAGGCGTCCACCACCATGTCTGGCTAATTTTTTGTATTTTTTGATAGAGACGGGGTTTCACTGTGTTAGCCACGGTGGTTTCCATCTCCTGACCTCGTGATCCCCCCGCCTTGGCTTTCCAAAGTGCTGGGATTTACAGGCGTGAGCCACCGCACCTGGCCAGAATTTTCTCTTTTTAAAAGAAGAAAAATGGCCGAGCGTGGTGGCTCATGCCTGTAATCCCAACACTTTGAGAGGCCGAGGCGAGAGGATCACGAGGTCAGGAGATGGAAACCATCCTGGCTAACACGGTGAAACCCCATCTCTACTAAAAATACAAAAAATTAGCCGGGCGTAGTGGCGGACACCTGTAGTCCCAGCTACTTGGGAGGCTGAGGCAGGAGAATGGCTGGTCCCGGGAGACGGAGCTTGTAGTGAGCCGAGATCCTGCAACTGCACTGCAGCCTGGGAGACAGAGCAAGACTCTGTCTCAAAAAAAAAAAAAAAAATAGAAAAAAAAGATGAAAAACATTCCTGTGTGGGTGTGTGGGGGTGTGTGTGTGTTTGTGTTTGTGTATTTTCTTTGTCCATTCATCTGTCTATGAAAACAGGTTGATTCCATATCTTGGCCATTGTGAATAATGCTGCAGTGAACATAGGAATGCAGATATCTCTTCAACATACTGATTTTATTTCCTTTGAATGTATACATAATATTGGGATTGCTGGATTATATGATAATTATTTTTAATTTTTTAAGAACCTCCATATTGTTTTTATAATAGCTGTAACAACTTACACTCCCACCAAGAATGTACAAGGGTTTCCATTTTTTCACACCCTCACCAACACTGATTATCTTTTGTCTTTTTGATAGTAGCCATTCTAACAAGTGTGAGGTTATTGTGGTTTTAATTTGCATTTCCCTGATGATTAGTAATGTTCAGCTTTTTTTTTTTTTCATGTACCTATTGGCCACTTATATGTCTTCTTTTGAGAACTGTCTCTTCAGCTCCTTTGCCCATTTTTTAATTAGGTTATTTGTTTTTGGTGTTGAGATCTTTGTATTCCTTATATGTTTTCAATATTAATCTCTCACTGTATATATGGCTTGCAAACAATTTCTCCCATGTAGGTTGCCTCTTCATTATGCTAATTATTTCCTTTGCTGTACAGAAGTTTTTAGTTGATGCAATCCCATTTGTCTATTTTTGATTTTGTTGCCTTTGCTTTGGGGATCATATCCAAAAATTATTTCCCAGACCAATGTCAAAAGGGTTCTTTTCCTATGTTGTCTTTCAATAATTTTATAGTTTCAGATCTTACATTGAAGTCTTTAATCCATTTTGGGTTGATTTTTGTAGACAGTGTGAGTTAAGGGTACAATTTCATTCTTCTGCATTTAGATAACCAGGTTTCCCAACACCTTTATTGAAAAGACATTCCCCATTGCGTGTTCTTGTCATCTTTGTTGAAGATCTATTGACGATAAGTGTGTGGATTTATTTCTGGGCTCTCTATACAATTCCATTGGTCTGTATGTCTATTTTTATGCCAGTATCATGTTGTTTTTATTACTATAGCTTTGTAGTATATTTCAAAATCTGGTAGTATGATGCCTTCATCATTGTTCTTGTCAGGATTACTTTTGACTGTTTGGAACTTTTGTGGTTTCATATGCTTTAGGATTTCTTTTGTATTTCTATAAATAACACCATTGGATTTTTATGGGGATTGCATTGATTCTGTATTTGTTTTGAATTTTTAACAAAATAGATTCTTCCAATATATAAACATAGATATTTTTTCTTTGTGTCTTCTTCAATTTGTTTCATCAATATTTTAAAGTTTAACTGTACAGATCTTTTATCTCCTTTGCTCAATCTATTCCTAAATTTGTTTTAAATGATACTGTGAATGGGATTGCTTCCTTATTTTCTTTTTTGGGTGTTTCATTGTTACTGTATAGAAATAACACAGATTTTTATATGTTTGTTTTGTATCCTGCAGTTATACGCTGAAGTTGTTTATTAGTTCTAACACTTTTTCAATAGAGCCTTTAAAGTTTTTCCATATATACAGTCACACCATCTGCAAAGAGACAATTTAACTTTTTCAGTCAAGATCGTAATGGATATCCTCCAGACTGTTCAGTCGTTTCCTTACAGAAATCACAGTTTTACCCTCAATAATCTCAATACAATTACAAAAACAAATAAAAGGATCAGTACGTCTTTGATTTTGTTGGAAATATATTAACTCAGCTTTTACTCAGTTTAGCACAGTGGTAAGATGTACAGGTTTTGACATTAGACAGATCCAAATTCCAATTCTGCTTCCTCAAATCACATGCTGATGAATTTAGGCATGTTACTTAACCTCTCTGAGAATCTTTTCTTTCTTTTTTTTTTTTTTTTTTAATTTGGTGAGTGAGCATAATAATCACAATAATCAAATAGGCTATTTTTCAGATCTATCTATATATAGTATATGTATATAATATTTATATGTATGTATAAAACATTTAGCGTAAAAGCATTCAATTGATTTTAATCTCTTTACCTGTAAGTGTTTATTTTGGTGTGTATTAACACATTGTGTGTATGTTTATATAGTGTCTGCATTTAAATAAAATAGATTTAAACTTAATAACCTGGAATGCTAGATTTATATCATCACAATTTATTAGGTTAAAATGTGAGTGCTCTAAAACAAACAAACACAATGCAACCCCTCAGGCTCATGAAAGTAAAATGAGAAATACATTATGTGGTGATAAGAGCTAATACTTCATGCAAATGTGACATTACACATCTCTTTGTGTTTAGGACTATGCTTGTCAGCTATGCAAATGCTAGCCATTATTTCTTAACACACTCTGGTCCTTAAATAGCACCAAGAGGAATGTTCTATATTTCACTCATTTAGTACATTATTGTATTGTAATTTTTAAATAAAACTAAAAGAACTAGACCACATAACCATCTTTGATCAATGTTCAGGACAAATATATGGCAGAGAATTATTAAACAGTACCTCAAGCACGCTCTTTCCAGAGGGCAATGGATTATTTAGTACCATGTCGAATCACATAAACTAATTCAAAAATGATAAATTACAATGAAAATGCATGCTGATGTTTTGTCCCTGAATTCTAATAATGGGTGTAAAACAGTGTTAACTATCATTGATCAGACACATTTATTAGCATGCTAACCTAACAATTAACCATAGTAGTGACTATCAAACAGCCATATGATTATAGTATATGATGTACTGTATAGTATATGATTATAGAAAAGATATAGCCTATGGGTTCATTTACTCTAGGAATACCAATTATAAATATAAGTGTAGAATACTAATTTGTTAATTAGATAAATATCATTTTAATTCAGAACTGTTGACACTCTGCTTCTCCTTGACTCCCTGAGTTTTAAATAAGAAAATGTATTAACTAACTTAGAATTTTCTCAAATTTATTTATCATTGCACTTAGCCTTCACTTAATAAAAATGTTTATTTGGCTTCAGGCATGAAATTTCCCAGATAGTCAAAAACAAATCTGCCAAATCAATGCCAATAATCTTCTAAGTATTTTGAATATTAATATTTATGAAGGACGAAAGGTTACTTTTCTAATGTTGCAATTAAATGTCTATTTTCTCTTCATAAATAGAAATTAATGAATCAATGTTTATGCAACTGACTGCTTGCCAATTAAACACTTATCTTAGGAATTCATAAATGTCCTTTCTCTTCAAAGAGTCAGCAATAGAGAATTCTTTCTTTTTTCTCTTTTTTGTAACCTTTCTTCTACCTATTTTTTTCTTATTCTCCCTGCCTATTTCTTGTCATTATCTTTGTTCTATACTCTTTTTTCTTTGCTCTTCATCCTCCTCCACATCCCATACAATGTCTGGTATTAACTCATACAAAGCAGTGCATGTAGAGACTATGTTATTAAAACCCTAGGGGTTTGGTCTAGGTTCCATTGCTCACTGCACAGAAAGCCAGTTACTGAGACAATGAGTGTTGCCTGGGAAGAGAGATGGGAGCCAAAGCTCAAATCTACCCCTCTCCACCAAGCAACATTGGGAGTTTATATATCAGGGAAGGAATTTAGCTATGTACAGAAAGCAATCATGACAAATAAGGGTTCTGGCATCTGCCTGGATTGCCATCTGCCTGGATTGGCATCTGCCTGGATTGCATCAGGTGATTTTGATCAGGTGAGTTTCAGTTCCTTCCGTGCCTGAGGGTTAATTTCCCTAGGGAGGAACTCAGAAGTGAGTTTCAGGTTTTAAGACCAGAAGGGGCAATTTCTGTATTTATTTAAAAAAAAAAAAAAGTAAACATGATTTCTACGGAGCATTTGGGCTTGTTTTAGCAGTAGGTGAGGGCATGGCTGAGACCTGGCAGGGAAACTGATCACCTTAGTTTAAAACATTTAGAAGCTGAGAGGAAATTTCCTGGTCAATAATCTAGGCACCTCAAAAAAGTTTCCATTATTTTTTTTCAAATACACAGATAATTGCTTGGCCAAATTGTTACACGTCATTGGCAGTGACACTGAGGCAAGACCAGAAATCAATGGCTTGAAAGAATGAGAACAGCAAAGAAGAATTGTCCAGTTGTGCAAATGAGAGAATTTCAGCCCACAGTTGAGATAATGATAGCGGATCTGGAAAAGACAGGGATGATGAGGAAACTATAAAGAAGAAGGACACTGTAGAATTCAGCAATAGGTTGAAGAAAAGACAGAAATGAGTCACAGATTGGAAATGGAATAAATGCACATTGATGCCTTCCTTCCCCACTGTTTTTTTTTTAAAGCATGTATATCACCTGATGGTTATCTGAACGAGAGCCCGACTGAAGAGGCTGACAATCAGACTAAGCCAAGCAGACAAGTAAAATAGCTATAGGGAACAGTCCTAGAAACAGGTTTTACAATTTAGCATAGATATGTCTTTTTCCTTAAAAGAAACAATCTTGGCTTATATTTTATTCATAAAAGCTATTCTTTACTCTGTTGCCTTGAGTGATTTTGGCTATGTGTAGATGTGAGGATAGCAGCTTTAAATTCACCTGTGCCCTTGAAACAGCAGCCTGTAGTACATTCAACATTGTTGCACTGACTGCTGCTATTCTGCGTTCTTTGTGAGCAAATTATGAATCTATCTTCAGAAAATTGTGTTCCAGTGCTATTACTGAATTAACACTTTGCTTAAGTGTGTTAATTCACAGACACCCACATGTGTGCCTACATACAACCTCAGAGAAAATGTGTAAATAAGTTTAAGAGTAGCAAAAAGGCATACGTTTTATGAAAAGCATTTAAAGTGTCTAAAATTTTCTATTTATCCTGTTAAGAGAGAAGGGTGCAGGGATTTATTAATATTGAATGAAATGATGTATATTGAATAGAAAATATATTTTCTTTTTTTCTGAGACAGAGTCTCACTCTGTCACCCAGGCTGGAGTGCAGTGGCATGATCTCAGCTCACTGCAACATCCGTCTCCTGGGTTCAAGCAATTATCCTACCTCAGCCTCCCAAGTAGCTGGGTTTACAGGTGCCCACCATCATACCTAGCTATTTTTTGCATTTTTAGTAGAGATGGGGTTTCACCCTGTTGGCCAGGCTGGTCTCGAACTCCTAACCTCAGGTGATCCACCCGCTTCAGCCTCCCAAAGTGCTGGGATTACAGGCTTGAGCCACTGCGCCCAGCCAGATTATATTTTCTTTAAGATAGAATAGTAAGCATAATCTTCCTGATCTTCCTGATTTTGTCTCCCATATTAAAGAACATTTATTGTCTGTCTAAAATTTAATGTTCATGTGTACATGGAATTTAAAGACAAAAGAATACATTCCCAAGAAAAATTTAACTTGTATTTCCAAGCCCCATCTTTGCATCAGAACACCCTGTAGAGTTTTAAAAGTTCTAAAACCTGAATTCCACCTTGAGAAGTTAGGATTTTAAAATCCCCACTGGTCAATTGCATGCATAGCCAAAGTGGAGCATCCCTGTATTAGGGCCTGCCTGTTGCTGGGTGCAGGGGGTGGCAGCAGGGCACAGTGGAGGTGGGTGTGTGGTGGAAATCACTTCAAAACTTACCTAGCTCTAAGATGGGCTGTTAGAGGGCAGTTCCTTCTAAACTTTAAATATGAAATCAACTGTTCAGTTTATGATTCTGTTACTGTATAACCCTGACCTTGAATTTATCTGGGTCACCTTTGCTTTAAGAAAACAGCCTGTCTAGAAGAGCAGGGATTTTGTAACCAGAGATTTGAACTGAAGTCTTGGCTCTGGCCATTTACTACTGAGATACTTAGGTAAATTATTGAATCTCTTGTAACATCTGTTTCCTCACTCTATAAAGTAGAGTGATTAAAAATATACTCAACAGTTCCAAGGCTGTTCAAGTTCAATGAAAGATAATCTGTGTAGGATTGAACACACAGGAAGTGCTCAGTGTGCGTCAATTTCTTTCTCCTTTACTGAATGGTAGCCTTTTTATACTCATTTGTGCTCCTTATAAAATAGGCAAAGTCAAGGGAAAGTGATTAAAATCACATGAGCCTGTTCTCTATTTGGCAGTATCTCTGTAAAGAGTGAGAAGAAGACTGGCTCTTTTAATTTTTAAGACAGGAAAATGATTTTTTGATTTTGTTTGACAGAGTCTTGCTCTGTTGTCCTGGCTGGAGTGCAGTGGTACAATCATAGCTCAGTATAACCTTGAACTCCTGGATTCAAATGATCCTCCTGCCATAGCTTCCCTAGTAGCTGGGACTACAGGCACACAATACCATACCCAGATAACTTTTAAAAAATTTTTTTGCAGATATAAGGAATCTGCCCAGGCTGGTCTCAAACTCCTGACCTCAAGCAATCCTCCTGCCTCAACCTCCCAAAGTGCTGGGACTGCAGGTGTAACTACCACAAACATCAGGGAAATGATTTTTTTAAACACACATAGCAGAATGTTTTTGTCTTAATATGTGATGCCCAACTTAAAATAGTTACCTTTAAGAGCTGAGAGGTTATTCCAAAGATGCTGCACTGAAAAAGAAAAATTCATAGCCACACATATGAAATTGTCTTCCAGAATTTAGGGTACGTGAAGCAGGATGGAAATATAATGCAATTGCAAGGTCCTAGGGATACAAACCTGGGACAAACAAGCAAGTTTCCTGACTCTATAGAATTTACCTTTTAGAGGAAGACAGATGTTGATCAAGTGCTCCTACAGAAAACTAGGACATGTAAAATAACTAAGGATGGGAGGGGAGCAAATGTAGAAAACGGTAAACCATTTCCAAGGTAATGAGGGTTGTCCAGGGAGAGAGATGATGACACCCTGGACTAGGGTTGGGTGCTGGAGTCAACTTATGTAAATTATTTAGGAGGGAGAGCCAACAGGATTTGCGTATCGTGGGGATTTCTGCATGTATTATTTTAGAGGTGAAATTAGTAGGACTTGAAAGAGAAGCTTATATGTGATATATCTGACTTGAGCAACCAGATGAACCATGCTGCTACTCAATAAAATTGGGAGGATTAAATAAATCTCTTATTTGAGGTAGAAGATCACATCTCGAACACCTTGAGTTTGAGATGCCTTTGGACCATCCAAGATGAAATGTCGGATAAGCAGCAGGAGCGATGCCTTGGTCCCACAGACAAGAGAGTGAGAAGCAGTTATATGTGGGTCATGGTATAAATCATATGATGGCCAGTGAAGCCCTGAGTGTGGGAGGTCATATTCGGAGAAAGCTCAGAGTGAGAAGAGTGCCTTTACATAAGTTTTTATTAAGGACTTCATGTGATAGCATTGACTGCTGATCACATAGGTGTTTGCATTAAATAGCATAATCTAATCCACAAATTCTCTTTCTTAGAAGTTGTTTAGAAGTGAAAGCAAAGCTGCTCTTCAATAAATGTCTCTTGCACATACTCAGCAATCCCAGAAGAGAAGCCAAAAGATACAATCAGTATGTAAAGGTGCGATCGGTGTGTAAAGATACAGTCAGTGTGTAAAGATAGGTCAGTGCTTAGAATGATCAAGGGGAAGTCCCAGATGAAAAATGTTGAAGGTTGTCTGGCCGTTTCAGTTTCAAACCCATGTGAATCCTGAGATTTTTATGCCCTATAGAAATAGTTACTCATTAAGATTTTATCAAAATAGTCTCCTTGAAAAAATAATTCTCATGTCTGTCAGCTGCAGTGTGTAAACTAAAATTTAATTAGAGAATTTAAATATCTCTTGAATCTCTGATAGCAGTTTTCAAGACATTTGAGGCTTATTAGTTCAGGCCATTTTACTTCAGGGAAGAGTGAGATAGCAATGGTGAACTTTTTTTTTTTTTTTTTAAATGTTGGGCAACTCCTTTTATTCCGTAATGAGAAAACACTTGCTTTTTAATTAAAATTCTATTTCTGTATACCTTTCTTAGAGTAGTTGAATCCTAAATATTCAGGGGCAGTGAGTCAATTTAAAACTCATAACAAGTAAAACTTCTTAAATTTAATTGTACCCTTCAAGTTCAAAAGTGCTTTGGTAATTTGGGTTCCAAACAGAATGTGGGTAGCAATTAAGGGAGGGTGCTATTGTGAATCATGCATCACACTCAGAATCAAAAGATGTTGGTTTTCATTCACCCTGTCCTACACACAGGATATGTTTATGAGCTGAGCTCTGTGGAAGCAGAGACATTTCTTAACCTCCCAATCTCCACATCTACCTTATAAAGATTTGGTAGGTTTTGTTGTTTCTGTTGTTGTTGAAGTTTTAAAGTTTATGGTGAAATATATGTCAGGCATTCAGGTAAGAATAAAATATTATAAAAAGTATTATGACAAACATTAGTTTTCATTAAGCTAACATTAGGAAGTAATCACTTCAGTTTATTTTTTAAGGAATTAAATGCTATAAACACAATTGAGATCCTTTTTCTACCTTTCTCCTATATCATTTCCTTCCCTCCTCCTCCACTATACATACAATTAGGAATTCAGTGCACATAAAAATATTTTTTTTTAGACTGAAGGACTCCTAGATCCTTATCTGTGACTATAGAGAAAGGGATCAGAGAGTGTGCTAAATCTACAGGTGCTGGCCCTGTATAAGTCAAAAGGATAATAATTTCTATAAATGTATTCTGTACTTTTGTTACATAATTATGTATTGATAAGTATATGTAATTTTTTTGCACGATGTGTTAATGTTTATCGAAATAGTACTATGTGTACATTACACTACATGTAACATTGTACCTCTTGCTTTTACTCAATATTTTTTTGAGTTTTCTCTATGTTGGTAAAGGTTACTAATTCATTCCAAGTTCTATATCATATTATTCCATTTACAAATGTAGCATAATATAGTCTTCCATATTCCTGCTGATGGATGTTAGATTGTTTATAATGTTAAATTGTTCATTATAAATAATGAAGTAATGAGCATTATTGCTCTTGAACGTGCCTTGTGTTCATATGTGAGAGTTTTATACACAGGATATTTCTTTCTTGCTGTAGACTAAAATTGTTCACTTACTATCGCACTGCTATATTGTTTTCCAAAGTGGTTGTACAAATTTATACTTCCAATAGCAGTGTATGAGAGTCTTATTTTTCCGTATTTTTGCAAATATTTAGTTTTTCCTTTTTTGTATGTGTACTTGAATTTATCTCAGACTTTCATAGCTAAATTTTTGGGGCCACCTCCACTGTCACTACTAACATCTCCATGAGTGCCACCATCTCCCTGATTCTTTCCATGTGAGTATTGTATATAGGTTCAATGGAATGGGCCAAGTACGATTCGTAATCATGGCAGCTGTCATCTAATATATAACTGTATATAATCAAAATAACATGAGTAAAATCTTTAATCTATCATCTTATTCATTCATTATATGTTAGTTAAATGTTGGCACTAAGAATAATTATAATTCTGATTTAATAATTAAAAAGATAAAAGAATTATATAATTTTTTATGAGAACACACCAGATTCACCATGAACTTCAAAGAGGGATACATAAAATTCTGCCCTTGTGTGGATCAAACACATGACATCTAACCTCACCAGTAAACTGGAAAATTAGTCAAAATAGCAAATAATTATTTAGCTTCTTCCATCCCCTCTTTGACGTTCCCTAATTTCACATAATTCTAGAATTAAAAGGAATACAGTAACAACTTTGCCAAAGTTTCTTATTTAAAATTTAGGAAGAATATTCTCAAATTATGAATCCTAAAGAGGTGAAATGCCTTGATAAAGTCACATAACAACAGATCTCTGCCTTTAACTTCTTTTTCCTGATTTTTGGCAGCCTGAGACCCTGCAGTGCAGTGTTCTGCCAAAACACGTGGGCCTGTTGCCCTCAAGAACAGCGCAAGCCATCAAGATTTCCCTGACTCACTTGTTTACTCTAACATCTCACCTCCTTTTTCTGTAATATTTCAGGACTTTCCTCCTTGCTAACCAATCTAATAATCTAATGAGCGCAGCACTGGCAGAGGTTTAATGTTCTATCCATTCTCAACAATATTGCCCAAGAGGGAAATTTTTCAGCCAGTTTCTATTGAAGCCTCTCAAAATATTACTCTGTAACTATCAACCTAATCTTCTTAAATGTAGGCAGAAAAACAAAAATCACTTCAGTCTTTTCTATTTTAATTTACTAAGGTACACTAAAGAAAACTTCTCTACCATCAGCCACCTCATAAAGGCCTGAGACAATCACACTCATCATTTAAATTCAGACATAAGCCTGGCACGCTAATGAAACTAAGGCAAATATGAAGGTAATAGTTTGTTTTTAATGCCTATTAAATATTGTTAAATTAAAATGAAACATTTAAGAAAATATATGTGACATTCAAATGAACACCAAATGATTTCATTTTACACTAGTCAATATTAAATTAACTCCATATTACACAAAAATGTTAAATACTACTGAAATAAGCAATATAAGAAAATTATACTGTAACCTCACAAACACATCATGGTTGGAAATTTGTTATTCAAAAAAAGATTAAGGCTAATATTGTAAAACTGTTTTAAAGTCAATTATTTTTAAAAAGAATTAGGAGAAAATATCATCACATCAGTGGTTCCATTATATGTTTTAAATTAATGAACTAATGAAACCCACTGAAATGTAGGCAGGTGTAAACAAATTGCTGTTTGTATAATGCAGTACTTAGTAAAGATTATTTAAGTAGTATGCTAAAATCTAAACAATATGTAGAGTCTATTAAGGATAACTTTTAGCATTACGTTTCAAAATTAAAGTTGAAATAATAAACTGAAGAAATTGCTAACCTAATCAATTCTGAGTTTGCAATATACAACACGGGATTGGTCACCTGATATCAATATGTAAGTTGTTTCAAAGTGCAAACTTGATTTTAAAAAGTTTCTTTGGTCTTCATATTCATTTATATTATTTCCACACATTCTTTCAAATTAAAGACATATTTAAGTATCACAGATAACTTACATTACTCAAGTTATCAGTTAAATTGCTCAAAGAGTAACACCATAATTACTATACAATAATATTTTGATTATTTTGACCTCTATAATCATGCTGAAGAGATATTTATCGGTTCTTGATTAATGGGCAATTTTGATTTAGATTAATTCTATGATAAACTTAAGGTTATCAAGTATTATTTTTTCTTCAATAATTTAACATTCACACACAGACACACACACTTTAGTACACACTTGAGTGCCCACTCTACACCGTGCTGGGACTCAGAAATAAATCCTTGGCCGGGCACGGTGGCTCACACCTGTAATCCCAGCACTTTGGGAGGCTGAGGCGGGTGGATCACGAGGTCGGGAGATAGAGACCATCCTGGCTAACGCGGTGAAACCCCGTCTCTACTAAAAACACAAAAAATTAGCCGGACGTGGTGGCCGGTGCCTGTAATCCAAGCTACTCAGAAGGCTGAGGCAGGAGAATGGCGTGAACCCGGGAGGCGGAGCTTGCAGTGAGCTGCACTCCAGCCTGGGCGACAGAATGAGACTCCGTCTCAAAAAAAAAAAAAAAAAAAGGAAATCCTTAAGAAACTCAGAGATAAATGGGTATGACAGACAAATTAGGACACAGTGTTGCCTGCTATGCATGGAGACGTTAGCAGAACACTCTGGGAGGCCCAGAGGAGCAGTGTATATTGGATTTGGGGTGGCATCACTTTCTCAGGGGATTGTTGTGTGGATTGAGTCTTGAGAGACTGGTACTTGCCAGCTAGACAAATTGGTGCGTATTGGGGCTGGAGAAGCAGCCCACGGGACCACAGGAAAAGCAGCAGCAGCTGGTGTACTGCATTGCACTCTGGAGACCACACTACCCAAGGTCAGTCATGAGATGAGCTTGATGAAGTGAGAGAGAAGTGGCTAGAGAGGAAGGGTCAGTACTAAATCACAAAGGCCTCACATCATGGTGAGTGACTGCAGCTTGATGGAGAAGTCAGCAAAAAAATGTCAACAGAGAAATGGCAGTATCAGTTTGATTTTCCAGAAAGCTCCTACTAGTTGCCTCATAGTTGAATATTTCCTACAATTGGAAACATTAGGTGCACATAAGGAGAGGCTTTGTGATGATGGCCCAAGGCTTTACCTGGGATTGACCATAGAAGGAAGGGTCAGAGGCTATGCTATATTTATGGCAAACAGTCTTGTATATCTTTTTTTTTTTTTTAGATGCTCTTATAGCCAAGGCTGGAATGCAGTGGTGCCACCTTGGCTCACTGCAACCTCTGCCTCCCGGTTTCAAGCAATTCTCCTGCCTCAGCCTTCCAAGTAGCTGGGATTACAGGCACCCATCACCAAGCCTGGCAAATTTCTGTGTTCTTAGTAGAGACACGGTTTCACTATATTGGTCAGGCTGATCGCGAACTCCTAACCTTAAGTGATGAGCCCACCTCGGCCTCCCAAAGTCCTGGGATTACAGGCATGATCCACCGTGCCTGGCCACCCTGTATATCTCAAACTACAACAATAAAGTGAAGGATGTAATTTTTTTTTTTTGGTTATTTCTTCCTTGTAAGCTTGGACACAAACTAAAATGGCTCATGAATACAGCTGGAAGTTAACTCAAGTTAGAGGTCTGCAAATTATGGCCCCTGGACTACACCTAGTCCACTATCTTATTCTGTAAATAGAGTTTTGTCGGAAACAACCCAGTCACATTAAAACCAAAGCTTATTCTTTTATGAATTGTCTGTGGCTGATTTTGTACAACAGCAGAAAATCACAAAACAGACCATAAGGCATGCAAAGAAGAAAATACAGTGTAGCCCCATATAGATAAAGCTTGCCAACCCTTCATTTAAGAGATCACTCAGTGCAGAACGTGTATTTTTTCCCATATATTTCCATCTTTTTTGCTCTTCATTCTTTCTTACACCTTAGATGCACCTGGGATCATTTTCTCTCTGTCTAAAGTGCATCTTTTAGAATGACTTCAGTGAAAGTTGTCACAAAGACCCCTCTCAACATTGTTGCTCTGAAAAAGTCCGTTTTTATCAACTTTCCTGAAATGTTCTCTAGATTATACTCATTCTCTTTTAGTGCATTAAAGAGATTATTCCACTATTGACTATCTGACTTTGTTGCGGTTGAGAAGTTAGCCATCAGTCAAATTCTTGCTCCTTTGAAGGTGATATTTTGTTGCTGTTCTTCACCTGTGGCCTTTCTTAAGATTTTTTTCTCAGTCTTTTTTTCCCCGGAGCAGTTTCAATGTAACATATTTAGTTGCAGATTTCTTTTTAATTATCTTGCATGGGATTTGTGAGCTTCTTGAATCTGCAGATTACTGTCTTTCAGATCTAGAAAATTGTCAATCACAATCTTTTCAGATATATCAGCTGTCCTACAGTCTCTCCTCTCCATCTGGGACTTGGATTACATTTCCTAAATCTTGTTTTGGTGTCATTCATGGTTATTAATCTCTCTCATGTATAGTCCATCATGGGTCTTTTAAAATTAAACTCAAGATAATTGTTTGCAACCAATCTTCTCAGATACAAAGCCTGTCTTTAGCTGTCTTCAGTTTGTTGTCAAGTCTGCTCACAGAGATTTTAATTTCTGTTATATGTTTTTCCAGAAGTTTTTTTTAAACCTTCTATGTCCGTTTTTATGGTTCCCTGTCCTCTGCAGATACCTTTTAATTGGTCCTTCATTTATTTAAACCTTTCAGCGTAGTTGTTTTATAATCGGTATCTAAATATTTATTAATAACTACCTGATGTCTTTACCTTTTGCTGTGGTTCTGTTTTCCATTTCTGTCCTTTTCTACTTGTTCTCATAGTCTAGCACCTTGTTGTCATTTTTGACATGATGAGTATTCTTTTTGAAAAAAAAATTTTATAACTAATTGACAAACATTTTTCAAAGAGAATGTTCATTGCTGCATCAAGTTCAAGACGTGGTACAGACAATATGTGACTAATTCTACCGAGGCTCTACCACTTCCATTCACCCTTGGCCTGAGGGTAAACTCTTTAGGGTCTCAGCTTATCAAGAAGGAGTCTTATTAGACTTCCAATTTTAGGTTAATTCTGCATTAGATTTTGATTCCATTCCCAGAAGGCCTCTGCTAGGAAATCAAATACCTTCAGGGAAAAATCCGTTTTTGTACCAGGATAAATTTCCAAGTTTTCATTCTTCCTTCCTTTTAGGCCTCAAAATGTCTTATTGTCTTGTTGTCTGTGTGATGCTTTTAAGAAATTATTTTGTAATATTTTTATCAGCTTTTTTAGTTGTTTTCAACAGGCCAGAATGTCCCTGTAAGCTGACCCTCCCATTACTATAAACAGTAAGCCTTCTGAACATGCATTTTAACAGTAAGAGTATTAGGTTAAGTAAGGTCTTAAATAAAAACCTTACTGCTAAGGTCGTTGCTTCCTCTGCTGCCTTTGTGAGCCAAAGGGAGGTTTCTCACTCTTTAAAACTCCTGTGGGCTTAAAGGAAGGTAGCCAGGCTTCGTGCTCTTTTTGCTTCAAACTGGTACAAAGTCTGTGTTAAAATAGCCAGTTGAGGCCATTTTTGTCTACATGGAACTATGGTTATGGCATGTAACCAGAATGCTAAAAACTCTTTGCTGGTAACATTGTAGATTGCAAAAATGGCAACTTGGCAGCTTTTTGAAAAATGATGTGGAGTCTATTTCTTCACCCTTTGATTCTGGGCTGCTTTGTATATTACTTGGTTAATACAATGCTACAGAAAGGATGTTGTATGTAATCTGAGTAGTCTCAAGAATTTTGAGGTATATCCACTCTTACTTTTGGAACTCTGCGAACTTCACATCTAATAAATTACTGGAGGATTTGAGTCCATATGGAAAGATGCCCTACTCATTCTAGCCAGTGAACCTACCAGCTAACTACAGATGCATGAGCAATCTCACTTTAGATAAACTGAGAGGAACCAGTGTGGCCCAGACTAGAAGAACCACTCAGTGAAATTCACGCCAGATTGCCAACCTATGAATTCGTGAACTAAATAACTGGTTATTGTTTTAAGCTACTAAATGTAGAAGAGGTTAGGTTTGCAGAAAAACTCAACACCTAGAGCTATATTACTTTATTTAAATTGTTCTTCTTAAAATTAAATCTCTCTCAGTTATCAAATCAATGAGCATTTTTCAGTCCTTATCTAATGAGACTATTTTACAGTATCTGACAGTATTGATTATTCTTAAACAATCTATACTCTTTTAGTGTTTATGACACTGGATCTTTGCACTTCCGCTAGAATTTCTGTACTATTCATTCTTCATTTCCCTTGTAGATTTTATTTCTTCTTGTTTTCCTTAAAAGTATCAGCATTTGTTAGGTTTCCGTCTTTTTCTTATGTTTCCATCCACAAACTCTTCCTATTGGATCTCCTCCACTTTTTTTTCTATTTCAATGACCACTTTGTATAAAGATATAAATTATGTCTTTATGCAAAGCCTCTTCCTGCATTAAAGTCCTGAATATGTAATCTGAGAGTTAGGTAATAGTCAGATATATGTCCTGAGGCCCTATGCTTCAACATATCTCAAAGTATATAACTGCATTCTTCTCTGCCATCTGCTGGCTGGCTATTCCTCTGTTTCACATAGTATCAAAACTAGTCTCCCAGCAACCTGCTAGAGAAACCTGGCATAACACATGCCTCCCTCCTCATTATATTTGTGTCCACTCTGTTTCTCTCACACTGCTCTGGTTTAAGCCTTCCTTCTCTCTCTTTTGAAACATTATAATCGTTTCTTGACTAGTATCCTTAGCTGTAGTTTGTTTCTCTTATATCTATTCTAAACTTAGCTGTCAAAAAAGTTATTAAACAACAACTTTCAGAGCATTTGCTACAGTGAATTTGGCAAATAATAAACATATTTGCTACCACAATTTTTGTCTCTGCCTCTGAAAGTTATCACTAAGTGATTTCTGCAGGATTTTCATGGTAGCATCCAACTCTACACAGCCAGCCATTGCTATTGGATAGGAGATAGCTTTAAACCTTCTGTTTGCCTTAGGATTGTCAAAGATTAACAAAGCTGGACAGTAGTTAACATGACAAGGATATATTTTAATCAGTAATATACTACTGCAATAAGGAAGAGGATCTAGTTCTATCACAAACACCTCTTCTAACATCCAGGTTAGTTTTCTTTCAGGTGTCTTTGTATAAAACATCTAGAGTGGGTTAGGTGCTATACCTTTGTGATCCTGTCAAACCTATATGACATCCTATCAATATGAATATGAAACCTCTATGAATTTCTATCAATATATCTGCTCACAATTTTGAGGTTTTCTGATGATATTTCTATTTATTTCACTTGGACTCTGTGAAGTCAAGTACTGTATCTTAAATATCTTTATATCCCCATCATTTAGCACAGTACGTGACAATTAAAATCACTCAGTGGTTTTAAAATTTAACAACAACAAAAACACATAATAATGCACTGACCTACAACTTGAATAGTGCTCGTGGGCTCAACATCATCTGAAAATTGTTCATTTAGCCAGAATTATGATTTCAAAATAACTAAGGACTATAGGAAACCCATTCTATTGTCTCAGGGAAATGTCCAAGGTGTCCTACTTTTGTGGACATGTGTTATCTGACAAAAGGTTGTCAAGTTCACTGTTCTTTCCAGTTCTGCCTGGTACTATGATTGCAGTGCCTAAGCAGCTTGAATTTTCTGGGAAACTGTGCACCATGCTGTAATAATTCAGAAGCTGTTTTTGTGTTCTTGAAACATATGGTGCTAGCTCAGATTTATCTTGGGAAAAGCTGGTCAGGAAGGGAAACTGCTGAAGAGCTGAAATCTCTCCCAGCAGCTAAGAAAACAACGGAGGGACACTGGCGTCCTTCCTCCCAGAGCTCAGGCTCTCCGCCAGTTTGTGGTCCATATGCTGAATCCAGAGAGCTGCTTCACTTCTAATAACGATTGTGTTACGTTGTGTGAAGCTGATATTCCTCCAGAGGGCTCACAGTTTCAAGCATACCTAAAAGCACCTGTTAGGAAGCACAGCCTCAGAAAAATGCATTAGCATTTCTAAGGAAAGGGCTTATTTTTATTCTTCTTGGTTACAGAGTTGCAAGTTGGCTTGTTCAGAAAGAGCTGTTTTTGCACCACACTGATGTTCAGTTTGGTGCAACATTTAAGTCTGGGAAGAGCACAGAGCTAAATGTGGCAAGAGATGGCAATAGAGAAAATGCCAAGTGCCCCCTGGCTTATCTCTTGTAGAAGAATTTGTAGCAGGGCTTAGACCACCTGAAATGAATAGCATTCTGCAGTTCTGTCTGAATTTCACTCTGTGATTTATTATTTCATTATACTAGACTGAATTTGAACCAACAAATAGTTTGCCCAGGGAATAAAATATACTTTTACTTTACAGATCCTTTCCCTTCCCTTCCCATATCTTTTTCTTCTTTCTGTCCCACCTCCACCAATGTGCGTATGTGTATGTGTGAGCACATGTGTGTGTGTACTCACATCCATTCTGTTATAATAATTGGAAACCTACCTTCGCTGGAGCAGGTTAAATATTGCCTCTTAAATATTAATATGTTTAGAAAACCCATTCCCATGAATAATAAAAGTGGTAATTTCTACCCAGTTGTTCCCAAATTTCAATAAATTAATCTGAATAAATGAGTTTATAGATATTACATTTAGAAAATGCATAGTTAAAAGGAAACATTTTAATAAAATAACACTTTTCAAAAAGCCAAATTTCAAACTGGAAAATCAGAAGTAGGTAGTGGCCAGTGCCACTAGAATATGTTAGGAAATCTCAAAATTTCTCCTCCCCCTTTAAAAAACAGTGTTCCTCAAAAAAATGTATACATGTGTCGTTTAACTCAGCCTTTTTAGCCCAGTCCTATTATAATGCTGTTTGTTCCAAACTATTTTATAAAATATGTTTATGCTAAAATATGTAATATTACCTTCCACTAAATAAATAAATCTATTGTACACATATCACATACATATGTACCATCACCAACTCCTGTATGAGGACTAAAGCTATGATTTTTTTATCTTGGCCAAATTCCTACCTAAGGGGTGTGGGGAGTCATGCCCTACAAACCACAAATTCTCATCAGGTGGGTTTTATTTAACCCTATATATCGTGACTTACTTTCCAATCTGACTCTGCCATAACATTATGAGACAAGGAAGAAAATCAAAATATTTCACCCCAAAACATGTTTTTCTGCCATATCTTGAAATGGCCCTACAAAGTCGTCCTTTGTTGGGGAAGATCTGCATCTGTAAAGAATCTCTGTTAACATAGCTAGATCTTTTTCTTTCAGGCCCTCCTAATTCTGAAGAGATTAACTAAAAGTCTAGCACCTTTTAAAGATCTGAATAGGAAACATTTGTCATCTATTGTCTCTAAGGGCAGCCACTATAAGATTTCAAAAGAACTTTGCTCTCCACGATCTTTTATCTTAACCCAAATATTTCTTTTCTATCCATCTCAGGTCTTTAGACAACTCAACCAATTGTCAACCAGAAAATGTTTAAATTTGCCCATAGCCTGGAAGCCACCCCCCAGCCCCTCCCTGCTTAGAGAGTTGTCCTGCCTTTCTGAACCAAATCAATGTATTTCTTTCTTTTTCTTTTTTTTTTTTTTTTTGAGACGGAGTCTCACTCTGTCACCCAGGCTGGAGTGCAGTGGCGCAATTTCGGCTCACTGAAAGCTCTGCCTCCCGGGTTCACGCCATTCTCCTGCCTCAGCCTCCCCAGTAGCTGGGACTACAGGCACCCGCCACTATGCCCGGCTAATTTTTTGTATTTTTAGTAGAGACGGGGTTTCACCGTGTTAGCCAGGATGGTCTCGATCTCCTGACCTCATGATCCGCCCACCTCAGCCTCCCAAAGTGCTGGGATTAAGGCGTGAGCCACTGGGCCTGGCCTAATCAATGTATTTCTTAAATGTATTTAATTGATGTCTCCTGCCTCCCTAAAATATATAAAACCAAGTTGTACCCCGATCACCTTGGGCACATGTTCTCAGGACCTCCTGAGAGCTGTGTCACGGGCTGTGGTCACTCATATTTGGCTCAGAATAAATCTCTTCAAATATTTTACAGGGTTTGACTCTTTTCGTAAACATATACTATAATATCTTCCAAAATGTGGTCTTAACTCATGAGAGCAACAGTGCAGAGTGTGTGACATTTTCTAATTCCATGAGTATTAGCTGGTTGCAAAACAAGCATTCTCAGCCCATGGCACTGTGTATTCCAAGTCGAGCGTATTCTTTAATGTGTTTTTATTTTGCTTCACTCTCTCATGTTACCATTTACCTCATCTTATGGTAAAGCAGTTTTGATCCATAATGGTATTTTTAAAAGCTAAATTTTCCAAACTGAAACACCTAGCTGAGTAGGCTGCGAGTTAAAAGAATAGTGTGGCAATGGCTGTAGATTCCTTCAAGGAAGTGGTTGAAGGAAGGGATGGATTTTAGGGATTGGTTGAAGTCGTTTAATATTTTCTTCAGCATAAAAAAATGACTAAATCAGTTAGTACAAATAACTTCTAGAGCAGTGGTCCTTAAACTCTAGCATGCATCAGAATCACATGGCAGGTGACTTAAAACACAGATTGCTGGCCCCAGCTTTAGGGTTTCTATTCAGGAAGTCAAGGTCGTGACCTGAGACTATGCCTTTCTTTTTCTTTTCTTTTTCTTTCTTTTTTTTTTTTTTTTTTTTTTGACAGAGTTTCACTCTTGTTGCCCAGGCTGGAGTTGCCTAGGCTGGAGTGCAATTGGCCCAATCTCGTCTCACCGCAACCTCTGCCTCCCGGGTTCAAGCGATTCTCCTGCCTCAGCCTCTTGAGTAGCTGAGATTACAGGCATGCATCACCACACTCGGCTAATTTTGTATTTTTGGTAGAGATGGGGTTTCTCCATGTTGGTCAGGCTGGTCTCAAACTCATGACCTCAGGTGATCTGCCCACCTCAGCCTCCCAAAGTGCTGGGATTACAGGCATGAGTCACCGCACCCAGCCAACTATGCCTTTCTAACAAGTTCTCAAGTTATGCAGATGCTGTCAGGTGGTGTCTTGGTTGATTTGAGCTGCTTTAACAAAATACCATAGACTTAGTGGCTTATAAACACAGACCTTTATTTTTCACAGTTCTAGAGGCTGGGAAGCCTGGGAAGCTTAAGATGAAGGCTCCAGAAAATTCAGTGTCTGGGGAGAGCCCTCTTCTTGGTTTATAGATGGTGCTTTTTAGCTGTGTCCTCACACGGTGGAGGGAGAGACCTAGCTTCTCCAGCCTCTTTTATAAGGGCACTAATCCCATTCATGAGGGCTCCACTCTCATGACCTAATCACCTCCTAAAGGCCTTGCCTCCTAACACCATCACCTTGGGTGTTAGAATTTCAATATACAAATTGTTAGGGGACACAAACATTAAGACCATAGCAGCAGGAGGGAACACACTTTGATAGCTGTTCTTCTAGAGCAATGTCTACAGTGCTTTTCAGTCTGGATTTCATAAGGGTTACTGTGGTATTACCTGAGAAAAACAAAAATGGTGCTACCTAGCTAACTTCCACAGAAAAAAATCAAAAACATCTTTTCTTTTTTTCTTTTATTTTCTCCTTTTTCTTTGAGAGACGGGGTCTTGCTGGGTCACCCAGGCAAGAATGCAGTGGCCTGATCATGGCTCACAGAAGCCTTGACCTTCTGGGATCGAGGGATCCTCCTACCTCAGCCTCAGCTGGGAATACCTGATTGATTTTTTAAAAATTATTGGTAGAGACAGGATCTCACTTTGTTGCCCAGGCTGGTCTCAAATTCCTGGCCTCAAGCAACCTTCCTACCTTGGCCTCCCAAAGTGCTGGGATTAGGATTACAGCTGTGAGCCACTGTGCCTGACCAAAAAAAAAAAAAAAAAACTTTAAACTAAACAACTTTTTAAAAAATATAATGAATTTATGTTAATTTTGTATTTCTTTTCCACTGAGAAATTAGGAAAATGTTTAGTGAACTTTTAGCCAAATTTAACTAGGAAAAAAACTTCTTAATTTTGGCCTGAATTCCTGGCTACAGCTGATTGATGACCCCTTGACTTCCACAACTTTTATTGCCATCCCAAGTTGGCCCCTCATCCTCAGAGTAACATCCTGGGGAGCTGTCATCATCCAAGCTTGCCTCACATCTTCTGTCCTAAATTTTTATGCGCCACCTTCTGCCCACAAACTTCTTGACATCTTCAGCCTGATTTCCTCTTTTTCTTTTTTTTCCTCTTTTCTCCATTTCTCAGTTCATTCTCTTCTGCTTTCATTGTTTTTCTGAACATACCTAGACCTCATGGTCAATCATCACATCGATCATTTCTTTCTAATATTAGAAATGTCCTGACTTTCTTGCCATTATTCTTACACACAGTGAAAATAATCCAATCTAATCATTCTTTTCTCTTTGACTTCCACATTAACAATCATTGCTATGAAAATTAATGGTTAGACTGCCATTTGAATTTCCAACTGCAAAATGTCCTGTCTCCAAGACTAGATGAGCAGTAATTGGACATATCCCTAATGAGCACTCTGCCATTTTCCACAATTTTTATTTCAGATTGTCATCACTGAAATCCCTTTCTCACCACCCTCTCTATCACACTTTGGAAAAAGATCTTTCCTCCCATACTGTACAAATAAAATAATAATAATAGCCACCAATCATTTTTTCCCTTCAACTTTCTTCACCCTTCCCTATCCTGCTACTTGCAGATTCACTCATCTGTGCCTCATTGTTTCCCACTTCAGAAGAACACAAGAGCAGAATCAAGAGCCAGCACAAGATAGTTTTGGATAAGTACCCCATTTTACTTTCCATATTTTATCACCAGTGTAGTGTATGAAAAAGTAGGGAACATTTAAAAGTTCAGAAACAAGGGCTGATCCATTACAGCCTGCACTTTCATGTTCCATGAAAACCAAAAAATCAAAAAACTCACTCTATTGAAATCATCTCTTTCCTGGTTTATCTCTTAAACTAGACTGAGCATTTGGTTCCCTGTGGCTCTTGCCTTTCATATCTATGTCTACAACAACTCAGTATCTACTACATCACAGGGACTGCCCAGTAAATGATTCAGTGGGTCATTCCTTTTTTTTTTTCCATGTCTAATTTTTGTTGATCCTCACTTTGTGATCCACAATTATTCCCCTTTATTTTTCTCTTCTTGAGTATCACATTTGTGTTATGTTTTATTTGCTTATCTATTTTGACAAATGTTCACATCTTTTTAAAATATGCATATGTATAAGACATAAAAGTGCAAAGAAGAATTCTACTCAACCAGAAGTAACCCTTGCTAGTGTGCATTTATCATATGACATTCTGGACAAGGCTCTGTGCATATTTAAAATGTGTAGTCCCTGGGTATTCTTCTGGTTTCTTTCTGTTATTACCTCTCTTAATGGGGTAGGAAGGAGTAGATAAAATTCTAGCTAGAGTAGCTATTTGAAGATGATGCTTCAAATATTATCCCCAAGTGGTGAGGGTTTTGTTAGGGATTTGGGGAGGGGAGTGAGGGGACTTGCACTTGCCTCGGGACAGTCTAAAATTCCAATTTAGGTTTGTCATCTCAAATAAACTCTCACAAAATCTGCTATGTTCTCCAACTTAGGGGCATTGCTCTGTTTAGAGTTTGGTTTTTGTAAAAGTTAAAGAAAGAGGAAAGAAACACAAAAAGTGGCTTAACAGTCAAAGACAGGTTTATTTTGGAGAACAAACCTGAGAGGGGCTTCTGGCCAATTTTTGGTGAGGAGCACTCTCTCTTACAGTCTAAGAGTATTTATTGGTGAGAGAGGTTGGAAAGTTTCTGTGTTGGGGAGAAGTTTATGGTGGGGTTGGAATGTCTCTGGTTAGAGGGCAGGTTATCTTGGGTCTGACATTTCTCTGGCCGGAGGGGAGGGTTATCTCAGGGCTGGCATGTCTCTGGTCAGGAAGGGGTTTGGAATGTTTCTGGTCAGAGATGTCATTTGTGGTTTATGGTCATGCTGACCTTAGCCATTAGGCTGATGCCCTTTAGATTTAGGTGGTTTTTTATCAAGGTGAACTTTAAAATGGCAGTGCTCATCCAAGATGGTGATGCTCCTGCTCTGTCAGTTTTCAGGGTGGGATTGTAACTCACAACAATGTTCTGTGATATAATGAGATGGCCATTGCTTTCCCACCCTCCTCATTCTCTTATATCCAACCATCTCCCTGTGCTAAGAAGCCAGATCAAGACAACACCAATGGCCCTCCAGCAAGGTTCCACTGTATGACTTCCTCTCCTGTTCTACCTTGTGGATTTGCATCTAAACCTTGTCAGGCTCCCTTCATCCCTCAGACCGCTTTCACACTTCTAAACTTCATCCACATTTTCCACAAAGAGTCATCACATTGTCTTTTCAGATTCATTCACTCTCTTTTAGATAAGTCTCTACTTGTCTGAAGTCTGAGGACATAAATATCAGCTTTAATCATCCTCCATGATTTTGATCCAAATTTTAGTATGTGATGGAGATCATTTGAGTTTTAGGTTTGAAGTTAGTTTTTTTTGTTTTTTGTTTTCCACCACATAGGAAAAGTTATACTCTCCTTGCCTTCTCCTCCCTTAACCCCAACATGTGTCCATATGTTTAGTGACACTTAAGGGAAAAAAGTAGAAGAAAAATGGCCTAGTGCTGCTGTTTTTCATTGGCTGTCCGTCCTACCAATTTAATTTGAAATTTGTTTGAAGAATGGTGTACTGAAGAGGAAAGATGAACAACAGCAAAAAGTCCCTTGTTAGTTATGCTTTGCTCATGGAAGGCCCTCATTTTGGTGTTCTATGACCTGCAGTTCAGTTCCGTTTCTCTCCTCTGAGTGTCCATGTTTAGCCCACCTGCCTCTGCATTGGGCTTTATAGCCTATTTGTTGTTGAGTAGTGAGGATTACATCTTGTTAGAAATGTAAGCTGAAAATAGTCACAATGGAGTTCTAGAATCAATTTTCTTGGCAAAAGTGCTAAATAGTCATCCTGACTCCAGTAAGCCAGGGATACTACTATACTAATAACCATTGCGGCCTACTGAGTGCACACACCGTGCCAGGTAGTCTGCTAAGGGCTTCAGTGCATTTTAATCTTTTCACCAGCCCAGGACTGTGTTTTTTTGTTTTTGTTTTTGTTTTTTTAAGTAAAGAATTTTTAAAATGAAGGAACTGAACCTCAGAAAGCTTGGATAATTTGTGCTAGTTCATCACACTAATAAGTGGTAGACTCTCTCTGTTTGACTCCAATGACTATGTTCTTGAACACTATCCAAATGAATACCAAATAACTCACTTTGCAAACATTACATGTCCATTATCACTTCATTAATTTGTTCATTTTATTGCTCATTTCCAGAATGCTCTTGCCACTCCTTTTATCATAAAACATCCCATCCATTCTTAAAGAGCCAGCTTATATCTAATCTTGTATCTTATCCTTCCCCTAATTATCCAGCATGAAATAGTGTTTCTGCCTCTGTTCCCCTTAATCATGTCTGTTTTAACACTTATTTTTAATATATCAGTTAATGTTAGACATCTATCACCTTTTGGTCTCAGAGTTGTACCAGTTCCCATCTCCTACTGTATCTGGTACAGGACAGCTTTTTGTTTTGATTTTCAGAACTTGATTTCAATATATATATATATGAAAGAGGAGACATGATACAATAAAAAAAAGTAACATTTGATATAATAATATCTAAGTCCAATTCTAGCATTTACTAGGTGTATTATATTAGAAAATGCAACAGGGATCACTGAACCTCAATATTGTCATCTGTAGAAATTATCTTCATAATAAAACTACTTGTTTTACATTTGATTGAGTTTTTAAGAGAAAAGCAAATACAATAATAAGTGATGAAGTATTATAACTCATAATGTGCTATGTTACTGTATTTTGTCACTGCTAATAAAAATAGTTGATTGATGACTTTTTAAGTGACTTTTAGGCAGAGTCTAGAGTGAGCAGTAAAAGAAATTAAAGCTGAAACAGTGAACCTAAAATTCTGTTGTAGAAGTTGTTAATAACTGTCTTTCCTTCAGCAGAAGTTACCTAGTTCTACATTGCCTCTGGCTTTTTGCCACCCATTAAGATAAAAAGCTAGAAGATATGAACTAGGAAATAGTAGAGATAAGGTGAAAGTCTAGCTTGAACTCAGTGAAGCAAATCAAGATAAGCAAAGATCCCTCGCTTGGAGATGTGGTAGAAGACTTGTGTGAACTATTACAGTGACTAACTACACAGAGGAATAAAGTTATACATATAAAGTTAAAAGATATATAATATGAGTGCTCCTGTTGAATCAGCCAACATGAATTCAGTCATATAGTCATAATAGTGTGCATCATAAAACAGTATCGTAAATAGCAATGAGTTATAAATGGATTTGACCAATATACTTAGTGAGACCAATATACTTAGTGAGAAACTACACTGTATTATTACTTTGTACAATTATAAAAGATAATTGCCCAATATAAATGATAACTAAAATTTAAGAAGAAATTTCCTATTTTTAATCTAGATTATAAAATGAATGATAGTTACGTAAAGTTTATTTTTCTTTGGAAGGAAACCAAATCTGGAGGCATAATAATAATTTGGTATCATGTAATGCCTAGGAAATAGTACATATCTAATAAATATTTGTTGAGTGAATAAATGAATGACACCCACTGGAATAAGTTAAAAAGTTTTTGTAGGTAAAAGACAGGGCTGAAACAATGATTCTAACTCATAAGTGGTGGGCCATTAATTATATACATATATGCACAGACACACACATAAACTTTAAGAAAATAAAATTTTAGGAAAACAGATAAAATGTCAACTAGTATTTTATTATTCTGCTAAATGAATTTGTTGTCATTCATGACAGTGTAATGATTCCATCTTGTGTCTTTGTGCAGGCGCATGTGTGAACCACTTTAATCCTCTTCTTTTTAATTTTCTAACATTAAAAAAACTCTATTTTTTTGTGTCCATGAGACATACAGTTTCAAAACTATTTTATGAAATTGAATGGATAGTATAGGAATTAATGTCATGTATATCGCAGTGTGATTCCTTTTAAACCTGAATGAGAGGAATTTAAGGCATGCCTACTGTTTTTCAGGGGCATCTAGTAACTTTGAGTTATTAAGTAATGAAAAGTCAGTGACGGAGTTCAAGTTCCTATTAAACATAAGGAGAAAAACATTTATATAGTAGGTTTAATCACTGTTACTTTACATTTTGATGTGCAAATTAAAATCGAGAATGTGTCATTTAAGTAGGCTTAAGAGTTATTCAGAGGTAGAAATATGACAGCAGCTGACCTTTATTGTTATATTTTACTGCAACAAAAGCTCTGTGGATGTTACACAATTTCTAGTGTGAATTGTCTGAAGGTGGTAAAAGAATTCAAATATCTGGACTGAGGTGTATATTTTAGGAGATAGAAAAATTACTTTCTTACCTTCAGCAAACTTTCTCATAGATCACAAGATTCAAAGGGCAATCTTCAATCCTCTAACTTACAACACACGGTAAACTACTTCCTTTGCAATCCATAAAATGAAAGGTACAGGTGATATTCTGCAAATACAATAAGAAGATTGTGTTGGGTTACAAGAGTCTCGTCTGATTAATTTTTACATTCCCTGGACCTAAAATAATATCTGTTTTGAAACAGTAGCTCCATGAGTATTTACCGAGGTCAGCAGAATTTCATTAACTGAATTTAAATGTAGTAATTGAATTACCCACACAAGTAATTTAGTTTGAGTAGTTTTACTTAGCTAATAGTGGCAAGCAGAACATTAAAATGGGCAAAGAAATAAGCATACCAGAGTTCTGCAAGCACTTTCTATGAACAGCCAGATAATAAGTATTTTAACTTAGGAGGGTTTAAAAATAAAATTAAGGATATTATGTAGGTGCATACATAACAAATTAAAATGTAACAATTAAAAAAAAAAAACTATTTGTAACTCACAAGCCATACAAAAACAGACAACCAGCACTTTGGCTAGTGGGCTATAGTTTGCCCTTCCCTGAAATAGATTTTTGTGCAACAAATTCAAAGATTTGTTCCCGTAGTTGACCTAAATAATTCTGTAGATTTGGTCCTCCATGATGCAAATTTACATAGACAAGATGATTAGACAGATGATGGATTGAAATCAATTTCTTGTGAGTTAAATTAAACAATTGAAATGAATTGTTCTATTATGCCTTTGTCTCTGCATACAAGTTAGCAAATTCTGGGAGCCAAGTGGAAAATGTGGATAAAAGGATTTAAGCACGTCTGGAGCCCCTAAGGAGAATGGCATCTTTGGAAGAAAAAAGTTAGTGGAGTTCAAAGTGTGCCTTAGAAAAGGATAGATTTAGATAGAAGATCTCATCCCTGGTAATAGGAGGAAGGTCATATGCAAATGGGCTTTGGGAGCAGTGTGAGGGTGAGTTAGTTGGAGCAGGTGAGGGCACTGGAGCTCACTCTACTAAGTTGGCAGAACATTGTGGTCCTCAAGGCCTAATGTAAGTGCATTTAGCTCTGAGAGACATTAGACATAAGTAAGATCTATTCAGGAAAATGTTACTACTTGTTCCCAAAAGGAATTCTGCAATTCTTTTTTTTTTTTTTTTTTTTTGATACGGAGTCTCACTCTGTCGCCCAGGCTGGAATACAGTGGCACTATCTTGGCTCACTGCAACCTCTGCCTCTTGGGTTCAAGCAGAAATTCTGCACTTCTAACTGAACAAAATATGCAATTAAATACACATGAGCAATGGAAATAAATTAACTTTAATCAATTCATTTCTGTAGTTTAGTAAGAGTAGTTTATGGAAAATTAGTATTGCCTTATCAAAGGAGCCCAAAGCTATTTTCAAGACTGTAAAACATTTTATATGTAGTAGTATCAAGTGGTGTATTAGTAAAATTTAAAAGAAAAACAAACAAAAAAGAAGATGAGCAAGCGTCTTGATCTTTCTGAATTTTAGCTTCTTCATGGGTAGGGTGAAGATGTGTTACTTAATGTTTGCCAATGTCTTATCTATCTTTACAATGCCAAGAAGTCATAAAATTTTTATGTTAAATATCTAAAGTATAAAATTACTCACCAAACTACCCAAGGTACACATGTATGTACTCATTCAACACCTAGACCCGTAGTTCCCAAACTACGTGTCAAAGTGCCTTAGGGAGCTTTAGGCTTGTGGGTCATACAGTTTCTTACACAATAACTCAACTCTGTAGCCCTAAAGCAGACATAAATAATATGCAAACACATGAGCATAGCTGTGTTTTGAGAAAGCTTTATTTTCAAAAAGAAGTGGCCAACACCCAAGCTGTACTTCACTGAACTCTGGTATACAGTATATACATATATATTTATATATGCACATTAAATATAAGTGTTGATATGCTCTCAAGAAATGTACAAATATATGAAGTTTCCTAATTGATGAATAAAATAATAAACACATAAATACTTAAGTGAAGAATGGAGAGAAGGAAGACAGTAGGTAGATTAGAGATAGCCTGAGTCAAAAGGAATAAAACCACCAGTAAGGAAAAAGAGCTTAATACATTCATATACATATACACATACATATACACACAGTTGCTCCTCAATTTTACAGTAGGGTTTTATCCCAATAAACCCATCATAATTTAAACATATGATGGGCTTATCAGGAGAGAACCCCATCATAAATCAAGAAGTGTACTAAATGCATACACTTTTGCACCATTTTAAAGTTGACAAATATATGTTGAACCCTCCTAAGTTGGAAAATGGTCTATCTATACATGTATGTATTCGTATATTTGTTCTCTGTTTCTCTATGAAATATTGATGACAAATTTGTTATTTATTTGTCATAACAGTTCATCTCAGATGTGACAGATACACAGTGTGTATTATTATGAAACTTGTAAAAAGGTTTAAGAATAAATAATAAACATCCATTTCAATCCTGATAATAATGAAGTTTAAACTCATTTCCTTGGTACTATCTCTTAAAAATAGTAGTAAAAGGTTTTGCTTGAGCAGAATGATGCCTAATGTAGACATTACACTCTTGTGAAAATAACCACTTTGATAATACAAAGATAGCCAGTCTGGTAGAGATTAAACTGAGACAGCTATGCCCCTGTGTCGCAGACGTTCAGTTGGCCATGTTATCAAGACCCAAGATATTGTAACAAATAAATAAAATAAAAGTGATAATAGTAATAATAATAAAGCTGCTGTAATCAGGCCAACAGAACACCCCCCAAATTTATTTCCACTTAATAAATGCTCTTCTAACCTCATATTAAAGATTGTGTCTCTGATTCCAGTTAAAGACCAAATTTTAAAAATATGGAGACTCCAAATCTGATTCTGTATTGAATTTTAATGTGAAGATGTTTGCTGGAATGCTTCAAAGGAGATTAGAAATATTGATTATCATTTAAGTACTCTTAGATCACCAAAATCTCACTAATGAAGAATTTATTTGTATAATGACTCCTATTGGCTAGTTAACAAACTATAAAATGAACATGTAGTACATTAATCCCTCGATAACATGACCTGAAATCCCTACATTCTAAAAGTATCTCTTTGTTTTCTGCCTGTATTTGATAGAAATGCGGCATTAATGAAATGTTCAGTTCTTGCTTAAAGTTCATACCGGCATAAGTTTTCAAGGAATGTAGGGCTTCAACACTTCTTCAAAGTCATGTTTGACTCTTTCTAGAATAGAATATAGAGGTATGATTAGGTAACCTTAAGTGAGAGAGAGATTGCACATAGAAAATAAAGCTTATTCTGCCACCTAGAACAGTTTTTTGAATAGTCCTTGTTATGTCTGAACCTTGTCACTCAGGGCTCAGTTCAAATACCAGCTTTCTATAGAGATCATTTTTTGATCACTGTTTTAGGAAGGGGTCTTTAGAAATTAGATTTTGGGACATAAATGGGTATGTAGGAAGTTTACAGGAAATTGCCTTGGAATTAACACCTGTAGTGGGGTGAAGGAACCTGGACTGGCAGAGAAATGTAGTCAAAATTAAGGCCACAGCAGATTCATCTTTTTCACCAGGAGCTCTGGTGCTGAAATGCATCTATAGAATTATTCCAACTTTCCCCAAAGGAGTAGGCTTTCATATCCCCATATCAGTCAGTCATTGGATGAGGGATGGGTGCACACCCATGGGTGTCTTACCTCTCCTTGGCTGAGGACAATTCCCAGAGCAAGGCTCTGACTGTGAGCTTTCAGCCAAAAACACTCCCAGAAGCTGGGGGAGTAACAGCCTCAGTCCTAATGAGAGAAATAGATGGTTTAAAATGGCATCTACAACACTCTACTCCCTGCACTATTCAGGTACTTGTGATTCATATACAGTCATGCATCACTTACCAACAGGGATACATTCTGAGAAATGGGTCCTTATATGATTTCGTCATTGTATGAACATCATAGAGCATACTTACAGAAACCTAGATGGTATAGCCTACTACACACCTAGAGTATATGGTATAGTATACTGCTCCTGGGCTACAAACCTGCACAACATGTTATTGTATTGAATATTGTAGCCAATTGTCACACAATGGTATTTGTGAATCTAAACGTTAAAAAAAAGTTGCAGTAAAAATTCAGTACTATAACCTTACGGGACCACCATTGTATATGCGGCCCATCATTTATCAAAACATCATTATGCGGTGCATGAGTGTATTAAGTTCTGGAATCAGCTCCTCTAGAATCCCTGGAAAAACATAAAAAGGACAGTAAATAAGATAAACTACAGCCCATGCACTACAGCTAGTCAGAAGTCATAAATGATATTCATTGTTTCTCTCTTCCATTATGATTTCTATATTCACCTTTAACTAGTGCTTCTGAAGATCTAGGTAGCTACTAAATGCAGAATGTCATATCTGCAGGGTCTGGGTTCTTAGTCATCGTAAACTTCTCATGCCTTATCTGTTTCTCTTGTCCAGCTACCACAAAAATTTATCAACAGAGAACAAAGATATGCCTCAAGAATCACCAGGTTTAGGCCAGGCACAGTGGCTCATGCCTGTAATCCTGGCACTTTGGGAGGCTGAGGCGGGCAGACCTCTTGAGGTCAGGAGTTCAAAACCAGCCTGGCCAAAATGGTAAAACCCCATCTCTACTAAAAACACACACACAAACACACACAAAAAAATAGCTGGACGTGGTGTTGGGTGCCTGTAATCCTAGCTACTCAGGAGGCTGAGGCAGGAGAATCGCTTGAACCTGGGAGGCGGAGGTTGCTGCGAGCCAAGGTTGTGCCACTGCACTCCAGCCTGGGCGACAGAACGAGACTCCACCTAAACAACAACAACAACAACAAAAAAGAATCACCAAGTTTTTTATATGGGGGCCATGCAAATACTTCCCTGTCCCCATTGTGAAACCGCAGCCATAGTTTCTCCTGGTGATCACGGTAGCCTCTCCAGGATGACTATCACTTTATTTGTCTCCTGGAGAACTGGTATGAGAAGGTCCAAGTGACATGGTAGCAGCTACAGCTTAAATCTTAATGGGGCTTTTATGGCCCCTCAAGGGTAAGGACCTTTAAACCTCTAGAACCAAGAACTGTAAGGACAGAAAACACAGATTCCTAGGAGTTCAAGGCAGTGAGCTATGAGTCACCGGAAGTAATGATACATGGAGCTATTTCTTAGCTCACATATTCATGTATTATACTGTTGAGGATGTAATCATACACAATGGTCCTTCATGTAGAGTGCATGCTGTCTCCTGGAGGATGGGTCCTCTCAGTGTGTTATTTCCAAGGTAGTGTCTCCATTGTGCCTTTACAAGGATCTTCTTTTGTTCTATAAGGCTGGCAGCTTCTGAGTGTTATAGGGTATGACAGAGCCAGTGGATCCCACGGATATCTGCCACATCTCCTTTGCTGAAGTGTGAATTACTTGGTTCAATAAGATGTAACATATGGCATAAATGTTGATGTAGTAAGAAGTCTTTAGTCCATTGTACAATGGTTCTGACAGAGACCCTGTGAGTAGAAAAGGCAAATCTATTTTTGGTTATATGGATGATGCCACTCAAGATGAATTTCTGCTCTTTCCAGAGTGAAAAATATCTAATACAATCAACGTGCCACCAAGTGGCTGGTTGGTCTTCTGAAAAGATGATGCCATATGGGAGGTAGAGAACTTGTCTCTGTTGGCTGCATGCAGTGGTTCACACCTGTAATCCAAGCACTTTGGGAGGCCAAGGCAAGAGGATCACTTGACATGAGTTCGAGGCCAGCCTGGGCAACAGGGCAACAAAGTTCCTGTCTCTATAAACACCTTTAAAGAAATTGGCCATGCATCGTGGCTCATGCCTGTAGTCCTAGCTACTTGGGAGGCTGAGGTGGGAGGATTGCTTGAACCCAGGAGTTTGAGGCTGCAGTGAGTTATAATCTTGCCACAGGACTTTAGCCACTGAGTGACAGAACATGACCACGTCTAAATTAAAAAAAATACACACACACACACACACACACACACATATGAAATATATATAAAGGAATATATAGGAATTATGTATATACACACATATATTTGTACATACCTATGTGTGTATGTACGTGTGTGCATGTATATATATGTGTGTGTGTGTGTGTATATGTATCAATTGGTCTCTGTTATTGGCAGGTTAGGTATCCAAAGTGGCAGTAACTAAGATGGCATATGAGATATGCTGACTGACATGAACTGGCTAACTTAACTTGGATGATCACTGCCTCTTTTAAGTTGCTCTTGGGTGAGTTTTAACCTGTGACACAAAGATGTTCACAAATTATGATCACTCCCATAGATCCATCCACATATCTAATTTCCATATCTCCTTTTTCTCATTCATAATGTTTATCCTTCCAGGCCCCTGAACAATTAGTCAATTCACCACAGTCCATGAGTCTGTAAACATCCTTGTCTTGGGCCACTTTTCTTTCCACACCAAATGGAAAACTGCATCACTTGCAGCTCTCACCACAGAGAGAACTTATTCTTATAGTTGTTTTTTAGGGTCACTTTTAGTTTTTACCCACATACTGAGCCAACTCCCATGTGAGCCAAGCTCAGTCCCTTTCCTGCTCTGCCCACCAGTCATATTTGTCCTCATCACGCAGCCATAGGTATGTGCTGTGGGAGGGATTTGGATGTAATAGTGATGGATGACATGGCGTCTGGGCTACCTGATTACCCATCATACTTGTGCCCTCCATTTCTGCTCTTGCTCAATCCCAGGTGTGCAATTCCATCTTTTGATGGATTTCTTCTGCACCTACCCCACCTTATGGCTGGATGAGACTCTCAGAAATTCGTGATGGAAATATCTGGCTACAAAATCACTTGATATCTCATGGTTGGCTGACACATATCTCCTAATAACTGCTTTTGGAATATAGTATAATTCTCCAGTGAGGTGGCAGGATCTTGGACCAGAACTCTAGGGGTGTAATTGTGATTCTCCTATCAGAGTTTGCTATAAACTCTGCATTCTTTCCTACCACTGACATATGTAATAATATGTTATCTTTTGGGTCATATGGCCCAAGTAGGGAAGCCACTTTCTCCTACACCCCCTATGAAGCATTTTTCCTCACTAGTTTTCACTGAAAACAGGCATCCTTTGCTGTCACACACTAATGGGTAGAAGGAGTACTCTCAAGTGTGAAACATGCTGTCTTTAGAATCCAAAGTAGTGCTGCACTTTGTCTTTTAATTTGATTTGGATTGTTTCAACATGCCAAAGATCACTGGACTTCTAAAAACATCACTGCTGTGGTTGGCCCTTAAATCTTCTTGGGGTTTAAGTTACACTTTCTAGGCCACACGTGAACTCCTTTTTGCAGCCCCAGCCACCAATTCTCCACATCTTGTCCTCTCCATCTCCTTTTCTCACATATAGCCACAGTGTCTGAAGCCATGGCAGCCACTGTGGCTATGTAACAACAAACACAAGGACAACAGGGCCAATGCACTGAAAATTGTGGAAAGATGATAATCTCTTGGGACCTTGATGATATCTTTAAATTGTAGAATCTTCCTATAGTTCTTGTTATGTTAGAAATATTTCTTTTATTTGAGCTGAAACCACTTGGATTAGTTAATTATAGCTGCTATAAAAAATGAACTCTAAAACAGCAATAACTTAATACATAAAAATCTCATCTCTCTCTTACAACAGCTAAAACAGGGAGTTTTCAGTTGGGTTATTCTCCTTCAGACAATGATTCTGATTCTCTTTTTTTTTTTTTTTTGAGATGGAGTCTCACTCTGTCGCCCAGGCTGGAGTGCAGTGGCGTGATCTTGGCTCACTGCAAGCTCCCCCTCCCGGGTTCATGCCATTCTCCTGCCTCAGCCTCCCAAGTAGCTGGGACTACAGGCACCCGCCACCATGCTAATTTTTTTGTATTTTTAGTACAGGAGGGGTTTCACCATGTTAGCCAGGATGGCCGCGATCTCCTGACCTCGGGATCCACCCGCCTCAACCTCCCAAAGTGCTGGGATTACAGGCGTGGGCAACCACGTCTGGCCTCAGACAATGATTCTTGAACCAAGTCTTCTTTCAGATTTTGGCTCCACCATCTCCAAAACTTGGTTTCCAGAGTTAACTTGGATATCACCTCAATTTCTAATTTTAGGAAATGAGAAAGGAATATAGATGATTATGCATGGGAAGTTTTTAATGGAGAAAGCCCAAAACTAGGTTGTATGGTTACTCTTAACTGTAAAAGAGAATTCAAAATTGTTTTTCCATGAAGAATCAGAAAGGGGAATGACTTTATTCCTTCTACCTAGAATAGTGCCTAACTGATAGCAAAAACTCAATGTATAAACATTTAATATATGAATAAATTAGTTTGCTTTGTTCTGCTTCCCAAGCAAGAATGTACTGGTTGGTAATTACTTATCCAAAATGCTTAGGACCAGAAGTGTTTCGGATTTCATATTTTTTCAGATTTTTTAATATTTGCATATACTGTACCTAATGAGATATCTTTGGAATAGAACCCAAGTCTGAAATTTATTTCTGTTTCATGTACACCTTAACACACAGCCTGAAGGTGATTTTATACAATATTTTATACAATATTTTAAATAATTTTGTATGTGAAACAAAGTTTGTGTTAAGTATTTACACATGGAATTTTCCATTTGTGGTATCATGTTGGTGCTTTAAACATTTCGGATTTTGGAGAATGTCAAATACATACCTTTTTTTTTTTTTTTTGTAAGAGACAGGGTCTTGCTCTGTTACAGCCCAGGCTGGAGTACTGTGGCATGACCATAGCTCACTGCAGCCTCGACCTCCTGAGCTCAAGCAATCCTCCTGCCTAAGCCTCCTGAGTGGCTGGATCTACAGAAGCTGCCACCACACCTGGCTATAGACCTAAACATATGTCTTACAAATGTTTTATATGACCATAGAGTAAGATATTACTTACATCCACAAAAATTCTGAGTTCTAGAGAAACAACTCAAATGGTGCTGTTTATTATTGATTGATTCATAATTTCATTTATATATAGGCAGTAGCAATCTGTCTACAGCCTTCTTAGTGACAATATATGTGGTCTTCCTTGTTCCTTCACACTGAGTAAGGTCTCATCAGTGTTTTTTCTAAGAGGTAGTCTGTGTTTTTTCCTTTGCCAATAACTCAGTGAGAGACCACTACCCTCCAATATAACATCAAAAGTACCTGATCAACTAAGTCAAAAATTTACTTGATCTTCTCTTATGTTATGTAGGAACAAAATCTGTTTTGGCCGGGCGCGGTGGCTCATGCCTATAATCCTAGCACTTTGGGAGGCTGAGGCGGGTGGATCACGAGGTCAAGAGATTGAGACCATCCTGGCCAACATGGTGAAACCCCGTCTGTACTAAAAATACAAAAATTAGCTGGGCATGGAGGCACGCACCTGTAATCCCAGCTACTTGGGAGGCTGAGGCAGGAGAATTGCTTGAACCCAGGAGCCAGAGTTTGCAGTGAGCCAAGATGGTGCCACTGCACTGCAGCCTGGGTGACAGAGCAAGACTCCGTCTCAAAAAAAAAAAAAAATCTGTTTTATAAAATTAATGTTTGCTTGAATTGATTGAATTTCCCCATGGTTACAAGGAAATAACCTAGTTTGCCAAAGATGACTTATAGAGTTTATATTTTACCGTTTGTCTTTAGCACATACTCACATCTAGGTCTACCTCTCTATTGATTATGCTTCCTTAAAATTTTTTTCTCTGAGATGACTATGTCATGATTTTACAAATCCACATGTATATTAGTCTGTTTTGCATTGCTATAAAGGAACACCTGAGACTGGTAACTTATGAAGGGAAGAGGCTTATTTGGCTCATGGTTCTGCAAACTGTGCAAGAAGCATGGTGCTAGCATCTGCTTCTGGTGAAGGCTTCAAGGAGCTTATAATCATAGGAAAGGCAAAAGGGGAGCAGATGTGTCACATGGTGAGAAAGAGAGAGAGGAGAAGCAGGACAGGCTTTTTTGAGCAATCAGATTTTATGGTAACTAACAGATCAAGAATTCATTCATTACCATGATGACAGCACCAAGCCATTCGTGAGGAGTCTGCCCCCATGACCCAGACATCTCCCACTTGGCCCCTATATCCAACACTGGGGATGACATTTCAACATGAAATTTGGAGGGGGACAAATACCAAACTATATCGATATGATTCTGCACATGAAATGGGTTAGCATAGTTAGAGATAATTAACTAGGCTCCAAGTCTATTACGTTAATATAAATCCTAGGCAAATAAATTATTTATATTTTCTAACAAAATATGTATTGAAGCTAAGCAGGCACATCTGATGAATCATTCACTCTTTTGTTTGTTGTTTCTTTTTAATTACACAAATTTTCAGTGATTATATTGAAAATCATGCAGGCAAAAGACTTCGAATAAACAAATGAAAGTTCTTAAAAGAAATGTTACATCCTAATGGCAACACAAACCTTCTAATTTTTATTTTTTAGTATAACTTAGAGGCTTTAAGTCACAGGTCAGATTAACTTCTGATGTAACCCAACTATGCAGACTTTGTTTCCTAGTACTAAAGACATGAACATACATGTAATTTCCATCACCTAGAACTGTTTTGGCATCATTGTGATGGCCTACTGTACTTTTGCAAATTACTTTATCATCCTTGCTGCTTTGATATTCTTCTTGTCAATGCCATGTTTCCGATAATGTCACTTTGAACAGTGATTGTGTGAATGCTTAGAATTACTAATAATTTCCACAGACAGTATCTTGTAGTGAGGTAGTAACGGAATATTTTTCCATTCTCTGTCAGTGTCTTACCGGACTGATTTTTTACAAGATGGCTTTCTTGGCATCCAACGCAAGGACTCTCATCCCAAGAGAAAACTTTATGCACAAATTAGAAATGAGGGAATAAAGTTTCTTAAACTACAACTGCATCAGAAGATGTGTTCTCTCTGTCTCTGATTTTTTGTTTGTTTGTTTGTTTTTTGTTTTTTGAGACAGGGGTCATGCTTTGTCATCCAAACTGAAGTGCAGTGGTGTGAACATGGCTGATTTGCAGCCTCAATTTCCCAGGCTCAAGCGATCCTCCTACCTCAGCCCCCCGAGTAGCTGGGACTACAGCACACGCCACCACACACAGCTAATTTTACATTTTTTTCTTGAGACAAGAGTCTTGCCATGTTGCCCAGAGCTGATCTAGTCCTGAGCTCAAGCAATCCTTCCACCCCAGCTTCCCAAAGTTCTGGAATTACAGGCCTGAGCCACTGCACCCAGCCTGATGTGTTCTCTCTTAAAACGTTCTTAAACCCGGCCAGGAGCGGTGGCTCATGCCTGTGATCCCAGCACTTTGGGAGGCGAGGCGGGCGGATCGCGAAGTCAGGAGATCGAGAACATCCTGGCTAACACGGTGAAACCCCGTCTCTACTAAAAATACAAAAAATTAGCCGGGCGTGGTGGCGGGTGCCTGTGGTCCCAGCTACTCGGGAGGCTGAGGCAGGAGAATGGCGTGAACCCGGGAGGCGGAGCTTGCAGTGAGCCAAGATCGCACCACTGCACTCCAGCCTGGGCGACAGAGTGAGACTCTGTCTCAAAAAAAAAAAAAAAAAAAAAGAAAAGAAAAGAGAAGCTCTTAAACCAATGATTTTTTCTATAATCACTAATTAATGATGATCATCATAACTTCAACCACAGTATTTTTAAAAGAGATATTTAAAATACTTTCCCCCTGATAATTTTTATATTCCTTAATTTGTGTATTATAACATGAAGGGAATAAGGATCACTGATTTGACAGTCTATTGTTTGGTCTAATTAAGTATATACAAAACTGAATTTCCTTAAAATACTGAAACTCAAGGATTAAAAATAAATTGTTTAGTAAGAGAAAGGAGAAACAAAAAAACCGATGGGAAAGACAATAAAGAAGGAACAATAAAAAGTTTGTGGGATTGGTTATAGCTTTTTTTTTTGGTGCTAGCCATAAGATTTATCATATGTCAGATAACTAGAAAATTTAAGCCCATATTTTAAAATCCAGGAGCCAAAATTTTGACAGATACTTTTTAAACAGTGACTCAGATTAGCTAGCTAGATAGGTAGGTAGGTAGATAAATGGAAGATAGATAGATAGATAGATAGATAGATAGATAGATAGATAGATAGAGATAGGTATAATGAAATCTTTTTCAATTTACATCACGAGTATCTTATGCATTACCCTCTTATTATAAATGCAAAATGTACTTTAAAATGCTAATTTTGAGAAAGATAATGACTAAGGAAATTTTATAGTACTTGTGATTTGTTCCGTTAGTGTATTACTATTACAATTTCAAAAGACTTATAGAACATTTTTAGTCAGTCTTTTTGAGAAAAGCTGAATGTGCAAAATTTTAAAGAAGACATTCTCTTTTATAAAAGAATATATTAATATAATCTCATCTTTGTTTGAAGGGAAAATAAATCAAATAACCTTTATTTTTTTCCAAATTCATGAATTTATACATATTTGATCAGCGTAAGTTTTTGAGATTACTTCACATAAAATTAATATTTTCAGAATTATTGCTGTTAATTTGATCACCCAGAATATCAGTGATTTACTCACCCTTTTCATGGTACTGGTTTTCTCTTTCTCCAGCCTACTTTTCAGGGTGATATATGGACCCTCCGTGGATATTTACCCCAGGGAAAGAATCTACCTATTCCTAATATGTATGTATCTAAACTTACATAGATGAAATATGCAGGGAAAGGAGATTGCGGATTTGTAAATCTGGAGTAGAATTTTAAAAATCACTGTACAGATAGACCAAAGTTTGCAAAATCAGATGCCAGCAGAGGTTTGGTAGGTAATATACAAGAATTGAACAGCCAGATATAAACCAATATATTGGGGTGAATTTGAAAGCCTATGCCCCACGCAAAAAGACAGCACATTATTTACAAAGCTCAAGCAAATTATTTCCTTGCTGAAATGTAAAATCTATCTTTCCAACATAGGAGATGTCAGAAATCCAATTCTTTGTGTCAAGCAAGTCTCAGTTAAATGTAGGTAAGCAATTTGAATTACTACTAGTAATTGGCCTACTAGTAGGCCAATTTAAAACCTATATATGGATCTAGTGCAGGAATTACAGATTTTCTGTAACCGAAGTCTGAAAAAAAATTTAAATTGAATTTTAGCGTCATCCAACATAGCCACTTTTTCTACCATTACTTATTATTTCATTCCTGTTAGCTTTAATCATTTACCTGCTTGCAGGCCCTGAATGCCCTTGAGATTGTAACTAATGTTGGTCCAAAAATCTCACTGACAATGTTATTGTGGCATGATCAGTGAAAGAGAAGTTGGGTTCATGGTTGAGAAATAGGGATGAGAGATATAGGAGACTGGTTGAATGGAGGTATGGTGGAACTATGACAATGCCCCTGCTGTATCAGATGTGGCCTCTGCTGTATCAGATGTGTCACCTCCTCATCCATTTGAGCAGCCATAGCTATGTAGAAAAATCCTTAATTTATGTCATTAAAGATGTTTGATGTTAACATAGTAACTGATCATTTATAAAGTAAATAATAGGGATTTGGCACATGTGTGTCTGGCTTTGTCAGAAGTAAACAAGAAGAATATTCATAACCTTACTCAAGTCATCTGGGGAAGGATTGCTCCTTGTAGTAAGACTTTTCTGGAAAACAAAGAGGTTTGGGGATTTCTTAACCCTATTGCTTTCTAGAATCTCAGGGTTCAGTTAAAACTCAACATTGTCGGCCAGGCATGGTGGCTCATGTCTGTAATCCCAGCACTTTGGGAGGCCGAGGTGGGCAGATCACGACGTCAGGAGATCCAGACCATCCTGGCCAACGTGGTGAAACCCCATCTCTACTAAAATACAAAAAAATTAGCTGGGCGTGGTGGTGGGTGCCTGTAGTCCCAGCTACTTGGGAGGCTGAGGCAGGAGAATCGCTTGAACCCGGGAGGCAGAGGTTGCAGTGAGCTGAGATTGCTCTACTGCACTCCAGCCTGGCAGCAGAGTGAGACTCCGTCTCAAAAAAAAAGAAAAAAAAATTCAGCGTTGTCAATAAAAATCTGATGGTGAGGTACAAAGAAAAAGCTACAGAGAATTTCAGTTTAAAGAATTGTAAGTTCTATTAAGGAGATATTTTTTAACACACCTCAAGGAAATATTATCCATTCCTGGAATACAGTGGCTCTCAACTGGAGGTGATTCCTTCACGCTGAATCCTTGGGGACACCTGGCAGCATCTTTGCTTGTCACAAATGAATGTGGGAATGTGACTGGTATCAATTGGATAGAGGCCAGAATTTACACTAAACATCCTACAATTAAGAGAGCCCCCTGCAAGAAAGAATCATTCACCCTAAACTTTCAACAATGCTGAGCTTGAGAGACTTTGCTGTAGGGACAAAAACACAAGTTTGAGAATTTGATAATTCTCTGCCATCTTCAAGCTACATGGACTCCCATAAGTAACTTAGCAAGTATGAGCCTGTTTTCTAATATGGTAGTTGGGCAAAATAAAATACATCATGGAACTTGTGAGTATTAGTGAAGTAAACTCTGTGTAAACGCCTACCACAGTGCCTGGCAAATAAGTCAGGAAGAAAATAATAATTACCTCTCAATTTCCCACCCTCCTTTCCATCTACTTCTCACTTCAGTTTCTCCAGACTAACTTTTTGGTAATCAACCATTTCATAGGGATGATGAGGAGAGTCTAAAAATTCTGGGTTTGGAAGTAAGAAAAAATCGGAGCTTTTGTACCACCAGGATCAGTTTTATGACCTTAGGCAAACCAACTTACTCTCCGTGTTTTAGTTTTCTTACCTGTCAAAAGGACAAAAAGACATTTTCCCTTACCTGTCTTGGAGATGAAAATAAATGAGTTACTAGGAAAAGGAGCAATTTTCCCAGGAGAAGTGATCTATAAATGACTTTTGCTTTAGCAGCGTATGAAAGCACTTTCAGAAGTATGGACAATATCTAAATTAAAGGATTTAAGTTATTTTACTGTAAGTTACATTATTTAAATATAATGTATTTAAATAGTTTTTTGATAAGTGTGCTATTTATTTTTTAAGTTATATTTTAAATTAGAGAACTCTGTATAGCATTAAAATATATATAGATGAGTCTCAGATTGAGACTATAAAATTTCTCACATACCAATACACATTTCATCTCTGAATAGTCTTTCTTTTCATATTTTCTCAGTTTTGTTTCTTCAGGTAGTTTTCTTTATACAGTTCAAATAAATATTTTGTTTTTTTCCCCTGATTTACTGCTTTAGATAGTATCATTTTATTTTACTTTTCAAAAGTTTAATCACATAGTGACTTACCCAACCATATGTTCTCTTTCCTTTCCTGGAGCTTGTTTATATTGGTATTTTAAATTTGTAAAGTTTACATATTTCACATTTAATATGTAGCTAAAGTTGTGCTCTAGCTTTACTATAGGTTGATTTTAAAAATATAAGAACAATAAAAGTGACATTTATGATTTTAAAATTATGCGAATATGCAAACCAAATACTGAAATTGAAACTGTGGAGAAGGAAATGTAATCCTATGGCACTAAAGTTCTAATGCTCAAAAGATAATGTCCCAAGCATACACAAGTAGTAGCTTTTCCTTTCTTATGTGCTTATGTTTCCTCCATACATCTTCAGTGACCACTAACTCATGTTCATAATCATCCTTTCACTTTCTTTCTTGAATGTGTTTTTTCTTTTTTTAAAATTAGGTTGTATAGCTTTTTAATGCTCATTGGTTTCCCAGTAAGCAGACTCTGAAACAAAGATTTGTGTTCAGGAAATTGATAGGACATTGATTAGATTTTGTTCCTAAGGATCAACCTGGTGGGGGATAAGGGGAGACAAAGTGAGATTAAACAGGGGAGCAAGATTGAGTAAAAGAAAAAGCTGGCCTGTGGAACACTCATAACAAAGGCCTCAACTGATTTCACAGGGAATCTCTTGGGTGGAGATGCCCCTTTGTCGTTGTTCCAGCTGCCACAAGAGAGTAGGCATGGGGTGTAGGTTCCACCCAGGAGGCAGTGTGATCTTGGGCAAGGTGACTCTCATCAACCAGGACAACACTGGGATGGTGGGTGGGGAGGAACTCAACGGCAAACTTTCAGCCACCAATACTCCCAGCAGCTGGGGGAAGGCAAGCTTCAGGCCTGAAATATATGAAAGAGCAGGGAAAAATTCAGACCACATGCAATAGGATCCATTCAGAGCAATCCTCAAGAGGTAGATTTCTCACAAGATCCTTGAACATTTGGAAAACTGGGTTTAGTTTTTTCATTATGCTTCACTGGTAAGCTAATGAAAAGTAGAAATAATTTTCCTCAAGGTGTTTCTTCATTGTCGTTTTAGTACTCAGTGCCTGATGGGAAGTCAACCGGCCAATCAGATTCCTGCTGTGTGGTGTACATGTTTTACTTTTTCTCTCTATGGAAGATTGAGGAAAGTTTCCCTATCCTGGAAGTTCTGAAACTTCACAGGATTTGGAGCTTTTTAAAATTCTAATCAGCCTTTGTATGTTTTTAATAAGATGTGCCTTCCCTTCTCTGAAGACAATCTTTTTCTAATTTATTTCCTTGTTTCTTTCATTCACTATCACAGTTCTTTTCACCTGGATCTCTTGTTAGATAAAATCCAGAATATTGTATATTTTTCCATTAAAATAATCTTTTCTTTTATTATTCTTCCCTTTGTCTTTTGTTCTTTTTGTTTCCTGGGACATTTTCTCAAGTTTTATCATCCAGATCATCAGCTAGATCCTTAGGTATATTCATTTTCCTTTCTGTTCCATAAAGTAACATTAAAAATTTTTATTTTACATTATGTTTCTTTTACTTCTTTTTATATGGTTTCTTTATAAACATTTATTATTATTTTAATGGACAAAATTTGTATACGTTTATCATGTACAACAAGTTGCTTTGAAATTCTGTATGTATACATTGTGGAATGGCTAACTCCTGCTAATTAACATATGCGTTACCTCTCATACTTACCATTTTTTCTGATAAGAATATTTAAAATGCATCCTCTCAGCAGTTTTCAAAAATATAATACATTGTTATTAATATGATACATTGTTATTAATACATACTACATGATCTCACTTATATGTGAAATCAAGAAAAAAGTTGAACTCATGAAAGTTAAAGAGTAAAATGGTGGTTACCAGGGGCTGAGGGTGGTGGGGAAGTGTTGGCCAAAGGATACAAAATTTCAGTTAGGGGAAATATGTTCAAGAGATCTACTGTACAAGTTGGCGAGCATAGTCAATAATTCTCTTTTATTTTGGCAGCATTCTCTTCTTTTATGAATACAAGTGCTTGCTTTTCTCTTAAGTCTGTGCTGTAGATAATTTCTACCTCTGCTTTAGTCAGCCATATGCTTCCCCATTCTGGTATTTTCGTTCACATTTGGTTCATATGTTTGGTGGTCTATCAGTCATTATTTCATGAATAAAAACACAACTAGTTTAATTGATATAAGTTGTTTGCATAGGTTTACTCTGCAGATACATAGGTCTGGTTCCCAAAGTGACTAAGTTATATGTGTATGCGTGTGATATATTTGTGTGTGTTGTGTCAGTCTGGACTAAATTTTATGTAATTATAACATGTAATATTATATATCAACATATATAAAATGTATAACACATACAAATATATGCTATGTTTTAGTGTTTGTTTTGTATGTTTTACTTGTTATATATACCATGTGTTATGTTTCATATGTTGTATATATGCTATATATATATATAATATATATAATGTGAGTATATTTAAATGTGTCTATATGTGCTTTTTAAAGTCTAAATGTTCTAAATGGTTCTTTTGCCCCCAAATGTGTGTTCTGTTAGCCTTAAATTCTCATTACTTTAAATATTTTCATGAAGTATATCTTAGACACGTTTTTTGCTCTTTTTTGCCCATAAGAATCCTCCTCCCCAATCCCACTCCTTGGCCCAAGGAAAACACTTCTAATCTGATTAGTGTGAAGTCAAACAATAGTGAATTCATACTCACTAGCATGCAGATTAAGTATGCATGAAATCATACCTGTCCATTTTCTCTATCTCCTTGGTACTTACATAAAGGTGGAAGAGGACTAGGTTTCTAGTATTCGCCATATTATGCTTCATCTCCTCTCCACTTCCTTCATCTATGTGAACAGTCCAAGAATAATAAACCCTTGAGATACATATTTTGGGGCAACATATAATGTTCTACATAGGCTGCTCAAAACTGGAGTTTACTAGTGCGGTGTATTAAGATATCAAGCACTTGTGCAACACTTAATATTATGTTTTGGTTCTTATTTAGCTGTTATTCTTTTTGTGTATTGCCCTATTGAAAACTGTTATAATTGATCATACACATTGAGTCATTCTTGTCATATCCAAACTGAAACAGAGTCTAGAAGCTGGGGGGAAAAGTACTCAGCTTATAAAACATTGCTCCAAGAATATAATTCTCTGCAAGTCTGACTACTGAAATTGCTTGTTGTAACCCGAAACCAGTTTTATCTATAGCTTCTGAGAAGACTTGCTGCAATGCTAGGACTAATTCTGCCCACCACCATTGCTCACCAGTACGAACTTGCCAGCTCCCCAAACACTTACTAGTGTCAGCAAACTTTCTCAAAGAGTGGTATATAACATGTCTCCTTTTTCATAAAACCTCTAGCCTTCTCTTTGTTCTTTGGACCTCCAGAATACCTCCAGTCCATTTGCATGCCTCAAACTGCAATTGTTTCTTCACAAATAAAACATTAAATTTGGAGATTTGTCTTTACATTTTTATTCTGACTTTGAAAAGACACAGAAAAAGAGAAAGTATAAGAGCATGCATTTGATTTAATAAAAGTCTCACTCCTAATTCCTAATTCCTAGTCATGCCCATTCAAACATTCTACTATGTCTGCATGAATCCATTTAAAACTGTAAATATTAATGAAGAAAAAAATCTCATTTATCAATTAGTACCCACCAATATTTATTCTCAAGGAGTTATATTCACAATCTAGATTCTTTTCATGTGCCACCAAATGCCCCACTTTCACTGCTCCTCGTTCTGCTTAGGATCCTGCATTCGAGTTCTAACTCCACTTACCTTTGTCTCTCTAGGAGAAAATAAACACACATTCTAATGCAAGTGAGTATTTTTTTGGTACTGATAACATTTAAAAATGTCCAATTCAAAATATAAAATTTCTTTCACACAATTTTATGTAACACTAGTAAGAAATACTAGAATTAGTAACAAATTACTTTTCGCATGCCTCTATTCTGACTGTGACTTACCAATGTGTTTCTACTTTGAGATTTAGAAGTGTAGCATTAACACAATGGAATTAATTCCCTAGTTTAACTAGAAAACTGCCAACAAGGGAAGTGGGACATAAATGGTTTGATAAGAATACAGAAAATCCAAAGCATTACACTGCCTGCAAAATGAACAAGTACCTGTACCCATTCACAAAGTGAACAGGTGAGCAGTCATAGGGCACTATACTGGTTCATTGCCTAAGACGGTACAGGTAGGCTTGTCTATGTGTATGATGATATGTGTGTGCACATAGGAGACCTACGGGAAGGTTTGCAGGAGATGTTATAGAAAACGGTTGTTTCTTCATCATTTTGCCAAGAGCTCTTGTCCTCCAACCTAACTGTGTCCATACATAGTGGAGCATTATTTGAGTAAACGACTGAGCTCTGGGAAATGGGTAAATGACCCCAAGGCAAAAAGGTGTAAATAGGCTTGCCTGGGCTTCAGTGTGTGCTACTCTGCTGCTGTGACGATCATTGCTAGCATAACAATAAGATCCATGGTTACCTTTATGGTTGTGTTGAGTTGCTGGGGAAAAATTAGAAGAGAATTTGGATCATCTATTCTCAGGAGACCCATTTGAATCATCAAAGCTTAATGTCACTTGTCTCTATCTCTTTCAACCACGCATTCCACATACCAATTTGCTTAAATGGTGGATGCACATGCCAAATCTAATTATCCCTTATCTCACAAAGTCATTAATCATTCCCATGCATTATTCATTGACTACCAATAGCTACTCCAATCTTTAGTACATGCAACTTCAGTACACATTACAATACCATGTTTATAAGTGGCATTTATCTCTGAAATGTACTGCATGGCATTTCTAAGTTAGATGAAATATTCCTGGCATAAAAACTGGTGGTGTGTTTTATGGTGTTCTTCTCATAATCCATAAAATTAATAATATAACAAGAAAATGCTACAGATAATTGTGAAGCTGCAGATAATTATTCATGGTGATGTTAATTAGCACAGTGTTGTGAAAATGGTGCACAACCTACACAGTATCCAGGGATTGCAAAGTACTTTGAAAAGAGATTGTATATTATCCAAAAAAATCAGAAGGAAAGTGGTGTGAGGGATAGATTAGCCTAGTTAAAAGACAAAAACAATGTGAAATTTGGGGTAACTGGAGCATTCTCTAGCCATTTAATATTCTCAACTGCTGCATTCTACAGAATTCATATTGTCCCACATATACTTTAACCTTTTGATTTCCTCTAAAATATTTGAGGGGTACTTAAATAGACACAATGATTAAGTTCAAATCTCATTTTTTTCCCAAAGACACTTAGAGAGTTTATGAGACAACAGAGATTTGAAAACTGATCTCCTGATGCCAACCCAGAGCTATTTCATTAATGGATTATTGGATGAAACCAAGTTTTTTTCAGTGCCTTCTACATAACAAGTTACTATACACAGTGCCATTACATACCATTTTCAGAAGTCTATTGAAAATGCTAATTATTTATCTATCTTTATATCTATATTTTCATCTATAACCTCTATCATTTATCATCTTTATTTACAGATGAGAAAATTGAGAGTCATCAAGGTTATGTAGTTTTCCCAAGCTTCCTAGTTAATAAATAGGTCTGCCATGATCCTAATCTTAATTTATCAGATTCAAACTGATGTGCATATTTCCAAGACTCTACATTTTGTTAGTTTCCTGTCATGCTGGGCAAGTAGGAAGGACTTAATCTTTCTTTATAATAAAAATGTTGTTTCAAAGATTCCATAGAGAAAACCTCGTCCAAGTCACTTATTTTAAAGATAAGAAAACTGAGACTCAGAGAAGGTACTTCTTTACACATATATAATTATTGTAAACTTTAGGTAAAGCACGCATTTCCTAACTATTGATCGTATTGGTATATTTTCTATAACATTATGCTTTCCTCTTGAACTGCTCACAATTGGAATGTCATACAATCTTTTCCTCTTTTATTTTCTCTCTTTCTGGTTAAAATCAATACATAATGTAACATTGAGCCCAAAACCTTCATCTTCCGTAAATTTTTATCAGATTCCTTATGCACAAAGAATTTATCTTTTCTTGGAACTAATAGAACATACATATGATTCAATTAATCTTTTCCATTTGCTGTATCTTTTTATTTATTCTGCCTCATAATCACTCCTAGTTTCTTAAACATGTTCCTATCTTGTCCCATGAGCTAGATGACAAAGTTCTGTGAGAAAAACTCATACGCTTCCTGTTTCTACACTCTTCGTGTTGTATTGCCTTGCCATGGTAAACACTCAATCAGTATTTGGTGATTGCTTGCTTAATGTTTGACCAGGACAAAGAGTAGATTATTTTGCCTATTTTATTTACAAGGTACAGCAAGTTAAATGATATGTGGTTTTATCATTAAAAAGTGAAAAGGGAATTAAGGAGATTGAAAATTCACTGCAATGTTCTGCCTGCTACCATGAAGGTGGAAAGCCAAAAGAGCAGTTTTACCAGCCAGCTTTTCCTGTGGTGTGTTTCTACACCAATGAGCTCAGTATTCTAACATAAACTGTGTAAAAATAACTGCTAGTATTTATATTTCAAAATGTATCTATTTAGTTGAGTGTGATGGTGCTCACCTATAGCCCCAGCCACTTGAGAGGATGAGGTGGGAGGAGCACTTGAGTCCAGGATTTCAAGTCTGCAATGAGCTCAGACAGCACCACTGCACCTCCGCCTGGGTGACAGTGTGAGAGCCTGTCTCTAAAAAGAAAAATCAAAGTGTCTGTATTTCTCATATTTCATCACACTTTTGGAGTACTGACTTGTACATAGATTTCTGAAAATGCTTTGTAAGCTGAACATAAGACAAAAAGAAGATGATGAGAACCAGCCTTATCTTCTTGAAAATAATTACGAAGCTGTAAAAAGAAACAGATACAACTAGACAAGGAAGCTTAAGGGTGGGGGGAGGTGGGAAATACTTGGATGCCCTCTCTTCCTTCTGGTCCTCTTCTATGTGTATTGATTGCCTCAGACACCTTCAGAGTGATCATGTTGTGGAGAGCATGGTTGAACACCTAAGAGGGAGAAAATATCAGAATATTAAGTAAAACTAGGTTTTCAAATGCAATAACCACTCACTGTAGCTTTTCAGGGATGATATTTGCCTGGCAATAACTTTTGATTTAAGAAAAATCTTTTTCACCAAAACCTATCCCTTCTCTGAGATGGGTTCCAATCTAGATAAATGGCACCGCTATTCACCTGCTTACTCAAGACCCAAACCTAGATGTTACTGTTGATCCCTTTCTCTCCCTTACCTACTATAGCCAATCAATCACCAATTTCTGCTGAGTCTGCTCCCAAATATCTCTTGCGTCTTTCCATTTCTCGCCAATCTGTTACTATCACTGTAGTCTGAACTAATATTATCTTTTACCTAGACCATTTATTTACTCCAAACTAATTTCTGTCACTATCCACCATCAAATAAGTGTGGAAGTTAACAGTGCCAGCTTTCAAGTCAGACTGCTCACTGGTTAGCTAAGCAATATTAGGCAATTTTTAAAGCTTTTTGTAAGATGAAGATAATAATATTTACCTTGTTACCAGCAGCAAATTTGTATGGGTCTGCAGCACTCAATACTTGCCTAACTGGAGGAAAAAAATTTGGCTGAGGGCCAGAATTATGTTGAAGGCAGAGGGAGAGATAAAGGCAAGTTTGGTTTTTTGTTTTGTTTTTTGTTTCTTGTTTTGGAGACGGAGGCTCACTCTGTCACTCAGGATGGAGTGCAGTCGTACAATCTCTCAGCTCACTACAATCTCTGTCTCCTGGGTTCAAGCAATTCTCCTGCCTCAGCCTCCCAAGTAGCTGGGGCTACCATCACATGCCACCACACACAGCTAATTGTGTGTGTGTGTGTGTGTGTGTATGTGTGTGTGTGCATGTGTGTGTGTTTAGTAGAGATGGGGTTTTACCATGTTGGCCAGGCTGATCACAAACTCCTGACCTTAAGTGATCCACCCGCCTCGGCCTCTCAAAATGCTAGAGTTACAGGTGTGAGCCACTGCATCCAGCCTAAAGCAAGTTTAAGAGCAGGAGTGAAAGTTTATGAAAAAGTTTTACAGCAGGAATGAAAGCAAGTCAAGTACACTTAGAAGAGGGTCAAGCAGGCAACTTGAGAGATCCAAGTTCCCCATGTGGCCCTTGACTTGAGGTTTCATACATTGGCATGCATCTAGGGTTTGCATTTCTTCTCCCTTGATTCTTCCCTTGGAGCAGGCTGTCCACATGCGCAGGGGCCTGCTAGTACGTTGGAGGTGCTGCATGGTCAGTGTGTTTACTGAAGTTGTGCAGGTGCTCATTTGAAGCATTTTTCCTTTACCAGTAGAGTGTTCCAGAGGAAGGTCATATACCACTGCATCATTTTGTCTTTTACTGTGCATGCCTGAACCCACTTGCTCAAGTCCTGAGATCTTATCAGGAAGCTGCTAATCACCAGCTTCAGGTGTTTTCTGTCTATTGTGAGACTGGTGTTGGCTGTGGCCAATTATTGTTTTAGCAAGACAGATGAACAACCACTTGATCATCACCTGATTGTTGCCTGACATTCCTGATGGGGGGGCCCTCTCCTGTCCTGCTCAAGTATGCCTACCTAGGTACTCTCACATTTCTGCCCTCAAGAGTACAAGACCCAATTATTTGGTATAATGGATGCAAGTCAGTCTTTTGTGGTAGTATGTTCTGTGAGTCTTGGTCTCTTGCTAGCTGTCAGGGAAAAGTGGCTCCATGGGTTGGTGAAAGTGGTATCCAGCTAGGTCCAAGGGACACAGGGGCAGGAATTCAACTCTGTTGTGTTTCTCTGATGGGCATTCTAGGGTCCTCTAAAAGGATGCCTCTTGAATATTGAGAGGACAGTATCCCTCATTGAGGATTATTTGGAGTTTGATGGCCTGAAGGCAAGAGGAGACAAATTGGGTTACTGTGCTTAGAAAACATGTACCAAAAAGGAGCAAAAGTAGGAGACTAACAAGTGGGCCTAAAAAGGGAAAATCCCAGGAGAACCATTTCCAGGTTTCTTCCCAATTTAGCCAGTTCTGAGTGTCTTGTTCTCATAAACTGGAAGTTCAATTTAAAAGTTGTCTGATGTGGTCTTGTACTTTTCCCAATTGATTTACCCCAAAGCAACATTTTTCATCTGAGTCTAAACAGATTTCTCCCTGTGCTGCCAGTAACATATCTAGCTCTTGACAGTTTTGGAGGACTATGGCTGCTAAAGAGTCAATTTGTTCTTGCATAGTTGTTAAAGTTTTATCCATGTCATCAATGTTGCTGGATATTTCCTTTGAGAGTTGGCTACAGGCCAAGGAGGCTTTTGTGATTCCAGCAATTCCAGTACCCATACCAGCTATAATGCCAAGTCCTATGAGAAGGGGGGTTAATTGGATAGACCTCCTCATCCTGGGAAGGATGGAATGCCTGTGGATTGGTGCTGGAAGAGAGAGACTCTTGGGGGTTTGAAGATGTCAGGGATACATAGCTGATGGTACAAGTTCCAGTCTAGTTAGTCAGAAGACATTGGGGAACTGATTGGACACAAATATAGAAGGTTCCTTGGACTTAAAGACAAGGAGCCTTCTGTATTTGTGGAGAGGGTAGAGATGTCAAAACAAAATAAAGTCTGACACTTTCTAGCATAGCTAGGGGGCATGGCTAACTCTGTATGTTCCCATGCCTTGCCCAGAATTTAATGGATTTAAAGCAGGCAAGTAGTATAGTTACTAAGAGTCACAGTAGCAGTTTATACTACTAAAGGATTTAGTAGACCTAATAACCTTTACAATTTTACATTTTTTTTATAAATTCCCTTTCGCAATTTGTTTATGACTTACATAGGTCATCTACAACATACTTGGATGATTTGACTTGTCCTAAACATCCCTCTTTGTAAACAACTAGTCATTTTACTTTAGGACAAGAATGTACCATACAAGATCACTTCTCATATAAAATCTATTTTCTTTATAACCTTCCTTACCAAAAAATCTCTTTACCTTTATAACCTTTGAATTAGACTAAAGTAATTTTCCTTCTGTTAAGAAGTTATGTTGCTGTGCAAGTACTATGAAGAGGGAGAAGATAAGGAGATTATCTGCATACTGTTGAAGTTATTCTCCCTCAAGGGATTGCTCAGTTAGATTTCTTACTAGGGCTTCTCTGAGTAAACATGGACTATTTCTAAACCCTTGAAGTAGGACTATCCAGGTTCAAGTTAAAGATTTAGGTAACTTCCCCAGGAGAAATAGGGCTATTAGAGGGAAAGATTAATTCAGATTTTGGGTAAATATTAAGCAGGCACCCATCCCAAAGGGGTGTGGGGCTTTTAGACATTACCTGGTACTTATGTAAGAATAGTAATTGGACCCTAAGTAATATAAAGGTGTGTGAATCTTTTCTTTTCAAGGGAGGTGGTGCCATTTGCCCCCATTACCCAACAGGATTTGGAGGAGAGTTGCTTAGAGAAGGAGATTAGCACAGACTAGGCAGCTCTTGAACCCACAAGAGAAATTTATAACTACTTCCTGCCTCCAGAGTTGCCCTTGGCTTTGTGCTGTTGATGGCCATCAATGTCTGATCTGGGAGCTAGCTGGAGCTGGAACCCCTTCAGTTTAAGGCATTTATTGGATTGGAGCCTGGCCCAGGGGCATTTTTGGCTCTTGGGACATCCTTTTTCCAGTGGCTGAGCTTGTGGCAGAGGGAACAGGCTATGTGGGGATTTCTCCCATTTGGCCCATTTGGGCAATTCTTTTTCCAGTGGTCTGGTCTTCTGCACCAATGGTAGTTATCTAGAGGAGTGTCCTTAGGGCAACCTGGAGGGGGCTGGTGGGCTTGCAGAGCAGCCAGTACTTAAGACTGCCTCCTGTTTGTGCATTTCTCCTTCTCCTTAGCCCTGTCGTCCTTATTCTGCTCTAGGTTTTGAAAGACTGAGGAGGCTAATTTGAGGATTTCTTGTATAGGGGCACTGGGTCCTGAGGCTGACTTTTGTAATTTTCTCCCAGATCATTTTTAGGCTAAACAGTATTACAAAGGAAAACTAGATTTTTGCTTTAAGATTTGGGGGGATCAAAATTTTCCCAGGTTTGTGTATGCATGGAAGGGGCATGTCCTGTGGTATGCAGACACAATTAACTATATGCAAAGAAAGAACAAAGGGAGAAGAAAATGAAGACATCCTTTCTAGTTTTCCTAACGTATTTTCCTGCACTTATGGCAGACTGGAGTGAACAGGGTGTCCCCCATTCATCCTAGGGGTTCCAGAATGAACCAGTGCTTACTGGGTACCCATAACCTTGGTCCCATCTTGTTTTATGGAGGTACAATTACCCATTTGTGAAGATACAACACATGAGAGAAGAGAAGAGGAGGGCACCCTCCCACCCCTGTTTTTCCCTGAATCTTTTGCCTGTGGCAGATCAGAGTGAACAGGGTTTCCCATTCATCCAAGGGGCTCTGGAACGAACTAGTGCTTGCTGGGTACCCCTAACCTTGGTCCCATCCAATTTCTGGGACCAGCCTTCATCTCTGTCCTACAGGTACTTTGGTCTTTTATGCCTGTGGCCTTGGGCCAGCCTATATCTTTGTGGCCAAGACCTTACAGTGACTCTTGTTCAGAGCATTCTAGAAGTTACAAGGAGCTGGCAGAGCCAGAGGTCCAATTAGTGTGTGTCCTGGCAATGAGCCGAGACACATCTATGAGAAAGCCCATTTCTTTGTTGCCACACAATGCAGCAAAAGCTGTGGACATATAAACAACAAACTGGGAATGTGGTCCTGAAGGAGCACAAGACCATTTCAGAATACAGACAGACAAAACAGGAGAATAGGCAGTGCAGGTTTTCTGGAAACAAGCAGAGGAAACCTTGAACATTACACGGCCTTAGGCTTTAGCCCTACCACTCTCAGGAGCCTCCTGTCCAAGAGGGCCATTAGTGCCTCAGGTCTACTCTGTGCAGACTCTAAGGTCCTTCCCAGCCCCATGAGCCACTCACCAGGGGGAGCTGAGAGATCAGCTGAGAACAGAGCCACTGTGACCAAGAGGAATCATTCTGGGCATTGGTTAGTAAGCAGGAGAGTGAAAGGGGGAGAAAGAATCCATGTACAGGGGTTGTACACCCTCAGCCAAAGAAAGCAAGGCATAGAGGTGTCTTACCACTAGGGAATGTGCCTGAGTCACAGCACCAATGTATATTACCAGCAGCAAATCCATATGGATCTGCATCAAATCAATCCTTGCCTCCTTGGAGGAAAGAATTTAGCCAAGGGGCAGAAGTAGGTTGAAGGCAGAGGGAGAGACCAAGACAAGTTGTAGTGGGAGCAAAAGTTTATTAAAAAGTTTTATAGCAGGAATGAAAGGAAGTCAAGTACACTTGGAAGAGGGCCAAGTAGGTGACTTGAGAGATCCAAGTTCCCTGTCTGTCCCTTGATTTGAGGTTTTAAATACTGGCATGGTTCTGGGATTTGTGTTTCTTCTCCCTTTATTCTTCCCTTGGGGTGGCCTGTTCACATGCTCAGTGGCCTGCTAGCGGTTGGGAGGGGTCACATTTGCAGTGCATTTACTGAAGTAGTGCAAATGCTCATTTGAGGCATTTTTCCCTTATCAATCAACTGTTCCTAAAGGAAGGTCATTTACTGGTTAAACTCCACCATTTTTCCTTTTGGTGCACATATTTAAGCCCGGTCATCCAATTCCTGAGAGCTTATCAGGAAGCGGCTGATGACAGATTCAGCCTTTTCTGTCTGCTAGGAGACCATCTTTTCCTGATGTCAGCTGAGACCAATTACTATTTTAGAGAGACAGTTTAACAACCACCTGACCATCACCTGATGGTTGCCTAATATTCCTGGGGCAGTCCTCTCCTGCTCTGCTCATGCCTGCTTAACTACCTACTATAACAACCTCACTGGGTTATTTTAAATATTAATGTGTTAATAGACGTTTGCCCCAAAAGAAGCCTGCTGTACAGGAAGATAGTCAGCAAATATTAGCCATTATTTTATTATTGCACCCAACAGGCCCAGTTATATCAGTTATATATAAAATGCCTATCTGATTATGCTTTTTTTTTTTTTTTTTTTTTTAGACAAAGTCTCACTCTGTTACTCAGGCTAGAGTGCAGTAGCCTAATCATGGCTCATTGAATCCTCAACCTCCCAGACTCAATCTTCCAACTGCAGCCTCCTGAGTAGCTGGGACTAGAAGCATACCACCACACCAGGCTAATTTGCTTATTCTTATGTAAAAATGGGGCTCTTGCTATCTTGCCCAGGCTGCTCACGAACTCCTAGACTCAAGCGATCCTCCTGCCTCCGTCTCCCAAAGTGCTGGATTACAGGCATAAGCCACCATGCTCAGCCTGACTATGCCCTTTTCAAGCTTAAAACCATTCAATGACTTCCTATTATTTTTGGAATACATTCCAAAATTATTGACATAACTCCACATGAGCATCCTTGATTCACCTCTGCACACCTCTCCAGCCATATCTTTGCTATTCACTATCTCCCTCATTATCTGATCTTTAGCAGCACTGGCTTACTTTAAATTTCTTAGGCACACAAGATTCATTTGGCCTAATTAAGCCACTGCATGGCAGCTCTCTTATACCTTCCTTGGACTAGAATCCCAGTTATCTTCCCTTCACTCCTGATGTTCCTTCAGAACCCAACTTAAAGAATACTTTCTCAGGGCCATTTACTATGTGACATTATTATGTGACCACTCAAGACAAGATCAAATCCCATTTTTATGCAATTTCATAATACCTAGAATTATAGCTAATTAATTACATATATAATTATATGTCTTTGTTTCTATCATGTAAATTTTATTACATTAAGTTTGTAATGAAATGGGGAATGTCTGTTTGTTAACCAAGGTATCACTAGTGTCTAAAAGAGTACCTGACATCTAGTTAATGTTTAACAAATAGTTACAGTTATAGAATAAACCCATTATAAATAAATGAACTAAAAAAATAACTGTGGAGTTACTCTGATTCTGTTCTTTGACTTTCTAGGGGTTAATGCTGGATCTACTTAGCAAGAGGACAGCCAGGGACACCTTAGAGATAATTCATCCTAACCACTCCTTTTACAAATAAAACCAGAGTCCATGCAGCTATAAAAAGAGCCTTTCTCAACCTTCCTCCAGTCATAAGTTCTTTTGTTTCTCTATCTACCATAACTGTGAAAGGAATTCCATACTTTAACACAGGCACTAGTGGTGATTAGTTGTCCAATTCATAAAGTTGTGCATTGCTAAAAGGGGTAATCCAAAGGTCTAGAATTCAAATGTCAGAAGTAATGAGATCAGTAAAATACAAGGATAAAAAAGGCGTGAGACCACAAAAAAGTATTTCTTCTATCTCATCTTGTAAAAATCATCTCTGAATATAAAATATAACGTGATGTGTATTTTTAAAGATTTCTCAAATGAACTCTAAACAGGAAAAGACAAAATTAAGGATAGAAACTTGGATCTTGGTTGGTGCTGTAAAACCTGAGAAAGTTATTTATTTTTGTGTTCTTTTCCCTGTGAGGGAAAATGGTATTTCCAATTTCAAGAAATCCAAGCATATATAAGCTTTAAAATCAGAAAAATTAGAAGCCAATTTTAACATTTTTAAAGTATTTTCTTTGCTTCCTCAAATAGTGAGTCACCTAAGTTCAACATATCATAATACCATTTTTTTTTTTTTTTTTGAGACACAGTCTCTCTCTGTTGCCCAGGCTGGAGTGCAGTGGCACGATCTTGGCTTACTGCAAGCTCCTCCTCCTGGGTTCACGCCATTCTCCTGCCTCAGCCTCCTGAGTAGCTGGGACTACAGGTGCCCTCCACCACGCTGGGCTAATTTTTTTGTGTGTGTGTGTTTTTAATAGAGACGGGGCTTCACCATGTTAGCCAGGATGTTCTTGATCTCTTGACCTCGTGATCCGCCCTCCTCAGCCTCCCAAAGCGCTGGGATTAAAGGCGCGAGGCACCACGCCTGGCCCATAATACCTTTTTAAAAATGTATTTAAATTAGATTTTTACCAAGCCACATTATCAGGCTAAGTTAAAAGGTACCTGTTTCATAATTGAGATTGTATATATATTTCCAAAATGACCAAATACATACTTTTGTTGAAAGCAACCCATATTTCGGATATCTTTATCTTATATAATTTTGTTCTAGTCCACACCATCATTGCTACTGACAAAAATTATATAGTACTTTATTGTACTCAAGTTTGTTTTGTCTTGTTTTGTTTTGAGACAGGTCCTCACTCTGTTGCCCAGGCTGGAATGCAATGGTGTGATCTTGGCTCACTGCAACCTCTGCCTCCAGGGCTTAAGCTAGCCTCTTGCCTCTGCCTTCCAAGTAGCTGAGACTACTGGCTAATTTTTTGTATTTTTTTGTATAGACAGGATTTCACCACGTCACCCAGCATGGTCTTGAACTCCTAGGCTCAAGCAATCTACCCGCCTCAGCCTCCCAAAGGGCTGACATTACAAGCGTGAGCCACTGCACCTGGCCACATTTCAAGAGATTTTGTATTTTCTATTCTTGAACAGTCTTGACTGAACATGAATGCTCTCTTTGTGTCCACCTGGAGTAATTGAAAGATATTTATTTAAAAGTGATATTAATGATATAAATAGATAAAAGAAGAGTATCACCTGGATAAGAATTTTGAAATAAGAGAAAAGTTTGCATTTGAAATGCAAATTTTACATGAAATATATATATATATATATATATAATTGGAGTTGTTTTTTACAGTGAAGTTCAACTGTTCTTTTTGTTCTTGTTGTTCAGATGCTCTCTCTCTCGTTTCTTTTTGAGTGTCACAGACATTTATATTCCTCTTTTCTCAACCTAACCTTTCCCTGATTACAGGCATTGTACTAATTACTGTGATTCCACAGTTCAACACAGACAGCTTTGTTCCCACTTCTACAGAAGCACAGAGTTGCATCAATATTCAGTAGGGAGATTTTGAAAATAACCTAAGTGGCATTTTGGAATAGATGTTCCTCCAATGGGTAAAATACCTACGCAAAACCACAAAGTACACATTCAGTAGCATATTTTTTTGAGATTCTACAGACTTTCCAAACAACTTTGTTTAGAATAAAAGATTCATAATATGCTAATACAAACGTAAATATTGTACCAAGTCACATCTAAAGGATGGAAAAGTCTACTAAGTGAAAATACCCATTACTTTGGGGCTGTAAGATTTTCTACCAGAGAGGATGCACAGTAATATACCCTAACTGTTAAGAATGAGGAAGTTTGTTGCTGTTGTGTTTTGTTTTATTTTGTGGGCATCTGTAAGAACTAGACAAAAACTGTAGAGTCCTGTGTGTGTTTTGTTTCACCTATGGAATACTGATTTTCTTGGTGTTAAAATGATTAATTCTTATTTGTTATAAAATAGAGAATATTATATAAGTTCTGGATTCCTGTATTCTCTTGAAAAGCATGAAGATCTGCCAACTCTGGGCCCAATTTCATCTAGCAGCTACTGCTACAGTATGGTGCTTAGACTCACAGAGGGAGGTGGCTTTCCATTTCAGCCCCAACCCCACCTCTGTCTTTGCCTTCGATACACTGAAACCTAGAGTCAGATGGCATTTATCATTTTTTTCCTAATATTAGAGTTGAAAATATATTTTGTAAATATCTGTGTTTCTATCAAGAGGGGTAAGATTAAAAATGGACTCATATAGCTGTATTTTTCAAATAAAAGAGGTGTAGTCCAAGAAGAAGGAATATTTCTTTGTGGAAACAAGGGACATTCCATATATTTAATTTGTAATGTTGTCTGTGTGAAAGACTACATCTTTGTCATCTGTGCATTCTACTTTACTATACACATTTATATTTATTTACTTGCCCCTTAGTAGCTTAGTCTACAGCCACTGTGACTGTCGTATGTCAGCCATGGTATAAGCTGACATTTTTTTAATTGGGTGTGTGAACATGTGTAAACTTCGGAAAAAGTGGCAAAGGATATACTCCCTATGTCAACTCATTATACCTAGTTCATGGGTTTACCAGTTATTTTAACTTTCTTTTGTTTATCTTTTTCATGTTATGAGTTTTTGACCATGTGCTTGTGTTATATTTTAAAACAGAAAAACAATAAATTAAAACAAAAAAAGTAAGAAGATGGTTTGTTCAGAATGCTAAACACATATTCCCTTTTTGTTCCCCTCTGGATGCAATTAATGCATACTTCAATCTTCATAGAACCTAACCCAAAATGCAAGGGTCTTTATAATCAGCCTTCCCAAAGTGGTTTTTACTCAATCAAAACCCTCCTCTCCAGACATACTGATTTTTTCATTGTCCCTTAAACACACCTGAACTCGGAACCATTTCCTCCTTCACGTTTGTATTTATTCTGTTTACCCTCTTGACTTCCATCCCAACCCAGAATATCTTATTTTGTCGATGCATCAAAATACTCACATCATTCAAGTCCAGTTCAAACTCCTTATTAATGCTTCCCTTAGACGCCAGAAATGATCGCTGTTCTCCCTAATTGCAATTGCACTTAAACCAACTGTCTCGAACAGCTCAATCTTTATTAAATATTTCCTCGTATTTCCTCTGAGGAGCACTAAGACCCTGAGATATTGATAGTTTTTATGATGTAAAAATTTCCATAGCTTAAAAAATAGTGCAAAAATGTTCAGAAACATTTGGTTTAAACAAAATTAACCAGATTTATTTACTGCAGTATTTCTTAGAACCATTAAAACATGTGTGCTCTCCTGCTAATAGTGGAGAGTGGTTTTAATATAAGGAATTTTACGAAATTTTGTCAGCATCAAACTGTCAATTGTCATTATTTGGCCCATATTTTCTAGTAGAATAATGTCCTGCAGAAGATAATTTGGGTGATCCTAGTTCATAATATAGTTTTATGTGTATCTCTTTATTCCAAACCAGCTAGCAAATTTCTAGTCACTCTACTTGTTCTTACAAATATTTTTACACGTCGAGATCCTTCAACAGTTATGAGTTCATGGTATGTGTGCAAAAACCACGAATAGATAAGAAGGGGAGTAACAATACATTGTCCATTGGCTAAGATACTGGAGCAGTAACAAGCGGACAGTCATCCCAGATTCAGGGAAACAGGAGGAAACCCATCAAAGGACATTAGGTAACCTCTGAAAGTCTGACAATGTTTCCCTCTTCATGACACTCGTTCCTTGCTTCTCCTCTTCTGTCTGGACCAAATGATTTCAAACTCAGTCTTCCTGTAGCTCTCCACTGTGAAAGAGGCTTAAAGAGATAGGATCACTTCAATTCAGGGTGCAGCCTCATTTTTCCCTCTGCTGTTCACATATTGATAGGAACTTTACATCTGTCATGTCTCCTTTTATAGATGAATGTAGGGAGGGTGGATGATAATGCACTTTAATATTTATCCAATTTCAAAATGAAAGACAAGTTGAAAATCTTTCATGAGGATGCAATCCACGGAAATATTAGAGCTGTCTACCTACCACCTCTAACAGATTTTGGCCTTTGTTTATTTCCGGAGCACTTATTTGTCTATATATTCATTAAGATAATTTTTGTTTATGTTTTCTCACACATATTATGATTCCCTTAAATTTCTGGAGAGCCTTGTTCTATGCTCTGTAAAGGAGAGGCATATGCAGGTTAAATAAGAATTTAATATATGCTTAATGAATGTATCACTTATTTGTAGAATGCATTCTTGTTCCTCCTTGATATTCTTGTCATGCCAAACCATCACGATTTCTGTCATTTGTCAAAGTATATTCTTACTTTGCACTTACACTGATTACACCTGATAGCCCATTTTGCTGAGTCATCCTACTGTTCTCTGTGTCCTTACTTCTCATAGTGTTGTCAGGAAACCAGCAGCATAGGCATCCCCTGAGAGTTTGATAGAATGCAAAATTGCAGCTCCAACTCCAGACATAGTGATTCAGAATACGCATTTAAACAAAAGTCCTTGGCAATTCTTATGCTCATTAAAGTTGGAGAAGCTCTGTTCTAAGTGTTCCCTGGATTTTTCACTATGGGCTGAGGCACATGGTATATAGATATCTCTCTCTCTCTTAACTTCTTCTGTTCTCCTGGGCATTGTCTTCAATATTTCTCTTTCTTTTTCCTTTCAGCAAGTGCACCTGCTTAGGACTCACTAAACCATTTTCACAATTAATTTTCCACCTAATCAAAACCCTCCTATCCATATATCTCTACTATCACTCCAAAAATAAAAGTTTCATTGAGGTCTGCCTCCCCTATAGTTAACTAGCTCAGATGGAAGTTGTAGGCTATTCCACTTGCCAGGCATTTTTCAGCCCATTTTTTGCATTTTTGTTCCATCATTTTCCTGAAACTTTTTAAGTCACAATTACCTAAAATTGTTGAACATATTGAGCATTTTTTCAAATTCAGTTGTCTTGTCTCTCTGTCACCTTTGACACTGTTGTTGATACGTTCTTCCTTAAAACTCTCTTTTTCCTCAGCTTCTGAGAAATAATCCTCTTCTGATTCCACAAAGACTCAGATGGTTCTTTCTCATTTCCCTACCTCTGTGTTCCCATCCAGTTAGTATTATCCTTCCATCCATGCATCCATCCATCTATCCATCTACCCATCCATCCATCCATCCATCTTCAGCTTTCTTTTTTTAATCTCTCTATATATTTTCTATAAATGATGCTTCTGACTTTCAAGACTTCAACTACCAGATCCAGAGCTACTGATTCCTTTCATCAGTGACCATGCCTTTTCTCCCACATGCCTCTCTGCATGTAAGATACCTCTCCCTGTCAATACAACCCACACTAAACTTATTTTCTCCCCACCTCTTCCATTCTATATTCCTTAGCTGGGCTGGTAGAATTGAAAAGTCTTTCTCAACTCCTACTTCCTTTTCTGTGCACATCCAATTATCCCCTGCATTCTGTCGATTCCACTGTCTTAACAACCGTTAAGTCTATCTTGCCTTCCTATCACATAGTTCCCAACTTCAGAATTTCTTCATTATTTCTTACCTTCACTGCAATAATGGTCTCCTAGTAGGTTTTCTTTCTCCTTACCCACAGAGTTCTTCCTAATCAATTTTTCTTACTTGTTACACCATGAAAAATTTTCCCTTCTCATTCTGTAGCCATCTCAATGGGTTTGTTCATGCAGGTCTACTAAAAGCAAGGAAGGGCTCCTGAGGTTATACCAATGTAAAAGGATAGGAAGGTGAGTAATTCAGATAAGATGTGGTTTCTTAGGCAACACTCCCTTCCAACATCTATGAAAATAGGTGAACATAAAGCAAAATTAAAATAATAGCAAATAGTCTGGGCACAGTGGCTCATGCCTGTAATCCCAGAACTTTGGGAGGCCAAGGCAGGAGCATTACTTGATTCCAGGAGTTCAAGACAAGCTTGGGCAAAATGGTGAGACCCTGTCTCTTCAAAATTAAAAAATTAGCCAGGCATATTGATATGTGTCTGTGGTCCCAGCTACTTGGGAGGCTGAGGTAGGAGGATTGCTTGAGTCCGGGAGGTCAAGCCTGCAGTGAGCCCTGACTGTGCCACTGTGCACCTGCCTGGGCCATAAAGCAAAACCCTGTCTCAAAAAGTAACAAGAAGAAGAGTAGCAAATAAATAGCAAAAATATAGCAAAAAAAAAAAAAAAAAAAGAAAAAGAAAATATAGCAGTCCATAAAAAGAAAATTCAAATTGATTCTGAATAAAAAACATGCTTTCAAATCCATCTGAAGAATTCCTACCTTAGCTACTGATTTGTTATCAGAGAAAACAAACACTGTGATATATTTAAAGAGGTTTATTCCAAGCTAATATGAGTGACCATGGCCTGGGGAACAGTCTTAAGAGATCCTGAGGCCTACAGGTATCCTGAGGTGGATTCAAAGATTTTCTGGGTTGGGCATGGTGGCTTACACTTGTAATCCCAGCACTTTGAGAAGCCAAGGTGGGAAGATCACCTGAGGTCAGGAGTTCAAGATCAGCCGGGCCAACATGGTGAAACCCTGTCTCTACTAAAAGAAAAATACAAAAATTAGCAGGGCATGGTGCACAATCCCAGCTACTCTGGAGGCTGAGGCAGGATAATTGCTTAAACCCAGGAGGCGGAGGTTACAGTGAGCCAAGATTGTGCCACTGCACTCCAGCCTGGGCGACAGAGTGGCACCATCTCAAAAAAAAAAAAAAAAGAATTTCTGATTTGGAATTTGTTGTAAGAGTTAAGCTTTGTCTTTAGACTGGTAGTCTTTGTCTAAAGACTTGAAGTTAGTAGGCAGAAATGCTCAAGTTAAGATTGGGGGTGTTGTGACGACCAGGGTTTCTGTTATGTAGATGAAGCTTCAGGAGTTGCAGTCCTCAGAGACAATAGATGGTAAATGTGTCTTTTGGGACATTGACTTTTACATTAAGTGAAAGTCAGACTCTTAGTCTTTTCTAGATCTGAAAAAGGTCTGGAAAGGGAAGGCCTGGATGCATTAATGGAGATTCTCTACTGATGCAAATTTCCCCCACAAAAGACAGCTTTGCAGAATCATTTCAAAATATGTCAAAAAAATATATTTTATGGTAAAATATTTTATTTCCTTCGGGATGTGCTTTCTGTCATTTCTGTCATGTGATGCTATACTAGAATCAGGTTGGAATTTAGCATTTTATTGCCACAAGGATTCTTTTTTGTCAGTCTTAGGATCTCTGTTTTAACTTTAATGCTTGTCACTTATGCCTAAACTCCAAAAGGGAGGGAATATAATGAGGTATGTCAGACTTCCCTTCCAGTTATGGCTGGAAATTCAGGTTTTCAGGTCTTTCTGGGGTCCCCTTGGCCAGAAGGTTGTCAGTTCAGCCAGTTGGGGGAACTGAAAATTTTACTTACGGTTTACAGACTTTAGAAATAAACCCCACTAATTGCCCATCCTATTTTGAGATGGTTCATTCATATATGAAAAACTCCTCTTCCTTTACATTTTGATTTATACCTAAAAACTCTGCAGGGATGATTTCTGTCATTCCAGAATTCTCCATGCCTCCAAGTAGTGTTAGAAATTTCCTTTTTGCAAAACTACTTCTTCTGAAGGAGAGTTTTGGAAGCTATCTTATAGTTTGGATTCATGGGTTTGGAAAAGAGAATTATTCCAGGGGGTTATGAAGAATCCTAAAATCTTAACAGAGCAAAATCTCAAAATCTATATATATGTAGATATATATATATGTTTTTTTTTTTCTTGAGACAGAAATCTCGGATTTGCCATTGAATTACAGCCTGGGTGACAAGAGCAAAACTCCATCTAAAACAAAAAGCAAAAAACAACAACAATAACAAAAACAAATTGGCCAGGAACATTTCTGTTTAGGAAATTTAAGACCAAGGAACTGAACTAACATTGGGTACTTACCAGAGTCTAAGACCTGTTATTCATGGGCATTTAGATAAGTTTTCTCATTTAATGTTTATAACTCTATTGATAAGGACATGTTATCAATAGAGAAAAATGAGAAAAGATAAATGAAAATAACAATTGAGTACTTAATGCCAAAAACTTTATCAGGTATCGTGAGGTATCTGTTATATAAAGCTCATTTTGCAGATGAGGGATGCTGCTCCGAGAAGATGAGTGAGCTGCTCATGGAAACGCAGCTCTTAACTGCTAAAGGGAGGAAATAAAGCTTTGCCTACTTTACTTCAAGGCCCAAGCTGTTTTCATTATAACAATCTACAATCTTTAAGATAGGTGAAGACCATTTTGGACACAAATGAGCTAAACTGCTTATCCTATTTGTGTTTTAATCAGGTCTGTCTGCAAAGTTATCTTCCAGCTATTTTGTATTCACCCCACGATACCTAGCACTGTGTTCTACCATACATGACAATCAATAAATGTTTGCTAAATTGATGGATGGACCTTGGTGCGCTATTAAGGAACACTCATCACACTACAGGAATTGCTTTGTCCCCATGTTAATAGACAACTGGTTATGATGACCTTTTAAAGGAAAGTAAAATTATGCTTCTCTGAAAACACATCTAATAAAATGAGGATGTTATTATTATTTGGTTTGTTTTTGAGAATGTTGACCTTAAATACAGTTAAATAAATAGCTGGAAGATTGGAAATAACATTAGGAAAAAGATCCTTTATGAGACATGATAAAGAACAATAATTCTTTGATATATACATTTAAGTACAAATTCACAGAACTCCTTCTGAAGAAACAATTGATTTACTCGTAAGTTTAAGTACCTATTAAATATCTCCTAGTAGGCAGTTTCATCTACATGTTACATGTCAGTAGCATTACCTCAAATAAGAGCAACTATTTGGACCCATTCTTTGGGGTTGAGGAATGGAGGTGATAGTTATTATGCATGAAGTGGCTGACTAGATGGTGCACGTAGACTGCCTAATGTTGATATTCAAAACAATCATATGAAATATGTGTTACTATAATCACAATTAGATGGGAAAACTGAGTGAGGAGGAAGTCAGGTATGTTTCCTTGCTTACATGTCTAGTACATGTTAAAGCCAGAATTTAAATCTGTATGTCTGATTCTAAAATCTTTGTCCACTCTGCTTCTCCCATGCTACCTCCAATAGCTCAAAGTATAAAGAAGGTACAGTGACACAAATAGGGCCTTCATCTAAAAAGATCAGAGTAATAGCATAATGAATAATAAAATATTTACAGTATCAACAGGGTCAAGGGTAAGTGCATTTTTAGAAAAAAAAAAATGACTGGAAGGAAACACCACAATGAAAACAGTGGTTTTGTTATATTATATTACATTTTGCTATTTTAGTAATGGAAAATTCTAAGCTCATAAAAAAGCAAGATAAGTGCATTTTAGGACAAAGCTTTACATCAGATTAAAGAAGATTTCTGGGAGAGAATCAGCAAGAGGCCATCGTGCAGCCTGGACAGAGGGAGGGAACGTTCCACACTGCTGCTCTAACAGAACACAAGCAATGGCATATGGCACTAATTTGTGAAATTACACTTTAATTTCAAACCCAGGTTAGGAAGAGTAGTCATGGCTGGAGAACACTGAAGAAGGTTTCCACCTATTAGCTCAAACAGTCAGGCAGGTGCTAAACTGATCCAGCAGGCAGCATGCTGGATGTTGGAGATAGAGAGTTGAACACTGTCATGTAAGTAAAAACAGCATGTTGTAGGAGCATACTTCAGGGTTGTACTTCTTTATAGATCCTCTGAAGTGGGGCACTTGATATATATATATGATCAAATAGAACACAATAGCTTTTCAACTTCCTTCTGCATTGGTTTTTAACCTTCCTTCCTTCCTAATATGTGCAACCTGCCTGAATTCCCTATCTACCTTCTTGCATACTGGCCCAATATAGAGAATATATTAATTATTACTTTCCTTATAATAGCACCCAACCCATCTGTTTTATTCAGAAACCCAGTTTTACATTCCATTTTCAATGTCCAGCAAAAAACAGAGAAGGCCTCAGCATTATGAGTGCTACCCCATGAGATAGTACGTAGAATGGCCCATCTGTTAAAACACTGTTCATAATTTAAAATGGAACATTTTAAAGCTCAGTGAAATCATTTCTGGTCTACAGTACAACGAACTTCTATTCTCTTACCTCCTGGAGAGGTTGAACTGAACATGGAAAATCAGGCCTTTTTGGTTCTTGTAGTGAATATAAATGGTGATATCAAATCACCAACTTGGCCCAGGAGATAATTTCTTGTGAGTCGCTGAGGCTGGCTGTTCAATCTTACATGTTTTACACATAATTCCAGACCATTTTGCAGAAGGTTTCTTGGCTTCCATCTTAAGGATCAAAAGCAAGTTTCCTCATGGTTTGTGATTCTTATGCCAAAAGAGTAAATGTGCAGGAAGGTCACAAGCAGCAGCAAAGCTTCTCTCACATCTGCCTTGAACTTGAGCAGTCAGGCTTGCTAATTTGACCTCCTACTGTCATTTAGAATCTTCTGCCAGGAGAGTTTTTTTCTTTTTTAAAGAAGTGAGAGGCAGATAATTTGTTTTAATTATTTATATTTAAGAAGTGGAAGGAACAGGGAAGAAAAAAGAGATGTCTTGATTTTCTGAGGAGTATGCCATGGATGGACATTTAGGGCACAAAACAGCAGTTACCTGGTTTATGCTGAAAAAAAAAACATATAAATAGGAATTATTGTGCAGCAGTAGCCCTGAGGAGGATTCTCTGCATACTCAATCTTTCTAAGCAACCTTAAGTGTCTTGGACTCTCCATTACAGAAAATGTGTTTAGGTCTATGAATGGAAGAGCGCACCTGTGTGTGTCCTGTCTCAGTGTTTCTGTGATGATGTGGATGTGCTATTAAAATATTAGTAACAAATGGCAATGTTTTTCTAGCCTTGATGTTATTCTCATAGTATTTACAGGTCACATCAACTGGGCAGACGTGGCTACAAAGTAAGGTTGTAATATGTCAAAAATTATTCTCCTTGAAAGCTCATGTATATGTATTCTCAAGAGACACCCTCAGGCAGTTAGAAACAGTGTATTTCTGTGTAATGACCTGTTCTCCCAAACATGGTTATCTCATTGCCCAGGGATTAAAAGGGGAAATGCTTGTAACAATCAGCACAGGCAAAAACTGCAAAGGGATGGAATAAAAAAAAAACCCATAAAGCAGACATAATGATTTACAGAGCCAAGCAGTCTGAGGTTATCTGTTTGAGGAGCCAATAATTACATGTATACAAATAATCTTTGGAGGAATAGCACAAAAATTGATGTTTCAGAGGTTGACCCAAGTCATAATATTTAAAATCCCTAGTGTAAGGGGGCACAGAGCAATATAATTTTAGAAAATCATTCATCCAAAATATATTTTAAAGGATTTTCACTTAAAGATGACATTCCTTTTACCAATGATGTAGACTACATTAGTTCTCCTTCCCTTTAGGTTTGAAGTTCAGTTAGCTCAGTCTCTTTTGTACTAGGTAGAGTTAGTGGCTATTCCCTTGAATAGTCCAGATGACTTCACTCATAACAAGGCAGTCCCAGAGTAGTTAACATGCAAGCCACGTGTGAGGGTGTGTGTGGGAGGGAGAGAGGAGTTGGTGTGAAGAGGAGGTCATCTGTGCTAATGGAAAATAAACTCAAAGGGCATATTCAGCATCACCTTTGTATGGGAAGGGCATCTATTTGGGGTTTTCATTTTCTGATAGGGAGTGATAGAATTACAACTAATATAATAAATAAATAGAGCTTTAGGGAGTACAACAAAAGAATCCCAGCCCTGGCCAGTGATTTGATTTGCTCTAGCACATCTATCTGACTGAGCCATCTGGCAGCAAACCAGTGTTATCAGAACAGCAATGGGTGTAATCTTGAGGAACTGTGGCCCCTTGACAAACAGACTGGTGGGAAAAGTGCAAGATGTGGCAGGACTGAGGATGAACAACTATCCACCCTGCAGAGGATAGCAACATAGGGAGAGAATGAGTGGTGCACATCACTTTGTCCAGAGTGTTTGGCCAGGCCGGGTATGAAGGGCACTTAGGCTGGATACCTAGGAATGTCTAATAGCAGGTGGAGCAGACAAGAAAGGAGGCCAGGCTCTAGTTAAGAAGAGATTAATTATGGTTTGGAGAGAGCTGTCCATTCATAACCGGTGGGCTACGGAAGGCAGAAATCATTCCCCAATGGGAGAAATTGTTAAGAGATTGAGTGAACTCCAACTAAGAAGACCTATCAAGGGACAGAAGGCAGGACATAGAGAATGTTGTGATTTAGAAGTTATACAGCCAACTACCTTCTAGGTACACCTGTGCTGTCAGACTATTAGAACAAGACCCAATTCAAAGTTCTATTCAACTTTGAGACTTAGGCTGCCAGTATTCCCACCAGGTCACATTTGGCTAAGACAGATTTACACAGAGAAATGAAGGTCATCAGCATAAAGATAGAAATGTTCAGAGCTTAAGGAGGAAAAGTAGACGATATCATATGAGGACAGAAAGATGCACTGGGATGCATAACACTGTATTAAAATGAATATTACAAAGCTGAAACAAAGAGTTTTTGAATTCTAATTTGCATTTCCAAAAGTTATATGCACAGATACTTGCACTGCTTCATTTCCTCTCTACATGGGGGTCTGGGTGGCTATCTGGAAGAAAAGAAAAAAGCTTATCAGTTTTTTTTTTTAGTGCCCTATTGAACACATCACTGCATTTTAATCTGGGACAGATGGTGGAAAATGGCATCTGGTTAATCAGGGGTTCATAGATTATTTGGTGATACAACTTAACTGTGCTGATGAAGAAATGAGAAATTGTGTGTCTTCCCTAGAGCAGCATTATAAAGCATCTTTCCTGGTGTTTAAAATTGATTGTGCATTATATTGGTTAAAGAGTGGCATTTTGAAAATAAAATTAGGGCTGATTTGCATTTGTGTTGAAACAGTTGCACAGGCATTTGATAAGAATAGTTCTTTTTTCTTTTAGAACACATTTACAGTTTACATTTATTTATATTAACTCAATGTTTTATTCAACATTGTTTTAAAAGACAAGACAAACATGGATATAATTACTCATAAAGAAAATAACTCTTATGAATGAGAATGATTACTATGTATTCCATTTGGGAAAATAAAACACAATTTTTTTTATTAATTAGGACACAGGCAATACTTCAGTAAATGTACCAAGGTAATTCAATTTCATAACTGACAATTTTAAAAGGCATTTTGAAACATTATATATTATTAATTTTTACATCTAGAATTGCACTTGTAGATGCCATCAGAATACTTGATCAATATCTGTTTATTAAGATATAAGCTCCATGACTTAATTGTGTTATGTTTAATTTATGTGTATTTCCTTGATTCACAGTCTGCAGTAAATTCTGGTTGCTTAGATCTGGGCAAAATGTCTTTAAAATTATCAATAACTTCCAGGCAGTAAAAAAAATGAATTGCATGTTGATGGTAAAAGAAAACAAACTGCTACATATGATGCATGCAGATTTATTAACTAAATAAGTCTTCATTCCTCCTCCAAATATGATTGAAATTTATAGGCTTGCTAGAAAATTCTATTTTCCAAGAAGGTGTTTGCAAAGATATTTGTACAGTAATTAAAATAGTTACTTTTCCAGTAATTATAATAGGGAACTTGGAAATATGCAAAATAATAATCTTATTTTATTTATGGTATATCATATTATCTTTGAAAAGCAACTCAGGTGACATGATGTTTAAAAGTTTCAATCTCCTAAATGAAAAACACGTTGCTATTGTAGAATTGGTCTTGTAAGATGGTGTCAGAGATAAAAATCATAGGAAAGTTCATAGATTTTGTTTTTAATTTTTAAGTTATTTCATGTAAATCATCAATGGACTCTAGGAAGACATAATCCCTCCCACCCCCACCACACACACATCTTAAAAACTTTACATTTTAAAAGGCCAGGCAAATATTACTGAGACAGAGAAATATATAGTAAGCACCTGGTTGTAAATTTAACCATAACCATCCAGAAAGATCAGTTATAAAATGGACATTCTGGGCTGAGTATCAATAGTTAAATAAATTGAACTTTGTCAGGAAAGGGAGGGAACTGAGTTTCTAAGTGGGCCAGAGGTAAAAAGCAGGTTTTGTGAAACACCTAGGGATGCTGCAGTTGAATAGTCTGCAATTGGAAGGTAGATCTAAGAAGTAAAAATACTAAAAAAAAAAAAAAAAAAAAAAAAAAAAAATTAAGATACTACTTTGTTATAAAATAACTTGATGATTCTGTGTTGATGATACATGAATCAGCCCCCTCCCATCAGTACAGTGAACTTGGTCAATGGACTGACTCTAACATGTGCTTCTTTGCCCCATACAGTTATAGGGCAGAAAGTATAAGCTTTAGAAGTTGAATCCCATGGGAGAGGGCATAGCATTCATGCATCATGACAGACACATGTTCATTCTATGCCCCATAAGGGGCAAACACCATTCTGGGTACTTAGGTCACGAACGTGAAAAAACTAGACCAAAGTTTTGAGGTGTGGAGTATATATTACAAGAAGAGAAGAGAGAGGACAAACATATAAACAAATAAATAAACATGTTCCAGATGGCAATAAATTTTATAAAAATAACAAAACAGGGTAAGGAGGATAGAGAATACAGGGATGCTATTTTAGAGAAGGTGATCAGGAAAGATCTTCCAGGCACAGTGACATTTGACAGAGATGTAGAGGAAGTAAATGATGAGCTATGTGGATGTTCTAGGGAAGTGTACTACTGGCAAAGGAAACATCAGGAACAGCTCGGAGAGTTTCTGTTTAAGGACCAGCAAGGCAGGCAGCAAGTGAGGCTGCAGGGCTGTGGGCAGAAGGAGGATGATGGAAGATGACGGCTCAGAGCTGGTGATAGCAAAGAGGCGAGATCAATCACAACCTTTTGGCCGCTCTAGGAAACTTGGCTTTTCCTTTCACTGAGGCAAGAGGCCACTGGTCATTTTTGAGTAGAGTGATGTGATCTGGTTTCTCTTTTAAATAGCTTATTTTAGCTACTCTGAGGAAATTGAAAAGAAGGAAGACAACAACAAGCTTTTGCAACAATTCAGACCAAGGGTGTTAAGAGTTTGGACCACATTTCTAACAACGGTAGTGAGAAATCAGTGCCTATTCTGATGTGAGTCAACAGGATTTGCTGATAGACTGGGGGTAGTGTGTGATAGGAGAGAGAAGTGAAGAGAAGTAATCCATGACGCCAAGTTTTCTGATCCACATAATTAAAAGGATGGAGCTACCATTTACTGAAATGGAGTTGATAATGGGAAGAAAGTAAATCTGAAGTCCATTTAGGGGGCATAATTATTTTGAGATACTTCTTAGCTAGTCATGGACAGATCAAAAGATGTGACATGCTTATCTTGAAAAAAAAAAAAAAACTAAAGAATGAATGAACTAGAGGAATATGGTAAGATTACCAGATAGGCCTAAAAATCACCAGAGTTTGTGAATTTCCTCCAGTGGATTAAAAACTCCACCAGAAATAAGAACAATTGAGTTAGAGCAAGAAGGTAGGGATGTTTGGTGAAGTGGTTAAGGTTTGGGAAAATTACTTAGAAATATTTTATCTTCTATACATTATAGGGGTGGGGATGTTATGGCCAACTGTGTGGCTTGGAAAAGTTCCTTAATTCTCATTGCTTCTACTCAATATGCAGTTCTTATAAATCAGAGAGAACATCTCTTTCAGGTTGTATCAGGAGCATTCTCAAACTAACACGCAGAAATCGGCAATTTAGGAAGGGAGGAAAGGAATATTCACCGATTACCTGCTATATTCCAGACACCGTGCATGCCGCTTCACACATATTACCTTAATTGATCTTCCCGACACATTTCTGAGATGGAAACTCTTATTTTCATTTTAGAGGTGAAGAAAGGTTAAGGGTTAAAGATTCATCTACTTAACATAGCTAGGCAGGGATAGAGCATGGCATTTGCCTTACCTGCCATCATTTCCATCTGAAGAAGTTGAAAAGCTGCCTCCAAATATTTTGGTATGAGATGGGGTACATAAATACTTGTTAATAACTTGTTCGACTGCATTATGTCTAGACAAGAATATATTAAATTCGGAAAATAAATAATTTTAGGAGTGTAAGCTTTATGAGGATTTAGTCCATGCTGTCTTATATACAGGTGTATTCTATTCATTCACTCACCTAATATTCATTTGGTGCTTACAATAGGAAAGGAGGTTTTTTGTTTATTTGTGTTTGCTTGCTTGAGACAGAGTCTCGCTCTGTCACCCAGGCTAGAGTGCAGTGGCTCAATGTCAGCTCACTGCAACATCCACCTCCCTGTTTCAAGCGATTCTTGTGCCTCAGCCTCCCGAGTAGGTGGGACTACAGGTGTGCACTACTATGCCCGCCTAATTTTTGTATTTTTAGTAGAGACGGGCTTTCGCCAGGTCGGCCAGTCTGGTCTCAAACTCCTGTCCTCAAGTGATCCGCCCACCTCAGCCTCTCAAAGTCCTGGGATTAGAGGCATGAGCCACCACGTGGGGCTAGGCTAGGAGTTATGTGCTCCATAGTTAAATAAGATACAGTTCTTGTTCTTCAGGATTTCCTATTTTATATATATAGACAGCCAGATAATAGCACACTGTTTCTGCTTTAAAGGCTGCGCTCCTCTTGCCTGTTTAATATTCAACTGCCTATAATCCAGGGCTTTGCAAAAAATCATTCACTGCTTTTTTGCAGTGATCAGTTAATCAAGCAGAGCCACAAAGGGACTCAAGCAAGGGTAGTAGAAGGCTGGCTTCTGGAATACAGGAAAAGCCTCCGTTTGCCAGAGCCCAAGGTTTTAAATGCAGACAAAGTCAAAGGCTGGGAAGAAAGCAATGTGTGCTCATAGATAGCATGGACCCAGGAGATCAGCCCCAGGGATGGAGATCAGATGGAAGCCAATATCGCTGGTCTAAATAGAGGCAGACCAAGTTTAGAAATTGAAGCACAGAAGTTCAACTGCTTCAAAGAGATTTACTGCAGCTTTGAAAAACGCGAACTGAAAATCAGGGGTGCGTGTGGCAGGGCCCACAAGCTCTCAAAGAAAGAGAGGGAAGCACTAACTGGGCAGCCTCTGTGTGGCTTCTTAGGCTTTAGACCCTTCTGAAGATGCTGTATATCTTTCTCTATCAGGACCCAGGGAAGTTGGGTTGTTCCCTGGGAATACTTAACTGCTGCACCAGGAGGAAGAGACAGCTACAGTGCCCTAAGTCCCCAGCTCCAGTAGCCCTTAAGGATCCCTGGTCTACTTCAGCGCCTCTTTCAAAGCTGCCTCACTCTGAGTAGTTTTTTCTCCCTCTAAGAGAGGCCTATTACCCTTGCTGCTGGTGGTGGTGGTGGTGGGGATGTCCTAGATTTGTCTAGTTGTCTTAGTTTGGGGGCTAGATCTTGTATTGGAGTTGAACTTCAACTTTTATTAAGGGGCAAGGCTCTTGACTGAAATTTCTTTGGTAAACTCTTGTTTCTAGAAAAAATCCAGCATTGGGCTCCCTTTCAATGACCTTTTCATTCTGCAGATACTAAGCCTCATTCTTCTCCCAGCTAGATTAACATGCCTTGGGATATTGCCTGGTTCTAGGAGGGACAGTAGGTCATATCATGATAGCAGTGGATGAGCATGGTGCTGTGAGACTGGCTGAAGTGGCCCTCGATAAAGGTCAGAAACAATAGGCAGAAGGGTACACCATTTATACCTACTGGTAAAGTCCATTGGTGGCCCATGGCTGGACAGAAAAGCAATAGCCCCTTTTAGAGGATGGAAGTTAAAGTACTAGTTATAAATCTAAAGAAAATATTTAGTCCACTGGAAGTAATGGTTCATTATGATTATTAAAACAACAATGACAACATGCAGGCTAAGGATGTCTTTAAGATATTGTAGAATGCCTGAATAGATAAAACATGAGGCAAAATAAATGGCAGGGAATAAATGGATCTGATTAGTGGATGACTTACTATCCAAGATGTAGCATAATTTCTATAAGGCTATATTCTAAAATATGCATTTAATGCCATAAGCACAAAAGTATAAAATGCACTGGGATCTCAATATGCCAAATGCACTTAAGAGTCCAGTGGGGATGATCTTTCTGAGGATGGCCATGCCTCAACAGAGTTTAGTCTCCTAGACCTTAGGTCATTTGTATTATCTGATAGCATAAAGGTATGTGGCATCATGGAATGAGCTAAGTACCACATTGGAGAAATCTCCCTGGATACCCAATGATCCCCAGGACATTTCATTCTGTTCATATCCTGGTACCAGTAGAAGACAGAGCAATCTCAGATGCAGCCTCTGCCAATCTCGAGATTCCTTCTGCCAGATCTTTATGTCATCTCAGAAGAATAGTATTTGTTGTTGTTTTTTTTTGTATCCTTGTCCTAGATCCACTTCACACCGTGTTAAGCAAAGTGGCTGAGAAAATGCAGAGTTATTTCAGGCTGAGACTTATATCGGATAATCATAAGGGCTGTGTACACCATAGGATAGAATTCACTTGTTTTATTTTTCGACATTTAACACAGTGAAAGATTTAAACATAAATTATTTGATTGGCTCACTCAGTTACTTGCAAGGAAGCTCCTGAATCACTGTATGATCCCCATGCTCCCCCAACCAATTCCTGAAACTTGGAACCGAAGCATTTTTTTGGAAACACCAATGCAACAGAAATAAATGTTATTACCCTGGGGCCAGCATACCTTATTCTGCCCCATGCTTCCCTCTCTCTAGGATTGTTCTCCACTGGGAAATGTATCTTGTTCTTTGGCCATTCTCATGCAGAGACACTGTTCCTTCCCCATGTACCTGTTAGGATTCAGAACAAGAAGTCACTTAACTCTTTTTACGTCGAATAGTTAAGAGTACACAGTTATTCAGGAAATTGTAACTTTGATGTATTTAAATATAAGAAACATCTGCTTGGAATCTGACCCATGTTTGTAGTTCATGGGTCAATCAGAAAATTAGGCAGGGTTTTAAATGATGTTTTAACTGCTCTGCAAGGTGCAGGCTGAAACCTTTCCTCTTCGCTCATAGGTGGGAATTGAACAATGAGAACACATGGACACAGGAAGGGGAACATCACTTTCTGGGAACTGTTATGGGGTGGGGGGAGGGGGGAGGGATAGCATTAGGAGATATACCTAATGCTAAATGATGAGGTAATGGATGCAGCACACCAGCATGGCACATGTATACATATGTAACTAACCTGCACATTGTGCACATGTACCCTAAAACTTAAAGTATAATAATAAAAAAATAAAATAAATAAAAATAAAGAACTCACCCAGTGCAGCTCCCTTCTTCCAAGTGTTGACTCTTTTCCAGAATTTGCTTGCTTTTGTCACTCGCCAGTGCCTTTAGGTGGCTGTTTTGTAGTTTTTCCAGCATTTATATTTTCTTTGGGAAGGGCAGTCTGATTGAAGCTTATTCACACATTTTAAAGGCATCCCTGAGGAAACAGGAAGAAAAATTTGCACTGTTAACCCTTTGCCTTGCAATCAAAAAGTTTGTAATTATTATATACATACCCTTGCTTGGCTTTGATTCTTTTGTGATATGTGTATCAGAAAAAAATAAAGAAGAATTAAAAGAAAGGCAAGAAGATGAATGGAAGAAAGAGATAAAATAAGGCTTTGGATTAATGTGTAATGACATAGCCACAATTACAGTATCAGGCAGAATAGTTTCCTGTTCCTAAAAGTTTCCCATGCTCTGCCTATTCATCACTTCCTCCCTCCTTTCAAATTCATGACAATCACTCATCCTTTTACTGTCTCCATAGTTTTGTCTTTTCCAGAATGTCACATATTTGGAATTATGAAGTATGTAGCCTTTTCAGACTGACTTCTTTTACTTAGTAGTATGCACTTAAGATTTATCAATGCATTTTAATAGCTTCATAGCTCATTTTCTTTTAGCACTGAATAATATTTCATTGTATGGATATACCACAGTTTATTCATCCATTCATCTACTGAAGGGCATCTTGGTTGCTTCCAGGTTTTAGCAATTATAAATACAGTGCTGTAAGCATCTCTGTGCAGGTTTTTATGTGGACATAAGTTTTTAATTTATTTGGATAAACACCAAGAAGTGCAATTGCTGGATCATACAGTAAGAGTATATTTAGTTTTGTAAGAACTGTCAAACCAAATGGTACAGTGGCTGTACCATTTTGTGTTCCCACCAGCAATGAATGAGAGTTTCAGTTTCTCCACATTCGTGTCAGAATTTAGTGTTATCATTATTTTCAATTTTAGCATTCTACCAGATATGTAGTTGTATCTCATTGTTGTTTTAATTCTCAATTCCCTAATGACATATACTATTGAGAATACCCACAATTTTACAACATGGTATACTACCACTGCTGCCATTACTTGTAAACACCTAGTTAAAACTTTCTATGTACTAGGCACTATGCAGAGTACTTTTCACATATTTTCTCATAACCCTACGAGTCAGATACACCATTATTACGCATTTGCAGGAAAAAAAATCCTGAAGTTGAGAAGAGTTAAGTGCACTGCTAGTAAATGTTGAATCTATGACCCTGGGGTCTTTCTGACTCCAAATCTCATCTTTTAACCACTACATACATTTTTCCTCAAAGTGTGATCCTGAATTTCCTACTTCAAACCAGGTAGGATGTTGATAAAAATTCAAAATTCTGAATTGTACAATATTGCATCAGAATCTTCATGCTGGGTGTGGATCTGGAGTGGGAGAAACTGAAACACACTCAAGATTAACAGCCATTATACTACCATTCTAGGATTACCCGAAGTCCAAGTAGCAGTTTTGATACTTTATTTCTATCTTGTATCATGTATTTCTCTTTGAAGTATATTTACAAAATCCCTGTTATTTATATAAAATAAATTATACTAAAAACATTGAGATTATATCTTAAATGTAGGTGAATACATAGTTTTCTATGTTCCCTAATTAAGGATGCTATAAAATCTTTTCCTCATACACTCTACCTTAGAGATAAATTTGACAACAGGGAAAAAAAAAAAAAAAAAACAAAAAACCTCGAGTCTTTCAAACATCTACTGTGTATCATTCTGGTATAGTCTGAATGTATCCTCACAAAATTCATATTGATTCAATTGATTCAATTGAAATCATAATCACCAAGTTGATGATATTAGGAGGTGGGGTCTTTGAGAGGTGATTAGGTCATAAAGGTGAAGCCCTCATGAGTGGAATTACTGTTCTTATAAAAACACTTTAGACAGGTAGCTTGCTCCTTCCCACATATGAGGACACAGCAGGTGCCACCTATAAACTAGAAAGTGGACCCTCGCCAGACTCCAAATGTGCCAGAGCCTTGATCTTAGACTTCACAGCCTGTAGAACTGTGAGAAATCATTTTCTGTTGTTTATAAGCCACCTAGTTTATGACATTTTTGTTATAACAGTGCATAGGGACTAAGATATACTTTGTGCTAGGTAAATTGAACAAAGACCATACCAAATACTTCTAGCATTATGACAGATTTATCTAACTATAAAAGTCTATTTAATGTCTTTTTATTGGATGGAAAAACTGAATATATTTGCATATTTTACTATACAACTATATACTATATATATGCATATATAGTGTGTGTGTGTATATATATAGTATTGTATATATGCTATACCATAGTATACCATAATATACTACATATATAGTATATTTCACAATAATTTCAGGCCAAGGAAAAAGTCATTATTGCAGGCACTCTATGAAAACTTATTAATTAAAATAAACAGACACGTATTTGTTGTGGCTTTTGATCCAAGACAAGACATTATTAAGGATATTAACAATAGAATTGCCTGTGTTCAAATCTCTGCTATGCTTCTAAATCATTGTGGAACTTTGGGCAAGCTTTAGTAACACCTTTTAGGTCTTGGTGTACAAGATTCTAAATGGAGATAAGGAAAGCCTCTACGCTCTAGAATTATTGAATTAAAGGAATTAGACAGTGCCTGATTCACATTAAACATTCAATAAATGTGAGCTATTATTATTTTCACTATTATTATTCTCAAAAAAAAAAAAAAGGAAATTGAGTAACAGAGTGGTAGGGTGGAAAGCATGGCAGAATGGTAGTGTGAGACCCAAAAATATAAGAATATAAATGATATGTGACAAATCCATAGTATAGAAATTGAATACTCTGAGAATGAAAAACTGAAGAAATCACTTTTCATGGGAGTGGGCAGGGATGCATGGCTTCTTTGAGGAATCTAAATAAACTTGAAAATGTTTTTAGGTGAAAAGAATGTGTATTTGGAGTGGGTTTCCTCAGGGATGTACAAATTTAGAGACTTTAGCACTTTTTGGTAGATAGGGAAACCCCATTGGGACCCTCAGACACAGCCCACTGTGTCAAGACTTGGCAATTTGAGGAGAGATGGTGCCAAAGTAGGTGCTGTATAAGAAAGGAATCTTAGACACATGAAGAGAAGGCATCCTTTCCATACTAATTGAAGCTCAACTCAAATAGCAAGCTAGAACCCCATTTGCAGCTACAAAATTGCAGACTGAGCACTACAGTCTTTTAAACAAGACTGTCACTGAGTTCACAAAGGCAAGAGGCATTGTCACCTGAAGCCACAAATCCTGCTAAGAAGAGCATTAATTGTTCTCTATATCACATAGACTGTTTAGTTTTGCAATCAATAAGAAAGAGTGGGCTCGGACCAGGACCCATTGCTTTTTTCAGGTAAATTTGGAATTCAACAAATAGACCACGATCTACAATTTTCTCCATAAGGCAGAATGCAGGCTAAGCTGATACATATTTACCAGCATGGAAATGAGTTAATGACCTTGCGATGAGGATCTCAGTGACATAAACCCCCATTCTCTTTACAACTTCTTGAGTTTGTCTTGGTGTTTGCTAACTCTGAGGAGGTCTAAAAGAATAAACAGTGTTTGCATTCTGCTTTCAATGCCATAAACACATTTTGGAGAGGCAGGAGCAATTTTATAGCTGTACATACACTGGAGAGAGAGCATGACCCTGGAGAGCTAGAGGTTTATCATTACTTTAAAAAATAACGGTTGAGAAGGAATTGCTCTAAGTGTAGTCTCTGTCGTTTATTTTATATTTTTTAATAGCTACCTCTTATTGAGTGTTTACTAAGAGACAAGAACTCTATTAGGCACTGTTTAGACTTTTATTTTAAAATGAAACACAGATACAGCAAACCACACAAAATTATTATATGGCAAATACATCTTAACCGCCACGCATGTCAAAGAATGAAAACTTGCTAGCCATCCAGAAATCTCCATACATTCTCTGTCCTCTCTGTCTCCAAAAATAACCACCCTCTTGACTTTTATATTAATCTTTTTTTGCATTTTTATTGTTTACCATTTAAGTGAACATCCTAAGGCATTATAATGTAGTCATCAATTTTCAAATTGATATGTCTTTTAGCTTCAATATCATCAACGTGTCATCTCCCTTGTTCCCACAAACTCCTTTCCCTTAAAATGAATCTGTTGACAAATATGGGCCACTTGTGGATTTTGCCCCAGGGTCGATTTGATGAGTATATTGATATACTCATGGTGCCAATCTACATGTTCTTCTCTTCTCTGCATTTCCAGCAAGTGGCAGCAGGACCCTTGATCAAACTCAGCTTTTATATTGTTTGCAACATTATAGGTAGCACTGAGTCTTTCATCAGGAGGCAAATTGATGCTCAACAGCAGGTTGGTTATTTTCTTGGTGATTATAAACTGGTAATACTCTAATTCTACCCATTATTTTACACATTAGCTCAAATAATTTCATATGTAAGGTAATTCTTCCTTTCACCTACAATTTGGTTACCCAGTGGCATAACTCCAAAAAAGGACAGAACTGAAGTTTTTATGATAGGTTTTGTGATAATAAATTGGTTCCCTATCACCCTCAGAAGATCAACTAGGATTTAAATTTATCTGATGGATCCCAATGCACTGTAATTTTTATCCTTATTGAAGTGCTATTTTTTCCTTCTTCATCCAGGTGGAGCCTTTTCAAGGTTAACTTTTGATTCCTCTTAAACTAGTAGTCTTTGATACTTCCCATGTTAGTCCATAACAAAATGTTTCAGATTTATCTGGTATGCTTCTTTTCTTATATCTGTATTCAGCACTTTTCTAAGAAATTCTGTTTTTTGTTTGTTTGTTTGTTTTTTTAACACAAAAACCTGGTTGCAAGTGATAGTCATTGCTACTAGGTTTGCCAAAGTTAGCACATAAAAATACAAGCCACGTAGTCACCTATTTGGGACACACTTATACTAAAAAAATTATTCATTGTGTATCTGAAACTCAAATTTAATTGAGTACCCTGCATTTTATTTGACAATTAATTTATACTAGGTCAGTCATTATTTTTAGACCGAGTTAATCTAGGTCCTCTGAGAAGCAGGTGCAAGTGGATGTGCAAGAGAGTTCTTGGAGAAAATGTCTGTGAGGGAATAAAAGAGTGAATGGAAAAAGCAGGAATAACCCTTTGACTGTGATGTAGGCTTTACTGCTGTGAAGGTCAATGGGAAGAAAGGAGAATAGATAGAAAGAGTCTGAAACTGTAGTTCAGGTCTAAGAAATATTCAGGAGGGTTCTCAAACCAAAGCTGTCCAGTGGAGGATTCCCACAAGCCCTATGAAGGGGACTGCTTCAGTATCTCTGCCGCCTGCACTCAGTCATTTGCCTAGCACAAGCTGTGGGAAGCATAGCCTCACTGCTAATGCTGTTGTGCATTAGGAATGAGATAATAATGATATCTCCAAATGAAAATTTCCAATTCAATTTCAGGGCTATTTTCTAAAGGAACTTCTTCTATTTGCCTCTTATCTATCTGTAGTGAAAATTATAGTTCTTAAAGCCTTGGAGATTAGAGAGTTAGAACATCTCATAATTACTCATTTACTTTTCCAATATTATACACACAACAGAAAAAAAAGTAACTATACAAATATTACCACCACCCATTATAAATATTGAAAATATGTTTTCTTGCATATGCTATCTCATTCTCTCCATTTAGTTGTACTAAATCTACATTGGTAGATAATATAGCTGTTATGTACTCTTTCCTACTTATCACTCAATTTGTCTTATTCTACTATAACTAAATGTGTAATCCACCATAATTCTTAGGCTTATGTCTCTCCAGTTCTGGAATGTTCGCAGTGGCTCTTAGTGACATGAGGTATTGGACAATTGAAACATATCTGGTCTAAATTGGTATGTTTGTAAGCATAAAATACATACTGGATATTGGAAATTTACTATACAATGTAAAGTCTCAGACAATTTTCATATATATTAGATATCAAAATGATAAAACGTTTAGTATATTGGGGTAAATAAAATATACCATTGTTTTAAATTCTTCTGTTTCTTTTTATTTTCTTCAAGTGGCTACTAAAAAATTTAAAATTACATACATGATTTTTTTATTTAATTGCGATGTTCCTGTTAATTTTGTTTTCTAAAACTGATTTCTAGAAGATTCCTCAAAAAACTCCCCTGAGGACAATATTCCTTGAGTGATTGCATGTTGCTAACAGTCTTTCTATGACCGTTATAATTGAAATTCAGTTTTACTGAATATAAAACTTCTGGTCCATATTTTCTTTTCTTGAGTATCTTAAATATGTTACTTCATTTTTTTCTCTCTAAGATAAAGTGTTACTGTTGGAAAGTTTAATAATAATAATCTTAGTTCCTTTTTAAGTCAAGTATTCTTTTGCCCTAGATGCCCGAGTAATTCTCCTTTTCCTCTTTCTTAATTTTACTTGGTGTTGATTGTACTATATTAATATTATCAGTTACACTATGAGATTTTTCAGTAAGTTTAAATTGATTTTTTAAATTTCAGGATTACTTTCTAATACTTTTTTTTTTTTTTTTGAGATAGAGTCTTGCACTGTCACCCGGGAGTGCAATGGTGTGATCTCGGCTCACTGCAACCTCTGCTGCCCGGGTTCCAGTGACTCTCCTGCCTCAGCCTCCCGAGTACCTGGGATTACAGGCACCTACCACCACACCCGGCTAATTTTTTGTATTTTTAGTAGAGATGGGGTTTCACTATGTTGGCCAGGCTGGTCTCAAACTTCTGACCTCGTGATCCACCTGCCTCGGCTTCCCAAAGTGCTGGGATTACAGGCGTGAGCCACCGCGCCCAGTCAGTATTGAGTATTTTTTTTTTTTTTTTTTTTTTTAATCCTTACTTTGTTCTGTCACTCAGAAACTCCCATAACATTCACGGATTTTTTGCCATCTATAATACATGTCACATTTTCTTGAAACCTCTTTATTTTTTAATTTCTTTTTAGTGTTAAATATTTTTCTCCTTCTCAACTTGATTTCCTTTAAAGTGTTATTTTTGTACTTATATCCTCTTATTTTCCTTCTAGATTAGTCTTATTCCTACTATGCCGTTTCTTTTATTTCTAATTTTTTTCTTGAGTTTGATCTCTTTTTCTAGTTCTGATTAATGTTTTTTCATGTGTTGCATGATTTTCTTGATGTCCTTTAGCTTATTTTAAAATAATATGTTACACTTCTGAAAATATTTTGAGCATGACATTTTTTGGCAGGCTTATTTTGTCAATAGCAGAAGTTGGCAAATTTCCTATAAGGTTCAAGACAGTAAATATTTTACACTATGTAGGCCATATGGCCTGTCACAAATACTTAACATTGCCATTGTACCATGAAGATAGTCATAAGCAATATGTAAATGAATGAGAGTGGCTATGTACCAATAAAACTTTATTTCTAAAAACAGAAAGTAGACTGGAGTTGGCCTCTGGGCTACAATTTGCCAGTCTCTGGTCCATAGGAATTTCATTCTATGTTTTCTTGTAGCAACTTTGTTTTGGGGGCTAAACTTTACATACATGGCATTTGACCTTGATAGTTTTCTGTTGCTCATTTTTGTATAAATTTAGTTTTTTTGAACTTTTAGATAGGTAAAAATTAAGACTGACTTTTCAACCTAAAGGAGATCCTTCTTCTCTTGTTACGTAACAGTAAAAAATATATATATTGGCTTGTTTTCATAGATTTCTTTTATCTGTTTACGTGGAAACAGGCTTGTCTGGATTTTCTCTTTCCTTCAATTTTATTATGTCTATTCAGTTCAATTTTGACTCCACTTTTAGTAGTTTATCCTCAGTATGGGGTCCTGTTTTGGAAAGATGCCTGGAAGGTTGGTTTCAAGAGTTCACAGGATCGAGACTGCACCAGCCACCTAAGACCCTGACATAGGCCTGCTAAGAACAATGAAACAGCTGAGATTTTATATTGCTTACAAGCCAGTGAGTTAACCCGCCAGTTTTACGGATGTTGGCAAAAGACATGAGACTCTGAGGGTCAGAGACAAAGACTTTTATTACTCATAGTATAATGAGTAGGATGAACATGAGTGTGTTTGTGTGAGTTCTTCTTCTCGTCAAGTACCATGGGAGGGGTGGTTGAGCCAGATGGATGCCTACCCACACAGTCGGTTGCAGTTTATAGAAGAGGAACCCTGAGCTTAAGGAACCCAAATCTTTTATAATGGGGAGTAAGCGTGCTTGTTTTTTGTTCCAGAGGAAGACATTATCTTTTTTATACTGAAGAGTAATAATGCTTGTCCTTTGCTCCAGAGGAAGATCCTAGTCCTTCTTTCCAGGTTAATTGCTGAACAAATATTCTTTAAAAGATATTATGAAACGGCATTTTCTTCTGATAAGAAATGCAGAAATATGAGGGACCAATTTCCTGTGGGGAAATGGGCTCCCCACAGGGCCCCTTTTACTCACTGTTGGAATGCACAAAACCTCTCCTAGTTCCACTCGGTGTTATTATGTTGGTCCACTGTAGTTTCTAGTGAATACCCATTGACTATTTGGGGGTTCCTTTCTTAAATATTTTGGAATTATCTCATCTGTAATTTGCCCTACTGCTTTCTTCTGAATTCGCTCACATAGATACAAGGGCACCCACACTGTGTGGCTTTTGGTGTTTACGGATTTGTATAGGTATCTAGTTATTTAGAAGTGTTGTAAATGTTGTACATTTGGTTCTGATATCTAATTCTCTATCTAGCCTAAACCCATGCTGTCATCACAGCAGCCTATCTTCCCAAAATAACCCTTTCGAAAAAAGTATGCCAAGCCTGATTTTACTTTTTTTGAAGTCCTCATTTTGAACATAAACTTTATTTTTCCCTAAAATACTTATATTTTTCCCTAAAATACTTATTTCTAAGATCTTCCGAAGCTGCATAAAAATACTTGTCTCTCCTCTCCTTCCCCTATACTAAGTGGTACTAAGTTGTTATTGTTTTAAGTGGAGGGGCCAATGTTTTCTTTCTTTGCTTTCTATAATATTCTGTATCTTATTTTCTTGCCATATTTGTGTACCCCATCTATCAGCAATTCCTCTTACCCTCTTTCCAAATACGTTGTCAGAAACTAGCAAAGCAGATAAACAAACTTATTTAATATGTGTGCAGAGGATGTAAAGCAAAAATAACTATCTTCTGAGATTGAGCATAATCTCAGAAATTTCCATTGACTTTATGGTCCTTTTGGCAGTATATATACAGTCTAGAGGAATTTAAGCTGTATTTACAACAACAAATATTTTATTCAACTTCAATATTTCCTCAGCATTTTGCCCATTATAGCTCTTCCTCCTCCAAATTTAGTGTAGTTTTTATATATTAGGTAAGAAATAAATTAGGAGTGATAGTGCAAACATATTTCTTTCCAAATTCTCCTGTGAGCTTTCCACACTGGAAGCTTGGTACTTCATAACACGTAGTACCTGCTCCTAAGCAGTAGAAAATTCCATGCTTATCTGGCTCTTACTTAATGTTTTAGAACTAAGCAATATCTGATGGGTTCTTACTCATATCCAGCATCAGTAGATCAGAGGAATATCAAGATTATGTAATTCCTACATGTCAAGTAGAGAAAAGTAAAATATTCTGGGACAACAGAAAGAGAAAATATATTTTCCCTGGATGATCCTGTTCAGTAAAATAAAAAATACAAGCTTATAGGAGGTGCTAATAGAGCTTAATATTGAGAGGGTGAATAAAGATTTTTTTTTCAAAGAACATTTCCTCTGAGGCTCCCCCTACTTAGGCAAGGAGACTGATGTAGACCCCTACCCACCACCCCCTGCACACACACACAGTTAACTCCAGTACCCAACAGAATTCCTCTCCACTAAGCATTGATATTAGTAGAAAAGATAAGATGCCACATATGACAATTAGGATGCTGAACAAGCTATTAGGTTGGTGTAAAAAAATTGCGGTTTTGCCATTACTATTTTTTTTTTTTTTTTTTGAGACAGAATCTCACTCTGTCACCCAGGCTGGAGTGCAGTGGTGCCATCTTGGCTCACTGCAACCTCCGCCTCCCGGGTTCAAGTGATTCTCCGGCCTCAGCCTCCCTAGCAACTGGGATTACAGTCACGTACCACCACACCAAGCTAATTTTATTTTTTATTTTTTTTTTGTATTCTTAGTGGAGACGGGGTTTCGCCATTTGACCAGCTCGGTCTCAAACTCCTGACCTTAAATGATCCACTTGCCTTGACCTCCCAAAGTGCTGGGGCTATTATATTTAATTGCAAAAACCACAGTTATATTCGCACCAACCTAATATTAGAAAATAAAGGCATTCAATTGTGCAGTGAGATAGACACTACAAAGAGTGAAAGAAGAAAGTCCCTGTGAACTTGCAATGGGAAGGTTGTGAAAGGTGTTGAGTCCTAATAGATCAGTTATATTAGGGAAGATGAAAATGTGAGTGGATGGCTTCTCCATGTGAAAGGTCAGGGAACCCCTGAAGGGAAGAGGACTGCCCATTTGTCCTGTGAGGCTTTTGATGTCCTATTAACTAAGATTAAACACTCTTATAAGTGTTGCTCAGTAAATCAAGTTGCTAACTGAAGGGTGATTTTCTAGTCATTCATTTGTAAGAACTATCATATCCGTAATAGATTCTCTCCTCCTCCTCCTCTGATGCTTATGGTCTAATTGTTAAGTGTAACAAATGATAAAATATTACAAGGCAAGGTAAGCTTGAAGTTAACTAGTAATATCAAGTATAACTTACTGACAGAGGAATGAGGAAGTTACACTTTTGACTGCATTCTAAAATTATACAAGTATATAGAAAACCAACGGCAGGAGCAATATTTAGGCATAACCAGTGGGATTTATGGTATTTCGGTTCATTATTTTTATGAAGATGTCAATAAACCAATGAGACTTACTACACCCTAACATCCCTAACAACTTCAGAATGTATTCTCTTGGCGTTTCCCTTCCCTCTCTTTTTCTCCTCCTACTCTACCTTGTCTCTTCCGCTTCTTTCTCTTTCTTCTTGGATTTGGATAAAGATCTGTGACTTTAGTAAATATTTAGATATGCAGGATAGAAACTGAGTGACTTAAACATTTCCTTATTCTCCCAAAAAGATATAGATATGTGACAGATTGACAGACAGATGAATATAACAAGGGATATACACTAGCAAGCAACTCATCGTGTCTAATAGATGAAACAGAATTAAACAATGTTCAGTATTGAAAGGTGTGTTTTAATGTGTCTTATTTCAATGTACTTTGCCTCCCCTGATATCCTGAAACTATTATTTGTATAATCACATGACTCCGCGTGGTGAAAGGAACCCAAGGACTTGGCCTCAAGTTTCCTTTGGCAATAGTGGAAGAAAAATCCCCAGTGGTAGAAAGTCAATTGGTAGAGAAAATGCCAGGGACTCTTTAATGTCAGCGGATGCTCTAGGGCTATTGCACCTGAATCTTCGACTATCTCTTGTTTTCTAGAGGAAAATTCATGGGAGAATTTGAATCTAGTACTAAATCCTTAAAAACAAATTGAACATTGTGGAAGTGTTAAAAAAGATGAAAATCTTTCCTTCTAAAAATTAGTCAGGATCTTATAGTAGAATTTTCTCTTTCAATTTGTAAAAGATTTTCCAGAATGGGAAATGTGTTTTGTGCTATTCTGGGAATTTTATAAGGAAAGAAATTGGGTAACCACTATGAAGTCTGAATCTAAGAGAAGGCTCAGTAATATTGCACTTTTCAAGGAATAAAGGAAGACTATTTTGAATCATTTGGGAATCTTGTCTTGGTTATGGAAACGAGAAATACCAGATTCAAAGAAATTTATTCATCACAGGCAGACATTATCTCAAAAGGACAAATGCGATGCCAATGTTTCTAAATACTCCTCCATACATAGCAACCCTCTGTCATTTGTAGAGAAATCTGATTCAGAAAACTTTATTTCTAAAGAGTTGTGAAAATCAGGAAAAAAATACCATTAATATCAGCTCAAAGAGATGATGGAAGGTTTTTTTTTTTTCTTTTTTACTGTGCCAACATAACCAATTCATTAAATGACAACTCTTAAAAAAAGAGCAGAATAAATAAACACACATCCCTTGTTGGGCATCTAGTGGGTAAACATGACAACAGCAGGTAAATTTCTCATGTTCTCAAGTTGTTTTGGTGTTACAATTCAGCTATATGTATATAGAGAAAAGCATACACAGTAAAATAATCTGCGTTGTTTTACTGTCTTAATTCCTGTATATATGACACAGAAGGGCTGTGGGGTGAAAGGAAGATGTGAGGTTTTAAATATAGCAAAAAAAAAAAAAAAAAAAGAGGTTTGACAACACCGGACCTCAGTAGGCATGGGCAATTTGTCAATATCTTCAGGTCTCCAGAGAGCAAGAATGACTCTCAGGATATTGCAACTCTGTCTGCTTCCACCAGAGATCATAATTGGGCTATGAATTTTTATAACAGGAAAGTCTTCCTGTCAAAGACAGAGACTGACAAAAAGTTTATTTAACTGATACTGAAAGAAACTCAGAACAGAATGAATAGTATACATGGGTATCATTTATATATATAGTGCCTTTACTTCTTTCTTCTTTTTTTCTTTAAAAGTAAATTCCTGTTATAGTTTACTGGTTAGAGCTTCTAAAATGTAGCTTGTTTATGAGGATTGCTCAGCATACTGGTTTTCTGCCCAGGGACATGATATGCATTTTGGGGAATTCAAAAGCCGATTGAGGTGAGTAGAGGTCGTTCGTAAATCGAAACCAAATGATAGCAGAAGATGTGAACTAAAGCGATTTCTTTATCTGCAAAGAGCTAATTGGGCATATTTCAGGCCAAGTCTCTGAAGACACAGCTCGTGAACTCTGTCTTCTTGATGCTCTGCTCATTATAGACACTCAATAGAGGACTGGCTAATGCTAGGGAAATCCCCATCGAGGTGGTCTTTACATGACACTGCAGATTTACCTCAGGAAGGAGAGCAAAGAGAAGGAAAATGCAGTGAGGGCTTCTAGCAACTAGCTGCTTGTGGAGTACTATTTGCCTTGTCTAATTCATCTGAAACTGAAGAGTTTGTCTCTAAAGGATATCCTACTTCACAAAATCTCAAGGGACATTTGTCTTTCTGACATATCAGCTGTTAGCTAAACCTTATTTCTTACTTGGTTGTTTTTAGAGTAAATTTTGGTTCTTTGGTCCTGTGTCTGCTATTTGAGGTGGAGGATTAAATACTGCATAGATGACCTATGTATGTATCGAACAACCTAATTTTGCCACAGATACCAAAACACTATAACGATAATCTTCAATTAATCCAATTATTATCTAAATTTCATAACCTGTCCTCAATTATCTACCTTAATATTTCTAGGTAAAGAGAGATGTACTGCATTGACTTCCTGTTTTTAAAGGGTAAAACAGCAAGAGAAAGAAAGATATTGTAGATATTCACGGTGTTGTATGTGAGGAAGTTTTTGAATGACTTCAGAAACCCAAATGAATATATTGAGAAAGCAGCATTGTGAGTTCTGTCTACATGTGAACCCAAAACTGGGATTTGAGGCAATTCATTTTCAGAAGGAAGTGATGGAGTTTGAATCCTAGGAAATCTTCCTGAATAAAATGGCCATGTGTTGTAAGGTTTAGATATTTATAACCCAAAATAGAAGGAATTTTGCTAGGTGGTCTCTCCAGTTCCTTTTCGGTTATGAGAGTATGATTTCTTTCCATGAAAAGCGTAGAAAAACTTCCTTTATTGTTATATGAATGTTATAAAATGTATACTTGTCCATGAATTAGCTGATCAAAGATCATACATAAAAACTATTCAAAATACTCTGTGAATCTTTTTTAAGAAACTCTCTTTAAATAGATTTTTGTATTCAGAAATGATACTTTGTAAATACATTTTGAATTTCAAATTTAAACATTATCAAGACAAAATTGTGACTATATGTGTATGTAAAACTAGAGAGCACTGGAAAATGTGATGGATGGTAAGGGCCTTTTGCAAGGTAATTAACTTACCTATTGATTTTGTTTAAAAAATTTCTAAGTACTTAATTGACTCTCCCATTAAAATTTAAACATATACAAATAATTTTTCATTCAGAGGATAGGCGTTTGATTTATAACATCAACATATCATCATAAAAATTTAGAGAATGAGAATATCTTAATGGGCACCTGGTCTAAACATTTTAATTTTACCAGGTAAAAAGGTGGAAGTGGCCTGGCATGGTGGCTCACGTCTGTAATCCCAGAACTCTGGGAGGCCAAGGTGGGCAGATCACGAGGTCAGGAGATCAAGACCATCCTGGCTAACACGGTGAAACCCCATCTCCACTAAAAATACAAAAATTTAGCTTGGTGTGGTGGTGCGTGCCTGTAGTCCCAGCTACTCGGGAGGCTGGGGTAGGAGAATGGTGTGAACCCGGGAGGCGGAGCTTGCAGTGAGCTGATCGCACCACTGCACTCCAGCCTGGGAGATGGTGCCAGAGTCCATCTCAAAAAAAAAAAAAAAAAAAAAAAAAGTGGAAGCAAGAGATAAGTGACTTCTCTGTGTTCTATACCTCCATGCTCTGATGGACCAAGAACACCAATCTGTTGACATCTAGTCAGGTACAGAACCCCTGTATCTATATTGCATTAGAGTTATATATACTTTAGTGCTTTTAAAATTTTGTAGACATTTGATTGTGAATGGATGTTTTGTATTTTTTCTTTAAAAATAACATCATTAGAAACCATATAAAACAGAACCGCAAATACTCCCTTCTAAGGTGAAAGGTATTCCAACATTTCTTGTTTGGACGTTAGAATTTTTTCTTCAGTAAGAAATTAAGTTGAAAATGAAGTAGAACATCTTACACTGCAATTCAAGTGCAATACATTAAAAAAATAAAAACAGTGTTTAAATTGGGAAAATCCGTTTACATGTGATTAAGTTTTAATCAGTGCCCTTAACCTAGATCTCAACAGCTAAAAATGTTCTTAGCTTGACAAAATAACAACCCATCCCAAAAGACAAATACTTAAATTAAATCAAAGAAACATTTTATAAATAAAAAAAATTCACACACACATACACACACAGACCCCCACAATACATGAAACATATAATAATGTATGTCTTTATTTGTAATGAAGTGGATTTTATACTGAATTCAGAACATAGATGCAAGTTCAACAGTTGAACTAAATCAAATAAGTAATCTTATATAAAAGGATAACTCCCTCTAGCATAAACTTATCCTGTGTGACAGATATCTCTGTAATAAAGTAAATTCCTTCAACTCAAGCAGATTGTCCAAAATGGAAACACATTGAAAGGATGAATATACTCAAATAATCAACAGAAGAGCAAAAGATAAAAATGGGAACATTTTCTGAATAATGCAGATGCCCTCCCTCCAAAAAAATTACATGTGAGGGAATATCTATATTGTCACAATTACTGGATAAGCTGCCCAATAGCTATTATACTGGTGTTTCATTAAAAATAACTATTTGCTTTATACTTTTGCAACTTGCAAAGTTATTCCTAGCAAAAACTTATTTCTCCTGAAACAGAATAAATAGGTCATTCACAATATGCACTGGAATACATATTTTTGAAAAACAAGATCTCCACTCACCTCTGATTCTATCTTTCTGCTGGTGATTACTGTTATATTTATTTTAAAATACATACTTTATTGGAACCATCGTTACAATTAATATTTAGGACAACATTATAATTCATGTTTTAGAAACTACTAAGGCAGGAGGACAACTCCGACCATTCTACAAAAGTCTTTCAGTTAAGAAGTGATTAATTAATGGACTGAGTGGCTCAAAGCAGGGAGCCAGTCCTTAGCCAATAAAGCCCAACTCAGTGCTACCCCACTGCCCCATATTCTCTGTCCTCTCTGCTGGAACTGTCTTGTGCTGAATACATGAACACCTAAATATTCAACTCACTCCTGCCATTTCTCTAGTGAGCAATCTCCTACAACCTGTGCCTGAGACTTGGAGACTGTTTGTGGTCCATGGGCTTTAGGCGCCCCAAGGAGAGCCACGTGCACTAGTGCATCTGGATGAACTGTGGACTTTGTCTATCCACGAGAATTCAACTTCCTAAGAGCTACATTGACTCATTGATTTGTATCCAGGCTCCCGGCTCCCAATTCCCAAACAACATAAGCTCCCTGCAGCCAGGGAATTTGGTAGGTTTGTCGTGTTGTTTAGTGTCTCTTCCCTGCAACCCTCTCTCTCAGCCTCACAGTGTGTTTGGCACGTGGTAGGTGCTCGGTAAACCTACTTTGAGTGAGAGAGGGTTGTGTTGAAGAAAGGAAAGGCTGAGAGGACTTAAGATTTGAAGGTTTTCCTTCCTACATGTGTCCAGGAAGACAGAAAAAGAAAAAAAAAAAGTGAGTATCAGATTCTTATCACCATTACAGTTATTATTGTTTTTAACCAACCTTTAGGAATTCCACTGACATTACCCAGGCAGCTGGTAGGAGAATCTGGGCTGGAGGCTAAAGGATGTCCATTGCCCCAAATCAGAAGGCGCAGAACCTCAGGTCACAATCTGAGACAACCCCTCGGGTCCCGACAGGTGTTGCCCGCCTCCCATAGGGCTCCGGGACCCCGGTCCCCGACTGCCCCCTGCCTTCTGGGGCGCTGGAGCATGCCCAGTGGCAGAGCTGGAGCCACCGAGGGCTTTTGCACCGGCGCGCTCCGCTTCTCCGGGTTTTAGCAGAAGCCTGCGGGGGGCGGGGGGTTGCGTGTGTGTGGGAGGGGGGTAACCGCGAAACCCGGCAGCCTTGGGCGCGCGAGTGGGGAGCTCTCGCGCCGCGCAGGGCTCTCTCCCCGGTTGCAGTTGCTGAGGAGATGCTGGAGCGCGGCACCCGGCTGCTCCACCTGGCGCGCTGAGCACCTTGCGGGCAGACCCCGGGGGCCGGCGGTGGGGGGGTGCAGACTGCGGTAGAATGCACGCAGGGCTCCTCCGGCTCTGCGAGACGTCGCTCCAGCTCGGTCAGGTGCCGGGGGCCCGCCGCTCGCCACTCCACTAACTTGCCACTTGGTCGTGCCTGGTCTCCGAGGCTCGCTACGCTTTGGGTGGTGGGGGGCGGGGAGAGTGGGGAGTTAGAGGGTCTGCGGTAGCCGAAGGAGGGATCCTACCAGGGGGAGCCTGCCTGGTGCCGCTCTTCTTCCCCTCCCTGTAACTCCCCTCCCCCCCAACCCGTCGCTGCCGCTTTCCCTTCCGCCAATTCCGAGAGCGACGGGCGCCTGTGACATGCGAACGCTGCCAAGTGACGGTCCCCGAGTCTGAAGTGCCCGCGAGGAAGTGAGCGCCAACACGGGCCGCCGGCGATGACAGCCATGAAGCAGGAGCAGCAGCCCACCCCGGGGGCCAGGGCGAGCCAGGCGCAGCCGGCGGACCAGGTGAGAGTTGGCAGCTGCGGCCAGGCCCTCCCGGGAGGGGTGGTTCCAGTCCGCGCTCCCCCCGCCTCTCCTCCCAGGCTCGGCTCCCACGCCTCCCTTTTCTCACCCTCCCCCCCGCCCCAGTTCCAGGCTCTCCTGCTTATCCATGGACTCTCCGGGAAGAAGTTAGAGCCTCTGAGTGCGCTCCGGGGCCGGGCGAGAGGATGCGCAAGGTGGAGAGCCGCGGAGAAGGGGGGAGAGAGGTAAAGGGTGAAGGTGCCCCGGGGAACCCCGGCGGGCGGGCCACCGAGGGAGGGGAGAGGTGGCCAGGGCCAAGGAATGGGGCCTCTTGGCTCCCTATTAACGTACGTTGAAGAAATCTGCTGCGCTCCTGATGTCCACTTACCGGGTTCAAGCCCGGTCTTCCTATAGCCGGGACGCTCGCTGGCCAAAGCGACCCGAGTAGGCAAATGACCTTTAGGCGGACGGAGTTTTTCCTTTGCTTTCTTGTTTCTTTTGAGGAGACGGGTGTGTGTTTGTGAGGTGGGGTGTTTGCGGGGGTCGATGGGGGAAGAGTGTCCCAGACATCTGTAGTCTGCTGAGCGGAACGGAGCTTGGGGAGCAGCAAGGCATTAATTATTAAGGGGAGCCGGGAAGGTGCTGGCTTTAGTGATTTGTTGGGTTTGGATGTGTTGTGTCTGCAGAGATGAGGTGCCCTGCGTGGGCTGAGGGTTATTCCTGTCTCTTTCCCGTCCTTCTACACCCGCCAACCCCTTTTTGTTTTGGTCTTTAGAAATCTGTAGCATAACCGTACCGTCGTGGATCCCCATCTTGTCTCTGTCCCTGATTTGGGGTGATTTGGGAGTTCGGTGTCGCTCTTTTTTCAAAGTTGGAGGGTCGGGAGCGCCGAGATACCCTGACGAGGAGGAGGAGGAGGAGGGAGGCTGTGCTGAGCCGGATGGAGGTGCGGTCACGTTTACATCAATTAGAAACTCTGGGCAGAGAGAGCTGCACTTAGGTCAGGGATTAACTGTGGACACGCAGGACCCAAGCACTGGGGTAGGAGGATTGGGGATCTTTGCTCGGAGTGCACTGCGAAGGCTGCTGGAGGCGTTCCTGGCAGAAACCCTCCCAGCTTATGGCTAGCATGGGATGGAGGGAGTGCACGCAGCTAGGCTCCAACAGCAACTCGGCTTTTCGCGTATTCTAAGCACTAAAGGGCCTATTAAGGGGAGCTGTCCAAATCGCCCAGGAGTGGTGGCGAGACAGAGGAGGCGATGCCAGCGATGCTGTTATTAATATTGCAGACTTGGTCATCTCTCCTGGCTTGTGGTCTCTTTTCTCCTCTTACCTCCCCTTCTCTGTTCTCTCACATATGTTTCACACAGGTGGTGGGGATTACTCAATGATTTAAAGCTCCCTTCCCGTTTATTAGTGGGAGGGGGTTGAATGTTGGCAGTTTTTACAAAGCATTTGTTTTCTTAAACTATCCTGTTTGATCCATACTCTGAGATCAGTATGAAAATATTAAAACATCATATGTTCCTTCCTTTTATACCCCTTCCTCCTAATCCCCAGCACACATCAGAATGTAAACACTGGATAGCAGATATAGAAAAATAATTTCAGGACAGGAACATGGATTTAACATCCTCTTTCAGGCTGACAGCCCTTAAATTTCATTAACAAGCCACCGAGCCTCTCTACTGCTCTTGGAATGATGCTACCAGTAAGAATGATTAGTCAGGTGAGAGTCCCCACATGAAATCTTTGCTCACTAACCTGTGACACCAGCTGGTTACTTGAGGCGCTGCAAACAGTTCAGTGATGATGGAAGTGGGATGCAGAAGCAGAGCAGAGCACACAGGAGCTGAAAATGTATGTGTAGATAGTGGACACGCTGTCTATGCACAACAAACCCCCTCGTCAGGATTAATCTGGTACTTAAAATTCATATGAAGAGATAGGTGCAAGCTCGAATCCATTTCTCTTGTTAGTGTGCATTTTTTAATAGCCACTTCAAATATTCAGGGAGTGGCTACTTTGCAGAACTCTTGATTTAATAGAGTATTTTAAGTGCCTTTCTGAGTATTGACATGATTTGAAAATGTCAGTTTTATGCATCTTATGCATGTGTTCAAATAGATTGATTTTACAAAGAAAGTCAACTGAAATATATACATGGCACCTCACAGTGAGGGTTTTTCAAGCACTCCCAGGAAATACTCACATCTAGCATATTTTTGTTCAAAGCTTGACATATGAAATGATGGACAAAGAATGTGAATGATTTTTGTGAAAGCTTAAACTACTTTCTGTAAGACTACTAAGCTTTTATTAGCCATATTAGTCATTATGGTTTAATTCTGCAATTGCCACACAACTCTCGTGCAATACTAGATATAATAGCTTCATAAAGATGTGATTAGTTGTGTGTTTTCTATAATATTTCAAAAAAAATTCATAAATTTAAATTAAAATGTACCTTTATGAAATTATACCTAGTAGTTAAATAGCACATATGTTCCAACAAATCAATCACTATGCATTGATTTTGAATGATTTAAGCTATTGAATGTTTCCAAAAATGTCTTCTAGTTTCTATGGTAAAGATTTTTATGAAACCTCAAAGATGCCTTGTCCTGAGGCCATCAAACACCTATTTCCACTTATAGCACAGTGGAAGACCATAATCCTTCCTCTAACTGAAAATGGTTATGAACCATATAATTTGGTTACAGTTACAGTCCTGTAGAGGGCTCAACCTTCCTGTTTTATTTGATCTGTTACTGTACTCTGGCACAGGGTGCCATGACAAGAGGACATGCCCTCCCTCCCTAGAAAAAGGTGACAACAAGAATAGGAGGGACCGTGTAGCGACCGTGTATTTTATGAATATTCTGAATCACTGGAAATATTTTTATCATCTTAGTAATCTTTCTTTTAAAGATTCTTTGATTAAAAAATATTTATGACAGTTATTTTTGTTGCTTTCATAACACTCCACATTTACAAAATGTCTAAAAACAAATGCCTTGACATGACTAGACACAATCATTTCTTAACATGATCAGTATCTCAATTAACATTGAAAGAGCTCAGAACTTTAGTGGCTAATTGTAATTTATTATTATTTTAAAAAATCACTTCCTGAATGTTTGCCACAGGCAGAGTACTATTCTCAGGGTTCATAAAGTAACATTTATTGAATGTATTTTTCTATTTGATTCCTAAAGCAGTTTTTTGAGGTTAGTCCTGTTTTTATTCCTATTTTAGAGATGAGAATACAGAAGATTAAGGAAGTTATTGTGGAAGTGAGACTTAGCCAGGAACTCATGGAGGTCTGAAGCCTCAACTTTTAACTTCTATACAATCATGATACAACATATTTCCATTATAAGAATGAAAGTAATTGCAAATTATATATGTATGTGTGTGCATGTGCACAAATTTACCTTGAATATAAAACGAATGAATAATTTGTTTAAAGCTTCAACTATACACATATAAATCACAGCTCTGGAAATTTTAGTTAACTTAATATCACGCTACTGATCTAAATAATATAAAATAACAAGATAGATCCTCATAAATTTATAGGAACTTTTCTTGATCTTTGTATGATTTGTCTCTGATGACGAGACTCTCAAGGTTTGTTAAATGAGTATATATATTTTTTAATGGTCAATCAGACAAGGTTTAGAATTTGTTCACATTTCCACCAGGTGGCACCCTTCTGCTGACTCCAGTGGGTAAAAATGTTGCCTAAAAAGCGTGGCCGTTCTCTCAGCTCCAAAAGCAAAACAAAAATAACCACACAAAAACAAAAACAACAAAAACAAAACCATCCCACTTTTCAGAGTATGACTAAAAAGCATATTTTTAAAAGCAACTATTTGACTACAAAGACAGCACTTGTTATGCATTTTCTTTAAAAAATGCATTTTGGTAAAAAACCAATCTCTTACGATTGAACGTGAAGCTGTCACTTGATGAAATCATTCATGACCAGAATTGAGATCAAATGTGTAATGTGTAAAATGCCTTCTCTGAAATATCGATGTGCTTTAGACATTTAGGTAATATCAACTTAAAATATTTCAATACAGAAATTGATATTCAGTATTTTTATTCACCTTTGGTCTAGCAAACCAGATTAAAATATTCAAACATATGCTTAATGAAAAATTGCAGAAGAGTTATTCTTCCATGTGCCCTTTGCTAATATATACATGTCATAATTTGATCAATAAACTATTGTTTTTAAAACACAACCTTGAAAAGAGCTTTCATAAATCATATGGAAACATTTTAATTAATAAAAAATGTATTACTTCGAATTATTCAACATATAAAATGTCATATTTAATTGGGGTAGAGTTCTATATAATTTGGTTATAAAAGATAATATACATTAAATAAAGATGTTATATGGAAGTCTATGATTTGAGAAAAAACATGCATTTCCTACTCTCCCTGAAATTCTTATTTTTATATATAAATATAATATATTATATAAATTTATCATCTAAATATAATATATTTTATAAATTTATAATATAAATATTATATTTAAGGTATTTTGTTTATTGAGTTAAGAACATACCACAAAATATCTGTTGCTTAGAATCTTCTAATATATCTATATATCTGTTTGATTATTTCAGGATCTGAGCAAATGGTGCATTTTAAAAAGATTAAATTATATAAAAACAACTTAAAGAAAATTGTATTATTAAATATTAATGCTGCATTATCTTATGAAGCACATTACATTGGAAACAAAACAACCAAATTTCTCCCAGTCTGAGTAAAAATAAAGCAAATTCAAAATTTTGGTTTCTTGAATTATTTATGATTACAGAATGTCTTAAGCTTTACTACTTATAGGCACATTTTAAATTTACTTACAGTGTGACATGTAGCAGGCACAATGCCAGAATGCTGTGACTAAGATTGTGAGATTTTGTGCTATCAACCACAAATATTTATTCATCACTGTCTATGGGTTATGCACTGGAAGTGCACAGAGTCAAGTTTATATCCCAGGTCCACCAAAGACCAGTGTGTTTTCTTGGGCAGGATAACTGAATTTCCCCATTTCATCTGTGAATGGAGGTGACTGCGGTTCCCTTTAGATGTTTGTTCTAAGGGTTAAATGAAATAATATGTAGGAGTTTTTGAATAAGGCCTGACTTATACCAAGTCTTCTTATTGAATGGGTAGTCTGGGAATAAGAGCCTAGACAAAATAGGAAAAAAAAAAAAAAATCTTGGCCTGATGCAGTGGCTCGCACTTGTAATCCCAGCACTTTGGGAGGCTGAGATAGATGGATTGAGCCTAGGAGTTCTAGACCAGCATGGGCAACGTACTGTGACCTTGTCTCTAAAACAAACAAACAAACAAAACAAAAAAGAAAGAAAAAAGAAAAGAAAGAAAGAAAGAATTAGTAGGGTTTAGTGGCATACTCCTGTGGTCCCAGCTACTCAGGAGGCTGCGCTGGGAGGATTGCTTGAGCCTGCGAGGTCAAGACCACAGTGAGCCGAGATTGTGCCACTGCACTCTAGCTTGGGCAACAGAACGAGACCCTGTCTCAAAAAAAAAAAAAAAAAAAAAAAAAAGCCTCAGGATTATTAAGCCATGTATAGCTGATAACATTATTTTAAGTTTACAGACAACCACATTTTGCAGTACACGTATTGGTATGATTACGCATGAGTTTTTGGGTGCATGCAAATATTATATTAATGGATTTGGACATCAAACCTATTTTGGCAGGCATCCAGATTTCAAAATATTCTGTTACATCCTGACTTTCATTCAATCAAAATTGAATAGTAAAATTCTTTACTGTTCTACTCTGTAAGAAGTCAGGCTAAAAGTAAACTTTGGCTAATTCTTACCAAGAGTTGAATTAGCTGCTGAATATGTTGCACATTGTTTTCACTGGAATGTACTTCCCAAGGTAATCAGCATGAGAAAGAGGATATTTAAAGGAAAGACAGATGGGATTTATAGAAATATGTCAGGGAGTGAGATTTCAGTCAATGTAGCAGGAGAGTGTGCTTGGCAGTGGAGCCACCAAGAACCCAGGGTGCATGTCCCTATTGTTATGGGGAGGGGCATGGAATTGGATTAAACATAAGTCAAAAGACTTTTTCACAAATTTTTTCTACAGCTTTTTCTGTGTAACCTTTAAACACACATGTATGCTTCACTTATTAAAATCATCTCCATATATTTTCATACTTGCTAAGTGACTTGTGTGTCCTAACCAAGTTCATGTATGACTAACATTAGAATGGGGGCCATATACTAAGACATACATCAACCAAAAAAAGGTTAGAGGTTTTTCCATCTGAACACCTGTACAAGGTCCAAAAAGAAGCCAGATAAATGATAAAGGGACTGTAAACTTCTTCATAAACTTATATCTTTATGGATAGTTAGAATTATTCTTGCTCTAGTAAATGCTGCCCTGCCTTGAGAAGTCGTGGAATTTAGTATTGATTATTCCCAGCATATTCTTGTTTTAAAGTTTTTATTGACCTGATCCACAAGGTTTCTGGCAATAACCAATCTCTGTTTATTTGTCCCTATCTAATAGCACCTGTTCTCTAAGGCTTTTAAAATTAGCACTCACCTTCTTTCTACATGGTAGACATTCTTATCATTGACTACATATTAACTCAAGGAATGGTCGTCATTTTCAGTATAGCAGAGAAGGCTGGGAAGTAGGTTCAGTGGGGAGACTGGGGCACTGAAAAGAAAGCTCTTCTATTGTAGATTTATGTTTGTTAAGCTTTCCTAAATTCTTAGAATCTCAGGCATATCCATTTGTAATGGTAAATGTGTCACCCACTGCCAGGCTAAATACAGAAAACTCAATTTTATCCAAAACTGATAAAATAAATATTTTGAATTGTTTTGTTCTGTAACTGATGTGAACAGTATTCTTTTAATGTCTTCCATAAAATAAAGAAAAATTTTCTAAGTTTTTCATGCCATAGTTTATTTAAAAGTTATTAAAATATTCTATAACATTTTTGGAATTGCCAAATGATTTTCAAATTTAATTACATTTTGGGGAGAGGCAACGTGATGTAAGACTGAGAACAAAGTCAAACAGATTTCAGATTGATTCCTTCCTCTGCCATTTACTGGGCAATTTATAATCCCACTAAAATCATTCTTTCATCTTGAAAAGGGAGAGGATGATGAGAATGTTGCAATAATTAGAGAATCTATGTGAATGAGTTTTTATTGCATCTGGCTCAAGCTTGAAACCTAGTAAGTATTTTCATTCTTAATGCTATCATGCTTCTAGATCATCTGAGAAGGATATTTTCTTCTTTTACAAAAGTAAATTTGCACTTATGTTAATGAAAATGCTGAATGTGTGTGTGTACACCATTATCAAATATATACACACTATACACACACACATATATATATTTATGATCTAAATTCTATGGGTCTTTTATAGGTAGATTATTATAGGGCATTAGATGAAAATGAATTTGTGACCACTGATTTCTACTATTTTTAGATGAAGAGTCTATTTTCACAAAAGACTTAGAGTCTTGTTTGATATGTTCATGGTTTAATATTCTCTTTCCAGAAGTTTGGTCCCCAGGGATGATTCACTTAGAAATTCTTTGCATATAGGAACAGGTGATATTATTTAGTTGAAATTTAAGAAAAGTTAGTTGAGTGCAGAATCAAAACAGACTTTACATTTGGGAATGCTCTCCAGCCAAGGTATGTATTTTCTAACTTTAATACTATTGTTATTTGTCATGGTTACTGGTTTTCTCAGGTCAAGACAAAATAACTATGTATCAGATTATAAAAGATAGCAAATGAAGAAAAATGAGGATAAAAGCTATTTTTATTATTTTTATCCCCACTCTCTTTTTGATATGTAAATGAAGATTCAGTTTCTTATTCCATCTGAGAAACTCTGCTCTGAAAACAGAAATGTGACAAATCTGTATTACATAATCAAGAACTTGAGTGTCAGGCTGCCCTGTGATTTATTTTCAAATAATGGACCAGAGAGACCACTTGAAGTTGCATTAATAATGCTTGTACAGGGAGAAATAGGCCTTTCTTGTTATTGCAACATGGGTTTACTTTTGGCAAGAGTTGAGTAAGTGAAAACTCTGATATTCATACTTACATTAATCAAATCTCACCTCCAGGAATGGTTTTAATATAAGTTAATCAATGCAAAACATGGCTCTTTTTTTTCACTTCACATGTTTTAAAACAAGTACTAGAAGTCTTTCATAAAGCAATCCTTTAAATCGATGTGTCACAAATTTGCATTGATAATTCTTCTCTCTTAGACACAGAATAGAAGATGAGGAACTGAGGCAATGTTTGAATAGAGGTAAAAATATATCTTTTTGAGAGGAAAAAAAACTGAAATCCACGAAGGATTCCTCAAATTTAGAATAGGTCATTTGTTTGGCAAAATTAGTCTATAATTTAAATTTCCTAGGATCTATGAAATTATGTATAGATTTTCTATCTACCTCACTAGCTTTTAGGAACTTCAAGGGAAAAGACGATACGTTTCACTTGTATGTACCTTTTTAGAGTACTTTAAAACATAAGTGGTCCAATAAATAAAGTGAACATATTTTGAAGCCATACCCAACATCTTCATCAGGGTTATTTCCTTTTTTCTGATCTTAGGAATTGTGTGTACCCTACTTCTTGACAACCATATTGAGAGTGATAGGCATGTGTGAATTGAACCAGGAGTTGAAATGAAAGAGACTCCCCCTCCTTCACATTTATGAAGGTTGCTTATAATTGCTCCAAAATGAGATTTACTCAACTTTAGGCCACTGTGGCATGATGAGTGGCTCATTATTACACATTTCTATTTGCTCAGAGTCAGTATCTCTGTATTCCAGGATGGTACTTTTCGTTCCTTCATCTCTCTTTGCATGAATGCCATCTCCAAACCCAAATCCAGTTCCCTCCGCCTCTCTACATTTCTGAGAGCCATCGTCTGTCTAAGAGTTGATTGACTTGCTGACAAAGAATACTTTGATATTGGCTGGGCACAGTGGCTTGTGCCTGTAATCTCAGCACTTTGGAAGGCCGAGGCAGGTGGATCACCTGAGGTCAGGAGTTTGAGACCAGGGTGGCCAACATGGTGAAACCTTCTCTCTACTAAAAATACAAAAATTAGCCAGGTGTGGTGCCGCATGCCTATAATCCTAGCTACTCAGGAGGCTGAGGCTGGAGAATTGCTTGAACCCAGGAGGCAGAGGTTGCTGGGAGCCAAGATTGTGCCACTTAACTCCAGCCTGGGTGGCAGAGTGAGACTCCATCAAAAAAAAAAAAAAAAAAAGAAAAGAAAAGAAAAGAAATAGTTGGATATTCGTAGCAGCATTGCCTTTCTAAATTCTTTCCTTCAAATAGCCATGACATGAATGATAAATGATGATAACATTCAGATAAACTGTTGTTTCCTGAATGTCACACCTTTGTATTCAAATCAGGAAACAGACGAGGGAGAGGTGAAGTGACTTGTCTCAGGTCACACTGTTGTTTAGAATTAGAAGCAGTACTTGATTCTGGGTCTCTTTCCATATAGCCATTCCCAGATTCTGCTGCTGATACAAAGCCTTTGGTGGTGTCATGGTGGCACATCTGCCTTCCTTGCCACTTGACATAAGTATAACCTTTTTTTAAACAAACAAACAAAAAAAACCACGTTTTAAAATGCTTTGTGTCCATAGGCAAAGCTCATTTGACATTTCTTGATTTCTCCTTTGTGATGAGCTAGTTCTAGGTCAGTGGTCCTTAGACTTTTGGCACCTGGCCACCAGACATCACAGAAGTGCATATGCATCTTCTGTACTTTGCCATGGCAAGGAGTTACACCCAAAGCCATAATGCCATTCTGAACGTAAACTGTGAAATTCACTATTCCAGTGAAATGGCAGTGCCACCACTACACAAACAGAAGTTGACTTTCTCAAGCTTCCCCTCTTACTCTCAGCATGAATAAGCAACTGCTGATATCTACACACAGCATTTGAAATTGCAACTCCCAGCAATGTAGTAGCAATTGGGTGAATCCCTCCTAAAGGAGAGATGCTCTTAAAAACTGGGGAATGCATGCAGGTAAATTTTAGAGCTTTCTTGGGACATTAATGGAAACAACAGACTTCTGATACACTGGGATTCTTGGTAAGAAAGGCTTTTGCCCTGGGCGTGGTGGTGGGCTCCTGTAGTCCCAGCTACTCGGGAGGCTGAGGCAGGAGAATGGCGTGAACCCGGGAGGCGGAGCTTGCAGTGAGCCGAGATCTCGCCACTGCACTCCGGCCTGGGCAACAGAGTGAGAATCCGTCTCAAAAAAAAAACAACAAAAAAAAAACACAATTTCCAGAAGCTGATTATTTGTATTTCCAGACAGAGTTTTCAGAGCACCAAGTTCCGATACAGACCAGAGAAATGATTATATGCTAAATAAATAAGTCCATGAGAATAATTTTTGAGACACATGTAATTATTTTTAGTGGATAGACCCAGGGATTTCTATTCATTTAACCTGACTTTAAACCCTAGAGCCTTGACATACTAGTTTGAGCAACTTACCCAGCCTCTCTGTATCTGATACTTCATCTGAAAATGAAATGATGTTTATTTTGCAGAACTGTTGTGAGGGTCAGCAATGAAATAGGTTTACTATCCAAGAGATGCTGAAAAATGGTGGTGCTTATTATTTGGTTATTAATATGTGTTGGGTTCTTATACCAGACATAGACAGAGTGATGGAAAATCAAATTATGTTGGATGTTGAAGTTCCCAGAAGTTGGAAACACAGCTTTAAAGCACCTTTTGTCATTGTTTGACATTGGAAGCTTAAGGGCATCTTTAATATTGAACTCCTGTTTTTGTTGGTATGCAGATTATATAGAGTCCTCCTGACTCCAATGCAAACATGGATTGAGAGTTGGTTAAGAAGCTATATGGCATCCATTTTTATATTTCTTATCACGCAGAGATAAACAAAGTTTATGTTTTGAAAATGGAAAACTGAATATGCATTTACTTTTCTGAATTTGTTTTTTTTCCCTTCCCCATCCCCATGGTTAAATTCCATCTCATGCTTATAATGTATTCTGCATTTGGAGTGCAGCTTCGTTCCTTCTCAGAGCTACAGTTCTTGAGCTGTAACAGCGAATCCAAAAAAACTAATATGGAATCACAGATGGTGCAAATATTTGAAAATAGGTAAATACAATCTAGGATTAGCTGCTTGGACTCAGAAATGTCAGCTTCACATTGCTTATTGGTCACATAAGGCAATTTTAGTTAAGGAAAACCCAGGACAAAACCATCATGATATAAAATTACTGGTTTGAAGATGTGCAGCATAACAGGCCCATAATTGTTACATAAACCTCAAAATGAGTCATTCTGTAACAAGAAAAAGGTATTTTAGAGAGATCACAAAGCACCAACAGGTTATACAGGGCTAAAAAATTAAGCAGATACCATAACATGTTCCTGTTGTACAGTACCATCTGCTGACTTCCATTTACAGCCAATTTTTAAGGAGAAAATATCCATTCTTATGGGTATGCTTTAGGTAGACACAGATTAAATGACCTGAGCATGAGATGCAACAGTCAAATTGCCAGCGTAAAATCTGCAGATGGTAATTATTAGTAATATGCACTGTGGGCTCATAGTTCTGACTCTGAGAGTCTTAAATAATAGAATCCCATTTTCTTTCCATTATCCCCCTTTAAGATGTATATATATTTTGAATGAATCTTACAACCGACTATGTGATTAAGTTACATGGTTTACTGATAAGGCAGTTGAGAACGATAAAGCCTGATTTGCTCAAATTCATACAACTGATCAATTTGGTATAGTAGAAAGAAGAGTTCCTCCCACCTAGGTTAAGAGTTGGTAGAAGGAGCCTCACTCAATTATCAGAATCACAGAAATCACTTTGGATTGTCTGTGATGATGTCGATAAAGAAAAAATTGATGAGAATGTAAGTGGAAAGTTTCCAGCTGGTTTAGGATTTTATTTTTATTTTTGGTAGCAGGTTTAATAAGAAGATGTATTATACAGATTCTATCTGGAAGCAATAAGGTTAACTAGCATGGTTTGTGTAAAGTCTGGATTTTCTGCAGTATCTCATTTTCCTGATGAAGTAGAAGAGAGTAGGAAGGCCCGTTCCAGATCAGACATGAAGATCTATAAGACAGTATTGATCCCTTTCAATGTACATGTTTCCAAATGAAAAAATGTGGTTCTCATATAAGTATGTAGTGAATCTCTATCAAGAATTTAACTTATTAAAGGAACCATCAAGACGGTAAATTTGGTTCAAACAGTATTTGAGGAAGAGAGATTTATATAGTCTGAAAAGGAATGGCTTACAAAGTTTGCAAAATTAAATACAAAACTGGTTAATATTCAGGCCATAACTTTTGTGTTTGTCTTTGATAGCAGACAGAAATTTTTTGGTACTTATATATTTTCTATAATTAACATCTAACTTTATAGACTGTGGGCCTATGTAATAGCAAATAGTAAGAGAAAATAGGGTACATTCTCCTAAAATTCTATAATCATATGTCGGCTGATTAGATAGCGCCCCAGTTTGACATTGAAAAGATGAATGTATAGTTATACTTGTTTTTATTTACAGTTCTTAAATTGTTTTCCTAACATTCCCAAGCTCAGAAAAACTGTGCAATCTGGGCCTACACTTGATGTCACAGCCAACCTCTTAAGCCATTTTATTAAAGTTTTCTATAAACCCTATGGAGCTTCCAGTGTCAGATTTGATTCACCAGCAGTGAGGTCCTGGAATGCAGCCAGTCAGCCAACATTGCTTGTCAGGTTTGTCCCAAGAAATTGATGCAGGTGTCTGTGAAGGCTAGAGGAGAACAGTTTGGTAGTCTCAAATAGCTTTTATTTGGAGAAGATGCGATAGGATAATTGCACACAAGGAAGTGAAAAACCATTCTTGGAGGATTTAGCAAAATGAGGTTCAGATCAAGCTGCATGGTGGTAGTTGTTCCTTGAGATGGCTACTTTTAGAAACTGCCCTTAGGGAGACGAGAGATTAACTACCAACATGGTGTGATTTAAGGCATATCATAAATTTTTCATTCCCTTGTGACTCACATCCCTGACTGTCAGTGTTCTGAAAAATAACTCTTCTCATTCATCTGCATAGCTCCGGCTTCCACCATGACTTCCTTTGTTCCTTTAACTTCTGGCTGGGCAGGGGATATTAACAATTTATGTCTAATTTGTATTCATTTCCTGCTCCATGATTGCTTAGTATGCTCTGTCTTGAGAACCCATATTTGGGGGCCAAAGAAAATGAGGGCCTTATGAATTTAAGAGGGGTGGGTAACAGGAAGAAATAAACATATGAATGGGATTGGGAACCTCAAGAGAGAATCACCACTTGCACATGGGGCAAGCTACCTCCCTTCCCTTGCCCTTTCCTACCAGTGTTAAAAACAAAAAAGTAAGTTTACATGAGTACTTCTGTGCAGTGTAAAAAGGGGTTCAATGAATAATTTGGAGTTTAAGAAACTTATTGAATTATTGAACCTTAGTTTCCTAAAATATCTTTTACTTTCTCCCAGAAAAGACCAGCACTATTCAATAGTACATACTGGAAAGATGAAAATGTTCTGTACTGGTGTTTTCCAGTATGATAACCACCAGCTACGCATGGCTATCATGTTAAACACTTGAATTGTGACAGTGACACTGAAGAATTGTATTTTTAATATTACTTAATTTTAATTAATTTAAGCTTAAGTAGCTGTATGTGGCTAGGGCTACTATATTAGAGAATCAGTTTTAGAACACTATCCAAACTTTAATGTGGGTATGAATCACTTGGGGGATATTGCTGAAAAGCAGATTCTAGTCCAGTGAATGTGAGGTGGGGTCCAAGATTCTGCATTTATAGCAGGTGCCCAGATGATGCCTAGTCTGTGGACCACACTCTGAGAAGTAAGGCTTTATTTCTCAAAAGCAAGGATTCTCTAATCCTAATTTATGTCTTTAGCCAGGCTGACACTTGTCCTAGAAGATGAGTCAGATGAGCCTGTAGCAAAATTACAAAATATGACTTTCAAATTATAAAAAGGAAAGAATTTCAGTGACGAAATTATTGGTATTTTTATTATTGACAGTAGCTAAAATTTTGCATCTATACTATATATATATATATGTTGTATATTTATATTTTATATATTTTATAAAAAATTTTAAATATATTTATATATAAATATATGTTATATTTATATATAAATATATGATATATTTATATACAAACATTTTATATCTATAATATTTATATTTTTATATTATGTAATGTAATCATCAATTGCTTAAATTTTATTTAATCCTCACCATAACCTTATGTAATAGATTCCACTTTTATTCCAGTTTTGCAAATGAGGATCTGAGGTTTACTAAAATTAAGAGACTCCCAAGACTGCACAGGTAGTAATTGCAGAAGCTGTCTTTTGATCACATACAGTCTTACATATTATAATAACCATCAACTTCTTTCCTCTTATTAAGTGGAGGCCAATGATTTCCCACTTGTGGCTGATCAATAAATCATATCTGATTCTTTTCTACAAATGATAATAGTAAAGCCAATACTAGTAGTTGTAGTAGTAATGCTCACTAGAACTCTGTGTACAAGTTAGAACTCTCATCCTCACTTTAAAGATGAGGAAATTGAGGTTCAGAGAGGGAACCTCTTTGATTATATAATTTGATTATGACCACATAACTTGTAGGTGGCAGAACCGGGTTTTGAACCTGGATTGTCTGCCTCTGGAGTCCATGCCCTTGTCTATTCCAGTAGACAGTTTCTCATGTGTTCAGTGAGCACCTGCTGTCTTAGGCAATGTGCTGTGAGCATGGCCACTGCCTTCTGTATATTCAATTGAAAATGGAGTTTACTTTGAAAATTTTAATCATGTGTAATTTTATGTCTATCAAAAATATTTTAAGACAAAAGGTCACTCTTTATTGTCCAAAATGTATAATTTAGTTTGTATCATCTTTGAAGCCAATTTTTAAATTCGTTTGTCATCTATGAAGCTGATTTTTTAATTGTGCATATTTAGTTTTAGATCTTACCTCCACTTTTTTATTAGTGAAGAACTGGTGAGCACTGTAAGACGTGTACATGTATGTGTGTATATGTGTATATATTAATGTAAACTTTACAATTTAGAAAAACTGAAAATTGTCTTCCTTGTCTCCTTGAACTTGAACAACAAATTGGCTTCATCATTTTATGAAAGAGAAGGTGAATGCTTTGCTCCCGGTTTTTCAGTAACCTAAGCATCTGATTTAAGCCTTATTTTTCAGAGGTCTTCGTCATTTTGTTTAGTTCAGGAGTCAATGCTAACAGAGTCTATTTTTTTCACTTCCAATTTTAAATAAAACACATAGTCTTCTTTAATTTCTGAATAACATATTCATGTAGGTCAAACATCAAATATTATGCGAATATATCCAGTGGAACGTCTCCTTCCCAGAGTTGTTCCCCAGCTGTGCAGTTCCTCATTCTATCATTCTTTTGATAGTTAATCACTAATATTATTTTCATTTCTTTCTTCCAGAGAAATGTTTGTAGTTTCAAGCTAGTCTAGACACATTCTTTACCTCTCCTTTTATAAAAATGTTAGCAGACATGTTTATTTTAAAGTGCATGACATTGCTTTTGTTTTGTTTTGTTTTGTTTTGTTTTTGTTTGTTGTTTGTTTGTTTGTTTTTTGAGACAGAGTCTTGCTCTGTGGCCCAGGCTGGAGTATAGTGGCGTGATCTCGGCTCACTGCAAGCTCTGCCTCCTGGGTTCATGCCATTCTCCTGCCTCAGCCTCCTGAGTAGCTGGGACTACAGGCGCCCACCACCACGCCTGGCTAACTTTTTGTATTTTTAGTAGAAACGGGGATTCACTGTGTTAGCCAGGATGATCTCGATCTCCTGACCTCGTGATCCACCTGCCTCAGCCTCCCAAAGTGACATTGCTTTTTTTGATAAAAACCTTGACATTATCAAAATAGACCCTCTAAAAGTTGGCTTCTTTAAAAAATGTTCCTCCTTTTTTCATGATAAATTAAATATTATGTGCCTCATAATCTGATAAGTGATAGCCAATCTTGGTGCAGGTGTGTTTACTTTGCCCTTGCCTACACACAGAAGGGAAGAGCCATGCTCTCCACACGTTGCCTGACAAAGAGTAGGTGCTCATTGAACACCTGAGACACTGTCTACTGGAATAGACAAGGGCATGGACTCTAGGGGTAGACAATCCAGGTTCAAAACCCGGTTCTCCCACCTAGAAATCATGTGGCCCTAGTCAAATTACTTTCCTTCTCTGAACCTCAGTTTCCTCATCTTTAAAATGAGAACAACAAACTAACTTGCACGCAGTGTTCTATTGAGCATTATTACTACAACGACTACTATGAATACCACTACTATCATCTGTGGAAGAGAGTGGCTGCTTTACTGGTCAACCACAATCAGCACATCATTGGCCTCAATTTAATAAAGAAAATAAATTGATGGTTATTATGATATGTATGATTGCATGTAACCTAAAGATAACTACTGCATTTATTAGCTATTCTGTTTTGGATATCCCTTAACCTCTCTGAACCTCAGCTCCCCATTAGCAAAACTGGAATAAAAGTATTCGATATGTTGGCATCCACTTCAATGCTATATCTGTGCATGTGTGTGTGAATATGTATGTATATATACGTTTATTTATATACATGCTTTCCAACTTAGGATGGGGTTAGGTCCTGACATAACCATTGTAAATCAAAAATATCATCGGGTCAAAAATGCATCATAAATTGAAACTATCATAAGTTCCTCTACCTATTATGGGATTGTGGTTTCTACTGGATGCGTGTGGCTTTCACACCATGGTGAAGCCAAACCATCATACTCGAGGGACCATCTAGATAGCATCGGTCTACATATGTTAATGGGGATCTTAACAAATTAAAAGTAGAAAAGCTTCCTCCTTATCCCCAGCATTAGACTCAAGTATGTATCCCAGCTTTTGCATATTTTAATAAGTTGAAAATAATTAATGAGCCTTTCCTAGTAGATGGGTAAAAGAAAAGGGCTATTATTGAAATATTCTGAAACACAATTTTATACCTTATAAGATATTCATGTTAAGGAAACAATAAAATAATATTTAGAAATTTTAATGTAGAATTGAACAAGTTCCCTCTATTTTCTTTTATAATAAGAAAGATATTATATTCCTGGATGTTTGAATGACACTGTGAAGTCTAAAGGCTAGTAATGGACATAATCCAGCATTATGAAAATGTTGTTTCTGTATTATTATTAAAAAATATAGAGACTCTAAATGCATGATAATGAATACATGGTGTGCTTACATTTTCTTATATACTGTGGGATAAGCACAATTTGAGAAATGAGAGGCATTTCTTTAAAAAATAGACAGTGCTTCATTCACCTGTCTTAGCCTAAAAAGGCTATATGTTGCTGTCAGTCACAGCAAATCACCCTCTCAGTGAATAAGAAGGAGAATAATAATAGTTGAGGTAAGGATAGAAGACCTTAGACTTTGCAGAATTCTTTTATGTTTGCAAAGAAAAATTACTTCGATAAATTATAAGCTTATGGATTTTTTTGTCCTTAACTCCTCATATATTGAGGAAGCTAAGAATTATTCTAAACTTGGCAAATTTATTTGGTCAAAATATTCCCCTCTATTCCATCAAGTAGTAATGGAATTTAACAAACACACCATGAAGAAAAATAGCAGCATTGAAATGTTTTATTGATCCATAAGGATGACCAGCTCTACCAAGACTCCAAACCATTTCACAGAAGGAATTTTTAGTTAAACTATTCTTAACAACAGGAAAAATAAGTTATTTCTTTTAAGATTCTGTAAAGATTGTAGAGCTATTTAAAATCAAATAACCTCTTTTCTCTGAAAAATTTTAAAGAAAAATCAATTTTTTACAATGCACCTGCTGAATTATTGCAGGGCATATTTGGTAGCTGCTTATCTTTTAACACAAAGAAGAAACTTGTAGTTGTTAATGCTTCTAGGAAGTCAAGCTACTGAATGGAAAGTGGTTTTTAGAGTTCAGATTAGGCCTTAATCTTGATGTCCTGCTGGGAATATTAGGAGATCTATGGGCATGGTTGAGGAGAGGTACACTGATAGAAATCAACTAGGACTTTGATAATTTTTTTCAAGAATCTTATTAAGTAACCCAGACAGAAAAGGTACATGAAATGTTACCAGGAAGATTCCTGATTTCATATTATAAATACTGAATAGGTATGACTTAAAATAAATTTTAATCAGTCACTAATTACATATTCGTACCTAAAATTTGGGTAATGGTACCATTTGATTCTATCATAAGGAATCAAGCCTCTTGTGTGTTATAATCCAGGATCTTTAGGTCAAACCTCTTGCTTTTGTGAATTAACCTGGAAATCCTGTCAGATCTTCTAATTACGATGATATAGGGCAGTTTAATAGGAAGTCAGGATTCCCTTGGCCTCTGAGATTTCAGTGTTTGGTGGAGTACCAAGCTCTCAGTTTCACCAGCTACTGCAGAGTCTTATGACATACCCAATGGATTAATTATAAGTTGTGCCCCTGAATACATCTAACCTTGACATCCTGTCACTAGAAATGTGCATATGTATATAGACACCCAGACTGATGCTCCAAGGAAATGTTTCTAGATTGAAGGGGTGGGAGTAGGCATGAAAAAAAGTCCTTTCTGCTTATTTATCTCATTGTCCATGGAGGTAACTATTTATATTGGAAGGACCGAGGGTAAACCCAAGAACTCTTGATTATAATGACACTCTGTCCCTCCGTCCCTGCCTCCCTCCCTCCCTGCCTCCCTCCCTTCCTGCCTTCCTTTTTTAAGCAAAAAAGCAACAGGAAATAAAGAAGTGAATAAAAGTTGTCTCTTTTCCTGAAAATATACATCACTTAGTAAACACATCTCACCCCTGTTTTGATTTGTGAATAAGGACAACTTAAAAGCTGTCTTCTAATATGAAACACCTTAACACTAAGACCTTGCAAGGTGCATCTGTTCTTTTTATCCTGGACATTAAAAAATAATTTACAGACAAACAGTTTGGGTGTGAAAATACTTAAAATGGACAGCTTTCATTGTCTTTTAAGAAATCATGATGGACGTTCTGGTGAATGTCTGTGCTAACCTGAAGATATTGAGAAAGTATTTTAGGCAGATTCTGTTTTATCTATTACTTCATATCATATCACTCCCTTATTCGGTGGCTTAAAACAACCGTTTTATTTCTCGTGACTCTGTTGGTCAGGAGCTCAGGTGGCTTGGTGGGCAGTGCTTCTGGTCCAAGTGTGATTGTTTATCTTGACTGCATTCATCCGGTAGCTGGAAGGTCAGGAAGACTTCACTCATATGTCTTGTATATTGTTGCTTTTTCATAATGACCTCTCTTTCTTTCTCCACATGGGTAGTTTGAACTTCTTCATGCATGGGTCCTAGCATCTCTTACCAGGAAGTTGCCTTCTAAAAGGGATTATTCCAAGTACCCAGGGAAAAAAACCCTGCAGATCTCTTAAGAATCAACCTTAGGAGTTATGGAGCCTCTTTTCTGCCACATTTCCTTGTCAAAGCAGGACACAGGAGGCAGCCCAAATACCAAAGGAGGAAAAATGAATTTCTTGTTTTCATAAGAGAAATGGTAAGGACTGTGCAGTCATCTCGGATCCACCACAGACTGTCATTGGCGAAAACAACAGAACTGTATCTGGATACAGACATTCACTATAATAGGAGCATGTGGATGATTTAAGAATGTTTGAATGTTGAAAATATTATAAGGATAAAAGTGATGTCATGATGTCAGTGCTGTATTCAGCCATAATTTGTCAACACATACCATCAGCCGTAATCTATCAACACATGCATACAAGTTATAATTTATAGAAAACAGTCTTTCATGTGCAGTGATGCTTAGAAAGATAAGAATTTACATTTTAACTGTAAAATAGAAATAAATATAAAGCAATCACCTTTATATAGATGTAGTTATAAAATATATTCATTTGAGAATAAATCTAACGTCCCGCTTGGTTGAAAAAGACGGTATGTTCTAAATAATCTTTTAGCTCCAGGGAAATTATGACCATCTAGAGTAATTTTGTGTCAAAAATTAAAATATACAGCTAGACTTCTCAGAAGATGTATATTTTAAGGAAGGGACAAGTACACAGAAGTTGGTTATTATGGCCACAAAGATACTTTAATTCTGAGATATAATTACATTAATGAATTCTGACACTGTGAAATCCTTGATGTTGTCACATTTCAGGCTGGAAGAAGCAATTGATCTGGGATTGGTGGGATTCCAAAGATTTCACAAAAGAAAGCTTTTTCAGATGGGTGGGGGGAATAATCAGGGAAAACAGTCTTTGGGGTTGTCAGGAATATAATATAATTATCTATGAAATATCTTTTTAAAATTATTCAGCCCCTCTTTGGGCATTAACAGTACATGAAAATATCCTGTTCTCAGTGATCTAACTTTTTAAAGGTACTCCAACGCAAAGGACTTTAACGCAAAGTGTAGATACTCCTTTCTATGGAATATAACCCTAGTTATGACAAATTTCTCCTTTATTTACTCCTTGGAATAAGTGAAGGCGATTTAACTCAGAGGGGAAGGTAGGGAAGCTATTTCAGAAGGAAGATACCACCCTAGCGTGAGTGATGGGGGTTACCTTTCTTTTGCTTCCCACTCCTCCACATTGCCTGTTTTGCTTAAAATATGACTTCATCCCTTTTTCTTCTTTTGTTGTCATGGGTTATTGGAATGTAGGAACCAAGATGTCCTGAGTGGTAAACTTAGCTCCACTACCTGAGAAGGGTGATGTGGCATATACTCACCTCATGGACAACAGGCTGCTGGGAGTCCTTTTTGGAAACGTAAAATATTTACACACACACACAGGCCCGCACACACATGCACACAGAGGCAAGCACATTAACTAAGGGAAAAATTTTACTTGAACACTTCCCTTGGAATAATAAGTCTTGTAGAACTAATTGTGGCCAGATTTTTAACTCACTCTCTCTTATTCAAAGCAGAAAAGAACATAGAGGAAAATTATCTACTGCTGTAATGTGATGGTTTTGTACTCCAAAATGAACATGAGAATCTTCATTCATTTTTTAGAGACAGGTTTTTTATTCACACTATAAATTCTGTGAAAAAAAAAATGTCATTCTTCCAAACTGGTTCTGACTTGTGGAGTTTGGGAATAAAGCCATGTGTGCATTTTAAGCATTCCTACCTTGGTGCTTTGGGTTAAATGCCCCCCAGCGGTCATCCAAAAGAACCTTTTTCTTGCCTCCCTCATGCTTTGAAATTACCTGTTTACTGGTGTCTCTCCAAATACCTACACGTTTCTTGAGGGCAGGACCGGACTTTCTTCATTCTGAATCATCAGTGAAGAGTTTCAAAAAATATGGTGAATTTGCATTTGTAGTAGAAGTGCTTTGAAGGAAAGAGAGTTTGACATTTAGGAGAGGGTTCCATGGCAATCTTTATTAAGTTGATTGGTATTTATAATATCTTCCAGTCTGTGGATCATTTTAAGGGTATGCCAGGCTAGCAAAGCTAATAAAGTCAGAGTGATCTCAGATTGACAGGTGGAATAAATAATAGACTTTTGGTATATAACTCACAGAGAAAATCTAGAGTGGGTTGATGCACAGTACAAGGAAAAGAGCTATAAAAGATAGATTGAAAGAGCTTTTTAAAAATTAGGAAGAGCAAGCAAGGAGAAGTGGAATCCAGAGGATAGTAGGATGTCAGAGGGCTGTGTTTCATGTGGGCCTCTAAAAGTGTCCATGGAAAGAATCCTAGTTGCAGAGTTCCTGGGGGAAACAGGAGGTGAGGTGCACAGCCAAACTAACAGGCCAGACTGTTTTGTTTGCAACATTAGTTTTAACGTTAAATACAGCCAGTTTCTTTGGACTCGCAGCCCAGACAGGGAGAGGGAATAGGGAACTCAATGACTTCTTGAATAAACAATTGCAAGAAAGTCTGTAAAACCCAATGAGACCAATAATTACCCCACGAGGTAGGGCCTGATCCTGTGGAAGATTATGGGTCAAAATAAAAACAGTATTTTAAACGTGTGTTCAGTCATCTGAATGATATAAACTTTAGCTATTATTATTATTTCTTCACTATAACATAATTTGTCAAGTGGAATTCTTTTGCTGCCTGATGAAGATGATTTGTGCACTTGAGCTGACCCTGTATTGGATAGGGAGGAAGAAGAGGTCATTTCAAATGGAAGGGGAAAGTAAAGAAAATTGCGTGAATATCTGTAGAAGACATGTGTGAAGTCTTATTTCTTCTCTTTATTGGACTTTTACAAGACGATGGCAGCAGCAGCCGGGGATGCAACAAGAGTCACATTCGCTTTGGAGGCCGCCCTTGAGGAATGGCCCCATTTTTCACAACTGTACAGAAGTCATCTCTAGGAGAGCTGCAGCAGGCAAAGCCAAGCCGGCTGTAATTAATGACCCAGGCTAATATTGGTCTTTGATGTTCTTGGATATTAATAAATGTTAGATAAGAAAAGCAGCTATTTATCTCTTTGCCCAATATACCTTCAAACATTTGTACAGGAGATAGATATCCTAATGTAAACATTTGCAGCCTCACATATTGTCGGGATCTCTGAACTGTGACTGTTGACAGCAGGTTGCTTTAAGTAATTAATTGCAGTGAGACAGAATAATCTAGTAGAAGCTATTGTCATCCTAAGTAATATTTTCCTGAGAAACAGTTATGAAAAATGAATACTAGCATTTAGTAATGCATAGTGTGAAAGTCAAGAAGAATATTGAAGACAAAGGAAACAATCATCATTGCTTGAGGAAAACTAAATTTTATATAGCTGTCTTTTGTTGTTATGTTAATCAAATTATAAAATAAGCGATAGTAGGGGAATAGCATTGCTGTTTTATAAAATTATTTTTAGAATTAGATTAGCTCTGTAACATGAGATGGATCACAGTGAGATTGTACCTCATGAGTACTCAACTCTTATAAACACTACAATGACATTGTTAAATATTCCATGCTTAAAACCCCTATTTCAGGGGTTCGTTTTTATAGTTAGAGAAGGATTTTTTGTTTCTTTTTTTTTTTAGCTTTTAGACTATATGCATACAATGTATTACAGGTGCCTGTGACTTGCTCTAAAAATGTTGGAAGCTGAACTGCATCCTATTCTTGAAGGAGAACTTAATGTCAAGAATTTAAATTTGCAACACCCATTAATGTATATTTAGAGCATTTCAACAAAGAAATACATTTAATGACAAAAGTTTTAAAGTATTACAGAAGAGTCAGAACTGAAAAATAACTCATGGAATTTTAATGTACCATTTTACCAAATGTCCTAAAAAATGATGAGTACTTTCAAAAGTAAAAAAGTACCTAAAATTTATTATTGTTAAGGAAAATTTTATGTCAATCTATATTAAAACCACAAGTTTGTAAATTTCTGAGGAAAATTGCATTAAGAGTGTATGGATATTTTAGGATAATGATTAAAATAATCCAAGAGAGAATAACATAAATATAGATATTTAATGATATCCAATTCGGCATAGATGGATGTGGCTTTAATTCAGTGTGGCAGGAACTCCAGAAAGCTAATTTTAACAAAAGAATGTAATCTGAACAATATTAAACATGTAGGTCACTTTATTTAGAGATAATCACTATAATTTTAAACCTGTTAGTAAAGGTTGTAATGCAAGTGTGTTGTACTAGAGTTCTCCAGGAATCACTCTCACTTCTCTCCTGAAAAATATTAAAAGTACCTTCAAAGATAAAGCTGATTACAGCATAACAAAGCAACTCACTACCACCTCTACTTCATAATAAATACACCCCACATTATTGTGTTAGATATGAGTTTCACAAAATTTATTGATTAGTTGAACTTTTAAAAAATCTATTATATTGACTTCATGTCTAACCCTTTTATAAGTGAGTGGAAATAATTTCTTTTATTTCTTCCCCTATTCCCTCACTCTCATCACTGAGTAGCTCCATTGTTTTTATTATCTTATTCATTCCTGGTCTTAGTTCTCTTTGCTTTGTTCTGTTTTACATGTAAACCCACTTCTATGTAGAAGTTTTTCTATGCAGAGAGAGCAGGAGTATATTCTTTACACTTGGGACAATAAACATTTATAGACTGAACATTATACACCAGAAACTCTGCTAATCGCTGGATTTACACTGCTGGAGGAGACATGATAGTCCTCTCAGAGCCTACAGTGGAATACGAACAGAGCAGCACAGTGATTTTCTGAGTGTAACAGAGCATGAAGTCAATGCTCTTGGTGTCTTTTAAGAGCTTTGCTTAGCTTATCCTTGGCGGTAGTAGTGGAGGGGAGTCAAAGAAGTCTTCCTGGAGGAGGTGAACTGTGACCTAAAATATGAACAGGAGATAGGATGAAGAAGGGGGAAGGATGGAAGGTGGTCATTTCAAGAAGTAGGAAGCAGCCTGCTCAAATTGTATAGCCCTCAACTGTATGGTATTTATGGAAAAATTATAAGCAATTTATGTGACTATCATGTACAGTTCTAGGAGGTGGTGTGTGATGAGGTTGGAGGAGCAATGTCATGGAAATTGTTGTCCTTGTAGGATATTCACAGCAGCTTGGGCTTTACCCTAGAAGTTGGGGAGACAGCTGGAGAGTTTTAAGTAGGTAACTGGCATGGCTGACTTTACATGCATCATTTTGGCAGCAGACACAGGAAGGACTTAGAATAGTAATATGCTAGGGTACAGCCTCTAGTCAGAGGATGTCGACAAAGGACCTGGACTCAAATCATGGTCTACAATTCTGCCAGGTTCTAGCCCTACTGAATTCAGAAGGCGGTGCAAAGATTCTTACAATTCATAAAGAGAAACAAGTCCAGCTATGGAGAAGAACTTAGTTTTTAGTATAGAAAGTTTGAGATATTTACGGACATTTTTCATACTTACTAAATCTTGAAGCAGAGAGCGACAAAGACATACATTTGTGAGTCACCAGCATATACATGGTCATGAAAATTGTGAAAGTGGATGGAGTTTTTTAGGCTTGGTTTATATTAACATAACGGGAAAGTGACGGTCCAGGACACCTAGGAAGTTTGGGAGGTCAATAACAAGGGAAGAACTTCCAGAGAGGCCTGGAAATGGAATCAGTAAATTTTAAAGCACCTGGGAAGCAGGGATGAAAAATAATGTAGTGGGTGGGAGCATGACAAAGCTCAGTAGGCCTGGTGTGGTGGCTCTCGCCTGTCATCCCACCACTTTGGGAGGCTGAGGCGGTCAGATCGCTTGAGCCAGGAGTTGGAAATCAGCCTGAGCAACATGGTGAAACCCCATCTCTACACAAAATAAGAAAAAACAAACAAACAAAAAAATTAGCAGGGCGTGATGGTGCATGCTTGTAGTCTCAGCTACTTGGGAGGCTGAAGTGGGAGTATCTCCTGAGCCCTGAGAGGTCAAGGGGGCAGTGAGCTGAGATAGTGCTACTGCACTGCAGCCTGGGCAACGGAGTGAGACTACTTAAAAAAAAAACAGAGAGAGAGAGAGAAAGAGAGAGAACGCACTCAGGAGAGAAGAGAAATCTCAGGAGAGAAGTAAGTTTCAAGAATTTTGCTGATCAAGGAAAGAGGAAGACTAGGAATGGAGGAAACATGAAATTCAGCAGACTACCTTTTGAAAATTTTTGTTTTATATTATTTATATGCTTTTCCTTCTTATTTTTTAGGATAAAAATAATTGAAAGATAAGATGTGTATGGGCTACACATGGACTAAGATTGGAAATATGGGAGAAAATGGGATAATTAAAGAATCAGGGTCCTGGGTGAATGTCAGGTAACTGGATCTTTCTGTATAAAGAAGTTTGGGCTAATATCTAGAACTACATTATGGTAAATTTTCACGGAAATTAACTCAGAGGGATCATTTCCAGAGTAATTTTAAGCCTATAGAGATGTTTTAAGAAATCAGGCAGTATTTTAGGGTCTCTCAAGAAAATTCACAGACCAGGTCATAAAATACAATAAACCAAACGTTTTCTAACCCACAGAAAGATCCTTATACTTGCTTATAAAAAGAGATATAGGAATTTATACTACACTGCAATACCATTTATCACCTTGAAATTGGCAAAATCCAAAAGTAGTGAATACTGTCATGGGAATTGCTGTTGGAAATGCAAAATGCTACAACTCTTTATGGAGAGGAATTTGGCAGTGTCTAGTAAAATTATATATACTTTTACCCCTTGACCCAGCAATCACACTTTTAGACACCTATTTCACAAACCTATTGGTAAAAATATGAAAAAAAATCACACCTAAGGCTGTTCACTGTACGTCTATTTGTGATAGTGAAAGACTGGAAACAGTTCAAATTTTCTTTAATAGTATTGTTGCACATCTATACAAATGCTATACTTCACAGCTATAAAAATGATTCAGAAAAGTAACTGTACTATATTTTCATCATTATATATGTATACACACATCTGTACAAATATACAGGTGCTCCTTGATTTATGATGGAATTGTTATAAATAAATAGCACTCGAACATAAATTTAATTTTCTCAGCAAGGCAGTTTTAATTCTATAGAAGGGTGTGACTTGCAGATGGAACAATGGCAAGAGCACCCCTGAACAAGGGAGGGGAAGGGGTTCTTATTCCTGACTACTCCCGTGTCGTTCCCCTGTTGTCTAGGGTTGGACCGCACAGTCTAAGCTAATACTGATGGGCTATTTTTAAAGAGATCAGGGGTATGAGCCAGAGTGGCGGGGTGAATAGTTTGGCAGGAAGGGTGGTTACAGAACAGGTGACTCAGGATGAGCCAGGACAGAGCAGGTGACCAGGGGTGACTCAGGTCAAAGCAGGTGACCAGGGGAACAGATGTGAACTACTGATTGGAAATGACGGGGAAGTTATTTACTGAAACTAGAACCAAGGGGCGAAGAGAACCAGGAAGTTAAACTTTAAAATGGAGCATCAAAGAATAACAGACCTGAACATACTGACAGACTGATTCTTTGAAGAGAAACTTGGGGTTCACTATATTTAACAATCCCCCATCTTGAATTTTTACAGTTCTTTCTCTTCAGACTTCCTTAACATGTCTTGGCTTAGTTGTTCTGCTGCATTCTCTAAAAGACTAAACTTCTCTGCATAAGGTGGAGGAGAATTTAGAATTAATAAGGTGGAGGAGGTTTTAGTAAGTGCTGCCTCTATTGAGTCTGCACACCAGCCCATGGATGTATGCTATGACACAACACCCGACAAGAATGAGTACACCTTCTACGCTGCAAGAGAAGTAAGAATCGAGGCTATGATTCCTTTCCATTTACTGAACCATTTTTCTAGCCACCCTGTGAAGGAGTCATTTACTCCTGAGTTTTTGGCTAACTCATTGGACAGAGCAGTTAGACCTTGCAATGCCTTTGTTATACTTCCATCGGGGCAGTATTGTTCGGGATGAAGGTACAACATTGAGTTTTGATCATGAGGTAAACTCCTCCACTTTCTGCTAATATCATGTCTAAGGCTATTCTATTTTCCCAAGCCATCTGGCTAGTAGCCCCTAATTGCTCAGCTGTTCCTTTAACAGCATCTCTAGTGTAGTTAATAAACCACTGTTTGTTGTAATAAATGTAATTTATTCAAACTATGTTCTTATTAATTGTCACCCACCAAAATATTGACTTAAATCCTGCAGCTATTTGATCTTGGGTTTTAAATTCATCTGGTACTCCTCGTGGAACTCTAATAGCATTTATATAAACATGGAGGTCAAAGGACTCATGTGAGGCACTTCTTCATTTACAATTTTTTTTTAAATTATGTTGACGGAATCCTAGGGTGAAAGGCATGGCCAGTTGAACTAGAGCACAAGTGCTGCTCTAATTACTTGGCAGAGTACCCAGCAAGAGTCCCCCGCAATACCACCACACATCTGCTCGGGGATGAACAAGGGCAGACTGGTGGGTAAGCTCTTGAAAGGGCTTGGTTTCACTGCACCCTGTTAAGTCTACAATGAATACTCACTTCTCCCCCTGCCATGAAAGGCACCAGGTGAAGTTAACATCAGGGGCTGGAGGCCGGATGGCCCTCGGGGGCTGACCCGCAGGGCTCTTAACCTCAGGGAACAGCAGTGAAAGAGTCTTGCATGACTCATCGCCCCAGACTGTGGGGTTCTGGAAGAGAGCTACCATACAGCTCATGCCCGGTCCATGAGAGGACCACCCAAGTGGAAAGGGGACAATCTGGGTCTCTGGCCTGCCTGTCGCACATAACAGTCGCTTTTGTTTAGCGTGCAAACAGAATATTTAATCCATTCCAGCCAAGCGTTTGTGTCCTGATATCCTGTTTCAATTGCTATAGTTTGTTTTAAATTTTTAACCTCTACAGCAACTACTTTGGTTTTATCATTGGGTTTATAACGAGAGAAGGTTTGGTTAGCAGAGAACTTAGGAGAGGAAGAAGGAGGTGCAGGAGGTGAGGAGGCAATGAAGCACATTTCAAAGGATCCTATGGGGTACTTCCCTGAGACTTCTGCTCCTATACTATAGAAACAGCTTAATGAAGGGGAAGAACTCTGGGGAGCAGAGATGGTAATCTGTACTGGATTACAGTGATTTATCTGACCATGGAGAGGGCTAACTCCTTTAGTAAAATGAATATATGTGGTTTTAAGAAACTGCAAGTACTAGCTGGGGCGGTCCATCCTTGCTCTTTAGTATTTTACAGAGCATTGGACCAACTTTGGCAGAGAAGCTCTGCTCTAGGAGGACAAGATTTCCAGTTTATACTGGAATCTTCATCAAACTCTTCTCAAACTAACTTATTCCATTTCACAGATTTTTAGTCTGAGGAAAGCTAGGAAGGATAAAGTACTTTTCTGAAGTGGAGAGTTGCCTCTCACTTGGCAAGTCTCCACAGGGTATAACAAGGCAAGCATCAAATGTAATAGTTTGAGGCAGAATTGACTTGGTTACGTTAATAAGTAGGTGATCAGCAATAGAGCAAGGAAAGAAGAAGGAGTAATAGAATAGATGAAAGAGAGTTAAATTTTTCTTTGCTTTAGTTTGGTAGGGTTTTCCCCTAGGACTATGGCCCATGACTTGGGAGGGGGCGGTGCTTTCTTGACTTGAGTATTATGGATCCATCCTTTTTCTGCTGTCCGGACTGTGGTTTTGGTAGTTAGGAGGACTAGGTAAGGTCCTTCCCAGGCCGGTTGGAGCTTTTCCTTCTCTCCAGCTTTTGATGAGGATGTGGTCCCCAGGCTGATGTTGATGTACTGGAAACTCTAGGGGTGGCACCTGTGCTAAAAGACCTTTAGTTCTGAGGGAAGAGAAAGTGGAAGATAAACCAAGTATATAATTTCTGAGAGACTGATCTTTTGTTTCAAATGTCGGGAGATCAGTAGTAGAATGTAGATAAGGCAGTCCATAAAGCATCTCATAAAGGGATAGGCCTATGTCTTTTTGGGGAACAGTTCAGACTCTCAACAGGGTAATAGGCCTTTCTACTTTCCCTGATGAAGGTGGGTGCCAGGGATTATGATATTCCCATATTATATCCAATACCTGGGCTAATTTCTTAATGGCATGTGCAGTGAAATGAGTCCTATTATCTGAAGCAATGTTTTCTATTAATCTAAACTTGAGTATAATATTTTCAACCAATGTCTTGACTACATTATTAGCAGTTGTACTTGAAAAGAAAATGTCTTCTACCCAATGAGTAAGCTGGTCTACTATTACTAATAAATACTTTGGACGACAAATTGGAGGCATCTCTGTGTAATCAATCTAGATACTTTGGAATGGCCTTAAGCCTGGACTCCTTCCCCTAAGGGGCAATATTTTACTAAGCAATTGTCTGTAACCGTTTGGCCAGGGTATAAATTTCTATGCACCCATAAACTCTGAGGACTGCGTCACACATGGCTTGGGGCCCCTAGTGGGTCCCTTGATGCAGCTGGACCAAGATTTCCCTCATAAGGGGTTTGGATAACATTTCTCTCAGTCTAGCAATATCCAGTTTGCTTCTGAATTCTCTTTAGTACCTATTTTTATTAGTTTTTAGACCAAAGAAAACCAAACAGCATTTTATATTTGACAGTGCTTCCTGTATGATTTTTATACCAGATAAGCTAAATTTCACCTTTATATTAGTGTGCTATTAATGTTAAACTCAATTTTAATAAAGCCTTGTAGACATATTTATCCAATTTTAATGTCTGACCATATGTAAGATTTTTATAGACTCTTTTTAACCCTTTATAATTTTTGTTAAAGGGCAGGTTAGTGCTTTAAGAAAAACCCATAGTGCTTTTATTTTAATACACAATTGAAATAAATTTTAATTTATTTTAATTAATTAAATAAATTCTTTTACACAGAATTTCCTTTACAATTAACGTTTCAAAACTTGCTTAAACTTTAAAACAAAAAAAAATTTTTAACCTTTTAATGTAGGTATAAATCCACATTCTTATGCCTCCTTACAATCCTTTTACCAAAAGTATATTTTACTTTCCTTACACACCTTGCAAATAAACTGTTTCTTCAATAGTTTTACATTCAGGAGTCCTAATTACCTTTGAATTATACAACATTTCTTGCATAAATTCCCTTTTATAACATGTTTCACGACTTTCACAGACAATCCTTGACATGCCTTAACTTTTTGACTTGTTGTAAACATCCTTTTTTTTAAACAACAAGTTAATTTACTTTTGGACAAGAATTTACCATGTAAGATTCTTTTTACATGACTTCTCCTTTTTTTAATGTCAAAGATGATAACCGTTCTTTTCCAAAGCAAACTTCCTTTATGTCTGTGGACTAGACTGTCTAAGACCACCAGATTAGAAGTTAGGATAATACATGTTACAGTGTTAACTTTTAGCAAACTTTTGTTGAAAATCTGTAAGTTTGGGATTTTAATTAAAGAAAGGCTTTTCTGGTGTCCAGGGCCATGGACAATAGCTATTCCTTTTGGCAACTGAAGATTATTTATACGTGGGTGATTAATTCCTTGTGGACCAGGTCTTGGTCTTTGCTATTGATAAGTCCTCATTCAGTCCAAATTTTTCCAAATGTATGAACCACTCAAAAGGCGTACTTAGAATCTGTAAGATGGTTCACTTCCTGGTTCTGTAAGTACTTTAAGGCTTGGCTGAGTGCAAACAGCTCACATGTTTGAGCAGACCAATTATTAGGCAATTTTCCTAACTCTATTTCTACAAGAGTTTCTCTATCAATTATTGGATACTCATTGTGTCTTTTTCCCTCAATCACCCGGGAGGAACCATCTATAAATAAGTGTCGTCCAGTCCTGAAAGGAGTTTCTCCTAGGTGTGGTCAGACCTTTGTATGGTAATTAATTAAATCTAAACATGTGTGCTCTCCCTTAAGATTTGAATCCCCTGTTAGGAAACCTGCTGGGTTAAGTGAATTATCATTGGTTAATGTTAAATCATCTTTTTCTAACAAAATAGCCTCATACTTTAAGATTTTTGAGTCAGTAAGCTATTTTTTGCTTTCTGACTTAGGATAGTTCTGACTTTGTGAGGTGTGCTCACAATGAAGTTTCTTCCAAAAGTTATTTTTCTACTTTCTTCTGTTAGCAAAGCCATTGCCGCTACAGATTGAATGCATTTGGGCCACCCGCAGATTACTGGGTTAAGGATTTTTTTTTTTTTTTTTTTTTTTTTGAGATGGAGCTTTGCTCTTATTGTCCAGGCTGAGATGGAGCTTTGCTCTTATTGTCCAGGCTGCATGCAGTGCAATGGGGTGATCTTGGCTCACCGCAACCTCCGCCTCCCAGGTTCAAGCAATTCTCCTGCCTCAGCCTCCTGAGTAGCTGGGGTAACAGGCATGCGCCACCATGCCTGGCTAATTTTGCATTTCCAGCAGAGACGGGATTTCTCCGTGTTACGGATTTTTGATAGGAAGGCTACGGGTTTCCAGTGGCCTCCGTGCTTTTGGGTAAGTATTTCTAAGGCTATGCACTTGTTTACACTGACAAAAAGATGGAATGGCTGCTTAAGGAGGGTAAAGCTAGGACGGGGCAGTTACTAATAGATGTTTTAACCTTTCCATCTGTTGGATTTCTGGTAATTGCCAAAGGAAGGGGTTTGGCCCATCTTGCGTGAGCTTTTTGTGTAAAGGTTTTGTTTTTAGGGCATAAGAGTCTATTCATAGACAACTGTACCTGACTAATTCTAAAATTTTTTAAGTTCACAATGTTCTGTGAACATTTGTGGAATCTACACGGCAGAGGACTAGAAGGGACATTTATATGTGATGTTTAATATAATAATGCCACATGTTGGATACAGTAGGAGATTACTCTGTGTTTCATATTTGTAGACACTGATCTCAGCAGACACAGAATCTCGGGTCCCCTTTGGAAAACAGCATTTTATGAAGAGCCCTTGATGCATTATGCACAGGAGAGAAATCATGGTGGTCAATTTCCTAGTGTTGGGTTTTGCCTGTCAGATAAATTTAAGCTGGGACAGTGTCTTTTGCAGATTTGGGGATATATTTTGGACATTCAGTGTGCGTTCATGATGATCACTGACTGGACAAACTTATGTTGATGAGTCAGTATTGTTATTAGAAGATGAGAGGGGCTCTGTAATTTGAAATCAATTTTCTACTCCTGAGACGTTGAAAGGGATTCCAATTTGGATTCAGTGTGGGTGGCTTTCAAGATAGTTCTTTTTAAGATCATGTGATCTTTGCCCTTCTCACAGTTTAGTGTTGTCTATTTTTAAAGGTGTTAGGAGTAAATGTTGTTTATGTTTAAGCATGATAATATAACCATACCTCACCACCACCCCTAACACCCGTAGAGACGAATACATGATAAGGATTGCAACTGTGGAAGGTAAACAAATAAGCAATTTTGCTCATTTGTTTTTTAAAAGTGTGACTATTTGTCTTGATAGTACTACCTTGAGCTTGTGCTTCAAAAATCTGTCCAGCTATTTTTCTCTGCAGACATATTCACACTCTCAAGCCTGCTTCTGTTAATGTGTTTATGTGATTGTTCTAACACGATGAATACTGCTTTTGACTATATGTACCCAGAAATTATTATTACATTTTTTTTTGTAATTTACATAAATTATTATTACTTTTTTTGTAGTTTAGATAATGAACCAAACTTGTGGACCTTTTTTGTTCGTTTAGAAGTGGTAAAGGTTGTTCGTTGCCTTGACAGAATTCTTAACAGCTGCCTCTGCCTTGGTTTTGCTTTATGTGCTTCCTTCCCTCAATGGCCATGGCATTGTATTTTGGGACACTCTTCCCTCCACAAAGCAACAGGGCAAATCTTCAGTGGATATTAGAATTTTTCTCTTACTTCTCTTCTGCAAACCTGGTGCACCCATACACAGTATATCTTTTATTTTATTACTTCCAGTTTGGTGAAAAACTGGATTTGTCATGACAACCAAGTATTTAGTAGAACAGAAACAGAGATAAAGAACACATCTTGAAAGGAATACACAGGATCAATATTTCATGTCCATTTGAAGTGTTTTCAGTGTTGTTGAGGAAAAAGTACATCTCATTCAAGTGTCCTTTTTTTCCCAGGGACCAGATGTTCATTTTATTTATCAATTGTGGACAATCCATCAAGCCCAGCAATATTTTTCCAGAGATTTCCTCCTGTGGTTTTCTAATTTATTTGAAATTTAGGAAAAGAAGAATTGCAGCTGCTGCAGAAGAATTAGAGTTCAACTTATGTGTACGTGATCATTGGAGCATGTTCCTCCCTCAGACATTAAATGTTTAACAGGACAGAGTAACTTATGCTTCGTTTGAATCTTGCATCTGCCTGCTTCTCCTAACTGGGTGAAGAATGCTGACAGTGACCTACTGGATTAGTTATTTCTCTCCTCTATTTTATGAAACATTTCATATTTTATATTTCAACATATGAAAGCATATTTTAAAATTACTTTAAGACTATATTTTAGATACTCTCCAAATAACTAGTATTGCAGACCTTCCTGCTTCAAAATATATTTGTAATTTTGTTCTAATTGCACTGAGCCATAATAGCTAAGATTGAACCTACATTTAAAAAATTTAATTTCCCTTCATGTTAGTGGGTAACTATCACCATGAAAGAGACTACTTTTTTTAAAGAGATTGGACTTTTACATTTATTACCACTGTAAGTGCAATGAGGCAAGACCTCTGATCATGTTCTTTTGGAGATGGTTAAGGCATTCATGAATCTTTTGGAGCTGTCAGCCTGCACTTCTCACTTTGTCAGAACATATGGATGTGTGGGTGTGGTATGCAAGCTAACTGTCCTGAAGAAGCTTATCAAAGAAATGTTTGGAGGAAAAAACACCATAACACTGAGCATAAGTTTGAATATAGCCATATACTAGAATAAAATATGGAGATCAGAAAAGAGCTTCCTATCAGAGATTGTTAACATTGGAACTTAAATTGCATCTTGAAAATGGATTAATAAGGTTTAGCCCAGTAGTGGTAAGTTGGTGGACATTACTAGTGGGTAAACATTACATGGGCAAAAGTTAATAATGGAATATTGAGGAAAGGAGTCTGGGCTGAGGAAATAAAGGAGTAGGCAAGGCCAGGAGGGGTGGCTCACTCCTGTAATCCCAGCACTTTGGGAGGCCGAGGTGGGCGGATCACGAGGTTGGGAGTTCAAGACCAGCCTGGCCAATATGGTGAAACCCCATCTCTACTAAAAATACAAAAATTAGCTGGGTGTGGTGGTACGCACCTGTAGTCCCAGCTACTCGGGAGGCTGAGGCAGGAGAATTGCCTGAACCTGGGAGGCGGAGGTTGCAGTGAGCCGAGATCATGCCACTGCACTCCAGCCTGGGTGATGGAATGAGGCTCCATCTCAAAAAAAAAAAAAAAAAAGGAGTAGGCAAAGAGGAGAATGGAATAAGTGGAGTTGGGAATATGGACTCATAAACTTACCTTTAGGAGGAGTTACTAGGAGAGTTTCACATCAGAAGTGGCCTAATCAAAAAAGCCAATTAACTCCAGCCATTTTTAGTCACTGTAATTTGGCTCCAAATTCAGGTTTTAGGGTAAGATATCTTATCGGCTGTATCTTCAAGTTCTTTAAGTATTGACATCAAATTTCCTGTAACGCCTTTAGAGCCTACTATAAGCCCTAATAGATGACTTTATCTGGGTAGCTAGAATTTGAGATACCTGTGAATCTTGGCTGTAAAATTTGGCTCAATTTGCATCCCATTTGGATGAAGCAACAGGATATTAGGGTTTTGAAGTATGCTTATGAAAATAAATATGCTATGACATTTATAATTGGTATGATTCAGAATTTAATTAGATAAACTACCTAGCATTTCTCTGTATTTTCAGAATCTTATTACCAACTTTTGTAGTACTCCCCAAAGAGCAATTTCAGTAATTTGTAGTGTACCTATGGACATGATAAATGCTATTATATCACTATGATTTGTAATAGCAGTGCTTTTCACTGTGAAAGATTTACTGAGATTTTCTAATTGACTTAGAGCATTGCCTCTCAAACTCTTTCTCTGTTTCTTATTCACTGTACTTTCTCATCACAACTTAGTAATCATATTAATCTTGCTTTCTTGGAAATGATTCATATATTTGCATGAAGACTAATTAAAATACATATGCCTGTCCTAAATGATTAGGCTAAGACTTAAATGAGCAACTCTCAGCTTAAAATCCTCCAGTGATTCCCCAGCTTGCTCAGAGTAGAAGCCAAGGCTCTTATAATAGGTTGTAACACCCTGATACTTTTCTGGATTCATCTCAAACACCCTCTTACTAATACCACTCAGCTTTATGGCACCACTTTTGGTTGTGAAGGCACCAACAAAAATGTTTATTGTCTGAATTTGGCATGTGTGTGTGTAGTAGTGTACTCACATATCTGAAAAATATTTACCCTTTAATATAACTTTCTGTCACTCTGTATATACACCTCCAGATTCCCCCAGTTCAGACATGCATTTGCCTTTGCTATTTTACTGGTCTGGAATTATCTTCTCTCAGATTTCTTCATGTATTACTCCTTCAGTTTCTTAAACACTTTGATCAAATTACTTCCAGTGATTCTTTCCCTAGAGGGATTTACTTAAAATCACACCACTTTTTACTTATTTATTCTCTTCATTGTTTGTGTCTTCTCTCTGCTCATCCCCCCAACCCCACCCAGACTTAAGTTCAGTGAAGAAGATTTTTTTTCTTGTTTCTTTACGTTACTAAATCTCCAGTGCCTATGTCAAACTCTGGCATGGGGTTAATAAATGTATGTAGAATGAAGGAAAGCAAGCCTCTTCTAAATGAGTGCTTACCATCCTTATTGCCTCTCAAGAAGTAGATCTTAATATGAAAAAGGATGGGAAAGTTCTCCTTACCTTTTCTTCTAATCAGAAGCCTTTGCCATGCTCGAAACATTAAATGGAACCAAATTTCTGGATTTATTTCTATTTACATCTCCAGACATTTGCAATCCTTATAAAAAACATGGTAGAGGCTAATCATGATAATGTAGATAATAATAGTAGTAGTAATAATAAAAGCTAACATTTATTGAAGGCCTATTAAAGTTCAGATATAACTTATTATATCATTAACAAATGTTATTAAATTATTTAATAATTTTTATTATTTTATTAATAAAATAATTATTTTTATTAATAAAATAATAATCTATTAATTATTAAATTTATTAAATAATTTAATAAATTTATTAAATAATTTAATACATTTAATAAATTATTTAAATTTTTAACATACTTAAAATTCTTGATAAGCAACTGAGTTGATAATCCTATTTGCCCATTTTGAATATGATAAAAAATAGCCACACTTACAGTAATTTTATTTGTGTGCATATTATGTATGCATTTTTTCTGCTTGGGATCTGTTGTATATTTGTATGGGGATTTTAGTATACGTAGTGTAGAGACTATCACTGTCAGGTGAATGCTGTTATTTCTTTTGGAGTCTATTGGCTTTTAAGCACTCGGCGTGAAATATATTTATATATTTCAAATAACTATTAAGTTGTTATCATCTGACTTTTTTTAAACCTTCTACATCAAGGGACTTTTCATTACCTTATTTGAACTACTAGTTCTTGGTTTAAATGTAACAAATTCCTGGGAGGCCCGTTTTGACCGCAGAGTACAATGTAGCACTATCTTTTTTAAAATAACATACCTACTTACCAAAAGAATTGGAGAAGAAATCTTGATTCCTTTAGGATTAGACTAAAAAGTTACATTACTTTTTCTTTTATTGATTATCTTTTTGTTTATAGCATCTATCAAGACTGAAGAGATGATGATTTTAAAAAGATAGGCATTGTATTATGATTTGCTTTTTCTTCATTGTTTTTATAGGATGATTAAAAATATCTGGATTTCATAAGGCATAATTGACAGGTTGCAGATCTGAGTTGGAGCACATGTCAAATAATATATAAAATCTTCTGCTTGATACTTTTTGAGATCAAACATTGTCATAACACCCACAGTGTTTAGAAATAGGCCAGAGGACAGCCTCCTGGATAGCTGACCTTTAACCAACAGGAAGTATATAAAATATCTGCAGAGTAGAATGACTATATTCCAAACTTAGATTAGACAGAAACGACACCAGCTCTGGGTTCCATCACTATTTCTGTGCATCAGTTGTTGCATCTGAGAAGCAGAGTGCTTTTTGTTCCCCCACACTTCATCTAGTTTGAAGCAAGAAAATTTAAGAGTGCAACAAAACGAACTGGCTTTTCCAGCTGATCTCTATCTTCTCTGACAGATGGTTCGGTTGGGCGTCTTTTCCATCCAGAGCAGCGCTGTATTTGAAGAATGAAAGCATTGAGAGAGATCATTTGTTGTATAGAGCAGAGTTTCAAATAACCATTACTACTGCCAATCTCTGCGGTAATTCTTGGATTTTGAGATAGGTGTACAAGAAACTCTGTGGTGAGATTAAACATTCAGCTAATGGTTTTTTTTTTTTTCCCCAAAGTCATTAAGTAGCTAGCATTTAATTTTTTATATGTGCAGATTAAAAATGAAGGTTGATTAAGTACCAGCAAAGGAAGCTCTGTTCAGGACAACTCTGGTATACTCTTTGGTGTCTTTGGTGGAAATGACTATTTATTATGCAGAAGAATAAGACTTTATAAGAATAGTATTTCCCTAAGCAGGCACAGCACTTGAGAAGATTACAGAATACCTGTTTACTCTGCTAACCTAATTCTCTGTCGATTTCTCTTGTCAATGCCTTTTGATATTTTGACACAGAATGTTCTACCTAGGACCACCCTGCTGAATATAGGTCAGGCTCCGGACACTTTCTGAACCTATTCTCATAAATCACAATTTTATTACTGTTTATACTTGTCCACTTGGGTCATTCCACACAATGGGATCTTATTTTTAATACTAATTTAAACCGAGGTGTTACTGAATATTTTGCTTAACATATTTGCAGTTCCCGAAGACTTCAGAGTTTTATCCCAAAGAAATAATGCTCATAGAGAGGTAGCAGACATACTAGTTATTCCTTGGGAGAGGAAGAAAACAGGAAATGGATATTTGGAAACAAGAGAGACTTCCATGTTCCTCAATTCATAGCAATTATCCAGTCCTACTTTGGATCATCCTCCTAATCCTATTAAGAAAATAAATGAGACTCCAGGCATTACAAAATCTGAAAGGTTTTTAGAAAAACAAGCTACTCTGAAAGCATATCTTTGGTCAACGCAGCCAAACACAACTCACAGTTTTAAAAACACAGAACTGGCCGGGTGCAGTGGCTCACGCCTGTAATCCTAGCACTTTGGGAGGCTGAAGCGGGCCGATCACCTGAGCTCAGGAGTTCGAGACCAGCCTGGCCAACATGGTGAAACCCCATCTGTACTAAAAATAGAAAAACTAGCCTGTGCATGCCTGTAATCCCAGCTACCTGAGAGGCTGAAGCAGGAGAATCCCTGGAACCCGGGTGGCAGAGGCTGCAGTGAGTTGAGATCATACCACTGCCCTCAAGCCTGGGCTACAGAGTGAGACTCTGTCTCAAAATAAAATAAAATAAAATAAAATAAAAACATGGAACCATTTGGTAATTCCTTTAGAGACAGGTTGGATTTTTCACATCACTACTCAGTCGATGAAGCCTTGAACTAGGACCTACTAATTGTGTCTAGACATAAACAGAAGAGGAAATGAGTCCAACAAGAGGAAACAAGAATGAGTCTTTGTCAAGTAGACTATTTCTTTTCAAGAGCTCATGTTATCCTCAAGTTATAGGGAAATCCTTTCTTGAAAAATGACTCCACCTCCTGCTCTGCATGTGCTCCCAGCCTCTCCTTCCACAGTGGAGCAGTAAGAGAGTGAAGGCTTTATATGTCCTCAAGAGCAATGATTTTGCAAATTCAGAATTGCTACTTCCTCAGGAAAACTTGAAGTTAAAAAAAAAAATCCTTATTTGAAGAAGGAAAACATTAGGGCATTATCGGATGAGAACGTCTCTCATTTCCTCTCACACGTTAGTGTCTTTCTTTGAAAAGTAGTGCTTTTATGTCTTAGAATGAGAGTACTGCATGATTCAGGGTTCTAAATTTTGTGTTAAATTAATATCTGTGCATTCTTAAGATGCTATTTATCAAGGTGGTTTTACATTTGATCAGAACTCAGCCACAGATGCATTTTCATTATTTATTTATTTTTATAGAGATGGAGTCTTGCTATGTTTTCCATGGTGGTCTTGAAATCCTGGCCTCAAGGGATCCTCCTGCCTCAGCCTCCTAAAGTGCTGGAATTACAGACATGAGTACCCATGCCTAGCCTACACTATATAATTAATTAAAACTTTAAAGCAATAAAGGCTGCTGAATTTTAAGTTAAGCAATTTTCTATGACCTAGAAACATAAAGTAAAATCACTCTAGTTTGTCACATAATGAAAAATATATGCTAATTAAGAATCGGAAAATCATGGCTTTATGGAATTGAACATATTTTCAATTTACTGATTAAACTCCCTGGGGATTTTAAAGTCATCTAATTCAGCTTCTTATTGAGAATTTTCTCTTTTAATTGCACAGCTTTGGTCTAAGTACTTCCAGTGGACCTACTTCCCTCTACTTTTCCAGGAAAGTCTGTATCAGAGACACTTGTATTATTTTAATGTGTTTCATTATTTTGAGAATACAAAATTGGATTCTGCATAGCTTTACTTGCTTTTCATATTTCTCTATGTAATGGGGATATTTTTGAATTCTAGAACAGCACTGTCCAATAGCACTTTCTGTGATGAGCAAGTATTTTATTTCTGTTTAATATGGACATGTGGCTAATGAGCACTGGAAGTATGGCTAGTGTGACTGAATTACTGAATTTTGGATTTCATCAATTTTTAACTAAATTAAGTTGAAATAGCCACACAAGTCTTCCGTATCGACATAGTTTTAGAGATATTGTTTTCATCAAGGACAAAGGAAGAAGAAAATACCTTTCTCTTGTTTGACTGCCTAATGAGCAAAATTCCTTTTTTACAAACGTTGAGAAACAGACAAACAAACAAAAAACAACAACAAAAATCTTTTGGAGTTAATGCTTATTTTGCATAGAAATAAAGGCATGAAGGAAATTTCAATATATGGCCAACTCAAGTTTAGAGAACAGTCAGCTCTCTATGGTAACTAACCAAGGAAGAGATGAATAAGGAAGGTGTAGAAGGTGGGGAGTAGGACCTGCTTACCAGCTTAAGGACAACTGAAAAGTGACAAGAATTCAACTGCCGCGCCCAAGACAATGTTTCCTGCAAGAATGAGTGGGTTTTAAGTACAAGGAAGAGTGTTGGCTTGAGTCTGGTCTTACTATGTTTTTCCCTCTCCATCCTTAATTTTTCCCAGGTTGTTGACAGCGTATAATTTCAGTAGATGCTCGGCACTTCTCACATCTCCACTGGAGATGAGCTTTATACAAGTGAAAGTGCTACTGAGATGGGAAGATGTTAGATACTGGCATACGTGCTTCTTTTTTATTTTTTTCTATGATTTGCCTCCATTCCTTATGTCAGCATGAACAGATTGGAGAGGGAGATGCTGAGTGTGTCATACTGAACTGAGCTAAATTGATTGGAACTAAGGGTGATATGCTCCCAAACTACTACCCTATCCTATTTACAGCTTCATCCAACTAGTGAAGTAATTTTTCTACCTCAGGAAAATTGAAAAGATCCACACATACACCCCCACACCCAGACACACACATGGACACATGCACACAAATCCATGAAGTTGGCACTTTGGCTTTGACCTGTCATGATCTTCTGGACCCTCTCTATGATCTGCTTCAGCCTCATTTTCCTTGTCCAAACACAAAATATTTTATACTATCCAATATATTTTATTATGGATTTTTTCTTGTTAAATTTCCTTTTCTCCTATCTATTCAATCAAAATTCTTTCCCTACATGGAGAGGTTTACCTAATAATAGAGGTCTACCTAATTTTCATATTAAAGTAACTCATACTCAGTTGTGAGGAAGTTCTCTAGGTTAAGAATAAATATCATAGAGAAACTTATTGTCAAATGAATACCTAAATGACAAATTTCTGTGGTGATGGGCGAGTTTAAGCAGAAGAAACTCCCCCTCACGTTCTATGAATTTTCTTCAGTTATCCTGATTTGACCTGATTTTAGGCTACTTGTAAAGAAATAGAAATTTTACTAATTAGTGAAGTTGTCTTCTACAGTTAAAAATCCATTATACTTTTTCTGTCTATTTCTGATATGCACTTCTGCAAAAACTGGGGCTTCTTAAAAGGCTAAGTGACCACTTTTAGTTTAGGCGAGATATAAAAACACAAGTAGCAAAGAAAGTAATTTACCTTTGTCTAGAGAATTTATTCTCTAAATATGCACAAAGAACAGACCATATGTCAGACTTTGTCCTTAGAATTCACAGGAAGAAAGAAAAAGACTAAGCCTCTAGCCTCTTGCTGTTGACAAGAGCAATAGATACTACATGGATTATATAGACCTTGCATGCTGTTGTGATGAATTTGATGATAGTAACAGAAAAAAAAAATAGCCTTTTGACAATGCCAGCACTTTACAAAACATTTTAGTCACAACTCTAATAGCAAAACAACCACTAAAGCAGATGTTACCACCCTCATTTTAGAAATGGGGATTCTGAGGCTCAGGGAAATGGCCGCTGTGGATGAAAACTTTAGGTTTTGTCCCTGGCAGTAGTAACAAAAACCCAAACTGACTAAACAGGTCATAAAAGTAAGGAAGCAACTCAGTTTCATCTGTCTGCCTGTTCTGTCAGATAGTGACAGCTCCTCCCCTGGGGAGCAGTGAATACATGAGTGAGAAGACTTTTTAATAACAGCCATTCTGACTGGTGTGAAATGACATTCATTTTGGTATTGATTTGCATTTCGCTGATTAGTGATGTTAAGTATTTTTTTCATGTTTCTTTGGCCACTTTTATGTTTTCTGTTGAGAAATGTCTGTTCATGTCCTTTGCCCATTTTTTAATGGGGTTGCCTTTTGCTTTTTGGTTTGTTTAAGTATCTTATACATTCTAGATATTAGATCTTTGTTGGCTGCATGGCTAGTGAGTATTTTCTCCTATTCTGTAACTTGTCTGTTTACTTTGTATATAGTTTCTTTTGCTGTGCAGAGGCTGTTTAGTTTAATTAGGACCTACTTGCTAATTTTTATTTTTGTTGCAATTGAATTTGAGGACTTAGTCATAGATTCTTTGCCAAGGCCAATGTCCAGAAGGGTATTTCCTAGATTTTCTTCTATAATTTTTGTAGTTTTAGGTCTTACATTTAAGTCTTTAATTCATCTTGGGTTAACTTTTGTATATGGTAATAGGTAAGAATTTAATTTTATTCTTCTGCATATGGTTAGCCAGTTATCTCAGGATCATTTATTGAGAAGGGAATTTTTTCTTTATTACTTATTTCTGTAGACTTTGTCGAAGATCAGATGGTTTTAGGTGCGCAGTGCGGCTTCAGTTGGTGGGAATGTAAATTAGTTCAGCCACAGTGGAAAGCAGTTTGGAGATTCCTCAGAGAACTAAAAATAGAACTACCATTTGACCCAGCAATGCCATTACTTTGTATATACCCAAAGGAAAATAATTTGTTCTACCAAAAAGACACATGCATATGTATGTTCATCACAGCATTATTCATAATTCCAAAGACATGGAATTAACCTTGGTGCCCATCAGTGGTGGATTGGATAAAGGAAATGTGACACATACACACCATAGAATATTATGCGGCCATAAAAAAGAATGAAATCATGTTCTTTGCAGTATCGTGGATGCAGTTGGAGGCCACTATTGTAAGCAATTTAACATGGAAACAGAAAATCAAATACTGCATGTTCTCACTTGTAAGTGGGAGATAAACATTGCATACACAGACATAAAGATGGGAACAGTAGACACTGGGAGCTAGAAGAGGCGGAAGCAGGGAGTGGTGCAAGAATTGAAAAACTACCTTTGGGGTCCTGTGCTCACTACCTGGGTGATGGGTTCAATTGTATACTAACTTAACCATCACACAATCTATCCTTATAACTACCTGCATATGTACCCCTTGAATCTAAATGAAAAGTTGAAACTAAAAATGAGTAAGAATCTGAAAAGAGGAGGAGCAACTTCTCACTTCAGGGAAGCTTTCTTATGGGAGTATGTTTTATACACACATATACATGATATGTATATGTGAATCTGTTTTATGAACATATACCTATTTCCTTATGGACTATGAGGACAAGAAAATGGTGTTTCCCTCGTCAGGTGACTGGGCTGCTGCTTGGATTTATTAGTTTGGTAAATATGTTAGTGTGAGATAATGTACCAGACGCCTCAGGAAACCAATTTTTTAAACAATCTATAGCACCATAAATTAGCATTTTCTAGTGTGACTTTCAAATATGAATTACTATTCTCTGAAAAAAAGTTTCATGAAGAGAGTTCAGTTCACAGAGTCCAGGTACATGTGAGAAACTTCCGAGTAGGTTCCTTCCTCAAAGCTCTGAGAAGCACTGCAATAGAAAAAAACATTTGATTTTGCTTAAAGCAATTTTCCCCATATTTGACAACAAAACCATGTCTATTTGCTTTTTTCTCTTCCAAAGTCAATCTATTGACATATTTGTTCTACAGAAGACATCTGAGAAGATTTTTATTAAACCAAATGAATGAGTAATGTGGAAAATTCAGGCATTATAGTGGGATTAGAGAAACATTTTTGGCAGAGGATGGGTTGTGGGCAACCATTTTATTATGCCATTTAGCTCGGTTTACTCCTCTATTTATTGATGTCTGGTACTGTAAGTGTATAATTATTTAGTGTTCAGTAAATGCTAAGCCATATTAAATGATAATGCTAAAATTAAGAATGTGCATGCTATTTGTCCAATCTAGATACAGGCTAGGCTCAAAGTATGATGTGACTTCAGCCAGGCTGAGGGTTCAATAGGCTTTAATATTCTTCAAAGATGTTATCATAAGACTTAATAGAACTAGAAACAGAACATGAATAAACCAATATGACTGTATTGGAGATTTTTCCGACTGTCAACAAGTGTTTCGTTGACTGTTCCAGACTTTTAAAAGTGCTGTAACTTCAACATCCGAATCTCCTTTTTGTGTGCATAATAAACATTCCTGCTTTGTGTAATTTTAACTAGACCAAACGATGCTTACACTTCCCAGATACCAGCTGTTGAAGCAGCAACTTTCAAATGATTTTGCAGATCGGCAAACACATTATATCATTGTGTGTTTTGCAGCTGTCTCTTCAGTTAGCCTGGTTTTGCTTTTTGCAGAGTAACTTGTGTACAGTTACAGAAGAGTATTTGTTTTCCTCCAACAGTCTTGGCAATTAGTGCTTTCCTAGCTTCAGTTTTACTTCGGTGCAATAGGCACCCTGTATTGTGAACCGTTTATAAACCAAGGTAATGACTTGTGGGTTTTTAAAGAGTGCTTACTGCACCAAAAAAAAAAAAAAAAAAAAAAAGCTTTCTCCTGGCTTGAGTGATTTTAAAACGTTTAGTCAAATATTTGGGTGCCTATTGCGTTTAAGGCACTCTACGTGTTTTGCATCCACTGAGCAATACATAGTAGAAGTTAGTCGCGTCACAAGTAAATGGGAAGGTTATTCTAAGGAACACCAGTTTTCAAAGGCAAGAGAGCATATCCCTGTGATGCCACAGAGGGAAACTCAGCGAGACTAGAGCAGAGTACAAAATCAGAGTATCTTATGGTAGGCATGCAAGAAGTAGATTGCAGAAAGCTATGCTAAAGAGTTTGGAATGGAATTGAATTTGGAATGAATGGAAATCCTTTGGAGGATTCTTCTTTTTTTTTTTTTCAGGGGTATGTGAAGATCAGATTTGTGTTCCTGGTTAAAGATCAAACAGTATAGTAGAGAGAATGAACTATAGGCAATCACTTTGGGTGCAGGGAAATGAGTAAGCATACTATTGCCTAGTTATATAACAATAGATTGGCAAAACTGGATAGTAGAGACAGTGAGTCCTAGTTAGTTTTCTTAAATGAATCTATTAGCTGATGTACATATATTAGATAGAGGACGACAGCATTTTAGAGCTGGAAGATCCACTAATCTAAGCCCATTGTCCAAGATATGAAAACTAAGTCTTGGACCAATTGAATAATCTTGATAAAAGCTTTAAAGCTAGATAGTATCAAAGCTAGAATCAAAATCCACATCTCTAAGGATACTTTGCTTTACATTATCTCTCCTTTTTTTTTTTGAGACGGAGTCTCCCTTTGTCACCCAGGGTAGAGTGCAGTGGCACGATCTTGGCTCCCTGCAACCTCTGCCTCCCGGGTTCAAGCGATTCTCCTGCCTCAGCCTCCCAAGTAGCTGGGATTACAGGCATCTGCCACTGCACCTGGCTAATTTATCTCTCTATTTTTATTTTGTATTTTATTAACTTTATCATTGAGCCTTAACTGCATAGATTAAAAGAGTAATTTCTTTTAATATAATTATACATTGCTAAAATGAGGTCTCATAGCAGAAGAGAAATGTTTAATGGCAGCTTCGTTTACCTCTTGCTACTTGACTTTGAGCAATGCATTCCTTTAGACTCAAAATCTGCTTTTTATTATTTACCAGTCTCCCTTATCTGTATTATTCAGTGTGCAAGTGTTGATCTCCATCTATGTTCCAGGGACTGTAGCAGGTGTTGGGTAAATAATATGTGGAAAGCTCTATCCTTGAGGCTGCTATGGTGTTGGAGAAATAGACAAGGTTGTGGGTGGCTCTGCAACCACAGTGGCAGGACGTCCCGCCCTTCTGGAGAGTTCAAAATGGCTTCCTGGACGTGAAACTTGATTAAGAGCAGTGCCAACATCATCGTTTCAAATTATCTGGAAGTGTACATTTAGGAGCAAATGTACAAAGCTATAAAAATATTCATAATTCCTTTTTACCCCTAATACTTGACTCTTGTGCTTGGCTCTGACATGCTTACTCTGAAACTCTTCTGGAATTGGCTTTGTGTGTAGACAACAGATCAGTTCTTAGATCAGAAAGTAGGTAAACTGGCATGATGTTGGATTTTGGCTAGCTCTAACTATTAAGTAGTGATGACAAGGGTACTCAGTCTGAAGCATTTATTTTTTATTTTAGACGACACTATCTTAATCTCAAAAAGATATCCTTTGACTTGAACACCTTTCCCCAGGTTTAAACTGTAATTGAGTTAAAAAAAAAGTCAAACATTCTCAGTTTCAGGAAGATATTACTGCTGTCTAAAACCTACTAAAACATATTTTGCCTATCCAAAAGGCAAAATATGTCTCTGAAGGGAACATGAGCACGTTGGCAGAAAATGAAGCTATTTATAGATCTTATTTTTTTTACTCTCTCATTCCTTAGTTGTTTTTATTGGTCTTATTTAAGATATGGACATTTTTAATATATGTACACACACAAACATATATATGCACAAACATACATACACATACATGCTATGAAATACTCTATAGCTAAGTGAAACATGAGACGTCTCAGCATGTGAAACTGTAATAATCTCATTCAGTTACCTTTTGCTAAAGTAGACTTTAGTCTTTTGCATTTCTATTATTTCTTTCTTATTACTTTTCTTTGTTTATTCTAACTTTCTTGTTGTCTGCCTTGCTTTAATCATTTTGTTTTTTCTCTTTATCTCCTGAGCAGGCAAACAAACCTCTGGGCAATGTGGTCTTGCAGCTCAGAACAGCAAAGAAAAAAAAAATATTTAACCCGATAACTGCAAAGAAGAAACTGTGTTTCCTGGGAGAGGAATTATTGCCAAAGTAGATGCAAGAAAAATCAGCTCTGGCAGAGACAAGGAAGAATTACACATATCTCTTAAGTTTATACTTCCTAGATTTCGATCACAGCGATAGTAGCAAAGATGTGAAACACTTCATTTCTATAGTATCTTAAGTAGGCCAGGTTCAGTGGCTCACGCCTGTAATAGCAAGCACTTTGAGGTGGAGGATTGTTTGAGGCTAGGAGTTCAACACTAGCCTGGGCAACATGAGTCCTCTTCTCTTTTTATTTTTATTTTTTATATATATTATACTTTAAGTTCGAGGGTACACGTGCACAATGTGCAGGTTTGCTATGTATGTATACATGTGCTATGTTGGTGTGCTGCACCCATTAACTCGTCATTTACATTAGGTATATCTCCTAATGCTATCCTTCCCCCCTCCCCCCACCCCACGACAGGCCCTGGTGTGTGGTGTTCCCCACCCTGTATCCAAGTGTTCTCATTGTTCAGTTCTCACATATGAGTGAGAACATGTGGTGTTTGGTTTTCTGTCCTTACGATAGTTTGCTGAGAATGATGGTTTCCAGCTTCATCCATGTCCCTACAAAGGACATGAACTCATCATTTTTTATGGGTGCATGGTATTCCATGGTATATATGTGCCACATTTTCTTAATCCAGTCTATCATTTTTGGACATTTGGGTTGGTTCCAAGTCTTTGCTATTGCGAATAGTGCCGCAATAAACGTGTGTGCTTGTGTCTTTATAGCAGCATGATTTATAATCCTTTGGGTATATACCCGGTAATGGGATGGCTGGGTCAAATGGTATTTCTAGTTCTAGATCCTTGAGGAATCGCCACACTGTCTTCCACAGTGGTTGAACTAGTTTACCATCCCACCAACAGTGTAAAAGCGTTCCTATTTCTCCACATCCCCTCCAGCACCTGTTGTTTCCTGACTTTTTAATGATCGCCATTGTAACTTGTGTGAGATGGTATCTCACTGTGGTTTTGATTTGCATTTCTCTGATGACCAGTGATGATAAGCATTTTTTCACGTGTCTTTTGGCTGCATAAATGTCTTCTTTTGAGAAATGTCTGTTCATATCCTTTGCCCACTTTTTGATGTGGTTGTTTTCTTCTTGTAAATTTGTGAGTCCTCTTCTCTATTAAAAAAAAAACTTAATTAGAGATTCTAATGATACAGAGAGGAAGATCAAATAAGTCAAAGCAATACTATTGAGAAATATTCAAGACATTTATGTTTTAAGGTAATTTGTTTATTTTGCCAAAAGCAATACATAATCATTTGATCAATCATATAAATCTGCTACAATTTTTGTACTATATTTTAATGTTTAATATATAACTTGAATTGTGCTACTCCCTATGAAGTTTTGCTAAAATATTTAACTATTATTTTACAAAATGTATTATTTTGCAAAATGCAAAATCTTTTTCTTAGAAAAATGAGTTGCTTACTTAGTTTCTTTTGTTGGTCTTATTGATTTTTTTTTTTGGCCAAATATTTTAGACTTTGTGTGGCCCAGATGATAAGTTATCATTTCTCATAGGAAGTCATATGGCCTAAACCAAAATAAAAGAATAGGAAGTCTATGAGACAAAGCATGGAAGTCATTTAGCATAGGTAATACCTAGGAAGGCCTCATTGGTTACTTCTTACCAGTCCTGCAAGTTTTACTGTTTCTGCTTGTGAGAGTAGTCATCTGCCTTCCATCATCAATGCAGGCATATATTGGATTTAATAACATTGGCTCTTTTGCCTATTGAATTGTATATTGCTGACATCAAAACCCCTCCTAATAATGTTTTTTTTTTCTTTTCTCCTTAAAATATTGGCTCTGGGAGGACACTTACCCAATTTTCTTTCATTTAATTTGGCAGTAAGATGCTAACGGTCCTTTTTTATTGACAGAAGCAATAACAATTAATACAACTTCAGTGCATCATTAATTGACATGTTTTGTCCATATGTTGTTTCAAATCTCTTTAAGAAACAAATGATGTCCATATTTGAGTTAAATACAATGGTAGATATACTAAGTTAGAGGTGTGTGCATGTGTGTGTCAGCCAATACTTTGAGTGTTAGAAATGTTTTCCTATTCATTATTTTTTGAATAAACAAGTAAATGCTAGTTAAAGCTATTTGATGCTGTGACTGTTTAGCTCCTTATGCAAAAGACAGGTCAACACCATTGGATTTGTTGAGTTGACTGTGCTTTCAGCATTATGCCAAGCAATGACCCAGGATGCATGTCTTAGCTCTGACCTTAACCTGCAGTTACTTCTCAATGAAGCTCTGATGCCTTTGTCAAGTACTTGTACTTTATCCATAGATTAGCTAATTTTCAAGTTGTGGGGTTAATCTTTATCTGTGTTACCTTTAAACTAAATACTTACTGTTCCCTAAAGCACTTTAGTGCTTTAGAGAACATGCTGGAGTGAACCTCCCTGCCTGAATCTGTTATGTCATGACCCTTCATTACAGACTCTTTTGAAGATGTGAGGCAGTTTTATATTAAGCAAAGATTATCAGAGAAGCCTGCTTTATGGAAAGAATCAACCCAATGTACATGACATGCACCAGTGTTTCTCTTTGCCAAAGGGAACACACTAGTTATTCACATTAGAGATGGCCTTGAGTTACTATAGTCAAAATACTCCACTTTGATCTGTATTTTCTTTAATTCAGTATAAACTTTTGTGGAGCATACATCTGAAAAGTCCATGCTGGCACTCAGAGAGTTACTCTTTTAGCTTATGAGACAGAGTGATATATGTTGCACGATATTTTTGTGTTTAGAATGGTCATCTATGGAATGAGATTACAGAACCAATTTTCTTTAATTTAAAAGACAAAAAGTATTCAACCTACTTGAAACACATACAAATATGTTAAAATAAATAAAAATAATTATTTATGTGTACTTGCACACACAAATAGATAAAATATTACCTTGACATATTTTATTATAGCATAACTTGCATCAGTATATATATATATGCATATACATATTGGGGCATATTTGTTCATAAATTCTTAAAGTTGCCTGGTTATGAATGCTCTGTCTTAAATGAGTTTAATATGTCATTATTTCACTATGAGAAATGCATGAGTTATTCACATTGGTTTATCACATATGGAGTTGAAGGAGTCTATTTTACTTCTCTTTCAGGATCATACAAATAGTTCATTTATATAATCACAAAATGGAGATCCACTCCATGATTATCCCTGCCCATTAATATTGAATTTTCATCACTGTTATTCTTTATGTGAGTTCTTAAATATAACCCTTGTAAGGGCTATAGAATATACATTTGAAAGGATTATAAACTGTGATAGTAGAAAATTCTGAGAGAATTATACGAAAGTCTTCAGTGAGGATTCACTGGAGATAGCTGGGTTGTGTATCTCCCCTTGCCCTAGCAGGATATCATGCATTTTTACTTTACGTATTTTGTCTCAGAATGAGTAAAAGACATACCTTAGAGTAGGATGCAACAGTGTTCTCGGATAGCACTAATTTAGAAATAAACTGGGATTGTAAATGCAAATGTATTAGAGAACCATTTTGCAAATCTCTTGCTTGTAAGAAATTTCCCATATTTTTGCCCCATGTCACCCATCCATGGTGATCAATACTCATCCTTAAGCCTTCAGGTTTTGTCTTATATCAGGTGTTCATGGAACAATGTATGTTTACTTTATCTATCTCCATCCTGATTGATCATATACTGCTTACCTTCACTCTTTTTAGACTAAAGTCTTTTTCTTCCCTATTTATTTGTTCCTCTGACACTATTTTTCTATGCAATTTTGTTTGAGGCTTTCTAGTAGGGGAGAATAGGTCTACATTATTGTTTATAATCTCTTCTGGTCATTCCTTGCTTTTGTTTTTAGTTGTATTACTGCAGTTAATATTTATGTTTACTAATATGCGTATGCTTAATCCCAAATGAATACTAATATGATTCATTACAGTGTACAGTATGTCAAGATGACTGGCAGGTATCTGATTCCTAAATACTATAATGAGAAGCTTAGGCCTATAGTACTTAGACTACTGTTATTTCAGCACTTACTACAATCAGTAGATTTTTAGGCACATTTAAGAGATTTATAAACTGACTGAGGTTCCTAGGTCACTGTTTATTTTATGGAAATAGAGGCAGGATTTATGGATAGAAAAAATCAGAAAAATGCTTTTTTTAACCCATGAAATTAGAGTAAAATAATTTTTATAAATAATCTTTAATATTTAGACTTTGGTTTTGTAGATAAATTCTGTGTTTGAGAAACAAGCCTTTCGTGGGTTGGTGTTGGGAAGCAGTCCTGGGGAGGAAACATAATATCCTGGCAAATGTGGCCAGTGGCCTGGAGAGTGCCATGCAAATTGAGAACTGAGAGCAGTTGTGGATGTGGAATGAATAGGGGTTTGGTCTGGGTGCCAAGTCAATGTAAGGAATGAAAGCTACATCCCATGAAGATAGTTTAGTGACAACTCTGGCTTTCAGCAAGTTGATGAAAAGCTTTATTATTCTATTTCTGCTGCAATTGCAGGAGTCCTTTCTGTCTGGGGGTTAAGCTTACCCAAGAGTATTACTTCATTTCCAAGTCTAAGCATTAGGTTCTGATACATGGTATGAAATTGTTAAACTCTGTGGATTTTAAATGGCCTTTTGAAATTATCTGTATCAACCGAGGTGATGTTAAGATACCCTGAGATCATTTTCAATTAATTCTACTTCAGCCGATGCTGAGAGGGAGCAGATAGGGAAATGCTGATCAATATTGCCATGGGGTATACATTTTATATATGAAATAATTACTTGTGTCACTGAACATGTGTTTGTCTCAAAGCCATATGAAATTGTCAGAATCTGTCCTTTTTTTCTGACTTCTTCCTTTATTCAATAACACTCAATGGTCTTATATCATTCTTAATGTGAGATTGACTTTTGTCTCTAAGGAATGTAAAAATTAGCCTGATTTTCTGAAGGAACTCATCACAGGCACTGGCATTCCCATACCTCTCTTCCAACTGAGTTCTTGTTTGCCTGACAGAATTGTGAGCCCCTTGCTTCCTTTGACCCCCAGGTTCCCCAATCCACTCAAACTGACAATGCCTTTGGCTCTCATTTTTTTATCCTGGTGCATCTTGCCTTTCCTGAGCTTGCTGTCCTGTTGGCAGCTAGACTGCTGTCTTTGTTGTTGATAGGACGCAAATTGGGAAATACAGGGACAAAAATTTTAACCTGCTCCATTACCCAATAGGTTTGGTTTTTTAAATCTGTATTTTTATTTCATACAAGATAATTTGTGTTGTGACATACCTATATGGTAATGACTGTTTGGTGGATATTTTCAATGTTGATTTTCCAGAGTTGTCTTAGAACAAAAAGTGTTGGCATTATTCTCTAGGCTGGTAAATATGTTGTGCTTCCATTTATGTGGTTTTAAAGCATAACTTACGATATTTGTCCAAATGAAGAAACATCTTTGTTTTTATCTAGCAGGAGCTGATAACTTATTTCAGTAGTGAATTTTTAAATTTATTTGACAAATACGATTAACATATTAAGTTCTGATTTTAACACCAAAAAAGAAAAAATAAAATAGGCCATATAATTTTGAGCATTTGTGAATTTTATGGAAATACTTTAAGTTTTAAAGTTTTTAAATAGGCCACATGTCTAGTATTAAAAATAGTTCACATGTCTATTATTATTTAAGTCAAAAAATTACAGAAGTGGGCAAAGATGTGGAGAAAAGGGAACATATACATTATTAGTGGGAATATATATTAATACAACCCCTATTGAAAACAGTATGGATATTTCTTCAAATAACCAAAAATAGAATTATCATTTGATCCAGCAATCCCATTACTGGGTATCTACCCCCACAAAACTAAATCATTGTATCAAAAATACCTCCATTCGTATGTTTATTGCATTACTATTCACAATAGTAAATATATGGAATCATGCTAAATATTGATCAAAGGATGACTGGATAAAGAAAATGTGGTGTATATGCATACCATGGAATACTACTCAGCCAAAAGAGAATGAAATTATGTCTTCTGCAGCACCATGGAGGGAACTGGAGGCCATTATCTTAAGTGAGATAACTGAGAAACAGAAGTCAAATATCACATGTTCTCACTTACATGTGGGCGCTAAATAATGTGTACACATGGACAGAAAGAGTAGAGTAACAGACATTGGAGACTCAGAAGGGTGGGAAGATGGGAGGAAAGAGGGAGAAAAAATTATGTAATGGGTATAACGTACACTATTCAGGTGATGGTTACACGAAAAGCCCAGGCTTCCTCACTACACGATATAACCCTGTAACAAAACTGCACTTGCACACCCTTAATCTATAACAATGAAAAAAAAATTTAATTAAAAAAATAGGCCACATATTGTTTCAGCTGATGTTTACATGGAAAAATTTGAATCTCCCAAGGTCTCTGGAGAGATAGTGGAACTTCAGACATTTCAGTGACTGATTTTATAAACGCATATGTACATAAGTGTGTGTGTACATATATGTCTAACTTAGCATAATCAAAAACTAAGTCAAGGCTGGGTGCAGTGGCTCATGCCTGTAATCCAAGCACTTTGGGAGGCTGAGGCAGGTGGATCACCTGAGACCAGGAGTTCGAGAGCAGCCTGGCCAACAAGGTGAAACCTCATCTCTAAAAATACAAAAATCAGCCAGGTGTGGTGGCGGGCACCTGTAATCACAGCTACTCAGGAGGCTGAAGCAGGAAAATCAGTTGAACTCAGGAGGCAGAAGTTGCAATGAGCCCGGATGGTGCCATGGCACTCCAGCCTGGGCAATAGAGTGAGACCGTGTCTCAAAAAAAAAAAAAGGTCAAAAGCTAAGCTATATATATATGTATATATATATGTATATATACACACCCGTATATGTACAAATATATGTGTATTTGGACATACATATATACACGTATATATGTATACATAAACATATACACATATATACACATATATACATCTATATATTTGTCTAACTTAATCAAAAGTATACACTACAATTTTAAAAGATTAATTACAGCACACACATCAAATAGATATGTGTTGTGTGTTTTAGACTTATCATTTTATCTGTCTGATAAGTGGCTATTCATCCAGAAGACCTAATTCACGTATTAATTTCTCATCTTCTCACAGATAATTGTTTTCACCAGAGTTTTACCAAGACGCTTCATAATTGGGAGTAAGGAATAGGTTTTGAACAATTTAGTTTTGAATCCTATGTCTGCTAATTACCAGCTGTTTGAACTTAGGATAATTATCTAATGGCTTTAAATCTTAATTTCTTCATCTGTAAGAGGATTAAATAATAGCTATCTAATAATACTAAATGACCCTTTTTGTGAGTGCTAGAAGACATCATACATGGTAAACACCTAAAGAGTACTCACCACATAAAGCTCATTCAATATTAATTCTGTTTTCATGGATGATGGTTATTATCACCATTGACTCAAGACTTTGGCATTTTTGTTTTAATCATTTGCTTCATGGCTTTACTTCCTTTACAGATAGCAATAATTGGCTATGCATTGATCTTTCCTCAGAAGCTAGCACATGTCAGAAACATAGTAGATATTTAATTAATTTAGGGTGAATAAATGAAGTATGCCACTTCTTTACAAAATGCCACCAGTGGGACTTGCCAGATACACATATGATCTTATTTTACTTCAATTTCATCATCACCTGTTCTAAAGCATCTGATCTGCACATGAAAATTAAGCTTTTTGGAAAATCACACCATTGCGGTTGGTACTGATTGCTTTGCCCAAATTATTTTGTCCTCCAAAATACACTGCTGATTCACATCTTTTTTTTCTTTTGCTCATGTAATTATTGATTACTTCTGTCTAGAATTGCCCTTGCCTGACTTACTTGTCTGATTCACTTACTCTCTCAAAACTCAACTCCAGTATTGCCTTACCTGAGACCCCAGTCTAGGTTTAGATGCTCCCACGTCATGCTCTGCTTCACCTACTTGTCATATGTTATGTGACCTTTCCTGTCATTAACTGATTTTGTCTCTTACTCATGAGACTGTATTCTTTTCAAGGTTGAGCACAGTTTCAGTGCCTCAATTATGAATGTTTTGCCAGAGAGTTCTTAGTTCCTTACTAGGATTCAGTAAACATGTGTTAAGCTGAACTGAATATTGTATATAGACTGTACATTTTCAATACAGTTTCTTGACTTGCATTCAAAAGGACAATTTTTATTTTTGCAATGGCCTACATAAAATGCTGCTTTGATCCCCTTGTAACTTTGCTGTAAAAACTGAACTCAAGAGATAAGTAGTTTTGAGGTTTTGGAAAAGGAAAGAAACAACGATTTGATTCTTCTTGAAGGGTGATCTCTCGTTACATATTTTTCCTATGATTTTAATGAGTGTTTTGCAAAAAAGTTTTGCCGGATCCTTATATTTTCTAGAAAACCTTTATTTCCTTACTCCTACTTCTACTTGGTTTTCTTAAAACATGACATTTGAATAAAATTTATGCCTTAGGAAAAATGTATTTCTTTTAAGCTATAAGGTTTCCAATATCATACTGGCATAGATTCAAAGGAGAGGTTCCATGTCAAATTTTGTACTTCAACAAGATCCTGTTCCATTCCAGTTCATTGCATCAGGCTATAGCTTTCATTTACAATTTTTTCTTTGAGAATGCTGTGAGTAAAATGTATGGCTCTTTTTCCATACCAGGAAAATCCTCTATAGAGTAGTGTATACTGGAAACACTTACAATAAGATATACTATGGATTTCCCATGTCTAACATTTGGTTCTCTGATGTTTATGGGCTCTACTAATCAGCCTTGTGGTAACTGGTTTTCTGACCATAATTTGAACAGAAAATGTTACCGAATTAATTGTTTTTAATCGAAGGAAAGTCAATGTAGTTTTTATAATACATTTTTACTAAGGACCAATATCATATGTTCCCATTGGAATTAGACTCAATTAACCTATTAGTGTTAGATGAATAAATATCCATCCTCATACCCATCACACTGAGTACTTATTATACCCTACAACCTTTGTTTAGAGATAGCATGCATTATCTTATTTATCAAAGTATCTAAAGTAACTATTATTATCCTTATTTTATAAACAATAAACAGAGGCACAGAAAGTTCAAAGTTACATTTGAATGAAATAACATGTTAAAAAAGTGAAAATAGGTTTTAATTTTTCATCCCAAGATGGTAAACACATGCTCATAACATAGGTCTGCATTGACTTCTCTGTACCTGGAGGCTGAGGTTGAGCAATTTATATTTCTAGACCAAACTTCTTGAAAATGAGCAAAATTATATTGCATTTATTTTCCTGCTATTCATTACATAATAGGAACACAATTAATTTTTGTACATGGATCATGAGCATGGTTCAAGGTTTCCAGCTCTGACCCTAAATACTTTTCCATAATCATCCTGCTTCTGTTCCGTAAGTGTATACACACACACAAACACACATACACAAATACATATATATACACCTCCACTCTTACTACTGTTCTTTCTTTGTCCATGGTGCTGAAAGCAGGAAGCTGTTCCATAAAGAATAATGACAGAAATTATAACAATAAAAAGGTGCTGTACTTATCAACCATCAAAATGATTGATGTTAATCATATATTGTGCATAACATAGAGATATTTGTATTTCTTGGTATATTACCCTAAATTCTCAATATAAAGATCAAAAGAACTTAATAATTAGGAGAATAAAATAATCTTAAATATTGTTAGTCACACTTTGAGAAACCAAAGGTTAAAAGACTAGCCAACATCTCACAGAGAGCTTTGAATTGATTGCAGCTGACTGCAAATATGCTGACTAATTATCATGCCCTTTAAAAATACTATCTTGCCTGGCTTTTATGTTAGCCTAGAGAAAATTGTCATGGAAAAATGTGAATGGCTAAATATTTTATTCAAATTTATCACCTGTCATCAACAACTAGAAATGTGTGAGCCAGTTATTCACCTAACTACATGCTGTGGTAGGATGATGGCAGTGATTATAACAAAAACAACTATCATTTATTGAACACTTACTGTGATCTTTATAAGGGTCAGCTAATTTAATCTTTACTTCAACCTCATGAAAAATAAAATTCTTATTTTGGAGTTACAGAACCTCGTACGTGGGGAGATTTAGTTGCCTGTTTTCCTTGGTATTGGAGCGGAGTTACTGTTCCAGACCAGATTATCTACACCAAAGTCTATACTCTTAATCATTATTCCATATCACCTCCTTCATTTTATATGCTCATTGTTAGTAGCTATCAAAATTGTAGGTGTTGTATTGCTGTGACTGAAGTCTGTCTTTATAAGTCAATGTGAAGCAGTGATACAAAAAAATAGTATATTTCCAATTAGTTACCTCGTGTAGATCTTCCGTGTGACCTTACAAAAGATACCTTGAGTTTAATACTATCTTAAGAAAAATAAATTCAGGATCAGCATGGTGTCTCACACCTGTAATCCCAGTGGTTTGGGAGGCTGAGGTGGGAGAATTACTTGAGGCCGGGAGTTTGAGACCAGCCTGGGCAACAGAGTGAGACCCCCACCTCTATAAAAATAAAAATTTAGAAAAGGAAAATAAATTCAGAAAAAATTTCACCACAAAGTCGTTTGTTTGCAGACAATTATGTATTATGTAGATATAACCAATCTTTGACAGACATGTCACCTACACTTTGGAAATTATTAAACTTGCCTAAACTTGTAGTTCATTTAGTTGATATTGCTGAAAACAAAACAAATCACTACTGTGCCTTTGATGATTCTTGAGAAGTTCAAAAGGGAAATACAACAATAGTTTACTACTGCTATGCCATGCACTGAACTACATAGTTCACAGAATTTACTTTTAATTATCATATACCCTTTGCTTTCTATTTCATATGTATACATATATTATATGTTCATATATAATTGTTTTAATGTTCATTTATAATATTTATTTATATGTAACTAAAATATTATATAGTTAATCAGTGGCAAAGCCAAAATTGTAATCAGTGTATTTTGATTATAAAACATTAAAAATATTAACTATATCAGAAGTTACAAACTGTTCAATTCAGTACAAATGCAATATTTGTTGCATTTATATTTCCACTTTTTTTTGCCCAGAGTGTGTATTTTGTAGATGTTGCAGTTGTTACAGTTTGTCCATAGTATTTTTGAATTAAAGTATGTCACAAAGAAATTAAGATATTTTTCTCTTGAAATATTAGCCTTCTGGCTGGGTTAGGCTCATATTCATGCATAGATGTATTGACTAAATCTAGGTGTACTTTAAATGAGAATGTTCTCTTTAGTGTACTGTAGTCCCCACCTGGCTCACTTCACTCATTTGTATTAGCATATGTTCCCTGTAGGAATTTAGGTTTGTTGCTTTTGCGTTGTACTCAAATGCACTAAAGCAGGGTTCAGCAAACCATGGCTCATGTGGAACAGCCTACTTTTGAATATAAGTTAAGGATGGTTTCTGCACCATTACAAGGTAAAAGAAAAGAGAGTTAATAATAAAAGGGAATGTGACAGTAACTATACATGGTCCCCAAAGTCTAAAATATTTACTATCTGGCCCTATATAGATGGCTGACCTCTTCTTTAGAGTATTTTATGGGACTTGTTTATTCTACACTGCCTCCGACTCTTTGAAAAAGATTGGTAGCATTATTCAATACAATCATGGACACTAGAAGAGATGGCAATTAGCCTGGCCGTCTTGGGCAAAATTAGAGCCTTTGAGGCTTTGTTTCTTTTTTTTTTTTTTTTTTTTCTATGAACTAAGAGAAAACCATGGTCTATAAGATATTTCTGGAGGCGAAACTAATAACCCCACATGGACAGCTGATTTCTGTGTTACTTCTGCTTTTAAAGCCAGATTGGGCATCAAAGGATTGCCTGAACTGTTCATTTGGAGCTATTTGTTTGAAGCTGATTAGTGAAAATGCTAAGTGTAAGTAAGCAATGTTACTTAAAGTCTAGGATTTGGAGAGTTTTTTCACCAGAGGAATCTGATTTAGCTTATTGGAAGGGTACGCGGATAGATTTCTTGTTAGTAGGAATTTAGGAACACAGGGGAGAGCAAGTTTAGTAACACAGGCATGCTGATTATGAAGAGTGGTACCACTTATGGGGGAAGAACTCTAATATCTTTAGAGTAAATGAGTAAAGAGGGCCTGGAGATGAATTTGATAATGCATACCTCACCCAAAGGTACTAAAACAGGGAGAAATATAACAAGTAGCATTGTGCTCACCCAACCAGAGATGTCTCTAGCTCAATCAGTTCAGCCATGACTTCCCATTGGTAATTTGGTTTGAATCATAATTGATATGATTTTGCCGTGTCCCCACCCACATTTCATCTTGAATTCTCACATGTTGGGAGGTAATTGAATCATGGGGCAGGTCTTCTCATGCTGCTTTCCTGATAGTACATAAGTCTCATGAGATCCATTGGTTTTAAAAAGGGGAGTTTCCCTGCACAAGCCCTCTTCTCTTGTCTGCTGCCATGTGAGACATGAGTTTCACCTTCCACCATGATTGTGAGGCTTCCCCAGCCACATGAAGCTATAAGTCCAACAAACCTCTTTCTTTTGAAAATTGCCCAGTCTGGGATATATCCTTATTAGCAGCATGAAAATGGACGAATACAGTAATCTTTGACTATTAGAGTAGAAGACATTCAAAAGCAATTTAGTGCATCTTCATCTCATGAACAGCATTAAAAAAAAAGCAAATAAAATGGTCATAAAATTTAATTAATTTGCCCAAATTTGTCCTGAAGAGTCAGCATTAGTATCTAGATATCCTATTGCAGATTTGGGGCTCTTTTTATTACATTGTCTATAATTCCACTGACTTTTTTTCTAAAGAGCATTATTAAAAAAATCAGTTGCCGATTGCTTTTGAGTAGCATACCGAAAGAACAAAGGTCTTAGGATTGGATAATCAATGTAATGAATATTTATAAGACTATTTGTAAATGCATTTTGACTAATACAAATAGATCTGGTAGCAATATTGTTTCATAACATATATCTGTGAATGGTGTTTTAGTATCTTAGGGGTTGGGGCTTCCTTGTTGAGGACTCAGCTAAGTAAGAAAACCAGTGCATTATTTTTGGACTCAGAATAGACCAATGTGAAGCTTTTAACAAGAGTAAAGACAGCAATAAGAGGGTTGAGCTATTTCAGCTTTTCCCTCAAGTAAGTTTTAACTTTTGCTTAAAAACATTAATTTTAAGGATGTCTATTTTGTTTTTGAGGCACTGTGCCACCAGGTTATTTATTCAAACAATTAATGATTAATTTACTATTTTCTGCCAATGAAAGAGCTAGGATCCATAGGTTTCATTATGGCTGTGTCAGTTGCTCTTTATGGAGACTTTGGCAAGTAATTTAAATTCTGAATCTAACAAATTTCCTAAGAATGGATTAACTAGTTGTTCTAGGTACATACTGTAAAATATATATAGGAAACTAAAATTTAGATAAGACATATTTGGTTTGACGAACTGTAAGGAGTGAATAGTTTTAATAAACTGTGTTCAGGGTAATGTGAGTGTAAGATATGTTCAGCTGAAAATAAAGAAAATGATTAAACAAAAATATGAAATAAACAACAACAAAAAGGAACCAGTAAATGAAAATGCAGTCCAGCAGCAACAATATGCTAGAAAGTTGGAGGAAACCCTGAAAAGTGGAAAGCTGTTGGGACCAGACTAATGGGAAAAAGTACTGAAGGAGAAAGTTGGAATCTTTTCTAAGAAAATGGTTAATAGCATGCACAAAGATGTCCTGGAATGTTTATCATATCAGTACGAGTCATAGAATTTGGAAGCAAACTTTTCTTTCACCAACATGTCTTGTTGTAATAAATCATGATATATCAATACTTTGGAACAACATTATGTAGCCATTAAAATGATGTTACTCAATTATATCTATTCATATCAAAGCTGCAAAATCACACTTAAGTTATTCAATAAAAATTGATTTAGTCCCTTCTAGGCATTGGACACAATTATGTGTACTAGAGGTTCAATGATAAAGTAGTCCTGCTTTGAGTTTATTGTCTATTAAATAGAAAACAGTCATCAAGTACATATGCAGATTAGTGAGTGTAAAGTTACAACTGTGAAAACCTTCTTAAAATAAAAGCTTCATCTTAAGGAAGTGTGCAAAGTGGGATCCAGATCTAATTGGGGATTTGAATGGACTTTCCTGAAATCTGAAGGATGAAAGAATTGAGTTAACTATGTGAAAGTCAGAGGGTAAAAATATAAGGGAGGAGGAGAAAAAAGGTCGTATGACCATATGGATTTTTGCCCCTTAGAAATTGAAATAAGATTTGTGTGGCTAGAGGTTAGAAAGTAATCTGTGAATGTAGGATAAGTCGAATCAGAAAAAGGAATATTAAAAATTTGCCAGGTGAGTTTCTCTAAGTTTCCTCATATAAGCGAGATATTATTCCCAGAGGCAGAGAGTAGAATGGTGGATACCATGGGCTGGAGGGAAGGTCGGGAGGTTGGGGAGATGATCGTCAGAGGACACAATTTCAGTTAGAGGAATAAAGTCAAGAGATTAATTGTACAACATGGTGATTGTAGTTAATAACAATGTATTGTATACTTGAAAATCACTAACATAGTAAATTTTAAGTGTTCTCATCACATACACACACACAATAATCATGTGAGACAATATAATTGTAATTTGTTAAATTTAGCTTTCTACAAGGTATATTTATTTTTTAAAATCATGTTATATACCATAAATATATCCAATTCTTGTCTTTTTAAAAAATAAAATTGCTAGGTGACAAATATTGAATGCTTACTGCATATTGAACATTAAGAATGATCACATTAAGCACTCTCAATAGCTTTTGAGACAGGTATGATTACCATTTGCATTTCTCCAGATAAGTGCACTAAGATGAAACTAAACCCATGTCACACAGTCCTGCCAGAGCTAGGGTTTGAATTCAGACTGAATAGTAATCACTGCGTTACACTTATCTTTTGGGTAGGAGATAGTCCATAGGTCTATTTTAAATGTTTCGGATTTTGATTTTTATCCTAAAATAAGATAAAAAGCATTGGCAAGTTGCCATTTTTTAAATAAATTCTTAAGGCATTTGTGGGGAGGAATATTCAGGTGGAGCAAAAGGGAAAGTAAAGGAGGCCAGCGAGAAAGCTATTAAATAATGCAGAAGAGAGGTCATGATAGCTCGCTCTAGGAGGGAAGATTAGAAATGGAGGGAAGAAGACAGGTTGCAGAGACGCAGAACAGGTGAAATTGCATGGTACTCCGTGATGGACCTGTTGGGGTGCAACGTGAGAGGCCGGTCTCAGGCCTGTGAGGAGGATGACAACCTGCCTTGAGATAGGCAGCACTGGACAAAGGGCCCGATGACTATGAGTGTGTGTGTGTGTTTTTTTTTTCTTATTGAGTGCTTCGAAACACTTATACATTGAAGTCAAACCACATGAATGTGTGTGTGTTTGTGTGTGTGTGTGTGTATGCATGTATATCTGGAACTCATGGAAGGTTACTGAGCTGGAGATAGATTTGCCAATCATCTATGGGTGGTTAGGAATTAGAACTGTGGGTATCAGTGAAATTTCCTAGGGACATACACGAATGAATAGAGATGAACGTAATAAATCAAGTATTAATAGTAATTATTTCTCTGTTATAATTATAGGTATTCTTTGTGCTAGTTTTCTTTATTTGTATTTTTGTTTTACTTTAATCAGCATATATTGATTTTTGTGGGAAAAAAATTGAAAAAGATTTTTTTTTTCAATTGAGAAGAAAAAGTTTATTGTATATGGCAAAGGGTAGAGGAGAAAGAGAACCAAGATGGACCCGGGGTTTTGTGTCTGGATCAAAAGGCTTTTCTCCTCTCATTTTGCACTGTTTACCCCACTCAGTTTGGCACTACCTTTTATTACTCACTGGCAGTATCATTTCCATCAAAACTCTAATTTTTAAATATTTTTTAGACAGTAATGTTAGCTGTTATCAGAAGTTGTCAACAAAGCTTAAATTCAATTTTACTTATACTTTAACATACAGGCTGCACATGCTAAATACTTGTCACTTAGAATGCTGTTCTCATTAGTCTGGATTCCAGATTTTGTTGTCATGATGATATGTCTGGCAACATTCTCATAGTGGGTCAGCTCGACTGTCTAAGGATTATCTTCTATTACAGTTCAGTTTATCATGCTCTGTTTGCTGCATTCTTTATTAAGAAACTCAATTACCTATAGTTGTAGATATTATGTGCTAATGAGTTGTACGTGTGAGTAAATGTATTCCAAACTCGTTTTTGGCTGCTAATATATTTCTACAAAGATGCTTTGAGAAAAAGAAGCAATAAGATCTGCTTCCATTCTCTGTCAGAAAAGTTGCCGCTTAGTCATAATGTGGCTTTGTTCCATATTTCCATGAAATTCATTTGAGACATAGTAAACTCACATTTTTGAATTTAATATTTGTAAGTACACTGTCAGTTATCCACATAGTCAAGTAAAACTTAACAGCCGTGAACAAAATCTTTGAACTGTAATGTCATATTGTGTCAGGTAATATTATTCAGCTATGAAATACTTCATACTTTAAAAATGACACTTTACTGAGCACTTCTATGTATAACAGAGTTTAGTAAAATGTTTATTTTGACTACTTATTATAGTTATATCAATTTGTTATTTCCAACAGTAGTTAGAGGAAGCACAATTTAATTAAATATGTGGACGGAGAAAATTGATTTCAGAGCAAAGTTTCTTGTTTCAGATTACTTGTTTGAATCTCAGATTTTGCTTGTTGTTAATGGAGTTACATTTGTATAACCAATTGTAATAAATTAAGATTTCCATGAGGCATATGGTTGTGTTCATTTCTGAAGAACTACAGATTTCAAGTAAAACAAAACAAAACACAGAAATCACCGAACCAAGGCACATTTATTGAGTACAGACATCAACCAAATTTCGTTTTTGTATTAAAATCTAAAAATTCCATATAAATAGCTATGTTTGTAGGTTGTTCTCAGGCTAAAAATAAAGACAGATATTGCATCTTTCATCAACATAACCTCAAGATATTTGGGTGGGACCAATCTTCTCAAGATTTGATTTTAAATTGTTACTTAGTCTTATTCAAATTACACGTATCCTTCCCTCTCAAGGTACATAAAATGAAATGTTCCGAAAAGACAATTATGTGAGTATGGGGGATTCTAGGGACTTACAGTCTCTATTAATTTTAGCAATAATTTTTTTCTTATAGTGAGGTCCATTTTCAGAGTACATTAAATAATGTATAAATAGTCTTCATCTTTTGGTGAAGAAACTGATTCTTCCAGTTGAAATTTAAACTTTCTTTTACTCTCTTTTTCTTTTTTCTGTTGTCAACTTTATTGAAATATAATTTGCATACAGTGAGGTTCATCCTTCTTAGTGAACAGTTCTGAGTTTTGGCAGCTATATATCTGCTGCCACTATTAGGATACAGAATAGTTAGCCCAAACTCCCTCTTGCCCCACTTTAGTCACCTTTCCTTGACTCTCACTCCTTGGTAGGCACCAATATATTTTTTGTTCAGGTAGTTTTGCTTTTGCAGATTGTTACATAAATAAAATCAGACAATATGTAGCCTTTCGGGATTGGTTTCCAAAGTTCATCTAATGCATTTGAGATTCACGCATGCTGTGGTGTGTGTATCAGTCTCTGTTTTCTTTTACTGCAGAATAGTATCCCATTATATAGATATACCATAGTTTGTTCAGCCATTTTATGCTTTCTTTTTATTCTGTTTTTTCAAAATTAATTATTTATTTATATTAATTTTGTGGGTACATAGTAGTTGTATATATTTATGAGATACATCCAATTTCTTTTCTTTTTTTTTTTTTTTTTGGAGACAGGGTGGCATTCTGTCACCCAGGCTAGAGTGCAGTAGTGTGATCATGGCTGTCTGCAGCCTTGACACCCTGGACTCAACCAATTCTCCTGCTACGGCCTCCCGAGCAGCTGGGACTACAGGTGTGCACCATTATGCCTCGCTGTTTTTTTTGTGTATGTATACATATATTTTTTGTTGTCGTTGTTGTTGACATGGGGTTTTGCGAAATTGACAGACTGGTGTTAAACTACTGGTCTCAAGTGGTCTATGTGTCTTGGCCTACCAAAGTACTGGGATTACAGGTGTGAGTCACTGCACCCGGCCCTATACATGGGGTACAGGAGATGCTTGATACAGGCATACAATGCGTACGAGTCATATCAGGGTAAATGAGGTGTCCAGCACCTTAAGCATTTATCCTTTCTTTGTGTTACAGACTATAAAATTATACTCTTTTAGTTATTTTAAAATATAGAATAGATTATTGTTACTGTAGTTACCCTGTTTTGCTATCAAATATAGATCTTATTCACCCTATCTATTTTTGTACCCACTAACGAAACCCACTTCAGTCCCCCCTCCAGCTACTACCACACTACCCTTCCCAGCCTCTGGTAACCATCATTCTACTCTCTATCTCTGTAAGCTCAATTTTTTTAAAAAATTAATTTCCACAAATAAGTAAGAACATGTGAAGTTTGTCTTTCTGCACCACACTTATTCCACTTAACATAATGACCTCCTATTCCATCCATGTTGTTGCAAATGACAGGATCTCATACTTTTATATGGCTGAATAGTATTCCATTGTGTATAAGCACAACAATTTCTTCATCTACTCATCTATTGATGGACACTTAGGTTGCTTCCAAATTTTGGCTATTTTGAATAGTGCTGCAATAAACATAGACGTGCAGGTATCTCTGTGATATGCTGATTTCCTTTCTTTTGGTTGTATACTTGGCGGTGGGATTGCTGGATCTTATAGTAGCTCTATTTTTAGTCTTTTAAGGAACCTCCAAGCTGTTTGCCATAGAGGATGTATTAATTTACATTCCCACCAACAGTGTACAAGGGTCCCCTTTTCTAAACATCCTTGCCAGCACTTGTTACTGCCTGTCTTTTGAATAAAAGCCATTTTAACTGGGATGTGATGATATCTCATTGTAGCTTTGATTTGCATATCTCTGATGATCAATGATGTTGAGCATCTATTCATACACCTGTTTACCATTTGTAGTCTTCTTTTAAGAAGTGTCTATCTAGATCTTTGCCCATTTTTAATCGCATTATTAGACTTTTTCCCTATATAGTTGTTTGAGCTCCTTATATAATCTGGTTATTAATCTCTTGTCAGATGGATAGTTTGAAAATCTGTTCCCCCATTCTGTGGGTTGTCTCTTCACTTTGTTGATTGTTTCCTTTGCTGTGCAGAAGCTTTTTAACTTGATGTGATCCCATTTGTCCATCTTTGCTTTCATTGCTCATGCTTGTTGATTATTACCCAAGAAATCTTTGCCTACTACAATGTCCTGATTCCTCAGTGGTTTTTGTTTTTTGTTTTTGTACAGTAATTTCATGGTTTGAGGTCTTAGATTTTAGTCTTTTATCCACATTTATTTGATTTTTATATACAGATCTAGTCTTATTCTGCATGTGGATATCCAGTTTTTCCAGCATCATTTATTGAAGAGATTGTTCTTAGGACTTTTGTGGAAAATGAATTCACTGTATATGTATAAATTTGTTTCTGGGTTCTCCTATTCTATTCTATTCTATTCTATTCTATTCTATTCCATTCTATTCTATTCTATTCTATTCTATTGGTCTATGTTTCTTTTTATGCCAGTAGCATGTTGTTTGGTCACTGTAGCTCTGAAGTATAATTTGAAGTCTGGTAATGTAAATTCTCCATTTTTTTCTTTTCTTTTCCTTCTTTTTTTTTTTCTTTGGCTTAGGATAGCTTTGGCTATTCTGGGTCTTTTGTGACTCCACATAAATTTTAGGATTGTATTTCCTATTTCTGTGAAGAATGGCACTGGTATTTTGATAGGAATTGCATTGAATCTCCAGATTCCTTTGAGTAGTGCGGACATTTTAACAATATTGATTCTTCCAGCCCATGAACATGGAATATCTTTTTATTTTTCTGGGGTCTTCTTCAGTTTCTTTTATCAATGTTTTATATTTTTCATTGTAGAAATTGTTTGTTCTTGTTGTTGTTGTTGTTAATTCCTAGCTATTTTATTTTATTTTATTTTATTTCCATTTATTGTAAATGGGATTACTTTCTTGATTTCTTTTTCAGATTGTTTATTCTTGGCATATAGAAATGGCTATTTTAATGTTGATTTTGTGTCTTGCAGCTTTACTGAATTTGTTTATTAGTTTGGATAGTCTTTGGTGGAGTCTTTAGGTTTTTCCAAATATAAGTTTATATCATCTGCAAAGATAATTTGACTTTTTTCTTTCCAAGTTGGATGCCCTTCAGTTCTTTCTCTTGTCCAATTGATTTAACTAGGACTTCCTACTTTCTTTTCATTTTGTAGGTAGTATTTCTGCCATGAACACTAGGATTATATTGACATTTTAACTAGTTGTTGTTTTATCTACTTTTATTTTATTTAGAACTTTTCCAATGAGTGTTATGATTTTAGACTTTCTAATTGAAGAGCTTTTTTATTTATTAAATTATTTGTAAACATTTCAATTGTAATAAGTATTGCATTTAATGAAAAATGAATTGCTTTAGAAAATATTCTATTGAAATTCTAGAGATATGTTAATGATTTATTTGTTGTATTTTTTGGCATGCTTTTTCTGGTAAAAAAATTAATTATGAAAAATCGGAAACTACAGACACGTATAAGGAAGAAAAATCCATAGTATTCTAACATGGCTCATAGTTTGCTGGAAAATAATTACAATTTTTTTCAATCTCTAATATCTGCAATATCAGTCTCAAAGATTGAGAACTTCTGGCACACCATAGTTGGAAATTTTACAAGTAAAGCCAAAATTAGCTAATTTAGTTAACTGAGTTAGGGGAAGCAAGTTGAGCCTATGGAGTATAGATAAGAAAACACGCTTCAGTGTTCAAGACATCAAAAAGAAAAAAAGAGGAAAGAAAAATATATTTCATTATTTGAACTAGATTACATTCTTCCCTGGAGTTCCCTACTTTTGTTATCCTGCATAACTGTGTTTTAAGTAGGGTTAAAACTAAGATATTTCAAATTGTGTAGTAGAAAAAAAATAGTCTGGTATTATAGATTAAAAAATGAATTAAATATAATTATTAATCTAAGGTTTTGAAGTCTAAAAAATTCTAATTCATTTGTTTAAAACACGAATGTCCATATTCTTTTACTTTTATTCCATGATATATGAAAGTATAATAACATGAATTCTATTTATAAACGTGTGTTTGTCTTAAGGTACATATGCTAATGAACATTTACAAATTGCAACTCTTACATTTCGCTATGAAGAATTTAAAGCCCATACTTTACATTTTGATTCATATTAATACTTAAGGTCTTTTTTGTACAAGTTATACCTACATTAAAAATTAGAAGGGGTCTTAGAAGTCATCTTAGTCCAAGTACCTTATTTTTCTGGAGAAGAAATTCGTCTTTTAAATGGTTAGTGAATAGAAAAGTTTAAATAGATACAAGGATCCCTAGTTTCAATACAAAATAATTTTGCCTATAACATCACTGGGATGCAATGAATCTCACCAAAAATAATTTTCTATATGTCTGTTTGTAACAATTAGCCCCCAAATATTTTGATCAAGAAGTAGCGATATATGAAAGAAATCCAGTCTTGTGGTTCACCCTTTTCTGTGACTTTCACCATTTCCCTCCCTCTATGCTCCCACCGCAGTATTTGGGATCAGCTCCACCTTATCTCTTGTCAGGCCAGTACTTCTCACACCTTGGAGGATATGAGAATCATCTGGAGAATCAGTAATGAGCACAAAGTAGAATAGGGCCTGGGCCTGTGGATTTGCACCAAATTTTGTAGGTGAGTTTTATGCCCCCTAAAGAAATCACTGGTGTAGACTCCTGCATGTGCTCCCACATGAGCCCCTTCCTCTCCAGCCTTTCTCATTCTTCTCGAATCAAGAGGACGTACTTTGGCTGGCACAAGCCTTCTAACTGCCTACTCCATTGTATTGTTCCAAACAAGTTAATGGCATGCACTGAACTGAGTCACAGTTTCCACCTTGGCATCAGAAGGCTCCCCCGTAACATTCTAGCCTGGGTCTCTTTACTCCAGCATGACTGAACTCCGGCCCTTTAAGAGGAAGCATTAAAAGTGTGATTTCTGTTCTCAGAGACTTGAGTTAAGCTTATAGTTACTACTAATAGAAATGTTCTGAGGTTCACCATTTTTCTGAAAAAAAAAAAAAAGTTTTTAGGTGCTTTGAATATGATACATAAAAGCTGGGTATGGGGAGAAGGCACTTAGCAAACTTGGGGATGATAATGTGATAGGCTGGTTGCCTTTCTCTTTAATTATTTTGCTTACAATGTTTCACTGACCGTAGGTTTTGAACTTATACATGCTTCAATCTTCAGTTTTGATTTCACTACTTCCTCGTGCCTTCTGATTTCCCTTGCTGTGTGCTTTCTTACTCTTCTGAATATGTGTAGAATTGTCACATAGCCACTGGAAAAAAAATTCTGCCATATATGAGTGCTAGTATGCATTCTGCATTATCCTCACACAAGGCAAGGGAGCTGATTTCATTTCCTTTTGTAATCACTGCACATGACAAGTTCCCAAAATACATATTGAATGAAGTGAATGAATACACTTATTTTGAACTCTTAATCTTTATAAACATTAATATTTTCTGGTAATCATAATAACAGCTGCTGTTTATTCAGTAGTTAACATGTGCCAGCCATGGTGCTAAGTGTTTTGTGCATGTTATTATTATGTTCTTAGAACAACTACCCCAAGATGCAAGTATTTTAATTCCATTTCATGTATGGGGCAGTTTGAAGCTCAGTAAAGTTAAATACTTTAATCACTTGCAATAGCTAGTAAGGACTAGAGTTGAGAACTAAATATAAACTCCTAGCAACTTTATCGATGGTGTCTATCGTCATCTTAATCTTGACTGTAGATTGACTGTTTTTAAATGGACTTAAAGTGACAGCAGATTAGTGACCACCATGTCATATTTTAAAGGCTTACAATGAAATAATTTATTCTGTTATATAAAATAGAATGATCTTTCATCTAAATTAGAGAAGTTTTGCAATTGTGTAGGTATATTGAGTGTGTGTGTGCCTGTGTATGTGTGTGTGTGAGTGTTTATTACATGCAGTTCAAGGGAGGCTAGGTACGTGATAATATCTTATCCAATAACTGTTCCCACTATGCTTCCCGAAAGAAAACCATCTGATTTCATGTCATTTCAGGCACTTTGGGTTATTTTAAAAGTCTTATCTAGTTTTTTAAGACTTGGATCTAGAATGTAGTCTAAGAATGCAGTCCCGTGTGTGATTATAAGACCTCTTTCTCCCTTCCAGTCTTTCCCTGGTTCAGAAAAGACTTGACTCCATAGACATCATTTGGAGCTGGCGAAGACCTGTTCTTTTCCCATCCCCTTCATGTGCTCCTTGCTTTCCCCCTGGTGGTTATACTTTATAGAGGACATTCAAATGGGAATTCACTCTGGGATCCATTTGATAGTTTTTCTTAGGGACTGTGGGTCTCCCCTAGAGTTTCCTGGAATGAGGACTTAGTCTCTGCAAAGAAAAATTGACAGCAGAGTCGGCCACAATAAAAATTTCTACTCAAGTTTGTAGCCCTCTTGTGGGCGTGGACAGGATGATACTCCATAGAATTTCCACAGCATCCTTTTGACTCATGGAAAACTCACTCACCTTTGCCACACCAAATGTGGGATGCAGGCTTTTCCCCATCCTCCACACACATATCCCATTTCTGCTCACCTGTCTCTCCCTTAGCCCTTCTTCTGCCCAGTAGTATCAGGCAGATTTAAAGCTTAGAAAGTTCTAGACTAGAGAGATAAATCAGCCCTCAAAACAGTAGGAAGTTAAATGGAGGTAGTGGGGGAAATGCTTTTCAAGGTACCTTTATCTTGAAGAAGGGGACATTCTAATAAGCGATAGAATAATGATGAAGAAGTGGTTGTATTCTCTCAAATTCACTTATTCCCAAGTTTTATAGATCAGTGTTTATCATATTTTTTCTGCAGCCCCCACTAAGAAATAATTTTTGCATTACAGTCAAGTTGGCTCTCTCTCCCTCTCTCTTTCTCCTTTTCTCACACATCACACACCTGAAATAATAATAATAATAATAATAATAATAAACTCAGCATTCACCTATTTTATATACCCTGCACTATGTTTCCTTTTCTTCTTCTATCCAGTACTATCAGTGTTTAACTTGCTTGTTTCGTGACCCACGAAACTGATCAGATAACCTTAACCTTTGCATGTGTCACGTTTCACAATTTATAAAGCACTGCTGTAGAAGGTAAAGACTAATAAACATGTTGGTTGACCTTTCTTCCCTTGTACAAAGGATTCTCAGGTCAATAGCTAGATTTTACTAAACTGGCCCTGAAAATTTTATAATTTTAATTCTCAATAGCAGTTTTCTGTACTCTAGTCCGTGAGTTACTGGGGAACAATTGAAGGCAAGAAGAATAGCAGTTAATATGGCGTGCCACCTTCTCACCATGCACACTTGGATTCACAGGTAGCTGTGTGTGCATGCACTTACATTTCCTAAACCAGTTTTATTGTTTTTCCTGAACATAATAATAATACATGCTTGTTGTTTAAAACAACTATTCTGAAATATATAATTCTTTCTCATTCCCGCAGAGTAATCACTAATTTAGGTCTTTTTTAAGTCCTACTTAATACATATATGCACCCACGCATGCTTATACTTTAGTAGTCTTTTTGTTTCTATCACGGTCTTGTTTATTCTAAAAGTTGATCATTGGAGAGAAGGTGACCTTGACATGAAAGTCGGCTCTTGCTTCAGAGTCTAAACTGGGACCTCCTTGCTGCCTTGAAGGGTAAATTTATTATCTCTCCGGGATAAGAACATGATCTTTAGACTCTATTAACTTTTCTCCAACTTCTTTCTCATTTAACATGAAAATGCTTACGTTTTTGTTTTTAACCTTTTTTTTTAGCTTTTATTGTGCACTTGCTAATTTCATTCTCAGTGTGACCTCTTGAATATCCACAGGGAAAGGAAAATTGCTTTAGAAAACCTCTGTGCAAGGAGATTCAGAGAATTAGACTTATCTTTGTAAGAATAATATGAGCTAGATATAGTTTACTGGGACACAAAAATCTGCATATACCAAGAGAGTGGGACAATAGACATAATGATGTGAATGGTAAAAATAATAAAGAGGACTTTGCCTCATTTATTGATTTTTTCGAGTATTTTCCATCTGAGTTACTGAGTACAGATCTCTTTCTTTCAATTTACAAAAATTAAAAGAACTAAAGATAGGCAATTATTTGTGGTACAGATGCATTTAAAACAATATAATTCTGTTTTAAAATAAAGTTGCCTTACTCATTTCAAAGCTAAGGTTGTGATGGCATTTCTGGAAATTCTCCAATTTATCTTAAAGTTGACAGTTTTGTTTTTTTTTTTTTGGTGGGGGGGTTGGGTGTGGAGACCGAGTCTTACTCTGTTGACCAGGCTGGAGTGCAGTGGTGCGATCCCAGCTCACTGCAACCTCCGCCTCTGATTCAAGCGATTGCCCTGCCTCAGCCTCCTGAATAGTTGGGGGTTACAGGTGCACGCCAACACACCCAGCTAATTTTGTATATTTAGCATAGATGGGATTTCACCATGTTAGCCAGGCTGATCTCGAACTCCTGACCTCTGGTGATCCACCCACCTTGGCCTCCGAAAGTTCTGGGAATGCAGACGTGAGCCACCGTGCAGCCAAGTTGACGTTTCTTACGGATATTGCCTCAAATAAGTACACTATGGAGGATGTCCTTATGGCTTAAATCTGCCTCATAGACGATTGTTCAGTGAAACATTTAAATTGCTCCCTAAGTCTCAACTCTAATTCCTTAGCTCATAACTAAAAAATTTACTTTTGACTAAGGAGTGCAAGAAACAGACAAGCAACCAAAACAACACCTGTACATACTACCCCCCCCCCCCACACACCAAGATTCTCTTTAATATTCATTATGATAATTGTAACCATATAAGGAGTTCTTTTTGTGTGTCTGACAGTATGCTATAAATTGTCACTAAATCTCCAAAGAAAACTTAGAGGTATTATTACTAAGTTACAGATGAAATTTTTTTAAAAAGATTTAAGTTGATCTAACATCACATTGGTGAAGATTTTAACCCATCTTTCAGAATATACCATGGACATAGTTGTCAGGCAAGCACGTTAGTGTAGAGATGCCTTTCATTGTTTAATGGTGGGTGCTCTTTTAGATGTCTGGTAGGAACCCAATAGTTATCTTGTTTATTGATAATAACAAGATCAAGATGGGAAGTCATTTTCTTTGGTTCTCTTATTTCCAAGCAACATTTCTGCATTAGTTATGAACTCCTTAAACAAACACCGAGGATTCTTATTAGCTTTCTTTTTCTATGGCAAACATTATTAACTGATCACGGCATCTTTTCACTGGAAAGGCTGGGCAGCAGAAGCTTCCACAGAAGGCTCTCTAGCCAGACACCACCAATCAATTATCGAAGGTATCAAAATTAAAACCAATGTGCCATTTCTGCCTTCTATCCTATGACTCTCTTACACTGAGGATTAGAAAGACAATTTTGAATTTTTCACTTAAGTCTTAAGAGACATATTGATTTGCAAGAGGTATTTATTAGGTGTTATGCAGAGTAAGCTAGTTAACTCTTTGATACCCTCTCTCACGGAGACTAAGTAAGTTGGCTTTCCCTGTTAAGGAAAATAGTGTTAACATCTGCATTTCACAGTGAGTTAAGAATTTTAGGGAATGGGGCATTACATTTACAGCCTAGGATCTGAAATTGTACATGAACAATTTGAGCTCAAAGATTACGATGTTGAAAGTCAGTGATTTTCTGGCAGCTCCTTAATGTATAGCAGCAGCAACCGCCATCACAATGATAATATAACTTTTCCAGGTTCCTACTATGAAGCTAAGCTCTGTACAGACAAAGCTTATTTTATTGTACTTTGTGTTATTGTGCTTTGCAGACAATGCATTTTTTTTTCCAAATGAAAAATTTTTGGCATCATTTTTACAGCAGTATATGCCTAATTCATGCGTTTGGGTCACATTTGGGGAAATCTCATAATATTTCAGATTAATTCATTATTATTGTATCTGTTATTGTGATCTGTGATCAGTGATCTTTGATGTTACTATCATAATTCTTTTGGAGTGCCATGAACCATGTCAATGTAAAACAGCAAAGTTAATCAATAAATGTTGTGTGTGTTCTGGCTGCTCCACCGACTAGCTGTTGCCCCATCTATCTCCCTTTCCCCAGGCGTCCATAGTCCCTGATACATAGCAACTTTGAAATTATGGCAATTAATAATCCTATAGTCACCTCTAAGTACTCAAAGGAAAAGTCGCATATCTCTCAATATAAATCAAAAGCAAGAAAAGATTAAGTTTAATGAGGAAGTCATGTCAATAGCCAAGACAGGCCAAAAGCTAGGCCTCTTGGTCCAGTTATCCAAGTTGTGAATGCAAAGGAAAAGTTCTTGAAAGAAATTAAAAGTGCTGCTCCAGTGAATGCACAAATGATAAGAAAGCAAAACAGCCTTATTGCTGATATGAAGAAAGTTTTAATGATCTGTATAGATCAAAGCAGCCATGACATTCCCTTGAGCCAAAGCCTAATTCCAGAGCAAGGCCCTAACTCCCTTCAGTTCTATAAAGGCTGAGAGAGATGAGGAAATTGCAAAGGAAAACTCTGAAGTTAGCAGAGTTTGGTTCATGAGGTTTAAGGAAAGACACCGTCTCCATAACTTCAAAGTGCAAGCTGAAGCAGCAAGTGCTGATGTAGAAGTCACAGCAAATCGGTTATCCAGAAGATGTATCTGAGATCATTGCTGAAGTTGGCCACACTAGACAGAAAATTTTCAGTGTAGCCAAAACAGCCTTCTATTGGAAGAAGATGGCATCTAGGAATTTCAGAGCCAGAGAGAAGTTGATGCCTCTCTTCAAAGCTTCAAAGGATGGGCTGACGCTTTTGTTAGAGGCTAATGGAGCTGATGGTTTTAAAATGAAGCCAGTGTTCATGTATCTTTCTGAAAACCCTAAGGACCTTAAGAGTTAGGCTGACTGTGCTCTATAAATGGAACAACAAACCCTGGATGATAGTACCTCTGCTTGCAGCACAGTTTACTCAATATTTTTAAGCCCACTATTGAAACCTACTGCTTAAAGAAACAAAATTTTTTGTCAAAATATACCTGCTCATTAACAATGCACCTAGTTACCCAAGAGCTCTGATGGAGAGGTACAAGGAGAATAATGTTTTCAGGCCTGCCAGCACAACATTCATTGTACAGCCCTTGCATTAAGGATAATTTTGTATTTCAAATCTTATTTTTTCAAAAGTTGATTCCAACCCTCATGAATGACTTTGAGTGGCTTGAGACTTTAGTGAAGGAATTAACTGCAAAGGAGGTGGAAATAACAAGATAAATAAAATTAGAAGTAGAGTCTCCAGAAGTTCCTGAATTGCTGTACTCTCATGATAAAACCTAAATGGATAAGGATTTACTTCTTATGGATGAGCAAAGATGGAATTTACTCCCAGTAAATACGATGTGAACATTGTTGAAATGACAGCAAAGGATTTAGAATATTATATAAATTTGGTTGATAAAGCAGTGGTAGATTGTATTAGTAAGTCTAGAGGGACAGAACTAATAGGAGATATATATGTGTATATAAAAGGGAGTTTATTAAGTAGCATTAACTCACATGATCACAAGGTCCCATAATAGGCCATCTGCAAGCTGAGGAGCAAGGAAGCCAGTCCAAGTCCCAAAGCTGAAGAAATTGGAGTCCGATTTTCAAGGGCAGGAAGCATCCAACACAGGAGAAAGATGTAGGCTGGGAGACTAAGTCAATCTAGCCTTTTTATGTTTTTCTGCCTGCTTTATATTCTGGCAGCACTGGCAGCTGATTAGATGGTGCCCTCCCAGATTAAGGGTGGGTCTACCTTTCCCAGCCCACTGACTCAACTGTTAATCTCCTTTGACAACACCCTCACAGACATATCCAGGATCAATAGTTTGCATCCTTAAATCAAATTGACACTCAATATTAACCATCACATGGAATTTGAAAGGATAGACTAATCTTGAAAGAAGTTCAACTGTGGGAAAAATGCTATCAAACAGCATCACATGCTACAGATAAATACTTTGCAAAGGAAAAGTCAATCAATGTGGCAAAATCCATCATCTTAATTTTTGAAATTTTCGTAGCCACCCCAACATTCAGCAACCAACACCCTGGTCAGTCAGCAGCTAGTAATACCAAGGTAAGTTCCTCCACCATCAGAACATTTAGACTCACTAAAGGCTCAGATGATTGTTAGCATTTTTTAGCAATAAAGTGTTTTCTAATTAGGATATGTTCACTTTTTTAGATGTAATGCTGTTGCACACTAGTAGACTACAGTATAATATAAACATAACTTTTTTTATTATACTTTAAGTTCTGGGATACATGTGCAGAACGTGCAGGTTTGTTGCATAGGTATACACAAGCCATGGTGGTTTGCCAAACCCATCAACCCATCATATACATTAGGTATTTCTCCTAATGCTATCCCTCCCGTAGCCTCCCACCCTCTGACAGGCCCCAGTATGTGATGTTCCCCTCCTTGTGTCCATGCGTTCTCATTGTTCAACTCCCACTAATGAGTGAGAACATGCAGTGTTTTGTTTTCTGTTCCCGTGTTAGTTTGCTGAGAATCATGGTTTCCAGCCTCATCCGTGTCCCTGCAAAGGACATGAACTCATCCTTTTTTATGGTTGCATAGTATTCCATGGTGAATATGTGCCACATTTTCTTTATCCAGTCTATCATTGATGGGCATTAGAGTTGGTTCCAAGTCTTTGCTATTGTGAATAGAGCTGCAATAAACATACATGTGCATGTGTCTTTATAGTAGAATGATTTATAATCCTTTGGATATAAACCCAGTAATGTGACTGCTGAGTCAAATGATATTTCTGGTTGTAGATCCTTGAGGAATCACCACACTGTCTTCCACAATTGTTGAACTAATTTGCACTCCCACCAACAGTGTAAAAGCGTTCCTATTTCTCCACATCCTCTCCAGCATCTGTTATTTCCTGACTTTTTAATGATCACCATTCTAACTGGCATGAGATGGTATCTCATTGTGGTTTTGATTTGCATTTCTCTACCGACGAGTGATGATGAGCTTTTTTTCATATGTTTGTTGACGGCATAAATGTCTTCTTTTGAGAAGTATCTGTTCATATCCTTTGACCACTTTTTGATGGGGTTGTTTGTTTTTTTCTTGTAAATTTGTTTAAGTTCTTTGTAGATTCTGGATATTAGCCTTTAGTCTGATGATTCTAGATATTAGCTCTTTGTCTGATGGAGAGATTGCAAAAATTTTTTCCAATTCTTTAGGTTATCTGTTCACTCTGCTCATAGTTTCTTTTGCTGTGCAGAAGCTTTTTAGTGTAAGCACGACTTTTAAATGCACTAAGAAACCAAAAATGTATGTGACTTGCATCATCACAATATTTGCTTTATTGGGGTGATATGGAGTCGAACCCACAATATCTTCAAAGTATGCCTATACTAAGTACTCAATCCTTATACATTCAATTTTCACAACAATCTTGTAAGATAATTTTATTCTTTATAAGTCAAAACAAAATATTTACAGTTCAGGCTCCAGTAACTAGCTTATCAACAACACAGCTACATTTCTCAACTGAATACCAAGTATGCCTTTTCCTCTAAAGTTGTAATGTGACATAGTACTAAATGATACCAGAGACTTTTCGTGGCAAACCTATAAAAAAAGTAGTGCTGGTCGGGCGCAGTGCCTCACGCCTGTAATCCCAGCACTTTGGGAGTCCAAGGCAGGCTGATCACGAGGTCAGGAGTTCGAGACCAGTCTGACCAACATGGTAAAACCCCGCCACTACTAAAAACACAAAAATTAGCTGGGCGTGGTGGCATGCACCTGTAATTCCAGCTACTCAGGAGGCTGAGGCAAGAGAATTGCTTGAACCCGGGAGGCGAAGGTTCCAGTGAGCTGAGATCGTGCCACTGCATTCCAGCCTGGGCGACAGAGCGAGACTCTATCTCAAAATAAATAAATAAATAAGTAGTGTTTCTAATATCTCTCAGACTGTCTTTAAAACTGCATGTTTAAATATTTTGCTAGACTAATATGTTCAGTATCCTTAGTAGTTGCTAGTTTCCTGTATCTTCTTTCTTTACTCTTTCTCTGCAAAAGCATAATCCATCTCATTGCTGACATTCTCAGATTCTAATCTTGTACAGATTAACAATATAAAACTGTATGCACTTATTCACAAAATAATATATATTTGTAGATTTTGTGATTCACAATAAATCAGTAATAGCACATTGCTCTCTCCCTCCCCCACTGGCCTTGGTGATAGTTGTTCTGGGAATTCTATAAACCATGGCATCATCATGAGAGAGACACACATGCTTTCTTTCTGATGTTAATCAAACCATTTCTATTTCTTCATAGCTTTTCATTAGATGGATTTTGGCTTTATGTAATACAGAAACACATCTTACTTTTAAATTGAACTGTATGATTTTAATTTATTCTTCATCTTTGCTAATTGTTTTACTTTGGTCAAATCTGAAAATCCTTCTATACCTCAGAAATGTATCTGGAAAAATGGGGATAAACATAAATCACAGGGTTATCATAAAGATTTTAATATACTAATGAGGAATTCCTTTGAAATTGAGTATGCATTGGCTGCTATTGTTATCACTAGAACTACTTGGAAATGGACATGAATCATTTTAAAATAGTTGTTTGGTGGTACAGTTTTTTTAAAAAAAATTTCTATAGGTTTTTGGGGGCATGTAGTATTTGGTTACATGAGTAAGTTCTTTGGTGGTGATTTGTGAGATTTTGGTGCACCCATGACCCAAGCAGTATACACTGTACACAATTTGCAGCGTTTTATCCCTCATGCTCTTCCCACCCTTTCCCCCTGAGTCCTCAAAGTCCATTGTATCATTCTTATGTCTTTGCATCCTCATAGTTTAGTTCACTTATGAGTGAGAACATACAATGTTTGGTTTCTCATCCCTGAATTACTTCACTTAGAATAATAATCTCCAATCTCATCCAGGTTACTGCGAATGCCATTAATTCATTTTTTTTTTTCTTTTATGGCTGAGTAGTATCCCATCATGTATATATCCCATGGTTTTTTAATCCACTCGTCGATTGATGGGCTTTTGGGCTCGTTCCATATTTTGGCAATTGCAAATTGTGCTGCTATAAGCATGCGTGTGCAAGTATCTTTTTTGTATAATGGCTTCTTTTCCTCTGGGTAGTTACCCAATAGTGTGATTGCTGGATCAAATGGTAATTCTACTTTTAGTTCTTTAAGGGCTCTCCACACTGTTTTCCATAGTGGTTGTACTAGTTTACATTACTACCAGCAGTGTAGAGGTGTTCCCATTTCACCACATCTATGCCAACATCTATTTTTTTTTTTTTTTTTTTTTTGGTTATGGCCGTTATTGCCAGAGTAAGGTGGTATTGCATTTTTGGTTTTGATTGGTGTTTTCCTGGTCATTAGTGATACTGAGCATTTTTTCACATTTGAAAACATAGCTTAGCTCCCACTTATAACTGGGGGCCATTTCTATATTTTCTTTTAATTTTTAAATAGTTTAAAAACATAAGCTAAGCTATATAGTCTCATATTTTAACAACTAACTTGAAAATATTTAATAGAAAAATTTATATTAGTACTGCTTAATTAAACCTTTATTGGTAGTTGGTGATACTTCTATCACTCATGTTAAATTCTCTTCTCAAATAAATTACAATGTTTTATAACACACACATACAACAAATGTACACCTAACATTTGTTGTGCTTCGCTAAGTACTAGGCATATAATTTGCCTCCCAATTTATTGCAAGTAAGGTTTATCAAATATTTTACCACTGCATAACATGGAATATCACCTTGCCAGCCTCCAGTAGTATTTCCTTGACACCAGCTGCCTGACTGCTAAGGCACTGACAACTATTTTTTTTTTTAATTGTAGCAGGATCCCACTCTTGGTACTTGTTTAGGTATTAGGGTGATTTCGATGGGCGCATTAACCCTACTGACTGAACATCTCAGTGACTCAACACAGAAAAGATACATTTCTTGCTCATGCTGTATGTCTGAATGACTGTTGATTGGCTGCAAGGCAACAGTCCTAAAATAAAATTATGCTTAGCTTTAAAAAAATAAAATAAGGGTCAGTAAAATATCTAATTATTTTTCTTTATTTTTATTTTCTCACATTTTCATTTAATTTTACATTATTTTATAAATATAACTGTACAAACTGCAAGGCCAGTTATTTGCTAAAGAGTTTTTTGATAAAACAAAATGATTGAGTAGAAAATCTCACCATGATCTTTGACTTACTTAATGGTAGTTACAGAAAACAATTTATATAAATTAAAAGGCCATAGTGCAAGCAACCAACAAGTATTTGACTCATACAAATCTGTATCATGATGTCCATTAGCTCAAGATGTTGACTTTTCTTCTTTTTCTTCTTGCTGCTTTTTTTTTTAAACTATTTTTTTTTCATCTAGCCACCAGAGAATGCTTATGGGAAGTTAGCATAAATATCACACGGTGTTTTCAAATATTGTTTATGCTTGACTGAATAGGGATTTGTACAAAGAGTAGTTAAATATATGGACTGAAATGGATGCTCCCCATTATAAAATAATATTTGGTAGATTACTTATAAAATTTTTCTTATTTTGAAACTCAAAGTTGTTTATATATGTAGTCCTACTTTTTAGATTTAAGCCTTCTTATGTGTTTGCTATTAACTGACTTAGAAAAAGTAATACCTTAAAATAAGAAAATAAATGCTTACGACAATAAGTAGATTGAAAATTCATTTGAAATTAAAAAAATTTTGTGACATTTATTTTTGTGCATATTAGTACCAGAACTGAAAATAAAGCCCTGGCAGTCTCAGTGTCTATATATATATATACATACACATATATATGTGTGTATATATACACATATACATATATATGTGTGTGTATATATATGTATATATATATAGAGAGAGAGAGAGAGAGACATATATGAATGATATGAATGTGTACTATGATACATTGGCCTTTTTGAATTACTTCTACAATTGCTATAGTTAAGCCATAATCATAGCAAAATATTTCACCGAGATGAAAGGAATATAAAAATGTTTCTGGCATTATAAAAATTGCAGTGAAGATGTTGGAACTTAAAGCCAAAACAAATAGCTTACATAATTAAAACAGAGCTTTGTCTGTGGTAAATTTTTTGGCCTGGAAATGTGAAATATTTCTTAATTCTTGAAAGTAATACTTGTGCACACTTCATAAAATTATAGTGAGAGAGAGAATGTGTTGTAATTAGCAGCTGAAGAGATAAATAGGAAATCTTGCTTAGTCGTGTACCTTACATTTTCGTCCTGACAATGCTGAATACATTTTAATGAGAATAAAATAAATTAAAATTAAAGCATCAGCATAGATTCTATATATGCTATTTTTCCCATCTCCATTCCAAGAGTACCTCTGTGTTTACCATTGTTTTATATATATATATATATAGTTTCATTAGTTTGGGGGAACAAGTGTTTTTTGTTGCATAGATAAGTTCTTTTGTGCTAATTTCTGAGATTTTGGTGTATCTGTCACCCAAGAAGTATTCACTTTACCTAATGTATAGTATTTTATCCCTCAGCCCCCTCAGCCCCTTCCCCCTGAGTCCCCAAAGTCCATCGTATCATTCTTATGCCTTTGTGTTCTCATAGCTTAGCTCCCACTAATAACTGAGGACATGTGATATTTGATTTTCCATCCCTGAGTTACTTCATTTAGAATAATGATCTCCAACTCCATTGGGGTTGCTATAAATGCCATTATTTTGTTTATTTTTATGGCTGAGTAGTATTCCATGGTGTATATATTCCCATCTTCTTTATCTGTTCATTGGTGGATGGGCACTTAGGCTGGTTCATATTTCTGCAATTGCAAAAACAAATAACCTCATCAAAACATGGGCAAAGGACACGCATAGACAATTCTCAAGAGAAGATAAACAAATGGCCAACAAACATATGAAAAAAATGCTCAACATCACTAATTATCAGAGAAATGCAAATTAAAACTAAAATGCGATACAACCTTACTCTTGCAAAAATGGCCACAATTAAAAAATCAAAAAATAATAGATATTGGCATGGATGTGGTGAAAAGGGAACACTTTTACACTGCTAGTCAAAATGTAAACTAGTACAGCCACTATGGAAAACAGTATGGAGCTTCCCTAAAAAACTAAAAGTAGAATTACCATTTGATCCAGCAATTCCAATATTGGGTATCTACCCAGAAGGAAAGAAGTCATTACAAGAAAAAAAGACCCTTGCACGTGCACGTTTATACAATTGCTTTTAGATTTTACTTTGCAGACTTATAAGAATTCCGTGATACAATGGGGATATGTTACTTTTGTTGCTGAGTTTTACATGATAGATTCTGTCATATAAGTCAGCAATAAAATTAATGATTAATGATTCTTATGACCTCCTTATATATATCTTAATGAGACCAACATTAAAGTTTGGCATTAATTAAATTCTGGGCTGAAAAATATATTATTTCAGACATAGCTTATACATTTTTTTAAATTGACTTTTGAGCTGATGTTAGGTTTGATTGGAAAAACATATTCAATGAGCTCCAAAAGTTATGCTTATATATGATGTCAGAAATATCTGGATACTGAATACAGAAAATTGAAATGAAAGATGGAAACCTGAAGAAGACTACTTTTCAAATAGAGTGATCCAATTTTTGTATTTATTACCTTCAAAGCCCACCTCTCACTGTATACTTTTTTGGGGTAAAAAAAAATGTGCACTTCTCATTCCCAGGTATCTACAGAACTCACTAGATTCATTTAAATTTATTACATAGTTATCAAACCTTCACTACATTACAAGACTGTGCTACATACTGGCTAGACGACAATAATGAAGCTCATTGAAAATATCATTAGGGACACAGATAATTTGCTGAGCTTTCCACCAATGGAATCACCTAGGTGCTCTGGTAGCATGAAGACAAACTTTATTCTGCCTAGGGAAAACACTAGGGTTTTCCAGAAGAGGTCATCTTTGGTTAAGCCTTGAAAGAATTGGTGGATTTTTTCAAGTAGAGGTCTTTCTGAGAACACTGTAAACTGAATGATCAGTGTGAACAAATGTATGGCCCATAAGTGGCCTCACAGAGACAGGAGAAATGTGCACTAGTTGGGTGTTTATTGCAGCATCTGGGCGAAGTGTGAAGAGAAACAGATGAGCAGCTTGTCAAGTAGGGAGGGGCGACACAATGGAGGGAAACTGGAATTGTGAGGTTCAATGTATGGGACACACACAGATGTTGTTGGGGCGGTAGACAGCACTTGGGAACTAGATTTGAACTCTTATTTTACTATATATGTACTTCTTTTACCCATTATTATACAATGCTACATATTCTGATAGTAAAATAAGTATAACCACATCTACCATGTTCACATCTTGAAGAGGGCTGAAGAAAATCAAATGACATGGCTTCGAAGTCCTTCCTCCGAACCAGATAGGCTCTGCTCAATGAGTGAGGGTGTATGTGCCTAGACATGCAAATGAATGAATGAGAGAAGTGCACTAGAAAACCTACTATCACCAAAGACCTATGTCAGTTTTCTCAGGCAACTTTATTAGTAATACAGCTAACATTTAAATTCAAAAATGATAAAATGAGGAGAAATGCATACATTTGTCATTTGTATTAAGGATGAGTGACTAGAATTGGGAAACAGAGAGGAAGACATTTTTATATTTGAATTGTTGATAGATGGTAATGCTAAGAACAGGATAAAGAATGGAGGAGAAAAATGAGGAGAAGCTGGGGAGAGACTTCAGGTAGGATCTAATTTTTTTTTACAGTTTGTGAAGTGCCTGCATGTCCTCATCATTGAGCTACAATTTTGTTTTGATGTCAACCAAGGTATAAAAACTAGATCATCCATATACAGATGGCAGTTACACTGGTGGGAGGGAATGTGATGCCCAGGAATTTGTGTAATAATTCATGTGTTAGAAAGTTGAATCATGAATAGTGAATGCAGAAAGCAAACATATGATGTAAATTCTTGAATGATATTTATCTCAGAGAATCAGGAGACCCTGAAATGAGCAAAAAGAGGATGACTGCCCCATGAAAGGAGCCCTAGAGGGAAGAGTGAAAAGAGATAGAAGAATGTATTAGGGTGTGAACATCACACAAGTGATGGATAGGATAAGACCTGAGAAAGGGGTCATTACTCTTGCCCCAAGAGAGTCAATGGTGTCTTGCATTGAGCACTTTTCAGTGGAGTGGCTGGAGATGAAATACAATTGCAGGAAATTAAAGAATGCATGGAGGTAAAAATAAAGAAACAGAAATGCAGTCCACACTTTGAAGAAGGTTGATGATGACGGAAAGAAATATGTTTGAGAATAAAACACCCCATGAAAGATTAGCATGCAAAGACAATACAACAAACCAATATACTGTTTTGTTTTTTCCTTTGGTCCTATTCCAACTAGCTAATGGTGGCTGTATAGCCTTCTTATATGACTCACCGTTGAGTTTAGGTTGTCTATCTCCAGGGAGAGCGTAACTTGGTAAACCCTTGGAATATCATGTCTCCTTTGCTAGTTTTCTTCTTTCCAGTTCAGGGGATTGCAGTGATATTTTACATCATTGACTGCAGCAAAGACCCAAAGGTGGAAATATGCCTCCCTCAAAGGTACTGATGTCATCTCCATTAGGAGGAATTTCTGTATAATCTCACTAAAGACACCATGAAGATTTGTCCTGTGTTTTCAGTGTCTGATGGATGCTGCTGTAAGGCAGCTCTTAGTTTTTATATGCACTTTTATGCTTTAATGCAATTCTCTCTCTCTCTAGGACTCAGACATAAGTCCCACAGGAGAAGGGCTGGCAGAGGCATTAAGTGCTAGACCATGAGCTGTATTGCATCATTCTTTCATTCAGACCTGGCTCGTGGTTTTAAACTATAGTTGTGTACTCTGGCCTCTTTTTCTTTAGAAGACATTTCTTTCTTTTTTCTTTTTTCTTAAGGGGCCTCTCTGACTATGCTTACAGATTTCTTTTTCTTTGTGAGTCAATCCTGCTTGTCCATCACAAGTACTCAGATTAGGCTACCGGTTGGAGTAACCTGCTGCTACATTAGTTATTACAGAGAGAATTGTGTTATACAGAGGGAATTAGTTATACAGAGGTAATGATGAAGTAGGTAAAGTTCAAATTGCTGTTCGCTTGCTTTTCATTGAATAAGGGAGGGAGATGGGGTAGAGGGTAGCAAACTGATAATGGAAAGGAAGAGTGGTGCTACTTTCATTAATATCTAAAGAGCAATAGACGACATAACTGTCTTCATGCTAAAATCAAAAGTGTAAGCAATATGATAATTCTTAATACTGCCATGTGCAGATGTACTAATCATGCTTGTGTTAATGCACCATTTAACTGAGAAGATGAAGAAATCCAAGACATGTGATTACATCCAAAGACCAGGAGAAAATCATGATAGTATTGAGGATACTTTTAAAGTAAGTGGCTAAGGAAAATTTTGCTACATCTTTCATGAATGTCACAGAAATAGAGACAGTTTGAAAATGGAAATTTTTCCAAATCATATTGAAGTTTTGCTAGTATATTTTACTGAGAATTGAGCAATGATTTTTGAGAACTTCATTATGCTGAAGATTAAAAATACCAAGTTGTTGTTTCTAAACTCATTTTTTTCAGAGAATAGATAGCTTTTCAGCATTTAATATGTACAATAAATTGCACTGTGATGATACACAGATGAATCTGGCACAGTGTCTATTCTGTTTAATTAATGTCCTGATATAAAACGCACTTTAGAAAACATTAAGCATTATAAGGGGTAAATTACTGAAGGTGTTTGAACAGATTATGTTCATATATAGTGATTAGGAAAAGCCTTGTAAAAATTATGACATTAGTTGGACCTCTATAATAGATAGCACTTAGAATGGCAAGAGAAAATATGGTGCCTTCCAAATAGAGGGAACCACATAAACCACGTGGGAGAAGACACAAGCAGTGAACATAAAATGCATGGCTTCTTTTTATTGGGTCGAGTGGTTTTATGAAAGAAGTTAAGAGAAATGAGGTTGTAAATGCAGTTTGAGGCAAGTCATTTCATACCATAATCAGGAGTGTGGGTTTTATCTGAAATAATTTCACTGGGTAACTTTAAAACAAGTTGTTAAATGATCTGATCTGAAATTCTACAAAGAAGCTACTGCAGATAGCAAGCCTCTTGAGTTCTATTTTTTTCCCCATTCAACAACTTCTGCGTAACAGAAATTAAAGTCCACAGACTATCAAAATTAAGGGAACTTTGATTTTCTTCCTCAAAATGATGCCTACTATAAGTAAGAAAGGTTAACCTTACTCCAGGAAAGGAAGAGTAAATCTCTGGGGTTAGGAAGGCTGTTGTGGTGAATGGATAACTTAATGAAATGATCAAATAGTCCAGAATGATGTTAATTAGGGCAATTTTGTATTACTATAATTGCTTTGTATTTATTGAATTATTGCAATGGGTGAGTTACTAGACAGAAAGAAATCTATTTAGTAAGCTGACAAAACACTGAAAGGATGACAGAATTGGAATGCTCTTGGCTGTTCAATTCACTGCTTAAGCAGTCTCCAAATACATTATGCTATTTTTTTTCTTTTTCTCTTTTTCTTCTTGCTCATTATCTGCTCATTGTCCTTGGATGGGACAGTTCCTTATTTGAGAGTATATCACATGTTCAGATCATTTTCATATATACCTTCCTGGCAGACACTGATTCTACAAGTGTTGTATATTGTTTAATGATTTTGTAAAACATATTTACTGAGAGACTGCAGTAAGACAGACTCATTACCCAAGATCAGTGAACCCACTGCATGGAATAGATGGGGAAGCTTCTCTACCATAATTCTGAACTGAAATACAAATGCTGCCCTTAGTGGCAGAGGTTAAAACCTTAAAAGTTTGTGTTGAATAAGGAATGTCATTGGGGGACATATTGAACCATGTGTGAAGATGTGTGAATGGAAGGGTCTGGAGAAAAGAGAGAAGATTGGAAGATAAATGTATGGGTGGTACATGTAGGGAATAGGGACTCAAAGGGAATGTCTGAGCAATGGGAGACACTGTGAGGCCATGGGATGGGGTAGCCTCAGCTCATAATACGTTTACGTTATTTCTTCTTTTTAGTTTTCCAGAAAAAAATAATGTTGCCAAGTATGCCAACCTAAATAACAACTTATGTTTCAACACTGTATTTTCTAGGTTGTTACTGGCAACTTAGAAAGCCTTTATTTTGGAAAGAGTGCTTGAGTGGTATTGAGATTCCCACATTGGCTTAGCAAAGTCTTCTTTGATAACTTACTTCTAGAAATATATTAATGAACAGTAGTAACTTGCTATTTCAAACATGATCTTTATGGGGAAATGTGTACTGAACTCCAGTAAAATGACAACAGCATATATGTCCACACCATGACAGTCTTTTATGCCAGTGGAAAATGTTCAGAAGTGAAGGCTTCCTGCCAGCAGTAGTGGACAGAAGAATGAAAGTAAGAGTCGGATTTTTTGGAAAAGCATTTCATGGTTTTCATCCCCAGTGGCTTTGGAGGAATATGCCACTTCTGTTATTGTGGGAAGTGCAGTTAGAAATAATAGTAACGGTGGTAGCTGCCAGGGATAGGTCTGTGGACTTTGGGAACTGAAGTACTTGAATTTGGTACCTTTATCTTGATTGGAATCTATGACTATTTTAAACACTTTCTCCAATTTACAACAGCTTCTCTAAGAAAAGCTTCACAGCTTTCTTTCAGAAAAGCTTTGAGAGGTAGGTTTGATTGGCCTAATTTTATTAATGATGGCTTTAAAGCATATTGAGATTGAGGCTGTCACTGCCAAACATAGCACCTCTCTTTGTCAGGCTCTATTTCTCAAACATATACATTTCTCACTCTCTGCCACTTTTTCAGCTGTCCAGTTTCTCTACTGATCTGTAATTCAGTCATGGAGGAAGAATAAGCTTAATATAATCCTCTTATTAGAAAGCTTTTACTTCAACAAAAAATCCCCAGGATCTTAGCTCTAAGTCTCTTCAACCCCTATCTATAGGACCTACTTAAAGGGCAAAAGTGTAAAATAAATAAAAGGAGATAAAATGAGGAGAGGGGCAAAAATGAAAGAATTACTTATTAGGAAAAGTAAGAGAATGTGAAAAATAATTATTTGCAATGTCAAAGTTTACATACTTCTCCAGGTCAAGTTTATTTTTCTCCAACATTATTAATGATGTATTGAATCTGAACCCCATGCACAATTCTGTTCTAGGCAGTTAGGAGTCATAAATGTGATAGAAAATGTTCTTACCTTCAAAGTGGTTACAGTGTGATAGAAAAGTATATATTTAGAAAATATTCTAAGCTATTTCAAAATAGAATTGAGAATGTGACAAAAGCATAGGCTGTAAAAAAATGGTTTTAGGTAGATTTTCTCTGGGCAGCCCCACCTTCCAGTATCAGTAAAAAACCTGTGTTGAAAATTGCTACCAGACAATCTCTCTTGTTGACCATGTCTAAAAAAGTTTCATGCGTATCAATTTTGTATTCTATCACGTATCAGTATGGTGCCCTTAAGCAGATTCCAAGAGGACCTCCTCAATCAGAACGTATCACCTCATAAATTATAAGATTAATTTGTTTTAAAGATGCCAACTTTCTCTCTTATTCAGGAACGCCTTTTTCCTGAAAATATACTTAGAATCTTAGTAGATACTATCGTGAATTTCATGACTAATTCTAATTTGTTCAATAAACTGTTGATTAAATTATATAAAATTTGGGCACACTGGATAATAAATACAGAGAACTCATCCCTGTCCCCTCAACCTTGCTGTGGGAGCCACTCTTCTTAATTAGCTAAACAATTCCAGTGAGTACTTTTACTTAAATTATTTGAATAATTCCACCTGTGCAAACCTGACTGCAATGGGCTGTTAACCTAGAAACCCTGAGTATTTGATTACATCTGAAATAATTGCCAAGCTTATTGTTTAGTTTAACCCTAGTTTAACTCAGATATACCGATGTCTCATTATGTTTGTTAACTCTATTCTGATTCTTCAAATATGATTAATTATGATTTACTGAGAACAACGTTTTCCTTCTGTGTTTACTTCAGTCCACAGAGTCTGTAGGAGGGGAAATCTAATGGGTTTGATGTTCACTGGAGTTGTTCCTTTGAAATAATTAAGGTTATATTTTAAACTTAGCCATAGGGTAAGGACTGCCAGATATTTCTTTATGTACTTGGATAAAATTTGCTTAAATTCTTCAAATCTCTGGTCTCAAACTAATTGATTTCTCTGATGTAGTGCTTCCTTCTCCCAATTGTGTGCCTTTAAATGAAAAATCTCTCTTCTAACCCTCTAGCTATAAGGAGTTTGCCAAAGGCAAAGTCGTTAACCAAGATTTTTATTTTGACCCATAGTTCCAGCTTTCTTTTCATTTTGACAGTTAATATGAATATACAGTATCTCAGTGTATTAGGCTATTCTTGTGTTGCTATAAAGCAATATCTGAGACTGGGTAATTTATGAAGAAAAGAGGGTTAATTGGCTCTGTAAAGTGTATAGGAAGCATGGTGATAACATCTGGTTGGCTTCTGGAGAGGTCTCAGGGAGCTTACAATCATGGAAGAAGGTGAAGCAGGAGCAGGCACAGCACATGGTGAGAACAGGAGCAAGAGATGGAGTGGGGGAGGTGCCACACACTTTAAACAACCAGATGTCATGAGAGGACAGCACCAAACCATGAGGGAGCCTTCCCCATGACCCAATTTCCACTAGTCTCCACCTTCAACACTGGGGATTACATCTGCACATGAGATTTGGAGGGAACATATATCCAAACTATATCATTCCCCCCTGAACCTACAATCTCATTTCCTTCTCACATTACAAAATACAAAAATCTTTTCCCAATAGTCCCCCAATGTCTTATTTCATCCCAGCATTAACTCAAAAGTCCTAAGTCCAAAGTTCCATCTGAGACAAGGTGAGTCCCTTACACCTATGAGCCTGCAAATTCAAAGCAATTTATTTACTTCCAAGATGAAAGGCGGGTGCAGGCATTGGATAAACATTTCTGCTCCAAAAAAGAGAAACTGGCTAAAAGAAAGGGGCCCTAGGCCCCATGCAAGTTTGAAACCTGGCAGGACAGTCATTAAACCTCAAAACTTCAATATAATTTTGTTTTACTACATGTCCCACATCCCAGGCACTCTGCTGCAAGGGGTTGGCTCCCAAGGGCTTGGACAGCTCCACCTCTGTGGCCACTGCTCTATCAGGCTGTTGGGTGTTTTTCCAAGTGCAGGATGCAAACTGCTGGTGGATCTACCATTCTGAGGTCTGTAGGGCAGTGTCCTCCTTACCCCAGCTTCACTAGGCAATGCCACAGTGGGAACTCTGTGTGGGCCCTCCAGCCCCATATTTCCCTTCTGCACTTCCCTGGTAGAGCTTCTCTTTAAGGGCTCTGCCCCTGAAGCAGGCTTCTGCCTGGGCGGCCAGGCTTTTCTATACACTCTCTGAAATATCAAAGTGGAAGCTCCCAAGCATTCTTAACTCTTTCACTCTGCATGCCTGCACGCTTAACACCAGGTGAAAGCCACTGTGTTGGTCCATTCTCATGCTTCTAATAAAGACATACCTGAGACTGGGTAATTTATAAGGAAAGAGGTTTAAGTGACTCACAGTACAGAATTGCTGGGGTGGCCTTGAGAAACCTACAATCATGGTGGAAGGGGAGGCAAACATGTTCTTCACATGGAGGCAACAAAGAGAGTGCTGAACAAAAGAGGGGAAAACCCCTTATAAAACCATCAGATCTCATGAAAACTCACTCACTATCATGAAAACAGGATGAGGGGAGCGACCCCCACGATTCAATTATCTCCACCTGCTCCCTCCCATGACACGTGAGGATTATGGGAACTATAATTCAAGATGAGATTTGGGTGGGGATACAGCCAAACCATATTATTCCACCCCTGGACCCTCCCAAATCTCATGTGCTTGCAATTTAAAACACAGTCACGCTCTTCCAACAGTCCCGCAAAGTCTTAACTCATTCTAGCATTAACCCGGAAATCCAAGTCCAATGTCTCATCTGAGAAAAGGCAAGTCCCTTCTTCCTATGAGCCTGTAAAATCAAAAGCAAGTTAGTTACTTCACAGATACAATGGGAGTGCAGACATTGGATAAATACACCCATTCCAGATGGGAGAAATTGGCCGAAACAGAGGGACTACAGGCCCCATGCAAGTCTGAAATTCAATAGGGCAGTCATTAAACCTTACAGTTCCAAAATGATCTCCTTTGATTCCAAGTCTCAGATCCAGGTCGCCCTGATGCAAGAGGTGGGCTCCCACAGCATTTGGCAGCTCCATCCCTGTGGCTTTTCAGGGTACAGATGCTCTTCCGGCTGCTTTCATGGGCTGTCATTGTCTGTGGCTTTTCCAGGTGTGCAGTTCAAGCTGTCGGTGGATCTACCATTCTGGGGTCTGGAGGACAGTGGTCCTCTTCTCATAGCTCCACTAGATAGTGAAGCAATGGGGACTCTGTGTGGGGGCTCCAATCCCACATTTGCCTTCCACACTGCCTTAGGAGAGGTTCTCCATGAAGGCTCAGTCTGTGCAGCACACCTCTGCCTGGACACCAAGGCATTTCCGTAAATCTTCTGAAATCTAGGCGGAGGTTCCCAAATCTCAACTTTTGACTTCTGTGCACCTGCAGGCTCAACACCATATGGAAGCTGCCAAGGCTTGGGGCTTGCAGCCTCTGTAGCCGTGGCCTGAGCTGTACCTTGGTCCCTTTTAGCCATGGCTGGAGTGGCTAGGAGACAGAGCACCGAGTCCCTATGCTGCACACAGTAGGGGAGCCTTGGCCCAGGCCCACAAAACCATTTTTCCCTCCTGTGCCTCTTGGCCTCTGATAGGAGGGGCTGCCACAAAGGCCTCTGACATGCCCTGAAGACACTTTCCCCATTTTCTTGGTAATTAACATTCTGCTCCTTGTTACTTAGGCAAATTTCTGTAATCAGCTTTAATTTCTCCCCAGAAAATGGGGTTTTCTTTTCTATCATATTATCAGGCTGCAAATTTTCCAAACTTTTATGCTCTGCTAACTCTTTAATGCTTTGACGCTTAGAATTGTCTTCTACCAGGTATCCTAGATCATCTCTCTCAGGTTCAAATTTCCACAGATATTTAGGGCAGGGGTAAAGTGCTGCCAGTCTCTTAGCTTAAGTATAACAAGTTGGGAACTGAACCTTTGCTTCAGTTCCCAACAAGTTCTTAGACCACTGTGGCCTAGACTTTATTGTCCATATCACTATCAGATTTTGGTCAAAACCATTCAACAAGTCTCTAGAAAGTTCCAAACCTTCCCACATCTTCCTGTCTTCTGAGCCCTCCAAGTCTCTAGGAAGTTCCAAAGTTTCTCACATTTTCCTGTCTTCTTCTGAGCCCTCCAAACTGTTTTGACCTTTGCCTGTTACCCAGTTCAAAAGTTGCTTCCACATTTTCGGGTCTCTTTACAGCAGCACCCAACTTTTTGTGGTACCAATTTACTATATTAGTTTGTTCTCATGCTGATAATAAAGACATACATGAGACTGGGTAATTTATAAAGGAAAGAGGTTTAATTGACTCACAGTTCAGCATGGCTGGGGAGGCCTCAGGAAACTTACAATCATGATGGAAGGGGAAGCAAACACGTCTTTCTTCATATAGCGGCAGCAAGGAGAAGTGCCAAGCAAAAGGGGGAAAAGCCATTTATAAAATCATCAGGTCTCGTGAGAATTCACTCACTATCAAAAGAACAGCATGGAGGTAACCACTCCCATGATTCAATTACCTCCCTCTGGGTCCTTTCACAGCATGTGCGGAATATGGGGACTACAATTCAAGATGAGATTTGGGTGGAGAGAGCCCCAAACTTTGTCAGCCACCAAGGCTTATGGCATGCCTTCTCTGAAGCAGCAGACTGAGCAGTACCTGGGACCCTCTGAGCCTATGGCTGGAGTTGGAGCAGTCAGGATTCAGGGAGTAGTGTTCCAAGGTAGTGTATGGCTCTGATGCTCTGGCCCTGGCCCATGAAAACATTTTTTCTCTTAGGCCAAAGGGCCTTTGATGGGAGTGGATACCTGGAAGACTGCTGAAATGCCTTTGAGGCCTTTTCCCCATTGTCTTGTCTATCAGCACCTGGCTATTTTTGAGTCATGCAAATGTATTAAGTGGTTGCTTCACAGCCCACGTGGATTCTTCCCCTGAAAATTTTCTAACACATGGCCAAGCTGCAGATTTTTTAAACTTTTACACTCTTCTTCCTTCTTAAATAGATGTTCCAACTTTAACATCATTTATTTGCTCCTGCATCTGAATGTAGGCTGCTTGTTAGAAGCAGCCAGGCCACATCTTGTACACGTTGCTGGTTAGAAATTTCTTCCCACAGATACTCTAAATTATGACTCTGAAGTTCTACCTTCCACAAATCCTTAGGGCATAAACAGAGTGCAGCCAAGTTATTCGCTAAGGCATAACATGTATGACCTTTGCTCCAGTTCCCAGTGCGTGCCTTACTTCCATCTGAGACCTTGTAAGCGTGAATTTCACTGTCCATATCATAACAGCATTTTGGTCTCAACAATTTAACCAGTCTCTAAGACGTTCTAAACGTTTCCTTATCTTCCTGTTTTCTTCTGAGCCCTTCAAACTCTTCCAACTCTTTCCTGTTACCCAGTTCCAAGGGTTCTTCCACATTTTCAGGTAATTTTTAGCTGAAATTACAAATTTTCTGTATTAGTACATTCTTGTGTTGCTGTAAAGAAATACCTGAGATGGGGCAATTTATAAAGAAGAGAGGTGTAATTGACTCACAGTTCTGCAGGTTGTATAGGAGGCATGGTGCTGGTGTCTACTTGGATTTTGAAGCCTCAGGGAGCTCACAATCATGGCAGAAGGCAAGGGGGAAGCAGGCATGTCACATGGTGAAAACAGGAGCAAAAGAGGGAGTGAGGGAGGTGCCACACATTTTAAACAACTAGATTTTGTGAGAGGACAGCACCAAGCCATGAAAGATTCTTCCTTATGTCCCAGAAACCTCCCCACCAGGCCCCATCTTCAACACTGGGGATGATATCTGAGCATGATATTTGGAGAGGCCATATATCCAAACTATGTCACTCAGTATGGCATTTCATCTGGATAGGATGCAAAACTAAGTGGAAGCCCCCGTTAGTTTCAGATGTTGAGTGTTTTTTTGCTAAGTTACATAACATTATGGTCTACATTAGTCCATTCATATAACATAGGTATATGCCTTGATGATATAACCTATTTTGTCTTCTGGTTTAAAATCATTTAATAGAATGGATTTCGAGTCAGTGATGTCAACAGAATTGAATTCAAAGTTATAAGGAGTCCTAGAAGGGGTTTTTTTGTTAAGAGAAGGATTCAAACTGTGGAAAAGAGATAGGATATATGTAGAATTCCACTTGCAATTAAAATATATGTACCATTATTTTCTCTTTTCCTCTACTCTTGTGATTACTTCTATTCCTTAAATGGAAACAGCTGTCATTAAAACTTGAAAATATTTGTTTAAAAGCAAATATTGTTTATTGATGCTAAAAGCATCAAGGAAACAAACACACTTTCAAGTTAAATTTGTTATTGTCATGGTACACTGAAATAGATTTTGTTATACTTTATATGCCTGAAATTAGTATGCTATGCAAAAGGATTAGAGTGAAAGATTTAAGCAGGTCAGCAGTGAAGATGCTGCCAGTAGCTGGTGTTAAATTGAACATTTAATGTGTGTCAGCTATATGAATTTTTCTCTCTTAATTTTCATGGCAACTTCCTGAAATAGGTACCATTCCTATTTAATAGATGATAAAATTATTCAGAGAGTTTAAATAGATGATTGAAAAGTAAGATAACAAAGACAATAATCCGGAAATAAAATTGTTCTAGCTTACAAACTGTAGTATCCAAGTTGGCAAAAAAAATCTTTAAAATGTTGTTAAATAAATTATAGTTAGATTGAAAATCACCCTAAACTGAATATAGAATAATTTGTAATAATAAATAAACATGCATTCAACATGTTAAATGAGAAAAAGCAGATTGCACACTTCAGGTATAATGATTCTATTTTATTTTATGTGCTTACACACTTTGGGAGGCTGAGATGGGAGGATCACTTGAGGCCAGGAGCTTGAGACCAGCCTGGATAACATAGTGAGATGAGGGCATCTCTAATACTTAGGGCACACTGGCATGCTCCTGTAGCCCCAGATACTGTGGAGGCTGAAGTGGGAGGATCACCTGGGCCTGAGGCTGCAGTGAGCTGTGATACCACCGCTGCACTCTAGCCTGGGCAAGAGAGTGAAGCCCTGTCTCAAAAAGTAAATAAAAAATAAATAATTGTGCTTACATATGTATCTTACCAGTGAAGATTGAGTTCAGCTGCCTATAACAGAACACCAAAAATTGCAATGGCTTAAGCAAAGTTAAGTCATTTCTCTTTTATATAAAAGAATACAGAGACAGTCATCCAGGACAGATAGAGTAGTGGTCATCTATTTCTTGCACCTTGCTAACATTTATCTTCCAACCTGAGGATCATTCTGTGATCTACAATTACTGCTGGAATTCCAGTCATCCTGCCTACGTTCCTGGTGCCCAAAGGGAGGAAGGAATAGCAAAAGACTGGCTGGGTGGGGTGACTCATACCTGTAATCCCAGCGCTTTGGGAGGCCAAGGTGGGCGGATCACCTGAGATTGGGAGTTCGAGACCACCCTGACCAACATGGAGAAACCCCATCTCTACTAAAAATGCAACAAAATTAAATGGGCCTGGAGGCACATGCCCGTAATCCCAGCTACTTGGGAGGCTGAGGCATGAGAATCACTTGAACCCGGGAGGCGGAGGTTGCAGTGAGCCGAGATCGCACCATTGCACTCCAGCCTGGGCAACAAGAGCGAAACTTCATCTCAAAAAAAAAAAAAAAAGAAAAGAAAAAAGAAAGAAAAAGGAACACACCTCATCTATTTGTACCCACATTAGTAATAGTACCTTATCCAGAATGACCCTAGAAAACCGTTTACTTATTGTTCATTGGCCAAGAACATAATTACATGGCCACACTTAGTTGCAGAAAGGTATAGGAAATATTTATAGTCTGTACCTAGACATATTGCTGCCCTATGTACCTAGACATATTGCTGCCCTAAGTATTATTCTTGGATGATCATTTAGCGGCCTCTGTCATGACATATTTGTATTGAATGAATGATGGTATAAAAAATACACATATGCATAAACATATTCACACAAACTATATATGATATATGCTATATAGCATAATTTTATTATCTATGTGCATATTTCTTTACTTACAAATGTTTAATTTGGTCATACTTGATTTAGTTGTTATAGGTCAGTCGGTCATATGTTTCTTTTTATTTATAATTTAAAATATATTTTACCTTATATAATTACACTTTTAAAAATGATATGTTTAAAAACTAATAAATTTGAAAATTTATACAATTCATTCTCTGCTTTTCCATAAAACAACACTTCTGGCATTAATGAGTCACTGCTTTCCATAAACTATACATAACTATTGTATGTATTTATTACACATTATTATATATTATATTATATATACATTAATTATGATATATAATTGTATTATGACTATATATAACTTCATGGTATTATGTATATAACATCATGGTATTATTTTCAAGCCTTTTGTTAATATCAGAAAGTTTTACATAGCAATTAGGAGCTAGAAATGGGTTCAAATCATTCCGTTGGTAATAATTTGAACTTAGTTTTCTTTCATGGTATGAAAGTTTTTGTGCGCTACTTTTTACTATTCCTAAACCAAGAAGCGTGAAGATCACTGAATGTATTTGCTGTTCAATTGGAGGTCAGATGCAAACTCAACAAAGGCTTGGCACAAGATAAATCACTCTGCTGTGAAATGACTCCATAAACACAAGGCACTTGCCAGCCCTCAAACAAAGTAGATTTACAAGTTTTTAAGAATCTCAGTGAGAAGTACTGTTGTTTCCTTGAGTGTAAGTTACCCTTATTCATGAATATGTTTAAATTTTAGAAAACTGGACCACAAAAGTCTATCCTAACTGTAGTAGTCTGTGATTAAAATGGCAAAAGCAAAAATGCATGATTTTTAAGCTCGTTTTAGTGCTATTTTCTAGTATTTTAAAATTTTTTGATTTGTTCTTAATAAATAGGTTTTAATTGGAAGTGTTGTTTTGAGAAATGGAACTAAAACTTTGAGTGGGGCAGTATAATTTTAAAGTCAGAGTCTATCATTGAGTTCATAAGTTCATTCAATTTGGAAATTAAAAGTAGAGGAAACTGACAAGGGAATTGGGGCGTGCTGCGGAATTACTCTCAAAGCTAAACATGGAGTTAAAACTGTGTCAAAACCATAATTAGTATTTGCCCTTGAATTGTCCTTGTTAATAGAAGTGGAACAGTGGAAAATACTGTGTAGAGGCATTGTCTGGAAACTGCATTTCATAGCAAATAAATCCAAACCACCTTAGTGGAATATAATTATGAGGGGTAGCTATAGTCTCTGTGGCTGAAGAGAAAACAACAACAAGAACAACAACAAAAAAAAACGCAGAGCACATCTTGCTCTACATTGTAACTTGCATCATGGAATCTGCCGGATCTATGCCATTTTGGATTTCATTACCACCGGTTGAAAGTGGTAGATTTCTTTTTCTTAAGTCGGCTAGAAGACCTAATTTTAGTAAGCCTAAAGGGCACTGAGCCATACAACTACTTTGGTGGATCGTTTCCAGTTTGAGGAAACTGATTTCCTAGTGCACAATCAGTGAAAGTTATATGGAATGCATGGTGAAGAAATATGGTTTAGTGAATCTGGAAACAAAAAATTGGCCTTGGCATCATGAGGAATTCCCATTTGGCCTTCGGCATTTTTGTCTATGTTGGCTTTTCTGTCCCAAGACTTTCTATAATCCAATTTATCACTTGCTTTTTTGGGTTAAAGGGAAATAAAATTTCCACACTTCTTCAATACATGTGCTGGAGAGGACAAAGGGAGGGAATTTATTTTTTGTGTATGTTGTAAAATCAGAAGCAATTGTTGAAAGGTGATGAACAGTTTGAAAGGTATATTATTCCCTTCTACTACATCCAGTGGTTACTATGAAGTTTTTCTCATCTCTTTTGTATCGTTTCTTAAATTCTGCTGTGTGGCAGAGTATCTTATTTATCTCCATATTAACATGTCTTTTGCAAGGTTTCGTTATATTATTGCGACTGTTCTCAAAAGACACAAGCTTCCTCCTAAAATATGTCACAATCAGGTTTTACTAGACAGCTACTAACAGCCTTAAATTAAACAGGATCTCAGGATGTCTTGTCAGTTTGGGTTTTCAGCTGCAGACAGCTGACAGGGGATAAAGAGGACCCAGCAAGTACCCACAGAACTAATGCCACATGCCATCTCCCTCCAAAGAGAGAATCCTTGACCCCTGAGTTTACCATTCTCATTTTTGAGATTCCATTTTCACTTCTACCACATACAAATTGCTTTCCTTGTTTTTAACACAGTTAAGTAATTTGAAAAAAAATCTAATAAATAATGTATCTCACATCTCTATGTCTTTTAATAGGAAGAGGGCACATATTAATTCAATGTATTCATTTGCAAGAACACAAAATCCTGGACTTTTTTTTTTTTTTAACTTACTGATCATTATATATCTGAGACATTTGGTTTAACACCAAGTCTTTTGTCATCAGTAGCTCCCATTTTTTAAAGACTTCTTCTATCTCTATATTCAATAAATGTCACAATTATTTGCTATCATTATTTTAATATGTTTACTATTATTTTTATTTTAAAATATGTTCTGATTTTCATATACTTACTGTTTTATTTTTAGTTTAAAAATATTTTCTCAGAAACCTAAAATGTCAGTGAATACAGGTAAATATTTATTCATTTGGACTACATAGAAATCTAAAGCAAATATTCATTGTGATATGTACATCTACATATAAATATAACATTTTTATAAACACATTGTTTCTGTTTCAAACATGAGTCTTGGTCAATAATTGATATAAATAAAAATTCAATTTTTCCATAAAATTTTGTTTATGTAAAATTAAATAAGGTAACCTTTATATTCAGGCAGTTCTGGCTCTTGAATAAATTGCATGCTTAGAAATTTCACTTTAATAAAATAAAAATTTTCTCCTCATCTGTAATGTATTCTTCCTTTTACTGTACTAGCATCTACATATTGACTGCTTTCATGAATTATTTCTTCCCAAGGTGCCTACAAAGAAGTAAAACTCATTCATAATAGATTGTATATTAATCCCCAAATTCCATGTAATTCTACAGAAGGAAAAAACATAAACCCAAATCATGGTACTTGCAGTGGAAGAAGCATAAGCATCCTACATTTATACCCTTTTCCCCATAAAAACATAGTGTAGCTGGCAGCCTGCACAGTAATGATTAAATGAGACAATAAAATCTTAGCAATTCTTACCCTGAGTCTGGAAGTGATCACCGTGTCCAAGAGCAAGTCATTTCCTTTTACTAGATGTAGTTTTTTTTATTCTACAAAATACTAGGAAGAGATTATCTCCAACAGAAGTCACATCTTCTGGGTCAAATTAGGATCACAAACATGTGTTTGTGTATTAAAATGTTTTAAATTTGAATCAGCTGACAATACTTCAAAAATTGGGAGATTTGATATTAATATCTTGTAACACATAATAGGTACAAGACTGCCCCTGGCAAAAGCCTGCATCTCTGGTTCTCCAGAAGCCCCACCCTTCTCACTTGCTACCAGTCACTTAAACCAAGTCTGTGTTGTGGCTTAATGTCTAATTGCCTTTTTATTTAAAACTCTGACTTTGGCCCCTGGCCTAGAATGACCATTAATGGTATATTTAGCCATGATATCTATGATTCTTTATCCAATAAATGCTTAAGGCTATCCTTGCCTTGATGTTTCTCCCAGAGCTTGCCTAGTCAAGCTTCATCCTCTTAGTTAATTATGGTCCTGTATAGAATATGTGCTATTCTGTCTTTTAAAGGCTTTTCCAGGGACACATTTGACATATTTAAACATGATAGCTAGGTAAGCTGTTTTAAAGGCATTATCCTCCACAACTGCAAATCCATGAACATTCTACTCTTGTATAAAAAGTCATTTCAGAATATGCTATTTTACTAGGTTTATTCATTACTAAGTCAAGAGTTGCTTCATCAGATTAGTATTTATTTTCAACTGCCTTTCTCATATACATGTTAGATAGCATTGCACTCTGAGACTGGATTTGAAACTTTATTTTTTTCTTTATAAAACATTAGTGCAAAAATCACAAAGGGATTCAACACACACACACACACACACACACACGTGCTCATTATTCAATAGGTTTTGTATGTTTGAATTCAAGAAATGATGAGTTATAAGTTATATCTGAAATGTCCAGGAGAGTGGGTCTTAATTCAGAAAGAAAAAATGGAAGGTAGTTAAAAATGATTTCCATAGTAAATACTCAATAGAATTATTCACTAAGAAGAAGGAAATTATGTTGAAAACTTAAACTTTTGAGGCTTTTCAAGAGTGTTAACAGGTATCTGTGACATATTTTTAGTACTTTAATTTGGTGGACATATTCTTATAATCTTATAATTTAATAAATCAGTTATTAAAACTTCAGTTAGTTTTTGCGAAAATAATGCTGTACAATAAATGATGCAAAGTGTCAATTGACTAACCACTGAGAAAATTTATCCCTCACTGAAATTCCTGTATGTTGTTAATGTGTCTCTGCTTTGGGCTGTTGGTTGGGTTCAGGTATCTATGTGTCTTTTAATCTGGAGCCTATCCTTTGCTGGGGAATAATATTTGTACAAGATAGGGCAGGATTGCATAAACAAGTCAAACCACACATGTGCATCTATATCCTGGTTGGATACAGCTTATTATATTAACTCACATTCGATTAGTTGAAGCAAGTCACAAGGTCAAGCTCAAAGTCAGTGAAGAGGAGCATTATAGATGCATTGTGGCTAAACCACAATAAGCCATTTCAATGTAGGGAAGGACGGAAGAATTGTGAACACATAATACTATCTGTCACATGAAATATGCTTGGTAATTTGCATTATTTTGGATATTTCACATAACAAATTCAAAATATAGCTTGAGAAAGATAATAGACAAAGATGTCACATATTTTGGAATGATGTTTGAGAAAGATGATGCTGTTTCAGTTCTGTAAGCTCTTAATATTTATCAATGTGTCATCTTTGTTTTAAAATATAAAGCTTTATCTACATGATGATTGTGAAAAGTGGGTACCAAATTTTGGGCTATGTAATAGTACATGAAAGGAAATAGCCATAAGAAAATCATGAATTTAGAAAAACACCATTGCATTGATAGATTTTATTAGGGGTGTCAAATGTTTCAGCTTATAGGTTAGAGAAATATAAGCCCCTCTTTTCATACTGCTATGTGGTATGACTTGCTGTTATTATAAACTTCTGTACATTGCACTTGAGTTTGACGAAGATCCATAAAGATTTACTCATTGAAGCATAACCGCCATTGTGACACATAACCTTGGGTTGAGGTCTCAATTCAGAGCCAACTTCGGGCAGCACCATGAATAAAATTTGACCTTGCCAATTTCACATTCCCCATTTCTCCCATTCAATACATACACATCGATGTTCCCAATGTCTTTATTTTGTCCTTTGGCTTTGGTTTCCCCATATATATATATATGATTCTCCTTTAATTTCACTCAGTATCCTGTCTTACCCATTTTGAGCATCTGTTTAATACAAAGTTATTATTAGGCATTCTGAATTTAAAAAAGCAGGAGACATGGTTCCCTAGGATGGTGGTATTTAAACGATTTTACAAAAATCCTGGCAGATTATAAGAAATAGATTTTAATTTCAGTCCACTAAATACATACATATACATGCATACATGAAGCAAAAGTTTCACAAATAATAGTAACCTTACTACAGGTATACATTATGATGTATTTTATTTCATTGGGGGTGAGTGTTGGTAGCCACTCACTAAATGAATGTCAGTCCCTAGTGTTTCTGAATTCAGTGTATAAAAGCACTTTAAGATTTTAGGTTTAATGGTGGCTAGGGATAAGGGTCAGAGAAAGGGGAAGCTACACATATCTCCAGTATTATTAAATGCCAAATAAATGGTGCAGATAATAAGTGCTGAAGTGTTTAGAAAAAGGGGCCAGGTGCGGTGGCTCCCACCTGTAGTCCCAGCTACTGGGGAGGCTGAGGCAGGAGAATTGCTTGAACCCGGGAGGTCGAGACTGCAGTGAGCTGAGATCATGCCACTGCAATCCAGCCTGAGCGATGGAGCAAGACTCCATCTCAAAAAAAAAAAAAAAAAAATTAGAAAATGAAGAAGCTTATTTTGACTAAAATGTAAGATGGTAATACTAGAAGTTATCAAAGATGAAGAAGAAGAGGTAGGACTTGAATTTCATATTAGTGTTTCAAAATATATTAACATGAGGAGGTAATTTAATTATTATTTAGGAACGGTTATCAGCAAGACATATTTTAGAAGCTCTGTAATAGTTTCGAGGGGTTAGGTATAGGAGTTCATTTTGAGAATTACTGTGAGATAAACATGAAGGATTGATTATGTATTATATCTGAACATGAATTCCAGGCCAATTATCTCAACATTTATCTTTCATGCAATGGAGACTTTCTTTGAGTTTCTGATGTGGAAGCTAGAATGATGTAAGAAATATTTAGGAAGGGGAATTTGATATGCACCATGGTCACCTACGTGCTATTGTATTTTTAATGTTTTTCTTAGATTTTTCAATAAAAATTCTACCATGCGTTTTCTGGGGCTTGTTAGCAATTTAGTGGGAGTTATACTGAGTAGTACTTTAACTCAAGTGAAGGATAACTAGGTACACTCTTGAGACAGGTGTTCATTGGGATATGATATATTCATTTCACACATTATAAGTTCTAGCCTTAGAATTTTTCATGTTTTAAAAGCATTATTCCAAGCATCCAATGTATATTGCATTTATCCCATATGATTTTGTCCAGAATCATTACTGTCCACAGAGGTTTTATCTTTGTCTGTGATATTAACATTTTTGAGGACGATGAAAATGGCTTCATATTCAAGAATGATAATAATTTGGTCAACTTTTATGTACTGAGAAATTAATTGAAGTATTTCAAAAGACTAAATAGCATGAAATATTTATAATTGCTGTATAGTGAAAAATGATGAGAGATTTTCCTATCCTCATACGGTATTTTGCAGAGGGTATAAGCAAAAGCTCTTGTGATTTTTATTCATTTTGAGGGGGAGAATTGGATAAATTATGTTATGTTTTTAAGGTACTGGTTTTTGTTTTATTGTAAGCAAAACTTATTTACTTTTTATAGTGCTAGTCATTATCAATGCCAGAGGACTGCTGAATCGTCCTGTTCCCACCTCTAGTCCTATAGGACTTCACCATCTAAAAACACGTTAATTCCTATACAGCTTTGCTCTAGAGTCTAGAAAGATGCTAATGATTATATGCTAGAAGGGATCAAGTGATATTTGGAGGAATTGTTCTTATGTCTTCTAGATTGTCATTTTAGAAGCAAATCATGCTTTCTGTGAGATGTCCGTAAGTGCCTCTATCAGAGACGGATTATAGTGCTGTGGTGTCATGGGTCTGATTCTGTGGGGAGAATTTAGCTTACTAATTTCGAACATATATGCAATATATATCAGATAGTAAGTGCTGCAAAGTATGTCCCTGTGCTTTAAAAGGGAATTATTGAAGAAATTTCTAATTTCACAATAAAACATATTTTAGAGTAGGAGGGACTTGTCTTTAGGAAGGAAATCTGCCATATATTAGCAAGCACCATTACATTTTAAAGTGATATTTTTCAGGCATATAAAGAGTCAAGTTCTTAAAAATAAGAACACCTTTATTATCATGTAACTGCATTTCAGCACTGCATCGCTCTCTGTATTCCCCTCTCCTCTCCTTGTCTACCTCTCTCACCTTTATTTCGCTCCCTTCCTTCTAATCTTCTCACTTTGCTTTTCCTGCACTTCCCTTCCTCAAGGCATTTGTTTATGCAGTTTCTGTAGCCCTACATGCTTATTCTTCTCCTATAGGTAAACACAATTCCAATTTTTCAAAATCCATCTCAAATCACAGAGCCTTCAAGATGGTTCCCAAAGCTTCCATCAGACTTAATTTGATATCCCTATATTTGCCATACATTGTGCTTTTAAAAATTGTAGTTATCCTTCTCTGTCTTATTTAATGGTAATTTATGTGTGTCCACTCATTTCATAATGCTGTACTGTAGGTTAAGGCCAATGTCTGGCTCGCAAACATCTTACTCATCGACACAGAGATTTGCACAGAGCAGACACCCAATAGATATTTACACTGAATATTTTATGAATCGTATTAAAATCTATAGGTGGCTTTTAACCATACTTTATTGATGTTATTTAATTAGAAGTCTCTCTCAAAAACTTCATATGCTTTGACGCTGGGGAGGATGCCTCACTCATTGTTGTATCCCTATTTGTAACTAACATTTATTGAGTTCCAATTATGTGACAGACTCCTACTAGTGCTTTGCACTTTATATGGCTCATCTCGTTGAGTCCTTAGAATAACCCACCAGAATAGGTGGGCAGTAATATCTGCAGTTTATAGGGGAAAAAAATTGTGAATCAGAGGCTAATTTACTTTCCAAGGTTTGAAGAGGCAGTAAGTGACAAAACCAAGATAAAAACTCAGAAAGCTTCATCACTTTCTGCAAACCTTGAACAATCTAGTGAATGAACGAATGTGGCTTCAGAGTTATGACATAACCAGCAGGAGAAAGAAACCGTCATGTGACTTCCTAAAATATGATGCATTATTTCTTTCAACAAATTATTTGAGTAAGTGCACTATGCTTAGTAGTTATGTGAATCATTATCTTGGATTTTATTAACTGTAGGGCTGTAGACTTTGGAAAGAAAGATCCTAATACTGTGTTCAGGAATCAATGAGAAACAAAGATATTAGTAGAAAAATGGAGTGGAAGAGAGGCAGTGGGTGTATCGATTATGTGCTTTGGTGATTATGATTTCTGTGCTATGGATATTTAAAATTTTATTTTCCTCTTAATCTTCAATTTCCATCTTCTGGTAACTTCTTTAGATATAAGAACAAGACACTTTCTTTACCGTTATAACTGCTAGATTTTTATCCAGTGTATTTTAAGAAGCCTTTTTTATCCAGTGCCTTTTATCCAGTGTCTTTTAAGAAGCTCAGTCCGGGTGCGGTGGCTCACGCCTGTAATCCCAGCACTTTAGGAGGCCGAGGTGGGCGGATCATGAGGTCAGGAGTTCAAGACCAGCTTGGCCAACATAGTGAATACCTATCTCTACTAAAAATACAAAAATTAGCTGGGCGTGGTGGCACGCACCTGTAGTCCCAGCTACTCGGGAGGCTGAGATGGGAGAATCACTTGAACCCGGGAGGCAGAGTTTGCAGTGAGCGGAGACCACTCACTCCAGCCTGGGTGACAGAGTGAGACTCCGTCTCAAAGGAAAAAAAAAGAAACAGAAGCTCAATAAGTGTTATTTGGGATAAAGCATTAACTGGTTTAAAGCTCAAGACTTTAAACAACTGAGGATTGGGCATTAAAGAATAACAGAAGCTACCATCTATTGAATTTTTATTAAGACATTTCAGGACACCAGGAGTAAGAATACAGGGTAGGTGTATCTGTTATTTATTGCTCCTTAACAAATAATTCCAGACTTCATGGCTTAAAACTACTCATCTCACAGTTCCTCTAACTAGGAATTCAGCATCTCTAATTTAAGGTATCTAATAATGAGGTTCCAGTTAAGCGATTGTCAGGGTCTGTGGTCTTATCAAGAGGCTTGGCTAGTGGAGGATCTGCTTCCAAGCTTACTTGTGGGGTCTCAGTTTTCTGCTGTCTGTGGGCCAGAGCTCTCTTTCAGTTGCTTGCTATGCAGGTGGCCTCATGGGACTTTCTCATCACATGGCAACTGGTTCCCCATGGTGAACGGTCTAAGAATCTGTCCAAGATAGAAGCCACAGTGTTTTTATAATCTAAATCGGAAGGGATATTCCATCACTTCTGCCACATTCTATTGGTTTGTAGTAAGTCAGAAAGTCTAGCCCACATTCAAGGCAAGAGGATTATAGAAGGGCATAAATACCAGAAAGAGAATTGTGGGGCACTCCCTTAGAAGCTGCCTATCAAAGTACTTACCCTGCCATTCTGTCTACTTATCATTGTATTTCTCTTTAATTTGATCTTGAGGTTGTAAAGTGGCTATAAACTTTAGCCCTGCCCTGATGGAGTTCCAAGGGATTTATTTGGCTGTGGGTATTTATGATGTGCCTTTCACTGGATACTTCTTTATCCTAGTGGATGGCCTAATTCCTGTGCCTAACTTGTTACTAGGTATACTTCACACACACACACACACACACACACACAAACACTTATTAATGCTGGCAGACTGACAGTCACCTTTGCAGCTCTTGTCTGATCTGCCAAGATAGTCACTCTCTGGGAGAGCTTTGACCAGAAGAAAAATTAGGTATGGATGTATTGGTCAGGAGACGTAGAGAAGGCAGCACAGCAAAACATATGAAGTATAAGAAGCAGTTTATTACTCATGAGTCCACGAGAGAAGAGGGCTACTACATAGGAAGCAGGGGGCAAAGTTGTGGGGGCAAAGTTGTGGGGGCAAAGTTGCAGGGGCAGTGTGCTGAACCAGCAGATCAGGAGCAGATAGAAAGAGGACCTGTGGGGCCGTGCCTTTATTGAGCTATGGGGGTTACCCGTTAGGCTTTCCCATAGAGGTTATTGATTGGCTAATTTAAAGAAAACACACATGAAGAGGGGAGCTTATTCCCATGACTCTGGTGTTGACATTAGGTTTTGTGGTCAGTAGCTGTGGGTGTGCTGAGCTGTAGATCAGTAAGATGAGAATCAAGCAGATTACCTTACAAATGACCACGTGGGGAGAGGAAGATTTAACTGGGCCAAGGGTGATGGAGCATGACTTAGGTCAGGGACTTATGTCAGTCCTAAAGTAGATGCTGAGGCAGTAACTATGTGAAACACATTTATGACACACATGCTCATTGCAGATACTAGTAATTGGTCATAGCATTATTTCAAAATGAGACAAGATTTGGGACTACAAAACATTCTCAAGGTAGTGTTCCAGGAAGCTACTGACTGTCAATTATTTAGGATTGGAACTCCATTTGAAATCTTTTTGTTCTTTATATTTTTTTTTTTTTAAGTTTATCTTCATTAAAAAGCTGCAAATTAGATATTTATTTTTTTATTCCACTTTGGAGAAAACAACAACACTAAGAAATGTCAAAATTAATCATTGATATATTTGTGACCCGTACCTTCAAAACTAGTTCAGCCTACTGAAAAATGCTCAAGCTCTTTCCTCCATGTGATAGCACTTTCAGATATTGTTTTTGCGGCTTAAAGGGAATTTGCATTTAGGTATGTGTACAATATCAACAAATTGGTGCTACAGGCACATTCAATGTTCTTCTTTTTAGAGGAAATTAAATTCAATTTGATTAGGTTGATGTGGACAACATTAAAATAAATGTTAACCTTATTCTGTATTTATGAATCAATACTGATAGGTGTAAGATACCTGGCCATTTTACTTGTTGGTAAGGTCTTGGAATAAGGAAATCTTGACAAGTTTTGAAGAGTATATTCTTTATAATTTCAAACTGTGAAAACTATGCACTTTCCTAAGAGTAGATTTTCAAGTCACACAAGGGATCATGCTGAAAACTGACTTCTAGAGTCTTTGCTCGGCAGGTTGTTGCATTTTTTTCTTTACTATCGAACACTCTTTTGTTCATGCCTTTTTTTCTTATTGCTTGCAGAAATGTGACAAGCTTCAAACTTACACAGAAAGAATAAGTAGTAGAGATACTAGGTATCATTGAACAGCCCAGATGTCTTTTGAAAGTATTTATTCAGCTGAACTAGAATTTCAAAATCTATTAGAAAGCTAAAATACATCTTGGAAAACAAAAGCAGATTTTGAATAAAACATAGGTAAAAAAACTTTTAAGTAAGAAAATATGAAAAAATGGCAACAGCTTTAAGTGATAACTTGATGGCTTCCACAGAATAATTCATAGTGTAGGTATTTTTTATTAAAACGACAAATATTCTAAACAATGTAAAAGTGAAAATTAGGTATTTTAATTGAGAAAGATGAAATTGGCACCATTTAAAAAATTTTTCATGAGTTCCATTTGTGTTAAGAAAGTATTTCTTATTTAATCAAATACATGTGCAAAATGTTATCTTAAAATCCTTTCAGAGTTTTAATAAAGAATGCTCAATATGAGCATACATATTCAGCCATTAGTTATATTCACATTCTCTTCCAGAAATAATCTGTTAATAATTAAATGTGTTTTATAAACACATAATAAAACTCAAATTAGCTTCTCAGATAAATTGTTGTTGCTGTTGTTTAGCTGGTATAGTTATAAACCATCATTCGTATAACTTTATTATATTGTGTTTTCTTTGAAACCGATCAACCTCAGCATTTAGGATTGTGGACTATTAGATGGAGAAATGAATATCTGCCTTAGCATAGTAATAAATATTGTTAGACTGACACAAATATTAGCCTGCACTCATAGTGCCTAAAATAGGCCATTCCAGTAATTGCTTAGAAAAATATTATTGGTACAGCTTGTAGAAATTTACAAATGAACAGAAAAACTCTACATTTGACCTAGGATGTATGAATTCTTCAAATAATAAATATATCAAATATATTCTGAATTTGAAATAGTCTTTACCTTGAGCCACAAAAAGGAAAAGCAAATAGAATCAAGATTACTTGTTAATTTTCAATTTTGGGGTGAAAAACCTTATTCAACTTCTCCAGTAACTAAATCACATAAAGTTCTTCAGTACAAGTTAGTTTGTGGAAATAGTTCACGTAGTTATTCCACGTCTCCTTCTAACAAAATATCAACAGTTAAAATATCCAGTTTCCTTTTCATTTATGCACCATTGTAGTTGCTAATATAAATGTTGGATCTTTCTGCCTCCCACTCCCACCTCCAGCCCCTCCCCTGCCCACGCACCTGCACTGGCTCACATTGGTGCTCTTTTTCTGCGGGCTGTGCTGAGCAGAAAAGGTGAGGCTATTCAGGGTTCTGTAATGCTCAATTCCATGTTGCGTTTCTTTTCCTCAGAAACAGTTGAAATCTATCTATGGATGAAAAACGCTTCATAATCCAAACATTACTTCAATCAGATATGAAGAGTGGGTTTGCTGCACTGTAACATGCTATTATTGCTTAGGTTTATTTGATAAAAGTGAACAACCACAACTTTTATGAAAAACTTTTTTTTTTGAATTTTATGTGAGTTGCCCTTTTGGAAATAGATAGATGAGAGAGAGACAGAGGGACAAAGAATCTGTATGAATTTTGGCTTTTTCCTTGAGTATAAATATTTATCTTTCCCCCTTCAATGTAAGTTGCTTGGATGTTCAAGTGTGGAGTACATTTCTTTTCTAAAACACAACATATTTTTCAATTTTATTCATTGATTTATCACTCAAAACATGCACTTGAAGGTACTGTTAGTACTCTCCTTCATGGCCAGTTTATGTATACCGTTTTTTCAGAGTTTCTTGAGACCGCTTGCTTTTTTTTTTTTTTTTTTTTTTTTGACCGAGTCTCCCTCTGTCTGTCGCCCAGGCTGGAGTGCAGTGATCCTGGCTCACTGCAAGCTCCGCCTCCCGGGTTCGCGCCATTCTGCTGCCTCAGCCTCCCAAGTAGCTGGGACTACAGGCGCCTGCCACCACGCCTGGCTAATTTTTTGTATTTTTAGTAGAGATGGGTTTTCACCGTGTTAGCCAGGATGGTCTCAATCTCCTGACCTCGTGATCCGCCCACCTTGGCATTCCAAAGTGCTGGGATTACAGGCGTGAGCCACCGCACCCGGCCTGAGACCACTTGCTTTTAAAGAGCTCTCACAAACAGGTAGCATGTGTGACTGCCTTTTGACCTAAAATGTGATATTTCAGAATATGTTACTAGAAATTTGCAATAATGTTCTTAAAATTATTAATCTTATTGATGCGTTTCTGGAGATCAGTAGCAAACATTTATTCTAAAGATTGAATTTGGAACGAGGCCAATTCAGTGTTTCTCTAAACTGTTTTGGGTAGAACACTAATAATAATGCCATGTGCTTTTACTAGTATTTCATAGCCAAATACATTTGAGGATTACAGAGTTAGCCCACTCGTAGCTGTCTTGTGGACTGCACAGAGCCTTCAATGTGCTAGCATGCATCATGCATCCACCTCTCCGAGAGTGGTGTCATATATGTCTATTGATTGGAATGAGCAGGTTACTCCTGCTTCCCTCTGTAGAGCGCATCATGCGGAATTGTTTGTGTGTGTGTGTGTGTATACCACTTTGGATATCACTCAGTTAACAGTTATTGTCTAAATCATTCTTGTGATAAGAATGATCATCTTATTATATAAATGATAGAACTATACTTGAAAATACAGCCTGATTGTTTTATCTATCCATTTTATCATTAAAGGTCAATTGAAAACTTTACTATTATGAACCCTGTCATTTCATATTGAGGTTCTTTAACACTAGAACCTGCAGAATTAGCCGTACTTTGACATTAAAACTATTACATTGCCATCCTCTCTTTTTCCCTGGTGAATATTTAGATGCACTTTGAGATCTGGTTTCCTATTGCTCTAGTGGTGGGCCTATTTTTTTAAAAATATTTTCAGTTTTGTTTAATCTACAGAGAAGTTCCGAGATCCTCCAGAGCTCTGATGGGAAGAATTGTATAGCGTGTCCCCTGCCAAAAGATCTAATAAAAAATTTACACAGTGGAGGCTTTGATTAAATGAATTATTCATTGACAACTATCCATCAGGGAATTAGAAGTTTATGGCAACATGAGCTGTGGAAAATAGAAAGAAAAATTACCCATTACTAACTTTTTAAATGAAAAAGTCAGAAACTCAGATTGAATTTGAATTTAACCCTGCACATAGAAAGACACTATGCAAATTATCGAGAGGGGTTACATAACCTTTATGCAATTTATTACTTAATAAGCACATAATTGGCTGCTAATTAACAGTTGCAGCATCTTTCTTTCTTGTCTTTCCTCTCGTTAAGCATAATATTATGTGTAGAACTAGCATAGTGTGGTTTCTAACTTTAACATTCTTCTGTAAGATCACTTGTGTTCAGCACCTCGCACAGGGTTCTATTCACAGAATAGAATCCTATTTTGTTTTCTTTTATATTAGAAATAGTCCACCAGCCTCTTGACAAGGTGTTATGAACCAGAGAGGAAAGGTCAATGATTTAAACCTGCTTTAGGAAAAGCATATATAGAAGTTGTTTCTTGGATTTCTGGAATGAATTTTAACAGCCGCCTATAATTGAAAGCATTTCATGCAGGGCACTTCACAAAATGGACATTCAAAAACTGCAGGTTGACCTGTACTGAAGACGTGAAATTGCTTTGTGCCTTTGAGAAGTACTCTTGGATAAATCATGCCATTGTCTATATTGAGTTCCCTGATTAAATAATAGTCTCTCTCTATCTCTTTATCTCTCTCTAGCTAGCCATCCATCTATATATATAACACACACACATACTCAAATAAATATTTACATAACGAATCTATCGATGTATATTAATAAGTACTATACATTCAGCACATGATTAGGGTGCATAATCTCATATACATGTTGCAAAAATCTTTGAGGGATAGTATCATTAATAATATTTCATATATGACAAAACTGAGGTTTAAAGAGTTTAAGGGATTTTTCCAAGTTCACATACTAAGAGAAACAGTTACTATATAAGTCACATTAGCAGCAAAGGCAAGCCTTTCTTCTTTTTTTGAATATTATATAAAAATTATATAGAAAAGTTTCTTTTTAAACCTAAGCCATGGGAACAGTTCTTCAGTTTTCATTTTATTCTAGTAAATTTCTTTTCTTTTCTTTTCTTTTTTTTTTTTTTTTTTGAGACGGAGTCTCGCTCTGTTTCCCAGGCTGGAGTGCAGTGGCGCGATCTCAGTTCACTGCAAGCTCCGCCTCCTGGGTTCATGCCATTCTCCTGCCTCAGCCTCCTGTGTAGCTGAGACTACAGGCGCCCGCCACCATGCCCAGCTAATTTTTTGTATTTTTTAATAGAGACGGGGTTTCGCCATGTTAGCCAGGATGGTCTCAATCTCCTGACCTCGTGTTCCACCCGCCTCGGCCTCCCAAAGTGCTGGGATTACAGGCATGAGCCACCGCACCCGGCCTATTCTAGTATATTTCAACTCTTGGTGGCAGAAACATCTTTCTTAAATTTCACCCAGAAGTGAATTATATGCCCACCCTTTCTTTTTCCTGATGGATATGTGGAGAGAACAATTATAGTTCTACTTTGCTCTTGGCTGTAGGTATAGTTGTTAATAATTAGAAAACACTCGAATGGCAGGTTGCCAATTAGAGAGGGGAGTATAAAGATACACAGAACCCGGGCAATTCAAATTTGAGACAATCACCTTTAAAGAAATTGAGAGTTCACTAAGGTTGCTAATGAATCCTGTCACTTGTATCAGTCAAGAGGATAATTTGTAAATAGCCTGTAGAGAATCAAAGGCCAGAATATACTCTCTTTTCTGACAAGCAGAAAACACATTATATGGGCTAATTTTCCCTGCATTTTTATCTTAAAAAAAGGAGATGGGTTTCTTATTCTGCAAGCAAATATATATTTTTTCTAAATGTGAGCTATTTTGAAAAACCTAAAACCACTCATCCTAGAGCAAGAACAGGGGTACAGGCCTAGGTTGAGTGTCCAAGAGAAGACTGTCACAGGAGCTGGCACATTAGTGAGAAAGGTGACATTACTCCAGGGGAACTTAATGATGCCATTTATTTCTTGATGCTCTGAGGCACAGCCCCCATTTAGATGGATTACTCTGAGAATTTTGTAAGATATCCAATGAGATACAATCATCTTTATTGGTGGCAAATATGTAAAGGCAAGTATGAGAGCTTTTGGCAAGATCATCTTTTTTTAGAGACACATTTATCATATTCCTTTTTACCCTCTTTATTACGTAGGTACTAATACTATTTCTGATTCACTGCTCTCTACTCCAAGGATTGCACTAATAGGATAATTTTCATAAAGCTTTTGGCTAAGAACTCCTGCTATTGACCTATGCCCCTTTGTGTCTAGGTTGATCCAGAAGATACTTCAGCATAAAAATAAATGCCACCAAAATTTAGTTTCAAACTATAAAAGTTGATATTTCTGTTTTATTTGTCCAAAAGAGGTTCTAAAATGAAATTTTCTCAATTTCAGGTCCATTAAAAAGTCTGAATCTTATAAATATGCATAGCTTTTATAATACTTATAACTTAGATATTAAGAAAAATCAAGATGTACATTATTAAAGAAATAACATTTCCATTGTTTTCCTTTCTCAGAAGTGGGATAAACAAGCACTGTAAACTGAAATAAGCAATGCATTCTCAGTTCCCTCCCAATAGAAAATACTGGTGTGCCTGACTTACCATTTCAGAGAGTCCAGAGAACGCTGCAAACTAGGCAGGCAGTCAAGTGCAATGGCAATGAATAACCTTATAAAATTTCCAGACTTTAAGACTGTCAGTCTGGAAAACTACACTATCTTTTAGCACAAGGTACTTTTGGAGATTATTCTAGGGATCTTAGAGAATGATAATTATACTTAAGTCCTGCCAGGGCTTTTTTTTTTTTTTTTTAAACTGTGGTCAATAGCACTTCCATTGTACTCCTTACATGACATTATGTTACAGAAGAAAATGTTTTATAACAATGTCATTTGAGTGCTTCAGTTGTTATGTCTCCTTGAATACATATGAAAGAATAATTAGCTTTGTAGTAAAGGACATTCTAGTTATACATCTATATTTCATTGGTTTCTTCATGTTTTTCTCTTCAGAAGTAGAAACTTAATGAAAATATTGCATAAGTAGAGAGCAGTTTATGACAGTATTTCTTTCTAAATAAATTAAAGATTTTATTATATCTTGAAATATATCACATATGTAAAATATTAAGTATAATGTTTGTGATCATTTTGAAACATAGACTTTTAAACTTTAATAAATTATATCTAAGTAACATTTTAAATTTGTTATCTAACTTCTACTGTTAACATCTGAAAAAAATTAGAATTGGCAGACATGCAGGATGATGTTGACTGTAGCCAGAAAATGTGGAAAGGCCTCAATTAGTATCCCTGATTCACACTTACAAATGGGTGTTTCATTGCTGTGCAGTTTGATAAGGTAGTTAAGGCCATAGTCTGGGAGACAGATAGGCATGGATTCCAGTCCTGGCTCAGGCATTTCTACTTATGTTATTCGGGCATGTCAGTTTTTCTTTCTAAGGCTCATTTCTCTGTCTGTCAATAAGGAAATAATGTGTTTCCTTGGTAGAAAGATGGTTGTGAGAGTTCAGTGCAATCATGCATATGCATAGTAAGTATTCCATATATCCCAATATCATGACTGGTTCCTTGGGACAATGCTACACAAACTTACAGTCTACTCACTACCTTTGATGTAAAGCTATCCCACTGTCCTTGCTTGCTTTTTCTAGAGGTTGAGCTCTTCCTTCATTTCTAGAATAGTTACTGATTTCACCAATAATTTGCCTTTTAAATCCATTGTTACAGACACCTTTTTGAATCTGACTGCTCAAAAGCTTAGTCCATTTTGTGTTGCTATAAAGGCATACATGAGGCTGAGTAATTTATGAAGAAGGGTTTTGGTGCTCATGGTCCTGCAGACTGTACAAGAAGCATGGTGCCAACATCTTCTTGGCTTCTGGTGAGGGCCTCAGGCTGCTTCTACTCATGGTGGAAGGCAAAGGGGAGCTGACTATGCAGAGAACGGGGAGAGAGGAAACACATGGGGGCAGGTGGGTGATATGCCAGGCTATTTTTCACAAACACTTCGCTGGGAACTAGTAGGGTGAGAGTTCAGTTACCCCAATGGAGGGCATTAAGCTGTTCATAAGGAATCTGTCCCCATGACCAAAACACCTCCCACTAGGCCCCACCTCCAATATTGGGGTCAAATTTCAACTTGAAGTTGGAGGAAACAAACATCCAAACTATAGCAGAAGCCTTTTTTTTTTTTTTTAAAGCTTTAGCTTTACCTGCCATATATAATAGTTCAAGCATAAAATTCAATGTCTTTTAGCTTACTTAGAGTTGTGCTGCCATCACCATAATGAAACTGTGAGACCTTTAAAAGAGAAGACAGGTGTAAACTTGTGTTGTCTTTGATTAGGTTATGACTTACTAGATTTGACACCAAAAGCACAAGCAATAAAAGAGAAAATATTTAAGTTAGACTTCACCAAAGTTAAAAACTGATATGCCTTTAGGAAGCATGTAAACTCAGAAGCCATTCGTATGTGACTGGCTCATGGACATAATTGATTCAACCAGAAATGGACATTAAAACCATGGTAGGCTGGTGCAGTCTCTCACGTACGAACTTGAAATAGATACAAGGAAACACCATGAAGAGAATCTCTGTGGACCTTAACATTTTCAAATTTTAGAAAACAACATTTTACTATGTGGAATGGAGAGGGAGAGTGTCAATGAGAAAAACAAGAAGGAGGAGGAGGAGGAAAGGAAGAGAGTTTGGCTTAAAATGTTACCGCTCAAAATGCCTAGCGTGAATTGGGGCAGGTCCATGAACTACTTGTTATTGGTCTCTACCCAATAAGGAGCTGGCTCCAGAATGCAGTTCAGTTGACATTTTCTTTTGTAAAAAAGAATTTCTCAATTAAAAAAAAAAATCACCCTGTTGATTTGCGTTTGATAGTACCTTGTTATCAGACACCTGAATTTTGGGTAGCATTTTTCTTTTTTTTCTTTTATCTTTTTTCTTTTTCTCTTTTTTTAAAATTATTTATTTATTTATTTATTTATTTATTTATTTATTTATTTATTTTTTACAGGATTTCTGTTGCCCAGGCTGGAGTGCAGTGGTGCAATCTTGGCTCAGTGCAACTTCTGCCTCCTTGGTTTAAGCGATTCTTATGTCTCAGCCTCCCAAGTAGCTGGGATTCTAGACGCACGGCACCACGCCCAACTAATTTTTCTATTTTTAGTAGCAACAGGGTTTCACCATGTTGACCAGGCTGGTCTTGAACTCCTGATCTGAGGAGATCCACCCACTTTGGCCTCCCAAATTGGGTAGGATTTTTCTAGAATATTGACGCCTTAAGCTTTCTTATGATACTCACTCTTTTCTTTCCTACCCTGTTATGCCCAGTGGGAGAAGGTTACTTGTCCTAATAGTTATCAGTAAATGCTGATTAAATAAACTGTAAAAGGGTAAATAGTTAATAAGATTCTGAATTTGGACTTGTGATTTTTGAGGCAAAAATAATAGATGGAAAGACATGTTTTTTGGATCAACAGGCTTGTATGGAGGTAGACATTTATAATCTTAGGCATACTAGTGAGTGATGGACATTTTATTACTGTTTTGCAAAGATATGGACAAAATCTTAAGATCTATGTCTTCTACTTTTAGGCATGTAGGTAAAAATATCAGTAACAATGCAGAAAGCCAGTTTATCTATTTAAAAGATGAATACACTGGAAGCCTTGAATATGAGGCTGAGTAATGCAAGCTTTTCCCAGGAGAACTGTGACTTCTTGAGGCCCAAAGCTGCACTCTGGAATTATAAGTCCTGAGACATAGTCTATAAACAATAAGTAAATATCCTGTAGTTCAGTGTTCACCACTGATGACTTCTCACACATAAGCAATATCATGCTAAGCAGGTAGACACTCATAGTCATCCAATAGTTTTCACTGGGAAAATAGTTTGCTAAAAAGCAAGATGTCATATTTGTTGTTAATATTTTTCACACATGTTGAGAAATTACCTCTCTTGAAGAGAGATTTCTTGAGTTAACCTTGGGGCATTAGCCTTTGCTGCAAAGTTTGAAAAACTCAATTTTTCCCACTCAGTGTGATCTATTACAAGCAATTCTGCTTCCTGAATTTTTGAGTGTATTGCTAGTTATTTTATTCTCGGATACCTAAGAAGGGACATATGAGGGAATGTTTTGATTATCCTAAATTCATTTCTATGGATAACTTCATATCTTTGTTCATATCTTATTTCTTCCGTAGTCACTTAAACATGAGAATTCTATCCTATCTTCCACAAAAGCTATAATTGAAATAGCTGTGCTTTCCACTTAAAGAGTGAAAAGGTTAATGGTATGGAGATGAAACTGGAATCCAATCCTCATGAACAATACCATCTTTTCCATTTTTATGTCGCCTTTTTGGTCACCTAGACCATACACAAGAGATTTTATTTTTCTTTTTGTATAATTGCTTCTAAACAGATTTCTATTACATCTCCAAATTTCAGTTTCTCTCCCACTGTTAACTCTAGGATAAAGTGGAGTTCTTACTTTATTTCAATAGAAGCTAGAAATAGGTACCTTAATGAGGCAACTCTTGATTTTATTTCAGAACTTGGTAAAACTTTGGCTTTTCATTTCAAAAACAAAAGTAAGCCTCTGTGCTTGCTGATCTGTGTTCCGAAGACTTATTCTCCCTGTGCACCCACTATTTCTACTAGCTAGAAGTAAGGCAGAATTCCCATAGAGTAATTGTATTTCAGTTGTATTTCAGACACCACAGACATGAAAGCTTCACAGAAAAGGTTGCTTCTTCCTCAGTGGAGCTCATTTGGTAATAGATGCCAGGTGCATGACTGATGCTGGTTTGAAATGGAGGACCCAGTAATAGCTATATCTCTTGGTGAAATTGCATGAGCTTACCAGAATTAGAATATGCCCATAGGAGTAAACATAACTTCTCATTTTTGAAAAATTCATAACTTCTCACAACTTTTGTTGTTCTCATTGCTATTGATATTGTTTTAATAATATTCATCCCTATCAGTGCCTAGCAAGAAAATATGTGCAACAAATATTAGTTGAATGAATATTTTAATCCACACAGTAAGAGCCATAGGATATAAATATACGTGATCAATATTCCACTGCAGAAACCACTGGATATCTTAAAACATTATAAAGTTAAGTGTGGAAAACTATTGCTGTGCTTTATGATTTTAAAAGTAAGATGTATTTATAATAAAATATTTAAAAATACCGAGAAATTTTAGAAATTTTAAAATAGTGACCCAAGAATAATCTTTAGTTTTAGTATTAATTTTTATATATGTACTTAAAAATTACTGTTATTATTATTATGACATTTGTAAAATGCAATTGGAGTATATTCGTTACTTTAAGGTAGGAGTGGGGAAGTGATTTACTTGAGAAAAATGACATCTAGTTTTGTACTTTTTCTCACGCTAAGAAGTTTGTAGAAACAAGCAATGAACTGAATAACTTTAGTATTTATTTTTAAAAGTGACATATATCCCAACAACTTGTAACTTATTCTTTAAATAACAGAATTTAAGGAAATGAATAATATTAGATAGTATTACATAATAGTTATGTCTCACTTTTAGTATTTTTCTCTTTCTACATGTATGAATTTTATAATTAACTGAATATTACAATTTTTAGACTTCCAAACTAATTTTCATGATTTTGGTTATCTGTATTGGGGTATAATTTACATACAATAAAATTCACCAATTTTACATATAAAATTTGGTTAGTTTTGGAAAATGTGTGGTATTTGCCCTTGGTTTGCTGAAAGTAGAATTAAAAACTCATCAAATCTTTTATCCCCCTTCATCTCACTTCCAATAGAGATATACTTCTACATTTTATACTTATAATGTCTTACCTATAGAAATTGATAGAATAGGGCCTTTCACAATACTAATTATTTCATTTGGTGTTTACAGCCAAGCAGTTTTGCTCCTCAGAGGATCTTAACTGGGAACTAACCCTCATCTGTAACTATAGTTTCTCACACCATCAAACTTTACTTAAAATGTTCCAGAGCCTAGTTAAATATCAGAGAAGAGGCCTGACAGCCTTTGTTGGGGAATAGAAGACAATATCTACTTTGAAGTTATTGTTTCTAACCAATAGCATCCTCAGATTTTAACATTTTTGTTTTATTTTGTTTCAGTCTCACCTCACTGACAAAATACCTTTCCAATTTTGTGCCTTAATTTCCGGTTTGAATAGCAATACCTTAGCTCAATCTTTAAAAATAAGCACTGTTTTTGTCACTTTTACTGACTGTTTGCTTTTTTTTTTTTAAAAAAAAGTCCAAATTAGTTTCAAGATTAAACTTCTATGTATATTTAGAATCTAGCCTTGAATATTTCCTAATTTATACTGAATTCCATTTGTGTATCATTCTTGGATTAGATTTTCTAATCTGGCCATGTTTTTTTTCTTTCAGACCTGTTACTAGCTCACTCTTTTCTATTCAAATCTTATTTCTCATCCTGGCCTATTTCCCAAGTGCAAAGACAGTGGGGCTTCCTATGTCTTAGGGCTGCCCAGAGCTGATGCATATCATTCAATTACAGTATTATAAGTAATATTTTTAGAAGTATATAATAAAAATATTACCACCTCAACAGCTTAAACTTGAATTTGTAATCAGGTTAGAATTAATCAATGAAAAACTTTGTGATATAGAGCATTGTGTTTTTCTATGCACAACTTTGTTGAAATTCTAGCACTTAGGAAATGATGTCTACTGAAGATTTACATTGGCTAATTCTTCTCATACTAATTATTTTTACTATGTTGATTATTTATTGTTTTATAGTGGTTGATGGTTTTTTTTGAATGCTCAGATAAGCAGCCATTCTTGATAACTATTGCTTATCTCAGATGTGAAGTATATAATAACATTTTATTACTGGTTTTGGTTATTGGAGGTTATTTTAACTAGGATTTTACTCTTAGTTCAGTTTTAATTCAGTCTAAAAGGTATTATTACCAGGTAGGGGAGAGGTCAAATAACTAACATTATTTTCCAGTCATTCTGGCAATCTTTAAAAATGTGGTTCCCTGAGTATGTATGTAGTCATGTACCACATAACAGTGTCTCAGTCAATGATAGACTACATCTATGACAGTGGTTCAATGAGATTTTATTACCTTACTTTTATTGTACCTTTTTACATTTAGATACAAAAGTACTTACCATGTGTTACAATTGCCTATGGTATTTAGTACAGTAACATTTACAGATTTGTAGTCTAGGAGCAATAGGCTAGACTGTATGGCTCAGGTGTATAATATGCTATACCATCTAGATTTGTGTAAGTATACTCTATGATGTTTGCACAATGACCAAATAACCTAACGATAGACTTCTCAGAATGTATCCCTGTCATTCAGCAATATATAACTATACATATGATACTGGGTTGTGATCATTTCCCAGTTACAAATAAATTAACTATCAGTTTTCTCCATAATATCAAACTCTTATGTGATTCTAAGTAAATAATTGGCAGAAAGGAGAATTCACATTAGTTTACTGAAAAAAACACAATGTAGTTTTATGAAATCTTGCCTGTTAGTAATATACCCTATTCACTTTTGTTAACAAAATGTAAATTACTTTTTTAATATTACTGTTCTCCATAACATTCTGATTTGTTTAACCTTGTCATGTTTCTATGAAACCAGTTCAACAGAAAGGGATCATCCACTTATAAATAATGCATTATCTTTTAAAAGCCCTAGTAATTTTTTGCTTATAATCTCTGGGTAGCTTCAGTAAGTCAAAACATGACTTCATATTCTAACTTGTCAAACTGTTAAGCATCAAGCAATTTTTGCTGCACTTTTAATTAACAGCACAAAATATTATCTGTAATGAGTAGATATGTTAACAAGTTATGTTAAAACAGGACAAAACTAGCTTTTGGCTCAGTGGGGTAGAAAAAAGTAAATATATTCTTATTGCTGTTGTTAGAACGTAGCTATGTTAGAATGTTGCTATGGAAGAAAGGTGCTACTGAATTGGGTGCAGGGAGGGGAAAACATGGGAGTTACAACATGTGATTTATACACCTATGAATCTAAGATACCATGCAGAAGAGGCTGGAATTAGACTGATGGTTAATCAGTGGGATAAAGGGATGTGTTTTCAATCCTTGTCAGATGAATTTCTACTTTATCCTCTGGATTATTGGTCCTTATTCTTCTTTCCCTTAGAATTTATCATTCTTCAAAATTACAATTATTTCTGTAATCATATCAAATTGTCAGCTTCTTAGTGATGTTTCTTACCCACTGTGTTTTAACATCTAAGATATGGGTGTGTAGCTAATTGTCATAATAGCTAAGTAGCATTCATTGCATGTTCATATAATGTCCAGCTCTTTGTTAAGGGCTTAAAGCTCATTATCTATTTTAGGCCCCACAACACTCTGAAGTTGGTATTCTTAGGAATTCTGTGAATGAGAAAGCTAAAACTTCAGGAATTTAGTGATAAATTTAGGTAAAAGTTAGAGCAGGCCCAGGACCTACGTCTTTCTACAGTGACATACGTGCCCTGAACTGCTACTCTCTCTCTTTCTCACATTACCTAGGCAGCTTTTATTGTGCTTTGTTATCTTTAAAATAGCGAATTAACACTTGCTATTTCATAAGCTTAAAGATGCATTGCCTGTAATATTGGAAGCTGATATGCAGCTCACCACATATCCAAAGGCCGGTAATAATGAACATAAAATAGGGAAGAAAAGACAGAGTATACTGGGATGGATCATTATCTCTACATGTTGATTTATTTTAAAAATTCCTTTCAGTGTATATTAACACCTTGAAATGTGTGCAAGTTACACCGGTGACCTTTCTGCATAGAACTCCAATGAGAGAAAAGGCATCCCATTGTTAGATGAAATGCTTTTCATTTCAAGCATGTAAGCAGTACCACACTTGGTGGATTAAAGATCGATTGATCTCAGCAAGCAAAGAACATTGTTAAATTGTTCAGTCCTCCTTTCTGGCTTTCTCTTTTTGCTAGGAATGGAAAAAGAGAAGGCCTTGCTCTCTGTTGTCTCAGATTCTTGTACCTAGGGCTATAATTGCTGCAAATAAAACCCAAGAACAATTGGGTTGTGGTTTCCAAGTTTAATTACATTAGAGCTGCTTCTTTTGCCCTATAGTCACATTTGCAATTTGTGATTAAGGTATTAATGAGAATAAAGTAATGATAGATTGTAGTTAATGAAGCATTTTCTATATCTGTTGTTTCTTCAATGCCTCTTTCCCCCTGCAGGATAAGATATTTATGTTAATTTTTATGCATGCTGTAGTTAGGTTTCTATATATTATGTAGGGAAACTTTTGCATTAGCTCTAATGAATAAAGTGTTCAGTTTTAAATCATGGTCTTTGCTCTACTTTATTTGTATTTACTCTTTTTCATTACTGCAGGAGGAAACAGACTCAGTGTTTTATTTTTATAATAAAATACTCTGAGAAAGAGTTATTATGAGTCCTAATACTGGTATGCAAACATCATTAAAGTTTACACAGCAATGGTTTTTAATAACATTTGGAGATATTTTGGCTGATGCAGTTTTTGTGCTAATATTTTGGCTTCAAGATAAGAAAAACTGGATTTAATCCTTGCTAGAATGCTGGGAAAAACTGATGTTATTTGGAAATGAAGATTTAAAAGCATTTAACTAAGCTTCATTTTAAGACATACATGTAGAGCCACATCTTTTTTTAACTTTGGAATTTTAAAATATGATTTATCTTCCTTTGTCAGGTAGACTCCAGAGTTTAAAGTGAAATATATATGTAATATATATGTAACATATATATTACATATATTATATGTATATATATATAAAATATATGCAGAAGGCTGAGAATCAAACCAGTATTGAAGCGTTCTTACCAATGGCAACTGGGATAGTGTTTGAGAATGAGAATGTGGGGTGTGTGTTGAGGAGGGAGGTAAGGGTGTGGATTAAGAGTTGTGGAGGTGAGATGATAGACAAGAAAGAAAATTTTACTGTTATCTCTTTCTTTATTGAAATTGCTCATTAGTTTGAATCCTTCCGCTGTTGTCTTGACTCCCCATTAAAAAAGAACATGATCACTGAGAAAGTGTCTAATTTAGATGTGCTTTTGATAGCAAAATAATTATAATAGACAAATCCTTGAAAAGGAATTTCCTTGTCACATGACACTGATATACTACAAAACAGTTGTGCCATGGCAGCTTATAATATTTAAGTTTCCTGATTCTAGGTACAAAGATCTCTCTGTGAAAGCTGGCCAAATATTCAAGAATGTACTGAAACATTCAAAAGGTGTACATTTATGATCTAGAATAATTGATAAGAGTTTAATAATTGGATTGCTTCACTAGGGAAAGGCAGAAAATGTATGACTGTAGAGTTAACATTCGTGAGATTATTAAGGAAATGATAAAGAGAACAATGGAGAATCACTTTCAGTGTACTAAAAGTTAGGGAAGCAGTGGAAGCTTTTGCTGAAATTTGAAAGAGACAAATATTGAGGCAAGTGAAAAGTAATAGTCGAGTCATTTGAGATATGTGCATTTTACTCTGTCAGTTTTATTTTATTTTTAATCAATTTTTTAAAATTTCAATAGCTTGAGGGTACAAGTGGTGTTGGGTTATGTGGATGATCATATAGTGGTCAAGTTTTGGCTTTTAGTGTACCCAACACCAAAATAGTGAACATTGTATTCAAAAGGTAATTTTTCATCCCTCACCTCCCTCCCGAACTTCCTTCCTCTGAGTCTCTAATGTTCATTATACTACTATGTCTGCCTTTGTGTACTCATAGCTTAGCTCCCATTTATAAGCGAGAATGTGCAGTATTTGGTTTTCCATTCTCGAGTTACTTCACTTAGGATAATGGCCTCCAGTTCTACTCAAGTTGCTGCAAAAGACATTATTCCACTCATTTTTATGGCTGAGTAGTTTTCCATAATGTTTCCATGGACTCATTTGTCAGTACCCAAATCAGTAGCACTGCTGTACACCAATAATGACCAAGCTGAGAATCAAATAAAGAACTCAATCCCTTTTACAATAGCTACAAAAATAAACTAAAATACCTAGGGACATACTCGACCAAGGAGGTGAGGGATCTCTACAAGAAGAACTACGAAACACTGATGAAAGAAATCATAGATTATTCCTTTCCATGGAATGATAAGGAAATGGTATTTCCATTTTGTTTATCCACTTATCTATTGATAGTCACTTGGATTGGTTCTATACCTTTGCAATTGTGAATTAGGCTGTGATAAACATACACGTACAAGTGTCTTTTTGGTATAATGACTATTTTTCCTTTGGGTAGATATTCGGTAGTGAGATTGCTGGATCAAATGGTAGTTCTACTTTTACTTCTTTGAGAAATCTCCATACTGTTTTCTATAGACGTTTCACTAACTTATATTTCCACCAGCAGTAGGTAAGTGTTCCCTGTTTACCACATCTGCACCAACATTTACTGTTTTTTAATTTTTTTTTTTTCATAATGACCATTCTGGCTGGAGTAAGGTGGTATCTTGTTGTGGTTTTAATTTGCATTTCCCTGATGATTAGTGATGTTGAGCATTTTTTTTCTGTGTTTCTTGGCCATTTGTATAACTTCTTTTGAGAAATATCTGTTCATATGATTATCTCAATAGACTCTTCTGAGTCTATTCAATAAAATTCAATAAAATCCAACATCTCTTTATGATAAAAACCCTCAACATGGTCAGGCGTGGTGGCTCACACCTGTAATCCCAGCACTTTGGGAGGCCAATGCAGGTGGACCACTTGAGGTCAGGAGTTTGAGACTAGCCTGGCCAACATAGTGAAACGCCATCTCTATTTAAAAAAATATAAAAATTACCCAGGCCTGGTGGGGGGAGCCTGTAATCCCAGCTACTCGGGAGGCTGAGGTAGCAGAATTGCTTGGACCTAGGAAACGAGGTTGCAGTGAGCTGAGATCATGCCACTGTATTCCATCCTTAGTGACAAAGCAAGATTCTGCCTCAAAACAAAAAGAAAAGAAAAGAAAGAAAAGAAACAAACAACCCTCAACCAACTAGGTATAGAAGAAACATACCTCAAAGTAATAAAAACCATATATGACAAAGGCACAACCAATATAATACTGAATGGGGAAAAGTTGAAAGCATTCCTCTTAAGAACTGGACTAAGACAAGGATGCTCTCTTTCCCTACTTCTATTCAACACAGTACTGGAAGTCCTAGCCAGAGCAATCATGCAAGAGAAGGAAATAAAGGACATCCATATTGGAAAAGAGGAAGTTAAACTATCTCTGTTTGCCAGTGATATGATCTTATACCCAGAAAACCCTAAAAATTCCCCCAAAACACTCCCAGATTTGATAAATGAATTCAGTAAAGGCTCGGGTTACAAAATCTATGTGAAGAAATCAGTAGTGCTGCTATGACACAATGACCAAACTGAGAATAAAATCAAGAACTCAACCACTTTTATAACAACTAGAAAAAAAATTTAAATACCTAGGAATGTGCTTAACTAAAGAGGTGAATGATCTCTACAAGGAAAACTACAAAACACTGATGAAAGATGACACAAACAAATGGACAAACATAGACAACACAAACAATGGGAAAAGCATCCCATGCTCATGCACTGGAAGAATCAATATTGTGAAAATGGCCATACTGTCCAAAGCAATCTATAGATTCAGTGTGATTCTTATTAAAATGCCAATGCCATTTTTCACAGAATTAGAAAAAACAAGCCTAAAATTCATAAGAAACAAAAAAAAAAGAAGAAAAGAAAAGAAAAAAGAGCCTAAATAGCCAAAGCAATTCCAAGAAAAAGAGCAAAGCTGGAGGTATCACATTAACTCATTTCCAATTGTACTACCAGACTATAGTAACCAAAATAGCATAGCACTGGTATAAAAGTAGACACGAAGACCAATGAAGCAGAATAGAGAACCCAGACATAAAGCCAAATACTTACAACCAATTGATTTTCAACAAAGCAGACAAAAATATCCACTGGGGAAAGGACACCCTATTCAATACATGGTTCTGGGAAAACTGGATAGCCACAGGTAGAAGAACAAAACTAGATCGCTATCTCTCACCATATTAACATTAACCCAAGATGGATTAAAGACTTAAATCTAAGACCTGAAACCTTACAAATTCTAGAATAAAACCTAGGAGAAACTTTTCTGGACATTGGCCTAGGCAAAGAATTTATGCCTGAGACCCCAAAAGCAAATGCAACAAAAATAAAAATAAGTAAATGGAACCTAATTAACTAAAAAACTTCTGCACAGCAAAAGAAATAATCAAAGGAGTAAACCGACAACCTACAGAATGGGAGAAAACGTTTGCAAACTATACATCCAACAAAGGACTAATATCTAGAATCTACAAGGAATTCAAACAAATAAACAAGGAAAAGAGGCCAAATAATTTTATTAAAAGCAGACAAGTGATATGTAAATTGTATTTTTAAAATGATAACAAAGAGTGAAATCTAGTAAATGTTATACCTCTTGGTGTTTAGGAGTGAAGTGTACTGAGGTCTTGAAATGCATCCAAAATTATAAGTTAGTTTTCAATGTTCAAGTTACCTTGAAATGTGTTCAAAATTAAGATGGATTAATTGATGGGTAGATTAAAGGTGGATTAATGGATGATAGAGGTATACATATGTGGATAAATAGGCAGGTGGATATGTGATTAAGCAAATATAACAAAATATTGATTCTAGAATCTAACACTAGGAACATGGCTGTTCACTGTGCACTTCTCTCAACTTTTCTTTATATTTGAACTTTTTCATAATGAAATGTTCTTTAAAAAAGGAAAGCTACCTGAGACAAGGTGAGAAAATTCTTAATGCCTATTCAGGTAATACTAGCTGAAAAATTGAAAATAAACTTTAAGTGGAGATGATTGTCTTAATCCCAAAGTATTGCTGACACGGGATTAGTTAGCATGTCTCTAAGGTGATGCACTATATATTTTAGGAAAAATACTTCATTTTCCCTGTAAATCATGGTGCATCAATAATCATGCACTTGCAACAAGATTGTCTCTGAGTTCGCTAACACTCTAGCATTGCTTGTGAAGGACATTCTTCTATTTGGCCAACAAAGAATATTTCTGTCTTATCTTAAAACAGATAGAGATAAGGCAAATCATTGTGACAGTCTCTGAGGCAAGGTAATCCCTGCTAATCTACTCATCTTTCTACCTCTTACATACAAAGAATGGGCTAGAGTTTGTCATGGGACCACAGGAATCAGGCTTTGTCCCTGAGTTTATTATTTTTCTGAGGCAGGGTCTCGCTCTGTTGCCCAGGCTGGAGTGCAATGGTGCGATCACAGCTCACTGCAGCCTCGACCTCCTAGACTCAAGAGATTCTTTCATCTAAGCCTCCAGGGTAGCTGGGATTACAGGTATGTGCCACCATGCCTGGCTAATTTTTTATTTTTTGTAGAGACGGGGATCTCCCTATGTTGTCCAGGCTGATCTTGAGTCCTGTGCTCAAGCAATTGTCCTGCCTTGACCTCCCAAAGTGCTCAGATTACTGGTGTGAGCCATGGCATCCCACCTCTGCTTCATTCTAACATACCACTTCTTCCCTGTTTCCCGGACTAAATACTCAAGGTCATTAATAGAATGTTATTAAATTTGAAGACATAAAAATTCTAACTTTAAGCTTTACTAACCAACATAACATATTGAATTTTCCCCACCACAAATTTCCAATAGCTGGTAAATTAATGGTGTGTTTTGTCTTTCATCTTCAAATATTGAATGAAGCACAGTTCTGCTAGATACTCATATCACAATACATGTCTTCAAAAACAATTTATATGCCCAGTGTATCAATATTTAATTTATTCACACTTTTTTTCACCACTACCTTTATTTGAATGATGGATGTGTTGATGCCTAAGCCCATTTATCACTAAGAATGAAATAACTACCACTGGGAAACTTTTGGGAATTATATATCCATGAGCATTTCAGAACTGATCTTTTGTGACGATGGAATGGTCACTGACCAGATCCTTATTGTAGACTGATTACTTTTGAACACATTCATCAATACCAAGGCTCGGGTGGCTACTGGATGTCACAGATCTATAGCACTATGCCACCATGTGCTCCCTAAAAATCTATTGCATGGTTTAGACTATGTTTTCCCAAGCTTAAACCTAGGAAAATTGATTGCCTTTCCTATAAGTTTACATAATCAGAGAAACCCAGAACTGGAAAGTATGTTAAACATTCATTCAGGTCAAACATTTGTGTTCTAATAGAACTTTCTTAAAATATCCAATACAGGCAATAGCAGGTCTTCTTCTAAAATATTTCTGGAAAAAAATTATTCCATTTAGATAATGCCATGTATGTATCCAGTCCTTCATTATGTGCAGTGGTAACTAGTCTAATTTTAATTAGTGCTGTTTAAGCCTGTATTCAGCTAAACTTCATAGGAATAAATCCCTTCAGTAACATCCTTATAGTAGACTTCATATATTTATAAAGCTACATAACTACATATAAAACCAATTATGTTTTTTCCTAGTCATTTTTATTTATAATGCATAGTCTAAACTCTTTTGATTTTATTTTAGAACAGCATTATTTAAACTTTCCTGCTAAAGAGTACCAGAGAAGCCTAGAAACTCAAGAAAAACTACTTTTGAAATATTCTTGGGATCTAAATTTTTGTCTTTAAAACATGCCACATAACCTTTTCTCATGTCTCCATACTGAATCAATGCTTACCTTAAAACACCATATTTTAACTTATGCGTTGGAACACTTCCACACATCAAATGTTCAGGTAAAATAGATTATCTGTGAACAGATTTGGAATTTATTCTGCTGCTTGCCAAATCCTTGCCATGCTGCTGTTTCCTCCAATGTGGTATGTGTTTAAATCTGGGGAGCATACTCTCAGTACATCACAACTGTAGCCTATTATTATTGTTGTTGTTATTGATGATGCTATCCGTTTACCAAAAATAATTTCCTGTAATACTAAGCACATGGCTATCCAATTGAAACACTTAAATTTTACTGAGGATCTGAGCATTGTCCCATGGTGTATTAGGATGTGTTATTGCTAAATACCCTTCTGAAGATGGTGACCGAATCCTTGAAATGTCTGTTGTGGCAGTTTGAAAGACAGGTGAACGCCAAGGTCAGGCTATCACTCAGTGAAGCCAACTGGCTGGCTGCCCACGTTTCTCATAACATTTCATTTATTTTGATGGATTCACCAAGGTATGAGCTCTGGCACTCAGGTTTGGGGCACAGAAACTTTGATGTTTATAAGCACATTAAATGGTTCCATCTCTAGGGTACAGATTCACATTAACCAAGGGCACAAAGACTAGCAAGTAAGCCACAGTGCCAAAGGATAAATTGATAAAGAAAAGAAAAATGGCCTTGCAGCTGGCAGGTTGCGGGTCAGTGCGGTCAGGCCCTTCTGTCCCTGTTGGCAGGTATTTCAGAAAAGCTAAATGAACATCCAGAAGTTGCTGAGTGAGTGAACATGAAATCAGGAAAGAAAAAATCAGTTTTATGATTAAGGTATTTAGTAGTACGAACCAAATGTTTCCTTATCCATTCATTTCTTCATAGAGACTCACATATCATGGGAATCAGAGTGAGCAAGAGTTGGGAGGGCAATGATGGTATTTACACCTTCTTCCAATTGTTGCACAGCTTCTATAGATGTATTTAGTTAATCGTGATGTAGGCAGTGCCTTTCTCTGTAGTCTGGGAACAGTTCTTTTTCTTATGATTCAACTCTGAGAAGGCAGTGCTTTCTTTTATTCACTATTACACCATCATGTGGTGTAGGTGAGCTTCTGGTAAGGAAAGAATAAAGAAAAGAAATTATGTTTAGTTGTTCAGAAACTGTGTGATTTAGTAACAGAGAGCTTCATTACAGTAATGTATCCTGTAAGTGGAAAGACAGGCAGTATGGGTATTACAAAATGATTTTTTTTAATGGAAGAGAATGATGGCGAAAGAGACAAAGGAAAGTTATGTTAGAGTCATAAACCCTGCATGATCCTGTAAAGGTTCATACTTGATCACTGCAGCCTGAATCAACATGGACATCAGTAAATCTCTACTCTTGCTGAAGAAACAAACTAAGGCTATAAAGAAGTACTTTGTTTTTGATATTCATTGTCTTCCCTGACAGCCAAGTCAAAAGAAAGAGATAAACAATGAGCAATTTTCTAACATGAAAAACAACACAAGAAATATCTATCTTATAAAGGAACCCACTCAGTCTGTTAGTGTATATACTTTGCCAGTCATTCCTACCTGATTCAATGAATATTTATTGATCAAAGATCTAGTCTTGTGAAAGAGACACTTGAAACCGGACAAACAGATGTAATTTGTTAAGTGCTACCATAGGGATAAGCCAAATGCCATGAGCAGACTAGGGAGGGATGCCTTGGGAGCCTCATTGAATCATTCTGAAGAAGTTCGAAAGGCAGTCACGGTGTGGGTGGGCATGCGTTTAACTAGTAGATTGACCTAGGAGGGTAATATGCTTCTGCTTTTAGAGATTAATGAATGTATTTATCAAATGTGTATTGAAAGTCTAATACACATCAGACTTCGTTAACACTATGGATACACTGAGCAAAAGAAATGAGATTCAGCTCACATACACAAGTAGGTAAATTTGGGGTTTTTTTTTTTTTTGGATTAGCTTTTGTAAATTTACATCTAGAAGTACTGGTATTGTTTTGTACTCTCTCTTTCTGTTTTTTGCTTTTTGGGGGGAAGGGGACTTCCAAAATGGTATTATGACTTTTCTTCTTTGAAAAACAGTTCTTAAATTTATCTTCAAAAATCTCTTGAAAACTAGAACAAAATGAAAAATGACTAGGACTGCATTGTTAACCTTATCAATTGTGACTATCAATATGGAATCCTTACGTCTATGTAGTTTATGAAGACGAAGCCTACAGTTGGTTTGAGACAACTATTAAACCTGACCAAATTCTCAGAATGCTTTTATGATGCTAATAAGTATCACCACAAAATGAACTGATGTTTCTCATGCAGCCAAAGTGGCAATGATTTTACAGGAGGGAGAGGCATGAGGTTGGTTATCTCTTCCTGGCAGATGGACTGTCCCTCCCCAACCCCTCCTCCTGACAAAGACACAGGTTGGTAGGATTTTTTCTACCTACAGGATGGTAGGATTCTCTGGGAGAATGAAAATATTTTTAAAAAGCAAAACAAAAGAAAACTCTTAATTTATATTTAAATTACCCATAATTGAATGATTCACGCAAAATGAACTTTTAGAGCAAACGTCTTTTCAAATTGTATGAGGGATGGCTTATTTTTAACTAACGGTACTGATGGAACATTCTGGGGACTGATGCAGATACTGGCTGCTCTATTCACAAAGACTGGGGGAAAAAAAGGCTCTCTTCAGTAGATGAATGGAAACACTGACTGGCTTTGAGGCAAGTAATTGCCTTACTCACCCACACAAAAATTTCAGCCAGAAAACTCCTCCTTTAAGCAGAGCACAAATGATGTGAAATGCATACTTGCACAGATATAGTATAACTTACCTTGAGTTTATTTAATTATTCCTGGTCCATGGGATTTTTGAAAAATTGCCAGAATACTACTTTTCTGCAGATATAAATAAAAGGTCCAAATCTTGCTTAACTTCTTTTTTCCTTAATTGCATAGTATATATGTGTTAGAAATGGCTAATAATCATCACAGAGTAGTTGAGAAGTTAAAACACACACATATTCTTAATATTTCTAATTAAAAGCAGCATAGGAATATTAATTACTACAGTGGAAATGTAATGTGTTCTTTCTTTCCTTTTAAAATGCCTATATGGTACTTGTTAACATTTTTAATGGCAAAAGCAATAAAAATAATTAAAAGCACATTTAGTTCCTGTTCTGCCTCATTTCATTAATTTCTGCTTTTTTTTCTTTTGGAGAAAAAGTTGTAAAATTGATGTCTTAGCTGTAGCTGCCTCTTTATGATATTAGATTTCTGTCTGTAAAGAAGGTATTAGAAAAATTTTCTCCTACACTCAAGGAATCTTTAAACTTAAAATAAAACTTCTATTTTCAAGGCAGAAAAAAAATGTTTTACAATGAATAGAATTCTTGATTTTCTGTAAACTAGTTCAACCCTTGTGGAAGTCAGTGTGGCGATTCCTCAGGGATCTAGAACTAGAAATTCCATTTGACCCAGCCATCCCATTACTGGGTGTATACCCAAAGGACTATAAATCATGCTGCTATAAAGACACATGCACACGTATGTTTATTGTGGCATTATTCACAATAGCAAAGACTTGGAACCAACCCAAATGTCCAACAATGATAGACTGGATTAAGAAAATGTGACACATATACACCATGGAATACTATGCAGCCATAAAAAATGATGAGTTCATGTCCTTTGTAGGGACATGGATGAAATTGGAAATCATCATTCTCAGTAAACTATCGCAAGAACAAAAAACCAAACACCACATATTCTCACTCATAGGTGGGAATTGAACAATTAGAACACATGGACACAGGAAGGGGAACATCACACTTCGGGGACTGTTGTGGGGTGGGAGGAGGGGGGAGGGATAGCATTGGGAGATATACCTAATGCTAGATGACGAGTTGGTGGGTGCAGCGCACCAGCATGGCACATGTATACATATGTAACTTACCTGCACATTGCGCACATGTACCATAGAGCCTAAAGTATAATAATAATAATAATAATAATAATAATAATAATAATAATAATAATAAATTAAAAAAAGAAGTTTATTACATTTTATTTTGTCAGTTAATAAGTGATAATGAATAAATGTGTGGAAAAATAAACTTTTGAACTAGATCAAATGTGTTTGTTTCTATTTCAGTATTGGCTTTGATGCCTAGGAAAACAAAATATTTATCTACTGAAAGAGCATACGTCTTTGTAGCCCCCAGCTTCTCCTCTGGTGAGCCTTAGGAAAAATGACACTTGCTCTGGAGGCAGGGAGGAAACTCCAGATTAGACCCAGGTTTCTGGCTTGGGAGGTAGTGGTGGTGGTGGCGAAGGAAGTGCAGTTAAGATAAGGAGATGAGGTGAATTGCCAAATTTTCCCCCAGACGCTCGGTGGCATCTACAGGTCAGTGGTGTTAAGAAGCGCAAATTAGTAATGCTGGCTTTGAACTTACCTTGAAGCTGCAGTGCCACTTGTTCTTTTCATGCAGTCGTATTTCGCCAGTGGCTTTTTACTATTTTCTTAACCTGTGTTTGGCATCTTACCTGACTCCTGGGCAATTACAACCTTTAACTAACCACTAGAAAAGGAAATACATTAAACACACGTTGTTCATCTTGAAGAGAGAGCAGGGGAATGGGGGTTTCCTCAGCCTGGGATGACTTTCTTCTGCCTTTCAGATCTAAGCTCTTTCTGACTTGGATCTTATTTCACTGGGAAACGGCCAGGATAGATTTGATCTTTAGCATTTCTAACAAACATCATCAGGGATCTCTCTTTCCTGCATCCTATCACATTTAGCATCTTGCACCACAGTGCTGAGTATTTTTAAAAATATAGTTTTCTCTTTTGTTCTTCCAATGTTTAATAAATTATTCATCTTCCCAAATAGATTCTCATTTATCTGGGGGCAATAGGTTCATCTAGAGTCCTTCCTTCCTTACCCACTTTCCTTCCTTTCTTCTTTCATGCATTCCTTCTTCCCTCCATTAGTAATACGCTGACACTATACTAAGACTTCAAAAATGTGCATTTTCTTTAAGAGTTTACAGATGTTCTAAAACTGACTGTTTCACAGGAACTACTTTCCTTGACTCAATAACAGTTAATCCTCAAGAACGATTATGTATAGTTTTTTTAATTCTTCAGATTTGTGAGATGTGGTTATAAAACTTAAATTGATATAGATGAAACAGTTTATAAACAGTTTTCACTTGCGTTATTTCTTGGAAAGCTCATAAATACTGTATGCAAGTATTTTCCATGTGAGCAGCATGAGCCTGTGTTATATCTACGAAGTAAATGAGTGGGGGTAGGTTTTGTGACATGCTGGCTGCATCAGATAATGCTGCATGGCATAAGCTGGGCACACACTGCTGTTCCTGTTTTATGCCTAGGAAGATGAAAGCCTTATCTTAAATCATACAAGTAATTATTAATGGGCAGCCCGGGTGGGCAGACCAGGCTGCCAAGTTTACTATTTTCTATCGCTGTACAATGAATATTCCACATTAGGTATGGATTATCTGTTGTCAAGAGAGTTTTATATCACACTTTGATATAAAATAAAGTGTAAAAAGCTATTGAGAATCAATATTTGACATTCTAAAAGTAACTTCAAGATGATAAAGAATAAATATTATACTAAGCCAAAAAATAGTTTCTGGTTTGTTACATTCATCTGTTTAATAAATATAAGTGGATGCACGGTGCACCAAGAACTTAGCTTGGCATTGCAAATGCAATGAGAAGTAACTATGTTCTCTACTCTCCTTGTGGACAAGAGTCTGGTCTGTTAACTACAAACTACTTCTAGATGATTGGGCTGCAAATATGATCCTTCTGCTATGTTTTGTCTAGAACTTTAGGCAGAACTTTAGTTCTAGGCAGAATGTAGCCGAAGATTATATATGCAGCCTGCTCATCTCCTGAAATCAAGCTTAAAGATGATTGTCTACCTTGCTAGTAATCCGTAGAGGTTTATCAATCCCAGAAATTTGGGACTATTGTTCCAGTTTGTAGATCACTGACATTGTTTTAGTGCTCTTTCAACCACAATTTATAGTTTCCAGGATGGGTCAACAACTGTACTCCTGGGATGTCTTTTCTCTCTCTGTTTGAGATGCAGATAGCTAGTTATCCCCCAGTCCTCACAATGCTGAAATGCAACCCTCAAGATTAAAGATTCTATTCCTAACTTTAAGGAATAAATCTGAGCTTAGTGCTTCAGTCCAGATATTTTGTGAATACTTAGTATGTGCCTTACTAGGTGTTATGGATACAGAAATGAGTGTGAAATAGTCTCTGACCAGGTGGAACTCAGTTTAGACTTAAACATAATTTGGAAAATAACACATATGGAGGAAGATTCATAAGCCTGATCATGTGTATTAGGCATAACTAGTTAGGCTTATAATTATGCTTAAATAGATTTGATCAATCGTGTATGTAACAGAGCTAGTAAATAGATAATTAGATATTAAAATGCAGGTGTGCTGATTCCGAAACCACTAACTCATAATGCATCTACCAAATTCCTCTGAGTGTAAGATTGTTTAGTTTAGCCGTTTCAGAACTGTATCACTCCAGGACTTAATCTCTACTGTAGGGGTTCTCCAATTTGAGTGTGCGCAAGAATCATCTGGAGAGCTTGTTACAACAAAGATTGCTTAGTCCTTCCCTCCTCAGGAACTCACTAGGTCTGATTTGGGGATGAATGATTTGCATTTATATAAACTCAAGGGTGAAGCTGACCATGTTTTGAGTAGCACTGACCTTGGGGACTGTTTCCCAGACTTCAGCACATAGTAGAGCCATCTGGAGAGCCTCTTAAAAGTGGCTGTTAGGACTTCCCTGGCCCTGGAGATTCAGAAGGTCTGTGATGGGGGTGAATAATTTTTATTTTCAACAAGCTTTCAGATGATGCTGATCCTACTGGTCCATGGACTGCACTGAGCTAAGGCATTGTCTAAATAGATAGACAGAAGTAACCTACTAAGAAACTCAATTTTGAAAAATATGAAGGCTTGATCAAAATATGTACTCTCCTTAGCATGGAGTCCTTTCATCAGAGAAATGGGAAAAAGTAAAAGTAGGAAACTAAATGGCATGAATCTCATGGGCAATTTTACGAAGCAGTAGGCACTCTAAATAGCAACTGACTTTGATATGTATGGAGGATGTTTTACATATATTGGGAGAAGATTGTCTGTCTGAATAATGTAACTGTAGAAAGACCCTTAGCTTTCTGTCTATTTAGAGGTCAATTTCAGTTTCTATCCCTCTTTTTAAAAATATCTTGTCCATGTATTCTGTTCCTAACATTAACATATAATGTTGATAGAAAATATGGATAATATAAAAAGTGGTATTGAATGATATCACTAGAAATAGTGTTCATGTAAAGAAAAGATGTGGGCCAGCACCAAGGTCTGGGCAACTCCACAATTTTGAGAAATTGGAAAAGTGGCTGGCAAATAACAAACAGGAACTATGGTGTCACAGGAGCCAAGAAAATGTTCTCGTGGGAGGCTTCAGCAGTGAAAGGATTGGAATGCTGATAAGAAATACTGTAAGATGATGAAAAAATTGGCTGTCTGACTTGGCTCCATGGAGATCACGATATTTCTCGTTGGAATGTTTTGCTCAACCCTAATTGTCCTTCTTTGCAGAATGAAAGTCTTGTGGGAAAATAGAGTTTAAAGTATAACTAATTCTGTCTATAAATCATATAGACATATATAAGAAATATATAAATTCAGTCTATAAAATAGAACTAATGCATTTGTGTGCATGCAACATTTTTCTCTGAAATATAGTTTTACTTCTGTATTTTTCTGTTCTTATTCATACCACACATTATTCATTAGCACAGATTTATATTACATTTTGATAACTGATATCCACAGATATCAGTTTTCAAAATTATTATTTTATATGATTATTTTTCCATCTAAATTTTAAAATCACTTTACCAGTTAAGAAAAAAAGTTTTATTTGGATTTTCACTGGAATTACTTTAAATTTGTAGATTAATCTAGGAAGAAGGGACATCTTTACCACATTGAATTTTCCTTAACAGGGATTTGAAGATTCTCTACATCCTTCAAGTGGTCCTATAAATTCTCTAATAACATTTTGTGGTTTTCTCTCTTTGGACAATAATACTTTCTAAAGACATTTAATATATTGTTTTGCTATCATAAATGTTATTTTTATATGTTTTTATTATAGTTCAGTTCATTGACATTAAGTACATTTGCATTGCTGTGCAACCATCACCATCAGCCATCTCTAGAACTTTTTTCATCTTATCATACTGAAACTGCATAACCATTAAAAAGATAACTTCCCATTTTTTTTGTCTCTTCAGCCCATAGCAACTACCATTCTGCCTTCTGTCTCTAAGTATTTGACTACTTAAGGCATGTTGTTTAAGTGGAATGATACAGTATTTGTCTGTTTGTGACTGGCTTTATTCCCCTTAACGCAGTGTTTTTAAAGTTCATCTATGTTGTAGCAACTGTCGGGATTTCCTTCATTTTCAAAGCTGAATGATACTCATACATACACATACAGGCACACACACAACATTTTGTTATTCTTTTCGTTTACCAATGATCATCTGTGTTGTTTCCACCTTTTGGCTATTGTGAATAATGCTTCTGTGAACAGAGGTGTACAAATATCTGTTTGCATCACTGCTTTCAATTGTTTTGGGTATATAACCAGAAGTGGAATTACTATTGATTATTAATGATAATCCTGTTTTACTGTTTTGTTAGATATATCACAGTATGAATTCCCAGCTACAATTTTGGGGTCATTTTAAATACTCTCAGTTTTCTCATGTACCATTTTCTTGATTTTCTTTAGTTTGTCATTACTTTTCTTTAGCTCTCAGAGTGTATTTAAGGCAGTTGTTTTAAAGTCTTTCTCTAGTAAATCTGACGCCTTGTTTGTTTAAGGTTGGTTTCCAGAGATTTATTCTGATCTTTTGAAAGGGCTAGATTTCCCTGTTTCTTTATATGCCTTGTGATCTTTTGTTGAAAACTGGGTGTCTGAAAAATCAGACACATCTTCCAGTCATTGTAGACTGTGTGGAGGAAGATGTTCTCTAAATAGCCCAACATGAAAGTTTAAGATTTTCTCAGGCATTTTCTAGGCCTGTGTCTTCCCTGGGCCTGTGTGTGGGGTGTTCTCTCCCAATTTCCCCATAGACGGGGCTGCTTTTATTTATTTATTTATTTATTTATTTTGAAGGCTGCTTTGAAATGTCTTATTATCCGTCCCTAAGAGTTTCACCCCTGCTTCTTCCTGAAATCTTGGCAGTTCCTCTGTACTACTCTTGCCTTAACATCTTGCCCTCAGTTTCTGCATGTCAGCATACTCTTGCAGTTTTCACAAACTATGTTACCCATCACAGTTTTGCATGGCTTCCAAACTGAGATTCAAACTATATATTCATTTTCGTCTGAGAGCTCCAATTGAGGCAAGACAGAAACCAGTCCCTCGGGCAGCCCACAGACAGGCCGGAACTTTGCAAAATAAGTTCCACTGCCTTCCTTCCTTCCTGAGAGAAAAATACTGGAAAGTGGGCTACTTTTTTTTTTTAACTGCACTCACTGTTCCAAGGTGGCACAAGCACAAGCAATAATGCCATGAAATGTCCTACCTTTTGCACTGTGGCTTTTTCTTGATGGGGCGTTCACTTGGTTGGAAAGCAGTGAATTTGGCTGGTTACCAGAGCTCCTGAAAAGCTGCTTCAGTGAGTCGCTAGTAGTTTACTTGATGATCCTGTGGGGGAATGAGGACCTGGAGCTTTCTAATCTGCCATCTTTCTGACATCAAATCTGTTTGTTTGTATTTTGTCTTTTTTAATAGCTTTATTGTAGTTTTTAACCCTAAATGTGTCCAGAATCACAATTGCTTAGTCCTATCTTAGACCTCTAAATCATGATGCTAAAAGTCTAAAACTAATACCACACAATATATTAAAGATAGCTGTCATACTTATTTTGTTTCTAATTTACTGTTAATTCATCTAGGAGTGTGTTTGTTTTGACATTACTATAAATAACTATCTGACACTAGGTAATTTATGAAGAAAAGAGTTTAATTGACTCACAGTTCCACAGGCTTAACAGGAAGCATGACTGGACGGCCTCAGGAAACTTACCATCATGGTGGAAGGCAAAGGGGAAGCAAATACATGTTACCATGGCGGAGCAGGAGAGAGAGTGAGCGAAGGAGGAAGTGCCACACACTTTTAAACCATCAAATCTTGTGAGAACTCACTCACTACCATGAGAAGAGCAAGAGGGAAATCTGCCCCCATCATCCACTAGGCCTTTTCTCCAATTGATCCCACTAGGCCCCTTCTCCACCATGATATTTGGGTAGGGTCACAAATCCAAACCATATCCAAGTGTGCACCAATAATCATAATTATTGGGGAGTGATAAATGCAAGTTGCAACTCATATAATTGCCAGTTCTTTTACAAACAAATTAATTGTAAACAAACAAACCCAAGCTTAGGCAACATAGCAAGACCCCATGTCTACACAAAATATATAGAAAAAAAGTAGCCAGGTACAGCGGTACATTTCTGTGGTCCCAGCTACTTGGGAGGCTGAGGTGGGAGGATCGCATGAGCCCAGGAGGTTGAGACTACAGTGAGCCATGATTGTGCCACTGCAGTCCAGCCTGGTGCCAGAACAGGACCCTGTCTCAAAAACAAAAACAAGAAAAATAATCCCAGAACAAAATAAAACAAACAAACAAAAAAGAGCAATAAAAGACACTTGCTTGGCATTTCTAACAAGCTTCCAGCTGATGTTGATGCCTTTGGTCCATAGCTCAAATTTCAATATGATTTAGCATATTTAGCCTTATGTAGGTCAACAGCATAAACCTATAAAGAGCATAATTTTGAAAAATGTGTAAGTTGTAATAAGTTATAAAAAAATTACTTAGCATAGAGTCCTCTAATCATAGAAGAAGGATAAATAGGGAAACTATGAATGGCATGAGAACAATAAGCAATTTTAAGAAGCAGTAGGCAGAATAAGTATTAAGTGCAGATTAAATATGAGAAATAATCTCTATGATTATATTTTCTTTATTGGTATTCTTAACTGATGTCTTGTAGGAAACCATGACTGTTTCTCCTAATACTAGACAATAGTCCATAATATTTGTTATTTATACTAAACTCTTACATTCAATTGACTAAAGTTGTATTTAGTATAATTACATTTATTTCTTTAAATTGAATTTGAATTTTCTTTTTGTGGTATTTTTTCAGACATACTATTCAGACAACACGAACTTAATAAAAATTTAGAATTTTTTTCTGCCTTCAATATGTTATAAAATATTTTAAATAGTGAAAAAGTTATTTGTTTCTTGGAGGCAAAAATCAGATTTTGCCTGCTTCTTTTGGAAACTCCTTGAAAGTTATCTCAGTTCCTTTTATGCTTATTAATCTAATATAGCTTGTAAATGTTGTCAATTATTTTTTCCAGAAGGAAAAGAAATGCACACTTTGTGGACATTTCCAAATACCTACATGTGTATTTTTATACACATTCTCTACTTACTTTTAAAAAAACTCCTCTGATTCTTTTTTCATTCTAGATTTTATATAGTTACATAATCTCAGCATATCCAGCACCTTTTTTATAGGATGTTGATTGAATGTGCATAATGAATGTTTTATATCAATATAAGAAAATTAATAATTTTCTTCTTTATTTCCCATAGCAAAACTTTATGATTTATTCTTTTACCTTTTTTTTTTTACCCTTGTATTGTATTGTTGCCTAGGAAATTCTTCCTCAGACTTTATGCTCACTGGGAACAGGTCTTATTTTAATTTGTATTCCCAGCTTCATCTTGTGTGGTATCCCAAACCTTAACACACTCCAGTACATTTTGTTAAATGGTAAATGGTATTATTTTAGGAAATTTAAATTGAATTTCTATATCTCAAGGCTTTTCAAGCCAGAGCTGGCTAAACGTTTCTTAGGTGTGTTGTAAGAGCATGTTTCTTTAAGATGGAGTTTATTCCAGGTAGCTTTTAAAGTTTTAACTCTTAAATGCTGTTTCTTTAATATCATGAGACAATATAGAAACTTCTAAAATATTTTAATTTCCTTTAGGATATTTTCAGATTATTCAATATAAATGTCTTTGAACTATTTCAAACCTTTCCATATTTGACATTACTTACAGTTGAAAATATAAACATCATCAGTAAAATAAAATAAGTAAAAGACAATTCAAACTTTTGAGCTATTTAACAGAACATGAACTGATGGAAGAGGACACCCCATTTTTTCTTTAATTTTGAGGAACTTTATTGAACTTCTTTGAGAAAACATTAAGATTCTATGTGAAGACGTATTGAAACAAGTAAATATAGGGAAGGGATAACAGAAAAGTGAATAAGTTTTTGAGTGATTGGTGTGATTGTGTTAAGAATGACACTAAGAATCAACATAAAAAATGTTAATACTCTAGGGCTAAAAACCTAAGTACATCTTTTCAAACAGAAATACAGATATTTTTAAGAACCTTCCTTGTGCTTCTTAGAAAGTAGACAGGTGGTTGGAGAAAATCTATTTTTGTTGAAAACACACCCACATTCAATCTAGATGTATAATTTCAATATCTCAATGATTTTTCCTTGTATTTTCTCTAAATGTCATGTTTTTTAGACTATTTCAATATAGATGGATTATATTTCTTTTCAGAGTACATATGGCAGATAAATACATTGACGTTTTCCAAAGGAAAGTACAAATGGAATACTATTTTTTAAAAAAACAAATTTTGGTATCCTTTACTTCCTTATGAAGAAAAGCAAATCTGCTGGTTAAGATTTTTTCTTTATTTTGCCAAATAAAATGGTGTATAACCCTTGCATTTTTCCTACTTATTATTCCCAGCATTTTTCTCCTTGCACCTAAACACATAAAAAATGAATTTGGACTTAGATAAATTATCTTTATAATGGTAAGCCTTGTCTTGTAAACCAAACTGTTCTCTGAAGGGTGATGAGTAATTTGTTGGTGGTAGATATAATGTAAATAGTTAGGTTACAGACTCAGTTAATTTGGACTATAGCACTAACGTGTCTCTAGGCAATCACAATATTTAATATGATCTGACATTGAACACAAGCATTTCAACTGATGCATCCATCCACTGGAGGGCTCATTTACAAAAGTAGCACCATATATGGATCATTTAATGTTTGCCTCTAAGTCTCTAGACCCCCTCTTTGTGATATCATAATCTAACATGCACTTTGTTCTGTGGCCAAAGCATCCAGATGACCATGTTGCAAGTTCCTAAAATGTTCCTTGTCTAAGGCTGCTGCCCAGGATCATACCTGTTCTGTTGGTCTGGCATGTGCAATTGATTGCTTTCAGATGTTGGGTGGTAGAAAGTCATCAAAAACAAAGTCAATCAGGATCACTTTCACCACCACTTAATTAACTGGCCAATTACTTTCCAAGCACCTATTAAGAGAACAAGAGATTGTTAACTGACATAAGGAATCTAAAATTGTCTAAGGCTGGGTGTAGTGGCTTATGGTTTTAATCCAAGAGCTTTGGGAGACTGACACAGGAGGATTGCTTGAGGCCAGGAGTTTGAGATCAGCCTGGGCAACATAGAAGACCTCGTCTTTATAAAAAATAATTTTAAAAAATTAACTGGGTTTGATGGCACTACGCCTGTCGTCCTAGCTACTCAGAAGGCATAGGCAGGAAGATCTCTTGAGCCCAGGAGTTTGAGGTTTCAGTGAGCTATGGTTGTGCCACGGGACTCCAGCCTGGGTGACAGAGCAAGACCCTCTCTCTAAAAACATTTTTTTAAATTAAAAACAACATAAAATTTTCTAAGATGTGATTCTTACATTAAGGAGTTAATAACTTTAAACCCAACAGGGATATGATGGATCTTTATACATGGTTTTAAGCAACACCGTCACTACCATTCACCATCATCATGATGATGATTATGATGTCATTCATTCATGATATAATGAATGATGGGAAAGAGTACAAGTATATTGAGGGATAGCATTCCAAACAGTTCACTTAGTGTAAACTTTCTTATTGTATACTTAGGTAAGAGGTTTTTTTTATGAGTTATTTTATTTTAATCCTTCCAACATTTAAAAGTAATTATCATTATTATTCCAGTTGTTCAGGTAAAAAATATTGAGGCTCAGAATAATTTAGAAGTGTGTTTGCAGTCTCCTAGCTCTCAAGTAGCAGAGTTGGATTCAAACTTACTGGTACAGTGTATTTTAGGCATTTTTCTTTCCAGAGAAAGGAAAGTCATATCTGGCTTGCATAACTAGGAGAAATTCCCAAGAGAACAGACATTTGAGCAGGATGTTGAATGACTGACAGTGTCTATAACTGGATGCATATGAAAGGGGTTGGATGGAACAGAATTAGGAATGGAATGGTGATGTGAAGGTTTAAGCATCTCAGGCAAATGTAAGGAAATGGTAATCAGAGCAGCGTGAAATACAAGATTCTTTTGCAAAAGTAGATTGTGCTGGTTGGGGAAATGGGAGCGTGGATATAGATAATCATTTTTCTAGACTCACACATTTGTGTTTTATTCTTTAGCTAGTGTAGGAAAGTTAAAGAACTTTGGAGAAAAAAGTAACGTAAGTAACACCATGCTTCAGAAATGTAATGGTAATAGAATATAAGGTGGTTGGAAAGGGGAGAATTATACTATGTTCATTAAGTCAGCAGTTCTCAAATAGGGACTTGTATATATGCCTTGAGCATTGATGAGTCATTTCAGGGGAACCACACATTCTTATGTGCATCACTTTATGAACAGAAAAATATGTCTCACTCAAATTTGTTTTACCGCTTTTTAAGTGGTGGACTTCCATAGTCAGTTGTGACTTGCAAAATATACATTTATTTGCAAACATTACTGAATTCAGGATAGCATTACTGAATTCCAAATATTACTGTGAATTTTCCCAAATAAAAGGTATTGATGTACAGTTATGTATCGGTCCAAATAACTTATTGATTTATTCATTCTTTAATGTACTTGTTCTAGAAATATTTATCTTTACAAGTGGCATTATAGTGGTTAAGTGTGATCTTTATAATCAGGTTTTATGAACTAGAACTCCAGCTCTCCTACTTACTAGTGATAAATGGATATGTTACTAATCTCTTCAAATCCCATTTTCTTATCTGCAAATTTGTGAAGATGACACTAATCTTACCTGATTATTTTGAGGATTATGTGAGATTGCAAATCTAAAATATTTCAATACCAGACACATAATAAAATATATAAGCTATTATTACTCTTTGTTAGACTATGGTAGACATTACATGGTTTTATCATAGTCACAAACTGAAAAACATAGTCAAAAGTCATTTCTCAAATAGTTTGTCATGAGTTGGAGTGACAGCATATCGAGATCATAATCAGTAAATTTCAGTTTATAATTTTTTCTTGATTCTCTTACTGAATTGAAAAGTCAGTTATAATTGCTACATTTCTATTCTTTTTCCCTTTTCTTACATTGTGAAACAATAATATGTGCTTGCTTCCCTCAGAGTTAATAAATAGGAAAGTATTTATGGTTCTTGGCCCAGATACCCATTTGCTGTTGGTTACTGCCCTTTTTATCACTGTCTCAGTTGTTGAGATGAGTATTTCCCAACCTTCAGACCACTGTAGGTTTTGATTTACAGCAGCAGCCTCTCTCGTTCTGTCACTCTACCTTCTGAGTAGCCTTGAAGTAGGGCATTATTATAGAGAATCACCAATCATTACAGCACACACATTCTGACAAAGAAACTCACCTAGAAACCTGCAGGAACGTTGCATTCCAGATAAGGGTTTATGGTCACAAGACAACTATTGACTGTCTTTATATCACTTCTCTAAAGCTGATAATTTGGGGGACCCACTGTATTGAGATATGTGGAAAATATGAATGAGAATCCTAAAGTGCAAGAGGAATAGAAGTGTCGGATAATAAGCATTATTTGAAAAAGAGGTGTGGAGCAAGTCATTTAAGAAAAAGTGGAATTGATCTCTCCTGGATTTGGTTTATCAGAATGAAAGACTAACTTAGAGCGATTTATCTGAGAAGGGAAACAACAAACAACAAAATGCCTCCTATGCATGGTTTCTTCTTGTATTTATTTAGAGTCTAGTTCTTTAAATCTGATGGGTTTATGGCACAATTCTATACCAAAATAACTATATGAATATTGGCATCAATGTTTTAATCTGTGAGTCACAGGAACTCATGTACAATTTATTAAATGTTTTCTATTCTGTTTATATTTGTTTAAAACAAAGCTGCTCTATGGCTTCTTGGGTGATTTGTGCACATGTAGTGAGCTGGATACCTTCATGTTTTGTTTCATTTATCACCAAATCAGTTAGCTATTTCTGAATAAAGAGGCTGTATTGAGAAAGGATGAAAAGCAGTTGGGAAATGGAATAGGAAGAAAAAAAATGAGTAGCTCAGTGTTTTATAAACTTTATTGCAAAGTAAAGCTGACATTCATTTCAAATCAATGTGGTCTGTGCTTTGCTTTGGTGAATTATGCTCACACATATGTAGTCAACACAGTAGAGCACAGATAATTGGAGGAATGAATAGCTTTACCACATGCATCGTGAGAGATGTACAAGTTTATTTTCCCCATCAACCATACCTTTTGCCAATATCATGCATGTTGCCCAGCAAGAGAGTGTCATTAACCACTGATATAGAAGGACTCATTTAATTTAGTTACTAAACCCTGTTCGTTTTTATGAGTGGTAAGAGAACTGTTTTAAAAAGACCTGTTTGGTTAACAAATGTGCGCTGCTCTGCAGTGAGGGACATTTTGAATGATTTTCCCATTTCTAGTCTTTCCCCCATCCAGTTAGAAAGTAGCCCATAGTGCTTCAAGAACAATTTACATTTACATCTTTATTGTAGGTTCCATTGTAGCAAGAATACACGTAAATGGACTCGCTCTATTTCCATAATTATTTTGCAGAGTATTTTGGCTATCATCCTGGTGTTTATAGTCAATGCATTTTTACACCATCTACATTTTGGACAGCAAGCATAAAACTCTGCTGGTTTATCTCACAGAGAGATCAGACTGGCCCCCAAAAGATAGCCATTTATAATATGTGCACTTTTGAATAATTAAATGAACTACTGAAGAGGAAATGGATTCTAATCAGCTTTCAAACTGTGATTGTGCCATGCACTGAATCATTCCTTTATGAATACATTTCTCTTGGAGCATGTATAATTATGAAACTTTTTTTTCTATCTCGGTAGGAACTGGGAAGTAACAGCCCACCACAGAGAAACTGGAAGGGAATTGCTATTGCTCTGCTGGTGATTTTAGTTGTATGCTCACTCATCACTATGTCAGTCATCCTCTTAACCCCAGGTAATCTGTCTTTATTCCTCTCTTATGATGGTATTGTGGATGATAATTTCACATTCAAATGCCTTAAGAGGGTAGCAATATGTGGTATCTTAGGGCACATTAGCATGGGTTGGAATTTGAAAAAAAAAAAGCATAATCAGACATTTTGCAAATGGCACAGTAATTCTGCAGTTCAAATATCATGCAGGATATTTTGGGGAAGCTGAAAATGTAAAATATGTAAGTTGAGAATGCCAAGGAGATTTTTGATCTCCATTGCCACTTACAGACTTACTATGTGTTAGTTTGATAAATGCAGAAGACATTTGACTTTTATTGTAGGTTGAAGATGAGGGAGTGGCATCTGGAAGTTTCTATATATAGATGATAACCCAACTGTATAGAAATGGAAAGAGAGGATTTGATAGAGAAAGATCAGATCGAAAGAGAGTGATCTAAGCCTCTAAATTTGGAGACCTCTTTCTTATGCCTTCTTTTCCTTTCTTTCCCTAAAGTTTTTACATTCTAAGTTTCTACCCTATCTAAAGAACCTTTGCAAATTGCCCCTGCAATGATTTTTAGACTGTGTTCTTCAGATTAAAGAGTTTAATACTAATATGGAAATTATCATTGTGCTTCTTTCTGGGGACCATTTCAATACCCAGGAGATTTATTACTCTTTAGTAGGTACTAATAAGGAAGGCAGAGATAAGGGGATCACTTTTAAACTCCCCCCGGTTGTCTTCCAGAAACATTTGGCAGTTGCTGCAACCCACCCACCCAATTGTTTTTCTCAAAGACCGAACACCCACATATGACAGTGTTAGGAAAAATAGTCATTTCTGGGATAGGATTGAATGAATCCAAAAATCAACTGATATTTTAAAATTATAGCCTGTTGTTGAATGCTATTTATTTCCACTTCAGGTTTGTCTTAGTTTTGTTATTTCATGAGCCCCTTAAACACGTTGAACTTATTTCCTGATGTACAAAATACGATTAATGATAACTGTTTTTCAGAGTCATTTAGTCAAGTAATTTTGGTGACTAATTATACAAATGGCAGTATCAATTGTTCCAGTGAGACACTTCGTGAAATATACTGTCTTTGAAAAATATTGACAATGAAATGTATAAACTGCCAAAAATGCAGTTTTTAGATGTTAGTTAACATGTGGAGAGGTTGAGAAAGAAATTAAGGGAGCTAGTAGGGAGGAAGGAGGAGAGAAAGGTAATTGGAAAGGAAGAAAGAAAAAATTCCCTGGTAAAAGTTGGCTTATCCGGCATTCTCCCCAGGAACCTTTTCTTAACTGCCTCATTTGTACATCTGCAATACAGTGTAATTGAGCCATGTGACGGCTCTAAGTTTCTTCACAATGCCAAGAATCATTGTTACAGGAAGATGAGTTTCAGCATGGTGTTTCACTTAAACATACGACATTTAACGTAATTATAAAAAAAGAATGAGTCGATATTGCTGCCTTCTATTGATGGCTATTAGCCAGATGGAGGTATTCATGTCATAATCCCTGTGTATTTCTCTTGAATTCTTTTTCTTTCATACTAATTCTAGCATCCTTGGCCCAGTGATTCACTTTCTCAGGTTTTCTTATTACTCGCTGAGGCCATAGTGATAATTTGGTGTCCTTGAGAGTCTGATACAACAAAGACCATATAGAGTTAGCCACTCACTAAATTAAACTTCTTTTGCTCAACCCTTTTCAATTTTTTCCCAGTATAAAACCACAGTGATGAACCATAATTCAGTTCATTTTGTCCTGCACTTATTCATTTATTAAAGCAAAAGCAAGCATGACATACCTGAGTCTGAGTTCTGTCTCTGTAATATAATAGTTTTGTGTAATTTGGCAAGTTATTTAACCTTGTCTGTCACTTTACTCATCTGCGTTATGGGTATAATATTTAGTTCCAACATTGCAGTGTTATTATGGAGGTAAAATGAGATAATGTAGTTCGAGAGTTTATTTAGCATAGTGCCTAGCACTGCTGCTGCTATTCCTTTGATGATTGCTATTATTCAGTACTTAACTGACAACCAGAAACCATGACAAGCAGTGTTATATAAAGAATATTTCCCAGAAAAGGTATAAAACCTCTCAGGAATATACCTCTTTTGTGACTTCAATTTCAGTTATGACAAATGGAAAGGGACAAAATATTTAACCTGAAGTTAGTCTCCTGGGGTCAAATTATTCATGCATTCATTCATCCCATAGGTAATTATGGAGTTCTTACCACATTCTAGGTGCTGTGGTAGTTGGCCCTGCACTTTCGCTATTTTTTAACTTTCACCTCCAATCCCCAGTTACACAAATACAAACATTTAGAAAATACACATATTTAGAACACCACAGCCCCCCAACTCAGACTTAATTTCATATGATATTAATCATATAAATAGAAGAGGCATTTATTTATTTATTTATTTATTTATTTATTTATTTATTTATGTTTTGCTTTAAGATGGGGTCTCGCTCTGTTGCTCAGGCTGGACTGCAGTGGTGCAATCATGGCTCACTGCAGTCTTGAACTTCCGGGCTCAAGCGATCCTCCCACCTCAGCCTCCTGAGTAGCTGGGACCACCATGCCTGGTTATTTTTTATACTTATAGAGATAGGGTCTCTCTGTGTTGTCCAGGCTGGTCTCGAACTCCTGGTCTCAAGCAATTCTCTTGCCTAGGCCTCCCAAAGTGCTGGGATTACAATCATTAGCCACCACACCCAGCCCACAATTATTATTTAGATTTACAGTTTACCAAGTGCATTTCACATACTACATGTTCAAATGTCTTTGGATTTCACTATTATTATTGGTAGGGACATTATAAAATAAAAAAGAAAATAGTTATGCTGGAGTGGAAAAGGTATTGCTATAGGAAGCAGACACCCTACTTTATACAGAGAGTGTTCTATACTTTCTGTAAACTCGATGCCATCAAGTGCCTAGAAGATTATGTAAACTGACCAAGTGGGCAAGGGTAACAACTAGTGGTTAGAAATTTGAGTTGTGACCCAGCAAAATGGCAATGTAGTCGCATGGCCTTTATGGTGGGCTCTACCCAAACATGTCAGAGTAATATATAAGGCCAGAAGACTAATAGTTTGCAGCTCAAGACTTGAGTCTTCAGCCTGGAAGCACTTTTAGAAATTATCTAGTCTTGCCTCTCTCATCAGACAGGAAAAATATCTGAGTTTGTTTAACTTTTGGGGTGAGAACAAGAATATCCATCAAGGCCATGTACACTCTTGATTTTGCATGTGTCTGTGGCTGTGTATGTCTGCAGTCAGGCTGCAGTGCTCCAACTGCACCAAGCCTTTCTCTTCTAACCCTCAGGCTTGAGTTCTCTCAGCTGTGCTAAAACAGAGCCATAAAGAAAACCTCCAGCTGGAAATTCAACATACAGCATCATCCTTCTGATCTTCCCTCTGTCCACCAATATGTTCTCAAGGCCTAGTTTTCTAAGTAAAACCAGTCAAGCAGATGGAAACTTTCAACCAAGTAGAGGAATCTATGTCAGGAGGGGAAGCTTCTGATTGTGGAATTTCAGCAAGACACTGGGCCTTTTAGGACAAGGCCTGCCTCTAGAACAACTCTTCCAATAAGAGTGGCAGTCAGGCCGGACGCGATGGCTCACGCCTATAATCCCAGCACTTTGAGAGGCTGAGGTGGGAGGATCACGAGGTCTGGAGTTCGAGAGCATCCTGGCCAACATGGTGAAACCCCATGTCTACTAAAAATACAAAAAATGAGCCGGGCATGGTGGCATGCACCTGTAGTCCCAGCTACTCAGGAGGCTGAGGCAGGAGAATTGCTTGAACCTGGGAGTCAGAGGTTGCAGTGAGCCCAGATCGCACCACTGCACTTCAGCCTGGTGACAGAGCGAGACTCCATCTCAAAAAATAAAAAAGAGTGGCAGTCATAAATTCACATACCTTTTATAATTATACAACCCTGGGCTAGTCACTTACTTCTATGGCTTCAGTGTTTCATTGAAGAAAAGGGCATCTTTGGTTTGCTAGAATGTGAGGTGATCTCTTGAAGTGTATTATAACTCTAATGTTTATTATCTAATATATTAATAACAACTACCAATGATAATAATGCCTTGTTTAGTGACAAATATAGCAACAGATGAAATATGGTGGGCTCTTTCACTAAGATTTTTCTACCATGAAAATATATTTAGTGGGTTGTTTTTAAAGATGAAAGCATACAAAAAGTTATTTAGTCAAAGAAATGTTTTAGAAACTGTTTTACTCAAAATAGCACAACAATTTGCAGGTAAGTCTAAGGAATGCAAGCCTATAACCAGAGAAACACATGTTCACTGTAATTTCGGTTTGATTGCAAATTTTATTACAGAAGTAGTTTGACACATGTGCCTTAATTTCTAAAATTATCAGACTCTTCCTTGCTTTGTGAAGAGAAGTCCTAACTATTTTTGAAGAATAGGCTATTCAAGTATTTCAAAGTATTTCTGAAAGGAACAAATTATTCATTCCACTTTTTTAATTACAGGGTGGACTTACTCAGATGCATTGATGAAGCCTACATTATTTTTTCTATTGAGTTTGTTTAAAGAAAAGGAGTTTACCCACATTTATTTTGAGAATATGTTAACTATAAGATCAATAATTATACTCTACAAATATATGAGTGTACATTCATGCTTAAAGTTGTAGAAATCAGTCTAGTAAAGGTATGCATCTACTTTGCAATCTTGTTTTTACATTTAATATGTAGAATGAGAAGGAATATACTTGGGAGAACATTTTGTGCAGAATACAATTACCAATTTTGGCCTCTTTTAAGAACAAAGGTGCATATTTTATGAGTCAGAATGCAGTTGATATAGGATAGTCATCAGGCTCTTTAATCCATCTGCCGTATTGAAATAGCCACCTGGGAACTGTGTATACTCCACAGTTCTTCAGCAACAATGTCCTGTTGCCCTTTGACTGTGTCTGTAATCAATCAATGCCAAGACAGAGTCATCACACTGATTATCTGTCATGGCTGACTAAGGGTAAAATGGGAAAGCACCAAAATGTGGTCTTCATTGTTAGCTCTAGCTCTTGTTTCTTTTGGAAACTTCCCAGTTACCATCTGTTACAATAGTGGGATTCATTCCTTTAGTACACTTTTTAGGTGTGCACAGTGGATGGTCTTTGCAGGTTTATCAGAGAATAAACAAAACCAAGCATTGATGTGGGAATCATGAGAGCTCTGCTTGATCTCAGTTAAACAAGAATTTAATAGTAATTTTTCAGTTCCGCAATAGAGATGTCTTTATTTTCACTTCTAGAAGTATCTCTAAGATTAAGAATTTTAAACTAATTTCATATGTCATGTTGGGTAATAACTTACCCAGGTCGATACTGCCACAGTGATGTTGATGGTTAGATAAGTCTTTAATATCAGATATGTGTTACATCCATGAAGCTATGCTCAATTAGTTCATTTGAGTCAAAACAGAGAATTAAGGAAGTGAAGGAAACTAGAGAAACATAGGCAGCCCTATTCAGAGAAATCAGCAAAAGAAACCCAAAACTAGAAGACAGCATTTAAGAAATTATGCCTTTGTTACATCAACTTAAATGTACAGTGCACACAATCAACTCATTTAACCCTCATAACGCACCACTTTAAAGGAAGTAGAGCAGTTTTCTACATAACACAGCTAAGGCCAACAGATTTGGATGACTTCAGCAGCTAGTTTGTGGAGAAAGTATAGTAGATAGAGTGATTAAATTGACCTTGGTATTCGACTGACTTGGATTCATCTCCTAGCCTTGCTACGTGCCCACAAATATGATGTTGAGGTAAAGAATTCTCTCTGTTCCTATTGTTAAGACTACAGATTAAAAAAAAAGATTTGACCCTTTGAAAGCGGGCTTTAAAAAGATTCATATGCCTGCACACACACACACATACACACACACACACACACACACACATATGTAAAACTCATTTCCTAGAAAGCATTTAATAAAATTAAGGACTTTATTGGACTGATGACAGCTGATCTGTTATTGTTATGCAAAAACTCAAAGTGAATTCATTCTAGTTACTATTTTGCTCTAACAAAATGACAGCTCCTGGTTATAGTTAGTTAAAATGTTATGTTGTGCTATTTTGCAAACAATATCTTGGCATCTGTAATTTATTAAGTGTCATTTAAACACCTGACCTGTGTTTTAAAATGTCAAAGCAATGATTAAACTATCCCCATTATGCATTATGAGGGGAAAATAATGTTTTACCAGATTTTTAGATTTGCACTACTTGTAAACATCGGCATCAATCAAGATGCAAATTGTTTATTTTGTTGAATGAAAGCAAGAGATGTGTTGTATTGATAGGCATAATCTAATGTGTCTCTGCTTGTTTTTTTCAAGAACAGCACAGATTGAACATGGATATCAATGTAGCATTACCCAGGCATAATCAGGCTGCAGAGAAAACAATGACAGATTCTAACAGTTTCCCTCTGGATAATATGGATTGCTGTTGCTTTTTTAAATAGATTTATCTCTGATGTTGAATAAAAAATTATTTCCTCTGGCATTAACGGAATAAAAACAGTTACTTTTTTTGTCTTTCCTTTATAGTTTCATTTCTATATTTAAGCCATATTTGATTCCCTTAGTTACTCTCATAATGTTAGAGTGTCCAGTCAGATAAATGATGAATTTGGTTTACATTATAATGTGTTTAGTTTTACAAGAGTTAGAAGAGAACCTATTAACATTTATGTATATCTTTTTCTTGCCAGATGTTGTACTAAGTGCTTTACATGTACGATTTTTTCTCACATCACTAATATTGCATAGATACTATTCATTTATTTACATTCTAGAGTATTCATTTGAGTCTTACAAGTTGAAGTAAATTGACTAATTTCACACAACTAGAAGGCAGAGATGCTGGATCACTCAGGCACTTTTAGCTTTGACATGTATCATAATCCTTGTAATATAAGTTAAGACATATTCTTGCACCCATGGAAGATAGGGGCAAAAAAATATTTTAGAAAAATAAATTTCCCCTTTATTCTTTCCCATGATTTTTGTAATTAGTAACATAATTCTATGTATTTCTAAAAGGGAAGGCATAGCAAAGAAAGAATTCAGCTGAGGATTGAGGTGTAAAAATTTGGACAAGGGGCAGAAAGGGAGGCAGTGACAGATGTGGGAAGTTGAAAATCATAAGTGTAAATTCTGTATGTATTTTTATTTCTGGTTTCATAATTTTTCAGAACTTCAAATACCCACAATAAAATATAAGTTCATGTTTTCCATCCTAAACCACATTATATAAAATTATGTGTCGTTATACAACTTTAATATTTTGTCATATATTTTATTTCTTCTTCCTAATAGAAATTTGATTTAGAAATGTGATATTCTGGCCTCTAATGTATGATTAGATAGCCTGGTCTCTGAGAAGGCAGGTTTCCATAAAAGAGAGAGTTATGGTGGGGTTTGGTGGTTCATGCCTGTAATCCCAGCACTTGGGGAAGCCAAGGCAGGAGGAAGGATCACTTGAGCCTAGGACTTCAAAACCATCCTGGGCCACATAGTGAGACCCCATCTCAACTAAAAGTTTTTGAAAACAATTAGCCAGGTTTGTTGGCACATGCTACTCAGGAGGCAGGAGGATTGCTTGAGACTGAGAAGTTGAGGCTGTAGTGAGCCATGATCATGCCACTGCACTCCAGCCTGGGCAAGAGAGCATGACTCTGTCCAAAAGAGTCTTCTATCTAGTTCCAAAACATATTCGTCATCCCAAAAGGGAACTCTACCCATTAAGCAGTTGCTCCTCATATCCCACCTCATATCACATCCCCTGGCAATCACCAACCTACTTCTGTTTTCTGAAGATCTACTTTTTCTAGATATTTCACAGAAATGGAATCAAATAACATGTGACCTTTAGTGTCTAACGTCTTTCACTTTGCATGTTTTAGAAGTTAATCCACCAAGTCACTTGTAACAGTGCTTCATTCCTTTTTATGGCTCATAGCAATCCATTGTATGCATGTTCCACAGATTGTGCTACTGTGAGCTTGCGTGTATTTGTTTGAGTCCATGTTTTTAGTTTTTGGGGTTATATACCTAGGAATGGAATTGCTAGATCTTATGGTAATTTCTGTGTTTAAATGTCTGAAGAACTATTTGCCACAGCCGCTGAACCATCTTACATTCCCAACAGAAATATTTATGTGTTCCAGTTTCTCCAAATCCTTAGAAACACTTGTTCTTTTCTTTTTTTTTTTTTTTTTTTTTTTTCAATTATGGGCATTCAAGAGATATGAACTAGTATCTCATTTGGTTTTAATGTGCATTTCCCTAATAATTAACTATGTTGACTGAATATCTTCTTATGTGTCTATTGGCCATTTATGTATCTTCTTTAAAGATATGTCTATTTAAGCCTGTTGCCCATTTTAAGGGACTTGCTGGTTTTACTGATAGTGAATTGTAGGAGTTCTTTATTCCTGATATTGATCTCTTGTCAGAAACATATTTTCATATACTTTCTTCTATGATGTAGGTTGTCTCTTTACTTTCATAATAGTTTCATTTGGAGCACAAAGTTCTTCATTTACCTATTCTTTCATTGTTTATGCCTTTGATGTCTTATTTAAGAATACACTGCTGAATCCAAGGTCACAGAGATCTATCTTTTGTTTTTTTTAAATGAGTTTATGGTTTTAGTTTATCTACATAGGTCATTGATCCATTTTGAGTTAATTTTTTATATGGTGTGAGTTAGGGAGTCTAGCTTTAATTTTTGCATTTGAATAACCATTTCACCTAGCACCATTTATTGAAGAGCCCATTCTTTCCCAATTATGATAGTGTGACCCTTGGTGATTGTTCTTGGTTATAGATACGTGAGCTATTTCTCGGCTTATAATTTTACTTCATTCATCTCTATATCTATCCTCATGCTGGTACTGCATTGTTTGGATTACTGCAGCTTTGTGGAATGTTTGAAATCTGGAGGTGTGACTCTTACACTTTAAAAATATATATATTGCTTTGCTATGAAGAGCCTATCACAGTTCCATATAAATTTGAGAATTAGCTTTTTTATTTTTGCAAGAAAGCCAGTTGGGATTTTAATAGTAATTGCATTGAGACTGTATTTGCTTTAGGTAATATTACCATCTTAGAAATATTAGTGTTCCAACTCATAAATATGGAATGTCTTTTCATTCTTGAAATAATTTAAATAAAACAAAAATAAACATTTTGTAGTTTATAGTGTAAAAGTTTTTCATACTTGGTTAAATTCATTTCTATTTAGTTTATTCTTCTTTATGATACTGTAAATAGAGCCTTAATATTCTTTTCTGATTAATCATTGTTGGTATACAGAAACATGACTGATTTTTTAGTGTTGATCTTGTACTCTTCAACTTTGTTGAAATCATCTATTAGCTTTAGTAGCTTATTGTAGATTCTCTGAGATTTTCTATGTATGAGGATCATGTCATGTGTGAACAGAGATAGTTTTACTTCTTTATGTCCAAATTGACTATCTTTTAGTTATTTTTCTTGTCTAGTTACTCTGGCTAGAATTTCCAGTACCGTGTTGGATAACAATGGTAAAAGTGGATATTCTCATCTTATTCCATCATAGGTGGAAAGCTTTCAGTCTTTCTTCATTGAGTAGTCTTAGCTTGTTTAGATAAAGATTCTTTACATTGTTGAGGGAGATTCTTTTTATTTCTAGCTCTTAAAATATTTTTATAAAGAGTGTTGGATATTGTCAAATACATTTTTTCAATAAATTGAGATGATCATTTGTTTTCCTCCCTTTTCTACTATATGTTGTATTACATTGATTTTCTTTTGTTGAGCCACTCTTATATTCCTGGAATAAAACCCACTTGTTCATGATGTATAAGCCTCTTCATATGCTGAAGAATTCAGTCTTCTAATATACTTGAAGGATTTTTGCATCTGTATTCACAAGAGATATTGATCTGTTGGTTTCTTTTCTTGTGCTATCTTTGTCTAGTTTTCATATCAAAATAATTTTAACCTCACAGAATGAGATAGTAATCTTTTCTTGTACAGTTTTGGGAAGAGTTTGAGAAAGATGATTGTTAATTCTCCTAAATGTTAGAATTCACAAGTGAAGTCATCAGGTTCTAGCCTTTCTATTGTTAGGAAGGTTTTTGATTAATGATTTTGTAACTTACTTATTATAGGTCTGTTCAGGCATTTTATTTCTTCTTGAATAAGTTTGGTAGTTTGTGTTTTTCTAGAAACTTGTTTACATCATATGCGGTGTTTGGTTTTTTGTCCTGCAATAGTTTACTGAGAATGATGATTTCCTAACAATGAGAACACATGAACACAGGAAGGGGAACATCACACTCTGGGGACTGTTGTGGGGTTGGGGGAGAGGGGAGGGATAGCATTAGGAGATATACCTAATGCTAAATGACGAGTTAATGGGTGCAGCACACCAGCATGGCACATGTATATGTATGTAACTAACCTGCACATTGTGCACATGTACCCTAAAGCTTAAAGTATAATAAAAAAATAAAATAAAATAAAAAAAGAAAGAAACATATAAGACATTACATCATATAATGTCTTAGTTCATTTGTGCTGCTATAACAAAATACCACAGACTGGGTAACATAAACAATAGTAATTCATTTCTCACAGTTCTGCAAGCTGGAAAGTCCAAGACCAAGGTTCTGGCAGGACTGGTGTCTGGAGAGGGCTGCTCTCTGCTTCCAAGATGACACCTTTTTGCTGCACTCTCCAGAGGGAAGGAACACTGCATTCTCACATGGCAGAAGGAACAGAAGGAAAAGACAGCCTTCCCTTCAATCCTAAGCTCTTTTATAAGGCTATTAATTTCATTCACAATGGTAGGGCCCTAATAATTACCTCTCAAGGTTCACACTTCTCAATACTATTGCTTTGGGGATTAAATTTCAATATGAATTTGGAAGGGGAATATAGTCATTCAAACCATAGCATATAATTCGTATCTCTATTGTTTGATACATATATGATTCTTATTTTGTCTCTTTAATGACCATTTTTCAATATATAGTATCATTTCTTCTCATAACAATTTTTGACTTAATGTCTAATTTTTCTGATATTAGGATAACAAATTCTGCTCTTTCTTGATTACAGTTTGCAAAGAATATATTTTTCCATCATTTACCCTCAATGCATTGCATCTTTAGAAAGCAAGTAAGTGAATTTTAAAAATCCATTCTGCCATTTTCAGCCTTTTGAATGGAGAATTACATTTATTTACATTTAATTTCTTAAAATGAAGTCATTGTTTCATTGTTGCATTTGTTTTCTGTTTGTCCTTTTATGTATTTTTTTCTTTAAGTCCTTCAATGCTGCCTTCTTTTGTGTTTAATTTATTTTATAATGTCCTTATTTGATCTCTTCTCATTTCCTCTTGAATTTTTTTTTCTTATGGTTATGTTGGTTATCATAATTCTTACTTTAAATTTGTAACAATTTAGTTTGAACTAATTTTAATTTGTCTTCAATCACATACACAAATTGTTTTTATACAGCTTTACCCTTGCAATATTGTTTTTGTCACAAATTACATCTATACATATTGTGTGACCATTAACCTAGATTTATAATTATTATTATACATTTTTCTTTTAAATCATATTAATATAAGAAATATAAAGATGAGTCACAAGCCAAATATACAATAAGACTGCCTTTTCTATCTACCTAGGGAGTTATCATTACTAGAGTTTTTTGTTTCTTCATATAGCTTCAAATTATTGTCTAATATTTTTCCACTTCATGCTGAAGTACTCCCTTTAACATTTTTGGAGGGCAGTTCTACTTATTGCAAACTCCCTCAGCTTTCCTCAGCTTTTGTTTATCAGGGAATATCTTGGTTTTTACTTTATTTGAGTGATGATTTTGCTATATATAGAATTTTTGGTTGGAAACCTCTGTTCTTGGCTGGGAGCAGTGGCTCACACCTGTAATCCCAGCACTTTGGGAAGCTGAGGTGGGAGGATCACCTGAGGCCAGGAGTTTGAGACCAGCCTGGCCAACATGGCAAAACCCTGTCTCTACTAAAAATACAAAAAAATTAGCCGGGTCTGGTGGTGGGAGCCTGTAATCCCAGCTCCTTGGGAGGCTGAGGCAAGAGAATCACTTGATCCCAGGAGGCAGAGGCTGCAGTGAGCTAAGATCATGCCATTGCATGCCAGCCTGGGCAACAAGAGTGAAACCCCATCTCAAAAGAAAGAAGAAAGCAAGAAAGGAAGGAAGGAAGGAAGGAAGGAATGAAGGAAGGAAGGAAGGAAGGAAGGAAGGAAGGAAGGAGGGAGGGAAGGAGGGAGGGAGGGAGGGAGGGAGGGAGGGAGGGAGGGAGGGAGGGAGGGAGGGAAGGAAGGAAGGAAGGAAGCTCTTTTCTTTAAAAATGTTGTTCCACCTTCTTCTTGTCTCTATATTTATTGCTAAGAAATCTCCTGTTAAACTTATTGAGAATTCCTTATATGTATCAAAAGGGTTTTCTTTTGCTGCTTGCAAGATCATATGTTTGTTCTTATCTTCTGAATATTTGATTATAATGTGTCTCAGAATGCATTTTTTAGTGTGTTTTTTTGAGCTTGTTGAACTTCTTGAACATGTAGTTCCATGTCTTTTGCCAAATTTGGCAAGTTGTTGGCCATCATTTCTTTAAATACTCTTTCTGCCCTTTTCCTCTCTCTCCTCTTGTGATTTCCATTATTTTATGTTGCTATGTGTGACGGTGTTTTAAATGTGTCTTAGGCTTTGCTCATTTTCTTTCATTCTTTTTTCTTTCTGCTTTCTATACCAGTAATTTTAATTGATCTATTATTATTTTCACTGGTTCTTTCTTCTGCCTGCTCAAATCTGCTGTTTTATTCTTCTACTGAGTTTGTATGTAAGTTCTTAGACTTTTAAGCTCCAGAATTTCTGTGCATATATGTGTTTAATATTTTTTATCTCTTTATCGATATTTTCTACTTTTTTCATACATTGTTATTCTGGTTTCCTTTAGCTCTTTATTCATGATTTCCTTTAGCGCTGTGAGCATATTTAACACAATTGATTTAAAGTCATTCTCTATTGAGTAAAATTTCTGTGCCTCCCCTGCAGCAGCTTCTATTAACATCTGTGAATGGACTTTACTTTCTTATTTCTTTGGATGCTTTACAATTTCTGA